>NC_070616.1:31275000-32525000 GCF_027172205.1 Podarcis raffonei
ACAGAAAGAGACGGAAAAAGAGCTGAAGACATTAAGACCAGGAGACCTGGACATAGGGAACCTACCATCAGGCTTGGAAAAAACAGAGAAAGTATTACCACCCACTGATCAAGAACAACTGACGGGAGCAGTTGGAGGGACTACAGAATAACAACACAATGTCTCTGCAAGCACTAAGTTGGAACATCCGGGGTCTGAATTCCCCTGACAAGAGGAAAACAATCTTTCATTTGTTGAAAAAAGACAATTTGGACTTGATTTGTCTGCAAGAAACCCACGTGATTAGAACACATAGGAAAGTATTGATCAACAAAAGATTGGGCCAAGAATTTATTTCATCAGACAAAGTTAAGAAGAGAGGAGTGGTGATCTATGCGAAAGAAAGTTTATCCCCAAAATTTGTCCTTAAAGATGAACAAGGAAGATTTGTGGCAATTGAAATACAGGCCCAAGGAGAGAAATTCTTTATAGTAGGTGTTTATGCACCAAATGAGGGGAAATCAGAATTCTTTAAGAAACTGCATGAGACGTTGTTGGACTTTATGGATTATAACATTATTATGCTTGGAGATATGAATGGAGTGGTATCGACAAATATGGACAAGTCAGACAGACAAATAATAACAAAAGATGGAAGACCACCGAAATCTTTTTTTGAAATGACAGACAATATGGATCTAATTGATACTTGGAGAAATAAGAACCCCCTAAGTAAAGAAGGGACTTTCTTTTCTGAAGCCAATAAGACCTGGACAAGAATTGACCAAATCTGGATAACCAGAGGAATGGCTCCAAAGATTCGAAAGGTGGAAATCTGCCCTAAAACTTGCTCTGACCATAACCCTGTGAAACTGGAAATGAAATTAACAATGACTGGCTCCTTCAGATGGAGGATGAATGACACCTTGTTTAGAGATCCAGAAATTACTAGGAAGGCCCAAAAAATGGTGAAAGACTATTTTGAGATAAATTTGAAGACATCAGTGGAAAAAAGGGTAATCTGGGACGCAAGTAAAGCCGTTATGAGAGGATTTTTGATTCAGCAGAATGCAATAAAAAAGAGATCTCAAGAAGAGAAAAAGGGAAAGATCTTGGAAAAAATAAAAGGAGAGAAGAAGCTTAGAGTTAAACCAAAGTCGCAGGAAATCTTGAGAGAGATCAAATTTTACCAAGCACAATATATGAAAATGACAAATCAGGAGATAGAATGGAAAATTAAACAGATGAGACAGAAGACTTTTGAATCTGCTAACAAATGTGGGAAATTGCTAGCATGGCAATTGAAGAAAAGACATAAGTTAAATACTGTGACTAACCTTGAAGTGAATGGAAAAAACATACAAAACCCACAGGAGATTAGAAACTGCTTCCAGAGATATTTCAAACAACTTTACACACAAGGGCCACAGACAGAGACTAAAATTGATCAATTTCTGAAAACCAATGGATTACAAAAAATTTCTCAAGAAAATAAATTATTGCTGAATTCTAAAATATCAGAACAAGAGGTTGAAGGTGCCATACAGACTATGCAACTGGGAAAATCTCCAGGGCCCGATGGATTAACCTCCAAATATTACAGAACTTTGAAGGACTATTTGATTCAACCACTAAAGGAGGTTTGCAATGAAATCATGGAGGGGAAAAAGGCGCCGGAGTCGTGGAAAGAAGCCTTCATCACACTTATACCTAAAACTGAGTCTGAAAAGACACAACTCAAGAACTATCGTCCCATATCCCTGCTTAATGTGGATTACAAAATTTCTGCTGATATTCTGGCTAAAAGACTTAAAAAAGTTTTAGCAGAAATGATACATAAAGACCAGGCTGGCTTTCTCCCTGGTAGACATTTGCCTGATAATATGAGAAATGTAATTAACATTTTGGAAAAGTTACAAGTGAATATTAATACAAAAGCGGTTTTGATATTCATAGATGTGGAGAAAGCCTTTGACAATATTTCTTGGATTTTTATGAAGAAAAATCTGCAGGGGATGGGGGTTGGACAAAATTTTGAAAATGGTATAGGTGCGATTTATTCTGAACAAAAGGCTAAACTTATAGTTAATAACATAGTGACAGAAGAATTTAAAATTGAGAAAGGGACATGACAAGGCTGCCCAATTTCCCCACTGCTCTTTATTTCGGTCCTGGAGGTTTTGCTAAACATGATAAGAAGGGACCAGCTGATTCATGGTGTTCAGGTCGGAGCAAAACAATATAAACTTAAAGCCTTTGCAGATGATCTTGTATTGACATTACAAGAGCCAGTACCTAGAACCAAAAGGGCTTTAGAATTAATCCAGGAGTTTGGTCATGTGGCAGGCTTTAAGTTAAACAAGTTAAAAACTAAGGTTTTGGAGAAAAACTTGACGCCAATGGAGAGAGAGAGGTTTCAGAAAGAGACAGATCTGACATTAGTAAAGAAGGTAAAATACTTGGGGGTGAATATGACTGCTAAGAACGCAAATTTATTTAAAGATAATTATGAGAAATGCTGGTCAGAAGTGAAGAAGGATTTAGAGATTTGGTCGAATTTGAAGCTTTCCTTGCTGGGTCGGATTGCTGTCATTAAGATGAATGTACTGCCGAGAATGTTGGTTTTGTTTCAATCATTACAAATCATTGACAAGATGGACTGTTTCAAGAGGTGGCAAAGAGATATCTCTAGATTTGTCTGGCAGGGCAAAAAGCCCAGAATAAAATTTAAGATACTTACTGATGCTAAAGACTGAGGGGGGTTTGCCATGCCGGACTTTAAACTTTATTATGAATCAGCAGCTTTTTGCTGGTTGAAGGAATGGCTACTTCTTGAGAACACTGACATCCTAGATCTTGAAGGTTATGATAATGTATTTGGGTGGCATGCATATTTGTGGTATGGCAAGGTTAAAGCGCATAAAACATTCAAAAACCATATTGTCAGGAAAGCACTATTTAATGTCTGGACAAGATATAAAGACTTTTTGGAGAACAAAACCCCAAGGTGGTTATCACCTATGGAAGCGAAAGCTATGAAAAAACTTAATATGGAGGCAAAATGGCCAAAGTATTGTGAAATTTTGGAACAGGAAGGTGACAAGCTGAAATTGCAGAGTTATGAGAAGCTCAAAGGGAAGGTGCGAGACTGGTTACAATATTTTCAAATAAGAGAGGTTTACAATCAAGATAAAAAAATTGGTTTTCAGGTGGAAAAATCAAAGTTGGAAACAGAATTGTTAGAACCCAATGCTAAGATATTATCAAGAATGTATAATTTGCTGTTGAAATGGAGTACTGAGGAAGAAACGGTAAAATCGGCTATGATTAAATGGGCAGAAGATATTGGTCACAATATTTTGTTTGCCGACTGGGAGCAGTTGTGGACCACTGGGATTAAATTTACGGCATGTAATGCCTTAAGAGAGAATATTATGAAAATGATGTATAGGTGGTACATGACCCCAGTCAAGCTTGCAAAAATATACCATTTGCCCGATAATAAATGTTGGAAATGTAAAGAAATTGAAGGTACATTCTTTCACCTTTGGTGGACGTGCCCGAAGATTAAGGCTTTCTGGGAGACGATTTATAATGAAATAAAAAAGGTACTTAGATACACTTTTGTGAAGAAACCAGAGGCCTTTCTCCTGGGCATAGTCTGCCAATTGGTGTTAAAGAAGGATAGAACTTTCTTTATGTACGCTACAGCAGCAGCAAGAATACTCATTGCAAAGTATTGGAAGACACAAGATCTACCCACCCTGGAAGAATGGCAGGTGCAAGTAATCGACTATATGGAAATGGCTGAGATGACTGACAGAATCCGAGACCAGGGAGAAGAGTTGGTGGAAGAAGATTGGAGGAAATTTAAAATTTATTTACAGAAGTATTGTAAAATGTATGAATGCTGATGACATTGAAATAAAATGAAGGGGTTCTAGTAATAAGAGATAAAAATTATAAATTGTAAATTTGGGAGGTAAAATATATAAGGATAAAGTAGTAGGATACGAATTTGCTGAACTAATTGTTAAAAAGGGATATAAAAAAGGGAGGCGTGAGGAAGTCAGGAAAATAAGTTAATTGAAGATGAATAATTAGAAAAGAGTGATTTGTGTTTTTCTTATTCTATTTTTTGTGTGTTGATTGTTCTTTTTTTCCCCTTGTTAAATGTTTGTATTTTATGTATTGTGGAAGTTTGTATTGTTGTGTTTTATATTTTTTCTGTGTTTTTATTGTTCTATTTTTCTATTGTTAAACTTAATAAAATATTATTTTTTTAAAAAAAATTTAAAAAAATTGGAAACTTTAATAAATATATTTTAAAAAAAGAAGAAAGAAAGATCACAGACTCCGATGCATCTAAGTACCTGATCACAACATCGTATTTGTTAATAGCTTCTCCCATAGAGCTGTTTCTGAGCCGGTGTCCATTTCCTACTACTGCACATCTCCGGCACTTCAAACTGCAAAAGAGAAAAGGAAGACTCCATTATACACTCAGAGACAGGGAAGAAACATCTCTGGCTAATCAGAGAAGAACATAGGAAACTGCCTTGGTCCACGTAGCTCAGTATTGTCGACACTGACTGGCAGCAGCTATTCAGAGCTTCGGGCAGGGAGTCTGTCCTAGCTCTACCTGGAAGTGCCGGGGATGTCCACATGCAAAACAGAGGTTCTTCCAAGCTACAGCTCTTCCCTAAATGCTATGACCACTTACTGGAAAGTGGGGACACACGCTATTTTAAGCACTCCACCAGGCAATATATGAAGTGTCAGTAGGGTGGGGTTTGCAGGGGTAGACTAGTTGTACACTAAAGGGGGGGGGGGCCAGAGCACAATGGCAGAGTATACTACCATTTGTAAGAAACTACCATATTTTTCGCTCTCTAAGACGCACCCAACCATAAGATGCACCTAGTTTTTGGAGGAGGAAAACAAGAAAAAAAATATTCTGAATCCCAGAAGCCAGAACAGCAAGAGGGATCGCTGCGCAGCAATCCCTCTTGCTGTTCTGGCTTCAGCGATAGCTGCGCAGCCTGCATTCGCTCCAGGCACACTTCCCCTTACTTTTTAGGAGGGAAAAAGTGCATCTTATAGAGCAAAAAATACGGTATATTTTTATACAAAGTATATTCTTCTGTCTCAGTCTTTTACAGTACTGATTTGCTTAAATTTGTTTGCATTTTTCCATTAACATCCAGATTTAAATAATCCCTTATGAATTTAAGAACATAAGAGAAGCCTTGCTAGGTCGGGCCAAAAGCCCATCTAACCCAGCACCTTATTCTCACAGAAACCAACCAGGTGCCCATGGGAAGCCTGCAAGCAAGGCATGGGTGCAACAGCACTCTCCCTTTAATTAGCTGTCATAATTGGGCTATATTTCTACAAATACCTTCTAAATCAGGCTTCCTCAAACTCAGCCCTCCAGCTGTTTTTGGACTACAATTCCCATCATCCCTGAACACTGGTCCTACTAGCTAGGGATCATGGGAGTTGTAGGTCAAAAACATCAGGAGGGCTGAGTTTGAAGAAGCCTGTTTTAAGTGTTGTTAAGTTACCCATTTCAATTATTCCTATAGCGTCTTTAATACATGCTTTTTTGTAACACAGCCATGTTTTTGCAGGTTCTGTTGTTATTTTTTAAATTTATGTTACATTGTACAAGCATAATAAAACATGATATGACTGACAAAAAAAAATGGGTCACTAGGAGGGTAAAATACAACACGTCATTTTACAGTACAGTGGTGCCTCGCAAGACGAAATTAATCAGTTCCGCGAGTCTCTTCGTCTTGCGGTTTTTTCGTCTTGCGAAGCACGGCTATTAACGGCTTAGCGGCTTTAAGAAAAAGGAAACAAACTTGCAAGAACTTGCAAGACTTTTCGTCTTGCGAAGCAAGCCCATAGGGAAATTCGTCTTGCGGAACGACTCAAAAAACAGAAAACCCTTTCGTCTAGCGAGTTTTTCGTCTTGCGAGGCATTCGTCTTGCGGGGCACCACTGTACATCATAATGAGTTGGTTGCAGTAAACCAACATCAGTAAATTAACTTGGAAAAACACAGAATAGTAAGAGTATTATTACCCACTTATCTACACCATATCACAATATATGTTGTAGGCATTTCTTGTCTCTGTTTTGTTTCATTTGTATATTTAATAAAAGTATACCATCAAGTGTATAAATCATCTTGTTTTTCTCTCCCTTGCCACCTTCAATTTCTGTGACGTTTCCATTATGGCTGTTTGCCAGACTATATTACACCAGAGGTTAATGTGTGGACATTCCCACCACAAATGGTGGTAAGTACCCATAATTTGGCATCCTCTGCAACAGAATGGGAAACTACTGGGCTTTATAGACGATAGGCACATCAGTGTTATACACCATGCACAATTTTTAGTGAACATTCCCTAATGGTTGCTGGCAGAGATTTATATGGTGCTTTTATCCAGTTATTATATGCAACTTCAATACTATTTTGTAGATGGGAAGCCAGGTGCTAGGCCAATACAATTAATTTCTATCTTGAATGGGGATTTAAGGCACAGACCTACCTGGTTTACCCACATGCTAATCCAGCGGCTTGGTAGATTAAGCCACAAATTTGCACACACCTACATTAGCTATTTCATCCTAGCTTTGGTTGATTGGCAGCTCAGCTTCTCACACCTCTGCCAAAACCAACACTTCCTTTACTCTCCTGTGGATTTCTTACTTTTCACTTTAAATACCCAGACTGACTTCCAGAGCACTGACTTCATTTCCAGGCAGATGTCAGACTTCTGGTTGTGACTCAGTGCCACGATTTCATGTCCCAAAGCAAGGGATGCAAGCACATGTCAGAGACTTGATCAAGATTGGCACTCTGAAATACTGGAGAGTCACAGTGCCTGTAAATGAGCTAGACGGACTAATAGCCTGACATGGATTAAAGCAACTTTCTAGGTTCCCCACGTTAAGATTTGAAAGAGGGATTGCCACTCTTAGGTCACATTCTATACCATACATCTAAGGCACACTTAACAAACATGGTTTCCCACAAAGAACCCTGAGTTTACCTCTCACACAGCTGCAATTACCAGCACCCATAACCAACTACTGCTCCCCGGATTCTTTGGGGGAAGCCATGTGCTGTATATATGCTGTAAATATGCTTTAGATCAGGGGTCGGCAACCTAAGGCCCGTGGGCCACAAGCGGCCCATGGGAGTCGTTTAACTGGCCCATGGACCCCTGCCACCCACTCAGTCAGCTCCCATGTGCCATGCTATATCGGCGCAGAGCGGGGACCGCCTTCCGTGACGCTGGCCAGCTTCCCGTTGGCTGCAGGAAGCTTCTGCAGCCAATGGGAAGCTGCGCACACCTCCTCCACGCCAGAAATAGCGTTTGCACATGTGTGCGCACACACACACTCCAGCCCACCGCGGTGTCTGCGGGACTGTGAACCGGCCCAAGCCACAAAAATTTTGCCGGCCCCTGCTTTAGATGCACAGTGGTGTTGATGTGATTGTACAGTGCACATTCACACTCCGTTTCACCTCTGGTAAGCAGGTTTTGCAGGATTTAAGTTTAAAAACTATACCTGCAGCACAGGCTGAAGTGGGAAAAAATTGTTCCAAGGGGAATGAAACCTTCCAAACAGTGGTGCTCTCAAAAGCACTGTCACCTTAAGAGTTTTTTGTTGTTTTTTTAACTGGAGATGCTGTAGACTGAAAGAGGGACCTCAAGCTCAAACCACAAAGCTCCACAAGCACAAGCACAAACCACAAGCTCCACTCATGCTCATGCCATCACATCTCTGTAAAAATGGCAAGTTTCTGAGTATCCTCCCCTGGCCATTGACTGTGAGTGCAGGGTCAGGCCTCTGGGTTCTCTGAATTCTTTTACCACTGAACTGACCTCTTGGTGACTTTACACACAGAGAGAAATTGTTGTTCCCGGCATTGCTTGGGAACTCTGAGAAACCAAAATATCGATGCAGTTTTGAAATCAGTGATTAACACCAACAGTTTTGTAAAGCTCTGTCTGCCATCTTGATTCAAAGCAGTGTGCAACTGTATGCCAACATAGATGAAAACCTGCTCCTTGATCTCGGGAACCATCATGCAAAATTTGGTTACAGTATCTTGAGGTGTTGATATATACAGCAAACAAGCAACTTTCCAAAACACATACACATATTTCCTGTAAAATTTTCATTCTTTCATTTCTTTCTTTCTTTCATTCATTCATTCAACACACATGTATGAACTTGCCCTGAGTAACTATGGTGGAGAAAAGAGATACTGCACGCTCCGCAGCTCCCAATTCCATAAATGGGAGAGAAGAGCCCAAATAACTGAACCCACCCGTTTTCTGAATGAAGTGGCATTACCTTTGTAAGCTTTCAGGCAGAGCATAACTTGTGATCGCCAGAACTCGCAAGAGAATTTCCTCTGCAAAGGAACAAATGTAGGCAGTTAACCGGCTTAGTCCATGCTACCTCAGTTCAGACATTAAGAACGTAAGAGCTGCCCCAATGGATCAGCCCAAAGGACAAAACTGCTGGAAACAGAATGATGGTCTAGATGGAATCTTGTTCTGATGTAGCAAAGCAATTCTTACAACTTACTTAGGGTGAGTGGAGAGCCAAGAAGAGCAAAATGGTGCAGGCAGCATTACTATATAACCTGCCTCTTGCCTGACGCCATGCTAACTCCAGAGGAACTCAGAAGAGAGGACTCTCTGGTTTTGAAGGTCCCACTTTTCTCCCGTGTTCCAGACACAGGAGAAGGGCATGGACTTATCAGAGCTGTCACAGCATCCAAGTGCATCCAACTGGCATTAGGACTGGACAAGCCTTCTTCTGTTTTCCACTCAGCACTGGAGAGAGCTGTCACCAGATGGAAAGATACAGCGCGGGTAGACCCACTGAAATGAATTGGCCTAAGTTGGTTATATTCATTAGTTTCAGTCAGTCTACTCTGAATAAAACTTAGTTGAATGCCGTCTACAGTCACCACTTGCAACCTGGAGAATGCATTTGTGGGCTCATATATTATATTGACTTCTGCTTTTACAACTTTATTGGTTTGTGGTTTTTTGTGGGGGGGTTGTTTGGTTTTTTTTGCTTGATTGTTTGGTTTTTTATGCCATATAGTGTTTAGTTTATATTGTAATCTTTACAATCTTACTTTTGCTGTTTTATATTTGTTCTTTATTCTTGTTAACTGCCTTGGAAAGCTCTGTGTGGAAAGACAAGGTTTTAAAAAACCCAACAACCTTGTTTTTTAAATATTTGTTTCCAAATGAGTTTCTCAAAAAAAAAAAACTGCAGGGAAGCAGCTTACATGTTTTGCTCACCTCATCTTACCCACCTCAGGTAGCAAAAGGTCTTGGGGTGACCCAGCCCTCCCTCTTGCAAAGAATATTGACAACACCCAAACTAGGAAAGTTTTTAACTGCATTTGACAGACAGAGTGAACATCGAATTAAAAGTTAAATCACCGTGGCAAACCCATCATGCTTCAAGCAAACCATCCTTTTTTTCTTTTCTTTTTACATTCTTAAGTACCGTAGGTACAGTCTCCCACCCTATTAAAAAAGGAGTAATTTTTTTGATGTAGAAAAATTACTCTGGCAAGGAAGGGGGGAAAGCCACTCAGCACAGCCACAAATACGAAGATTAGTCTTGGGAAAGCTTTAACTCTGAAAGGCACCATACAAATTCTGGGGGGAAAGTAAATAAAATGGTGCCTGGTAAACTCAATGTGGGAGAGAAAGCAGCATGCACAGTGCAAAAAGTGTATTTCCACAGAAGGGTCTCTACTAAAATTACATAAATCTAGATGTATCTTGAAAGTTCCAAAGTCAATTGTTGACCAGGGTCTTGACAAGACTCATGTCACGACCCTGGAGTTGGATTTCTCATCTTCAGGTGATGAGGGAGGGGACTCTGAAGCAGAAGGGGAAGGATATGCAGGGCTGGCCCCAAAGTGCTCTTAGGTGGACCTGCTGGACTAATGCTACCGTCTGGCCTGAGGATGCAGTGCTGTCATCCTCTGACTTGGAGGACTCAGCTGCAGAAGACCCCACAAGATTTGAGGCTCCCTGCTCCTTTGTGGTTGGAGATAAGAGGAGAAGGCTGGGTCCTTTAACAGAGCAGCATCTTGCAGTGCAGGTGGTGCTAACAATTAGGCTGCACCTGCTGCTGCTACTATATAAATGCTCAATTTCAGCTTGCCCTTATTGGAGCAACGTCAGCGTTCCCCAGAGTACAGACTGAGTCCTGCTCTTAGTTGGGTTGCTGCACCACAGGCCTAGTTCACACCAACAAGGAAAGAAGTGCTCTAACTCCTCCTGAATGTCTGCTGTGGGTGTGCAGAAATTTTAAAAGTTTTTTAAAAGGGCTCAGCCTACTATACTTTACCAATAGTTTTTAAAACTGTTCGGCCATGACATGAGGCAACACAACTTAACTCGCATTGTGTGTGCAAGGTGTGCTTTTCTTCCTGTCATGTACTAGTGGATTAGGAAAGACAACAGTCAGATCCCTCTACGGATAGATGCAGACAAGATGTTATCAGTTCATAAGCAGAACCCAACACATCTTGGAACAACAGACCCTTTGACTGCACCTTGCACACAATAGTGGTTCTGTCTGGAACAAGGAAAGGAGGAGGAAGAGTTCCAGCTTTGTACATAAAGTCATTGAACTGTGCTTATTTTGGGAACCTCCACCTCCACCTTGCTGAACTCCTTGGGAAAATGAGAGGGATTAAAAAGAATCTGACAGCCAATTGTTAACAAATGCAATGGTACAGCCAGTCACTCAGCAGAAGTAGAATGCAGTCCTTTGTATTATTAAAGTCAGTTAACTTTCAACCAACAGCAACAGTTATGAGAGAGCCATTAAAAGGAGGTTGAACACCTGTCCAGTGGATACATGCCAATTTATACTTTTGCCTCTTGGAATGAAGTCCACTGTTTCAAAATAATGCCAAGGTTACCTGATATGATAAAATTCTCATGAGCCAACCTATTTATCTGCTGAGCTATAGATTTAAAAGTGTATGGTTGATGAACACATTCTGCTGGACCTATTACAGATGTCTTTCCTTATCTCTGGCTCAGTTTTAGCACCACGCTAAATCAAAGTTTAGTGTGACGAGACTGAGATGTGGCGAGTCTCAGGTTCACATGCTCCCCTCTCTTCCTCCACGACAGCCGCAAAGAGAGCTCCTTGTTTTCTAACTATGTTCTAATTTTATATTTTTCCTTGATAACAAACTGATGGTTTACGGATGTTGTTGGTGAGGTTCCCAACAACATCCATAAACTATAAGGAAAGAGGGAATAAGTGGCTACAGCTATGAATTCTGCTATTTTACTGCTTGTGGCTCTTGTGTGTCTCTATAGCTGCCACTTCCTTATAGTTTATACCGTGAATAAGAGGCTAAGGAAACCACAACTTTGCTGATATTGGCCCTCAGCAATCACAACTGGCCGAACAAACGTGGCTACAGCAGGGATAGTAGTGACTTCCATATGTTCTTCGACTACAGCTCCCATCAGCCCCTGGCTGCATAGCCAATAGTTATGGATGATGGGAGCTGTAATGGGAGGACACCACCCTGGGCTAGAAAGTATGCTGTGTGGATAAGGAACCCAAACTAGATGATCTGGTGAAAGTCGCCTTCAGTAACTGAGCACACTGCAAAGATAAGGTATGCCATTGGGTGTACTTTTGCGGTGAAAGAAGCCACGCAGCATATGCTGTCTCAATGGGAGGCCACCTGGAAACTTAAGATGTTCAGAGCTCCTTGGAGAAAGAGTGGAAACACCTGACTTACCTTTGTGTGAAGAACGATATATATATTATCTTAGAAAAATAGTCCAACAGATGGCTACTAAATCAGAGCAAACTTTCCACAAGAAAAATGAGAGGGAAAGCATGGAATACAGAGACAAATACAGAAGATAATAATAATAATAATAATAATAATAATAATAATAATAATAATAATAATATCATCTTTATTGTCATTGCCCCCTCTCAGGGACAACGAAATTACTTGCTAGAAGATGCTTGCTAGAAGAAAAGAGACATCTGGTTTGCTTACCGCTTCCTTTAGTACCATATGGCAGCTCGTAGGGTGAAGGGGTCTTTACCCAGAAGTAATCCTTTAGCTGTAAAAATAGTGGATGTTCCCGTGTGTAACTGCAATGAATGCAGAGGAGAAGATCATGCAAATCTGGCGTTTTATATATTGAAAGCCTCCCTCTCCTATTAGACTCGCTCTATCTCATCCCACCCCATTCCTCCTATCCCCCCCCCAAGCTTAGGAGAAGCAGGTAGATGAGATCTGAGAGACCCCATTCACACTGTATACAACTAGTCCCGTTACTTACTTTGCAATGAGCTGTGCAGCTTTCTTCTCCACCTCTCCCAGAGGACAAGTCATCTTTTGTACTGGGAAATAAAAACTGTAAGACAAACAACAAAGGGAAATAGGGTGGGGGAGTTAAGTGTTGTTGCTGTTGTTTCCTTACCCCCCCCCCAAGTTGTCTCAGTGATGTACAATTTAAGAGTGGGTGCTTGTGCAATCCAAGCCTCTAGGGCAGGGGCAGATTTAGGGCACTGCGACTGGTTCCACTGCCCTGGGCGCTGAGCCTAGGGGGTGCCGCAGGGCATCACAACTATGACATAGTGATCTGAGCAGAACAGAAGGCAAGAGGAGGAGGAGCGCTAAATTTTGGCCTTGCACAGGGGACTGTTGAAATTTGAAGGTCCATAGTCCACCCAAGCTCTAAGGCAGGGGTTCTCAACCTGTGGATCCCCAGATGTTGTTGGACTACAACTCCCATAATCCCTGAGCTCTGGCCTTGCTACCTAGGGGTGATGGGAGTTGTAGTTCAACAACATCTGGGGACCCACAGGTTGAGAAAGGCTGCTCTAAGGACATGCAAGAAAGAGGTTTGATTTGGGACATCACCTGCTAGCCACAAGTGAAACAAACCACCACTCCATCAGTGTGCCTCCATGGGACAGACGAGAAGCAGGGTTCATTCCATCAGATTTGCCAAAGGTTGAGTCCATCAGGAATGTGCTGCCCATGAACTGTTTCTATGCCAGATAAGGACTACTATTTAAGAACCAATGCCTGAGTTGGCTTTTTTCTTCTTCCCTTTCTGTCCTTTTCTCCTTATGTATCATGCTTTTTTAGATTGAAAGCCTCCGGGCAAGGACTGTTTCGTCTTAACTGACTGTATGTAAGCCACACAGAGAGGCATTTTGGCTGATGTGTGGGGCACAAGTCCTCAGCATGGATTGGCGAGGCTGTGCAGAAATGACAGCTTCTCCTAAGACCCACATTGTTGGAAAGGGGCTGCAGCTCAGCAGTAGTCAACATGCACTTTATACAGACAGTTGCAGGTTCAATCCCTAGCATTTCCAGTTAGGAAGGGATGGGAAAGACCCCTGCCTAAATCCCTGGAGAGTCACAGTCTGTCGACATAAATGTGCAGACATTACTGAGACAGGTGGCCTCAAAATTCATACACGCCATACACTGAAAGCACAACTTGCCCTGAAAAATCCTGGGAACTGTAGTTTGTTAAGGGCCCTAGGAAATGCAGGTCTGGGAGGAGTAAGCTACAGTTCCCAGGATTCTCGGGGGAGGTAATGTGCTTTACATGTGTGCTGCATACACAGCCTCAGTAAAAGGCACCTTCGTGGCCCAGGATTACACTTCCAAGAGTGGTGGACAAGCCTGTGCACTAACAGAGCATGAAAAGTGATGCTCCAAGCATTTGGAAAGTAATGGGAGATAAAAGTATCTTAAGCATTTGAGAAGAGGTGCTTACATAGGCAAGTACCCTTCCTCAAATGGCTGCGAGCAGGGCAGAAGTGAGCAGGGCTCGTAAGTTTTATTGATAAGTGTGTTTTTGTATAGCCTTTGTTTTTATTGCTAAACCTTCTTTACTGTTGCAAGCCAGAGAGAGGGGATCTACCGTCTCCGGGTCCAACTCAGCCCCAGGCAGTATTGCCAATGGTCAGGGATGATGACCTTTCAGCTGCCACAGGGTGGAAAGGGGAGAATAGAGCTCTCAGTCACCTGCACAACCACTTTTTGTGGTTGGTCTTTGTTAATTGCTTACAGTGCATAGCTTATTACATGGCTCCCCAAGACATGGCAAGGAAAAGCGGGAATCCATGTTTATTCGGTTCAAAATGCCAAACCTCATGCCACATTACTTACACTTTGAAAGAAAATATTTTTAAGCTGGCCACTTTTATTTCGAAAGAAAAGCAACCATGCTGGGAGCCCTGAGGATGCAGGGAACAGGCTTTCTACATGGATCAAAGCCCCATGTTGCTTTACTACCAAACATCAACACCACCAACTTTTCTTATTTGTCCCCAAATGTGGTATCAAAACCACTGGTGGGAAATAGGAAGGGGGGGGGTTGAGTGAGAAACAGGCACTAGCCCCAATCTGGACTCCTCTTGAAATGAGCCAGTTTAAGCAAGCTTTTTAAAAAGTGGGACTAATTTAATGTGCAGTCTGGGCGATATATCGATGCATCATCCTAAACCAGTTTGAAGTCCATATCATGATATCCGTTTCATAATTTTTGACCTGGCAATATATTGCGAATCATGGGGTGCGCGTGTTTGCTCGCGCTATGCAAAAATCGCATTGCAGGAAAATCTGTGAAGCCAGCCAATGCCTCTACATAGTTCCGTCCTTATTTCAGACATCGTGGTATATCAGTATATCATGATGTTTAGCTGGTGATATATTGCAATGTTGAAAATCAGATACTGCCCAGCCCTGGTTTGGCCCAAAGCTCACAATGGCTTCTGGTTGAGTAGCCAGGATAAAAACAGTCCAAGAAACAATTTGACAAATATTCCTCTCTCCAGAGATATGGATTTGAAAGTATGCTTAGTTCATTTGTCCAGAACACCACTATTTATAATCTGGTTTCCCCCTTCAAGCAAACTTTTCATTCCCAGTTTCCTGGCTTCATTTGTACCCATAGGATGCATTTTCAACACCAGGACTCCTTCCTGGAACCTATGAAAAGATGGGCGAGCCCATGAGCAGGTGCAGAGTGCACTTCTCTGGCTACTGATTCATACTACATGACGTCCACATGCATTCGAGATTAGGAGAAAGGGTCCCTAAATCAAAGAGCAGCATTGCCAAACAGCGTTACTGAACCTTTATCTCACTTTGCTTTATTTATTTCTAAAATGTCTGCGCCAGAGCCAAAATAAATATTATATGGATGGCTTACACACACACACACACACACACACAGGAGAGAGAGACTTTGACTTTAAGAAGATAAGAGCAACAATTCAAAAGCAGGAAACATGTAAATAACTAGTGGCCATGAAAAAGTCACAGTTTAACTCGGCTAGGTTAAAGACGCCCACAAAAGTAAATAGCCTGTGGAAGTTTTTACTAGCCTGCTAGGAAATGGCAAAGGATGGACTGAGACCTCAATCTTTACTCTGGGATCCTGATGCTTTTCTACACTGGGTAAGGGGGGGGGTTCCCTCTTCTGGCAGCCCACTTGGTTTCTTTGGTAGAGGTAAGATAAGGCACTGCTTGACACACTCTTCTCCCAAGCCATCCAAGGCTTTAAATCGGGGACAAGGAACTTGTAGCCCTCCATATGCTGTTGGGATTCCAGCTCCCCTTATCCCTGGCCACTGGCTATACTGGGATGACAGGAGTTGGAAGTCTAGCAGTAACTGGAGGTTCACAGACTCCTCACCACTACTTCCAGGGAAAGCAGTCAAACAGCACTTAGGAATGGACTTGTCACCCATATGAATAAGTGGGAGATGTTCTCTCTTATTGTTCCCAGTTAAAAGCCCTGAGGGTGTGATAGGAATTTTATGGTCTTAGATATATGGCAATGTTCATAACCACACGTACACAGAACAGCACAGGAAAGCCAACCTGGAACCATTTTGATTCCTAAACTGAGCAAATGTTTCTCTGCATGGTCAAAATGGAAAAGCCTCCCCATTGTCTCTTCCTTCACAAATCCTGTCTTAATCTGTGTTTGAATAAGGGTGTGAGCCTTATCATTACAAAAGACTGCCCAGGCTCCCCAAGAAATCCAATCAAGTAACCTGCCAGACAGGAAATAAACAAAGCGACAGGAGAAAACAACATGCAAATGTTCTGTTTTAGACCGCCTTATCTGAGGGGTGGTCTTAGGTTACACCCCTTCTGTGATGAATGCATAATGTTTCTGGGGGTGGTCTGGATCTAGAGGATGGGAATTTCAAAAGTCTTTATAAGCCCTTGCACAGCATTTTTTGGGGGTCCTCTTCCTCTCCTGCGTGTGAGGGGAGTACCCTGTTGCAACAGATCAATAAAGATCAAGCTTACTAGCTGCTTTGCTTCTCAATATTCTCTGGTTGATCTCTGTTATTTTCTCCTACCAATAGGGAACCTATGTAAGGACTCTAAATGGGCTCTTGGATACCCCATAAGGGAAAAGGGCATATTTTTATTTACAACAAGGGTCCATTTTGAACTAGCCGATGTTTCTGAACAATGGCTATTAATCAGCTAAGGCCCGATTCAGGTAATATATCTGACCTTAATAAGACGGCAGGGATAACGACCCAAAACACCCCATGTGCCCCCATTTAAAAGAAAAAGAAAAACCATCTCACAGCTGCATGTACCTTTCCTCCCGGGATTTTGTATACCACACCATCACCAAAAATATAGCCAATACTCCAAGTATCTTCCATCCTGAACAAAAAAAAAGACAGAATACTGTTAACACTGAGGCAGTCAAGTGTAGCCACACAACACCTAAAACACATATGGTGGAATGCCAGAGTGCAGAGTGAGAGAGAGGTTTAACTTGAGCCTGGATTCACTAGGGCTCAGCTCTGGGGCCTCTTTCAAAGCCAACCTGCAAACTTAGGACCTGGGATGTAACAAGAAGGCAGACACCTGTACATCAGGGGTAGGGGAACCTATGGTCCCAGCCACCTGTCCTAAGGCTAAGATGGTCAAGTACGGAGATGTCACCATCTTCTACAGAGGAAGGCGGGACATATTTTGGGTCCTATCTGGGGCGTTTGAAGAACATGTGGGCATAATAATGTATGAAAGGGGTACAGGTGCACTGCTCTAGCCCACATTCCCAATGTCCTTGCAGAGAGAATTCAGTGTGCATTCAGCTGAACAAACAAGAGAATGAGACCTTTGACCCAATCCACAAAGGTCTGAGGTTGCAACCAACAGGGATGTTGGGAGCGGGGTTAGTGCGTGCAACCCTGCTTCTCCCTCAACAGTTTTTCAGGTGAAGACCTGAATAAGAGTACAGGGGCAAAGCATAGTGAAACAGCAATCCTATATGGACTAAATCAATGGATTTTGAAGATAGAAGCCCAAGAGCACAAAGTTGTAATAAACAACCTAAAAGCATTTACAAACCTAAAAGCATTTATAAACCTTTCTGATCCCACACCATACATTTAAAGCACATGATTTCGCCCCAAAGAATCCCAGGCACTGTCATTTACCATCAACAGAGCTACAATTCCCAGCACCCTTAAACTGCAATTCCCAGAATTATTTGGGGAAGCCATGTTGAGTGCGGATGGGATCTCAAGCGGGGGCAGAGGCCAGGCTACAGGTGTCGGGGGTGTGTGTGGTGGAATAATTTGCTTTGCTGAGATTGCAGTCTCATCAGGGAGGCTATAGGTTTTCATGGGTCCTTGGATAACAGTACATTGGGGAACCCTTCCCCCTTGGCACCGCTCATTTGACATTGTCCTCCAAATGCATCCTTTCCCTCTTTGGAACCTGTATCTTCATTTTCTAAAGGCACCTCCTTCTTTCAACCCACAAGAAGCCTTTCCATATGACCTCAGACAGGGTGCTTTTCAGCTGAATCCACACCATTATCCAATGCCGAGAAATCATTTTCTGGGCATCCATTTGTGAAAGAAGCTTCCAAGGCCCATTGCCCACAATCACTTTTGCTAAAGTCAAGGTTGACTTTTTTCTTCTTCTTTAACATTCCCAATCCTGCACGGTGGGTATTTCTTATGACTGTAAACCTTGGTGGTGACACCTGTTACTTACAGTGAGGGGGGAAAGTATTTGATCCCCTGCTAAATTTGCCTGTTTGCCCTGTGACGAAGAAATGACCAGTCCATAATTTTACTAGTAGGTTTACTGTAGCTGTGAGAGACAGAAAAACAACAGGAAAAACCCCAGAAACCCAGAAGACAAAAGTCACTGTATCACCCGCATTCTCATATAATGATAAGCTAAGATAATGGTTTATCTGGAAAGAGCAACACACCGATATGATTACTGATAGTTCCCACTTTGCTCATCCCCTGAAACATGTGGGATAAACAAACTAGGAACCCTTTCTTGGCTCTGTGTCACATCTGACCAGGGAACATGTTTTCTTATTTCCTAGCAAGCCACAGTCCTTAGCCTATCTTATACCCACCATTTTTTAAAACATAATTTTCTACTACACTATCACATACCCCACCCTTACTTGTCCAGATCACAAGTACACTTGCTTCCAGATATGTGTAGCATAAGAAAGGGGAATGGCACAACACTTGGACTTACGAGACTTGTTGATCATTTTTATCAGCAGATGAAGAATCGTCTTGTGGCTTTTGCTCTCATTGCAACTGCTATCAGCCACCTGGAAAACAAAGAAGACATGCTCATTTGAGTTATTTATTAATAAAGATATGCACACACAGCTACGTGATTAAAAATATCAAAACAGTTTGTCACAAAATGCATAAAACCATACACACAAAAGTTAAAAACAGACCTCAACTAACCATTGCAGAAAGATAAAGTCTTAGTTGTCTGCATAGGCCTGGTGGAATAGAAAAGTTTCCAGCAGGCATTTAAGAATTGAAGTGCCCACTGAGTCTCCACTGGCAGAGTACAGTAGTACCTCCGGTTACAAACTTAATCCGTTCCGGAGGTCCGTTCGTAACTGGAAGCTGCTCGTAACATGAGGCGCACTTTCGCTAATGGCGCCTCCCGCTGTTGCCAGAGCGCGACTTCTGCTCGCATCCCGGGGTAAAGTTCGCATCTACTTCTGTGTTAGCAGAGCGCATAACCCGAAGCATTCATATGTAACATGAGGTACCACTGTATTCCACAATACTGGACCAATGACAATAAAGACTCCCATTTCTTGTTGTTATCAAGTGAGCTTCGCCAATTCAGGGAACAACCAACGATGCTTCTGCGGATGAGCTCAGTGATCGAGCTGAGATCTAAGGTTCAGGCAATCCCTGAACTACCCTAGACTTAAGTTGTTAAGGGCTTTGTAATTAATACAAGGATCTTGAACCTGGCTCAGTAATAGATGGGCAGCCAGCGCAGCTGTGTTAACAATGGCATCACATGTTCTATGTGGCCGTCGCATTCCATATAGGAGCATTGGAGCTTCCAAACCAGAGCCAAGGACAGCTCCACATGAAGCACATTACAGTTATCCAACCTTGAAGCTACCAACATGTGGACTATAGTGGTGAGGATATCCCTGCCCAGGAATGGTCGTAGCTGGCAAACCAGACGAAGCTGGTAAAAGGTACTCTGAGCCACAGAGGACATTTGTGGGCCTCTAATGACAAATATATATCCAGGAGTTCCTTCAGAGGGAGAGCAACCCCATCCAGAACAGGCAACTTGCCATTTTCCTGAATATGGGAACCACCCACTGAAAAAGTCCCTGTATTTTTAGGATTTAAGCGGTTTATTGGCCCTCATCCACTCCACCACAGCATTCAGACACCGTATCTAGAGCTTTCATAGACTCTCCTGATAAGAATGTTAAGAATCTCACGTTGCAGAATGTAGCTCAAATAGCTGTGAGATGTTGTGACTGAATTTTCCCTCCCAACACGGGAAGTTTCATGAACAAACAAGGAGACAGACAGCAGCAACTTACTATTCAAATAGCACTGTTTACAAGAGAAAGACTTTAATATATAAAATGTACTATATTCAAGGGAGTATACATTGTTATACAAGTTGTTGCCCCCCAAAAAGCTGTTTTTCCAACCAAGGCCTGTCTCACACAAAATGTTAAGCCATGGTTTGTTTAATAAGCCATGGTTTGCCCCACAGACAATCAAACAACTGATGATTCTTTCTCCAAAGTTTAGTTTCAACTTCTCTTGTCTTGTGGGATGAGTGGGGGGCAAACAAACCATGGTTAAATAAGAGTGCTGCTTTTATTTAGAATACCAAACCATGAATAAAGCAAACCAGGGTTTGTAAGACAACAACAAACCATAGTTAAGCTGATGGGCTAGGTTCAGATGATAAAAAACACTGGTTAGTATTATACCCAAACCAGGAAAAAAATGCAAGCTTAATCCCAGCAATTGTTTCCTGAGATTTCATCTTTTTGTTTTTTATTCTAAGGTTTACAATTTAGAGCCATATGTGTAAGCGTTTCCACCAGGTGGTCTTCACATGGGCAAGTTCTTTCTCCTTCCACCCTGCCTGAGAACCTTCCCCAAAGGAGGTTTGATGGATTTGAATTTAACCTGGCCAGCGAAAATGCCCTTCTTTCTTGAGGGTTGAGCAGAAATTCAAGGTAATTATGGTTAGTTTCATGTGCCCAAGAAAGTTGAAAATAAAGAGGGGAGCATTTTTTTCTCTGCTGCTACTGTTAGTTCTTGGTGTTCAATATCCCACAACCTAGTTTTTATTATAGCCCTGGCAGATGGTAGGGACATCAATCGCAAAAGTTCCACTGACAGCCCAGGTTGCTGTACCTTCTTGTTAAACTGTTGTAGCCCTGGGGAAAGAAAGGGATCTAACAAAACTTCACTGAGGAGAGGATCTTTATCTGATGTAAGGCAGAAGTTTAACCAGCATAGAAGAAATCTCGCCCAGGTGACAGTCTCTACCTTGTGTTGACCTCCCTCTAGACACAAGGCTGCATAGGGTACTCAGCGTGGGACAGTAAAAATCTTGAAGAGGAAAGCTGCCTGCACTCGTTCTACTGCTCTGCCTCCTTTTTTTTTAGCAAATGTTTTCTGCCACTGGGGAAGTGGTAATTCTGTATTGATTTGTTCTGGATGTTTGTATGTGATGCCAATAAAAGGTTTGATGATGATTTATTCTAAGGTTGGGGAAACTCTTCTTGTATCTGGCACAGAATTAAAAATAACAAGTTTACATAGGTTTGTTGGTTTTTTTAAAAAAAGAAAGCTCTTGAGCTCCTTTGATTTCAATGAATCTTGAATATGTGAAAACGTTTCTGAATTGTGTTTTATTTTCTAAATATGCATAATCATAAATGTTCATTGAAAATCAAAACAGCTGTTAATGTAAGATCATTTAAATTCATGTAGACTGAACTCAGAATAAAACTTCTCAAAAAAAGAAAAAACCCCAACCCCTAATCAAATACTTAAGAAAGCTACATTTAAGTTATATTTTTAAAAGCACTGTTTGTTCCAGTTCTGATTTCAATTTGTAACTTGCTTTCTTCTGCAACTATTTCGGCAATTTTATAAAGTTATAAAGTTTACATATCTCATCTTAGGTTAATATGTGAATGCATGTATTTACACACATAGTGTGCCCTCTGGATGCTGTTGGGGTACAGAGCCTCCATCATCCCCGGCCACTGGTTAAACTGGCTGGGGCTGGTGGGAATGGGAGTTCAACAGTATCTGGAGGGTACCATGTTGGCTGCCCCTACATCAGTCCAAGAGTTCATCCCTGCCAACATCTTGCTTCTGAGGTGCCAGGGACAAAAAATATTGGAGACCTACTGCCGCAATCTGCTGGAGGCTTCTCACTGGAAGGAATTGGCTTGCAACTGATATGCAAACACATTACAAAAGACAGAGTCCAGTGTTTCATTTTCCAAATGTAAAGCATGCAAGGGCAATTAAAGAAGAGACATCTATGTATTCATTACTGTTCATATTCAAAAACATTCTGTTTTGACACAACCCCAAATACCCAGAAACATCACCAAGCCCTCATCCAACACCAGACAAGACAGCTCAGTACGCTTTGTAGCCGCTGAACACCTCAGACAGGATCCCTCATAAAACAGACAAAGAAGCAGCGATAAAAGGTGACACTCAACATACTTGGAAAGAATCAAATTGCTCCAGCTCGGTCATCTCAATCAGAGCGAAGAAGTCAGTCTCTCAAAAGGGCCTCTGGGTTTATGTTTGCTGCTTTCCTTCCTTAGTGGGTGCACCCAACATGACTGAGCAAAAGTGGAACTTGCCTCTTGGATGCCCAGTCTCCCACTAAGGGTTTTCAACACTGCATTGCCATGCGGCTCAGAAAATGTACAAGGAAGTTTCCCTGCCCACATTCAGTGTTTACTTTCAAACACACCTATGATGACTCTTGAGTGATGCCCAGCACATCTTAAGCCTAAACTACACATTGCACCCAAATGAATGCCAAAGGAGACCACAGGTCTTTTTGGTTAAAGCAAAACACTGGCTTTGGTTAGTGATTGGTGGGCTCATTATGCTTAGCTTAGCTTAGCTTAGCTTAGCTGGGCTTGGCTTGCTAACAAAGCAGGTTACTTCCTCTTCCCAAAACCAAATGAGCCTGCCCAAATTTGGACAAAGCTCACCCCAAACCACGAAGATACTCAGTCTCCTTTCTTACCTGTGTGTTATCCCCTGCCATCAATACAAGACTTGTTAAAGTTTTTTGGGGGGTGAAGCATGGGGAACAGAGAAGTAGTAAGAACTGGGCGGTTAACCCTTTCTCTGCTGGCCATTTCTGCTATTCTAGGATTTTTTAATGCAGGAAAAAGTGGACTTAACACTGGGGGAGAATGAAGAGCAGGTTGGGAGGGGTGAAATAGCAGCTCAGCAAAAAGCTCCATGCACCCTTCTTCAGCGCTCTTCATTTCACTGCCACCATCAAAAGTGGCTTCTCCTCAAAACTCTGGAACTCACTACCAGTTGAACATCACAAAATTACCACCCTTTTAGGCCTTCAGAAAAGCCTTAGGGACCCACATAGTTCAAGTGGCCTAGTCATGAGGGATAATGTATAGCACTACTGTGTTCCCTTGGGGTTGACAGAAATTGTGCTTTATTTATGGCTGGATATACAGTACATTCATAAACGGTGTAGTATATTGTCTGTTTTGGTGAAATGTTAATGTAGTTAGTCACATCTATATGATACATCTAAAGCGCTGTTGGGGTCCCCTCCCATCCAATTTTGTATAAACACGCCGTCTGAAATGTATGAACATGGAAACAGGAACAAGCAGAGGTTCCTGTGCAGCAGCTATCAACCATTAAGACTCAAGAGAAATGCTCCAAAGAAGACAGGGACAAGACATTTGTCTTTGCAAATTAAAAACCACAATTTTGTTCTTCGTTTCCAAGTGCCTAAGGGGAACATCAAGTTGCCCATGTCTATGTTTCAATACAAGACTCCGTTTCAGCAGAGCTTTTCATTTGAAAATTGGTGCCCTATGACAAAGAAGCAATAAGTGCCTGACCAGTTCAAATCCAAGTTAATAATCTAAAAGGCCTGGAAAAAAGAAAAAGTTTTTTGACCCGCACTGAAAAGACAACAAGCTTGGTACCTAATAAACATATCAACGTTTATAGCTTTGCAAAGTAAGTAAGGATTCCATAGCCATTCACCAAAATAGCACTTATACAAGCTCATAAATTAATATAATGAAGTGAGATACACAAAAATAAATCACTTCAATGTATGGAGGAGGTGGGGAGAATAACCAACAAGCATAATCTGAATATGCCACTTTAAAAGTACAGCTATAAATCAAACTGTTATTAACTATAAAATGCTTTTAAAAAATCGTAACAGATCACAATTCTTTTTCTTGTTTAACTAGAAAGCAGCCTTTGAATTCATTTTCCCATAGAGGCTAGCTGTCAATAGATTCATGGGCAATCAATAGACTTTCAGCATGTTCAAATAACCCCTTTAGCAACTACTTCTCTCTCTCTCGACTTTTTATAGTCCTTCAGTTTTGATGCAGCCTATAAACACATCAATAAAATCCAGAAGGTCATTCTTTCTCATTGAGGAGTATTACTTCAGACAACTAGCAGAGCAGAGGCAAGTATCTTTCCCTTGGAAGGGCAGGTTTATTAGTGCAGTCAAAACCAAAACAAGGGTGCTGACTGTAGTGCCGACTTAGAAGGCTTATTCTGCTGACTTTACCCTTCACAGGATTGAAGAGTCTGGTATGAAGGCTGGAGTGGGGCTCGTTTGGCAGAAGATTTTAACATCTACTACAAACCACACGAAACTATAAAACATTTCTAAAAGCTGCTTGACATTCAGAAACCTGCACACAATAGAAAGCTTTACCTGTCATCTGACATCTTTTCGACAAAGAATGTGTACAGTGTAATAGGAAACTCACCCAGTTTCAGAACTCACTAGATCAACAGGATCCACTGCCCTTTTCAATTGTTCTAAGTAGGGATCGGCAAATATGTCCATTTCAGTTTCTCATATATCCAGTTCCCCACATTTCCACAGCAAATTGCATCTTAGTGCAATTTTCTCTCAATATACACATTTTTGTAGGCAGCTTTGAAAATAGTCACATTCCCCCCCCCCAAAAAAACCCCATTTCCCCTACTCTGATGCTCTTTTGAACATTACCTTCACTCTTGTGTACATTTTATGCACAGTGTCCTCCAATATATGCATTGTTGCAAACATGGGCTGGGGAAAGGCAATGCAAAGTTCAGAGAACTGCAAATGTCAAAGGACAGCTGTGTTTCAGATCATGTACGTATTGGTTCGAGAAGAGTGCATTAGGTAGTCTCTCATTAAAATGCAAACAAAACTGCATTTCTCCCCCATCCCTAATTCTAAATGCATACAATGATAATGGTGTCTGCTTCCAACCTATGCACATTCATTAGAAAGGGCGTAGCAAGACACAGTCCCACAGTTGTACACATAGAGAGCTCCCTCCATATGATGAATATGCATATAGAGTAGAAACAGAGGGTTGCATCCATTGCTAATTCTACTCCACCCACTAAAGTTAATGAACCTAAGTTAGTCAAGTCCATTAATTCCAATGGGTCTACTCTGAAAAGAACTAAGCTGGATACAACCCAGAGTCTGTTACTATGATACTGCCCCAGTACTCGGAACAACTGAAAAGGGCTATGGAATGAGATGCTGATGGAAGGTCTAATTCCATGGGGGCTATTCTGATAAGACATACAAATTGCAGAGTTGGCAGATAAACTGCCAAGACACAGTCATGCAATTTATTCTAATCCCCGGGCATGGGCTGAAGCTAAGCAGGGACTGGCTTTGGTTGGTGCCTAGGCAGAAAGTCACTCAGGAGCCCTACTAAACCCCACCGTCAGTTCCACCAGACAAAAATAAGTAAATAAACTTTGACATTCGGTTCAGATTCAGGGCAAGCAATCAAACTGATAAATGGCCTGCAAACGTTTTTGCTGGAAGGTAAACATCTAATCCACTTGCTAAGAAGCAGCATTGTGTGCATATTTATTTAAATGAATATAGTTCATTAAGTATTTCATATGTATGTTTAACAAGGTGGTTTTTGTGTACACATGCTACATGCTACAATAGCTGTAATAAATCAATACCATAATAAAGAGAGACCTGAAATGCAACTAACTTATGAACTTTGCAAGTGCAAGAAAACTAGTCCTGAAACTGACTAGAATTTTATTTAAACCGGGACCCATGGTTTATACCAAGGCAAAGCAAGATTATTTAAAGGTGAAACTAACTGAGCAGAGGTCCTCCTACCAGCTGCACATGAGGAGGGTGGGAGATGAATACCGAAGATTCTGGCGTATTAGGCAACTGGGCGTATTAGATGACCCCCCCAAATTGGCAGCTGCAATTTGGGGGTTCGTCTTATAAGCCCAGTCGCCTAATACGCTGGGCAGCTCCGTGCCGGGAGAAAGACACCCGGCGCAGAGCGGAGCCCGTCGCCCACTGCCGCTGCTTCCGAAGCAGCAGTGGGCAGGCTCCGTGCCGCACCACCCATACCCGCCGTATAAGATGACCCCCAACTTTCTAACCTCCTTTTTGGGGTTAAAAAGTCGTCTTATACGCCAGAATCTACGGTATCTACATTGTATTAATCCGCAGTTCATGGTTACTTACAGACACCATCTTGCTAGCTCCCCCAGCCAGCTGCCGTCAACATAATAATTTTGTCTATTTAAACGGCAGCAAGGACACAGGGTAGACAAATACAGGATCAAAAGTCATTGGGCAAACAAAGAACACTAGCCAATACTAAACAGTTACTAAACATCCGTCGACAGAGTGCAATAAACTCTGAAAGTTTTTATTTCCCTGTCACAGAGAGCCCTTTCTTTCTCTTTTTAGTTCCATTCATTGATGGAACTCTTATGCCAACACATAAGGCACCTTATCCAGTCTTGCCCCAACCACCAGCAAGAGAAGGGAAAGCTATAGAAAGCATCCCTTCTCTCATCTCTGTCAGAAAGCATACTAATTCCAACTGTCCCAAGACTGCAGAAGCCAGACTAAAAGGACACTCTGATCTCTACCTCAAACCAGAGGAACAAGGGTGTTTGGTAGTTTTAAGTACATTTTATATATGCATATAGTTTTAATTCCATTAATGTTCAATTGGTTTTTAATTATTGCTTCCCCCCCGATGTTTTTAGCTATTGTTTTTCTAATCTGTGAGCTGCCTTGAGTATCATCAGAGAAAAAGGCGGGGTGTTCTTATTCTTAATGCTTTACATTGTTTGTATTTGTTGTAAGCCACCTTGGGGGAAAATGGATTGAAAATCAGGGAAAGAAAGGAGGATTTAGTCCAGGAGTCTCCAAGCTTTCCTTGCCTCGGGCTGGTGTCTCCAGCGACGATTGCATGCTGGGCCGGAGGGCGGGATAGCGCGTGCCCACGCTATTTCCGGTGCACTTCCGGGTCGGAGGAGGCCCGTGCGCATGCGCACAAGCTATTTCCGGTGCTCCTCCGACCTGGAAGTGGGTCGCTGCAGGCCAGATAAACGAGTCCCTCGGGCCTTATCCGGCCCCCAGACCGTAGGTTGGTGACCCCTGATTTAGCCCTTTGGCAGCTGCCTTAAGCTGGAGCCAATCTGACATGCTGACAGGAGTGAGTCCACCATTTCCAGCAAAGGTAAATAAAGAAGATGCCACAAACAACATAATGGTATCACCAAGGCCATTTTTCAGCCTGAAACGCACCAGAACTCGGTTCCAGCGCCTCTCAGGTGGGTGGCATTGTCATTATAAGAGAACAAGAGAGGCATCCATGGTGAGTTCTGGCACTTCTTTTTCTAGAAAAATAGCACTGGGTATCACCACTGGCCGGAGTCATCTGCCCTGAGTCAGAGTTATTCTAATATGCTGGAGATGACTCCACCCGTGTTCATTGAATAAGGAGGGGGAAAGTCTCATGCCACTTACATACCACTCCAAACCAGGTGTGCCACTCACTCATCACAATGTTGTTCAAAAAAAAGGGGGTTAAGAATGAGAAATAGTCAAGACACATTCCACTAGTTGTCACCAATTCATCCTAGATAGAGGGCAGGTGTGTCTAAGGCAGCTCACAGTCCAGCAAACGCAGACCCAAGACCTCTCTCTCCTGAGCTACCAATAAAGTCAAAGGCAGGCGAGAGAAGACTCTGCTAACTGGCCTATGACAGCGATAATTTGTGATAGCTAATAATGCAAGATGGACCACAGCTGGCTGTATCATACAATTTCCCCAAAGACTAAAAAAACCCAGAAGATTTTCACCTCTACACTACAAGAGGAAGCTAGTAAATGGTGAAGAGGTGCGCCATCGATGGCTGACATATCCAACCTCAAAAGATTTGTTTTTGTTTTTCTGCAGGTTCAAAAGACTGAAAGGACATTGGAGAGAATTGTGCTTATCTAAAGGGGAAAAAAAACAATTGATATTAATCAGCAGAAAACTAGATGACGCTCGAGTCCCTTCCAACTCTATAATTTAAACAGAATTGAAGATCAAGAAACTATGGTTCACTTCCTTGGAAATATATCCAAAATGAGCTTGTACAGCTTTCAGCAGGTACTATAAAGCAGAAAATTTGTACGCATGCAAACTCAGCGAAATACTACTCAATTATTCTGGACTGTACACCTGATGTCAAGTCATATTGACAATACATTATGTTGATGTACTTTCAATTGTACGCTTTCATTCTTTGGTCTGATATAGCTTCCAGGAGTTGAAGACTTCTTCCCACAGCCCAACTGTTACCATTCATCCCTTACCAGTCAGTACAGCTCATCAGTCCCTGGGATTGTCCCTAACTCAGTGCAATTTATTTGTATACAGCAGGTGTTCTAAGCTCCCAGATGCACATAAACTATGAATCTCTGTACAGTTGTTATTATGGCAATAATACTACAACTCTAAGCAAAACAGGAACAGCACTTTTAGCTGCCTGTCTTGATCCAAAGGGATGTTAATTTATTCTGGGGCAACATATGCCTCTTTCTTCCAGAAGCAGTTCAAAATTAATGGCCAAGTTCCTATTTTGCAATAGTAAAACAACAGCACTCTATTACTATTAGACCCCTGTGTCGGTTTCCTGAACCTATTGAGCTGATATCTCATCCTCTCATCTTCTTGTCAAAAATACTTTACTTATTATTCAGTTCAAATATTTATAACCTACCCTTCAAATGCATTCACATTACTAAAGCACGGCTTACAGCAATCAAAATATCACAATCTAATCATGATGATGGTGGTGATGATGATATGCTGTAAGCCGCCCAGAGTGGCTGGGGAAACCCAGCCAGAAGGGCAGGGTATAATAATAATAATAATAATAATAATAATAATAATAATAATAATAATGTTTTCTATATATTTTTTCACAGTACAGAAGATACATTTTGAGAAAACAATGTTACAACAGTAAACAACAAGTAACTTGTTCTGATAAACTTACAGACTTTTACCATGCCATGTGTTAAAGTTTCATTTGATTACTCTAAAGTATCACACCAAATTTTCCCATGAGTGCTGGGTGGATTGCTACCACAGTCTGAACTATTTATGTATTCAATAAGCATTTGCCGTATGTTATAAAAGGAATATGGATTGTGTTTGCCCTTTTCCACTCTCACCTGGCATGTTAGTTTCTCAGCCAATGCTACTGACCATACCCTGCTATAACAAGACTCAATGTTCAGCCCATCACCGGTATTCCAAAATCTGGCTATCTCCATACAAGCAGCAGTCAACAGAAGGGCTAAGAGGTCCTCTTTAGAATAATCATGAGCAGACGTGATCTTAAGCCCAAGCAGTGCAAGTGAAAGGAACATTTCAATTGTTTTGTTGTATATAAAGCTTATTTCTTTGAAGGCAACATTCCAGAAGGGTTTGATGATGTCACAACAACACCACATATGGAAATACGTACCTTTTGACTGTGCATCGCCTCCAACAATTATTATTATTATTATTATTAACAACCAACAATACTAAAATAAAAATACAATAATGGAAACTGGTCCAGCAGATAAAAGCTATTGAGTCCTTCCCATAGGGCCATCTCCTCCCCACACCCCATTGATAGTAGGCTTGTAACCGGGCAGAGGGCCTTCTCGGTAGTGGCGCCCGCCCTGTGGAACACCTTCCCATCAGATGCCAAGAAAATAAACAGCTATCTGACTTTTAAGAGACATCTGATGGCAACCCTGTTTAGGGAAGTTTTTAATGTTGTGATGTTTTGTGTGCTGGGAGCCGCCCAGAGTGGCTGGGGAAACCCAGCCAGATGGGTGGGGTATAAATAAATTATTCTTGTCATTATCATAATTCTATTGCAGTCAATACTATAGACTACTCACAAATGGTACCCTAAATGGTAGCATAGTGGGAGAGCATACACTCTGAATGAATAAAAATAAAAATACTTCATTTATTTATATGCCACCCATCTTGACTGGATGGCTCTAGCCACTCTGGGAAGCTTCCAACCAATAAAAACATGAAACACAGTAAAACATTCCAGAAGATGTTTTAAGTGAGAAGATCTCACATCCAATCCCTGCTTTGCTGGCGGAAATGAATAGTAGCATAGACTGAGAACGATTTCTGCTTGAAACCTTGTAGAGATGCTACAATCTGGTAGACGGCGTTAAATGGACCAAGAACGACAGTAGTGGAGTGTGGCAGAAACACCATGGAAACTGTTGGGCAAAGGACCCGGACTTTGAATGAGTCTTCACATTCAGGTGCATGCTTTACAAGGTTTACAAAGGTGTTGCCTGGGAACTATTTCAATGAATTTAAGCATTCTGATAGGGAAGGTAAATCTGAAATAGTTGAGGGCACAAATCTGTATCATAGGATATGGGGCATTATGGGTGGATGCGACGGGAATCAAAAGGAGAAATGTATACACCCATCCTGAACAAAGCAGTGCAGCTAACCACTAAGAGCACATAGAACAGTGGCTGCGGATAAACAGAAACAGATTGTTAGTGTTGCTAAGTAAACCATTGTGGGGTTGCTTTAATGGAAGGCATCCCCATGCCTAGTTCAGATCAATCATTTTCTGGAACAAATTGCGTCAACTCTTTTCTACACACCAACCACCAAGTACTAGAGCAGACAGGAGGTATCAGCCCCAGCAGATGACTCAGGATTAGAACTGGCTGCAGTAGCAGGACTTTTGAGAAAGCCTAGAGACACGTCGGGGAAAAGCAGCCGGAGAAACTGAGGAATCATATAGACTTGTACTGGGCCATGAGGGTCATCTAGTCCCAACCTCTGCAATGCATGAATCTTTTTGCCCAACGTGGGGCTCGAACCCACAACCTTCAGATTAAAGAGTCTCATATTCTACTGACTGAGGAAGGAAAGCCGGGGAGGCTGCATGTATTTTAAAAGGCATTAAGATAGTAGCAAAGCACACAAGATAAGAACCTGGCAGTCATGTATGGTGAGATGCATTCCTGATCTACAAGTATTTGTAGCCAGGTCTGGAGAAACTGGCTATAACAGAGGGGAAGTATGGCAAAGTACATGCTGCGCGTGAGGAAGGTCTCAGTTTCAATTCCCCACATCTGCACCTTGGACCGAAGAAGACACCTGCCTGAAGTCTTGGAAAGCAGCTACCACTGAGTGCAGAGCAGCCTTTACCCACATGGTGCCCTCCAAACGTTCTGGACTATAATCAGCTGACACCACCCAAGATATTAACTTAATTTGGCCTGGTTTGCAGAACCTGGTAAAGAATGACTGAGAATGAAAGTGTGAGCGCGTGGGCTGGGTTCCGAATCTAGTTGCCCAGGAAGAAAATCCTTCCCCATTTACTTCAATAAGCTGGCGCCCTCCCTTCTCAGAATGCAACCGAAATTCCAGAAACAAAGTGAACTGCAATATTCCTTCCAAAGATGAATTAAAACCCTGTTTTATAAATCTTATAATGTTAAATGCCACCTAAGATTTTCTAGTATTTGTAAAGATGTAAAAGAATCTCGTGGAGTTAAATATGAGATTCTACATATTAGATTTAAGTCGTATTAGATTTAAGACTTACCTAAACTTTTCAAAAGTGCGTAACACATAAACGGCAAGTACCACCTGGGTCTTTGATCAAAAGGCTCCAAAACTGCCCATGGCATCTAAGTAATGAAGGGAGTGGTTGAACCTAACCAGTGGCTCAAAGGCATCAGCTTCAAGGTCTCCTAAGCCACAAGCTGCCCAGCTCTTCTGTAACAGTGAAGTTGCTAAATATATGACATCTCTTCCCCCAAAGCTCCTCTATGACATCAAAAGAGATTAGCCAGAGGGTGAAAAACTAACAGCACTATCCGACCCATATCTACTCAGAAGTAAGTGGGGCTAGGATTATAACCAAAGACAGTCTCTTCCCCACCTGGTGACCTCCAGATGTTCTGAACATCTCCCATCACAGCTGACCATTAACCACACTGGCTACAACTGATGGGTTGCTGTAGTTCAACACATCTGGAAGGCATCAGATTGGAGAAGGCTGATAAGACATGGTATTTTCCTGTTTTTGCTTTATTTATATATGGCAATAACTATAGTGTTTCTGAATTACATCACAGTTCAAGAGTGTTGCATTATTTACTTAAGAATTAGTTTTTCCAAGCTCTTAAGGGTGAATCAATCAACCTTTAAAAACTACACTCTGACCTCAGAAGCTCCCCTTTGATGTACAATCAGTCTAAAAGGTGCTTAGGGTGGATGTGGCTTGCAGTCAGGATTTTCCCACCACAGTTTCTGCCCCTCTTTATGTTGCAACTTTGGCTGGGAGGGGGGTGAACAGAAGCAACTTTTGCTGTTCGCACCAAAACTGCTGTTCACACCAAATCTATTAAGAACTACTTGGAAGTCAAGTACAAATGCTAGCCTTGAGTCATTTACCCCCTCCAAGGTAGTATTGGGAAAGTGAAGGGAACTGCTTTTGATTTGGGGAATGCAATCTTAACATGCCATATGATGACACAATGGACTTGAAAGATAATGCATCTAACTCACCTTATTCCAGAGTGAAAATGGAAAAGAACAGAATAAAGACATAATATACCCCCCCCAAAAAAAGACATAAAGGAAACTGAATAGAAGGTTCTAAAGTTTTTAAGTCATAAAATTAAGTTTCTAGGGAAAGTCATGCCATCAGTCCATCTAGGTCAGTATTGTGTGCACTGGCTGGCAGCGGCTTTCCAGAGTTTCAGACAGGGAATATTCGCAGCACTACCTGGAGATACTGGGGATTGAACCTGGGACGTTCTGCATGAAAAGGAAATACAGATAGCAAATATATGCTAAAGACGGAAGTCAGTTCTCAGCTCAGATCTGCACAGTTAGCCAAAAGGCAAGCTGTTCCCCTCCTATGCTGACTTGCTCGCAGCTCTCTTTGATACCAGGGCAAGGCAACCACAACAGCTGCAGCAGGCATTTACTATAAAATCATGGAAGAAGAAACACACTGGCTGGAGGCAGGGCAATGCAAAGGGTTTAAAGTAAGAACAAGGTTTGTCTTTTGGGATTCCAAACTTGCAAGCTTGCAAGCCTCCACAAGTTTATAGTTCTGTGTGCACACAAATTAAGGAACCTGAGGATGAAAGGTCAAATTCCATCACTAAATCCATGTGGCACAGCAAGAGCGAGAGTGCAGTGGTTGTATTATTGACCACGAGACCCCACTTCCTTCTCCATATGCCCTGGGCAGCAACCGTTTGTGCTTCCTCTTAATCCACCAAAACATCCTCAGCGGTGCGGTGAAATCAATCCAAGCAGCAGCATGGACTGGATAAAATTAGTCAGCTAGTATGGCTGAATACTGTGCAAAGCCAGCATGGGCCAACAGACAGAAGGCTCCAATGGGGAAACTGGGACCCCTCTCTGATTCCACCAGTACAGAGTTTGCTTGCTCCCTGTGCAAGCTAATGGAGACCAAATCTATAGACGTTTTTCCTCTAAGTCCTCCGTGTTCTGTCTTCAAGGGATCTCTCCTAGGCTAGATTGCTCTACTCCTTGGCTCCCGTTCCCTACCTCCTTCCACAATGTTCCGTAATTCCCCTTCTGTTTTTCTATTTCCCCTCATAATAACTGAAGCTCAAGGAAACATACCAGGGCTCAGTCTAACCTTGGTCTTCCATCACAGCAAAACTGGCCTGACAGCTGATTTCCTCAGCATCTGCTGAAATTCTGATATCCTGCAAGTTCAGAATATTCCACATCACCATCTCTTGTCTGCTTTACGTTAGAAGCGCAATTCTTGGAACCAGGACTAATTAAGGACAGATTGGCTATTGGAGCTAATAGACAACTGAAGTTAATGGGAGTCTGGAAGATGCTCAAAACCTTCCCACACAGATAGAAGCAGAACCCAGATGTCATGCTGATCACATGGCTAAGAGAATTATAATCCAATTCAAGTTTGGGAGGATACGATTATGGCAAGACCTCCAGATTCCTCAGCCCATTTCAATTACAGAATCTAACACCTTCTTCCACTATCAAGCCTGTAAAAACTAGAGAAATGTTGTACAGTGGTACCTCAGGTTACATACGCTTTAGGTTACAGACTCCGCTAACCCAGAAATAGTGTTTCAGGTTAAGAACTTTGCTTCAGGATGAGAACAGAAATCGTGCTCCAGCGGCACAGCGGCAGCAGGAGGCCCCATTAGCTAAAGTGGTGCTTCAGGTTAAGAACAGTTTCAGGTTAGGAACAGACCTCCGGAACAAATTAAGTACTTAACCCGAGGTACCACTGTATTTGTGATTTCAAAAATATATACTATCAAGTGGGAGTGGAAAAAGAAAAAGGGGAACACCGTCAAACTAGCAAAAAAAGAAGATCCTGGGAACTTGGGAGTTATCAGGAATTGGAATGCACCTAAACCTTAGGAACTATTATTTTTGCCTTGAATAAAAGTGTTTGCTTGAAATTGCAATAATCCTGTAAAAAAATATTTTTTTCAGCAACCTAAGAGGTTCTGTTCCTCTTGTCGCCACCACAATACATGGGATTCTATCACGTACATATCCAAAGACTGATCTTCCCAATGGCTGCTGCTGCAGTCTTCAACTGCAACTTCTCCCTTCTTCTATTTAAGTTACAAGTCCTAGTATGGAAGCATATAAAGCATGGGATGTGCAATTAGATGGCAACAAAAGTAAATAGATAAAGAAACGGCAAGTAAAGAATGGCAGGGTTTTTTGTCCTGTGACAGGGGTTTGGAAGGCAAGTACTTTGGAACTGTATCTGCTTAAAAATACAAAAATCTAAATACAAAATATAACATGGTTCAGAAGGCATGCAAGATCCAATCGTATGCCTGGCGGTAAATAAAAGACCACATTTTGCTGTACTGCCATATTGCCCTAAGCAAAACACAATAGAAGCTGGATGCCCATTATCTGCTATTTAAGGCATTCATGTCTTAACAAAGACTTCAAAAACAATGAATAGCTTAATTTTTCAAAGGGGTTGGGAGACACCATATGGCTGACTGTTGTGTTGGATCCAGTCTACAGCAATATGAAAGTGTACTACAGGCAGAACTAGAGGCTATGGATTTGATACTCAAGCAGTTTAGGTACACATGATTCTATCAAGCAAGGAAGCTGAGACAGGGAGAGGCAAGATCAGACCTCATTAGTTTTGTTGTGGTTGGGTCTCTTCCTGCTTAAGAGTTTCATTTTGGCTTACTTGGGTCACCCACGTGAGCCAAAAACCTCAGTTTCAATTCTGCTTCTGGTTTTGCCAAAGTGGGTGTATAGCTTAGAGGAAGTATGTGCCTCCTTTGACATATTTCAATGAACCGAAGCGTATTATTTCAAATGATAACATTTATATACAAAACAGCTCTTCACCACTGAGGATTTAAGCCATGGATCCAGAAAACAACTTTTCTTCTACTCATACTGTTATCTTTGGCTGAGACAAGTCCACCTTTAAAAAAAGGCAAAACCTCACACTGAATGAAATTAAAACCATTATTATTAATAGGAGCTATTGCTTCAAGTGGAGCTGGAAGCCAATCATGAAACCATTTAAAAAATACATAATTTAAACTTGGTTCCTAAAACAGCAAATCTGGTGCCAAGATATTGGGCAAAACAACCAAAAAGGTCCTCTCTCTGATAACACCAACCGTTTCAGAAGGCAAGGGCACATGGATTCCAGCCTCTAATATTGATCTTGATAAACAAGCAAATGGATGTACACATAGGAAAGGTCCTTGAATGAAAGCTCAGTCACTTCACTGGAAGTCACTTCACATCTCCCTCCTAGCCTCGCTGAAGGCTTAAGCCAATGTTGGGGAATCTGTGGTCCTTCAGTTGCTTCAGGACTCCATCTCCATCAGCCTGCATTGCCAACATCTGAAAAGCCACAGGTTCCACGTCCCTGGATTAAGCCAGACAACTCAGGCTGGACCTCCTCCCTGGACCAGGTTACAGTGGTACCTCGGGTTACATATGCTTCAGGTTACATACGCTTCAGGTTACAGACTCCGCTAACCCAGAAATATTACCTCGGGTTAAGAACTTTGCTTCAGGATGAGAACAGAAATCGTGCTCTGGCAGTGCAGCGGCAGCGGGAGGCCCCATTAGCTAAAGTAGTGCTTCAGGTTAAGAACAGTTTCAGGTTAAGGACAGACCTCCAGAACAAATTAAGTTCTTAACCCGAGGTACTACTGTATTTTCTCAGAGGAAAGCTCCCCTTTATCCAGGGTTGCTCCTTGACCTCACTCACAAGTTTACCCATACAGTGCTTTCCAGAAAGCTGACCACATGGGCTATGGAGGACGTGGCATAACGCAAAATGGCTGCCACATCCGAAACAACATAAAAAGGCGCTGTAACATAAAATTGTGCAGGCATGCCTCTCCATCTATGGAGAAAAAAAGACATCTACATCAGCCACCATCAATCACTCTTGTAACTACCCTCTATTCGGAATGAAAGGGGACGTGTGTCTAATCCTGGCATCCAATGGCAAGTGGGCATGCTTAAGAGGGCAAGTTCAATGTTGGATGGCCATATGTCATGGATGCTTTAGCTGAGATTCCAGCATTGCAGGGGGTTGGACTAGATGACCCTTGGGTCCCTTCCAACTCTGTTAGGAGAGGACAAGCCAGTACAAACCAAGTACTGAGCAGGAAGAGGAAACAGTAGGGTATTGGGGGGGTTTGGGGGGATATTTACACACAGGCTTCATGGGAAACAGTGGAGAGGGTTGGCAACCGCTAAAACATTTTTAAAACATTATCAAATATATGGTAGTTGAAAAAGAAATGCAGCCTGGGGAGGGGTTGAGCAGAAGAGGAGAAGAGGAATGGTGAAATATCTCTTGGGAAAGCAGGCATGGGGAGGGGAATAAGGCAACCTGAGCTGAACTCAGCTAGGTAAGCAAAGTACATCATAGGGCAAAATGGTAAGTTTCCATTCCCACAGGCTAAGTGAGAAACATGCAGAGCAACATCAGGAGGAGGACTGACATTTTTTTAAAGAGTTTAGCAGCTCAAGATTTAGAGGATGGTAGCCAATAGGGTTTTGGAAACACAGGAACAGTCAACATGGATCAAAGACCTGAAAAGCAAACTAATTGTTCATGCACAGACACTACAAATGTGCATCATTTATAAAGAATGTACAAGTTCTGCATACAGTAATAGCCTGCGCACGCCAACTGGATATTAACAAACAGAAAGATGTTGATCAGTTTAATGAGCAGCAGCTGTGGACGCAGGTAAATATGCTAGCAACCACACTTCCTTTTTCCACTGCATCACTCGCTTGTTAAAATTTAAAAATACAAAGCACTAAATAAACAAACAAAAATTAATCTATGTCCAAAGGTACTAATTCATGCATGTCTGAATTACCCTAAGCCTCAAAAATATAACAAATCCATACACTGGGTAAGATCATCCCCAGAAGCCCCATCCATCAACCACCTGACAAAGCTTTGCCCAGGTCCCATCAAGCCCTTCCATTTCAATTATTCCTTAAGCACAAAGGCCTGCCAACTTTGATGGCTTATGCTTAAGCAGCACTGCCTCACCTTCCACTCCCTTGACTGCTGCTAAATCAGGAGTGAATCCTATGTGGGTTATCCTCTGCCAAAACGGCTGCTTTCGGGGTTCATCAACGTAGTTTGCCCAACGGCATTCTCGTAGCCAGTACTGTTCTGCCACCTCTGTTCTTAATTTTCAAAAACCTCTCAGATATATTTAGTTATGCACTTCTACCACACTATCAGTATGCAGCATAGCTGTTAACTTTTCCCTTTTCTTGCGAGGAATCCTATTCGGAATAAGGGAATTTCCCTTAGAAAAAGGAAAGCGTGGACAGCTATGGTATGCAGAAACCTGTGCTACAACTATTGAAAGCCCCCCCCCACACACACACCTGCCGCATACCATGAAAATGGAAGAAAACTGGTTCATCTGGGAGCATGATAATATTCTGTACCAAGCAGAATAGTAGAAAGCAACATAAGTCAATATGTGATGAAAGGACAAACAAACTGAAATACAGTGCAATTGCTATGACCCTGATATGTGTTAACAAGGGTCCCCTGCAAATAGAATCCTGAAACAGAATAACTACCACCAGGTTTAACTGCCACTGTACAGGTTAGCAAAATCAGGGTTGATTCATGCATCTTTTGAGTGGTTTATTAATTTGTACCTGGGGTGCGGAGTATGCCAGAGAGCCCTGTTACAAGCATAAGCTCCAGCAAACCACCAGCCAACCCACTGTAAGGTCGCTTGCCATGGCAAGCTTTATTGTACCTGTGATGAAATATCAGATGACCTCTTTGCCACTGAAGCACGAGTCAACCCAGATATAAAAGAAGTGGATGGTCACTCTCCCAAGGCCACACATATTGTAAACAAGCCTTTGCCCACACTTGGTGAAAAGTGTAACTATCTCTCCACCTGACCTTCATTGCAGATTTATGAGGCCAACACACCACCAAATTCCTTAGAGAAGAACATGGATAAAAGAATAGCAAATAACAGTACAGTGGTACCTCGGGTTAAGTACTTAATTCATTCCGGAGGTCCGTACTTAACCTGAAACTGTTCTTAACCTGAAGCACCACTTTAGCTAATGGGGCCTCCTGCTGCCGCCACGCCGATGGAGCCCGATTTCTATTCTTATCCTGAAGCAAAGTTCTTAACCTGAAGCACTATTTCTGGCTTGGTGGAGTGTGTAACCTGAAGCGTATGTAACCTGAAGAGTATGTAAACCAAGGTACCACTGTAATGATAACACAGCAGCTTAAATTATGCAGTGCTGGGTTTTTTACATTGCTGTTATTAGGCAAAGAAGAGACTCGGACTCAGCTGACTTTGGGGAGCGGGCGCTATAGATAGAACAGTTCACTTCCCTCACTTCTTAACAGCCACGCCACATCATGTGTGGCACCACCTTGGCACCTCTGTCTAGATGTAAACGTGCACAAACTGCTGCAGCTGAGACAGGTTTTACATTTATACAAACCTAAGAGTGGGGGCATGTTCACTGGGAAAGTCTTGTTCATTTTGTTTTCCATGAACAGGAATTGCATTCATTGCTTTTCCCCATTTATTTCAACAGGAGCTCCCCACTAATCTTCTGCTACCTGCAACTTCCATGCCTTGCATCTAAATAGCATGACGTTTCAGGCATTCTACGAGAACTCCAGCCTCACAAACCAGGCATCTCGCCACCTGCCAAATATAGATCGAACAAATGATACTCATTTTAAAGAGCCCATTTGATATTGGTTGATATCTTTCTGCTTCCTCTTTGCATACACCCCTGCAGTCTTTCTGTGGTCTCCAGAGGCATTGCTAACCCCCCCTCCTAAATAGAAATGATTGAAAAATAAATCAAACAGAAGACAAAACAATTTTTTTAAAAAATCAGCATTTATTCATTTGAACCCCCTTCATTTACATAATGAAAGCAAATGAGATGGATTATCTGTGTTGCTTGCTATTTATTTTAAAAATGAATGAAAACCAATCTACCAGCATCCTTTTTCTGTATACACCAACGAAACAGGGAAACCTGCCTAGCTTCCTCAGCAGTGACATATGTCAGGGTTTCTTTGCAAATTGAAACTTTCAGGCTCTAGTCTCAATCTAAACACTACTCCACCCTCAACACCTGAACTCAATCACTTTGTCTACCACACCCTCCCCTTCCGAAAAGATGAATGCCAGCTGTCACCTTTAATCAAGAAGATTTACCTCTCCGGGGTGGACCTTGGGCAGGAGGAAAGGTGAGTAAGATATAATGCAGCCAACTTTTCTGGAAATTCAAAGCCAGAGGCACTCAGTATTACACATTCAGCCATCCCTAATAATAATAATAATAATAATAATAATAATAATAATAATAAGCATCTAAGCCAGTCTTTCCCAACCTGGTGCCATCCAGATGTTGCTGGACTCCAGATCCCATTAATCCCAGCCAGGCAATTGCCAGGTATGATAGGAATTGTAGTCCAAAACATCTGGAGGGCACCAGGTGGCAAACGGCTGATCCAAACATTAACGTTCTTAAGAGCACTTTGCATACACTACCTCAATAATTCTAGTAAGTCAAGTCAACATGATTATACCCTATTTTTAAGAGGAAGGCTGTGGCTTGAAGTTAGTGGCTTATTTGCCTATTAAAATGACGACAATGGGGGAGTAGAGTTTTGAACAAGGGAACTTCACAGCTCATAATATTAGAGGCAAACTGTTTTTCTTTAGACCTGTAAGAAAAAACTTAAGCCGTATTAAGCTTAAAATGGGACTCCCAGTCCAGTAATCATGTGGTGGTATGAGATTAAAAAAAGAAAGGGGGGAGCATGAATAACAACATGTGTAGTCTGTCCCATAGCCTGTAAATACACAATAGCTTACGGAACTACATGGGACTGTAGATAACAGTACGGTAAATCCATCTGCCCCCTCCAGTAAGGGCAAGTTGAGAGAGGTTCTAGGTGGCTGCTTCCCAGCCAGATTATGTCCCTTCATTTGTATATTCATCAAAACTCAAACCCAGGTGTCTCCTAGAAGCAATATAAGACTTCCTTGGCCTGACTTTTTAATAGCTTGCATGATGCTACAGGTAGAGTTTTCAGCCTATGCAAGAAGACCGCAAACAAGTTAAAATATTTAAGTATGATCCAGCAAAACAGAAAAAAGGTAAAATATATTTAAGACACCACTGAAAGACCCACTTACTTGGGCTCCAAACAATGCTTATGGGTAAAAAATTAATATCAATGGGAAAGCGACGTTAATGGAAAATAAACCAGGATTGCAGGTTTTCTCTGAACCAGGAAACTGCTATCTACTTAATACACCTTCAATGGAGAAAAACCATGCATGCAAGTTCACTGCAGTTTGACATATAGGTTTCATATTCTTTTCCATATGCAAGGTTCTTCTTGGTTATTTAACAAAAAATATTTAACAAAATGTACATGGCACTTGACCATAATAAAATCCGTTTGCAAGACATTATATGGCCTCAGACGAGTCATGATTACTCAGTCACCACTGTCCAACAGCTATAATAGTGGCTTTCTTTACAACACTGTAAGACTAAGACTGGCTAGAATTCAGGCTGTATTAAAAAAAACCTATGTAAATAACAGAGAGTAATTAATTTATTTTCAAATAGCCATAAATAATGGTGGGGCTAGAAAATCTTGTGGTTGCTTAAGCTGCAGGACCCAAATAAAATAGACATGGCTTTGGGGAGGCAGGGAGAAAAAGACAGAGAAATTGAATTTATGTAAACATTGTGCCATTTGGTTTGGATAAAACCAGAACCTATCTGGCAGAATTCACAGGGAAACTCAGCACAAAGTCACCATGAGGAAAACAATTAAGCTGTATTTAACTGAGCAAATTGATTCAGAGTAAACAGTTTTCATTTGTGATTCTTTCCTCCACTCAGGATTAACAAAGTTTTGTTTCCCACATGCCAAGGCAGTTTTGATTCAAGGCCAAAGACAAAGGGATTGCCACTAACCTTGAAGGAGGAATATAGCCTTCCCCAATTCTGAGTTTGTGAAGAAGTTTTACAGGTGCCTGCAGATTTATGTCAAAGAACTGAATTCAAATAACTGATGGGAAGAGAAAAGAAGCAAAACTTAGGTGGGAGAGTAAGCTGAGAATTACGGTAATGGGCAGTTAACACTTCATGGCAAATGAGGAGTGAGGTGCTATAACAATTCTGGGATGCGCTTCTGTACAAAACAGATGGAGAACTGCATTTATTTAATGGTCCCCAACACAGTAAAATAAAACAGATTCATGCATGTTGTGAACTAGCATACTCAGGAGAGAAGCTGAGCATAGCCTTTACCTGGTTTTGCTGATCACCTTCAGACAGAATTTTCTTTTCAGAGAAGAATACCAGCACAAGAGCTGTAGACTAAATTGTGGTAGATCCCACAATTTTACCTGCTCACTCTGAGAGCTATACAGAAAGGCTATGACCTGAAACATCGCCAAGCAAACCTAAAGAACAAATGCACAATAAAGATCACAGCCTTGTGCAGCATAGCGCAAAGACAGAGCATTGATAGTTGCTGCAATGCCCATCACAAAGGTGCTTTTATTCAGTCTCCCCTCCTGCCAGACTTTAGCCTTTTGTCTCACAACAGGTGGAAGGAGAAACTGGGTGAAGAGACCAGTGCGGCAAGAGATACAGAAGCTGAAGCCTCACTCAAAGTAACTTTGGACTTTTTAAAAACAGGATCTGATCTTCCAAGCTGATATACACCAATCCCAGAGTTCAGTGAAGTGAAACCACAGCAAGCCACAATCAACGCCAATGTACTTTGTGAGTACAGCACTTCCCAACGCTATTTGTGTTAAAACAAAATCCCAACTACAGCATACGAAATATTGTGAGTAATAATAATAAATGCACAGTGGGTATCAATAAGTAATTTTAAAAAATCAAGTTGCTATTAAAAACACAGGGATGAGAACAAGAAAGAAAGAAAGAAAGAAAGAAAGAAAGAAAGAAAGAAAGAAAATACCACCCGTACTTTTAAAAAACTAAGCAGTGACAAGAGTCTGATAGATTCTCTCTCTGGAAAAAATGCTCCACAATCTCAGCTCCATGATGGAAACAGATGTGTCCTGAAGGCACTGCCAGATGTCATTCCAACCACAGGATAGTAACAGAAGCAGATCTTAGAGATTGGATAAAATAATAGGCATTCCTTCAGAAATACTGTTTGCTGAATGCATATATCGACATGGAAAGACAGAAACCCATACAGATCTGTTCACACCTTCTGATTGATATGCATTTCTGTCCAACTGTACCCCAAAGACTCAAGGTGGATAACAATTATTTGAAGGTAGTAATCAATTCATTAACAGCTGTAAAAATAAGTATGGCAAAGAATTGCGTAAACAGTTATGCACCATCCTTAATCGACTGGATTGAGAAAATATGATCCACTGTAACAATGATAAAATTAATTTACTATTCAGAGAATACGCATAAATAAGGGGTAAAATGTTTACAGGAAAATGGACTGTGTTCCTTATCGTTTGGAATAATAAATACCAAGACAATGTGCAACCTGTATGATACTATCTTCTTATAAATCTGATTTGGGAGTTTCAAGAAAAGATGGCTAACAAAAGACAGAGAAGGAAATCGGGGGGGGGGTTAAACTGTGAAATCCTATGCATGCTTACTCAGAAGACCCTCGGTGTCATTATAATAAATCTCCCGTTTGCTTAAAAAGTCCATTTAAAAAGAAACACCACAAATGTGAAAGGATCACCATTGTCTTTAGCAGCACAAGTGCTAAAGTATGTGTACACACCATACATTTAAAGCACAGAGAATCATAGGAGCTGTAATACACCCACCACAGAGCTACAGTTCCCAGCAACCTTAACAAACTACAGTTTCCAGGATCAAGGGGGCGGGGTTTCAATGTACAGTGTGTATTCAAATGCAGGAGTGATAGAATGCATAGGTTTTGGTGTGTCACCAGGCACCTGTAAAAATTTATTTATATATATATATATATATATATATATATATATATATATATATATATTTGTATATTTTTTTAAAAAACCTCAAATCTCAAGACTCCTTCAGTTTTGACCTCTCCATTAAAAAAAGCAAACCATCCCTGTCATTACCTGGGAGCAAGTTCTTGCACGGAAGCACTGTTGAAAATCCATCACCCTTCTTGAAGTTAACTTCCGAATGCTTCTTAATTCACAGGAATATGGGAGTCTCATTTATGTATCCCAGAAAAGTGCATGCTGGGAATAGGTAGATCTGAGAATCAGAGCTAGGGAGGAGCGCAGTGGTTATTTTTAGTTACCCTTGTCAGATTTTTTTAGTTAAAAAAAAAAGCCCATCTTGCAAGAAAGAAAGAAAAATGATTAATTTTACCATGGCAGGCTGGACTTTGAACATGCCCCGTGTGATATAACTTAAGGCATAAATCAAAGAAATCCTTCCACTTGGGTTGTTAGGGCACTGCTTGCTTCTTTAGGCAATTGTACAGGGCGTGGATGGGAAATGATGCCAGGTGACCTCTAAGGAACATATCTGTATAAACTTCTGAAACAATGCCACACCCTTGGGTCTTAATACCAGCCTGACCATGGGGACGGGTGCAAATTGGCTGCCATCAAGTTGCACTCCTCTTGAAAGATGGTAGTGTAATACTCTGCAGAAAACACACACGGTAATATTTTAAGTGGTACCAATAAGGCAGTGTTGCAATTTGTGTGTGTTCTCGAGCATACTTCGGATCTAGGGACCTGAAGAAATCTCTGTCTCCTCCCCCCGCCCCAACACTCACAATTGTCTTGCATGAATATTAAGTTCTGCCAGGAAAGTTCTCCTCCGTGCCCTTTCTTTGGGAGCTAAACATTATGTGGAGACACAAGACAAGGCCTCCTTTATGGTGGCACCCCAACCATGGAACACCCTCACCTCTGAGCCCACTTAGCACCAGCTCCGAATTTGTTCCAGGCTGCATGTCAAGAACTGGTTATGAGCTCAGGTACTTGACTGCTGTTAAGTTTACGGGCTATCAATACGAACCAGCATACTGCTTTAGTAATCTAGTAATTTAGGTATCTGAAGAAGTGTGCATGCACGCAAAAGCTCATACCAATAACAAATTTAGCTGGTCTGTAAGGTGCTACTGGAAGGAATTTTTTTATTTTGCTTTAGGTGTGTTACTTTATGCAATGAATTATAGCTTTAAATTAATTATGCACCCCGCTCTGAGATCAAGTAGTAAAGGGTGAGTTATGATGAGGTCACTCTTCCTTTCCACACAGCCCAAAGGAGTGCTCACTCTCCTAGGAATCTTCAGAGATCCAAGATCTTCTTCAGAGTCCCTTTTATGAATCCATCTGCTTTCAGAGGGAGTTTAATGGTGCCATTCCAATTATGCAACTTCACTCCTAGCAAGGCCCACCCAGGGATTGCCCTGTTATGTTTCAGATGCTGGGACAAGACCTTTTTTATTTGATGTTGCCTGCTGTAAAACTCATTGTTTTACCTGGTATTTTATATAACTTTTACTACCACCATTGCTTTTACAGTTTGCTTTGGGATACTGATTTTTTTTAATTGGATGTTTTAACTGCATGTTATTCCACACCACTTTGGAACATTCAAATTAAAATAGAAAAAGTGAGCTGTGAGTCTTTGAAATAACAATAAAAGGAAGGAAGGCAATGATTAGCATTCAAGGCTCTACAGCAAACTGCAGACATGAGTGCTATAGAAATAGCCACTGGTTCTGCTTGGTAATCACCCCCTGAGAACCATTTTTTTGCAGGAACATTCAGCTGCTTAAAATACCTTCCTTTCCTACTGATTGAAATTCAAGACTTACTTTTTTAAAAAAAAAATTCTAAAAAAACCCCAACAACACACAAAATAAATCAGTCTAACTAAAATCCCCCTAACAGAAATCAGAATTAGCAACATTATTATAAAACTGCATGCAGTTAAATTCTACCCAAAGCTTGCTTTTACGTAAACACAGCTTTTATCTGGCCCTAAGCTGATATACTCATGGACAGCATCCTAAAGTCAATTTGCACTGACAGAGGAGTCTAACTTCCAAAGAAAGGGAGAAACTAGAGGAGAACCTTAGCTGCAGATAATAATAGTGCTATAGCTGCCAACATGGTGGCTGTCTGCATGCTCCCCAGTGCCCCCAAAGTCTCCCCTGGCACCCTCCCAAGGCCTCTTCTAATTTTTGGAAGTTTGGAGGGAGGTGGTTTTGCTTAGTTTTTTCACCTCTAGGAGACAAGCTCTAGCTTGCAGCCAACTCAGCCATCTTGCTTTCTTATCCCCAGAATGCATCTGAACTCCACCCGGGACAGACCAAGCTAGTGCTTTGCTTGTGCTCAGCCAAGGTGCCTGTATGTATCTATTTATGTATGCACTGAATTAAATAAAAAGAGAAGTATGTCACATGGTTGCTTCTTAAGGGTCTGAGGAGAGAAGGAGTGCTGGAATCCTGGGAGGGGATTGTGGCTTATTTTAATTTTGTGGGAGGGCGATTTTGTGCTTTGGGGCAGAGGCAAATGCATTGCCTGTGTGTGTATTAAAATGATGCCTGGATGTTGTTTGAAGACGTTGGAAGGGAAGAGAAATTGGCCATGAGAGTTCCTCAAATTTTGAAATATGCTCATACACCTTAACAGTTATGTGACCCCCTGCTTATTCAAATGCATTGAGTTTACAGCAACCCTACAAGGCAAGTCTATATTATTAGTTAGGGTTACTTTGGAATTTTGCCGATCGAGGATCTGTCAGTCATACTTGCAAAAGCTAACTGCTGCCATGATCTCTTAAGTAGTGCAGAAACATAACGTGTTCAATGGACTGCAATGCAATAAAATCAATTTTATTTGTAAATCATGCAAGCCAGCTTGGCAGGAGGTTTCTCACTATTAGCATTGAAACCACGTGACTTCAAATGCACTCAGCAAAAGAAGCCAAACCGCAACCCACGTTCTATGCATGGCAATGAGAGTTTAGAAATCTGGAAAAATCTTTGACAATTAGGATCAAACTGTATGTTGTAGAAATGCATGGCGGCGGCTGGTCACATGTAGGTTATGCATCTCTCGGGTAATGTCTAGCAAAAGACATTACCCAAAATGGCTTTCACCATTTCTCTACCTGTGCTCAAATTCACTGTCCATTGCATAGAACAGGTGGAGAAATGGTAAATGATCGCATCATTCATAAATGCATATAGAGATATACACATATATTAATGAGTGGCATGGGCCACCAACAACCATGTGCCCTTTGTCATGTCTTGTTAAGGCCTAAAAAGCAACCAAATAGCCATTTAGTGCAGTATCACAGTTCTGAGATGCTAAACACCCACACTATCCGAGTGATGCCATGTCCAGAGCAGGATCAATTACGGTATGTTATCTTCCTGAGTACTACCAACAACCTGATAATGTGGCTTTAAAAATGTTTCTAACAGATTAGCACAGAGGAAATCAGAGAATGAAAAAAACAAACAGAAGCAGCATACCAGGGGCTTCAAGGCTAACACTTTACTGGAAGATTATTGCCATTTATTCTTTATAAAATTGCTTTATTGTTGTTGTTTTTTCTTTTTAAGTAGCACTGCCCCGTGACAGAAATCCCAGTGTATACATATGCATAATATGCAGAATTCTGTTCCACCTGGGTACACCATTCTGAAATCTCAGTCTTCAAGGTAGATATTGTTACAAAACAAATGACAGGATTATAATATTAAGATCTGATGGAATCCTTGGAAAGAATTTATTGAGCTGGACTGTAAATGGAAATTATGAAAAAAATTAAAAATCAAGAACTACTTTTGGACTTCTTGAGTGAAAAAATATTAATTTGTGGTGCCTGAGAAGAATTATGTCTGGCAGACTGATAAGCACCTATATATTATATGATATAGCTAGATGGTATCCTACTAGTGAATGCTTTGAACGCTTGGACTGCGAACGTGATCCATGCGGGAGGCACATTCGCAACCTGCAGCGCCGCGTCTGTGCACATGCGGGTAGCGATCCGGCGCTTCTGCGCATGTGCAAAGCGTGATTTAGCGCTACTGCGCATGCGCCGAAACCCAGAAGTAACCCGTTCCGGTACTTCCGGGTTCGGCACGGTGCGCAACCGAAAAATGCACAACCTGAAGCGTCTGTAACCCGAGGTATGACTGTAATTTGAATGATTATTTTATATATATAATTGGCGGATAGAGAATTGGAAGCTCCTCTTTCTTCTTTGTTTTTCTTTCTATCTCTTGATCTTTCTTTATTTTGGTTTTTGTAAAATTTATTTTCTTTAGATTACTTTGACTTCTGCTGTATTTTTATGTTGCAATAAATTTTCAATAAAAGTATTTTTATATATGAAAAAGATATCAAATCTGCAGATTAAACCAAAAGTCTCACTTCACTTGGCCAATAAAACATGCATAGAGGTTAACACATGCATACAAAATTGGCTGACGGAAACAGTGAAAGAGAAGCTTGTCATGTCTTTGATGGGTACATTTTGATAATCAAAGATCTCTGCATTTGCAAGTGGGAACGGGAGAGTATATGTCAGTGTTTGCTGTGAATCTGTACAATATCTAGGACTGTTAACTGCTGGGTCTTGCCTTCATTTTTAAACAGAGTTTTGAAGAAACAGCAGAGGGGAATATATGTTGCTAGAAATAAGATAGATAAAAGGGAGAGCAGAGCATTAGTTATAGCCTCCAGCAGTCAAAAACCACTGCAACACAAGTTTTCTGTGCACAAGGCTGAGACACAGTAGGTGTAGAGAGAGAAAACACAGGTACTGTATGAATAACTATTTAGGTGCAATAGTCTCGCTTTTCGCTCTCTGTCTCATTTCATATTCTCTCATCCAAACCACTGAATGGTTTAACTACAGCCTGTCCTCAAAATCAGCATGAGCCTTTCTTACCAGTCCACCAGTCTACATGTTTTGCTTTGATTACATTCCTCTGATCAAAGAGATACTGGCAAGCCAGTTTGAGCGAGACAATCTTTTTGAGTTCCCTAATCTCTCAATGAAGGGGTGATTGGAGAACAAATACCATGCGGTACACAAGGGTGAACTCAGGAACCGTGGAGAGGAAATAAGAGTAGAGGAAAATTTTAGGCTGAAATGAAGGAACGGTAGGTGTCCTGACAGCAAGAAACATCAATGGGATGAGAGAGGGACAGAGATAGATGCCCAATCACATTGGTGCATTCTGACTGCTGAAAGCAAAACGGTGAAATGCCTGTATCAAACACAAATTAGAGACCCAGTTAAAATACTTTGTAGGATAAGGGAATTCGGAAGAGGGAAATTAAAAAAGAATAGTGACATGGTAGAGTCATGGGGTCTTGAATATCTTATATCCAAAGGATAGACTTTTTTCAGTGCCTAGACATTTTTCCCTTCAAGCCTCCATAGTTCTCCAACATTCCAGGACAACAGCCTTTATAGAATCCAGGGCTGGCCATCTCTCTCTTTTTCAATCATTCAGGGGGCCTCTGGTAAAATTGCATCACTGTCCTTACTCCCTGCTAATTTCTCCATCAACAAGTCTTTGCATTTAGTGCTATCTGTACTTCACTGGGGGTGGATTAATGCAACTATTTTCCAACACCTTTTATGCGTAAGGGCCAAAGCTCAATAGTATAATAAATACATTGCATATAGAAGGTCCCAGATTTGTATCCCCTGCATCTCTATGGTAGGACTGGAAAAGACTCCTGTCTGAAACCCTTGAAAGTTGCTGCTCTTCAGTGCAGACCAGGGTTGGTGAAACTGTGTATTTCCAGAAGTTGTTGGACTGCCACTCCCATCAGCCCCATATAGCATGTTCAATGGTCAGAGATGGGTAGTACAGCAATATCCGGAAAGCCACAAGTTCACTGCCCCTGGTGGAGGCAACAGTGTGATAGATGAACCCATAATCTGACTCATGTAGGGTTGTCACCTTTGTTCTGGCATAATACAGGGCAGGGTGGGGTGCTGAAATGACTTCAAAACAATCCATCACAATCTATTGAAGCCTAACAGGACGGCCTCTCTGGAATCTGTCACACACACACACACATACACTTGAATTTGTAAATCTGTCTGTACTTTGCTGCCCAGAGCTTTAATACATGATCGCTTTCACACACTTGGCAGAGAGAGAGATGGGGAGAGAGAAGCAGAGATACAGGACAAACTGCATTGAATCAATGTAGGATGTTGCATTTTACATTGAAATACGGGGCAATCCTGTATTATACAGGACAAGTGGCAAACCTAGTCATAGTAAGACCATCCTGTGTTCCAGTTTTACACTCCAAGCTGGTTTTTGGGCCAGAAAGTTATGCTTCCTCAAACAACAGGCTCAACACACCTGTGCAGATCAAACCCTAAGTCAAACCTATACACACAGATGGGGATGAGAGGGTAGAGCCAATTGCAGCTGAGGAGTGGGTTCCAGTTTTCAGTGTTATTCCACATAAAAATAAGTCCCCATAAAAAGAAAAGGTTCAATCCCAGACCGTTTTTGACCATGTTGGCTTACTATTTGAATCCACTGAGTATTCAGCCTTGCTGCTCTCTACTGACCAAGTAAAATTTTAATAGAAAATTAAGTAACTTAGTTAAGAACACATGAAAGTAAATTATATTGTTTGTTCTTAGGTAGGGCTGATAAAATTTGGATAGGTAAAAGGGAGTCTGACCCTTCCCAAATATTCTGATGGCCCCTCAATATTTTTCTCCTGTTCACCATCCCTCTTGGCAGATGCTTTGCATGCTTTTCAAGTTGGCTAATGATCCAGCCAATCAGCGATTATGGATTCATGATCATGACTCAATGTAGCCCCTCACATGTGACAGTGGGATGTCACGATGCCAGATCAGTATGAGGTCTTGGCTACTGAATGAGAGAATAGTCGCTTTCCATTTTAGAGGTGAAACAAACGAATAAATCCTGACCAAAACAGGAAGGGAGGGGGGACATTGGTTCGTGGAAGTGTATTTTGCAAGACACAGGTTCTGGGAATCCTGGCTCAACCCTAGTTTTGCATTATATTTACTTAGCTCTGTAGGCAAAGGGCAAGGCAACTTGACTGCATTTAGCTCCAACAGTTCAAAAGTCTATTCTCAAGCCACTGGCCTTAACAGGACATTACTATAGCAGAACAGCAGAGGCACAGGATTCTGCAGGTGTGGTTTTAGAAAGTGGGAAGATATTTAGTAGAACAGTAGGATTGCAAGGGACACTATCGTCCTTGCCCTGCTGTAGCACATATTTTGAAAGCCATTGAAAGCTCTTTCACAGTGCATCAGGAAGACATACAATCTCACCCAATGAGGGCTGAATAAACTTCTTTTTATTGTCTTAAAAGTTATTGTTAAGCAATAAAAGCAGATATTTTGCCCTTTGACATATGCAAATATATGTTCTTTCCTCCACTTTACCAGGTTTACCATTCAATCCAATAAGGAAATAGCTATATCACCTCAGTAAATTTTTACAGTGATGCAAATTTAATGCCCTGTCCCTGTGTCAGGTATGTAGGTAGCTTACCTTTTCCTTTCAGAAGTTTTACTGCTAAGTAAATAAAGTTTGCTGGGATGGAGAGCTCAGTCTCTCAAGTTACATGGGAGCTGTGGGAATGTGCTATAGATCTGGAACACAAATGATCTCAGGTTCAGTCCCTGGTACCTTAAATCAAAAGCAGCAGATGATGGGGAAAATGCCTTGCTACCTCAAGCCCTAGAAAGGTACTAATAGCCAGAACAGATAATACACGGGACTAGATAGACCAATGATGGGACAGCTTTGTAGGCTTCTTTGACTCAGGCAGTTAATGGAAGCTCCCCTTGCGCAGAGGCATTCCTTCAATACTTAAAACAGTTATGGGGAACCTTTGGCCCTCCAGGTGTTGCTGAACTACAAGTACCATCAGCCCCAGCAAGCATAAAATCATAGAACTGTAAAGGACCACAAGGGTCCAACCCCACTGCAATGCAAGAATCTTTTGACCAACATGGGGCTCAAACCCGCAACCCTGAGATTGAGTCTCATGCTCTACCAATTGAGCTCACTCTTCTTCTTCTTCATGACCCAATAGGGCATGTTGAATTTTTCACCTTTCAAATTCCAAAAATGAGGGACGCTTAAAAAGTTGTAACACGACTTGGGAATTCAAAAAAATATTTTGCTATATTAATATAATTTAGTAATTAAAAATGACTGCCAGATACTTGCAATTATATATTATACTATTATTATTATTATTTAGCATTACCTGACATTTTCAAAAGGTAAAATTAAAATTATCTGGTTTTCCAAAAAGTTTATTTCCTTCTTCATCAAATGTAGGCTTACCAAGCTAAATGTTGTCCAATCCCAAAAATAATAGCAGATTTGAATTCCTCACAACCAAAACCAGTAGAGGCAGGACTTAGCTTTATCCTCCATAAATTTGCCTAATCCTCCTTTAAGGCCATCCAAGTTGGTGGCCATCTATCACTGTCTCTTGCGGAAACAAATTCCACAGATGAATAATACACTACACTCTTTTTCCTGTCCTTAACCTTACAACATTCACCTTCGCTGGATGTCCATGATGTCAGGTTATGAGCAAGTGAGAACATTTTTTTTGCTCTATCCATTTTTCCCATACCATGTGTAATTCCATACACTTTTATCATGTTGCCTTTCTAAATTGAAAAGCCCCAAATGTTGTCATCTGTCCTCAAAGGGGAGTTGTTCCACACGCTTGATCACTTTGGTTGCCTTTTTTGGAACTTCCTCCAGCTCTACAATATCCTTTTTCGAGGTGAGGTGATAGGAACCGTGCGCTTTATTCCAATTTTGGTCAGACCATAAATTTGTGTAACAGCTGGGACAGCTCTCTTGGTAAAGCACGAGACTCTTATCTCAAGGCCATGGGTTCGAGACCCACACTGGGCAAAAGATCCCTGCACTGCAGGGTTGGACTAGATGACCCTCATGGTCCTTTCCAACTCTACAATTCTATGATTCTACTGGTAGTTTTATTTTCAGTTCCTTTCCTAACAATCCCGAGCACTGAATTCACCTTTTCCTCAGCTGCCGCACATTAATACCACCTCCATCCTTGACATTCAGAACTGAAAGATTAACCCCAGCCTGAGAAACAAGGTAAGGGAAGCAAGAAAAGCTCTGCTCATCCACAGGCCTGACTGGCAAGGTCCTTACCTTGTGGAGGTTGATATCTACAAAGGGTGCGTTTCTTTCCTGGCCATATTGCATTACAGGTTTGATGTACCTACACCTGTCTACGAAAAAAGTGTAGGATTACAGATTGTTTTTTCTCAGCCAACACAAGTTTTTGAAAGTGTCTCTAAGGGGGGAGACTGAAAAAGTAACATCAAATGAAGCCAGATATAGGAGGCATTTCAAGGTTTAAAATGAATGGAAGCCTTCCAAAAAAATATTTCTATGTAAAGATGAAAGGGTTGGGCAGATCTCTTAGGGAAAGATTTGTTTTTGGAAATGTGCCAGGGTGGGGTGAGGAGTATGTACAACATATGCAAATAGACACACTGTTAAAAAAAAAAATATTCCAGCTCCATTAAGGGATCGAACTATGTCCTGTAACAATGATAAAATAATTATGATGAACTCTGCGAAGAGCATTCTAACTTCACATTTCTGATTTATTCACCAGCACTTGGAAAGGTTCCAAGCATTGTGACATTTTACTATGTTGCAATAAAACATGCGTCATTAGGTCACTTGTGGATTTACCCAGGGCAGCAGCTAACAGAAACGGCATTTGGTCTATTAATTATATGACTCAAATTATTTTAAAGCTTGACATTTGTTACAGATATATATATATATATATATATATATATATATATATATATAGCAATGTAAGTCATCCTGACATCCTGTTTCATTAAAAAAAAAAAAATTCTATAGGGCTGTACTGCCCAGTAATGAGCAAACTTAATTTCGCTGAGTGATGACAAATAACAATACGTCATACTTACCAATGTGGTTTGGCTACTCCACCAGTAAGCTGTTCTCCTGAACCTGAGCTCATTCTTAACAGCACATTTGGAATCCATTACCCAATAGGGATCCATTACTGACTAATGTTGTGGGGGCAGTTATGTGACCTCCCCACAACACTTATGTGAGGGGAACATGCTGGCTAGTTACAGCCCCCACTACATGGCTTCCAAGTGCATTATAAGGGACTCTATGCACATACCTATGTATAAGTGCATGGATTTTCTCTACCTGAGGGCAGATCCTGGCTCAATCAGAGTCGTATCCCCCCATCCCACACAGCACTACAGGTAAACATGAACAGCTCCTTCCAATGTGCTCTGAACATGCAGAGCTAGGCACTATAGCCCCAAACACCATCCTTACGCATTCTTTCAGCATGGATGCAGTGTCATCTGAAACACACACGAGCCAAATTCACTCAGTAGGGAAACTTTTCTTGAACCTCTGAGCGCTTACATCTCCAAATTAATGCCACTACATTCACAGCAAGGTTTTTGTTTTTTGTTTTTTTTGCAGGGAGTAACTAATTCCTTGAGTGATAGCTCCACAATTTAGCGATACCAGCTTTTAGTCTAACCTAAGCTATCTACCCATCACCAAGATGCAAGAGCCTGCCAATGAGTAGGAAGACAGCATTCTTCCCCTGACCATCTGCATATACTTCAGTGTTACAGTCCCAGAAGCGCAGTATTATCAGCTAATGAAAAGGACCCTTATTTATTTCTGATATTTATATCCCAACCTTCAATAACCACTTAGCACTCTTAGTGCAGCTTGCAAAAGCATCTTTAAAAATACAAATATTATACCTAACAAACAGCAACAAAGACAACAAGGCACACGATAAAGCACTGACTTTGGTGCCACCACCAACAAAACTCTCTCTCCTTGGTTGCCACCTCCCTTGCTTCCAGGTGTGGGGGTGCCCAGAGAGGTGCCCCAAATGTAAATCTCAGTGTATGGGTGGATAAATACTGCAGTGTGTGGATGCAAGTGAAAATCTTACAAGGTGTTGATTCTCATTCAATTCTACTCCCTTAAGAAATCAGATCTGATTGCCTGTTAAATTAAATATGCCTATGGGGCTGTCTTGCCCTGCTCCCCACAGTTCTAGTACAGTCATGCTTACCACAGCTACATGAGCAAGCAGACAGATTACAGAGCACATCAGCAAACACTCACCATACCATCAGAGATGCATGGGGAAGGGCCCTTTGCCATTATATTCTCATTCTTATACATGCCCAATTTTTTTAAAAAAAACACACTTTTAGCATGTATTTTAATGACTGCAAGTTAGCAAACTCAGCTACAGCATTGCAGAAGTTGACATCGATGGGAGAGTTCAGCTCTATGGCAAGTGTCCTTTCCCCTTGTTGAACTGGAATTGTAGGAGGGGAGAAAGGGGACGTGCTGGCTCAGTCAGTTCCCTCCGTCACGTCCCTGGCACTGTCCCAGATTTCCTGCACTGGTTGGAGAGCAAACGTCTGGATCAGGGAAAAATGCAGCACTTCTAGAGAATCCCCACCCAGTTTAGAACCTTGAACATATGGGTTCTGAATCACACAGGGAGCTCTCCAATGTAAAAGAGTTTCCGTGCTGCAGGTATCTGGCCTTCTAATGAGTAGAGGGCAGCAGGGTCAGCAGTGGGGCCATGAGGCACACCCCTGCTACCTCCCCCCCCCACTGTACAAGAAGAATGATGTCTGGACAAGGCCAATGAAACCTAGTAAACTGGGTGTTCAACATCATGAAGCTGGAACTTAGCATTCAAAATATGCAGCCGGTTTTTTAAAAGCCAGAATCACAATGAAGATGTGCAGTCCATTTTCTACTTCTGTCCACAGTGACTGAGGTGTCAGACAATTCGCAACATTGCACACCATTGCAAACACCCTTCATGCGGCTTAAGCCCTGGTTAGCAAAATCCTGTGACATCTTAAAATATCCCAAGCAGGTCCTGAAACTGGTATAAGAAATGTGTGCCTATGCACATCATCTCATGGTTCCTGCAGCCTAATTTGTTACCCAAAATGCTTACAAACAGCTGACTGGTTCATGCTGGCAAAGTGTGGGAGAGCTGTTAAAGGGCACTCCAAAAATACAAAACTCTAGTAGCAAGATGTCAGGATGAGTGTTATGCAGTAATTTCAACAGTGCACATTACAATATACTGGACATTATTCCCTTTATTTGAACCTGTGGTCACATCAGCACATGATTTCGGGGAAAGAGATTTGTGTAATCAAGCAAATAGGCTTTGCAAATAGCATTTTCCATGAGACTGAGTCGTAGCTAGGAGTGGCAGAAAATATATCTAGAAACCCTTTCAGAGAACATGTTCACTTCATAATAATAACAAATATCTAGAGAGATATCAATCAAGTCATGACTGCAGTTCATTTTTACAGCCCAGTGAGTTTGCATGCACTGAAAGAAGAAGGGCATGTTACTTAAGTGCTAGGAAGCACTGTTGTAAAGAGGAAAAAACTTCTGAAGATAAACAGAACAAGCCTCTTGCTGGCAAGTACTAATTCATCTGTTGTCTAAATGACACTGAAAGATGGGTTTCAAAGGGAAATGTTCATTTAGCAGGAAACTGGCAAAGATTTAATGGGAAAAGTAGGGCTCCAAGGTTTGCTCTTAGAAATATGTCAAGCACAGTCAACACAAGGATATTGTATAAGGGTTGATTATGGGGAGCAAGCACACTCCTCAAACTTTCTGCACCAAACTGCCCAACGTCACTATATCACTTGTCCGTAAGGATTTGATTACATGTGTGCAGCTCCTGGGTTAGAAATCTGGGCCGGTTTTTAATGACACATATAAGCCACACCCATGTGCAAAATTGTGCAGAACCACCTATCTCAAACACAAATTACCTCCTGGAAAAATGTGCAACTTCTTACCTCAAGAGCACTGTGCTTTTCTTCTGTCTCTTCCATTCTTTCAAATGTTATCCTTCGGATTCTAAATTATAACAGCGGAATGTCAAGGTGGCAGCTCCTGTTTGATTAATTAGGCTTTTTAAAATTTATCTGTTTATTTAAAACACACACACACACACACGACTTTACCAACACCACCATTTAAGTTGCATGTCAGAACCAGACCTCCATTGGGGTTTTGTTTGGATGAAGTCACCATCCCTTCCTACAACGTCAAGACGAGCCAAATTCAAATAACAAAAAAATTAACATCTTTGCATTTTTTTATGATGTGGCAGACACTTTGATTCTATATTACCATCTTGCTTCCTTAAGGGTGCAAGCGAGGGCAGAACGAGACATGGTGACATTTATTTGTTGCTCTGCTTGGGGTCTTTTTGGTGGAGGGAACCATGGGATATGAATTCAAACTACAGTGAGATGGAGTGCCAGCACGTCTTCTCCCAAAGAATCCACAGTGCCTCCTGGCCCATCAGCCTCCACAATTCCAGAAAGGAGGTGGGTGGGGAGACTAATGGACAGCTTCACAGAGAAGTGGAGGAACAAACCCAGGACTCATTTAAGTCAGGAGAATAGAGGAGGCAAAGCAAGAGGAACAACTCAGGTAGGTATATAATTTAAAGTCCCTTTCAAGCTACGCAGTGAACTTAACTGGGTCATTGAGCAAAGTGTGGTGTTTCTACAAGCTGCCAGCATGAGTCCATATCAGGCCCCTTCTATACAGGGGTTGGGGTCTTTAACACTATGGTCCCAATCCAGATTGAGGGGCCCATTACTGCAATCTGCATTGCAAAAAAAAAGAGGTTCAATCTGTTTCAACCACTGTATGGGGAGGGGCATTTAAATAAAGCCCCACCCTACCCTAGAACTAGGGTCCCAATATGGATCCCCCACACGCACACTACTGGACATTCGTGTTTGCATGTGTGAAACTATACTTAATATGAGAACAATGGAATTAAAGGCACAACTAACGGCTGTGAGGCCGCTCCCCGCAAGGCCCTTTCCACTTGGCCTAGGGGGCCAGGCCCACACTCACCCAGCCCCACTGAAGAGGCTCCTCATGAGGCCGGAGGAACATCGCCCGGCTAATGTTTATTGATTTTAATATGCTGTAAACCGCTTTGAGATTTTTATTAAAAATATAAAGCGGTATAGAAATTAAAACAAACAAACAAATAAATAAAAATATGGACTAAGCCCAAGCAAATAGGAAATGCAATCTAATAGCCAAGTTAGACACAAGAGAGCATTCACAGTCTTGTCAGACCTGCCTCTGGCTACACAGTCCTGGGATACACGCTGGTGTAAGCTTCAGCTCAGCCATACACCCTGGCAGGGTACAGAATGGGCACAGCTGTGTGATGGAGGGTTGTCTGCTGAGGGCTTGAAGGGCCCTGCCCTTGCCTCTCTCCACCTGGCTTGGGGTGGGGCCTGACAGGCTTCACAAGGCCTGCGGCTGCTGCTCAACAGAGAGGGCTCCTCTATTAAATTGTTTTTAAATTTTTATCTGTGTTGTTTTAAATTTTTATCTGTGTTGGCTGTGAGTCCTGGAAGACCTGCACCCTGCCTTGCTGGCCTTTTCCCATCTGGCCTGGGAGAGTGGAGTGCTGACTGACTCCAGCTACAAAACCTGAGGCTGTTGAACAGATCCTTGGGCTGGAGTATTGCTTACCGGGGGGGGGGGGGTTGAGAGAGCTTGTTGCTAATAAACATCCACAAATTTATTAATAGAATAGAATATACGATAGACAAGGTAATGATATGTACCATTTTTAACATGCTGAGAAGAGGAATGTGCAAACAAACCAGAGGGGGGAGCTGAGGGAAGTCTTTGGGGGGGGGGGAATAAAAAGGGGGGAATAATGTAGTTGATTATTTGGATTGATAATTTGTTTTGTTGAAATTGTCTAATAAAAATATTTTTAAAAAGAGAGAGAGAGCATGTTGCTGTTATTGATATTGTTGTTGTATCTTTAGTTTTAGCTCTTATGATTTACATGGAAATTGTTTCCATTTGGTTGTATACTTTTTGATGTGTTTTATTTATTGTTTGACTTCTGTTATGTTTGTAATTATGTAAATCTTGTCGTGCTGTAAGCTGCCTTCAGCATAGTTTCAGCTATGGAAACATACAAATAAAATGATGATGATGATACCCTCCCCACCATGATATTCTCTGGACAGCTCCTTCTCCCCCCTGACCTGCAATCTCCCCAGTCTCTGTTCTCTGTCCAGTCTCCTCAGAATCCCCTCAGAACCCGTCAGTTCCCTATGGCAGCTGTCAATAATAACAGTGATTTAATAATAGTAACTATTATTATTTATGACTTGTCCCCCACCCATCTGACTGGGCTGTCTCAGCCACTCTGGGCGGCTTCCAACAGAATATAACAGAAGACAATGGCTAATTAAAAAGAAAAAAGGTAAATAGCAGTTGTGACTGGCCTGGTCCAGGCTACAACTGGGGAAGAGGTGTTAAACTCCCCAGCAACCTGCCCTGCAAGCCCAGGTCCTGATCTGGATCAGACCTTTGTGCTTGCTATTCACTTTAAAAAACAAACAAAAAAACAAATTGCTAATTGTGTAAATGGCTTCATATCTAGTTTGGCCCTAAATGTTGTAATACTCTGTGAATAATAAGAAATCTATATGGTAATCAATGTAAAGTATAAATATTCTACAAAACTAAAATACTGTAGGTAATTATTCTGTGACTCCCAAGAAGTGTCTAAGCACTCCTACAAAACTACAGTTGATGATAATTACATGGGAGAATCCATGAAAGATGTGAGCTGGTTTAAAATGTGCTTCAGATATGTAGCATGTAGCAAATTTTGACACATGCATCAGGATCCTATTAATAAGGTAATATTATAATATAATCTGGTAATATGCAGGTTATTGCCCTTTGAACACAGGGATATTGCATTTCTAGCTATTATGGCTATAAACAATGATTAAATATACCTTCCACAAATATATCTAATTCATGCTAGTGATTGGCTGTCATAGCCTCTTTAAGCTATTAATGTTGCAGGTTAACAGTGAATTGGGTGAAGTGGTACTAATCCCCCCACTTTATGCTTATCTAAAATGTAATCCACAATAAGGCTGGTAGTATTTAAGTAATGTTCCCATAAGCACACATGCACACACAGTCTCAGTTTGCACACAATGTTAGTGCAAACATGCAGGCTCCTGTTGAGCAGATTGCAACCACTTTTCCAGCAACACATGTTAAACAGCATGTTATGCTGTTTTATTATTGCCCCTTGTACTGAGGGAATCTAGTTGTATGAAGGACAGGTCTAAAATATTTTAAATAAATAGATATTCCCCATTTTTGAAAAAGGAAGGATCAGCCAAAGATCCTGTATGGTCAAGATGACAGATCAGATCAGTGCCAAAGGTGAGATCCTTCTAATCAACAAAACTATAACAGAATCTCAACAGCTTGCAGGTAAGTCCACTTTCCACTTCAGAAGGGTAGTCTGTGGGCTGCATTGCTCCCTCCCGTGTGCATTTTTACTTGGTCTCTGAAAACTGTAACCAATGGTAATTTAGGCATGGTTGAGAAAAAATGGCTGAGGATAAGGAATAGAAAAGTTTTGTCAAGAAGACCAAAAAATCCCATATGTTCTGATACACTGCTTAACATGCAGTGCTCCCTATACACATGTTCTGTAACTCTGACTCCTCAACTGTCAGGTTATACCAAGTTTTATTACAGAGCCTGACTGCTTGCCAATGGGTAGGGTTACAACTTACGCCCATGGATTCCAGACCTTCATCACAAGAAAAGTGACCTTCCTCCCGCCACAAACTGGCCACCCTTTGTGACTACCAGCACTGTAATCTCAAACAAACAAGTTTCCCCTACTCCCAAGCAGCTACTAAAATGTATTTTATTTGCCATAGTTTTCTGCACAAACCACTACCTTAACAAGACACCTCCCACACACTGCAAAAGGCCACTTTCGCACAAAAGTAGGCTTCTGCCTTACCTGAGGTGTCTTAGCTGTGCTAATCTGCATGCAGGTGATCTTTTCAGCGGTCCAGCTACACCTGCAACCTGACTGCTTGCTGGATACCCCCTCCTTGTGTTTATCATAGTTACCTTGTTTACAGCTGCAACCTTTCCACCGGGAGTCAGCAACTGGGGAAAATTTCACAGCCGAGGGACGCACATACGTGCGCACACACACAACACACTCATAGCAGCACTGTAAAGGCTGCTTTTGGATACCACGTTTGCAATGGCTACAAAGATATGCTAATACAGGCAGTTATCTGACCAGGGATCTGGGGATGTAGTAAGCCAAAAGCTGAAAACTTTAACTGATTAACTGGTGTGGTTAAATAAAGAAAGCTCTGAAACCTGTCCCTTGCGATTTGTTGGCAGCAGGGGTGGCCATAAGCAAAAAGCCACAAAGGTTTAAGGAAAAATTTGGGACATTAAAAGACATTCCCTGCAAGCCACAGGTACCTGTGAGCTCTCACCCCTGTACACCAAATCGGATGGCCTTTAAAATGGTTTCTCCTTCTAACTCAAAGGTGAGGAACCTTTTGTCATCAGTGTAGGGTCCCCTTGGCTGGTTGTGCAGAGGCAAAAATGAGTGGAGCAATGAATGGAAATACTATCTTTGTACAGTAGGCTAGTTTCTGCTTACACTTGCACAGTGCTCTCTCATTCATTCAGGCAAGCAAGAGGCACTGTCAGACTGGAAGGACACATTCCAGCCAGGCAGAAACAGAAACAAAAACCCACTTATGGAGGATGCAAAACAGGGCCAGTCAGAGCTGGGGCCTGGGGAAGAGTCCCAAGGACAAGACAAAAGAGTTTGGAAGGACACAGTTGGCTCCTGGCTTGAGGTGCCCAACCCCTGTTAAAGCTCATGCATTAGCAGTGTTGGCATTTAAGTATGTGTATCATTTTAAATATGTGTTTAAATAAAACAAACAACAGCAGCTTTGGTTCAAGATGAAGGTTAAGGCCGACAATTTCCAGCTGAGCTTCAGTAAATACGGAAATGGTAAAGTAAAGAACAAACTACCATGCCAAATAAGCAGCCAAGACTTTAGTACGGTCTTAAACATTACAGTGGCTTACAGATTAGACTCCATGCACTCTCACATCTTGGTTGTTCAGCTCAACGAGGGGAGGGGGGACATCTAGGCAGAAATTCTACAGGTGCAGCTTCTATCATTTGCAACAGCTCTTTTTGGTTTTTTTAACAGTAAATTCACTGAGTTTTTGAGACACTTACAAATTGTAATAATAGCTTCTTTTTTAAAAACAACAACAACCCAAAGCAATATCTTTGTCTTCAGCACCTTCAAGTAAACAGCATCTGTTATCTAAGAACTTTGACAAAAAGCACTGAGTTTAGAAGATATTTTCATAGATTTGCAAGCAAGCTTGAGTTAGGAAGAGAATTCTAGAGTCCCACTGCCCTCCTGAAATTAATTTAATCTTTATTTGCTACTTGCGCCACTTGCCTGGAGGTAACATAGAAGGGGGAATGAAAAGCCACATCAACCAATAAGACAAAAGATGCCCATAGAGACTGTGGGGATGGGGCTTCCTCATCACATGCATGAACCTTTGCTATTCACTCTCAAGAAGCATTAATTTGAGCTGACAGACTCTTTACTTCCTGTCCTGTGTCCAATGTATTAAAAATGGGTATGCACACACCTGTTAACGCCTTTTGATGACAGCTGTGTCTACTTTCATGGGTGAATTTTCAAGCAGTGTAACATTGCAGAGCATGTGAACCAAGAAAAGCTCTCCCACCAAAATTACCAAGAAAGATGCACACATGCAGAGCAACTGAATCTCCTCAAGAGCCAAGGCAAAGCCATTCTTCTGATTCACACTGTAAACACCTTTTCATATGGCGAAGCCAACTTCTGCTTTGAGAACCTATCTTGCTGACAAGTGCCTTTTTTTAACATGCACTTCTGGCATTCAACAGCCACACCTGTACCAAAGTCCTCTGACTCTAACGCCCTCAAGAAAAGAGCATGTTCACATATGCAAACGGGTTAGCTTGAATATACCCAGAATATCTAATCTAGCAGTGAAATAAAAGCTTTTAATTACTTACCTCTCATATCAGGGTGGAGTACAGAAATACAGTGGGCGCTCAGGTTGCGAACGTGATCCGTGCGGGAAGCACGTTCAAAACCCACAGCGTCCACAACCTGCAGTGCCGCGTCTGCGCATGCACGAGTTGCAATTCAGTGCTTCTGCACATGCGCAAAGCGCAATTTAGCACTTCTGTGCATGCGCAACCATCGAAACCCGGAAGTAACCTGTTCCAGTACTTCCAGGTTTTGGCGCGTCCGTAACCTGAAAAAACACAACCTGAAGCGTCTGTAACCCGAGGTATGATTGTATAAGAACACAATAAAAGCAGCATTAAAAAAACTGCACAGGGCTGTCAGCATAAAAAAGTCTTTAAAGCTATGCCATATATGTAAGTTTAGGTGCTAATACCACAACTAATAATTCCCTACACCCAGTGCCATATTTACATATAAGCTAAACAAGCTATAGCTTAGGGCTCCACTCTGTTGGAGGCCCCAAAAAAAAGTAAAGGGGGAAAAAACTGGATGTACATTTCCAAAATTTAAGATAAAAAACAAATAAAATAAAACCTGCATACGGCAACAGTGTTTTGTGTCCTACTCTGTTATGTGCAAATGGCTTTTGATACCTATTAGGTCCATAAATAGAATATAGCATATATTCAACACAAAAAAACAGCAACAATTGGTTGTTGACAAAGGACAGCTGGACATATAAAGGGCCCCATTACCTCCAGTAGCTTAGGGCCTCATCAAACCTAAATCAGCTGCAATTTTGCTCAGATGTTTCACACAGAGCCACCAAAAGAGTCACTAGGAGAGGACAGGGAGGAAACGAGCTGCATTGGTGCCACTTATTTGGCAGAAGGAAAATTAAATATGCCTATTCTTGGACTGCATCTTAAAATACTTGGGATAAACAGCAGCACCTAGTTCAAGACTCATAACATTACTAAAATTAAAAAGAAAGTTAGGTTTTTTATTTTATTGTTACAAAATCGTACACACATAAATAATACAACATGACAAAAAAAATGGGTCACAGGCAGGGTAAAATACTAATAACTAACAAAATTTCGTGTTTTCAATGCATCCATAAACATGCACCAAACGAAGGAATAAAAGTGTGTTTACTTTTTACCAACATGTTAGCTAAAAGGTGTTAAGTGGTAACAAAATAATCATTAAGTGATCGTTAATAAGGGTCATCGTTCCAACAGCAATATGTACCCATTACCATGCAATAAAGAAACCAAAAGGTATCATACGCCAAGTCAACATTGAATAGGTGGATGTTTCAAGGATCCTACATCGCTACGACACACTTTCTAGGAATGCTAATTCTGTGGTAAAAGCTCTGAAGCGATAACAATCACATGTTGGAAGCTTTTGTTACTGGGTTCCAAATACAACCCTAGTACAGATGTAAACACTAATAATCTCCCAAGCAGAGTTAGGAGATTGGGAGCGTAGATCAAGGCTCACACAGATCTCCATTCTCTTACCTGTGCTAATTCCACCTTCCCTTCTCTCGTTAGGGTTAATTATGGTGCAGCATTACCTGAATGGGCACTAGCCATGGTTAGTGCAAGCCAGCAGCTTTGAACTCTGGTTTCCACCACTGGTTTAAAAGCCAACAATCCTAAATATTGCTGTAGATAGTGCAGCATCACCATAAATACTAACTCCAGAAGCAAGCTCCCTATTTCCTAACCATCGTTGCCTGAGTCTACAAGAAGCTACCAGCCTCATGGCCATGGTTATGTCTGCATCAAGAAATCAGAGCTTCAAGGCTACCTTATTTCTAAGCACAAAACCTTTGTTTGCAAGTGTAAGTTGTGAATAAAGTTCTAATATTCTTACATTTAAACCCAGGACATTCCACAAACATTTTTTTTCTTGCAACACATGCTAATAATACTTTATTTATTTATACCCCACCCTTCCTCCCAAATGAGCCCAGGGTAGCAAACACACAGGTGATAAAACAATCAAAACATTTTAAAACAATGCCAGTACAGACTGGGAATGATCTCTACTTTAAAATGCTTGCTGAAAGAGGAAGGACTTCATTAGGTGCTGAAAAAACAACTGAGATGGTGCCTATCTAATATCAGACATATACTTTAAAAAGCACTCTAAAATGCAGTTTAATCTGTTTTTAAAATCCAATGACGTGAATGCTAAACTTAAGGATGTGAAGATACCTGAATAACCACTGACTACTTTAAAAAGACAACTGGTACAATAGAGAAGAGAAGAGACAAGCTGTTAGGAAGTTTCTGGTTTAGAAATCACTTCTGCTATGAACTCACTACGTAGCCTTAAGCAAGCTGCTCTTTCCTCTTCCAGCCTCAATCCCTCAATCTGTAAAATGGGCACAGTAAGGGATAAACTCTATAAGACAGCTGAGATATGAGATTTGATCTCCTGGGTCTCTTTTAATATTGGCAAATAGCAGCTTCCAAGAGTGGGTGGAGGTAATCCCCATCCCCACTCATATTTGCCACAGTGTGGGAAGCCTCTATGTACGCAGCCTGTATATATACCGTATTTTTCGCTCTATTGGACGCACCGGACCACAGGATGCACCTAGTTTTTAGAGGGGGAAATCAAGGGAAAAAATATTATTCCCCCCCCAGCCCCAAAGAGCAACAGACAGGCTGCGCGCTTCCTCTTTAGCCTTGAGCAGCATCTTTAGCCTTGCACAACGGGATGGATCGTGCCCGCTGTCCACCGGGGCTGGACTAGATGACTCCTGGGGTTCCCTTCCAACCCTGCAATTCTGTGACCTCGGAAGTTGTTGGGGGTCTCCACCACTGGAGGCTTTTAAGCAGCGGTTGGGGGACCATCTGCCTGGCGTTCTTTAGCTGTGATTCCTACATTGTGAGGGGGCTGGGCTAGATGACCCTCGGGTGACCCTCCCAACTCTATACAGTCCTACACTTCTGCGGCTGGAGATCCACAGCCACTTCACACAATGCCCACTCCCAATTTTCATTGGAGAGACATGTGGCTTCAGTGTCTAGGTAGGTACCCCCCTACCTGCCACTGTTCCCTCACCCCACTTAAGCCGAGGGAATTCCTGCCCAGAGAAGCTCCCAGGTGAGGCAAGGGTTAAGATCTACCTCTGGTAAATGGCTTTGTATCCTCCCTCTTTCCCTTTTCTCTTCTTCTTCTATGCTAGTTCCTTCTCTTGTGTTTTGTTTACCGGTAATCTGTTTTTATTGTATACTAAAATAAAAGCTGCAAAGTTTCCTTTTTTATAACACTCCCCCCCTCCAAACTAAAACGTTAATCTAGATAAAAACACTGATACAGAGGAAAATAAGGGGGTGGAGAAAGGACGAAAAAAGAAAAAGAGGTAGAGATAGAGAGATTTTTAAAAAGTTGGCTTCTTTAGCCTTGTGCAGCCTCCCGCGGCTGGAGAGGCGTGCTAGGAAAAGGGGAAGCACGGGCAGCGAGCGGGATGGATCGCGCTTGCTGCCCGGGCTTCCTCTTTAGCCTTGCACAGCCTCCCGCGGCTGGAGAGGCGCGCACGGCTAAAGAGATTGCGCGACTGGAGAGATTGCGCAAGGCTTTTCTAGATGAGGGAGAAGGGACTGACTGGTCACGTCAGTCCCTTCTCCCTCCTGGGGAAAAGCCCGCAAGAGCCGTGCGAAGCGTGTGTGTGGCTCTTGGGGGCTTTTCCTGCTTGCCTCCCCCCCTGCATTCGCTCCATAGGACGCACAGACTTTTCCCCTTAGTTTTTAAGACGGAAAAACTGCGCCCTATGGTGCGAAAAATACGGTACATTTCTCTAGCAGGGAGAAGAAGCACAGAGAGGGACTCTTTTGCGATCAACCTGGCTCCAAATTAAGAAAGGAAGGACACAACATTCATTGTCTTCTGTTTCTAATGTTCAAGCTGTGAATGCTGCTTTTTAAGTAGTGAAAACATCACCACCCACCAACCAAGTGGAAGGTATCAGCACTCTTAGTGAAAACCCCAAGGCTTGCAGGGGGAGCGACTCTTAAGGGGGGGGGTCCCAAAACAACCCCATGAGGGCTGGTTGTTGGGGAGGGGATTAGAATGGAGTTGAATGGAATCCTGAACAGGAGCTGTATATGCACCATACATCTAGAGCACGCTTAAATTGCTTTCCCCAAAGAATCCTGGGAACTGTTCTTCACCACTTACAAAGTTACAAATCCCAGCACCCTTAACAAACTACAGTTCCCAGAATTATTTAGGAGGTGGGGAGTCATGTCCTATAAATGTAGGGCACTTTTCTTGCAGTTCCCACTTAGTACGTGTTAATTCCAAACAGGGTCCCAACTGGCTTTAAGAAACCTGGCTATATTTGCAATGGAGAGACACTTGGTTATCACCTCAGTACAGCGAAATATATGACACAGAGGTGAGTTGTGATCTGCTTCCAAAGCATACCACAGGCCCGTCGCAGAGAGAAATAAAATTGGGAGAGAAAAACACATTGCTGTCCATTTCACATGTCTCCATGCTTCCTAATCATCATCGAGCTACCATATAATGCATCTTTAAAACTTTACTTACTTACAGTCCTTTCCTTCCCAAACCAAGACAGCATCACCTCCATGGGCTGGGAATCTACAATCCCATTTTTTTTGTCTGTGGAGAAATAAACAAAGAAAAATGCAAATGAATTGGGCGGGCAGTAAAATAAGGTAAATAAATGAAATGGACAGTTGAGTGTTGCTTTAGGAATCTGCCTTATACTGAGTCAGAACCGTGGGTCAATCTAGCTCAGCATGTCCTACACTGACTGGCAGCAGCTCTCCAGGGTTTCAAGCAGGAGTCTTTCTCCCAGTCCTACTGGGAGATGCCAGGGATTGAACCTACAACCTTCTGCATGCAAGTCAAATGTTCTACCACTAAGCTCTGGCCCTTAGCACAGTACACATTCAAGCTGAGGTTGAATTTACATAAACGTTTCAATAAGTCTTGGTGTTTGATGGCTTTTGGGGAGTTGTAACTGGACACAAGGAGAAGCACCCCTCCGTAGAAATGGGCTTAAACAAGTGGGGAGGAGGCAGAAGGACAGGAAACACAAAGGAATCTGTGTTTCTTGTTTCTTCTTTTGTTTAAAACATTCCCAGAGAGGCTCCAGAAATGGAGACGGAACATGAATCTCACCACAGGTAGAACAGTTTCTCATGGGTTAAGTCACAAATCTGGATAAAAGACAAAAGGATAGGTAACTGCTTGCCCAAACAGCCAGTTGCAATTCAACCCATGTTTTGTGATAACTCATATCCTGCCATGCTGAAAAGCTTGTGGGAACTGGTCTCAGTGTGCCACAAAAAAATGAGAGAAGAGGGGGAAAGTGGGGTGCTTATGGAATTTGCACCTACCAGATTCTGACCTGGATTGAGAAGTTCTGCCACACTGCATAAGTTTACCAGAGCATAGCTCAAGTTGCCAGATTCCATAATTGTTGTAAGACCACAAGAAGAACCCACTGGATCAGGCCCCTCTTATCCAGCATCCTGTTCTCACAGCGGCTCAACAGATGCTCACGAGAAGCCCAGAAGTAGTACCTGAGAGCATCAGCATTCTGGGGCATCCTGCCTCTGATAGTGGATGTGGAAATTAGCCATCCTTGCTAGTAGCCCTTGATAGCCTATAGGCTGCACCCCAATAACCACTGTCTGTGTAGCATATTTTGAAATATCAGCTATGATGACAACCTCTTCTTCAACCATTCCCTCTGAGGCCACTGTGCAAATAGCTGCAAAGACTGCATAAAGGATTTCTTTGTATTGTAAACAGGAATGTTTACATCCTGATAAGGCACTAAAACTCTACATAGCTGCAATCCTATCAGTCATCACTTGGCCTGGCCTCTGGAACAAGGGTATGGTGGTTTTAATCAGAGAATCACAGCTTTTGTTATACTTTGGCCTGCATGGTTGACTGAGGGAAGGGGTGGTAATAGCTTCTACTAGATGAACCAAGTCAATGTCTACATATAGCCTACTGAGTATCCCTGTCTATTCCTACCAATTCCAACTCAAAGAGCCACGGTGAAACCTTTCTCTCTGCGAGGTTTTCCTGCCAACACGCTAGCAGACATCATCCAGATGCAGCAGGCAGGCAGACAACATTTAATAAAGCCTATCCAGATGGCGCCAATGCAGTTGTCATTGGAAAGAAGTCCATTCATTCCAGTTACTACCAACAATGCTCTGCTTACCCCTCCTTGCACACTATGCAATGCAGTGGTGTCGAGCAGCTGCAGGACTCCTGATTTCTCCTTCCAGTTGGGCTAGTGGGAAACTTTGGGCAAGATTATGAGACTCTCTGTGCCTCAGGTTCCCCATCTGTAAAAGAGAAACAATAACAATGCTACGTACTTCAAAGCGATGCTGCAAGGCTTCATTACGTAGTTGCTTCCAACTTCATTAGGAGGAAGCCGTATTTTCACAGACTTAGATGGCTATTACTTTTGCTGCATACTTTGGAGTACATTAAATAGAAAGCAAATAAGATCTGCACAGATCAGCTGTCATAAGGTGAAGAGGGGGAGAGTCGGCCTAGACTAATAACAGTGACACACCGACTGGGATTGCCACCCTTTCCAACCGGTCCTGCTCCATCCTGTTCCTTCAATAGCAACCTGAGAATATTGTAGCCAAAACAGGACTACCAAGGGGGGGGGGGTATCAACATGCTAAAGGGAACTCCAAGGTTTGCAGAAGCATTAAAAAAGTGTTTAAAAAAACACACCTGAGGTGCAAAATAATAATTTAAAAGATTAAATAATAATTATTATTTTATAGTCCAATGAGGAAGGGGCATGTTCAATAAATACAAAATGTTAAGTGTGAAGTGGTGAAAAGAAAAATGGAAAAGGGAGGGAGGAGAAGGAATGGAAAGGAGCATGTCCGCTTCCAGAGGACCATGTGTCTTCTATCTATTTTCTTGGGGGGGGGGGGCGGTATTTGTAGATTTTCAGGGAGCCAGCCAATTTGAAGAATTTTAAAGCAAGAGTGCCAAGAGTGCCCCCCCTCAAAAACCTTATTTAACAACAACAGCAAAGCCTTACCACAACTTCAAACATAGCTTGGCATTATTTCTAAACTCAGGCAACGGTCCGCCTTAACTATGACTAGTTGATTCAAGCCATAGGTTATAAACCTGGCTTGACTGAACTAACCATAGTTTATGATAAACCACAGTTTAGGATCCAGGCATAACACTAAACTGTGGTTAGTTGAAATTGGTAGCAAAGGTTTCTGATCTCCTTGCAGCCATGGCAGAGAGGGAACATACCTGAACAAGCATAAGAAACACACTAAAACCATAAGCTCGTGCTGCTTTAATTCTGTCAAAGGAGACCAAGGCGGAATGCCTGGTTTTGTTGGTTTTAAATGTTGTTTTAAAGGCGGAGGTATCGTTTTCATTTGTTTTTATTGTTGTCAGTTGCCTCAGAAGCTTTTAAGCAGAAAGGCGGATAGATTTAAAAACAAGGCTACCAACAAGGTTTCCAGATACAGTGGTACATTGGGTTACATACGCTTCAGGTTACATACGCTTCAGGTTACAGACTCTGCTAACCCAGAAATAGTACCTCGGGTTAAGAACTTTGCTTCAGGATGAGAACAGAAATCGTGCTCTGGCAGTGCAGCGGCAGCGGGAAGCCCCATTAGCTAAAGTGGTGCTTCAGGTTAAGAATAGTTTCAGGTTAAGAATTGTCCTCTGGAACGAATTAAGTACTTAACCTGAGGTACCACTATACCTGAAAGAGGAGTCCTTCTCTCCCTCATATCTACTGCTGAAGTTTACCCACAAGAACCTGCCAAAGTTTTATAATCTCTCCCCAACACCTTCTGAAGTGGGTGGTGGCAGGAGAAAGGGCCTTTTTCTGCTGCGGTGCGCCAGTTTTGTACCAGGGCCAGCCAGCGAAGTCCTCCTTCTTCCACCCAGGCCTCATCAACTTTTTGGTCTCCTTACAATTTTGCTCTGACACTATGCCACACTGCTGTTGCTATTAGTTGATGTTTAGAAAAACGTCAACTATTCTGAAAGTCCCGGGGCTTAAGAGCAGGAGAACAAGGATGTGTGATAAGTAGCTCCCTCACCGCCCAGTGAATCACCAAGCTGCAACCAAAGAAAACAAGCACGCTCTCTCCAAAACCTGAGGAGAGAAGTGACACGGCTTCATGCAGAAATGCTTTTGGCGGGTTTTGCTAAGGCTCGCTGCATCAAAGGCAGTCAGCCAAAGCAATCTCAAGAGCACAGCAGGGCTCGACGGCTCCAGCGTGGAATGGCAGGACACAGAACGGCTCATTGCCCCAGCCGCACTCTCACTTTGTGCAAACTGCATGCTAAGTCCTACTCAGTTTAAAAGAGGCTCAGGTGGATCCTGACACCCTAATAAGTCACCGAATTATAATGCCGGGTCACAACAAGAGGCAGCTGGCTGGTGACCTCCAGCCCAAATAAAGCATTTAGGTAGTGTAATGGCACAAAGGGAATATATCCCTTCATTCTACATTCATTCATTGCTGTTTCTATGTCTATTGAGTTACTGGAGATATTTTACATTTATTTTTATCTACTTGTAAGCTCCCTGCAGAGGGACGTGGGTGGCGCTGTGGGTTAAACAACAGAGCCTAGGATTTGCCAATCAGAAGGTTGGTGGTCTGAATCCCCACAACGGGGTGAGCTCCCGTTGCTCGGTCCCTGCTCCTGCCAACCTAGCAGTTCGAAAGCACGTCAAAGTGCAAGTAGATAAATAGGTACCGCTCCAACGGGAAGGTAAATGGTGTTTCCGTGCGCTGCTCTGGTTCGCCAGAAGCGGCTTAGTCATGCTGGCCACATGACCCGGAAGCTGTCTGCGGACAAACACCGGCTCCCTCGGCCAATAAAGTGAGATGAGCGCCGGAACCCCAGAGTCCGTCACGACTGGACCTAATGGTCAGGGGTCCCTTTACCTTTAAGCTCCCTGCAAATCTGGCAGGGTTAAAAACTGAGATATGAAAGCTAGGAGCTAAATGGAACCTTAAACCTAGGTTATGGGTGCAACAATGGAATGTCTAAAAAACTGAGATATGAAAGCTAGGAGCTAAATGGAACCTAAGGGGCACTTTTTTATAACAAGAATACAAAGCTGAAAATGAATGAGCTGCAGCTAAAATATTATGTTCATTTTTCACATGGGCTAATAGTCCTTCCCCTGCCCACCCCTCTAATATTCATAAGGGGGCCTCTTCTCCAGTCTTCAGAGAGTAGCTGGAAGTGGGGAGGCAGAAAAAGGTCCACCTTTCCTTCCACTCTGGAGTTTTAATCTGAAATCTTAAGCGCAGTATTGTGTCCAGAGCTCAGAAGCTGCTCGCACTAATGAAATTCCCTGTCGCAAAATGCACCTAGAACATGGGTAGGCAAACTAAGGCCCGGGGGCCGGATCTGGCCCAATCACCTCTAAATCCGGCCTGCGGACGGTCCGGGAATCAGCGTGTTTTTATATGAGTAGAATGCGTGTGTCAGAGGCTCAGGAGCAGAAGAGCAGGGGAGAGAGCAAATAGAGAGCGGAGGAGAGGAATCAGAGGGGAGCGTAGGGGAATATGACAGTGGACCGAGAGATTCCATGAGCTTCTCCAGCGAATCAGAAGATTCCCAGGAGGGGGCGCCTATGGTAAGGGCGAGGCGAATCCCAGAGGGGACGATCCATAAACAGGGAACCAGAGGGGAGTCCCAAAGGAGTAGCGGAGAAGTAGGGCCAGTTCCCCCACCAGAGCACAGTGGGGGAGAAGAGGCATGGGAGTCAGGACCAGCGTCTCCTCCATCGGGGAGTGGGGAGACGGAGGGAAGGGCAGGTCCAGCTAGCCTCCCCGAAAGGGGGAGCAGTGACACAAGTGTAACGGTCAGAAGGAAAGTGGGAGGCTGCGCGCGCGCGCCAAGTTCAAATGTGGAGGAGCGCGGGACAGCAGAAAACCCGGATTGGGAGCCAGGTCCTAAAGCCCGAAAGAGGGGGGAGGAGGAGTCGGGAGAATCAGCGTCAGAAGAATCTCGGAGGGCAGAGACTCCGACTAGCAGAAGGACCCAGAGAAAGAAGGAACAGAGGAAGAGGTGGAGTAAAGCTAGAATCTTAAGCTGGTGTCAGGGGGGCGGAGATTCAGATGGGACTTCTATGATCTGACGGATAGATGTAGCGTTGCGCGCTGCACGTCTGGAAATGAGACTGAACTTCAATAAAGACTTTTGAACTTGAGCAAGAAGCAGCGTTGGTCTTGTGTGAGCTGGGACCTTGGGCAGCGCTGACAGTAAGTCCCATCTCAAATAAACTCTGCGAGCTCACGGAGATAGGCAAAGATGACGACTGAGGAAAAAGTCAAGCAATTGCAGGAAGCGGTGTCAACGCTCTACGCAGAATTAGCTGCGTCTAGGAAAAAAGAAGAAGACACAGCTGCGCTCTGCCAGGATCTGCAAGCCAGGTGGGACAAATGGGGAAAGGAGGGGCAGCTGGGAGCCAAGCCGGAGGGAGTTAGCCTCGGGAAAAGGGGGGCAAGCCTTGTGACCCATTTTGACGGGAACCTGCAGCAGTACCCTAACTTCAGAGCAGAAGTAGTCTTCGCGCTCAATTTGCTTCGGAAAGATTTTAGAGATGAGGAGGAGAAAGTGGGTTTCATAATCACTCATCTGCATGGGGAAGCTAAGTCGTGGCTGCGAACTTTGCTACGCGAAAATGACCCCGCCCTCAAAGATTCAAGCGCCTTTATTGGAGCCATGGACGCTTGCTTTAAATCAACGGTGGATGTGGATGTCGCTAGAAGGGAAATGCATGGATTGCGACAAGGGAGAGCGACGGTGCGCCAGTATCATTCCCGCTTTTTTGGGTTAGTAAATGTGCTGGGCTGGCAGAAGGACTCAGCTGCCGTCAGGGATCTGTTCTGGGAGGGGCTGAATGGAGCCGTTAAAGATGAACTGGCGAGGGGGGAGAGACCCCAAAATACAACAGAAGTAGTCCAAAGGGCGCTTGCAATTGGGGTGCGCCTGGAAGAACGCCCGTGGAGCAGGGAGGAGGGGCGAAGAGCAAACACGTCAGTTAGAACGACTCCCTTCCTACCCAGAGAGACAGAGCGCGCTCAGTCCACGCCTCCTCTCATAAGTGGAGAGGAGCCAATGGAAATCGGAGGTGCAAGGGCTCAGACAGCAAGCAGAGCCCAGACACCAGGAGCAGTCAAGGCGAAGGCTCCTAGAGGGAGCAGGAAGTGTTACATCTGCGACAGTGCACAGCACATGGCGAAAGAGTGTCCCCAGAGGCTCCAGAAGCACACTGCAGCCTCAGCAACTGTTAAAGGAGGAATTCAGCAGGGAGTTGAGCAGCAGGGAAAAGGCGACGCCTGGTTGGAGATGGAGGCTCTGGGGCTCAACCAGGCGAGTCAGTGAAACAGTCCCCAGAGATTTTGCAGCCCACAGACCCCCTCCCACCCAAACCAGTGGTGCAACTCACTGCATCGCTCCAGCTGCCCGATGGGCTCACCCTGGAGGTCCCTATTACCATTGACTCTGGTAGCAACGCAGACTTTGTAGGGTTGGACTTCGTCAAGCAGCATCGCATAGCACTCCTGCCAGCCACGATGCCCCTAAATGTTGTCACGGTAGATGGCAGGAAGATACTGGGAGGAGAGGTGGTACAGCAAACACCGCCTCTGGTGATGCAAATTGGAAACCACCGCGAAGTCATCAGTTTCAACGTCACCCACCTGTCGGACACGCCCATAGTGTTGGGCATGAGTTGGCTGGATAGGCACAGCCCGGCATTAGCGTGGTACCAGCGGCAATTGACCTTCTGCTCTTCCTACTGCGCAGCGCACTGCATCCAGACCTGCCAGGAAGGAGAGGGGCAAGAGGATGCACCGCAGCTACACCTAGGCGTGGTGCAAGCGGTGCCCAACAAGTACAAGGACTTTTTGGAAGTCTTCTGCGAGAAGGAAGCAGACAAGCTGCCTCCCCACAGACCCTACGACTGCAAGATTGACCTCCTGCCAGGGGCGACGCTGCCAACTGGGAAACTGTACTCCATGTCTGAAGACGAAATGCAAGAACTCAGGGAGTTCATAGATCGCAATTTGAAGCGGGGATTCATCCGGGAATCCAAAGCAGTGGGGGGCAGTCCCGTGTTTTTCGTGAAGAAGAGAGACACGCCCGAACGGAGGCTCATAGTGGATTATAGAATCATCAATTCCAGGACAAAGCCCACAGCATTCCCCATGCCCAAAATTGACGACCTGCTCGCGACGGTGAGGAAGGGACGGATCTTCACCAAGTTGGATTTACGAGGGGCCTACAACCTTATACGCATGCGGGAGGGCGACGAGTGGAAGACAGCCATGTTTACGCCTTTAGGAACCTATGAATACAGAGTCATGCCGTTTGGTCTCCAAAATGGCTCCCATTGTTTCCAAGCTTTCATGCACCACGTGCTAGCGGGACTCCTCTACAAGAAGTGCGTCTGCTTTTTAGATGATATCCTGATCTTTTCGGACTCGCAGGAGGCGCACGAGGAGGACGTCAAGGAGGTCCTGCAGAGACTACGGGAGCACAGACTTTACGCCAAACTGGAGAAGTGCCAGTTCGACACGACAGAGGTGGATTTCCTGGGCTACAAGCTGTCCGACAAGGGACTTGCCATGGACAGCGCCAAGGTCCGCTCAGTGTTGGACTGGAAGAGCCCGCGCAACCGGAAGGAGGTCCAGAAGTTCGTCGGTTTCGCCAACTTTTATCGCAAGTTCATCAAGGGGTTCGCGAAGGAGACAGCGGCCATCACGGACACCCTCAGCTCCAAGAAGAAGAAGTTCACCTGGACGGACCAGGCGGAGCAGTCCTTTCGGAGGCTCAAGCGTCTCTTCGCGTCCGAAGAACAGCTGCTACACGTAAACCCCAGCAAACCGATGAGGGTTGAAACGGACGCCTCGGACAGAGCGGTGGGGGCGGTCCTGTTGCAGCAAGATCCGCAAGGGGACTGGAGACCGTGCGCATTCTACTCCAGGAAGCTCAGCACGTCGGAGCAGAACTACACCATCTGGGACAGGGAGTTGCTGGCCATTCATGCAGCTTTCAAGGCGTGGCGGCACTTCCTCGTCGGGGCCAGACACACGGTGCAGGTTCGCACGGACCACAAGAACCTGGAGTACTGGCGCACGGCGAAATTCCTGAACCAGAGACACATCCGCTGGGCGGAGTTCTTTGCAGATTTCGATTTCCGGATAGAATACATCCCGGGAGACAACAACGTCATGGCGGATGCGCTATCCAGGAAGCCGCAGTATCTCGAGGAAGCGGCACCGGCAGCGGCCAAACACATTTTCGCACCAGAGGTGTGGGCGTGCGCTTCAGCCGCAGTGGACCTGGACGCAGTCCGTCGTGCGCTACAGGCGGATTCGTTTGCGCAAACCAAGATGGAGGAGGTGCGAAACGGCACAGCGAGGGACGACGAGTTCCAGATACGCGACGAACTACTCCTCCGCAAAGGGGCTCTCTACGTACCGGGAGAAGACCTTCGCGCGAGAGTCTTGCAGCAGCTGCACGACGCGCCCAGCGCTGGGCACTTCGGCAAGGACAAGACGGCGGAATTAGTCACCAGGGACTTTTGGTGGCCCAAGGTGCGGGGAGAAGTTGCGGATTACGTTTCCAGGTGTGACACCTGCCAAAGGGCCAAGCCAGTACACAGGAAGCCGGCGGGTCTGCTGGAACCGCTGCAGACGCCGCTCGAACCATGGGAGAAAGTGGCCCTGGACTTTGTTACAGATCTGCCCAGTTCGCGCGGCAAAACAGCAGTACTCGTGGTCGTAGACCTCTTCACCAAAATGGCGCATTTCATTCCGTGCGCGAAGGTGGCCACAGCGGAACAGACCGCCAAGCTGTTCATAGACCACGTGTTCAAAGCTCACGGCCTGCCGCGGTCCATCCTGTCCGACCGGGGCCGCCAATTCATCTCGAACTTTTGGCAGAAGCTGCTGGGCATCCTGAACGTCAAGATCAACTTAGCGTCGGCACGACACCCGCAGACCAACGGACAAGCGGAGAGGGTCAACGCCATCATGCAGCAGTACCTGCGATGCTACGCCAATCAACAGCCCTCGACCTGGGTGGACTACCTACCGCTAGCCGAGTTTGCCTACAACAACACGAAGCACGGGTCTACAGGGGTGACACCGTTCTTCGCCAACAATGGGCGCCACCCCAGAACCTTCCCGGGGTTGGAGACCGAGGCAGAGGGGGAGCCACGGGGGGCAGAGCACTTAGCCGCAGAGTTACAGGAGGTCCATGAGCAACTCCGAAGGCACTTGGAACTCGCGAAACACGCCTACAAGATGCAGGCAGACAGGCACAGGAGGGTTGGGGAAGACATACAGGTAGGGGACTGGGTCTGGTTAGCAGCTCAGGCAGTGCCGGCCAGAACGCTAGCTAAGAGGAAGCTAGGACACAAGCAGCTGGGACCTTACCAGGTCGCGGCACAAATCAATCCAGTGGCCTACCGGTTGACACTCCCGGAGGGCTCCAGAATGCACCCAGTCTTTCACAGGTCAGTGCTCACGCCTTACAAGGCGCCCCACAGGTTTCAGGCGCCAGGGACCGCACCAGCTCCACGTAGCCCATCGCCAGCAGGGGAGGGACCACAGAGGGCGACGCCACTCAACGAGGTCACAGAGATTTTGGACTCCAGATGGGGGGAAGAGGGAGTTGAATATCTCCTCGCCAGGGAGGATACTCCGGCCAGCGCCAACGAGTGGGTGCCGTGCTACGCCGTGGAGGAGCACTATCTCAAAGACGAGTTCCATTCGATCTTCCCACACAGACCCATGCCGGCGGAGTATTTTGACGACTGGCTTTTCACACCCACACTGTCAGCCAGCACGTTCCAAGGTTTCTCCTCAGATGAGGAGCCGACGCCGGGGATGAGCTCCCCGGAGGGGTCGCTCTCGGGGTTTGCCACGGACCGCTCCTATTGGTGGGACACTCAACCAGAAGTGGGGTGGAGCAGGGAACTGCTGAGGGGGCCCTTGCACACAGCCTCACCCGAGGGACCGGGGGGAGAGGAGGACATGGACGTGTGGGGGGAGGATCTTGGTTTTGAGCACGACAGCAGAGAAATGGAAGCAGAGGAAGTCGACGTCGACGAACCCATCGTGGGGGGGCCTGATCCCGCTGGACGGTTGCACACCAGGGAGAGAGAACGGAAGCCAGCACTCACACCCCCAGCGCTGGAGCACCTGGAACCCACACCCGAAGAGGGGGAGGGGGGAAGGGGGGGCTTCGAGGGGGGGATGGATGTCAGAGGCTCAGGAGCAGAAGAGCAGGGGAGAGAGCAAATAGAGAGCGGAGGAGAGGAATCAGAGGGGAGCGTAGGGGAATATGACAGTGGACCGAGAGATTCCATGAGCTTCTCCAGCGAATCAGAAGATTCCCAGGAGGGGGCGCCTATGGTAAGGGCGAGGCGAATCCCAGAGGGGACGATCCATAAACAGGGAACCAGAGGGGAGTCCCAAAGGAGTAGCGGAGAAGTAGGGCCAGTTCCCCCACCAGAGCACAGTGGGGGAGAAGAGGCATGGGAGTCAGGACCAGCGTCTCCTCCATCGGGGAGTGGGGAGACGGAGGGAAGGGCAGGTCCAGCTAGCCTCCCCGAAAGGGGGAGCAGTGACACAAGTGTAACGGTCAGAAGGAAAGTGGGAGGCTGCGCGCGCGCGCCAAGTTCAAATGTGGAGGAGCGCGGGACAGCAGAAAACCCGGATTGGGAGCCAGGTCCTAAAGCCCGAAAGAGGGGGGAGGAGGAGTCGGGAGAATCAGCGTCAGAAGAATCTCGGAGGGCAGAGACTCCGACTAGCAGAAGGACCCAGAGAAAGAAGGAACAGAGGAAGAGGTGGAGTAAAGCTAGAATCTTAAGCTGGTGTCAGGGGGGCGGAGATTCAGATGGGACTTCTATGATCTGACGGATAGATGTAGCGTTGCGCGCTGCACGTCTGGAAATGAGACTGAACTTCAATAAAGACTTTTGAACTTGAGCAAGAAGCAGCGTTGGTCTTGTGTGAGCTGGGACCTTGGGCAGCGCTGACAGCGTGCTTTTATTTAAAATGCACCTCTGGATTATTTGTGGGGCATAGGAATTCGTTCATTCCCCCCCCCAATATAGTCCGGCCCCCCATAAGGTCTGAGGGACAGTGGACCGGCCCCTTGCTGAAAAAGTTTGCTGACCCCTGACCTAGAACAATGGGAGTTTCGAACACTGAAACCTGGGCATAGGGTTTGAAACAAATACAGATGTTTGAAACAAATACAAATTAGATAAATAGTAGATAGATGATAGATGATAGATAGATAGATAGATAGATAGATAGATAGATAGATAGATGATAGATAGCTAGATAGACAGACAGATAGATAGATGATAGATAGATAGATGATAGATGATAGATGATAGATGATAGATAGATAGATAGATAGATGATAGATGATAGGCAAAAATGTACAACTGCCTCTGAGGAACAATTTCAATACCGGTGAGAAGCAGAGGGAGCCTTAGGTATCAATTCCTAAAAACAACTGGCCCTCTAATCTGTCTAAACCCCATCTACCTGTTTGAATCTGTGTCTAGTACATGATCACTGCTCATGTTAAATAACAGCATTTTTGCAGCAATAAAAGCCTGCTGGAGATGTTAAAAATCAAAAGTCAACATTTTCCACATTTAGTGGACATATTCAAAAATGAAAAATAAAAAGAGAGAGACTGCACGTTATTGAAAAGGTGATTGGATATGTTATACCACTGACATCTTATTCTTTCTTCTCTGGCTATATGGACGGATTTTGTGATTGTGAAACAGCATGGAGTGAGTTGGAAAGCGATGACAGCTGCTAAGGTTACAAATAAGCCCAGAAAACTTATGTAGCCTGCAAAAATGAAATACTAGCCTGCTGAGAGCTGGCAAAAGAAGAATCAAAATGGGACTATCCCTCCTGCAGAATTTTGTGGCATTTCTATGCTGGGTGCAGAGTCTGCCCACCGGTCTGCCTGCAATTCCTTCTCACCTGTAACCACTATAGTTCTCCTTTTAGCTAGCAAACAGAAACACAGTGATTCTCTTGAAGTGAAGCACAGCCCAGCTAACACCTGCAAGATTGCAGAGCAGGGGATGAGGAAGCTGCCATCCTCCAAGTCCCATCAGCCACAGCCCAAATGGTCAAGGACCATCTGGAACAACAACATCTGGAAGGCCAGAGGTTATCCACCCTGGCTGTAGAAATAATAGAATAAATATATCGAAGGCAGGGTAATCCAACCTGCGGCCCGCGGGCAAGGAAGGCCTTTTTTCCACACCCCTCATCAACATTCAAGAAAAAAACATATTAAAGCCTTTAAAATTTATTTCTTGTGTAGTGCATTGTTATCGAAAGTGCATACCTTTGTTAAATAATTAATTGTGTCTTTGATGGTATATATTACCTGTGTATTTTAAATCATCTTAAATATATTGCAAACACTTTAATTTACGATATGGAAATTTAATTCAGTTTGTGGCCCACGGGTTCTGTGTTGAAGTACTCTTGCAGCCCACTTGGTATGAAAAGTTGGGCCACCTTGATCAAAGAGAAGCGGAAAGGAGGGATCAAAAGAACATAGGAACCTGCTTTTATATAAAGTCAGACCATCTAATTCATTGTTGTCAGCGCTGACGAGTAGTCACTCTCTTGGGTTTCAGACAGGGGTCCCCCTCCAGACATACACCCTACCCACTATGTCAGGGATGGGGAACCTGTGGCATTCCAGGAATCCGAGGGCCATTATCCCTGACTATTGGCCATGCTACCCTGAAGCTGATGGAAGCTGGAGCTGGAGTCCTTCAACATCTGGAAGGCTACAGGTTCCTCATCCCTGCAGCACACCACACCAGATCCTCCAAGTGTCCCTATTTTCCAGGGACAGTCCCGAATTTACAGAAGTTGTCCCAGTTTGTGATTTGATCCTGGAATATCCCGCTTTTCCTTAGGACGTCCCTACTTCCCTCAGAGAAATGCTGGAGGGTATGGTAGGATGTCGCTATTTTCATCGGAGAAATGTTGAAGCGTATGGAATTATCCAACCGCCGAGCCATCTGAATGAAGCTCTGTTTAGGGAAGTTTTAAAATATTTAATGCTTTATTATGTGTTTTATATATGTTGGAAGCTGCCCGGAGCATCTGGGGCAACCCAGTCAGATGGGAAGGGTATAAATAGTTAAATAATAATTATGGAATAAGACGGCCCTATTCTCATCAGTGTTTGGATGGTATGCCATGCTGGTTCTCAAAATGCAAACACTTGCCTTACAAGTTACAGGGTATTAGCATGGGTACACAGTTAAAGACAAAACAAAAATAACTGTGCAAGTAGATGTGGTCCCAACACAATTTGACGAAACTCTTTATCGGGGGGGGGGGTTGTAAAAGCATACAAAATTACACACTCTAGGAAGTGTATAACACCTAATAAGGTGCCATGAACCAATACTTCAGTCTCAAACCATAATTTTCACAATATACTGTTTAAACGCTCAACTTGTAAGCAATATTCAACATACTCTGCAATAAACTACAGAGAATCAAATAAGCCTGAAAGGCATATAAAAATAAACACCGATTCGTCTCCCCAGCCCAACAGCCTATATACCTGTATTTATCCGCATACAGTACAATAAAACTCAAAACTTGTGTAGCGCTTCTTGATAAAAACTGCTTATGACAAATTTTTCTGATGCAGCATATCCAAGCAAAATTGGTTCACATTTTGTTTCATACACAGATATAAATATAACCCGCTGTCTCCTAAAACAGCTAACCCTAACTAACTACAAAAGGCCTTGTTCCAGCTTTTTAAAATAACAAGCTGATCTACTACTACATACTACACCACAAATCTCACATTTATCATGCTATGACTTGACGGACAGCCGCTGCACTGTAATCAAAAGCAGTACAGATACCCCCAAAATACAGCACCCCTAATTGCTGAGGTGACCGCATTGTGAAGGAACGTATTACTATCATGTTTCCGAAGGAAACTCATACTCTTATCTTAACAGAAACAAATATTATGCTTTGTCATTAAGCCTTCTCTAGTATGAAGCCTCGTAATCGACATAGAACAGTTTATTTCTAAATATATTCCTTTTTTATGGGAACAACTTGCTCAGCAAACTAGAATCAACTATCTCACGCCCTGCACCCATACTGTAAGTAATGTTTAACTAGGATTTCCACTTTTATTTTCTGTTTTATATTTTTACGATGTTTACCAATTCTGAACGGCACTTTATGAGTTGGCGTCCCCACATACATGTTTTCCCGAGAGTTAACAAGTGATTCTGTGCCAAAGCACTATTGAAGTTTATATTTGTGTGGACTACATGGTGGAAGAAGAGTGGAGGGATGTCACAAGGTTTTGCCGCTTTCCCACTATGGGCTGTCTAGGGTGGCACATTGCTGAAATATCTAGACATAAATGTTATGATCCAACAAAAACCAAGAGGTTCACGCTTAGCAATGCTATGGTGTGACATAATATTTATTCTTAAATATTTATTTCCCAGTAGTTAGAGACTGCAGGGATGAATAGCTTTCAAATAGTTTTATATGATGTTCTCTATGTAGGGTCATCACAACAGCTTGAAACTGCTCACTAATGTGCTGTATTATAGTTTTTTGTTGTGTATCTTATGAGGAAGGAGGAGGAGCAGAATGGTCTAAAAGGCTTCCCCAACCAGATGTTGTCAGACTATTAACTGCCATCCTCCCTTAATAGAGTTGTAACTTGGAAGTCAAACGGAATCCGTTTCGGAAGTTCGTTTGACTTCCAAAACGTTCGTAAACCAAAGTGTGGCTTCTGATTGGCTGTAGGAAGCTCTTGCAGCCAATTGGAAGCCGCGGAAGCCCCATTGGATGTTCGGCTTCCAAAAATAGTTCACAAACCGGAACAATCACTTGCGGCATTTGGGAACCAAAACGTTCAAGAACTAAATTGTTCAAAAACCAAGGTACGACTGTATTGGCCAACATCTGGGGGGGCACCATGTTGGCTACCCCTAGTCTAGACCAATCCTATTGAAGGTCACAGTTAAGAGACAACCTAAGGCATCCCGCAACACAGTGCAGAAAGCTCCAAGCTGTTCAGCCCTGTACTTCTTGCATCTATAAATTTCCTTCCTAAATCCTTGTTACATTAATTTTGTTGCATAGGAGTGTGCTGGGATTAGAAGGAATCTTACATTTGCTCCAACCGCTGTGCAGCTATTGTAGGCAGTCCAACCTCCCTCTCTAGCCCAGACCACTGAAGTGCTCAGTCTGTCCAATTAGGCAGCAGCAGCCATGTGCGACAAAAGCTATCACTAAGCTAAACACAATACACTTGCTAAGGAACACTCTGCTCTGTCCTTCTCCAGTAGAGGTCACTAATGCATATACTAGCATGTGTAAACCAGAGTCATCTTCATCTAAAATACAGGTCTCCCTAGACTCTACTTAGCACAGTCTGTTTTGTCTAACTAACTGATAACAGGCTAGCCAGATTAAGCTGATTTGCTCTTTTCTTCTCCCCTTTCCCCCCTGTCTTTTTTTGGGGGGGGGCTGGGAAGTAGCAGCATAGGTAGTGCACCCAGAGATTTTGACCTTCCTGGTCCTTCCTGCAGCCTGGTTTCCAAAATGTAAAATTCTGCACACAATCGCCAACGCTGACAAATTCTCAGGCCACCTGCCCAGCTGCTGATACGAAGGAGAGGTGCGACAGAATTCTGCAAATGTTTTAAGTAGGAAAGACTCTGAGATGAAGGTGATCTGCCAGGAGCAGAAATTGGAAACATGATGCAATATCGCTGTTGTTGCTTTCAAAAAAGAAAACTCTGCATGAACAAACCCAATTAAAAATGCAATTCAAACCGAAGGGTGGGGGAACCAATTAAAAAAACAACAATAAATTAAGACGGGGGGGGGGATAGCATCCTGTTGCAGATGTCAATTCACTGAACTGTGAAGTGTCTTCTATTTTGTAACACGGCTGGTTTAGAAAACAAAAAACTGAGAAATAACTAGTGTACTAGGCTAGAAGACAGCTTCAGACAAGAATGGGAGTTAAGATTATTTACCTTGAATCAATATAAGGGGTTTGAGAATTAAGGATTACGCATCCTTACAAATGGTGACAAGGAGAAACAATGTACCAGATATGATTTATTGTATTTTCATCCTACCATGGAAGGCAAGGCATTTTACTCACAGCATAAGGATCTAGGGGAGTTCCCTTTCCGGACTGTGACGAAACTCCTATTTGCCCTTTGATTCAGAAGCAAGATAATTGCATACCTTCAGACTATGACCACATTCACAACATACATTTAAAGTGCTATCATGTCGCTTTAAACAGCCACGGCTTTCTCCAAAGAGTTCTGGGAGTTGTAGTTTGATGATGGTGCTGAGAATTGTTAGGAGGCCCCTATTCTCCTCCCAGAACTATAATTGCTGTACCAGAGTTCCCTGTGAAGAGGGACTGATTGCTAAGCCACTATGTAATAATATTACAGGGGCAATAGGGGTCTACTAACAACTCTCAGCACCCCTAACAAACTACAGCTCCCAGAATTCTCTGGAGAAAGCATTATACTGCTATAAATGCATGGTGCTAATGTGGCCTATGGGTTGCTTTCAGCTAAACCATCCCACGTGCTGAATGCTTTTGCAATCGCAACGTAACTTCCCCTCCCTCTCTCTCCCTCCCCCACCCCTGCACCACCCAAATGCCCTCTAGGGTTTTCCCCTAACCCTCTGGAGCAGATTTGGGGACAGGGATATGAGAGGGAAGGAAAAGTTCCATTGTGCTCACAGAAGCCATCAATGCAGAACACACAATGATTTAGTTGGATGCCGCGTGTGTGGCCTGGGACCTGGAGCAAACAGCCCTGGGCTACAAGCAAATATATAGGTCTCATCACAATCAGCACATGTAAGGGGCTGGCCTTATTCCACGGACAGAAAAGTACTGCACACAGTGGCGTAGCGTGGGGGTGCCATGGCCCCGGGCACACAATTTCTGAGGGGGCACGGACCCCCAGCGCAACACATTGTAGCCAGGTGCTCCTCTCCACCCACCAAGGACCACATCAGCTGACTGGGCTCCCCCAGCAGCATGGCCCCACTTTGCACCAGTGGAGGCGAGGATGGGGTCGCTCTGGCAGCATCAAGGGCTGGGCTGATGCCCCACCCACCCAGTGCACGTGTGCCTGCCCTAGGCACCAGCAACCAGTGCTATGCTGCTGACTGCATGAAAGGACTCTCTTTTCCGCCCTAGGCACCAGCAACCAATGCTATGCTGCCGATTGCATGAAAGGACTCTCTTTTCCTGAGAACCTCCTATTACTGTTATTTTTTTAAAATTGCATTGTTATTGCATCTTTTATTTCTTACATATTGTACTCCATAGAGTACTCCATAGAGTACTAGAAATGTAAGCAAAATATAAAAGAAATTAAAATCAATATGACTATTAAGCATGATGGGTGTGAATTCTCCCATCTCCAAGCACAAGGCACCAAGGACCACCTGAACGAAGCTCACAGATCACTGTCAGCCGGCAGATCACTGTTTGGGGAGCCCTGCTCTAGGCTATGGAAACTAATGGGCATTATGCAGCATGGCTCCGAATCATGCAGCAATTATGTTAAATCTACTTGAAATATACTTTAGAACAGGTCTTTATTGTGCTGCCTCAATTTTAGTTAGGTAATGCCCTGCATTTATTTGGCTTTCAACAATGCGAAGGTGTTCACATGCACACACCTACTGTAAACATGACAGTAGTCCTCCAGTTGCTCAGTTTTGTGCAAACGAAGCGCTGTACAGGTATTGGCCAAGGTACAAAGTAATGTCCCTTATCAATAGCCCGGCATGGCCCAAACCAAACAGACCCACAGGCATGAAGGAATCAAGTAAACAAGTACATCCACAAACGAAAGAGTCCTATTTCAAAAGAAATTGCTCAATGTTTGACTAGATATTGGCAGACTGAACTGGCTCTGAACACCACTTTGAGTACTCTTAAGCCCTATCCAACTATGAACTTCTTGACATTGCAACATGGTGCCCTCATATCCCCTTGGTGCTTTCCAAGGTCCCCTGACCCTCCCATTATTTATTTAGTTTTAATGAGGTTGTTGGGGTTTTCTTCTTTTTTTTGTTTTGTTTTTTGCAAACAGGGTTTACCTGTCTTTTCAGGGTGAGGTGTGCCGACTTCTTTTGGTCTCTGCTTTGTTTGTTGTGGGCAGGATACGAACATCAACCGTTTTCTTCAATGAAAGGGGTGTTTTGTATGGCATGTCTCAGATTTCCAAGTGTGCCCCCAGGCTCAAAAAGTTGGATGATCCCAGATCTATCCTTTACAAATTGTACAATAGATATACAGTGGTACCTCGGGTTACAAACGCTTCGGGTTACAAATGCTTCAGGTTACAGACTCCGCTAACCTGGAAGTAGTACCTTGGGTTAAGAACTTTGCTTCAGGATGAGAACAGAAATCGCGCGGCGGCAGCGGAAGGCCCCATTAGCTAAAGTGGTACCTCAGGTTAAGAACAGTTTCAGGTTAAGAATGGATCTCCGGTACGAATTAAGTTCTTAACCAGAGGTACCACTGTAACTTAATTATTCATCGTTGGCCTTTGTCCAGCTGGGGTGGAACTCACTACTGGTGCCTTCCAGATGTTTTGGACAACAACTCCCATCAGGCCCTGACAGCATGGCCACAAAAAAATGGTAAAGAAGGAGGAAGAGGGCAGCAACTCCTGAACTACCCAGGGGCCCCAAGGTCTGAGTAGGCTGACAACTACTATTTTACATGGATTGCATGCATTCAAAATAAACAGTCCTGCAGGTGAAAAGTCCTCCTTGCTACCAAGAGGTTTGCACCAGCTGTGTTGCTAGTTCAAAAAAGGGGGGGGGGATTTGTGGGATCTGTCTCATGCTTTATGATATGAAGTATTACAGAATCCTGGCTGAGCCAGCAAGGCAGTTTTGCTGGCAATTTCTTGCATTTGTTCAGCTGCTCAAGAACATAATGGGCAATATAATTATAACACACACAGATGCATACACTATACATCCTGCAGCTGAATGCAGCTGCAGCCGAGGAGACAAAATAAATAAATGTGTAATGTTTAATAATAAAGTTTCTTTCTTCCTTCTTTGTCCATGACACAAGAGGCCCATCTCCATCTCAGAGGCAGGGGTATTTCTCAAAACTTCTACAGTACCTAATCCACTTAACTGGGGCTGCCAGGATTGGACCTCATACCTTCTGCATGTAAAAGAGGTACTCTGCCACAAAGCTACTATGACACCTGTTCCTTCCATGGAGCTAGAGATTTACCAAGCCTCTCTATGTCAAAACAAAGCTTTACTAGGAAATAAGATTCATAACCATGTTCAAAGTTGCCGTCATCTGCTTCTCCTCAACACCCCCTCCCCACCCAAGTTTTTATTTTCTTTTTATGTTGTGCATATAAGACCACAAATTGGCACAACTCCACATTGACCAAGGCTAAACGTTTACATATACACAATAGCAAAAAGATGAGCAAAAAGAAAGGAATTCGCCAAGGTTAAAGTTGTGGTTGGCAAGTTCAACTCCTACTTTCCCCCAGAATGTACTAGGCAAAAGGATCATAGAGATTTAAAGTTCTCACACATGCCAGAAGATTTCCAAAGACTTAAAAGAGTGTGTCCATTCAGCTACAGGGATGGAGGAGGGAGGAATAACTGCATAGTGTGTGGAGTGCAAATAAATGTAAAATAACAGAAGGCAGCAAGAACAATTAGGCTGTGCTCACACTCCCATGTACTGCACACTCACTGGCTTTTTAATCCATGATCACATAACAAAAGTGCAAATACATCATGGCCTTTGCTATGAAATGCTACTGTTTGAGGTGTTGCTTCTCAAACCAGCTTCACACTAACTGGCCTCCTTAAGCTGTTTCTAATTTATCACTTGCCAAGGTATGAACACTTCTGAAAAAGGGTAAACAGAAAGGTAACAAAGCCCTGCAGACATGAAGTTGGGGAACAAGGATAAAAGGAACTGGTTTTTTTTGTATGCTAAATTTATATCCTGCCATTCCTCAAAAGGAGCCCAGGATATAGCCCCTAACAGCTTGCAGTAAGTGTCCTGTAGAAGGACAGGATTTGGGGGTTGTCATGAGGTTAAAAAAAGGGGGGGGGACAGCTCAATTCCCTGTGCTATATAGGGATGTTTCAGGAGGAAGGCAAAGGAAAGGAGTGTATTTTCCTGCCTCCAGAATCACCTCCCTTCCACTGGTCTGGACACAGGAGGGGAAGCGTCCTGGCCAGGGCCAGATTTAGGTTTGATGAGGCCCTAAGCTACTGGAGGTAATGGGGCCCTTTATATGTCCAGCTGTCCTTTGTCAACAACAAATTGTTGCTGTTTTTTGTGTTGAATATATGCTATATGGTAATTTATGGACCTAATAGGTATCTAAAGCCATTTGCACATGTAGGCACCCTATATATAGAAATGATCAAACCAGTGATATTTTAGGGAACAGGCTAGCAGGCGGGGCCCATTGCTTACATCACAGGAGCCTACACAACACAAAAAACTGTTACTGTATGTAGGTTTTATTTTGTTTTTTATCTTATATTTTGGAAATGTATATCGTTTTTTTCCCTTTAATTTTTTTTGGGGGCCCCAAGAGTGGGACCCTAAGCTATAGCTCATTTAGCTTATACGTAAATCCGGCCCTGCTCCTGGGACATGGCTGCCACCCATAGCTGTCAACTTTTCCCTTTTCTTGCGAGGAATCCTATTTGGAATAAGGGAATTTCCCTTAAAAAAGGGGAAACGTTGACAGCTATGCTGCCACTCCTTCCCCTGAACAGGAAACTGAAGAAGTGGAGACAACCTTTAGTGTGCCAGTCTCACATGCAATCCTTATTTCCGGACTTACCAGTTTTGCCGTATCCCTCAGGGACTGCTTTATACCAGGGGTGGCGGCCGTCAGGCCCTTCCCCTTTCCTCCAGGCTCATTTCCCAGAAGTTCAAGACCTCTTGAAATATGCACCTCCCTTCCTGGAAAATATCTGAAAGGCCACTCCAAGCTTTTGAGGCCCAGCTGAAAGAGAAGAGATAACAAAAATTAAGGAAAACGTGCCTGCGCAAATGACAAGATTACAGTTTCGCTTCCTGAAAACACTGTGATAAGTAGCAGCACTGCTGCTAACGAAAGCAAATTATAGTCGTAATGCTCACGGAAAAGGGTGGACGGAAGGGGGAATCAGGATTTTTATGTCTGTTGTTACTGTTATCTTTCTTCTCACAATCAATAACATTTTAAATAATGTGACCCAATGGACGGTTCCCCACTGCCACTTTCCTCAACCTAGTGTCCTCCACATGTTGTTGGGCTACAACTCCCATCATCCCCAGCCAGCATGCCTAATGGTCAGGGATCGTGAGCACCAGGGTTGGAGAAGACACTAACAATTTTTTACACACACACACCCCACACACATACAGATGCACCATGGTCTTGTGAACTAATTATTATTATTAACTACAATTATTGGTAGTAGCAACAGTGGTAGAATTTGTGTAGTGCCATCAGTATGTACTAGCGGAAAAGTCCATGCCCCAAGGAGTTTACAATCCAAATTTCAGCAGGAGAGGAGGAAGGCAGAGATGGGGGTGAACAAAGAAGCATTTTGTGGCTGTTTCCATTGTGCCTGCTTAAGTTTAGCTATGGGCCAAGTTACAACTGGACATGGAAACTTGGAGGTTTATACCACAGAAGAGCTGAGTTTTGAGGAGGAAAAGAGGCTGCGTCGCACAGGTAGACAGCATCACACAGGTAGACAGCTTCAGAGACAGCATACAGACCATGGTGGCAGGGCAGAGACTTCGAGTGAACAGCAAAAATCTCAGAGTGTAGGTCTTGGGCAGAGGAAAGAACTATGGGGAGATGAGGAGGTCAAGGACGAGAAGATTCAATCCATGTTCAGTGCAGCGGGCTGCAAATTGAAACTCTGAACCTGAATTAACTCAAGTTCTGAATATGTCGTGAGCCTTACAACACTGGGGATGCAGGACAGAGATCTGCAACAGACCAGCTGCAAGCAACTGAGGGAGCAAAACCATGGATGATATTTCTATACATATAAATATTGAGGAATAGGGAGATAATTCAGCTTTACATTCAGCACAGTTTTACATTGGTCAGCACAAAGAGCAGCACAAATGTATTTAGGGGACAAAAGAAAGTCTCAAGGCACTTGGGGTGATGGAAATAATTCTTTTTCAAAGGTATTTACTGTTGTCACTTTTTCCCCACTCCAGAAGCCATCCAAAATGAATGTTGTTGTTGCTTAGTTGTTTAGTCGTGTCCGACTCTTCATGACCCCATGGACCAGAGCACGCCAGGCACTCCTGTCTTCCACTGCCTCCCGCAGTTTGGTCAAACTCATGCTGGTAGCTTTGAGAACACTGTCCAACCATCTCGTCCTCTGTCGTCCCCTTCTCCTTGTGCCCTCAATCTTTCCCAACATCAGGGTCTTTTCCAGGGAGTCTTCTCTTCTCGTGAGGTGGCCAAAGTATTGGAGCCTCAGCTTCAGGATCTGTCCTTCCAGTGAGCACTCAAGGCTGATTTCCTTAAGAATGGATAGGTTTAATCTTCTTGCAGTCCATGGGTCTCTCAAGAGTCTCCTCCAGCACCATAATTCAAAAGCATCAATTCTTTGGCGATCAGTCTTCTTTATAGTCCAAAATGAATGGCCACCTATAAACACTCCTATCAATGTGCAATAGAATTAGCTAAACTGTTGGAACACCAAGATCTGCTCATAGGCACACATCCTGCCAAGCTCTACCTTCTGAGAAGCAGTGCAAGGATAAGACTGACATTGACATTTACAATCCATGTTTTCCAAGGTGGACAGGCCTGATTCATTTAGATATGTTAAAAGGGAGGGAATGCAGCTGTTAGACCTGGAACCTGGAACGGGCTTTTTAAAAACATTCCATATAATTACAAGGCCGAGTCAAAGCAAACCAAAAGAAGCATATCTCGGTTTACAGAATTTCTCAACCTTGAGTCCAAACTGCAACCTCCAGTTAGTTCCAGTGCAGTCAAAGCAAACCTAAGTCTTCTGAATCCATGGGTTACAACAGCCGCCTGCTGCCTCCTGGTCTGTTTTGGAGGTCAACATCCATCAGTGATGAATGCTGCAGTTCAAAACATCTGGCGGGCACCTGGTTGGGAAAGGCTGGGTTGCACAATGGGACCAGCAGCAAGGTTAGGAGTAAGCTACAGTTCCCAAGAATCTTTGAGGGGCAAATTGCTTTAAATATATGCTTTATACCCAGCTAAAGCTGACAGAGGGCACAGTGCAGTGGCATAGAGACTGAGCTACACATCTGGAAGTTTCAAGCTCAAACTAGGGAAGGGCCATAAGCTTAGTGGCAGAACATCTGCTTTGTAAGGATCAGTTTCAGCTCGTTCCTTGCTGGGGCAACTTTAGAGCTCTGTGTCCCCTGGAACACAGCCTGATCCTTGCCTTGCTGCCACCCTGATCTCTGCCTTGCATTCAGCATGAACTCTGCCTTGCTTCACTTTGCCTTGTTATCCCCCTGAACCTTCTTTCACCTTTCCTTGTGACTCTCGCCTTGCCCTACACCCTCTTTGAGCCTTGCTGCGCCACAGAGCACAACACCTTCTTCCTTGCAATGAAGGGGAGAGTGGCTAGTAATACTGGTTTATCTCATAAAAGTTTCTGTAAGGTTTACAGCTAGAAAATGCATGTGACTTCCTTTGAACATGATAAAGCACTATGCGCTCATTAAGCATCATTGCATTTTAAGGAGGAGGTGCAGGGACGAAGAGCTGTTGTGGGTCTTAAAATGGGTGAGATAGGTGAAATGAGAGTTAGGCAGATAGCTGCCCAGTACTGGAAAGGGGTGGTAAATCCTTGTTGAAAAGAGGATGGGGGGAAAATGCAAAACAGCAGCAAGAACTGGAGGAAAGAAGTAGGGCTGGTGGGGAGTGAAAAGTGGGGGGAAGTCATTGTGGCTCTCAGCCACATGGTTTTCGTTGTGGCTTCAAACTTGGCAGTGCCTTGAATGCACTTCCGCTATACATTTAGAATCAGTGCAACCATCTGTACACTCACACCGTTCTCCAGCATTCTGTTTCATTGAGTTTTTCAGAATTACACCCAAGGTGGTGGAGGAGGAAGAACTAAAGGCTATAACTTCTAGATCAGTTAATGCATTTACAAAAGTTATCTTAAGAGCTGCGGCACATTCACAAACCAGAGAAACTGCTGTGGACACCACCCCACACCCTACTGACTGCAGCAGCAAGTGCTTCTATCAAGCCAGTGGTAGCTGGTGCCCATCAAGACTGTTGGAGCAGAACACGGGGAGCCCAAGCAGCAGGCAGTGCCTAAGCCAACAGCAGGCAGGGTCAGCTACTTCTAGTCTTGTCCCCATCCTCAGCTTTCCTGCTGCCATGGCCTGAACTGGCTGTAAGTAAGAAGGCAGACAGATGGAGGCAGACAGGTTGGTGGGGAAGTATCCCACTTGCCCGAATGGACCAGCATCCAGTGGCCCAAGCCTCCAGTGGGTATCAAGGTAGAACTATGCAGGCACATTGTGTGCCTGCGGTCACCATGCAATACACACAGTTCTTTATTTCTTTGACTTAACTCGGTTCACGGGATTTGGGTTCCAAAGTCACCATCCATCACATTGATTAGCTTGCGTGTTTTGTGTTGCTTCACTTTGAATTAATATTTTACTGTATGCTTTTCACACTGTAACCTTCCCTGACCCTCAGAAGAGCAAGATGACATAAGTCACATTAAAAAGAAAAAAATGCCTATAGCCGCGGAGCTGACACATTCATTGCCACAATTAAGGATAAAATAAACCCAAAGAGAGAACGGCAAACTTTATTTCTACTTATGAGTTCAAGACAAGGCCACAGCACTGAGCCAGGCAGAAGGCCAAGGGGGGGGGGGCGGGGGAGAGACGGGACCATTTGGTACTTAACACATCAGCTGGTCCAGTAAACAAGAGGCAAGAGCATAAGGTTATTCCCTAAAGCAGAAAGGAACCAGGATGTGGCCAAGATAATCCTCTAAAAATGCAAGGATTGGTTAGATCAAAGTCACTGGCAACAAAGGAAGCTTTATTGTTGTTGTTTAAAAAACATCAATTATAGAATTCTTTAATGAGGCTAAAATTCTCTCTGGAGTGAGGATACAATTGGATGCTGGTGCTTTCAACAGAGCAAGAGGCATTTCAGGGAGGCAATGTGTGCATTCATAGCGAAACCCGTGCAGGCACATGACTCCAGCTCTCATCTGCTTGAGCAAGCTCTGCAGACAGGGTTGCAGTTCAGAGGAGAAGGTCCGTTTTGAGGACAACTTCATCTCAAGAATTATGCAGGGTGGGGGGAAAGGACAACAGAATTCACATGAGGCACAGAGCCCTCGCTTATTTTCAGAAATGAGGCTCTTAAAGGAGGGTGAATTATATAAGGGCCCCTACGGAATGGGTTGTGTGTGTGTTCTGCAAGTATATTCTGCAACATGTCACTGAGTTCCACAATAAACATAATGTATTCTGAGTTATACAGAAACAGAGCAGCATAGGCAATTCAAAGAAAAACACTTAGTTTTTTTTGTAGAGCCTTTTCTAATTTTGGCTCAAGTACCCTAGTACCAAAGTCTGGGAACAGAAATAACACTAAAAAAAAGATTTTCTACCATTTTATATTTTTAAAAACTTAATATAAAACTAAAGCAGTAAGAAAGTCACCAACATGTGGTTTCTCCCCCATAAACACAAACCTAATCTACAACATACACATTTCAAACTATTTGCATTTTAGTAAAATTAGAATATCTGGTTGTTTACCCTGCAACACACCAGAATATTTAGATGAATGGCTTGCTGGAGAGCCAACATATTTATAGGTATTGCTTATGCCAGCATGAATTTTTAAAAACATTTTTTAAAAGCTATCGCTTCTCAAGTGCAGCATAGGGGAAGAAAACTAAGTTAAGAGCCTCTTAAGACATCGTAACACACATTAAGTATTGCCTTCTGTTTTTGTACACATTACCACATATTACAGGAGCCACTTCACATAAATATCAGACAAATGGAGAAGTCTGTCCTTTTACTCCTGATTCTGAGTGTCGAAAGGCAATTCAAGTGCATTAGGACCAAACAGCATTACATCATCACAAGGAAGCCCCTTTAAAAATGCATGACTGTTAACTCTGCAGTTTAGCAAAGACTGGTGTATTGCCAGTTACAAATCACCTACACAAACACACAAAATACAATATACTTCCACCAATCAGGCAACGGCTTACTTAAAATTCAGTTGTTGTAGCAACTTTCTGACAACTTTTTGAGAGATGCCAGACTCTGGCAAGGCTGGCAGATTGCCCTTCGAGGAAGATAGCAAGTTTCCTTATGAAACAGGAGCACACACAGGGAGGAAAGTGTCAGAAGCAGTTAAGAAGGCTAACAGGGAAGAAAACAAGGACTCCTAACATAACATGAGGATCCTGTCTAAATTCCTAGGCCAAGCTTGTGCCCTCCAGATGCTCGGGCTACATATCCCATCAGCCACAGTCAGCCTGGCCAATGGTAAAGAGATTATGGGTGTTATTGTCCAAAACATCTAGGGAGCACCAGGTTGAGGAAGACTGCTGCACAGACCACTGACTACACACAGTAAAAGATTGTCATCCAGTTCAACGCCCATTGCAAGCATCCACCAGCACAGATCTACCTACGGAATTGCACAGAGTGCCACAAGCAGGGGAACAGGCGCACTGCTCAACACATGGGTTCAGATAGTTGCTCAACGTGATGTACGGATGCGAGCCAAGTCACACACAACATTCATGTCAATGGCTGCAGAACGTCTTGCATTATGAACACAAGCAAGGCAAATGCCCTGGACTGAGCTCAGTCTGGCATTTTAAGGACAATGCAAGTGTTAATTGAGAACTGGAAATTCTTTACCCTTTCTTAATCATACTTTTACTTGAGATGATGTTAGAAAGCAGATTTTAAGCTACATTTTAAAGATTAGATTTCTTTCTTAAATGGATGGTTTCTTCTTACCAAATTATGATATCCATTATAGGGGTGGGTTCGTGGTTGGTTGTTTCCTCCTTCCCCAGGGTATTTTGCCTCTCTTTATAACCATTTGAACTCTACCTTCATTTAAAACAACAACAACTGCATACTTCTCAAGCTTATTGCCAATTAGATCTGTGGGGAAATATCTACACACACCAGAGAAAGTGTTCCAAAACTGTTGAGAAAGACAGTTTCCCCCCAAAATGTGACCGTGTGGAATTATTACAAATGCTTGGAAATTATATATGAATTCACCAGTGTATAAATGTCTTAATAACAACATGAGACAGGGGGAAGCAATACAAACCAGGCTCTGCATGTGACCAATTCATGCAGTACATCTGAGTTTCATGAGTAGAATACTAGAATATGTAGTTATGAGGTTTTACTAATTGTTATTTGTTTGTTGTTGCTGTTATATACCTATTTCCATAGAGGTAGCCTTGTTAGTCCCTTGCAGCAAAACCAACAGTCTTGTAGCAGTTTAAGATGAATTTTATTGCAGTGTAAGCTTTTGTGAACCAGTCAAACTCAAACTTATTGATGATATTGTGGTGGTGATGGTGGTGGCGGTTACCTGCCCTTCACCCTAAGGTCCCACAATAGGTTGCAACAATTAAAACACAACATAAATGTTGAAACACAATATCACACAATATTAAAAACAGTTTAAAACAACTTAAAATTACAAAATAAGGGGGGGGTCCTAAATTTTCATCTCAAATACTAATACTAATAATTTATTATTTGAATATAAAAACATAGTAAAACACTAAACCTTAAAAAGCTTTCCTATACAGACACCCCTCTGTGGGAAGAGAGTGCCACAACTGCCACAGAAAATTCCCTCCCCCAAGCCACCCCCCTCAAGTTTCTGAAGGCGATAGAACAACCAAGAGGACATCGTCTGCTGATCTAGCACCCAAGATGGTTTTAGGGAAGGATATACATATTTCCCCTGAACACATATGCATCTATCAACTGAGAATAAACAACAGACATCTGATGAAGTTGGCTCTAGTCCATACTTCCTCCACAATAAATCTGTAAGTCTTTAAGGAATGTCACAACAAGACTTTGTGGCTAAATCCCAGAAGGAGAGGTTATTTAGAAGAACAAGGGAGGGCAATTCAAATGACCACTGACACTGGCTGTAATCTCAAAATCATAAACAAAACTGCAACAGTTGATTGCAATCATTCCTTTATTACTTATTAGTTATGCAAGCTGCACAGCATGAGATATGCTGCTTTATAGTTTTAGGTTTGTCAACAGCCTTCAGAAGAGCAATCTGAACAAAGACCAGAACGCATTGCAGTTAACTTGCACACGGCCAGTCAATCAACAAACAGACAAATAATAATCAAATCCCACTTCTAGATCAAAGTACCCTCAATCCCCACTTAGAATCAAAGCATGCAAATGAAGTACACTTGTCTGTATTATTTCCCCCTTCTGCATGCATTATTCTACAAAAAGATTGGAAGTTTACAAGAAAAATTAAGAAGGTATTGTTGACAAGAGTTGAATGGGAGGGAGGTGAACTGAGGTTGGATTGCCAATGGAAAGGGCCAGGAGGGTAGCAAACAACACGAAAACGAAGCTATGTTAGGAGAATTACAAATTGCAAAGAGATCAGAAGCTCTGTATTCAGGTTGCTGGGGAGGGGAGCACTGCTCTGCCTTACACTGGTTTTTGAATCCTTTTCAGACACTGCCCATGCATTTTAAACTCTTTCTTCGCAGCCGTGAGATATCAAACAAGTTTCACAGAGAAGGCATAGCAAGTGGTTGTGAATCCTCTCCAGAGCTTGCAACGCTGTGCCTACCAGCACGATTGTAATCTTCGTACGATTATTCTTCACTGGTACGGCAAATCTGTGCAGCTCCCATGTGAGAAACAGCAGTGGGATTCCTTTACCACAAGGCCTGTAAAAGCTGGGTATATAAAGCCTCCATCCTCTCTTACAATCCATTTTGCCATGTTTGTTCCAGGAACTACAACTGTCTTCTAGCTAACAGCCTGCACCCCAAAGTCAGCTGTGGGAATCTTGATTAACGCTAGGAGCACAGCATCCTAGACAGCTACCTTATACTAAGTCAGACCATTGTTCTGTCTACCTCAGCACAGTTTACTCTGACTGGCTGTTGCTCTCTCTGAAACTCAGATAGGGGACATTTCCAGATCAATGAGGAGGGGTGCTGCAAATTGAAACTAGGACCTTCTGAAGATGCTCTCCCACTGAATCACCAGTCCTTCATGATCATTAAAGCCCTTGAACTTTAAAGAAGGATGTGCCTGGAAATAATATTATTTTCATTCAATAATTACGTTATTTTTAAAAATACAGTGGTACCTCGGGTTACATACGCTTCAGGTTACAGACTCCGCTAACCCAGAAATAGTGCTTCAGGTTAAGAACTTTGCTTCAGGATGAGAACATAAATCATGCTCCGGCGGCGTGGCAGCAGCAGGAGGCCCTATTAGCTAAAGTGGTGCTTCAGGTGAAGAACAGTTACAGGTTAAGAACAGACCTCCGGAACGAATTAAGTACTTAACCCGAGGTACCATTGGAGAGAGAAAGAGAGAGAGAACATTGGACAATGTTCCCATGAAATTAAAATCTGTGGGAAGGTGAAAGGGGTTTCAAAAGATGAGGAGAATCCAGCATGCTTGGAGCAACAAGTGATGCAAAATCCTACCAGGCACCAGTTTCTTTTTATAGTACAGTGGTGCCCCGCAAGACGAATGCCTCGCAAGACGAAAAACCCGCTAGACGAAAGGGTTTTCCGTTTTTGAGCTGCTTCGCAAGACGAATTTCCCTATGGGCTTGCTTCGCAAGACGAAAACGTCTTGCGAGTCTTGCGATTTTTTCCGCTCCCCCCCCTTTTTCTAAGCCGCTAAGCCGCTAATAGCCTTTTAGCCGCTAAGCCGCTAAGCCTTTAATAGCCGCTAAGCCGCTAAACCGCTAATAGCGCTAATCCGCTAATAGGGTTGCTTTGCAAGACGAAAAAACCGCTAGACGAAGAGACTCACGGAACGGATTATTTTCGTCTTGCGAGGCACCACTGTATATGGTCTCAGATTCAAGGCAGAGGGTTGCTTTGCCTTCTTTTCCAAAGCACTGGATGTCTTCCCCACTGACTGCAATGGGAAAACAAACACCTACACTTTTTTGTGTGTGGAAGATTTCAACAAAATTTACAGGCATCATAGCCCTTTCAAAGGGAACGAAGAACTCAGACAAATACAGTAGGTGCAGTTAAATGTTGAGCCTTCCTTCCTTCTAAAACAGTTGGTGTCCTTCCCATATGTTGTGTGGGCAATGTATGCATTTAAAAGTATCTGAAGCTATAACACTTATGAATACATTTTATTTTCTACTCAATTTGCACTAAAGAGTCACAAGATTTTCTACTTCCCCTTCCCAAAACATTGTGCTTAGAAGTAAAGGCTGTTGATAAATGTCATTCCCTGATTGGAAGCTAGAGCTGTCTGTCACAACTATGCCTGCATCTAACCCTCTCTGCCTGGCATTAGAGAGAGCTTGCAGGTTACCAAAACTCCGCCAATTATGTAAATAAACAAACACCAGAAGCCTTTCCAATGTCCGAAGCTGCGCCAAAGCCACAGAGCTAGCTAGCCTGCTTCTGCTCAGACCACCTCTATTCCACATCTCTGAGGCAAGGAATTCAAAGCCCAAGTAAACTTCAGATTTTTTTAGGCTGCCTCTGGTTTGTTTTTAAAACTGAGATTCAAATGCTAATGAAGGGATCTTCATATAATGCTCCAGAATTAGCCCACACAGAAGCCAGAAAGGATTTTCCCTCAAATGTGATTTGGCAGTTTTGTTTCCTCCCTCTGAAAACAGATGGCCATGGCTTTTTGTTGGGATAATAAAGGCAATTGTTCTCCCCTGGGTACACCCATTAACCTTGTCCTCTGGGCTCTCTTGTCTGGTGCAGGTGATAAGCTTGTGACTTCTGTATTATTCACAAGGATGGAGTAAAATATAAACAGGTGCAAGGGGGCTGGGACAGGGCACTACTGTCCTCCTGGGCAGGGCTTGCCTGCATGGTGCCCTCAGGCATTGCTGGACTACAGTTCCCATGAGTCCCAGGCAGCATGGCCAACTGTCAGATGATGGGAATTGTAGTCCAGCAACGACACCTAGAGGGGGCACCACATCAGCTACCTGCAGTTTATACTCAGGCAACAGCAGGAAGCAGGTGGCACTGTGGTCTAAACCAGTGTTTCCCAAACTTGGGCCTCCAGCTGTTTTTGGACTACAACTCCCATCATCCCTAGGTAGCAAGACCAGTGGTCAGGGATGATGGGAATTGTAGTTCAAAAACAGCTGGAGGCCCAAGGTTGGGAAACACTGCTCTAAACCATCAAGCCTCTTGGAGTTGCCGATCAGAAAGTCGGCAGTTCAAATCTGCACGACAGAGTGAGCTCCTGTTGCTCTGTCCCAGCTCCTGCCAACCTAACAGTTCAAAAGCATACCAGTGTGAATAGATAAATAGGTACCACTGTGGCGGGAAGGTAAACAGCATTTCCGTGCACTCTGGCACTCGTCACGGTGTCTCGTTGCGACAGATGATCTGGAAAGCTGTCTGTGGACAAATGCTGGCTCCCTCAGCCTGAAGTGAGATGAGCGCCGCACCCTATAGTCAAGTTTAACTCCCTATAGTTAAGGTCAACTGGACTTAACCATCCAGGGGCCTTTTACCATAGTCAAGCAATGATTCCATTACTGCCACCTGTGGACAGAGAAAGGTTCTTCTCCCTTTCTCATTAACACCAGAATTCAGGGATATCCAATGAAGCATTATATTCCACAGATCCCCTGGAAACTGCAGGAGCAGAAAGTGCTCTTGTGCTCAGGTCATGCTTGAGAGTTTCCACTGCCATCTGGTTGACCACCATGAGATAAGCATGCTGGACTAGATGGCTATTGGTCTCATTCAACAGGCTCTTCTTATGTTGTCACAAACAGGTTTTAATAAATCTGTCCTTGCAGGAAGCAACCAAATGTAAGGGTAAGGTAAGGGGACCCCTGACCATTAGGTCCAGTTGTGACCAACTCTGGGTTTGCGGCACTCATCTCACTTTACTGGCCAAGGGAGCCAGTGTACAGGTTCCGGGTCATGTGGCCAGCATGACTAAGCCGCTTCTGGCAAACCAGAGCAGCGCACGGAAACGCCGTTTACCTTCCCGCCGGAGCAGTACCTATTTCTCTACTTGCACTTTGACGTGCTTTCGAACTGCTAGGTTAGCAGGAGCAGGGACCGAGCAACAGGAGCTCACCCCGTCACGGGGATTCGAACCACCAACCTTCTGATCGACAAGTCCTAGGCTCTGTGGTTTAACCCACAGCACCACCAAATGTAGGACATTACTAATAAGCCCTGACGGGGTTCTAGAACCAGGCACTTGGCCAACTAATTTCTAGCATTGGTTGCTCAGTAAACTAGGCAGTTTAGGATACGTGGATCAAAAAATACCCTCTATGCTGCAGTATTAAACTGTGTTGACTGAGCCCACAGACCAATAGAGACATGCATTTGTATCCAAATCAGCTGCCAAGTCTCACCAATTTATCTTGTTTCAACAGCCAGGCAGACTCCCTCGCCTCATCTCTTCCAGACTCTGGCCATCAGCCTACCTGCAAACACACCATCTGCCTCTGACCCTTTTGATCTTTGTTTACCTGCACAGCACCTGGACCGCCAGATATGCCCTTCTCTTGGGAGCGTGGCCAACGCTTGGCACTTGCATGATCTAATGACTGCTGAGTTTGTGGCTGGCCAACCTACGGCGCATGGCAGAGCCAACAGGTGTCTGTGGCAGGAGCAAAGCTAATGGGGCAGGCCTAATGCGAGTTGTAGTCCCAAGAACATCTGGAGGGAGGCAAGTTCCCCATCCCTGGCCTGGAGCACATCTACAGTGGACGCTTGGGTTGCGAACGTGATCCATGCGGGATTCACATTCGCAACCCACGTCTGCGCATGCGCGAGTTGTGATTTTGTGCTTCTGCGCATGTGCAAAGTGTGGTTTAGTGCTTCTGCGCATGTGCGACCACTGAAACCTGGAAGTAATCCATTCTGGTACTTCCGGGTTTCAGCAGTCTGCAACCTGAAAAAACACAACCTGAAGTGTCCGTAACCCGAGGTATGACTGTATTACCAAAGCAAGGGGACCTGCAAATGTTTTACACCAATCTTTACCATTTGTTACTTTTATAGCCTGTTCTTCATTCAAGGAGTTTAGGGTGGCATCTCTCTCTTTTTCCCCACCCCAGTTTTTATCCCAACAACCCCCATAAGACACCTCACACTGGATGATAGGGACTAGCTCAAGCCCCCACACTGAACTTTGTGGACAAGCAGTATTTGACACTGGCAGTGGCGGAATTTGGGCTCTCAAATTTCAGCAGCGCATGGGTGTGACACTAAAATTCAGCGCTCACACTCCATTCTACAGCATTGTTTCAGCGCCCCTTGCATGGCAGTGGCCAGTGCAGCCGCATCGGTTGTGCTATCCTAGAAAACCGCTTCTGACGCTGGATCTCTCTAGTTCTAGTCCAACCCTCAAATCACTACACCACACTGGCTTTCTCCATTAGAGTGGGGAATGGCACAATCTTATATTTTTGAATTATGGCACACTTTCTCAAAAGTAATGAGTATTATATTGAAGGATGCTAGTTTACAGTGGAGCCTTGGTTCTCCAATGGTTTAGTTGATTAACAAATCGGCTACAGAACACCACAAACCCAGAAGGAAGTGTTCTGGTTTTCGAACATTTTTTGGAAGCCAAATGTCCGAAGCGGCTTCCACTTGAGTGCAGGAAGCTCCTGCAGCCAATCAGAAGCCATGCCTTGGTTTTTGAATGGTTTCGGGAGTCGAACCGACTTCTGGAACAGATTAAGTTTAAGAACCAAGGTACCACCGTACTAGGACAAAAAGAACAGAAGGATCTCATAACTGATGGTGAGGATTTGCCATCTTAAAGCACCCTTCCTACAGAACAGCTGGAAATTGATGCCAAGTTGTATCCAACTCACTTATTCTCATGGTAGACACACGGAAATTAATGAAACTAGGTTAGCCACGCCTATTACTTTAAATGGGTCTACTCTGAGTAGGGCTAGCAGTTCCTCCCATTCATTGTAGGGTTTTTTGTTTTGTTTTTAAATGTTCCTTATGAAAAGAAGCCATGTAAGATTGTTAAAGAGAAGAATGGAGCATATTGAAGAGAAGAATGGAGCAAGTTATCCTATTTGGTAGGCATGTACCTGTAGTTATGTACAAAAATACTGGAAGAGGATTATTAGAAAAGTAACAAAAATATTGAAATGTGAAGTTCCCTTAGATACAGTGTTGATATTGCTGATCTATAAGTCGCATATCCTAAGGAAAGAACATAAAGAACTTACATTGTGTCTATTAACAGCAGCAAGAATGTTAATTGCTCAAAACTGGGAAGTTACATAGCTTGGAATGTGTGGCTTAATAAACTTTGAGATTTGGCTGTAATGGCATAAATAACATATTATCTAAGAGCAAGAACTGCAAGTGAATACGGAAATAAATTCTGATAAAACTGGTTACCCTTTATATGTTTTTTCCAAGAAAAGTTATCTCCCTCAAAAGCAACTTCAAGCAGGTATAGAGGGGTTTTTAAAGCAGAAATATTGTGATTTTATGTTAAGTTGTATTTTGTTGCAGAGTATTAGGACCTGAAATTCTTTTTTTCTGGAGCAGTTTTGTTTATTATTGCTATTAATTGTTAAAGGAGAGAGGGGAGGGGGTCCTAATCATAGTATAGCCACCAAGGGGAGTTGGCACCAACCCATTCTTGCCCATCAGTTCACTTGGTAGCCCAGCCATGAAAAGGATGGGAGAGAGGCCAAAGGAATCCTCCATTGTGTCCCGGCTCCATTTAGGTCATCCATTTTGGATGAGGCACAAAGGAAGCTGGCATTCCTCATTAGGCAGTGCACAGAATCACCCTGCCCCACACAGGCCTGGCCAAACTAGCAGTTCTGGAGCTTTCAGGGCAGGCTGCAAAATGCAGAAGTCTCGGAATGCTGAACAGAGAACGCTTGTCACATTTCCTCCCTGGGATGTGCGGCCCGGTCCCCTGATGCAAAAGGCAGCCTTTGTCCATAGCCTTTTGGGGGAAAGGGAGGCGGAGATAAAGCATCTTTTCAAATGCATTAATGATTTTTGAGAGAAGAGATTGGGCTTTTAATGGCTTTGCCTCACATTTCAAAGGTTCTTTTCACTTTCCATAGAAGTTAAGTTGCTGAACTGGATGAGGGATGGATTGATCTGGAGATCACTGCTGCACGGTCAGTGTAGTAACTATTTAACACAATCATAAAACTGTTGAGTTGCAAAAATATGCAGCTGTCCCATATGGGGATCAAACCTGTGACCTTGGTGTTATCAGCACTGTGCTCTAACCAACTGAGCTATCCAGGTTGTCATATCAATATAAATATGTTCTTATTGGAAAGTGGCCCTGGTTTTGACTGCAATAGATTCAGCAGCAAGAAGGACTAGAACATGGATAGGCAAACTAAGGCCTGAGGGCCAGATCCAGCCCAATAGCCTTCTAAATCCGGCCCTCGAACGGTCCAGGAATCAGCATGTTTTTACATGAGTAGAATGTGTGCTTTTATTTAAAATGCATCTCTGGGTTATTTGTGGGGCATAGGAATTCGTTCTTTTTTTCTTTCCCCCCCCAAAATATAGTCTGCCCCCCCGCAAGGTCTGAGGGACAGTGGACCAGCCCCCTGCTGAAAAAGTTTGCTGACCCTTGGACTAGAACATACAGATTTGGCATTCCTTTATTATTATACAGCAGGACCGTCATTTTCAAGAAACCCATCGACATAAACCTGACAAATCTGGGACTATACTTTGCAATCAAATAGCACTAATATCCACTCCTGATGTGAAGACAACTTTTATTCTTACTTTCCCCCCGTTTTTCATAACCTGGATTTTGTTACTTTCCCCATATGTAAATGTACTTGTTTTACGGTTTAATGGTTTTATCTCCACCTGTTGTTATGCATTTTCTTTCTGCTTCATATACATTATAAAATGAATTTTTGAAAAAAGAACCATCAAAGCGGTTAGACTAAGACTGAAGGAACAGGTTGCCAACACACACAACAATTGTCTCTATTTAACAAGTACTGTATCCTGTTTTATAACTCAGTTTCTAACATGCACCAGGCCTGTACCAAATTCTGGAGCAGATCTTTCTACCGTACAGTACTTATTAGTCTTGTGGCATTCAGAATATTTTTCTGTCATATGTTGAGTTCTGAAGCCATATTATTACAGAAAGTTATAGTCGTATTATTGATAATATAATGCCATCGATGTACACAGGGTTGTCTTCAATTCTAGTCATACTCAGGTTCAGTCTATTAATTCCAATTTACTCTGGGTATAACTCAGTTATAGCCCACGTAAAAAAAACCTTTTTTAAAAAACGATAGAGTCCCAGGCTTTGCCAAGGAACTTTCAATCGAAACTGAAGTTGTGGGTGGTGGGCACAGCCAACTGAGAGTGAAAAACAAGGCATGATGGAGAATATTTTCATGACACTACAAGGAAGTTTACACTACAGTCTCCACAAGAAACCTGTGGCGTTGTCCTCCCAATGTTAGTGAACGACAACTCCCATTAGCCTCAGTCAGCATGCACAGCAGCCAGGGATAGCTCAGTCCATAGAACATGAGACTCTTAATCTCAGGGTTATGGTTTTGAGCTCCAGGCTGGGCAAAAAGATTCCTGCATTGCAGGGGGTTGGACTAGATGACCCTCCCAACTTTACAATACAGTGGTACCTCGGGTTAAGTACTTAATTCGTTCCAGAGGTCCGTTCTTAACCTGAAACTGTTCTTAACCTGAAGCACCACTTTAGCTAATGGGGCCTCCTGCTGTTGCTGCGCCGCCGCAGCATGATTTCTGTTCTCATCCTGAAGCAAAGTTCTTAACCCGAGGTACTATTTCTGGGTTAGCAGAGTCTGTAACCTGAAGCGTATATAACCTGAAGCGTATGTAACCCGAGGTACCACTGTACTATGATCTGGAGGGCTACAGGTTAGCTGCCCCTCCCATATAACAAGAGTTGTTTCTTTGAGACCTATATATTCTGAGTAACTGAATATTTAAAACCTGAATAAGATTTTTAAAAGAAAAACCTTAATATGGTTGTACACCCAGAGCCCATTTGGGCTTATTAAGTGGAGGTGTTTTCTCACATGAAATTAAAGGAAGTGGACGTGCTTTTCCATTGGGGGGAAAGGATAAGCCATTGTGGGTGATTGTGCAGCTGATAAACAGAAGAAAAGAAGGCCTGGATTTTCCGGGAACACCTAAGGGGCCATTACCCCAGGCAAATTTCCCAATTATACCCAGAGCAAGACATGAGGCAGATCAGGATCTACCGGTAAGGAGTGAATGATTTATTTGTAGCTCTGAAAGGCTTTCTATCTTCCAATGGTTTAGCAACAGCAGCAACAAAAAGGCTTTCCTAAATCTAAATTACCGGTAGGCTGTTAGAATTTTTGAACTGCAATAACTCAAGTTTTGCACCAGCAAGAGAGTCCTAAAAAAAGGACAGACAATGCTATTGCTTCAATGTTTGAGAAACATACAATACTCCAACTAGCTTCTGAAATGCAACCACCTTTAAAAGGAGGTCACAACTTGTTAAGAAAGAAAGAAAGAAAGAGGAAAAAGAAAACCTCCCCTTCCCCACCCACTCACTTAAACCCCAGTGACACAGCAGGGGACCACTTATATAGCACTAAAAGCAATTACCCAGACTGGCTTTCAGCCAGGGTTAAACACATGGTTATTTCTATGGAGGGGAGAAAAATAATAATCTTACTAATGTGCTTAAATTCACAGAGAAGACGCCTACATCCATTAAAGACTGTGTAAACAGCGGGAGATTAACTGTCACGCTGAACGCCTCTGCAATAAGTGATTTGCAAACATCAGGGACAGCTGGACAACTACATTTTTAGAAATCAGTTTACATAGAGAGAGAATCCAATAGTTCACTTGTCAGTGCTGAATATACAAAAAATAAATAAGTGTCATGTTCAGGAGATTAAGCATTAGTTGCAAAGCTACAAACGGCTTCCAAAGTTTGTGGACAGAAACAAGGGTAAGCCTTGATAGGGTCATACCAAAGGATGTAGAGGGGCTGGCCACACAAACACCTGACTGTGAGATGGCTATGGAGAAGGTGGGAGATCCGTCCACCGCTAGGTAGAATTTTCTGTATACATTTTCAACATTTTAACACCGGTAACCAGTATTTCTACATCACCACTACGGTTTAATATTTGTACAGCATCAACTGAAGTTTCATCGCTGAAGCACCCATTAGCTCTGCATATTGACAATCTGGGTTAATTGAAATCCAGCCAATCTATCTAAACTACTCCCTGAATACGAGTCAACAGCATGACAGAAGAAACTGAACAGTTCATACAAGCAGCTACCGTCCACCATCCATGACACAAGGACTCCAAATATTGTTTAGGCATGTTTACACCATGGTTTCACTCATGAGAACACCAAGGTCTCGTCAAGGAGCCACTAAAAGCAAAGAGGCAGAAATTGAAGCAGGTAGGCAGGAAACGGATGGGCAGGGAGGGCAATGGAAGGCAGCTGCTGGAGTAAACAAGAAGCATTAATACTCTTCCTGCGCTTCTCTACCCCTACACCATGGACAAAAGCTGCTGGGAAGTATGACCCTGCTGAGATGCCAAATGCTATATATCCCACTGTGCAGATGTTAAACAAGTGGAAAAAGAGGAAGGGTCTGCAAATCAGGAGAAATTGAGGGGGCATCTAAGAGTAGTTTGAGGATCACATATCTAGATATTGTTGTTGTTGTTGTTTTCCTATCTCAAAAGGAGATGGCTAATCACACTTGTTAAACCTGCAGGGCACTGAAATGGGCATATTTCCCCCCCCCCCACATGAAAGGTTCTCCCTTGATGTAGAACAGGGGTCAGCAAGGTTTATCTTGCCTGGGCCGGATCGGTCCCGCGGAGATCCTTCTGTGGGCTGGATTGCACCCGCAATTTTCAGCGTCTGCGCAGACACAATTTCTGGCACTGCGGAAGTGAGTCCCCCGCACCACGCAGCGCTCGGTTTGGCAGCTTGGTTTGGGGGTGGCTCGTGGGCCGGTCAAACGACCTCTGCAGGCCGCTTCCGGCCCATGGGCCTTAGGTTGCCGACCCCTGATGTAGAACAATCTTTGCATGGGCCACAGGTTTCACGTGGGGAGAGGAAGACTTTCAAACTCACACACCGAAATGTGGAGACAGAAATGGAGCAGACCCCATTTGCGTGAGAAATTTTCAGCTCATAAACTCCACCCTGCTCCCCCCCCCCCCCCGGCCACCCAACTAATCACATTTACAATTAATCCTCCAAATAAAAGACTGTCGAGCAAAATGCTGAATACTCACTTTGGTGCCTATTGCAGGTGCTGCACTGGCTTTTACTTTGCAGGAATGAGACTTGGAAGAGGAGAGGTGAATTCCCCTCTGGCTGTAAATGACCAAGCCCTTACTTAAGTGTTCTCTTCAAGCCACTCCCTGACCTGTCTTAAGACTTGGAGAAAGGATGCAGAGACAGATGGAGGTGGGGCACTACAAGATTTTTCCATTCCACCCGGGGAGTTTTGTGAGGCTCTGTCCATACTCAAACCTTTACAGATACTTGTTCCCACAGACCAGTACAGTAACATACCACTGATGCAAACACCTTCATTTTCCAGTTCATGCCCACACCACATGCTCCAAGTACTCTTTAACAGTCATGGCTCCCCCCCACAAAGGATTGTGGGAACTGTAGTTTAAAGGGCCTGGGAATCGTAGTTCTGTGGAGGGTCTCGGCACCCTTAGCAGACTACAGTTCCCAGGACTCTTTGGGGGCAAGCATTGCTATACTAAGAAGAGTGCTTTAAATGTATGGTGTAGAGGCGATTCTAGAAGTTGGCATAGTAAAGGCGGCTAAGGATATGAACTGTGATATCCCATTTGCTACACATTCACAAGGTGACCTTAGGGAAGCAACTGTTCTTTTCAGCCTCTGCGTTCCCACCATCCTAACAGTGCAATAAAACAGGCCTACCCTGATAGGATTGTTGGTGAAGTTAGTGCCAGGTGAAGGATTCCTAGTGGTGCAGCAGTCAAACTGCTAGCACACCCGCAAAGCTAAGCTTTCAAATTGGATGGGGTAGGGGGACTATGTGTTAAGATTCTTGAATTGCAGAGGGTTGGACTAGATAGATGATCCTTGGGATCCCTTCCAACTCTGCAATTCTATTTTCCCAGACGTCTTAAGTAAATGTTTCACCTTCTATGCTGATCCTTACACTCTTATGTCATGTGCTGTTTCAGATCTGAGAAGCAGATTTATGTGTATTTATTATTATTTTATTTCACTGTGCCAGCAGGAAATGTTTTTTTTTTAAGAAAAAAAGTGGAATAATAAATATTTTAATGAAACTTAAGAGTATTAAGATAATTACATCAAGTCCTGTGGATACTGAAAACGCACTGTTATTAAATTATCCTCATCTATCCCAAAACATGGGGGGCGCGGGTGGCGCTGTGGGTAAAACCTCAGTGCCTAGGACTTGCTGATCGTAAGGTCGGCGGTTCGAATCCCCGCGGCGGGGTGAGCTCCCGCCGTTCGGTCCCAGCTCCTGCCCACCTAGCAGTTCGAAAGCACCCTTAAGTGCAAGTAGATAAATAGGTACCGCTTTATAGCGGGAAGGTAACGGCATTTCCGTGTGCGGCGCTGGTGCTGGCTTGCCAGCTGCAGCTTCGTCACGCTGGCCGTGACCCGGAAGTGTCTTCGGACGGCGCCGGCTCCCGGCCTCTTAAGCGAGATGAGCACGCAACCGTAGAGTCGGACACGACTGGCCCTTACGGGCAGGGGTACCTTTACCTTTATCCCAAAACATAGTCCATGGTTAGGTAGAGAATACTAGTACAGTGGTGCCTCGCAAGACGAAATTAATTCGTTCCGCAAGTTTTTTCTTCTTGCGAGTTTTTCGTCTTGCGAAGCACGGTTTCCCATAGGAATGCATTGAAAATCAATCAATGCGTTCCTATGGAGACCGTCCGGGGACAGAGGGGAAGCGCCACGCGCCTTCCCCTCTGTCCCCGGACCTGTTTAAAGCAAGGGGCGGCGGGGAGAAGATTGCTTCTCCCCGTTGCCTGCCCCGCAATCTCCGGGGACAGAGGGGAAGGCGCGCGTGCCTTCCCCTCTGTCCCCGGACCTGTTTTAAAGCAAGGGAAGGGGCAGCGGGGAGAATCGCCCTCTTTTGAAGCAAGGGGCGGCAACGGGGAGAAGGTCCGGGGACAGCGGGGAAGACGCACTGCGCTTCCCCGCTATCCCCGGAGCTTGCGGGGCAAGCTTCGTTTTGCGAAGCAAGCCCATAGGGAAATGCGTCTTGCGAAGCGGCTAAGAAAACGAAAAACTCCTTCGTCTAGCGAGTTTTTCGTCTTCCGAGGCGTTCGTCTTGCGGGGTACCACTGTAATGTGCTAGAAGGCTTAATCGTAGCAAAATATGCAAGATGTCATGCCCAAAGGACAATTATGCTAATTAAGAAAGCATACTAGAAGTTCACTTCTTACGTCACTTAAGCTCTCAGTTGAATGAACAGTCTTCTGGAAAATACAAGGTGCCTTAAAATGTAGGAAATGCCAGAAACTTAGGACAGGTGGCCCAGAAGTGTGTTCATTTTATTCTTTCATTTTAGTCTGGGGTGTGTATATTGCCGCCCTGCAGCCTTTGGGTGGAGAGCAAATTATATATACTCCCAATTTTCTAATATTTGTTTCCCTGCAATCAATGCTGCAGTTGGGTAATTTTAAGACTCTGGACATAATGGGCTTAAGGAAGAGAGGCTATTTAAATGAGAATGTATATTATTTTACATTATCTGTAGCTGCTGCTCAGTGGTAGAACACCTGTGTCACATGCAGAACACTCCCTGGCATCTTCAGGTAGAGCTGAGACAGACATCCAACTGAGTCCCTGGAGAGCCACTGACAGGCAGTTCACGGTCGGCATCTGCCTGTTTCAGAATGTGCCGTATAGAATCAGATCATTGTAGAGTTGGAAGCAACAAGGGCAGTGCTTTCTTTCTTTAAAAAAATGTTTAGGGGTACTCTCATTTTCCTACTAATACTGCCCCTCAATGAGGCCAAACTTAGATTCACAAAATGTTTAGGGGTATGCGTCCCCCTGCGTCCCCCCCCCCAGAACAAAAGCACTGCACAAGGTTCATCTAATTCAACCCCCTGAAATGCCAGAATCTTTTGCCCAATGTGGGGCTCACATTTTGTTACATAATTCTATAACTTAAACACATTACTCTGTAAGAGCATCGATCTCCTTCCCTCCCTCTTTCTGACTTCCACACACTTTTCTATATTCTCCGCATTTCTATAATCACATGTTTACCTTCTATCTTATTATAATATTTCACCTTGTTATCGGTAAATTAGTTCCTTATATTTACATTACAAAACATTTCAGTTCGAACCTACAAACGTTTTCAGATGTTTACAATTTTCTTTCATATAAAGTATAAATTTGTTCCAGTCCTTTTGAAACAGTTCATCACGCTGATTCCGGATCTTCCCCGTCAACTTGGCCATCTCTACGTACTCCACCATCTTAACCTGCCAATCTTCCAGTGTTGGGAGTTCCTGCTGTTTCCATTTTTGAGCCAGGAGAATCCTTGCAGCCCAACTGTCTTATTCAGTATAAGGCAGCTCCTACGTACCTGTGTTTACTAACTACAATGTGGTAAACCAGGCCTGCTGCATTTAATGCCAGTAGTGGTCCAGTGGGAGCACCCCGGGGGCCTGCCCCAAAGCCCAATGTTGATGGCACCACTGCCTGCAATGGACTGTAGCACTGTGCCACTGAATTCCTAAAGGAAGCTTCCGCCCAATGTCATTACACAGTATCTAAATAAAGCTTCTTTTGGGTTTCCCATTCTGGGGGTGGAGGGGAGTACAGTGGTACCTCGGGTTAAGAACGTAATTCGTTCTGGAGGTCCGTTCTTAACCTGAAACTGTTCTTAACCTGAGGTACCACTTTAGCTAATGGGGCCTCTTGCTGCCACCGCACGATTTCTGTTCTCATCCTGAAGCAAAGTTCTTAACCCGAGGCACTATTTCTGGGTTAGCAGAGTCTGTAACCTGAAGCATCTGTAACCTGAAGCGTCTGTAACCCAAGGTACCACTATATTGGAGGGGTAGACATGTCTCTCCTTTCTTCCCATCGCAGGCTTCAAATGTGAAAAGAACAAGGGGGTGAAGGCAGAACGATGGCAGGAGACACCTAGGAAATACAAGGTGGAACAGTGCGGTTCTGGTGGTTACAAGGCTGATTCGGACGCCTGCTGTACCTGTCACAATATGTGCTTTGTCTAGTTGCATTCCAAAAGCTGCCACTCTGGTGCAACACTCACTTACATTAGGCAGACCCACCTGACTGCATTTCTGAGCGTCCCCTTTAACCCACAGGCTCCAAAGATGTGTTTCAGGGGTGCTCAAGGCAAGATTGAATCTGACAACTCATGGTGAGCAAAACTGGAGGAAGCAAGCTGTGGGGTGGGGGGCAAAGAGGAAGAAGAAACCCTTCTTGTTTTCCAGGCAAGCCCTGAAGAAAAACCAGTCTTTCCAGGTAGAAATGTTTCAATAAGCATACGTCACAGAGCCGGGAATCATCTGAAATCTTCCCTGGTGCTATCAAAAGCCAAGAATGCAGAAGGCAAGCTATCATTTGCGTATGTAAATAAAAGTAATCACACCACTCAACCCGTATAAACTTAAGGGGTACAAGTTTTAACAGAAGTGAAAGCTGTAATTTTCCAAGACCCAGAATCTGAAACCTGATGCTAGATTCTCTGCAGCCTAAAAACATGAGCAGCTCTTCTTGACCAGTTTAGGTTTTATATAGCAGTCTCATCCTTGACCTGTAACTAACAGCACAATCCCAACCATGTCTACTCAGAAATAATCCCTATTGAATTCAATGGGGCTTACTCAAAATTGTGGAGTTAGGATTACAGCCTCGGTTACTCACAGTAACTAGAAACTACACACACACACACACACACACACAGAGAGAGAGAGAGAGAGAGAGAGAGAGAGAGAGAGAAGGTGCAACCTGGCATGGCTCAAAGGTGATGAACAGCAGGAGTCTAGCATCATAATCATGGATCTGCTAAGCACTGACACAATTCTCCTCAGTCACCAAACTGAGACAGCATTTTGCTTGCCAGAAGCCTTCTTCCAAAAGTTCAGCTGTTTATTCTTTCACACCTAATCGAGACCCAATAAATTAAAATTCCAGCTGAACCAGTGCCCAAGGAAACAGAAAGAGGGCAAGAAAAGAGGATGCATCAGTTCTCTCCTTCTCCCCCCCCCAAAAAAAAAATATAAATCTGGGAACTGTAGCTTAGTGCAGGTGCTAGGAAGCCTAATTGGAAATTACTGCTGTGCCCCCTACCCCACCATTGGCCCACTGTCCTACAATCACCATTACATGGGAGAGGTTATGAGGTGGGGAGCTGAGTGCAACTTCCATTTCAACTATTTGGTTTCATTGCGAATTATATCATTTTGTAGGGTTTCATTGTATTTTTGAATTTGCATCTATCATCTATCTATCTATCTATCTATCTACATCTATCTAGTACGCTTAAGAGAATATTTTATTTTCCTCTGAATTTGACCTTCTTTTCTAAAGTTTGATATTTTGTACTGTTATGTCATATTCTTTAAATTTGGTTATAAACCATTTGAGATTTTTTTTAAAAAAATCAAGCAGTATAGGAATGATTTTAATACTATTACTACTAATGTGAATAGTAATAATAAATCTGAAGGGTTCTTTAGAGACTGCCTTGATATTTGCAGTGTAACTATGTCCCGAAAAGGCCAGACAGTACGTCGTGGGAAGCAGCAGAACATCCATATCATACATTGAAGAAAAATGGGAGCTCTATGCACTGGCTGCCAATTAGTTTCTGAGTGCTGGTGTTGACCTATAAAGCCTTATATAGCTCAGGACCTCAATGCCTTAAGAACCACCTCTCCCCATACAGACCTAGACCCTGTGCTTGTCATCTGAGGCCCTTCTCTATGTCCCCGGGGGGGGGGGAGTGGCAACAAGAAAATGGGCCTTCTCTGTGGTGGCTCCCCAACTATGGAATGCTCTTTTCTGAAAGGCCTGCCCAGCACCATCATTACATGTCTTTAGGCACCAGGCAAAAGCATTCATCTTTCCAGGCCTTTGGCCGTTAAATAATCTATGACCTGGGGAGGGGGCTGTTGTTGTTGTTATTGTTACTTGCTGTTGTTGCTGTTGTTGTTCTGTCTGTTATTATGCTTTTAAAATGTGCTTATTATGTTTCTATTATTGGTGCATACAAATTCTGTACCCTGCCACTGAGCAATAACAACCTCCCTTTTTAGAGAAACACAAGGAACACATTTCTGCACATGGAATAGCCTGCGAGCAACTTGCAAAGATAAATAGTTTCATGATCACTCTTGTAGCCATCCTAGGAAACAGTCCTAGTGAACTCAAATCAGATAAAAAACACCATAATTTCTGCTTCAGAAATGAAATTTTAGGGGCACACGTTAAGAGAGATTCTCCAGCAGAAAAGTGTAAAGATGTGGGAAAGTTTGCATTGTTCAAAAAGGAAAGTTGAGAGGGCCTGCAATTTCCCATCCTATTTTGGCTGCAGCTGTACCAGGAATTTAAATCAGTTTCAAGCCAATGTAACTACCATGTGCTTCCTTCCCCAAGGTGCCCTGGAAGCTAAGGTAAAGGTAAAGGTAAAGGGACCCCTGACCATTAGGTCCAGTCGTGGCCGACTCTGGGGTTGCGGCACTCATCTCGCTTTATTGGCCGAGGGAGCCGGCGTACAGCTTCCAGGTCATGTGGCCAGCATGACTAAGCCGCTTCTGGCGAACCAGAGCAGTACCTATTTATCTACTTGCACTTTGAGGTGCTTTCGAACTGCTAGGTTGGCAGGAGCTGGGACCGAGCAACGGGAGCTCACCCCGTTGCGGGGATTCGAACCGCCGACCTTCTGATCGGCAAGTCCTAGGCTCTGTGGTTTAACCCACAGCGCCACCCACGTCCCTGGAAGCTACAGTACACTTAAAAAGGTGCAATTTTACAGGCCATTTAAAAAGGTGCAACTTTAATAACTGTATAGCAAGCAGGAGCTCTCTCAAAGATATTAGGCCAGAGTCCTGTGAAAGTGGCTGGGTCCAATTGCACAGTAATGGTGTGTTTTCTAGTTGTTTGGCCAGAATACAGAGCTAAGTAAATAAATCACCTCCCAAGTGTTGCCACGATTAATGATCCACAATTAACAATTATCATCCTAGCTGTCCTTGGCAGAGCTTCAAGCTTTCAATGTTGTTTTTACAAAAGGGAAGGGGGAGCATTAGCCAAGGACGGGGAACCTATATGCTGAGTCTGTCTGCAGCAGCGAGGAGAAACATGTGGCCTTCTGAATGCTGTTGGAGTCCAACTCTCATCAGACCCAGCCAATGGTGAGAGATCATGGGAATCAGAATTACAGCAATATCTGAAGGGCCAACAGTTTCTCATTCCTGCTGTTGAAAACCCTTGAATTTAAAACCGAGAGAAAACAAACAAGCTTTGCTCTCCTGTTCTAAAAGATAACAGACTCTACAGCATTATAGCATCTTTGCTTAACCTCTGAGCAACTGTTGAAATTCCTTTTGGATAAAATCTTTTGCAAATACCAAGAGGAATATTGCACACATTGTGTGCAGAACAGCGACTGTCTCCCAGCTATAGCAAGTGAAGCCCAGGGACACTTTCAATTCAGCAACCGGCATTATTTACCGGTACATGCAATGGGGGGAGTTTCCTAAAAAAATTATTGCATCCTTCTAGAAGCATTACATTTTCCCAGTGCTTTACAGTTTCCACTGCATTTGCTGTCCCAGCACTCCTGAAAGGATGTGCCCATTTAATCTGTGTCACAGTTGTATTCCACCATCCATCTAAGAACCTCAGAGTAGTAATGGGGTGATTTTCATCCAAACAAGCAGCTAGCTCATTCTCGGCAAGCGCAACCACGCATATCTTCCAGGAAAAGAGTCGTAGCTCAGCAGTAGAGAACATGCTTTGCACGCAAAAAGTCCCATGTTCCATCCTCAGCACCTGCAAGTAGCGCTGGGAAAGATTCCTTTCTGAAACCTTGGGGAGCTACTGCCAGCCAGCACAGGCAGTACTGAATTAAATGGAGTGTAATGGTTTGACTCAGTACAGTGGTACCTTGGGTTACATACTGTCAGCGCTGCCCAAGGTCCCAGCTCACACAAGACCAACGCTGCTTCTTCCTCAAGTTAAAAAGTCTTTATTGAAGTTCAGTTTCATTTCCAGACGCGCAGTGCGCAACGCTACGTCTATGCATCAGACCGTAGAAGTCCCATCTGAATCTCCTCCCCCCTGACACCAGCTTAAGATTCTAGCCTTACTCCACCTCTTCCTCTGTTCCTTCTTTCTCTGGGTCCTTCTGCTAGTCGGAGTCTCAGCCCTCCTAGATTCTTCTGACGCTGATTCTGCCGACTCTTCTCCCCCCCTCCTTCGGGCTTTAGGACCTGGCTCCCAATCCGGGTTTTCTGCTGTCCCGCGCTCCTCCACATTTGAACTTGGCGCGCGCGCGCAGCCTCCCACTTTCCTTCTGACCGTTACACTTGTGTCACTGCTCCCCCTTTCGGGGAGGCTAGCTGGACGTGGCCTTCCCTCCGTTTCCCCACTCCCCGATGGAGGAGAAGCTGGTCCTGACTCACGTGACTCTTCCCCCCCACTGTGCTCTGGTGGGGGTACTGGCCCTACTCCTCCGCTACTCCTTTGGGACTCCCCTCTGGTTCCTTGTTTATGGATCGTCCCCCCGGGACTCGCCTCGCCCTTACCATAGGCGCCCCCTCCTGGGAATCTTCTGATTCGCTGGAGAAGCTCATGGAATCTCTCGGTCCACTGTCATATTCCCCTACGCTCCCCTCTGATTCCTCTCCTCCGCTCTCTATTTGCTCTCTCCCCTGCTCTTCTGCTCCTGAGCCTCTGACACATACGCTTCAGGTTACAGACTCTGCTAACCCAGAAATAGTGCTTCAGGTTAAGAACTTCGCTTCAGGATAAGAACATAAATCGTGCTCTGGCAGCACGGCAGCAGGAGGTGGCCCCATTAGCTAAAGTGGTGCTTCAGGTTAAGAACAGTTTCAGGTTAAGAACAGTTTCAGGTTAAGAACGGACCTCTGGAATGAATTAAGTACTTAACCTGAGGTACCACTGTATTAGGAAGAGTTTAAGGGTTGCCATATGTCCTCTTTTTCCAGGACACACCCTCCTTTTCATGGGTATGTAAAATGAGAGTCCTCATAGTGATCCATAGTTAAAAGTTGGCAAATGTGTCTTCTTTTTCGCTCTTCAAAATATGGCAACCCTATCTAATTGCTCTCAAAACATGCTGTGGTACTGGGTGGAAGCACTCAAGGCAACAAGGGGTCCCAATATCTGAAGAAAATCAGGCCTTATACGCAGCTATTTGGCTGAGACGAAAGATGGGAACTACAAGAAGACCAAAAGCCAAGGCCAGGGTTTGCCCATGTGGCATCTGTGGCACAATGGCGTCCTTGAGGTCTTCCCCTGGTTGTCCACAAAGCCTCTGAGCTTTCCCCCTCACAGCCCACTTTCCCATTAGGCGGAGATGGTGGTTGCCTTTCTTTCACTTGAAAAATACATAGAGCAAAAGGAGGAAGTGGAAAGAGTGCTACTCTTTCCCACTTCCTCTTTCAGCTCTATGTACTATTCCTGGCTCAGATTAATTTTGCTGAATCTGCCTGCTACTCTTAGAAAACCTAAGTGTGTATTTGAATGCATTCTCTCTGTCTGTCTTTGCAGGTGGAGGTGATCCGGGAAGGGGAGGGGAGATATTCATTCATCCAAGCAAGTTTAAGAAGAAAAAGAAAAGAAAAAAAACAGCAGCTCACATTAATAAGACAATTACCATCAACCACCTCAGTTAAAGGGATGCGGGTGGTGCTGTGGGTTAAACCACAAAGCCTAGGACTTGCCGATCAGAAGGTCGGAAGTTCGAATCCCCGTGACGGAGTGAGCTCCCGTTGCTCGGTCCCTGCTCCTGCCAACCTAGCAGTTCGAAAGCACGTCAAAGTGCAAGTAGATAAATAGGTACCACTCCGGCGGGAAGGTAAACGGTGTTTCTGTGTGCTGCTCTGGTTCGCCAGATGCAGCTTAGTCATGCTGGCCACATGACCCGGAAGCTGTACGCCGGCTCCCTCGGCCAATAAAGCGAGATGAGCACCGCAACCCCAGAGTCGGTCACAACTGGACCTAATGGTCAGGGGTCCCTTTACCTTTACCTTACCTCAGTTAAAACATGCTGTATATATATGCCACCCAAATGTCCCCAAAGATACCCAAACAAATTCCACACTTATTGCATTTGTAATAAATGCTTTCAGTGTAGCAAGGGCAGCAATGTCTCCGGATCATAATGGTGGGTGTTTCTCTGTCTAGACTCAAAGCAGAAGACTCTGGGCATCCCTAGAGGTTTCCAAAACCCACTTTTGTTGCCCTGCTGTCCATCCTCATATCACAGGAAAATAGTTTAAAATTGCATGGATATCAGAAAACGTAAAAGAATTCAGCTGGGGGACATAAACGATTAGAAAGGCATGCACTCAAATTTCCAAACGTTCACAGCTAAAAATGTTGGCGATCCCTGGCATAGGCGATATTCCTTGAACCCTGACAAAAGATCTCCACAGGCAGCGGTCCGAACAGTGACAACTCCATTGTCAAAAAACATTAATTTCCTCAGCCCGGCATCTATACAAGACAAAGCCAAATCATCTCCGTGTACAGCTTTACAAAGGAGACAAAATGTATCTGGCAGCATCAACGTCTTCCCATTACCATCGGCTCCTGGCTCCGAACAGATAACTGTGCGCTTTTGTATTTGTTCCAACCACTTGAGTTAAAAAGTGAACAGGAGTCCTGCCGCCTCAGGAAGGCGTCCCATTTGCTCCGTCCGTCTCCAAAAGCCAAGTGGGAGGGCTTGCCTCTCAGACTGAGGCCGACAGGCCCTGCCAGATCCGCATAGGCAACTTTTAATTAAGATGATATATAGTCTCTAGAGACAAAACAGGGAGGAATCTGCAGAGATATAGAAAACTGAAAAGCAGCCAATGCCTTTGTAGTTCAGAACCGAGGCCAAATGAGCTGTGAGGCTCTGCTGGAGTCAGTGAAGCGGGTTACCAAGCTGAGGTTGCGGGGGTGGGCGGTGGAGAGAAAGAAAGACAGGGAGCACTTGAAAAACACAGAAATGTTAGCTGACACCCTACCGAGGCAAGGTGCCATCTGAGCACTCTGCTTATTGAGGACACTGCGGATGCTTTGGTTTATTTTGTACCTCAACATTAGCAGTGTCTGGCAAAATCTCGAGCACTGGTGTGAAGCACCTAATGCACTTGCGTCCCTTATTAAATGATTGGTGCACAATAAAAGGAAGAGATTCCAGCCCCCTGCCCACCTGCTGGAAATGCTGTGGAGAGGGGCGCACACATATCTGTGCACGTAAGTGCATGACTGCATGTAACTGCATGAGTGGGAGGGAGGGCTGTGTGTCTGTCTGTCGGGTGAGTGTTCATGTGCTCTGTGTGTGTATGTGTGTGTGTTGCATGTGTGCTGAGGGTATACGTGTGCGTGTGTGCCTTCAAAAACACTGACCACACCTACCACTGCCCTCAGGACACACACAAAAAAAAGGTTAGCTACCCCTGCAATAAAGTTTGCTTCGGAGAGGGCATTTTCACTGCAGGAATCTGAGGGAGCAGGCAGCGAGAGAAAGAGCAAGTATATTGTCCCAGACCACAACTGCACAAGTATCCTTTTGGTCATGGAATGGGTACACCCCAGTGCTAGAAAAAGAGGGGCCAGAACTCTTCGCCAAGAGTTCCAGTTAAATAAAAACACCCTCGTTTGGCAGCTTCTGTACCGTTTTAACATGACATAGTATATACTGTGTGAATATATTCATTGATAGTTACAGGTGTACTTCTGTGTGAATTCTGCAATGAAGAGGGCACTCAGGACAGGACTTTGTCCCAGCGTTGGATAGAGTTCCAGAAACAACCTACATAAACAGTTCTCAGAACCTATAATGCCTGTGGGTTGATGCGGGCAATAATAAGAAATCTGACGCACTATATAACAACAACAATTTCCCCTCTTTCCATTTTATCCTCAAGACAACCCTGTGAGGTAGGTTACCCATTGAGCTTCATAGCTGCGTGGCCAATTGAACCCTGATCTCTTAGCTCCAGCACTCTAATGACTATATCACACAGGAATATTCATTTAGCCAGTGTTACCACCCAAGCATATTTCCCTGTTAGTTGCTTAAAGTGATTCCAGACAGCTTCTCCATCAAAAGCAGAGCTCAAGGCCTTTTACATTTTTTATTTTTTATTTTAAGAAAGGAGAGGTATACAAACCTTTCCCCTCCGCCATCTGGTTTTCTTCACACTCTGCCTCTTCAACATTCAACATCATAACAAAAGCAGCTCCATTTCGTTACCGAAAAAATGTTTGCTGAATTTTTCACTTAAGTTTTCCAAAACAACATCTAGTTGCGGAAATCATTATTTTTTTTAAAAAAACAAACAACCACCACACCTGATTTCTTAAGAGGCAAATGGTCTGCACAGCCCAGATTTCTGTCACGAATAGCCACCAGATCCAAATAATTGCCGGATCTGAGGAAGTTCATAATAGCAAATCAAGTGCTCTCTTCCTAGCCGTTAAAACCTCTGGAAACTTTGAAATTAGATTCAATAAACAAACACTCTATGTTGTTTAATTGGTCTTTTTAAAACAAACTACTTTTCTTTCCTTGTTCCATGAAATCCCAAAATCCAGCAGCTTCAGGTCCCTCATCTACTACCAGTGTTGTCATGTCTGGCCACATCCCCTTAGTAGAAGGATGTGCAAGAAGGATGCACATCCCAGCCTGGGGCCACATTACCTTCTGGGCAGCCTTCAAAGGGCCACACTCCAGTGGTGGTCAGGACCAGAGGCAAAAGTAGGAGCAGCAATAAATGTAAATTTTACCTCTCTACAGCTGGCCAATTTTTACACACTCGCTAGCTTCCATCCATCCATCCACCCATCCATCCAAACAAACAAGGGATGTTACCAGAATTCAAGGACCCATTCTGGACTGGCAAAAATGTCTGGGGTGCCAAGCAGGGCCACCAAACGATGTGACCTTCCTCCTCCATTAGAGTGGCACAAAACAAATAATTTCCAGCATCTTGAAACAAATTATCACCCACATTGGTGATAGAAAGGTTATTGCTGACCTAGTAACTCCCACCACTAGGGCAAACGTCATCAAGTTACTTTTACGCTAGAGGCCCTTGAGAGCAGAGGGCAAGGCAAATATGATGTATCCTTAACTTCCTAATTTACAAGTGGCCAGTGAAAACCTGTGATGGAACAGACAAGGGAGGTGATGCACATGATAACCAAGAAAATGGGGAAGGAGCAGGTAATTTATGTTTCGCAACACTGAACAGCATCATCTCTTATCTTAAGAAATATGAGTTTTTTTCTGAAGCTAAGGTTGCTTTGCACCTGTCTGGGGAAGCGGTGGGAGTGGAGCAGGCAAACTGCTTTTACTGGTTTCACACTCTAAAGCAAGTCAACTGGGAGGAAAAACCAGCCTGCCCTGGGATGTCACCTGAATTTATTTCTCTTCATTCCCCTCCGCAAGTGCAACAATATTCAGGTTTTCCAGCCTTCAGAAAGGATTAGAAAGATAATCCAATTACGTACTCTGCATTCTGCAAAGTTCAAAGTGTTCTTTGGAGACAGAGTGAGACCTTTCTGGTTCACCTTTCTGGTTTTAAATCACCCCTTGCCAGGTGCATTCAAATGTCTCTGCCCATCCACTCTTACTGCCCCTTATAACTGAAATAGCCTTCTCATAACTCCGTCGTCATCCGTCCTCAACATTGACATTTTGGACTACAAGTTCCATGAGCCTCAGCCGCTATGGTCAAAAGTCAGGCATGATGGGAGCTAGAGTCCCAAGGTTGGGGGAGGCCACCCGATTTTATGCTACCTCACTCACTTCCATCAAATCCCTCCTCAAAATCCGCACCTTTTTGTGAATCTCTCCTCTTGAGCTCAGCAAAGTCAAAGAAAGCATATCTACCTAAATCACAGGTGCAACTGGCAGCCCAGCTGCTTCTTTTTGTGAAGTGTTATTCCTAGAGAAGCATCAGAATGGCACCCTTTCTTCCTCTCATCTGCTGGACAGTTTGCAAACCAGATTTAAACAAATAAGCAAATGTGTATCAAGGATGGCTGGATTTCCATCCTTGAGGATGACCAAAGATTTCTGAGTCCTTCGTGCACAATGTTTGCATGGGGATTGTCATCACTGCAAACTTTCCAACAGAAACGTGTGTGTCCTGTTTCTTCTGCCACACTCAACCCTGCCCAAGTACCTGATTTTTTGTTTTTAAAAACTCCCTTCCCTAGTCCTGCTGCTGATAGGCAGCTCTCTCTACTTTCCCTTTAATCCACTTCCTCCCCTGACTACCCTTGAGAAACCAGCCTCCTCCTTTCCACTGCCTTAGAAACACTCTGGGAGTTCTTGTTCACTCTGATAACATTTGACAATGGCGCAGGCTTGCCGCCGCCACCGCACATTCATATTTATGGGTTGTGAGGTTGCTAATGTATTAGAAAAGGAAAAGGCCATCTTGGCTGGATTTAGAATATGTCTCTGTTGTTCTCTTCCAGCAGGAGCTGTGAAAATGCAGATTCTCTACAGATCCCTAAACATCTAAGCAGGCTGTTGTTGTTAAGCAAACAATTATCTCTACAGAGTTTGGGGCAAAAGAGGGTATTTGCAAGGGGGAAGTGGTAGCAAGTGCCTATTTCTGGTAACATTTATAATCAGCCTTTCCTCTAAGAAACTCAAAAGCAGCAGATACGGGCCTTCCCCAACCTCTTCCTCCCAGGAAGTAGATTAGGATGAGAAAGACTGGCCCAAGGCCTCCCAGTTAACTTCACGGCCAAGTGGGGGGGGGTTATACCCAGATCTACCCAGTCTGTCCAACACTGTAACCATTATACAACACTACCTTCCCCTTCTCACCCTCACACACTGTTTCCCTTCCCTTCAGCCAGCAGAAACCTGGACTCAAAATGAACCTGTAAAATGAGGGAGGTCGGTGGAGTAGTTGCAGAGTAAAATTAATGGACAGAGATAAATACTCTTAACTCTTGAAAAACAGACAGGTGCCGACTCCATAGTGTGTTTTTCGTGCCTTCTTGAATTGCTAATATCAGCGAACTACGGTGCCATTTTACAAAATTCTGTAGCATTTCAAGAGCTGCCTTATGTTTATGTTTTTTAAGAGTTATAACTTTTGCATGCTGCTTCGAGAGTTTCACATATGAAGCAAGTTTTATAAAATATATTAATCCCTCCCACCCGCTTGCAGATCTCACCCCTGCTCCCCCTGCACTGTGTGTCAAAAGCAGACACGGGAAAGCAATTCTACTTTGCAAAGCAAAACTTGCAGGGGAGTAGAGAAGAACCTTCTCGGAAGGCTGCCCTGCACTGTGAAATACCCCCCCCCCACAGATGCCCAAACAGAACCCCTCCTTGCACACCTTCCAAGACATCAGAGCCATCTTGTTCAGACACAGCTGCACAGCTGTTTTGCTGCCATGTGATTTTAGAGTCTGATGTATCTCACAACTCTGCCTATCTTAATAGAAAAACAGGACGCAAGAGACAAAGGTACAGTGGTACCTCATGTTACATACGCTTCAGGTTACAGACTCCGCTAACCCAGAAATAGTACCTCGGGTTAAGAACTTTGCTTCAGGATGAGAACAGAAATCGTGCTCCGGTGGTGCGGCGGCAGCAGGAGGCCCCATTAGCTAAAGTGGTGCTTCAGGTTAAGAAGATTTTCAGGTTAAGAACGGACTTCCAGAACGAATTAAATACTTAACCTGAGGTACCACTGTATTGCTTTTGTGTTTTTCTCTGCCTGCCTATTCAGCGGCCTATCCCAAACCCCAAAGGACCCTGAAACAGCATTAAGCAAATGGAGCTCATTTCTCTGCCTCCCTGCTTCTTGCCTCAAGTTCCTGCACTGCTTCACCTCACAGATACGAAGTAAGGGACAATGGGAGTAAACACCTGCTGCCGATTATATGCCTCTGAGAGCTCACAATGAAGTCAATTTCACAGTGCACTTCTTGCACACTGCCACATTAACTCCATTGTGACACACGTGCGCGGGGACATTTGGGAGCTCGACATGTGCAAGGGCGATACAATCTGCATGCTTCTAAGCAGCCATTGTACAGGATGGATGGAGCGGAACGGGCAATTGGTCTGGAAAGAATGCCTGGTCTCTAAAAGCTAGGGATTTCCACTGTCTGCAATCTGGGAGAGAGAATGTTCTCAGCTGTTGAGAAGCTTATTACTTTTAGTTCTGAAAAAGGGATCTTCAGCTGTTGCATTTCCCCTACTCAACCTACCAAGGCTGCTCAGCTGTTAAAAGGCACAGAAGCCCTGCCAGGACAATAATAATAATAATAATAATAATAATAATAATAATAATAATAATAATAAAAAATGAAGGAGCTTGCAACCCACAAGCGCCATTGAAATACAGTGGTACCTCGGGTTATGAACTTAATCCGTTCCGGAGGTCCGTTCTTAAACCAAAGCATTCTTAAACCAAGGTGCGCACATTCCCTAATGAGGCCTCCCACCGCCGGTGTTTGGCTTCCGTTCATCTTCCAAGGCAAAGTTCGCTAACCGGAGCACTTACTTCTGGTTTTGCAGAGTTTGTTGTCCGAAGCGTTCATTAACAGGGCTGTTTGTAGACTGAGGTACCACTGCATTTTATATACAGTGGTACCTCAGGTTACATATGCTTCAGGTTACATACGCTTCAGGTTACAGACTCCGCTAACCCAGAAATATTACCTCGGGTTAAGAACTTTGCTTCAGGATGAGAACAGAAATCATGCTCTGGCGGTGCAGCAGCAGCAGGAGGCCCCATTAGCTAAAGTGGTGCTTCAGGTTAAGAACAGTTTCAGGTTAAGAACAGACCTCCAGAACGAATTAAGTTCTTAACCCGAGGTACCACTGTAGCGCTAAGCCTGGTTGCAAGCCATTGGTTGTATCGAACGTTGACCATAAAGGTAAACGGTAAAGGTAAAGAATCCCTGGATGGTTAAGTTCAGTCAAACTTGACTATGGGGTACGGCACTCATCTCACTTCAGGACGAGGGAGCCAGCATTTGTCCACAGACAGCTTTCCAGATCATGTGGCCAGCATGACTAAACCTCTTCTGGCATGACGGGATACCAGGACGAGTGCCAGAGTGCACGGAAACGCCATTTACTTTCCTGCCACAGCAGTACCAATTTATCTACTTGCACTAGCATGCTTTCAAACTGCTAGGTTGGCAGGAGCTGGGACAGAGCAACGGAAGCTAACCCCATTGCGTGGATTAGAACTGCTGACCTTGCAATCGGCAAACCCAAGAGGCTCAGTGGTTTAGACCACAGCCCCACCCGCGTCCCCGCCACCCACTTGTACATAAAGGAGCTATCTATGACAAGAAGCTGCAGGAGATGGAATAAGGAAAATGCTTCTTTGAAACATATGTTTATGCTGTGTCTGATGCTTACAAATTTTCAGAGTATTAAGATGTATAAATACTACTGTGGGGGGATGGAATTAAAATTGTCAGATGATAATATTATCCTAAATCACATACCAAATATATGTGGTTTCACAGTGGGTCAACATAAAAAAACTCGTCATGCCCTTACTTCTGCTAAAAGACTGATATTGAGTCATTGAAAAGATAAAACCATGCCCCACTTGGAATGATGGATAGAAGATATGACTACTCTTCCAACATGCGAACAGATTGCTTTTCGATGTAGTTTGTGTATGGAAAATTCTAATGTTATTTGGATGCATTTATAAAAAGCGCAATGACTTAGTAATTTTATACTTGGTAGAAAAATATTTGACATTATTTTTATACGTGCTGGAAGCCGCCCAGAGTGCCTGGGGAAACCCAGCCAGACGGGCGGCATATAAATATTATTACTATTAAAGAATAACCGTACTACTTATAAAACTGTATCACAGTTTTAGGCGTTTGTTCTGTGTGCATTTCAATGCAAAGCTCCCTAATATGCACTACCTGGAAAAAAATATGCAAATGGAAAACACAGCTTGCCTACCAAAAATGTGTATAAGAACGCCATATATGACAGGAAAGTGTGCCTAAGAAGTGCATATAGTAGTGAAAATAACACAGGAAAATACAATATATTGGGGGGAGAATCTTGCAAAAATGGTATATCCAGAGAAATTCACTGGTGAATTTTTGTGACAATTTAAAAGAAGAAATATCTCAACTGGTGCAGAATTGTGGAGAACTGAACCAAAGTCTAGGGGAAATGATAGGTACAGATCATGCTGGATTATGCACCCAATCTGCCCATTTTAAATGTGATAGCTTGAACACTTTCTCTATTTTCTCTGTGTTGAGAATTACATCACAAACTTGGGTCTGTTTAGGAAGCACACTCTTTTCCTAAATAGACCCTCATTTACCCAGTTTAAAACATGCTTCTTTCATCACATCTGCATATCTCCTTATTTCATGCCCGTCCTATACACCTTACTCTCTTTGAACAGAAATGAGTGGCAGGCTGATCTCATAATTTGCCACTTATAGAGTTCTTAGGCAGCTCATCCCAAAATTACAGAACAAAACGAAAACAAGTCCGCCTTGTAACATGGAACTGGTTTGGATCAAAGCAAAGAAAGAAGCACACCAAGGGGAAGTGTTCCCCTCCCCTGCAGATCCCAAAATAGCACTAAACCCAAGCAAGCTGTTTGGGGTTTAAACAGCAGGTGTGCAGCCCTGTTTATCTGAAAAGCTTCATGTCCAAGGAAGCCAATCAGTGGCTGCAAAGCTTAACTGAAGGGGGGGGGAGGGAAGCAGAGGAGAGAGAGCAAGATTGCAAAGGCAGCTTTAAATACCACTGAGATGAGTGCAGAGGGGAAAACCCAGTGCCAAGCGTGACAGCAGCGAGAGCCCCAGGGTGTCTCCTCAGTGAGGAAGTGAAAGCAAAGAGATTTCGGGACAGAGCAGTAGGGCAAGACTCACAGCGGAGTCCAGAGGGAGATCCTTGGATAGATTCAACAGCCCAAAAGGTCAACAACCAAAACCAAAGCATGGCAGTGTATTTTCAACACCATTTGCTGTGCTTATTAATGCGAGTGGGTGGCACTGTGGTCTAAGCCACTGAGTCTCTTGGTCTAGCCAATCAGAAGGTCGGCGGTTCGAATCCCTATGACAGGGTGAACTTCTGTTGCTCAGTCCCAGCTCCTGCCAACCTAGCAGTTCGAAAGCACACCAGTGCTAGTAGATAAACAAGTGGGAAGGTAAACGGCATTTCCGTGAGCTCTGGTTTCCGTCACGGTGTTCCGTTGTGCCAGAAGTGGTTTAGTCATGCTGGCCACACAACCCGGAAAGCTGTCTATGGACAAACACCGGCTCCCTCAGCCTGAAAACGAGATGAGCACGGCAACCCCATAGTCACCTTTGACTGGACTTCACCGTCCAGGGGTCCTTTACCTGTTGTGCTTATTATTGGCCTTGCGAAACAGATTCACGAAAAGGATGTTAGCCTTCTTCCTTTTCACAAGCATAACACTTATGTTTTCATCCACTCATATTCCTCCAAAGAGCTCAGAGTGACATGTGTTGAGCACCCAACTTTACACACCTACACACACACACACACACACACACACACACATATATATATTTTGCCTCCTCAGCACCCTGTGAACTAGGTTAGGCTGAGAAATGGTAATCCGCTCACAGCCAAACAGTAAGCTTTGTGCATGAATCGTAACTTGAACCTTGGCCTCCATGGCCCAAATCCAGCACCAGTGACCTGGGTTTTCTGGAAAACAATTCCTAAGAAAATTAGGATAACTTGTACAGGGAAATTTCCAATTTGGCATGTTTCACTTACATTTCGTAACCAAAGCTAAAAACTTTGAAAACTGCCAAGTGTGCCAGTTGTTGTCTTCACCACTGGCATCCATTCATTGTTACTAATGGATTATGAAACAGAAATTTTACATCGGAAAAAATAAAGCTCCGCCCAGCACTCCAACAGCTACATTGGCTTTCTTCCAAAGGACAAAAGCTTCTCTTCCATGGCAGCCCAGATGTGATTCTATCTAACACTTCACAGGCAAACAAGCAGTGGCTATGTCCAACCAGGGACAGCAAAGCTATTATGAGATATGGAAAATAGTCTTACCAACACACAACAAGCCCTTATGAACACAGGAGGAACAGTCACCTCTGAATATAATAAATGCCCATTTAATTGCATGTATCAAGGAGAACACTAACCAAAGATCTTGGGCAGCCTTTCCCAACTCAATGTCCACCAGATGTTTCAGCTGACCATGAGAACTTCCATGCAGATCAGCTGGTATTCAGGGTTGTAGAGAGCAGTGCAAGGAATCAATGATCAGCTGATGGTTGGGGCTTCTATGCAAAGACCATGCAAGCCCTGACAACCCATTCATCAAACCTTGCCTGTGGGACGGTGGGGGAAATAAGGATCCAGCCTGGCAAACAGATCAAGTTCCTCACCCCTGTTTTAGAGTGGAAATTTCAAAATTTCCAGCTAGGACTTCTGAATGGTATCTTGCCTACTTTTTTGCAGATTTGAACAAATAGCTCAGTTGGTTAGACCGTGGTGCTGAAAACTCCAATGTTGCAGGTTTGATCCCCATAAGGGACAGCTGCATAGTCCTGCACTGCAGGGGGTTGGACTAGATGATCCTCAGGGTCCCTGCCAACTCTATTATTTGAATTATCTCTTCCCATCAAAGAACTGTCTTGCACTGCTATGTTTCTGCTAAATTATTAGCAGAGACTATTGCTTTGATTTGTCTTTTTGGCTGCCAAAACATAAAAGGAAATCTCCCCCCAATTAAACATATCCTGTTCTCATACATTAATTACAATTTCTAATCTGGTTGTCTCCATCCGTTCATCCCCCAACTCGCTCTTAACTTTCATATTTTATGGTATCCTATTGTTTATCTAATTTTAGGCAAGCTTTTTATATTCCTGATATATTATATCATTTATATATTGCAACCCACTTTCAGGTATTTTGCATGTTGCGATATTTCACTTGTACAGTTGCTGGTTTTAGGGGTGGGGGTTTTTTTTAGATCTTTGACTGCGTAATAAAGAATCTGTATCTGACTGGAACTCCCATCAGTCCCTGTTCAGTGTGGCCAAGTTGGTTGGAGTTGACAGGAGTTGCAGTCCAAAAACAACTGCAGGGTGTTCTCAAGTAACATTTGCTTCCTAACCTTGCACCAGCCACAATCAGCGATGATGACACTGGAGGAGAGAAACTGGGATGTATCTAATGCCAGAGTAGACCTACTAAAAGTAATAGATGGGTGCATTAATTTCAGTGGGTCTGTTCTGAGTAGAAGTTAGTTGGATATGGCCCTTTATTCGCCGTTCATGGGATTCCCTTTCTACGCCTGGACAAATCACTGTCTATTTACATACTGTTTTCCACAGCAAGGAGAGAAGGGTGCCTGATGGTGCCACAGAAAGGGCTGCTTTGTCTTGTCACTTCTGGCCAGCCCACAGCCAGGCCATGAGAGACAGCTCTGAGTTGCATCTATTTATTTATATCCCTTTAATATCCTCCCCTCCATGGTCACTTGCCAGCAGATGACTTGGACTCTGCTAATGCACAGCTCTTCTTGGGCTGTGGGCAGTCAAAGTCAACATCCGTTTAAGTCAAGTCAGCCCACTGGCCCATCAAGCTCAGCGTTGTCTACACTGACTGGCAGAGGCCTTTCCAAGCCCTATCTGGATCTTCTCCAAGTCCCCCACCTAAACAGATAAGGTAAAGGTAAAGGTAAAGGGACCCCTGACCATTAGGTCCAGTTGCGGCGCTTGTCTCTTTATTGGCCGAGGGAGCCGGCGTACAGCTTCTGGGTCATGCGGCCAGCAGGACTAAGCCGCTTCTGGCGAACCAGAGCAGCGCACGGAAACGCCGTTTACCTTCCCGCCGGAGCGGTACCTATTTATCTACTTGCACTTTGATGTGCTTTCGAACTGCTAGGTTGGCAGGAGCAGGGACCAAACATTGGGAACTCACCACGTCATTGGGATTCGAACCGCCAACCTTCTGATTGGCAAGACCTAGGCTCTGTGGTTTAACCCACAACGTCACCCACGTCCCACAACAGATAAGGTACATACAAGCAGAAGAATGCTGCTGGATCGGGTCAGGGGCATCCACTCTAGCATCTTCTTCTCCCAGTGGCCAGCCAGATGTTCCTGGGCAGTCCACAAGCAGGACATGAGTACAACTGCAATCTCCCCATTTGAATTCCCAGAAACTGGTATTCCAGGGTTTCCCAAACTTGGGTCTCCAGCTGTTTTTGGCCTACAACTCCCATCATCCCTGACCACTGGTCCTGATAGCTAGGGATGATGGGAGGTGTAATCCAAAAACAGCTGGAGACCCAAGTTTGGGAAACCCTGGAATACCAGTTTCTGGGAATTCAAATGGGGAGATTGCTGTTGTACTCATGTCCTGCTTGTGGACTGCCCAGGAACATCTGAATACCTTGTGGTATTCAGAGACGTACAACAGGAAGTAATCACAGCCAGTAGCTACTGATGGCTCTTACATTCCATTAATTTGTCATATGGGTACTACAGAGAGGGCCTTTTCAGTATAGGCAACTTGATTATGGGGTGCACCGAGGCTCAAATGGCACTTACATTAAGAGCCTTTCAACGCCAGGTAGAGAGACCTTTTCATTTCCCCAGGCATTTAGAATGTCATTTTGCCTTTGCAAAAAGATTACTGGGTTTAAAATGCTGTCTGTGCTGGTTTTTTAGGCACGAAATTGAATTGATTGGCTTATTTAATGTTCTAATTGTATACTGCTTGAGTTCCGTCTCACCCACCCAGAGGCCCTTGCTGACCGAGAGATTAACTAATTTTCTAAATAGATACATGAATGTCTATTACTGAACCTGGGGTGGTTTGAATGCATGTGGCCTTCAGCTGAGCTATGGCCCCACTCCAGTGCTAAACAAACATATCCACACCCATCATTTTTTGTGTGCACATGTGTATATCCACAAGGAAGAAACATTATGCATTTGACTAGGCCAGGAAGGGTCCCAATGACCTCTCCACACGCATTTATTTCAGAAGTGAATTAATTCTTTAGGTTTTATTTATTCATTTGACATATGTTTGCCTTTCTTATCAGGAGCACGAGGTGTGATGTACCTGGTCCTCCCCCTCCCAGACCGAGTGTCCCAGTCCTAACTGCCCTTTTCCACACCTCACACCCATGATGTTTCCGTTGACACCTGGAAGTCTTACTCTCTCCACCTGGCCCTGGCGGCCTCCACCAAAGAGCCCCAAACCTTCTGGCTCTCTTAAAAAGAATCTTCAGCTACTGTGAGGGTTGGCTTTCAGGTGTGTGGTGCGTAAACCACACAAAAAGGTCGTAACGCTGAAACAATTTAATGTGTTTACTGGAAAAGTATTATCACGGCAGCGAGGGGGGCAGAGTTTTAACATCTGAATAAGTTACACCCAAAACGAAAGAGCAAAAGGATAAGAAAATAAGAAGGTTAACAGCATACAGCTATTCCTACCCAGACTGCAACTTATTCAAGTTCTTCCCAGCGACATCTTAGTGTCAGAGTTCTCAGGGTTCCCAGACATTCAGCTTCTCTTCGGCATTCCTTCTGCCGAGCTCTTTCTGCAAAACTGAAAAAAGCATCAAAGCTAAAACCGTTTTCCCCCTTCCTCAGACACTGCAGTGCCAACGAACTGACCTTTAGATTTTCACACATACGAAAAAGCAATTAACCCCATCTTATCAAAACCCAAAATTATCAAACTCTGTTCCTTCACACCCCTTGTATACCTGTCCATACACTGGAGTCATCACCTTGTGGTGCAAAATGAACTGGAGATTTATTCCACGGCAGCTCAGACTACTGTCACCTGCCTTGTGGAACTCTCTGCTCAGGGAACTGTTTGAATGGTAGCTCTATGAGAGGAATAGGGGTCTCCTCATAACTCTCAGAGCCCTTAACAAATTATAATTCCAAGGATTCTTTGGGGAAAGCAAAGCCTCTTTAAAGCTGTATCACCCTGCTTTAAATTTATGCTGTAGATGGGGCCTTAGGCAGGCCCCAGCATTGTACACATTTTATTGAAAGGTTTTTTTAAAAAAAATCTGAGCTTTTCCCAGAAAGATGAGCTCTGCTTGTTTCTCCTTGTTGTTTGCTGCTGTTCTGCTCTGTTGTCCTTGGTGGTTCTGCGGTTTTATTTTATTATTTTAATGCAAATTGTTTGTAACCCTGACATTTTTGTAACCTGCCCTGGGAACGTTTGGTGGAAGGGTGGACTGTAAGTGCCGATATAATAAAGTGTAAGTGAAAGTTGACAGAATCTTCCGTGTACTTGGGAATTTATTAGGTGTACTCTTATCGTCCTTTTCACCAGCATGCAGAGATCTGAAGTGGCTTCCCGTAGAGTCTCTCTTGACTGACTGTCTTTCTCCTTCGTCAGCGCTCATGATGTCCTAATCTAACCCCGCTTGCAACAGGATCAGCAAGGAGGAGAATAACCCTCTCTGTGGTGTGTGTGCGTGTGTGTGTGTAAGGCATCAGGGGAAACTGTAAAAACAATGACATCAAGGCTATAGTTTTCCATAGACTCTCAACCCCTAGGCTTATAACGTCATTATAGTAGTGCTTATTGGCCCGCCGGCTAATCCCACGCCTTTGAAAAGCAGCAGATAGCATTAAATATAGGCCACGGAATCATGTCAAAGACTTTGCACCAGCCGCATGAGCACACGAGTGCATTTTCTGCAGATTGCGCTTTCTAATCTTACAGGGCAGGCAGAATGGAGTGGAGGGAGGGAGGCGCGGAGAGAGAGAAAAATGCCGACCTGCATTCAAAGCTACCTAAGGAAGTTCAACGGCCACTTTGCCAAATGGACTGGAGACCGTGGGAGGAGAATAGCTGCGGCATCTTTTACTGGGGTGGCAGCACAGTAATCGCTGTAGCAGCAAGTGAGGGGCTGGCAGGGTTCAGAAACTGCGGTGACAGATGCTGCGGCAAGGCACAAGGCGGTTTCCCTTTATTCGAGCAAATAGCCAGAAACCAAGGTTGCCCCATAAATAGATGCTTCTTCCTGAATGGCCGGTGCAAGGATGCATCATAGCTTTCCTGCTAGTGCTGAAGCCACAGGTGTGTGTCACCACAGCAGGCAAAGTGTTCTGTGGTTATCACTTGGGATGTTTCTGAACAGAGCTGGTGGTGTTAGATTCAGTATGCACATCGTAAAAACTGGCTGGGTGTTTGTGTGGTTTGAGCTTTCCCAGGCTCAACTCTTGAAACTTTAAAATAATAATAATAATAATAATTTTGAGCTTTGTTGCCTAGTGGGCATAGCTTGCTTACCAGAGACACCCAGCCATGATAACTCTTGTTGGAGGTAGCCATGAGCCAAGGTGAGGCAGCTACCCCATGGACATAGCGGAGGTTTTTTTGTGGAGGGAGGATGAGGGGCAACAACTTCAAAAGGCAGCAGAGCTAGTGGCACACAGACCTAAGTTTAGTGAAGGGATGGAGAACCTCAGGCCCTCCAAGCCTTCTGCCTGGCCCTCAGGACTCCCCCCAGACTACTCTTCTCCCCAGCCCTTCCTCCATGGCCTCCTTGAGTGCTTCTGCCACACCTAGATGTGTCCTTGAACTTTGATATTGCCTCTTGCTTGGCAGGATGGAGAGACAGATACAGAAGCCTTTGGCTTTTGTGTGACTGGAATATAGCCCAGTTTACAAAAGGTCAAGAGTTGCATCTGTTTCTCTTCCTACTTTTGCTTCTGGCCTACGGACACTTTCACTACTAGCATGTGGTCCTCAGAAGATGGCCTGTGAAAGCATGTGGTCCTTAAACAAAGAAAGGTTCCTCGGCCCTTGCTGAGTGGATTGAGTGAGAGATAGGACAGTGCGGTGTAGTGGTAAGAGAGCTTGACTAGGGCCTGAGAGACCAGGGTTCAAATCTCCACTTGGCCATGAAGCTCAGTGGATGAACTTTGGCCAGCCACTGCCTCTCAGCATAACCTACCTCATAGGGGTTGTTGTTGGGAGAATTGATGAGGGGGAGAACAATATATATGCTACCTTGAGAGCCTTAGAAAAAAAGGTGTGATATAAATGCAATCAATCAATCAATCAATCAATCATTCAGAAAGAACAAGGCCTGAGGAAAAGCTGCTTAAATCTCCATTCATCCATGATCTTGAGTTAAGTGTCACTATTACCTCACAGGCCTGCTTTGTTGTTTTATTAGGAATATTTATAAACCACTAAACAATAAAATATAAATAGAGGTGCAGAGGAGGCTCACACACACACACACACACACACACACACACACACACACACACTTTTTTCAAAAAATTAAAATCAGATACTGCCCGGGTTTGCTGCATTCATAAACCGAAAGTTACATATCCAGAGTGATACATAACTCCACAACGCATATCCAGTATCTTGGTGCAAGGTGCAACTAAGAATCTGAAATGTTTGTCACCAATACATTTTGTTCTGTTTTCATTAACAGATTAAGGAACTACATGTATGATAGTTAGGAACTATGTTGTATTTGATATTAATCTACTAATCTAACACATTTTTGTGAACTAATACAAAAAGCCCTTCAAAAAAAAAGATGAGCAGAGTGATTGATGACTACAGCCAGTGGAAGCTAGGTCATTAGGGCAAATGAAGTCTTGCCCCACCCACCTCAGTCTGCCCCCACCTGCCTGCCTTATTTACAACAGTCTAGGAGGTGGCACAACCTGTTAGCTTCCTCCTCTTTAATCTTGCCTTTGTAGAACTATGCAGGGAGAGAAAATGACAATTATTTGGCTCTGCCTGTCAACGGCTCAGGCTCTGCCTAGTGTTTGGGCTCCCAGCAGCATTCTGCTCCACCGGTCTAAATGGGCTCTGGCCACCACGGGCTACAGTTTTCGCTGGTTATCAGCTTTGTAGAAATGCAGGGGACAAAAGGACTGGTCTACTGCCTTCCATCTTGTTCAACCCCAGCATCTTAAGTTAAAATGGTCCATGTGTATGTCTAGAGACAATGAAGGAAACAAACCCTATTAGTTGTACTGCTGAATAAGTTTTTAAAACCAATACAAAAAAAATTAAGTAACGAGAAAGATATCTGGCTAAGACCACTGACATTTCAGGTTATATACACATACCCTCCAATATTTTTCCAATGAAAATAGGGACGTGCTATTCCATCCATTCATCCATTGATTTATGCATGTATATATGTATTATCTTGCACATCTGACTGGGTTGCTGCAGCCACCTTGGGCAGCTTCTAACCTATTGAAAAACATAATAAAATATTAAACATTAAAAACTTCCCTATACAGATGCCTTCTAAAAGCTTGCATAGTTACTTATCTCCTTGGCTCAGGGATTGCATAACTCCATCCCTTCCAACATTTCTCCAATGAAAATAGGGATGTCCCAAGGAAAAATGGGACGTTCCGGGATCAAATCAGAAACTGGGATGGCTTCTGTAAATCCAGGACTGACCCTGGAAAAGAGGGTCACTTGAAGAGTCTGTATACATGACTGGACAAATTGTTTTATGATGTATTAGGCAGCCGCGGAGAGCCAATGTTGTTTTGGATGTGTCTGGATAAGTGCTGAGAAAAAAAGGAATACTCACACAAGCACACGCCTCAAGACAAGCATGACCAGCACGCTGGTTTATCTGAACCACCCGCCCAGCCCAAAGAGATCTGATCAATTCGCACAACAAAACCAGTGGACCTTAATATTTTGAGTGTAAGGAGGATGCCTTCAAAGGGAGCGGCTGTGCAAGAACAACGTCCAAATGAAAGCTACAGATGTTAATAATTATGGTGCAATAGCCTCACCCATAGAGAGAGCAGAATACCAATATGATGAGCTCAAGTTAAAAATGACAGCTTTAGAGGGGAAAGGGAAGAAATGCTTTTTTTTTTTTTACTAATCTTTTTATTGATATTTTGGAAACGACATCAAACAATACAAAAAAGAAAAAAGACTGAAAAGAAGAAAAGCAAACAAACAAACAAACAACAACAACAAACAACGCCTATAAACATAAAACAAACAAACCAACATAACATCACTCAATTGACTTCCTTCCATCTCAGTTTAGGCAAAATAAACTCATCGCTTATCTGCAGATTGTATTATATCAGCTCTTTACATCGCAGGTTTTAGATTCCGCCCACTGTGATTTTGGTAATACCTAGATTGATTTCAATGTAACTTACAAATTTACTCCAGTCGTTCGTAAACTTAACGATTTTTTGATGCCTAATTTTTTGTGACATTCTAGCTAATTCTATATACTCATATAATTTCATTTGCCATTCTCTAATGGTGGGGATATTGGAAGTTTTCCAGTTTTGCGCTAACAAAATCCTGGCGGCCACCATTGCATATTGAAAGAATGTTTGGTCTTCATTTTTGATCTCCTCTCCGATCATACCTAAAAGGAACGCTTCAGGTTTTTTGGGGAAGGTGTATTTCAGTATTCTTTTTAATTCATCGTAAATTTGTCCCCAAAATCTTTTCACTTCGTCACAGGTCCACCACATGTGAAAGAAATTACCCTCTTTAGTTTTACATTTCCAGCATGTGCTGTCTCCGGTCTTATACATCTTCCCCAGTTTTGCCGGGGTGATGTACCAACGATACATCATTTTCTCCATATTTTCTCGGAGAGCAGCACATGCTGTGAACTTCATACCTTTCTTCCAAAGTTTTACCCATCTGTCAAACTCCAGATTATATCCAAGGTCTCTGGCCCATTTGACCATGACTCCTTTCACCTCTTCATCTTTAGTATCCCAGTCTAACAGTTGGTTATACATTTTGGATAAAAGTTTAGTATTACTTTCTAAGATTTCCACCTGGTACCTGGACTTTTTTTCACTCATTCCTATTTTTTTATGATCGTACCATAACGCATTAATTTGGTGAAATTGTATCCATCCAGTTAATTTATCCTTTAGCTCTTCGTACGGTCTAATTTTCCACCCTCTTTCTGATTTAACTAGGAGATTTTCGTATGTCCATCTTTCACATTCCAGATTTAACTTTTTTGTTGTTAAGATATCAATTGGTGAAAGCCACCAAGGGGTGTCTCTTTCAATCAGCTTTTTGTTCCTGTTCCAAACTTCTAATAACGAGCCTCTAATGATATGATTAGAGAAGCCCCTGTGGATCTTTCCTTTATCATGCCACAAATAAGCATGCCAGCCAAATCTAATGTTAAATCCCTCTAGATCCAACAAATCCGTGTTTTTTAAAATGGCCCATTCTTTTATCCAACAAAGACAAGCGGCCTCATAATAAAGTTTTAAGTTCGGAACTGCAAAACCCCCTCTTTCTCTTAGATCCGTGAGGAGTTTGAATTTAATTCTTGCCCTTTTCCCTTGCCATATAAATTTAGCTAAAGTTCTTTGCCAATTCTTAAAACATGCCGTACCTCTAATTACCGGGATATTCTGGAATAAAAACAGTAGTCTCGGAAGAATGCTCATCTTAATCGCGGCCGAAGAAATGCTTTTTTAAAAATAACAAAAAAATAAAACAATGTAAAAAAGAAAAACTCCTTCCTGCATAAAAACAACCATCTCAGAGTACAATTCACAATAATTTTTCATGGCTTTTTAAGACTCCAGCAAAAGGAAAACTTCTTGCAAAACATTGCAAGCGGGGCCAGAGGAGATACAGTTTCCTTTTGCTTTAGAGCCAAATATTTTTTTTTTATAAAATGTGCTTTTATTTTTGTTTCCCTATTTACAAATTAGCATGAAGAGAATACAGCAGTAGACAACGGACTAGTCAGTACCCATGAGACTCTTAATCTCAGGGACACGGGTTCAAGTCCCACACTGGGCAAAAGACTGCTGAACTGTAGGGGTTGGACTAGATGACCCCTGTGGTCCCTTCCAACTCTACAATTCTGCATGAATGATATTCCCAGTAAGTCCTTGAATATTTCCAGGACTGGGGTCAATTTTAATCAGGAAGCAGGAAAGAAGAAGGGACAACATAAAAGCAATTGAGCTTCTCTAGCCAAATAATACAGTGGTACCTCGGGTTACATACGCTTCAGGTTACATACGCTTCAGGTTACAGACTCCACTAACCCAGAAATAGTACCTCAGGTTAAGAACTTTGCTTCAGGATGAGAACAGAAATCGTGCTCCAGCGGCACGGCAGCAGCAGGAGGCCCCATTAGCTAAAGTGGTGCTTCAGGTTAAGAACAGTTTCAGGTTAAGAACGGACCTCCGGAACGAATTAAGTACTTAACCCGAGGTACCACTATATCCAAATGGATTTAGCAGGATCTCTCTCACCATTAAGGGAAGCAGCAGCCTGTGAACACCTGAGTTTGCATATTCTCTCTCCCCATGCAGGATGGGCAGGGCATTTATTTTTTATATTCATTTAATTTAAACTGTATTTATTTAGTGCATTTGGTACGCTAGTGCATTTGGTACGTTAAGGAGCTCAGAATGATGTGTCAAGCTCTCCTTCCGCATCTCAGCCATGCCTAATTCACAAAGGAATTCTTTTAGCCTCACAATAACCCTGAAAGTTAGGTTAGGCCCCAACTGCACTATGCACTTAAAGCCGTTATCATACCACTTTAAACAAACATGGCTTCCCTCAAGGAATCTTGGGAACTATAGTTTCTGAATGGTGTTGGGAGTTCTTAGGAGATCTCGGTTCCCCTCACAGAGCAACAATTCCCAGAGTTCCCTGGGAAGAGGGATTGAATGGTAAGCCACTCTGGGATGGGAACAACTCTTAGCACCCTTTACAAACTGAAGCTTGCTGGAAGGGATCTGTAGGTCCCTTCACACACATGTGGTGGGACTATCTCAAAGTTGCCCAGTTCTGGGATGAGATGTTTTGGGGAACAAAAATATGGGGGAAACCTGTAAAGAAAGAAAGAATCCTGAACGGCATTGTTGAGTACATTCAGTGGAGACACCCAAGAGTTGTTTTATACAAACATTTAATTGGCTACTTAAAAAATGGGAAGAATCAAAGAGTTCAAATGTATGAAAGTGATATCATGCCATTTGAGACACAGCACTTTCTGATAAGCTGACAAAAACGTTTTGCAACTAAAAGGCAATAATAATAATAATAATAAATACGTTTATGGCAGGTGGCCATTCATCCAGCACACAACAACGATTCCACAGGACAAATTGTACCTGGCACATTCCATACCATATGGTTCTGCTAACATTTTCCTTCATGTTCATATTAGCAACTTTCAGCCTCTTTCCACTTCAGGGCTTGTCTGAACTTTACTGTTTGCATCTGAACTATGCCTCTATGTTGAGGAAAGGGGGAGGGGGTGTTCAGTTCATTGTCATCATCCATCCCCATATATACTGTATTTTTCGCCCTATAGGACGCACTTTTCCCCCTCCAAAAATGAAGGGGAAATGTGTGTGTACATCCTATGGGGTGAATGCAGCGCGCCATCCCGCTGTCCCCAAACCTGGTTTGGAGGCTGCCGGCGGGGAGAAGCACGCTTCTCCCCACCGCCAGCCCCGCAAGCTCGGGGGACAGCTGGGAAGCGCAGCACGCTCCCACGGCTTGCAGAGAGCTGCCTGTTCTGGGGGCTGGGGTCAGGGGAAGCTCGGGCTTCACCCGCCCCGGCCCTGCGCCGGGGGGGGGGGAATAAAAAAATTTCCCTTTATTTCCCCCCCCAAAAAAAAATTTGGTGCGTCCTTTGGGCCGGTGCGTCCTATAGGGCGAAAAATACGGTATATATATAGAGAGAGAGGGGGGGGTTTCATAGTTGAAGGAATGATCTGAACCTGGGTTTCCCAGGACTTACTTTGGCACTCTAACCACTACACCACACAGTACACCACCAAGCACTCACCCTAGCATCTCATGCAATGCTTTCTTTTGGGAGGGACTGCAGCTGCAGAGCACTCTATGCTTAACCGCTCTGCAGAGCTGAAGGTGCTGGGTTTACTTCCCTCTCTCATCACCCCAAGCCCCGGTGTACAAAACTGAAAAGTGCAAGATAAAAACCAGCTGCTGCAAGGAAGAAAAAGATAAAGAGAGCATTGTCCCATGTGGCCTGGAAATTTCAGGGCGTTTATCTGTCCCCTGTTGGCTCAGAACCACCCTGAACGCATCTTTATTTTCATGCAAAATCAATTTGGACCCATACGTGCATGAATTGGCTGGAAAGAGGAACTTGCTCATTTTCCACAAGGACTTCATTTACAAAAAAATAAAATAATAATGTGTTAGAGGGCTGTTGTGCTGAGACTTGGCTACACTGCACCTGACATTTACCACATTCAAGCATAGTGGCAGGTGCGTCATTAAGGTGATCATCCAAGACAATTGCAACAATTGATTCTCCCCCCAAAAGTCCCAACTACTAACAAAGCCAAATGCTTCAGAAAAGTCACACTAAACAATGAGGTATTAAAGCTGTCTTCTGGCTGGCCCAAAATAAATCCTGGTTAGTGGAAGAAGAAGGAATAGATGTGGGACCTGAAGATGCCCCCCCTCCCAAGATGGAGGGGAGAGGTCCTCCCCTTCTGTCTCTAGATGATAGAGAAGACAAAACAGATCTGCCAGCCCTCTCCCCTGACCCTCCATTGTTGGGAAACAATAGTTTAGGATCCCTCCCATTTTCAGATTCTCATCTCATCTAGTTAGACATGCAGAGGGTTGAGAGATCTCCCTTAGAGTCCAAGTAAATCAGAGTGAAGAGGGTTTGAATGGTGTTGAGACAGTGCCTGGCCCTCCTCAGCTAAACCACAAAATTATTTGCATGCTTGAAGAAAGCTGAACTGCCAAAGTACATGCAACATGCCTCCTCCCTATCTACCATGCCCCAAATAAGGAATGAAACAAAAACATCTCAAGGTGAAATCTAGCCACAACCACACCACTGACTCTCTAGAAAGAGCTTCATTAACAGCAACAGAACTTTTCAGCCTCACTGCTTGCAAATACTGTTGATGCCGATGGGGGAATCTACTGCTGCAACACTCCTACTGCAACACTCCTACCTATTGATCCTCTCCAATCTAGTCTTTAAACACACACACACACACACACACACAAACATTTAGCCTCTTGCGCCAGTTATACACCTCAGGTTTCATGCCAGAAGGTGGCACTAACTGTAACCACTGTGTGAGAAACTTGTTTGCAGCCACTGGAATTTAAGAATATTGTAACGTTAAAAAAGAAAAGAAACCAGAGGAAGTGGTTCTTGGAAGAGCAGGATGTTAATTTATACCTTCATTAGAGCCAGTATTTCTGAGAAAGGGGTGTGTGTTTGTGTGTTGGGAGGGTGGGCAAATCCAGGAATGCAATCAACCATCACACAACTTCTTAAACTAAGCAGATTTTCTGGCTATACCTCCCAGCGGAAACCTGCACAAACCAAGCTACTTGGAATCTTTGCTTATAGCTTCAGGTTTTTGCATAAACACATGCCTAAGTTTTTGCGGAGCCTCCTCCTGCAAAACTTGCTTGCTGGGCGGTTAAATGCGGCAAAAACTTCACACTCCCGGTGATGACACTGCCATGGCCAATGGCCATCCCTCGCTAGCTGGGTATCTAACATTCTCTGCCTGATTTTAAGGGATGCAAGGGTTTGAAAGTGCTAGGGAGTGCTCCTCCCTCCTGCGTGAAGCTGGACACAGATCAAGGGATCTGGCAGGTCTCACCAGATACGGAAAAGAGCAAAACAGCTTAGAGTTTCACTCCCAAGAGAAGAGCGAACTCTTCCTTTCAAGCATTATGTCAGACTCAGTGCTAGAGCTGGACAGATCACAGTCTCGCACTCCTTAGGGTAGCTGGACAGAACTAAAAAGCGTTTGTCAGGATGAGAAGCTGGGTTTCTTTCTCTGAAACAGAAAGCTGCCATGATGACCAAGGGGATCTCCCATGATAGCCACATTGCCTTACTTCTCAGCCATATCAGGGGAAGGCAGAAATGAGACTGGCTTCCAGATCTCTGGGGAATTTGTGGCAGATGGAGTTTTTCTTGACTTAAAGATAAAGGTAAAGGACAGTTAAGTCCAGTCGCGAACGACTCTGGGGTTGCAGTGCTCATCTTGCTTTACTGGCCAAGGGAACCAACGTTTGTGTGCAGACAGTTTTTCCGGGTCATGTGGCCAGCATGATTAAGCCGCTTCTGGAGAAACCAGAGCAGCACACGGAAATGCCGTTTACCTTCCTGCCGGAGCGGTGCATATTTATCTACCTGCTTTTTGACGTGCTTTCGAACTGCTAAGTCGGCAGGAGCTGGGACTGAACAACGGGAGCTCACCCCATCATGGGGATTTGAACCGCCAACCTTCCGATCGGCAAGCCCAAGGCTTAATGGTTTAGTGCCATCCGTGCCCCCTTTTCTTAATAATAAATAATAATAATATATTTTTATTTATACCCCGCCCTCCCCAGCCAAGCTTACACTTACACTTCTGACATCTGAAGGCAGCCCTGTTCAGGGAAGTTTTTAATATTTAATGCTGTATTGTTTTTAACACTTGATTGGGAGCCGCCCAGAGTGGCTGGGGAAACTCAGCCAGATGGGAGGGGTATAAATAATAAATTATTATTATTATTATTATTATTACACTTGCTTAAAAGCAGCAACAGTCACATTAAATTTGCTAGAATCAAGAGAGCCAGGAGTGGCTTTTCCATGAGAAAGAACTGTGAAAATCAGTTCTGCTACTGAGAATAAAAAGGCACCCTGTTCCTAGGCTATGATCTCCCCTTCTCTCCTCAAAAGCACACCGTTTTATACTGAGTCCCTTTGGTGGATCTTAAGACTCCAAGTATGCCATGTCAACAAAAATTGATCCTTTGCACACTTGAAATCTGCCCACCCCTGAGAGCTGCAGCAATGGCTCTCAGAATGAAAGCCCAGTTAAGACACTGGGATGTCCTCCTTCATGGCCTGACTGAAAGGTTCAAGCCTCTATCCAGGACTCTCTCTGACCCTAGACAGCCTGCAGCTAGGAGTTGCTCCTTTTCCTAGCCCTTATGCAGCCTAGCCTTCTGACCACTTAGCCAAACAAGCTCACTCACTTGCTTACTTCAGTATCAGTAAAGGTAAAGTTAAAGGGACCCCTGACCATTAGGTCCAGTCGTGGACGACTCTGGGGTTGCGGCACTCATCTCGCTTTATTGGCTAAGGGAGCTGGCGTACAACTTCCGGGTAATGTGGCCAGCATGACTAAGCCGCTTCTGGTGAACCAGAGCAACGCACGGAAACGCCGTTTACCTTCCCGCCAGAGTGGTACCTATTTATCTACTTGCACTTTGACGTCCTTTCGAACTGCTAGGTTGGCAGGAGCAGGGACCGAGCAATGGGAACTCACCCCGTCGCAGGGATTCGAACTACCGACCTTCTGATCGGCAAGTCCTAGGCTCTGTGGTTTAACCCACAGCGCCACCCGCGTCCCTCCGTATCAGTATCAAACTTAATTTCAGTCGCAGACTGAAATATTATTGCATTTATATCCCACTTTTTCTCCAGGGAGTTCAAAGTGGTATGCATGGTTTACTCCTTCCTCATTTAATTGCCACAACAACCCTGTGAGGTAGGTTAGGCTGAGAGGCACTGACTGGCCCAAGGTCATCCAGTGAGCTTCATGGCTGTGTGGTGACTTGAACTCTGGTCTCCCAGGTCATAGTCCAACACTCTAACCGCTACACCACACTGCCTCTCACGTCCATATGACTCACTCCTAACTAGGGATGGGATTCAGTTCACATTGAGGACAAACATACATAACGTGCACTTTCCAAAATAAGACACAAACCAAAACACAGCCATCCTTCAAAATTCACAAATTTAGCAAGGTACAAAAATGGGTATAAAGTATGCCTAAAATGCATATATATGTTAGTGAAAATTACATACAAAAATGCATTATGTTAGAGAATATTATTGCAAAAAATGTGTTCATTAGGCAAAATTGCATACGAACATCTGAATATTGGAGAAATTTGCACTAAAATGCTGGTAAATTGTCAAAGGTTTTTTGTTGTTGTTGTTGTTGTTGTTTAATGCAAACTGATGTAGAAATGTGGGGAACTGAAATTATCATGGGAGAAAGGGAACGAGACAAACAGAAACTGACAGTTTAGCCCACCCCTACCCGACAAAAACCCAAAAGCTGTAACATAAGGTTTGTTCTCTGCAGGAAACAAACCGCAGGCCTGTGGTGGCATATAACTCTGATAAGGCAAGTTATAACTGCAGAAGGACAGAAGCAGCAGAACAAGAGGAGGAGCGAAGCAGTTATGATTTTCCGTCTGGGTTCCCCGAACATTTGTTCGTTCTTGCTAAGCCTTGCTTTGACTTAGCGCTACATGTGAATATAGGTATCTCTGAAATAATTATCAAAATCTTCTCAGGGAAGAAGTAATTGCTAGTTTGTTAACCTTTAGTCCACCAGACTTTAGTCCACAGCAGCCACGAAATTAAAAGACGCCTGCTTCTTGGGAGAAAAGCAATGACAAACCTAGACAGCATCTTAAAAAGCAGAGACATCACATTGCCAACAAAGGTCCGTATAGTTAAAGCTATGGTTTTCCCAGTAGTGATGTATGGAAGTAAGAGCTGGACCATAAAGAAGTCTGATCGCCGAAGAATTGATGCTTTTGAATTATGGTGCTAGAGGAGACTCTTGAGAGTCCCATGGACTGCAAGAAGATCAAACCTATCCATTCTGAAGGAAATCAGCCCTGAGTGCTCACTGGAAGGACAGGTCCTGAAGCTGAGGCTCCAATACTTTGGCCACCTCATGAGAAGAGGAGACTCCCTAGAAAAGACCCTGATGTTGGGAAAGATGGAGGGCACAAGGAGAAGGGGATGACAGAGGATGAGATGGTTGGACAGTGTTCTTGAAGCTACCAGCATGAGTTTGACCAAACTGAGGGAGGCAGTGGAGGACAGGAGTGCGTGGTGTGCTCTGGTCCATGGGGTCATGAAGAGTCGGACACGACTAAATGACTAAACAACAACAACAGTCCACCAGATGTTGATGAACAACAATTTTCATTACCCCTAGCCATTGGCCATGCTTCCTAAGGCTGATGGGAGTTGTAGTTCGGCAACTTCCTGAGGGTCAAAGGCTCCCCATTCCTGCCAACAATTTGTACTTCAGACAGCCCCAAAGCAAGCACATCTGCTACCACAAGCACCAGCAAAGAAAGGAAAAGAAAGTATATTTAAGTTTTCCAGGTCGTGTGTGAGGCTATGTAATTTTTCAAACTGTTCAATTACCCCAACAAAAAGCCCCTTCTCCTTATTATAATAGGACAGGTGTCAGGAGAAAGAAAAGTTCTCAGACGCCAAGACTGAAAGCAAGGAAGGTGGAAATCAATGCATTCCCGTTCTGAAACCATCTCCTGGATGGAAACAAGTTAAACTAGCAAGCAGCAAAAAGATTGCTATTGATGGCTGGGTCATTTAAAAGCTATCTTGGACAAGGCCTCATTGAATGACGAGCGCCTAGCAGGAGGCAATATAAGCCAGGAAATTCGACTTCTATTTCTAAACTTTGCCTCTTGGGAATGTGGGCAATGCAATAATATGCTCTTCAATAGCACTTTCCATCTAAGTATCGCAAATGCATTACAAGCAATAATGTATTACATTTCACAAGCCCCAGGTGGCAGATACATACATCATCTAAGATGGGAGAGACAGTCGAACAATCTAATTCTTTATCATTTACCTGCATCTGAGTGCAATGAGTGACTGTTTTGAAAAGGCTTCAGCTCCCACTTGTTTTCTACATGCAAGACAAAACATTGTGAGTGACGTGCCCCTAATTTCCCAGCTTTTCACTTTCACAAATCACTTTCCGCGTCAGACTGGCTCAGTCATAATGAACTCTGTATAATAAACCACAGTTTACTGGACCAAAATCAAGCATTGTGTCCACACACTCCATCATCCCCCTCCCTTCTCTCACATGCTTAATGTAAAACATAGACTATTTATTAAGCCAGTTTCTCATTATATCTGAATCGGGGAAATGGTTTAATACCCTGGTTTATAGTAAGAAATCAAACCACAGTTTCCTGGTTCAAATGCAACAGGAAACTGAGTTAATGAATGGCAAAAGTTTTCCACTAATGAAAGGAGGTAGAAAGGTGTGTGCAGACACAGCATTTGATCTTGATCTAATAAACCAGTTTATTGGACTGGTAAGTACATCTGAAATGAGCTACTGAGTTGTCTGTACAACGATTGGGATTCTGGGGCATGCTTTAAGAGAGATGTTCAATTCACAATGAGAATCAGTGCACTAGAAAGGGCCCATCATTCACCTGCTCATTGCAAGGAAAACTTAGAAGCAGGGAAGCTTTCGAGCCATCACTGGTTTTCTCAGTGAGAACCACTTGTGTATACTATGTTACCTGTGGATCTGCTTCCCTTATTTTTAGCTGCTTTTTATAAGAAGCTGGTAGAGTCACCAAATTCCAAAGTTGGCCTTGAAAAATAATCAGGGTCATTGATTTAAGGACACAGCTATGTTCCTACGGAAAATAAGTTACGAACTAACAGTACTTATGTACCGATACAAAAAAGTATTGTTATGTGCTACTTTCCTAGTAACTTTTCTGTGTACTTCCAGAGGGCAAAAATTACTAGTTTAGAAGCTGATATTATTCTCTTTGTTCTGCACAGCTTCTTTGAAGCACAGCATACTTTTGCACCCAGAGGGTAAGTTCCACAGAACATGAAGGTCCTTTGTGTGAGAATCACAGAGATCCAACACGTTGAGGAATACCTCGGAGGACACAACTACTAGTGGAGCACAGACCTTGCATGCAAATAGGCCCATGTTCTACCTCTGGCATATTCAGGCAAGGCTGAGAAAAGCTCCTATCTGAAACCCCGGATAGTTGAGACCAATCAGTGTAGAGCTAAACCAGGCTTCCTCAACCTTGGCCCTCCAGATATTTTTTGAGACTACAATTCCCATCATCCTTGACCATTGGTCCTGCTAGCTAGGGATCATGGGAGTTGTAGGCCAAAAACATCTGGAGGGCCGAGGTTGAGGAAGCCTGAGCTAAACAGGCCAATGATCTGCTTCACACTCCCAACACCAAGTGTGAGGGAACCACCGGCCCTTCAGATGTTACTGGACTACAAGTCCCATCAGACCTGCCCATTGGCCATGCTTTCTGGGACTGATGGGAGTTGGAGTTTATCAATATCTGGGGGCCCAAGTACCCCACACCTGCTCCACTTCATATTAGTTACTGTGGGGCAATGTAACCCAAAAGGACTCTGTATCTACCGTCGTTTCCGAATTTACCTCCAGGTCTGCTGATTTAACAACTGCTCTGTTTTGTTAGGGTCCTACAAGAACTAAATGCTATTGGGCATGGAAAGATGTTTCAAAACTTATTTCCTTGATGAAATTTGTCCTACATCCAGTTAAGATGTCTTCCTCGCCCCTGCACTTAAAAAGTACAGAACTTCAGAACCCATTTGTCCTCTGAAAACCAAGGTTGCCTAAGACCCAAGCGTTGTACAGCATGTGGGGCACATCCCACTGACCTCATCCTTTTTCTTATTTCACTGGAACACTCCCTGTCTTATTTATTCATTATATTTAAACCCTGCCTTCTTCCTCCCCAAGGAGTCCAGGGCGTCAACAGGAATTTCACGGAAGGAAAAGCAACCCTTCTTTGCAAAGACCATCAGTGTAATGTCGTATTTTCATTGTGCAAAGCTTAAGGAACACAGCAGGAAGCGTAATGTTCCATTTAAAGTCAGCTACTGAAGAAAATAATGTTTTTGGGGAAGTCAAACCTGCCAAGAGGAAAGGAAGACTGAAGGAATGGCAAAGTCATTCAATTGTATTCCTTATCAGAACACCATGGCCATGATCCCTTTGTAATAACAGCTTATCAGAAAACCATTACGCTCAGAACAGCTTACGACAATGAGAATGTTACCACACTATCAACACTTGCAAGGATAGGTCCATAACAACACTCATGGAAGGAGTTCATATGTGAGTTTCAAATTGTAAGAATGACAACTAGTACAGTAATACTTTTTTCCTCCCTTCAGAGGATGGGAGTGGTGTTTTTTTTTGTGGTTTTTTTAAAGCCCTGAAAATTAATGAGCTGACAAACCAAATAGACTTCCAGAAGTGCTGCAGGTCAGGACGAGACTTTTGAAAACACCCTTACAAATAATCAGCACTCAGATGAGAAGTTGAAAGAACCACTCAGTGACCTCTTTCCCCAATGAATATATATACATATTTTAAGTTTAAAAAGAACCTCTCTTTAAATCCAATTGCCAGTGTCAAGTCTGCCATTCTGAAGAATGTTATCCAGGGAATCCCCAAGGCTAACACAGCTCATTACAGCGAGGAAAAGCAAATAAAATGTTGTAAAGACGAAATAAGATACATTTCCAGTTACAAGAAAATAGGTTTACAAATACGGTTTTAAGGCTGAGATCCTAAAGGTAAAGGTTAAGGTACCCCTGCCCGTACGGGCCAGTCTTGACAGACTCTGGGGTTGTGCACCCATCTCACTTAAGAGGCCAGGGGCCAGCGCTGTCCGGAGACACTTCCGGGTCACGTGGCCAGCGTGACAAAGCTGCATCTGGCGAGCCAGCGCAGCACACGGAAACGCCGTTTACCTTCCCGCCAGTAAGCGGTCCCTATTTATCTACTTGCACCTGGGGGTGCTTTCGAACTACTAGGTTGGCAGGCGCTGGGACCGAGCAACGGGAGCGCACCCCGCCGCGGGGATTCGAACCGCCAACCTTTCGATCGGCAAGCCCTAGGCGCTGAGGCTTTTACCCACAGCGCCACCCGCGTCCCTAAGCCCCACTTAACCCAGGAGGAAGCCCCACTGAAGTGAGCAAGGCTTACTTCTGAGTAGACATCATTTGGGTAGACATCAACTTCCTATCCCATTTTCCATGGAGATGTTGTTGTTTCTTCCCTTCTACTGCATCCTATCTTCTATCTATTCAATCATAACCACTTAGAATCTAATTAATTTTGTTGTTCTTGGCTCAAATCCTGCTCATGAGTTCATCATACTATAGTATTTCTTTAAGTAATCCAGAAAAGGCATCCATTCTTTTCTGTCATACAGTCAATGAGCAACGAGGACTTTCCAAAACACCGAGTGATGATTCATTTAGGTAAAGAGTGGGGGTGAAACAGTCTTGCCAATAAACTTAATTTTCCTACCATCACCACATATGCTGGTTTTGTTGGGGTGGGGGTGGCCATTGTTAAGAGTTTACCCTTTACCATTTTCTTATCGGATGGGTTGCTTAATCGCAAAACAAGTCATTGCTTTCTGAAAACGAGCTATGTAGAACACACAGAAAGATACAATAAAAGCCCCTCTAAGTTGCCCACAGGGAGAAAGGGGCAAACTGAGAACCTTTGGAAATCTAGGGTTGAAACATGAAATTTATTACGGTCAGAGACCAGCTTGAAAAATCCAAGGTTAAAATTTTCTGTATGATGCTCAGGGCCGGATTTAGGTTTGATGAGGCCCTATACTACTGAAGGTAATGTGGTGCTTTATATGTCCAGCTGTCCTTTGTCAACAACAAATTGTCGGTGTTTTTTATGTTAAATATATGCTATATGGTAATTTATGAACCTAATAGGTATCTAAAGCCATTTTCACAAAACAAAATAGGTATTTTATCAAAGTAATTGTTGAACTGATATATAACTAAGAAGAAGTATATCAATAGTGAAATAATTAGTAAGCTCAAACTGTATGTAGGTTTTATTTGTTTTTTATCTTATATTTTGGAAATGTACACCCAGGTGTGTTTTTTTCCTTTAATTTTTTTGGGGGCCCCCAAGAGAGTGAGGCCCTAAGCTATAGCTTGTTTAGCTTATACATAAATGATGCTCCTGTTGTTGAGCCTTGGCACAGAAGTACCTGCACCAGAGGTGAGCATCTACTGGGTAAATACAGCCTTCAAAGCTTGATATCTTAACTCTTGAGACTCTTGCCACCCCAGAATGCCATCAGTACTCACCAGCTATAGTGTAGTGGCAAGTTCAGAAGTTCAGGGTCCCTCTCATGACAGTCATAGCCGCACACCCTCACAGCCCCCTTCTAAGATTATGCAACAATCTTTTAATTATACAATAATAATAATTAGGAATGCATTGCCATGATCAATGAAGATCTCAAAGTGTGGCTATTCAGCTAGATCTGGCAATTTCTGTACATGTACATGGACAAATTACATGGAGAGCTCCAATATCTTACTGCAGAGTGACTTAAGTTGCATTTCCCTTTTGTGCATAACAGAACCTGCACACCATTCCCTTGAAACTGAAGCGCCTTGTGTTTGCAGTGTTCCTAAGGGCTTAGTTTGGAGCATATGGAATACCAACACCAACGCGGTGTGCTTCTTATGTGACCCTAGGAGCCAATCCACAGTTGCGAACTTGCCTCCGTTCACTCTAATTGGCTCCAATCAGCACAAAGGGCGAAATGACTTCTTCTCATTGGCTAAAGGGTTCCCTTGTATGCTGATTGAGCGGTTCTAGGATGCTGTGGACACTGCAGCAGAAGTAGCAGCAGATCTTCAACCCCTCATCCTGCAACCTTGGATCTCTGCATCTCTGCCCACCAGTTCCAATCCCCCTGCCCACCTCGGGTGCTTTGGCCTGGCTGAAGTGCGTCCTTGAACTATGATAACGTTGCATAGATGGAAAAATGTGTATGCCTGGATTGTAGCCTACTGTACAAAAGCCATGCAAAACCCACTCATTCTCAAGAGCAGGCATAGGCAAACTCCAGCCCTCCAGATGTTTGGGACTACAGTTCCCATCATCCCTAGCTAACAGGACCAGTGGTCAGGGATGATGGGAATTGTAGTCCCAAACATCTGGAGGGCCGGAGTTTGCCTATGCCTGCTCAAGAGGTTGTCCATGAAGGAATGATGCCCTGATTCTGAAAACAGCTCCCTACCTTTCACCTACACTATACAATTTTAAGAACAAAAAAAGGAGACCTTTCCTAAGGAATAATTTGTGCCACTATTTGCCATTTCATTTGCCATTCATTGTGTGGTGAAGAACTACATAATTCTAGAGGGTTTAGGATTTGATAGGTCAGCCAGTCATTTGAAATTGCATTGTATGTTTATGCTTTGCCCAGAATATTCCAAAGGAGGCCGAATTTGCAGTTCTACATCTAGGAAATTGAATGCACCAATATAACCCTCCCCTCCGTGTACATTTGGGTGTGACAGCTTCTTGTCAAGACTGATTTACAACTGTTTCCTGTACTTTAGCATGACTATTCTGCCAGCTTTCCCAGCAGCTTAGTTAATCTACTTATAATATCCTGTTGTTCACTTGCTGGATCAAATCTTCTTCTGCTAGCTCTGACCAATTTGGCAAATCCATAGCTAAATTCTTAGGTACTGACTTGCTTTCCTCTGCAAATAACTGAGTGGCCAGCTTACAATTTTTGTAGGTTATCAGTGTTCTTTTGGGGAGGTGCTATGATTGGTTCATCCCCATGAATAAGATCTGTGACCTGCTAAGGTTGAATTTCAGAATGCTTTTCCACCCAGACCTCCTTTTCTGACCGACAGCAGAGATCCAACTGGTGTCTCTTCAAAATGCCCAATAGGAAATACCCCCTTCGCAATCAATTCAGTTTTCATTCCTATGATGGACAAAATGCTTTTAGTTTCAAAAGTGAGAAGAATTCTCTGGGATTGTCCATTATCTCAGATCCTCTTAACTAAATTTAGATCCATATTGTCCAATAATAACCTTAGATGTTTAGCCCAGAACGTGAACCCTCAGTAGGGAAGTGGTCTCCATAGCTATAATATGACATGGTTTCAATATTAGGTTATTCATTTGAGTTGGAATTCTCATTTCTCTGATTTTAGTTAAATTATTTCAGGGCACTGAGGGACTGCACTCCTGAGCTGAAATAGGACTCTGTACTCTTGACCTACACTGTACCAGTCTCAGTCTCTTAAATAGAACTGACTTTAGAGAAATCTGCATTTAGCTACAAAGCCCATTGTGTGATTTTGGACCAATTACCATCTCTCAGCCTAAATGACCTTACAAGGCTGTTTGTGGATAAAATAGAGGGAATCATGTATTCCAGGGAATCATGGTGCCCTTCAGTAGCTGTTCAACTACAACTCCCATCATCCCTGAGCATCAGCCATGTTGGCTGGGGCTGATGGGAATTGAAGTCCGATGCAGCTGGAGGGCCGCAGGTTCTCCAACGCTACGGACATCGATTTGAGCCCTTTGAACAAATGATGTTATAGAAAAGCCATATATGAATCAACTAAACATTATTGTTGGTTCATTTTTCAAACAGAACTCAATGAAAATGGGCAGACATTTGAGCAGTAGAAAAAACATTGATTCAGCACTCAAAGAACCCCAGGGAGATACAAAGAGATATATCATTTCTAAAAAGCAGAGGGGTTAATATGGTTTGTCATACAGAGACAAAGGTCTGACTTCTCAAACACTCTCTACATCCAAAGTAGCCAACGCGATGTCCTCCGTATGTTGTGGACTACAACTTCCATCAGCTACAATTCCCAGAGTGGTTTAACAATTGATTCCTCTTCCTAGGAAACTCTTGGGAACTGTCGCTGTGTGAGGGAAATAGGGGTTCTCCTAACAACTCTCAGTGACCTTAATAAGCTACAGTTTACAGTTCCCATTATTTGAGGGGAGCAGCCATGACTTTTAAAGTGATATGATACTGCTCTAAATGTATAGTGCAAATGGGGCCTAGGGAGATGACTGCAAACAACGAAACAATAGAATTCCTCATTGTTTCCTCAGTAAAGAAATGGTGGGCTCCCCACCTACAGAGCAGTTTCCAGTTAGTTTTTAAAAAAGCCCCAACAGAAACACAAATAGATGAAGAATAGAAGAATAAGGTGAGGGAAATGAAAATAAAAGGTGTGGAGGCACATTCCTCTCTTAATTACCACAATGAATAGATAACACATAGTTCATGAAGAGGGGGAAAGAGGAAAGGGCATCTTCTCTGAGGCCCTCTTCACCACTTCAAATTGATTAGGTAACAATTTGAAGATCTGGTTTGGTGCCACGGCAAGTGGAAGCAGGGCCTTTTTCAGTGGTGGCACCCTCGTTGTGGAATTATTCATTCAAAATGGCCTACCCAGCAATCTCTCATTTTGCAGTCGGCACATTAAAACATTTCGGAAGACACCTGAAGGCCTACATGAACTCTGTGATGTGTTATCCCCATTGTTGAGTCTGGTTTTGTCTGCTTTAATGACAGATAGGCCCTTTATGATGGTGCAGTAATGTAGTGGTAGTGGGGAACCAAATCCCTAAGTAACTGATGATCCTGTTCTGTAAAGCCCCTGACCTGTAGGACTGCATTCCTGTTGAGATATGGCATGCATCAGAAACACTTGGGAAATATTTTTGCTCCAACAATCTTTGCTGTCTCTGCCATGGGTGTTCATAAACTTATCTTCTTTTATTATATTTTGTACATTGCCTTGGGACATACATGGAAGGTGAATAATAATAATAATAATAATAATAATAATAATAATAATGCAACGTCTGTAGCAGCTGCTACTCAAAAGCTAGAGGTTACACCACAAGGCTTAAGGTCATATTGGATAATGGACAAAATCCTTCCCTTAGAAAATGCAAACTAAACTAAACAAATTTATGTATCTTCAGATACCAGGGCAGGGGTTGTATTCAACTAAATTTTACTCAGAGTAGACCCACTGAAACTAACGGACCTAACAGTCAGGTTCATTGATTTTGATGGGCTTACTCTGAGTAAAACTTAGTTGAACATCTCCTTGCAATTACAACCTTTCCCCCAAACACAGAAATTTATGAGTCTTAGCAAGTAAAAGCTTATTTACAGACCCAACAGGTTTTTCCTGTATTCCCTTTTTATAAGAGGCATTCATGCTTATCTGGATTGAATGGTCCAACTAGCTCAACATCCAATGCATTAATGATAAAGTCAGTCTCCCAAGTGCCCATTTGTATGTAGCCAAAACATCAACATGCATGCACAAAAAAGGAGGTATCTACAGGCTTGGGGAAAGCTCAAATAAGTTTTTTCTTGCCAAAAACTTTTATTTTATACCAAAAATACTAATAATAATTTCTGTGAATAAGATGATTTTTTCCCTTAGAAATAATAGGCAAAAATTGTGGGTCGTCTTCTACATGGAAAGCAGAGGGGAGATAGGCGATTGGTGGCAGCAGCCAGGAGGAGATTGTCAGCGGTGACTGGGCGTGTGAGTGTTTGCTGCGGCAAGGCCTGCTGATGATTGGCTGCGGCAATTGGGTGGGTGATTTACATCAGCGGCGATGCGCGTGTGCAATCGGCTGTGGTTGCGTTGAGTGGGCAAGTGGGCTTTTGGCTGCGAGCGTGCAGGCGACTGGTGGCTGTGGCGATGCGTGCGGTTTTTGGTTGCGGGCAGGCTGTAGAGCGATCGGCGGCGGTGCCCCCCCCCAAAAAGCTCAACAACTCTGGGCAATCTCCCCCCACATAAGCTAAACAAGTTTGGGCAATTCCCGCCTCAAAAATACGGTACATTTATTTATACCCTGCCTTTGCCCCCGACAAGAGACTGAAGGCAGCTTACAGATATTGTAATGGGGAACCAATAATTTAAAAACAATTAAGAGAGAGAGAGAGAGAGAAGGAAGGAAGGTCATTATGATCTATCAGAAACATGCAGACAATTATGGGAGGGAGAGAAAACTCAAAATGGCCCATTGAGGACTAAGCATGCTCAAGTGACCACAGAACACCAAGAAGTCTCTAGAGCAGCCTTTCTCAACCTGTGGGTCCCCAGAAGTTGTTGAACTACAACTCCCATCACCCCTAGCTAGCAGGGCATGAGCTCAGGGATTATGGGAGTTGTAGTCCAACAACATCTGGGGACTCACAGGTTGAGAACCGCTGCTAGAGGGAGGAAAAAGAGGAATGGAAAAAGAATGGAGGAACCCAGGAAAGGGTGTGTCTAGCTGGCACCTTCAACAGATGACTCTACCATGCAGCATGTGGTTTCACATCTCACTTTTTCTATCTGCTGTTGACTCAGAAGAAGAACAGGGCAACAACGATAAGGCTGGCTTTGCTTTTGTGTCTTCTGCAAGAGCCAACGGCAATAACAGAAATGACTCTTGGGGAAAGACGGTTGCTCAGTAGCAAAACTCATGTTTTACCTGAGGAAGACGCCCAAGTTCAATCAAGACCAGGGGTGCTCCCTATCTGAAACCCTGGTGAGCAGCTGTCAGTCAGTGTAGACCATTGATCTGACCTTGCATCAAGCGGCTTGCTACATTTCTAGACATTAAATTGGTGTACCTGTCCTTCATTGTTTCATCTCTCTGCCAGGGACATCTCCTCGCCGAAAACATCTTGTACACACCCCTCACTAGAACAATCTTTTGCAACATGGTGCCAGCCAGATGTTGTTTGACACCAACTCTCATCGACCCCAACCAGCCTGGTCAATGGTCAAGGAAGATGGCAGCTTCATTTTATTTTAACAGAATGTACTATACACCACTTGGTTGTAAACAGAACCTCTAAACAGTTTACAAGAAATAAAATAAAGAAAGCATTCATATGGCCAATCAAATGCCAAGTTAAAAACAGATATTTTTTAAAAATCAAAATACAACTAAGACCAACAGTTCAGCTAAAAACAGATTAAAACATGCCAACTTCTATATAGTTTGGTAACATCTGGAGGGCATCAGGTCAGGGAAGATTACGCTAGAACAGGGGTAGGCAACCTAAAGCCCGGGGGCCGGATGCGGCCCAAACACCTTCTCAATCCGGCCCGAGGATGGTCCGGGAATCAGTGTGTTCTTACATGAGGAGAATGTGTCTTTTTATTTAAAATGCATCTCTGGGTTATTTGTGGGGCATAAGAATTTGTTCATATTTTTTTTCAAAATATAGTCCGGCCCCCCACATGGTCTCAAGGATGGTTGAAAAAGGTTGCTGACCCCTGCACTAGAAGCTTGCTCTTTTGCTGCGGGGGCTTGGCCCGGGCCCCCAATGCGGAACTTACAGTCAGACCCACTTGCAAGCCAGGCTTCTCGGAAGATGATTACACAGCGCTGGTTTCCCAAAACATTCCAAAGGTTCCCTGGATCATAGATTCATCAAAGCGAGAAGGGATCCGAAGGCCAACCCCCTTTGCTGCAGTACACGGTTGTTTCCTGCATTAACCAGCATTGATATGTTCTGTCGCTACTTGTGATATTCTCAAAGAATAAGGAAATAACATTGGAGGCACATATTATAGTAGGGGGAAGATATAGGCACCAAGTATTTATCAGAGGATCGCAAAAGCATTGTGCCATCAGGACGCAACATCATCAAAGCTAGAAGTCAGATCATTCATTATTCAGATCTAGAAAAACCCCACATTACTTTCTCATGCATGCACTCTTGGGCTGGGTTTTAAACGGTTCCAATTTTGGTTCCTCTGTTTCGTTCTTGTCGGGTTGATATTAGTTAGATGTTTAGTTGGGGTTGGTGGTTATTTTAACTTGGTTATAACTGCAAACTGTTTATTATTGTTGTTGTTATTGGTTACTATTGCTCGTAACCAATATTGTCTATTGTCTGTTGCTCGTATTGGATATTTTGTTCTTCAGTGCTTGATGCTTTGTTGTGTTTTTATATATGTTGTAAGCTGCCCAGAGTGGCTGGGGAAACCCAGCAAGATGGGCAGAATATAAATTTAATAATAGAAGAAGAAGAAGAAGAAGAAGAAGAAGAAGAAGAAGAAGAAGAAGAAGAGTGAAGAAGTACAACTGATCCAAAGATTTCACTCTGCTTGCATAATCAGAAGCACAGGGACACCTGCAGAATTCACCTTTGATAGCACTTGTGACATCTTTGGTGTTTGCACAGCAATGCTAGTGTCCACTTTTGTTTCCACTCACAGGTCTTTAGCACAAACTATATAGTATGGATCTGTTGAAAAGGGACGGTATGGCCAGATTTATCTGGGGGTAATCCTGCAGAACTGAAAGGGAGCTCCCCACAAGGCAGAGAGTCAGTACATCCTGAAAGAGACTCTAGCCTGCCTGGGAAATGTACCCAGGGACCTGGGTGAATGTATTATACAGTGACCTGGTTCACCCAGAATGCTAAATCACAGTTTTACCACACCACAAATATTGAAATATTGTTCCACAGATCAAACAAGCTATGTCCTGTTTCTACAAAGTTTGGCTTGTTTTCCAGCTGCTCTTGCCTCACAACTTTGTGGTAATGAGCTGTAATGGCAAACCATTGTTAAAACAAGCCAAGGTTCATAGGCCAGCAACAAATCACGGTTTCAGATTGCGGTTTGTTGGAAGTAAACAAACGACAGGCATGGTTAGGACAATCAAATCAACCCTGCTTTAATAAACCATGGCTTAGCATTATGTGAACACCAGACCAGTGACCGAAGAAATGCACTCTTCACATGTTCAAAGGCACTCTTTGCAGTTGTCTCACTCGATCCACAGCTGACCCCAGCAATACCTATGCGGCAGGTTCTTGTGTTAATTCACAAAGCCCTAAAGTACTTTCAGGATTGTCTGATCCCTACACCTCTGAGGTTCTGTTGGCCTCCACAAGAAACTGAACTTCTAATGTGGCAGGCCCTTCCCTGTGCAACTTCCTACTAATATAAATTCAACGGGAACCATTTTCCCCTACTTTCAGACAATTTATGAAAACTCTATTTTTTTGGACAGGCCATTTGCAATATGAATTTTCTCTTTTTAACTCATCAATATTTGTTGATTTTCAGTCATCTTTCTATTAATGCTTTTTGCTGATTTTATCACTGTCTGATGTGCACCACATTGATAATTTTGTATGAAATTGTGGGTGATAAATGTGCAAAGAAATGAAATAAAAAAATAAACTTAAAAACTAATTCCAGGCCCAACCCAGGCTCCAAGATACAGCCACTGGAGAACTTAACTCAAAGCAGTTATTAAGAACACTCCTCCTGCATGGGAGATGAGGCCCGGACAAGACTGAAGATAAATTATTTCATATAATGAGCTGCCTACATCTCAGAGTAATAACGGACTATAAATTCTGCCTGTACTACTACTTTAACACCATCTCAAGGGAAACAGCTCCCTGGTCTGTCCACCTCCTGCATTCATTTTCTTGAATGAACATCAACCATGAAAGCCATGAGGTTAACCATTTCCCTTGTCAGTTTTTTATGAACCACCAGAGTGGAAATAAATGGACAGTTCTCACCATGGAGGGATGTAAGATGTGGATTTTGTATTGGGACTGTTGCTTTTCTTAGGCCTTTGATCCAATCCGGCAGGGCTCTTCCTACATTCCCCTATTTGCCTTCTCCCTCTTTTCCTGTCCCAGGCATCCAAGAATATTGTTGTCAACACACACTTTTGAAGTTTCAGCCCAATTTCATGCAATGAGAGGTCCACAGAAGTGGCCCGTGTGACATAGTGGTTGAACTAGGACTTGGGAGACCAGGAAGGAAGGACTGTGAGGTATTCCCTGTACAGTGGACGCTCGGGTTGTGAACGTGATCTGTGCAGGATGCACGTTCACAACCCGCAGCATTCGCAACCCGCGTCAGCGCACGCACAGGTTGCAACTCGGCGCTTCTGCACATGCGCAAAGTGCAATTTTGCGCTTCTGCGCATGTGCAACCACCAAAACCTGGAAGTAACCCATTGTGGGTTAAACCACAGAGCCTAGGACTTGCCGATCAGAAGGTTGGTGGTTTGAATCCCCGCAACAGGGTGAGCTCCCGTTGCTGGGTCCCTGCTCCGGCCAACCCAGCAGTTTGAAAGCAAGTCAAAGTGAAAGTAGATAAATAGGTACTGCTCTGGCGGGAAGGTAAACGGCGTTTCTGTGCGCTGCTCTGGTTCGCCAGAAGCAGCTTAGTCATGCTGGCCACATGACCCGGTAGCTGTACGCCAGCTCCCTCGGCCAATAAAGCGAGATGAGCGCCGCAACCCCAGAGTCAGCCACGACTGGACCTAATGGTCAGGGGTCCCTTTACCTTTACCCAAAAAAAACGCAACCTGAAATGGCTGTAACCTGAGTTATGACTGTATATTCCTCTATGAGGATATTTGTTCTTTTCCCACAGGAGCAGTTTGTAGCAGGAAATACAGGTACAAGAACCAAGTGATGCCTTGTGCCTCTAACAGTTGTGTGGCAGGCAGAAATTAAACAGGGTAAACCTTTCTTAGTCTGAAAATACAATTATGGGGAAAGCTGCACCTGCTGACATTCATCTGTCAGACATTTTATTACTTATGTGTTGCCCCTGATTTATTTTTAGAACCTACACTTCAGCACAGCAACTTGTAACATTCTGAATGCTGGGGGATATTGTCATGGATGAGCTTTTTATGAATTCATTTTATACTACAAGTGTATGACTGGAACTTTTTGCACAGAATAAACGGGAAAAAAGCAGTTCCTTTTTAAAATGAACTTTCCAAACACTGGTCAATCTACCTCACAGGGTTGTTGTAAAAATAAAATGGGCCGGGGGGGGGGGAATGTAAAACTCCTTGTAGGAAAGGCAGGATAGAAATGTAGTAAATCTTACCATGTATTTTCTGCATTCAACCCACTTCAGCTTCCAATTAATTCCTGAACATATCAACAATTCAGAGGATGAAGCAAAATCAGTTGTCATCATCCTAGGATATCTGACCAGGTGAGCAGGCCCCAAGCTCTGCATCCTAGAATGCTTACTGTAAGTTAAACATACACCCACCTCCGAAGGTAACAGAACTTCCTGAAGCTCTCTAAAAAGCACAGTGGTTGTGATCTGGCTAAACTTCTATCTAGCGTTCCACCCTGTGGTGAAAAGTAACCCATAACCGGATGCTGCAAAGGAAGTGAACACAGGAACAAGAGCTGCTCTCTTGTTCAGAGAGAGCGCTCATTCATCCTCCAACACACCACAAACTATAGTTTCTGGCTTCCCAATAAAATGTTAAACAAGTTCACAGGACTGTTGGCATAAAAACGTCTTCAAGAGTCAAAAGTGAGGATGCTGGAAGAGTGTTCCACAGTACTGGACCGGCAACATGAAATGTCTGGCTTCTGGTTGAGGGCAGTGAGGCCTCTGTAACACAGAGGTCAACTAACAATGCTCCTCTGGATGATTTCACTGACTGGACTGGGATGAAGGGCTCAAGATGTACTTAAGGTATTCCAGTCTCTCTATATCAACACAAAACCCTTGAACCTGTCCAGTGTAGATGTTTTAGCAGAAGTGTCGCATGCTGCCAGTTGTCTGCCCCCATCAGACTTCTGGGCACTGCATTCTGCACCAGCTGGAGCTTCCTGACCATCATACCCCAAGGGCAATCCCACATGAAATGCATTGGAGTAATCCAGTCTTGAGGTTATCAATGTGTGGACCACACATTATCCTGATTCAGATACGGAGTGCAACCGGCCCTTTTCCTGCACCCTGCCCTATGTGCTGGGGGCTGAATGATTGTAGCTGGGTCTACTCGAGTAGGTTCCCTGTGCAATTTAAAACCTTGATTTTCCAGGAATTCAGAAACTTGACCTCCCAGAAATCTTACGGCCCTACTAGGCTACTGACATTGGTTTTTCTGCAGGTTTATTGTGCAACATCCCACTGACACCATGATAGCACATTAGTGCGGGGGGGGGTTATACTGGACTGACCACACAATCAGTAATTCTATGATGCTTCCCCAGCACGTCCAACTCCCAAGAGACTGTGATCTACTGATCTACTCCCATGGAAAAAAATGATCTACCCATTTTCTTGAACTTTTTTTAGGGGGGCAAGTCAAAGTTGTTGAGTTTTTTTTTTTTTTTTTTTGATGGGGAAAGCAAAAGTTGTTCAGCTTTGCAGATCTATTTTTAGAGACTGTAAACCGGTCACCAAAAAAAGCACCAGCAAAAGCTCTGTCTTCCGTCTTAGCAAGCATGTGCAAATGAAGGACTCTGGTAGAGGGCGGGGGGCGGAAACAGCTATTCTTCCTCAGAAGAGGTAAAGGAGACCATGATCGACCACAATCAGTCGACCGCTTGGACAGCCCTGTTATAACATTACTGGCAGCTGGAAGGACACCAATGAAACAGTTCTGGGATGGAAAGTTACAGGGCTTCATCTGGAAGGTCTGACACACGCCCCAGTTAGAAACAAGCAGTGCACCTGCCCCAAAACCTTTGCAAGCACAAACAGTGTTCAAAACAGGACCACAGATTGTCATGAACACATAATAAAAAGGTTGTCTGGAGGGGGCCAGTGACAGTGACCAGCGGGTGGGGGGTGTAGAGCAGGTGGGGGCATGGCTGGCGCGCATCCCAGGGGCACGACACACCGCCTGCAGGGGCGGGGCGTGCATCCTGGGGGCGCAGCGTGCTGCCCGCAGGAGTGTGGCACGCGTTCTGGGGCATGGTGCACCGCCTGCAGGGGCATAGCGCCCAGTGGGGGGGGGGCAGCCACGATGAGACCCCACCAGGATCGTGCCGCCGGGGGCAGTGTGCTCCCCCCGCACCCCTGTTCCTCCGCCAGTGGAGGGAGCCCTTAATCACTTCAGGACTTAAGTTGAGTAGGCTGCACACTGCAGACATTCAGCAACCAAGATATGTTGTGCTATAGGAATGACAGCATATGGAAGAGGCCAGTGGTGTAGTGGTTAAGAGTGGTAGACTCGTAATCTGGTGAACCGGGTTTGCGTCTCTGCTCCTCCATATGCAGCTGCTGAGTGACCTTGGGCTAATCACACTTCTCTGAAGTCTCTCAGCCCCACTCACCTCACAGAGTGTTTGTTGTGGGGGAGGAAGGGAAAGGAGAACGTTAGCCGCTTTGAGACTCCTTCTGGTAGTGATAAAGCGGGATATCAAATCCAAACTCTTCTTCCTGCTAGCACAACAATAACTGGGAGAGCTGAAAAGAAGGACTGAATAGGGCTATGCAATATCCAATCCAGTATGACAAGCACCTTAGACAAATGGGTCTGATTCCAGAGATAATTCTTTTATTACAGCAAGCTATCAATGTGCATGGAAGATTAGAAAGTACAAGATGAAAGGTCCTTGCCCCAAGGAGTTTCCAATCTACAATTCAACCCAGAGGAGACAGCAGAGGAACGGGAGGGAGATGGAGGCTGAGTGCAAATAAGGAGCTTATTTCACTTTCACGTTGTTGATTACAAAATAGGGCAGCCTTCCCCCGCCTGGCATTGTCTCAGCAGGCCCAGCCAGCATGGCCAATGGTCAGAGATGATAGTTGTTGTAGTCCAAAAGGAACCAGGATGGGGGAGACTGCAGTGAAGCACGGGGAAAGGGTTGTATCATGACTCCTGAATCAGCAGCAATCCAGACAGAAAGAGAAAGGGTGAAACTGGGCTTTATTTCACCCAGGTCAAAGACTCAGTTTGGCAAACACCCAACATGCATTTGTGTACATACACACAGGCTGGGAGCCTCAATGGCACCCCTCTGGAGGCTTCACCTGGGTCAAAACAAAACAAAACTGGCTAGCCCCACCATACCTATGGCACTGCACAGAAGAACCAGCTAAGGCATCAGATCATACTCAGGGCTTTGGGCCAGCTTCTGGAGATCAGGGGACCACTATGACCAAGGATGGCAGACAGAAGCTCCCAGGGGAACCACCAGGGAGAGAACTCAGACCTTCACAGGCACCTGAGTCTGAGGAACCAGTTGCCTCCAACCATACTTCACCAGTTCAAGTGCATCAGGAGGAAGGCTAGAGAAGAGACGAGGAGAACCGTTCTCCAGGTCAGGGGCGTTGGACCTCTAAGGCTCTATCCTTCTCCATGAAGGGGTGGAGCCTAAAGGAGGTAGCCTGGTGAGAGAGGCTTTAAAAGCCTCTGTTTGCTCCTAACCTTCATTGGGTGTAAGTGCTTCACTCTGAGTTATCCAAGGTCCTTTAATTTCTTACTTGCCTGGCCTCCACCCCAGCCTTATCTTCCTTTGCTTCACCTCCAGCCTTAAGGCCTTCTCTGTGGTATCCAGCACTGGACCGGAACACGGCATTGTGTGTGTTGTGACAGTGTCTACTGGTGCCATCTATTAATACAGTGGTACCTCGGGTACGCTTCAGGTTACATAGGCTTCAGGTTACAGACTCCGCTAACCCAGAAATAGTACCTCGGGTTAAGAACTTTGCTACAGGATGAGAACAGAAATCGGGCGGCACAGCGGCAGCAGGAGGCCCCATTAGCTAAAGTGGTACCTCAGGTTAAGAACAGTTTCAGGTTAAGAACAGACCTCCAGAACGAATTAAGTTCTTAACCCGAGGTACCACTGTACTGGCAGCAGCTTTCCAGGGTTTCAAGCAAGATCACTTTATCAGGAGTTGAACCCGGGCCCGTCTCTATGCAAAACATCTGCATTGCCACTAAACTGTGGTAATTCCCTCCCATTTCTTATTCATTCACACACTTCTCAGGCAACTTGGAATAAATGAAGAGCAAACTTCTCTCTCTCTCTCTCTCTCTCTCTCTCTCTCTCTCTGTCTCACACACACACACACACACACACACACACAATCACCACAAGACAGAAGACAAATTAAAAGGTTTCTAAAGTCTTAACTTCCCAGTCAGTCTGAAATGTCAGGTGCAGCTAAGACTCTCAAAGCATTAGCAACAAGACTTTCTTCTCATCCTTGATCCTCAAGATACTCATTCATCTTAACAGCAGTTTACAGGGCAAATTAAAAGGTTTTAAGAGAGCTATAACTATCTGTTGCTATCTGGGTGACTTTACGCCGCTCAAGGTGCAAGGAAAACAAAACACTGCCCATCTGCTCCTTAGATTTTCCTAAACCAACAGTTCCAATGTGTGAGGCTACCTACCCCATATGATTAATCTAGCACATACACAAAAGATTTTTTGGGGGTGTGAGGGCGGGGGAGTTAAATAAAACCTCTAATAGCAAAACCCTGAAAAACAGAAACCAATAGCAGGTTCTTGCCCATGGCAAGTACCACCTCCAATAAGTGTGGTGGGGAGATTTTCATTAGGACTTCCATGTAAGGTTAAACCCTGTCTTCCAGCACTCCATGGTTCCAACTCCTTCCCTTTCCCTAAAGGTAAAGGTAAAGGGACCCCTGACCATTAGGTCCAGTCGTGGCCGATTCTGGGGTTGCGGCACTCATCTCGCTTTATTGGCCGAGGGAGCCGGCGTACAGCTTCCGGGTCATGTGGCCAGCATGCCTAAGCCACTTCTGGCAAAGCAGAGCAGCACACAGAAACACTGTCTACCTTCCCGCCGGAGCAGTACCTATTTATCTACTTGCACTTTGACGTGTTTTCAAACTGCTAGGTTGGCAGGAGCAGGGACCAAGCAACGGGAGCTCACCCCATTCGAACCGCCGACCTTCTGATCGGCAAGTCCTAGGCTCTGTGGTTTAACCCACAGTGCCACCTGTGTCCCTTTCCCTAGGTGCTACTAAAGCACAGATACATTCACTGCAATCATGCATTTAACACAGCATTTTACAGTGGTACCTTGGGTTAAGTACTTAATTTGTTCCGGAGGTCCATTCTTAACCTGAAACTTTTCTTAACCTGAAGCACCACTTTAGCTAATGGGGCCTCCTGCTGCTGCTGGAACATGATTTCCGTTCTCATCCTGAAGCAAAGTTCTTAACCCGAGGTACTATTTCTGGGTTAGCGGAGTCTGTAACCTGAAGCGTATGTAACCTGAAGTATATGTAACCTGAGGTACCACTGTACTTTGCTTGGCCTTCTGCATTCCAGATGTGGAGGCTGTGGTCTTTTTATGGGTGAGGGAAATGCACTCATAACATGCTCAGAGGCACCCTTCACAGATCAGCACTGGCCCTGAAGACAGGTTCAAATACTGAGCTACAGATCAGATTAAGGCCTGCATGTATCCCCAAAGCCTTTCAGTGATACTCAAATGTGCACCAACTACAGTTTCTTAGAACTCCTCGTCCTCCTCTTTACTTCAAGTAACAAGATTTGCCATAGACCCTCTGGGGCAAATTAAGCTCCACTCTTTAGAAACATGGACAAAATGTTCTACATACGGGATGGAGTCAGCAGTAATTCCCTCAAGTGTGAACTAGTGCAGAACTAGGAGAAATCAGTACATTCAAGCCCAACAAAGCATCCCTTTTGGGTGCGATCTATCAGATTTCAACCCACAAACTTCAGAAATATATGAGCACTCGTGTGAATGATTCCTAACTCCCCCTGAACTCCCCCTCTCTATTCTGTTTGTGTAGTGATTGCCTGCCTTTGCTGAAGAAAAAGAATTTAAACTTTTATTAGTGCTTAAAAAAAAAAAAGCAACAGCTTTCCAAGACCATACAAATATGCCCCGGAATTAAAGTGGAAGGATCTTCCCACAATTCACAAGGATAAAAAAAAAAAATCCCAATACAGTGGTACCTCAGGTTACATACGCTTCAGGTTACAGACTCCGCTAACCCAGAAATAGTGCTTCAGGTTAAGAACAGAAATCGTGCTCCGGCGGTGCAGCAGCAGCAGCAGGAGGCCCCATTAGCTAAAGTGGTGCTTCAAGTTAAGAACAGTTTCAGATTAAGAACGGACCTCCGGAACGAATTAAGTACTTAACCCGAGGTACCACTGTACAGCAAACATGAAAATGACAAAGTTGTAAGCATGGTAGCTTGAAGTGATCCTTGAGAGTTTGAAGACTGTGTGGCGAAATCGTGATGGTTGGGAGCGCTGACTGGGGGAGAGAGAAGAGCAGAGAAACTCAAGAGGATGAAAGTGCTTTCCATTCAAGATCAGATAACAAGAAGCACTTGAAACAGTAGGAGCAGAAGAAGCTGCCAAGTCAGACCACCAGTCTCTCTACTTCAAACCCGAGGAAGCCATGACCCTCTAGACCAGAGGTTCCCAAAAAGTGGTCCATGGATAACCAGCGGTCTGCAAGCTTCATTCAGGAGATCCATGGCATGTCCACATTAAATATTCACATTGCTTTTTAATTGCTTAGTTTATCCCTAATATTGTATTTTATTGCATTACAGTTTGATTTCTATGGGATTCAAACAGTAACACAATAAAATACGATATATAAGAAGCAATAAAAAGTATAATTAAAAATCATACAGCATACAGCATCTCATATAGCGCATTACCATTTTTACAAGAATGGGGGGGGGGATAATTAAGTGGTCCACCAAGACTCTCAGTAATTTTTAAGTACAGTGGTACCTCTGGTTACGTACTTAATTCGTTCGGGAGGTCCGTTCTTAATCTGAAACTGTTCTTAACCTGAAGCACCACTTTAGCTAATGGGGCCTCCCGCTGCTGCCATGCAATTTCTGTTCTCATCCTGAAGCAAAGTTCTTAACCCGAGGTACTATTTCTGGGTTAGTGGAGTCTGTAACCTGAAGCGTATGTAACCTGAAGCATATGTAACCCAAGGTAGCACTGTAGTTCATTGGGGGCAATGGAATGGAGAACCATTGCTCTAGATCCCAACCTTTTTTTTGCCATGCCCCACCTAAGCATCTCTAAAATCCTGCTGCCCTCCCCCTCTTACGACATATAATTCTTATTATTCAAAAAGTAAGCAGCAAGAATACTCATTGCAAAGTACTGGAAGACGCAAGATCTACCCACTCTGGAAGAATGGCAGATGAAACTGATTGACTGTATGGGATTGGCAGAAATGACGAGCAGAATCCGTGACCAGGGAGAAGAGTCGGCAGAAGAAGATTGGAAAAAATTTAAGGACTATTTACAGAAACATTGTAAAATTAAGGAATGCTGAATGATGTTGGATGGAAATTAAGTGGTTTCTAGCTGTAATGATATAAAGGAACATGGATGAAAAAAAGGGTTTGGATAGAAAATAAGGTGATATTATAAGCTGTAATGCTTTAAGTTAAGGATTTGCTGAACAAATAATCTGAAATGGAATACAAGAAGGGGAGGTATGAGGAGGTCAGAGAAATAGGTTACTGAAAAGATGGTATTATGAACTATATGTTTTTTTTAGGTTTTTTGTTTGTTTTTTGTTTGTATAAAAAATTGAAAATTTCAATAAATATCTTTTTAAAAATATATATTATTCAAAAAGTGAACTCCCACTCACGTGGAGGAAGCCTAAAAGGCCATTAACTGTTAATAACTCATTCTCAAATTGCTCCCCTTAAAAATCAAATTGCCCCCCGTGGGACGTGTGCCCCATGCTGGGAACCACGGCTCTAGATGCTGTCTATAACTCCCATTATCCTAGACCTAGACCATACCGGCTGGGCTGATGGAAGTCCAACAGCACCTAGAGGCAGCAGATTCTAGCTCAGTACTGTTTACAGCCGCCTCCCCAAACCTGGTGCCTTCCAGATTTTTTTGGACCACACCTGCATCAGCCCCAGCCAGCATGACCAATGGGGAGATGCCCTCCGAAACCCTTAGAGGACACTAGGTTTGAAGAAGCCAGCTCTATGGTGACTGCTGGCAGATCACAAGGTTTGAAATACAAGTCTCAGAGTCCCACCTGGAGACACCAGGGACTGAGAACCTGGGACCCTTTGCATACACAGCATGTGCTCCTCCACTAAGCTATGGATGTTCCCTGTTACAAGGTTCAAGGAAGCAGCAGGGAAAGCCCCAACCATATTACCTCACGTTCTCCAGCACTTCAAATAAGTGTGTGATGCATCTTGTCTCCCAGCTAATTCTTGCAATGAGTCTGATGAGTGGTCTTCTTACACTACTAGAAGCTGATCCAACTTTGAAGGAGGCCTCTAGGAAGTCAAGCATTATAAATAATGTCCCGCTGTGCAAAAAATATATATGCATAAGCAAACATGCATAAAGTAACTGTGTTGCACAATCTGTTGCACATGGGTTTCCACTAGTGCAACCGCTGCATTGGATTGCTCTGTTGCACAAAATCAAAACTCACTTGCTAGTGCAAGAACCAAACTCAAAAGCCAAAAAGCTGGCCTCTACCACTGAGCTGTGTCCCTTCCCCTGAAGGTAAAGACCTTAAACTAGTTATGAAGCAAGGCCTTGAACTATCTTGGATGATAAAGAGTGCATGCATGGGAATCCAAAGGGTGTACAATTATATTCTGTTTCATTTAATTTTGTTTTGCTACTAACATAAAAATGGGGAATTCGTGGAAGGGAATTGGGGTCGACCTTAGAAAAAGATTTTTAAGAATAAGTACTGATGTATAAAGATTGAGGTTTATAAGTTAAAATTGGTTAATTAAAATGAATTAAAGAAAATAAGGCAAAGTTTGGGGACAAGAACTTGCTGAGCTAAAAATTGGAACTGGAATACAAGAAGGGGAGGTGTGGGGAAGTCAAGGAAATTGGTTATTGACAGTATGAAATGTAAATTTTATGTGTTTTTAATTGGTTTTTTTCTTTATTTTTTGAAAATTTCAATAAATATTTATTAAAAAAAAAAGATAAAGAGTGCATGCAAAAACTATGGCAAGGATGGGGAGCCAGCAATCCTCCAGATATTGTTGATTGTAACTCCCATCATTCTCTGACCGTTGACTATGCTGGTTGGATGAGAACTGTAGTTCCAACACCATCTGGAGCTCCACCACCTCCTGCCATCATAGGTGCATGGATTCTGTACAGGACAAGGCACTTCAGGCCCTTGCTTCACAACTAGTTTAAGGCCTTTGCTTTCAGGGAAAGGGCTGTAGCTCAGTGGAAGAGTGGACACTTTGCCTGCAGAAGGTCCTCTGGTGCAATCTCCACCATCTCCAGCTAAGGCTGGATATTTATTTAGTCATCCCATTTGTCCCCTAACGTTCCTCCAAGATGCTCAACATGGTTCCCTTTCCTTCATTTTCTCCTCACAACAACCTTGTGAGGTGGGTTAGGCTGAGAAACCGTAACTGGCACAAGGTCACCCAGCAAGCATATTCCCTGCCTGTAACCCTGGCGAACCATTGCCATTCAGGGTTGACAATAATCAAGAGATGAGACTAACTGAGTATATATATGTGGCAGCTTCCCACGCTCCAGATCTTAACTGAAAAACCAGTTGTGCCACACACACCAAGGGGTTAAGAAGATGCCACCACATTACACTTTCTAATTTGAAACTATGCCAAGCTCAAAGTTTTTTTTTCTGCTGAGCTGGTATGCCTCCAGAGAATTCGTCTTCTTCTTTTAACCCAACCAACTAACCAATTGCCCCCTTAAGGCACCATCAAAAGAACTAGGCAAGAGAGTTTGCCTCTCCAACTCTTCTTCTAATTAAGGTTTTTAAGATGTGGGGAGAGAGACAGAGAGACGGAGAGGGAGAAAAGCAGAGAGAGGCGCAAAGGAAGCTGCAAGTTCAAACACATTTGGAGACCCAACAGGCTGCTCCGGGTGCAGATGCGCTCTGGGAGACACAGAAGGCAGAGTTAAGACAAAGGAGTAAAGCCAGGCTCGCCGCTGTCTTTTTACAGCCTCTAAATCCGCTTGCCCTTTTTTCGAAATTGTATTTTTAGCTCAGCTGCAAAGGTGGGCGGCGACGAGTGGGGGGGGGGGAGATAATTAAATAAGCAAACGAGAAATAAACCACCCCAACCACCTCTTGTGAAGGACACACACACACACCAATTCTGCAGCTATTTGCAAAAAAATAGGGATGCGCGGGGGGGGGAAAGAAAAAACTTAATTCCCCTCCTGATCTCCCCACACACACACAGCTTGCAGAAACCCATGGCCACCCCTGGCTTCAGACCGGGGTTCTGCGGGAACCCTTCCAAGACACGCGTCACCCCGAGCTGCAGAGGGGAGGGAAGACCGAAGGACTCACCATCAGCCAGCCATCTGGGTGTCAGGAGCGACCCCCCATCCGCTGGGTTCGCCGAGACATTCACCGGCGCCTCCGGAGACAAGGAAAGGTGTTGGGTTTGGTTAGTTTATAATCCGAACTGGGCTGGTGCACAGGACGCAACTCTGAGGGGTGGGAGGAGGTGGACAGGCAGGAGTCATATAGTGGTGGTACTGAGGATGATGAAGATGATGGTGGTGGGGAGGAGGGGGAGCAGCAGCAGCAGCAGAGCTCCCTTGGCACAGAGGGTCCCTGGCTCTCGCTCTCCCCTCCGGCAGAGATGGCTGCTGGAAAGGCAACGGCCGCTGGCCACGAAAGGAGAAGGAGAGGCTTGCCCAATTGTGCCACACTGTCTTAAAGTTCGCTGGTGGGAGACGAGGAAGGAAGAAGGAGAGTGCGAGCGAGCCAGAGGAGCGTGGAGATGGGGCGAAGATGGTCCGCCCCTGCCTCGCCACGCTTGCGCACAGAGGAGCGGGGAGGCTGGGTCAGCTGGCACGTCGGGAAGGCGCGCGGGGGGGCGCAGAGAGCGGGGAAATCGGGGAAGGGGCGTGAGCTAAGCGGGGTTGGGGAGAGGAAGTCCTGCCGGAGCGGGCCGGTGTCTTCCTGCCTGCCTGCCTGCCTGCTTGCTTGCTTGCTTGGGCTCTGCCACCGTCGCTTTGCGCCCTGCTTTGCGCCTGGCGGCTCCTTCGCCGCAGACTGTTTGTGTGAACGCGCGTCGTGCGAGATGAATGAACAATGGCAGGGAGGACAAAGGGGAGAGGCGCCGCCGCGCGCGCCCATCCAGCCGCAGCCTCTGAAAAAAGTCTCCATCATTCGCTTGCGTCTTTGCCCAAGATCTCCACTTAGCTTTCTCACCAGGCGTTAGCTTTGCTCTCGTTTTCATCTCAATGCAGCCACCGAAATGTGATGTAGAGGGGCCTAGAGGTAGGGCTAGGGCCGCCCTGCAATAGTGTGCGCCATTTACAGTGTGTCCTTATGCATATTTACTCACAAGTAAGCCCAGCTGTGTTCAGTGGCGTTTACGACCAGGCAAGTGTATATAATGAGGTGGCAGCCTTGGATGAATTCTGGTTGCCCCGCCCTCTCTCATTCTAAGGGTCCCCTTTTCTTTTGTTTTCAAACAAGTTGCTAGACCTCATGGAGGCTGCCCTTCTCACTTAGCTGCGGAAGGGTCAGAAAGGAGAGGGAAGCCATCCTGACCCCACAACTGAATGTCGCAGGGCACTTCCTTGCCCCTCTTAAGAGGAGGGGACCTCTAAGAAGAGAAGAGAGACATTGCGAGAGATTTGTTTTGAGGGCCAGAAACTGTGTTGTTCACAGATCCGTCTTTGGCACTGGAAGCCCAGCTAAGCTAGAGTGTAAGGATTGTCTGGAAGGCTATCTTATTTACATTTTCATACCGTTTGATTGTAAAAAATTAAAAGGTTCCCCAAAGGGAGACTGTCTCCATTGCTGTTGCCCAAATACTGCAGGACGTTGTTCCTCCTGCCATACGCGAAACGAGGATTGGGCAATATCTGGTTTTCAACATTGTGACACATCACCAGCTAAACATCACAATATACTGATATATCACCACGTCTGAAATAAGGATGGAACTGTGTAGAGGCATTGGCTGGCATCATGGTTTTCCCCACATTCAGATTTTTGCATAGCACACACACACATCATGATTCGCATTATATTGCCAGGCCAAAAAAACATGAAACGGATATCACAATATGGACTTCAGACCGGTTTTGGTTTATATATTGAGCCCTACCTGAAACATTGCCAGTTGTTCCATGCATGACCCTTTTGGCCCAGGCTTTCCCTGATCTCCCAGAACAGCAGGAAACAAACAAGACAAGCTCCTTGTTGCTGCTAGGCTAGTGCTGGCCAAAGGAAGATATTGGGATATGCATATTCAAGTACTTTCCTCATGCCCAACTCATTTCATTCATGCCCTGAGTGCGCTGCCTTTACAGAACAAAACACAATTCACTGGCTTGGCTATGTTTTATTCAGAAGTCGCTCCCCTGAAATAAGTGAGATTTGCTTCCTACTGAGGTAAAATAGTGATATTGCAGTGCCAAACCCACAATTTTCCATGTCCCCCACACATCCACTATTGGTCTGTTCAACATCAATGGCCTGTTCTTTGTTAATATACAGTAATCATAAAACAGAAGTATAAAATACCAAGTGAATTAGCAAATACAATAATTAAGCGCTTTGCAGTTGCGGCAAGTTAAACACCTATAGAGGCTACACTTTAATACAAGGTTCTTTCGTTTTCCAAGGCTGCCAAAAAAATTGTTTGCGTGTTTTGCTTATATGTACCTAATACATTTACCTAAAGGATCATAGAATTGTAGAACTGGAAGGGGTCTTGAGGTTCATTCTAGGCCAATCCTCTGCAATGCAGGAATCGCAGCTAAACAAGCCCTGCCATCCAACCTCTGTTTAAAAACCTCCAATGAAAGAGAATCCACCCCAACTCATCTTTTACACATCCAACTGATCTCTTGTGTTCTGCAGGAGAGGACATCCTGCAGATATCGTCCTGTCCAGTGGTCCGTTCCACATGATGGCAGGAAAAGGCCTTTAGTGTGGTGGCATCTACTCATTGGACTCCTTCCCATTACCTGCCAGGCAGGCTTAGACATACTGCCTTTCTGGCGCCCAGTAAAGACATTCCTTTTTTTGAGACATCTTATAAAATATTTATCCCAGTTGGTTATCTGTCCTGGATCTGAGCTGACTTTAAGCCTGTGCAGTTGTTTTGAACGCTTTATATTTACATTTTAAAAAAAAGTTTTTAAAAATACATGCAATTGTTTGGACTGTTTTTATATATGTTTTCTATACTGCAGATCGATTCAGGAAGTCTCGTGGGAAGCACAACTGTTATGTATTGAGTTGAATAGGATCCAAAAGGCAGCAGTCTGATTGGTCCTAGAACAATAGGATTCAGAATGCAGCAGTCTGTGTGGTCCTAGAACAATGCAGCAGTATGATTGGTCTGCAGGAGCCACCCAATCCGGCTCCAGATGGAAGTGAATCCACAACCTGATTGGCCTACAGGAGAATTCCGGAATTAGCCAATCACGTGCAGCCCATTGTGTAAATAATGTATATAAAGCTGATGCTTTGGGGAAACTTTCATTCCTCCTCACCACTATGAGCTGAATAAAGAGCATGAAATCCACTCTTGACTCTGAGTATATTTCAATAACATTTTAAAAATAGATATATATGTTGCAGTTCTTGTCAATGGATTGCAGGGTGGCCAGGCAGACCACATACAGTGCACCAGGCCCATGAAATCCTGTTAGGATCTTTGGTAGGGAACGGGGGGCTAAAGAAGAGGTCTGGAACCCAAATAACCCTCAACCAGATGTGGCCCTCCAAGTCTCACACTCCCCCCCCCAAATGTCATCCCTACTTGGTTCTCTCTTTTGCTTGGCTAGAATGCATCCCTGAACTGTGGGGGTGGTTTTTCCTTGCCTGGCTGAAGGATGAAAGGGGGGAGGGCACATAGAAAGGTCTGGCTTTTTGTTGCTGTAAAAGGGCAATTCTTTGGCTTCAGCCCCACCCACATTTGGCCCTGGGCCCCCACTTACCACTTGCAAGAAGCCCCCAGATGGCTGCCCATGAATGTGGCTCTCAGGCTAGATAAGGTGCCCTGGTCTAGAGCCTTGTATTGGCTTTCCAAGGGCGTGGAGTATTATTTTAACTTGTAGGTTGTCATAAAACCTCCAAGCAGTTTCGAAAAATAATATGCAACAATAAAGTCCTTGGATTAAAAACCTAGTTGAAAACAAATATTTAAAAAATTTAAAAAGAAAACAAAATTGACAGTAAGCTAAAACCAGATTAAAACACACAACAGCTTCTACAGGAGGCACTGTATTATTATTATTATTATTATTATTATTATTATTATTATTATTATTATCTCAATACAGTGGTACCTCGGGTTAAGATCTTAATTCGTTCTGGAGGTCCGTTCTTAACCTGAAACTGTTCTTAACCTGAGGTACCACTTTAGCTAATGGGACCTCCTGCTGCCACCATGCGATTTCTGTTCTCATCTTGAAGCAAAGTTCTTAACCCAAAGGTACTATTTCTAGGTTAGCGGAGTCTGTAACATGAAGCGTCTGTAACCTGAGGAACGACTGTACATATACAAAATGTTTACATAATATTACATATACATTATACAGTGGACGCTCGGGTTGCGAACGTGATCCGTGTGGGATGCACATTCGCAACCCGCAGCGTTCACAACCTGCGTCTGCCCAGGTTGCAATTCGGCGCTTCTGTGCATGCACGCCTGCCGAAACCCGGAAGTACCCCGATCCAGTACTTCCAGGTTTTGGCGGTCCACAACCTGAAAAAATGCAACCTGAAGCATCTGTAACCCGAGGTATGACTATACTTGTAAATTCAAATTTCATTATGTATTAACATTTAGTCATTTCTGACTTACATTTTATCTGATCTCTTGTGTTTTTATTCAAAAAAGATATAGGAGGCACTATAAAGTGTACCTTCAAGGCACCTGCCTGGTGTCAATAGGAGACAACCCCCCCCCCTTTCAGCCTGAAGTGGTGCAGGCCATACTTCACCTCATTTCCGCAGGATGTGTGGACCAGGCCTACTTAAGAGTCCTGCCAAGTGGTGAGAAAAACCTTACTACACATCTGTTCCTCATCAGGAATCCCTGGAAGCAGGAGAGCAGTAAAAATCTCCATACTCTTTGGCAGGCCACTTCAGACAGGCAGCTTATGTATACCAAATGCTTACATATCCACCAGGGTGTGTGTTAAGTTATTGCATGGTAAATGGGCATTTTGTATTCAGCCAATGTCGCTTGTGAACACTTCAGCTAAGAAACGGAAGCACATCGGTCTGCAAGCAAATGTGCAATCCGATAATGATAGTTACCAGTCACAATTACAGGTGTGGGACGTGCAGTCGAAAAATAAAAAGGAACGCGGCACAATTCCGTGCACTTTTACTCAGAAGCAAGCCACACACTATTCAATCGCCCCTACTCCCAATAAACTGTAGAGGGTTGCAACCTTAAGCATTACAGTGGTACCTCAGGTTACATATGCTTCAGGTTACATACGCTTCAGGTTACAGACTCCGCTAACCCAGAAATAGTGCTTCAGGTTAAGAACTTTGCTTCAGAATGAGAACAAAAATCGTGCTCCAGCGGCGTGGCGGCAGCAGGAGGCTCCATTAGCTAAAGTGGTGCTTCAGGTTAAGAACAGTTTCAGGTTAAGTACGGACCTCCCAAACGAATTAAGTACTTAACCTGAGGTACCACTGTACTTGCAAAAAGCGATATAATCTTACACACACGGCACATGCACAAACATTAGCCGGGACATGATGATCCAAAAATGTTAAAGGAAATGCAGGAAAGCTGGTATTCTGCTGCTGAAGTGCTTATTGACTGCAGCATCAAGCAATGACTTGCATGTGTGAATGGACCAGCACAGACATAATTTAGTATTGCTCAATGTCAATGCCAAGAATGCTTATCAAAAGACACTTTTCTGGCTGAGAGATGTCAAACAGGCACATGGATTCATTAGCTGTTTTATTACGATTTCATTCTGCCCTTCCTCCAGTGAGTCCAAAGCTGTGTGCTTGGCTCCCTCTATTATCCTCACAACAACCTGGTGAGGTAGGTTATCCTGAGGGGTAAGTTACTGGCCCCAAGATCACATAGCGAACTTCATGGTTGAGCCTGAATGCAAGAACCACTTCTCAAGATAACACACTAGAGCAGGGATGGAGAACAGGCTGTCCCCCATCCCAGACGTTGCTGGACCACTGCTCACACTCATCCTTGACAACTGGCCACCCAGGCTGGGGCGGATGGGAGACCAATGGTATCTGGAGCACTAGAGGTTCCCCACCACCATGCTAAAGTATTGGGCACAAATATGGTGCAATGCAGCAACTGGAAAAACAGAGTAAGAGAACACAATAAATGTCTAGCACCTAACACCATAGAATCTGAAGAAGCATCAAATAGCCCAAACGACCATAGCCCAGACAGAGTGTCTGCTTTGCATGCAGCAAGTACCATGTTTGATTCCCAGCATCTCTAAATAGGGCTAAGATAGATCCCTCCCTAAAATCAGGGAGAGGTGCAACCAGTCGTTGCAGAGGAGCCAATACCGAGCTTGCTAGACCAATGGCCTGGCTTAGTGTAAGGAAAAGCTTTCTCTGTTCCCTTTGATGACCCTTTCAAACCAACAGCTGTGTAGCCTCTCCTGGTGCGAAGGGTTTATCTTCTATAAGTCACTTACTCTCCAGATGGCTAGTATTTTCACAAATGTGCCTATGTAGTTCACATCCCACCCCAAAGCAAAGCAATGAGTGGAGAATTATGGGGAGCAAGTAACAAACTGCATCTGCAATCAGGGTTTAATTATTGCCAAGGAGAGAAGGAGAAACCTATCCAATTGGCTGTCAATGTGGCAAAGAACTGCCAGGAACTGCCTCCACCTTATTCTGTTTCAAGCTGCTTTTTTTGTGTTTTTTGTTTAAGCGACATCTGAAAATAATCATGCTATTCAGCGAGATTAATAATGGCCTGCAGAATGCAGCGCAAACGTCAACATTCATGTAGCACAAAACAATGAAAAAGAACATGTTGGCTAAACTAGTATGACCTTTCGCAACGAGAGCTTGCGCACATTTTGCTTTGCTGAGCTCAGGTAACGAAAAGCAGGCACAAGGTCTGTCCACAACAAACCGGGTTTTCAATGGCAAAAGAAATAAATACACATCGCTGACAATATAGGGTGGTGCAGTCATGTATAAATGAATGGGTTTCCCTACAATAAATGCGTCACTTTGAATTCCCCCCCCCCCAACAGTGAAGTCTATTAGATAGTGAGTCATTCTAACCCAGGGGTCACCAACAGGGTGGTTTCCCATAGGGGACTACAACTCCCATCTTCCCTGGCTTTAGGCCATGCTGACTGGGGGTGATAGAAGTTGTAGTCCTACAACAGCTGGACGGCCAGTGCTTGGCCATCCCTGCTGTAACAGTTCTTTACTTACTTTCAGCTTTTCCTTAACCTTCCTCCTATTGCCTGTGCCTCCCTTGACTTCCTATATTTAATGGCTTTCAGTCAAGCACAGTAAATGATTGATTAATTGACTTCCATTATCCCTTACAGAGGTCATGTCCACACCATACATTTAAAGCACTCTTATATCACTTATTTATAGTTGTCGTCACAAAAGTAGGGGTCACGTCATAGCTGTGAGTACGGGGGAAATCAATCAACGCTTTTTTAAAATCAGAAAAGCAATGTTTTTTTTAGGAAGGATTTGGGAAATAAACATCAGTTTGTACTTTGTGCAAAAGCTATGCATGCTTTGTTTAATGTGTTGCAAATTCCTTCGCTCATGGGAAACGTTTGAATCTGCTTACAGAAAATAAAATTTAAAAATCACATTGTAAAAACAAGGGAATATCTATTTCAGCTAGCTTTCAGCACTCTCCTAAATAAATAACATCTTTCAACTTGCTGTGCATAAGTTGGCATTTCTTTAATATGTGTGCATGTAAAAAAATGTTTCCCGGATTTTTGCAGACTTAAATTCACCCCAAATATGGGGCAGGGTGTGTGGGTGTGTTGCAGACAGGTGCTATGAATTTCTGTGGGCTCACATATAAATAAAAACTTGCAATGGATTCCCATCAAGGTGCAATATAGAAGAGATTAGCAGTCCAGTCCTATACACGTCTCCTCAGAAGAAAGCTTGATTGCATTCAGTGGGACCAACTTTCAGGTAAGTATTTATATGGAATTGCAGATTCAGACTGCAATCTTATGCCCACTTACCTAAGAATAAGCCCCACTGAACTCACTGGAACTTACTTCTGAGTAGACATGTATAGGATCACACTGCAAGCTGCTACTCTGAAAGGTGCTTCCTGCTTTTTTTGCATTGAGAATGCACCTAAAACAAGCAAAAGATGAAGAGAAAGATGGTTGACATATCCACAAACATTGCTTGGTTGCAGGGCCAGATTTAGGTTTGATGAGGCCCTAAGCTACTGAAGGTAATGGGGCCCTTTATATGTCCAGCTGTCCTCTGTCAACAACAAATTGTCGCTGTTTTTTGTGTTGAATATATGATACAGTATATGGTAATTTATGGGCCTAATAGGTATCTAAAGCCATTTGCACATAACAAAATATGTATTTTATCAAAGTAATTGTTGAACTGAAATACAATTAAGAAGAAGTGTATTAATAAAGGTAAAGGTACCCCTGATCAGTGGTCCAGTCACCGACAACTCTGGGGTTGTGCATTCATCTTGCTCTATAGGCCAAGGGAGCTGGCGTTTGTCCGCAGACAGCTTCCAGTTCATGTGGCCAGCATGACTAAGCCGCTTCTGGCGAACCAGAGCAGAGCACAGAAACACCGTTTACCTTCCCACCAGAGTGGTACCTATTTTTCTACTTGCACTTGATGTGCTTTTGAACTCTTAGGTGGGCAGGAGCTGGGACCAAACAACAGGACCTCACCCTGTTGCGGGGATTTGAACTGCCGACCTTCTGATCAGCAAGCCCTAGGCTCTGTGGTTTAGACCACAGTGCCACCCACATCCCTAAGTTTATTAATAGTGAAATACAATTAAGAGGAAGTATATTAGTAGTGAAATAATTATTAAGCTCTAACTGTATGTAGGTTTTATTTTATTTGTTTTTTATCTTATATTTTGGAAATGTATATCCAGGTTTTTTTAATTTCAATTTGAGTAGGGCCCTAAGCTATAGCTTGTTTAAATCCAGCTCTTCTTGGTTGTATCAGTTGATGGCACACTGTATTTGTTCTTGACACTTAAATTCACCACAGGGCTCCATGAAGCCCTCAGGGTAGATTACCAGACAACGTAAAACAGCCATGAAACCACAGTAATACTCGATCAAAAGCTATCAATTAAAAGCAAGATCCCCAAACCAGCACAATAAAACAGCTTCAGGTCATTAATAAACAGTCCACTTCTCTAGGCAAGCAAGCCATTCCCAATTAAACTCTGCTGCCAGACACCTTCTGGAATTAAAATAAAAGTTTTGTTTGTTTGTTTGTTTTACAATTATGAGGAAAAAATTTCAGATGGAACTCACCAGAAGTCAGTTCTCGCACCTCTCAGGTGGCCGCCATTGCCATCCGAAGAGAACAAGGGAGGTGTTCATGGTGAGTTCAGGCACAAAACATCCCTCAACTGGGGACCACAGCCTGCTACCCGTTGCAGCCTCCTGATTCTAATTGATGCTTTACTAATGTAATATAAAGCACAGAATAAAAAACATGAGCCTTGCTATATATTAAGAGTCATGGGCTGATTTAGCACCAGTTAGTATTATTTGCCGATTTCATTTGGAGAGAGACCAAACGAGCGAGAGCCTCGTTGCTGCAGCAGCCCATGGTGGAAAATAAGATACAGCTGTAAAAAGTATGTTTGATGTTAGCAGCACAATCCTGCATGCTATCACGAACCACTGCGGGCCAGCCACTTACCTTACGCTTTAGAAGTTATCTTCCAAAAAAACAAAGAAACATGTTCCTCAGAAAACAGCATGTTGCTTTACCCTTTAGTTAGAAAAATACCTTCTTAACCCCTCTAAAAGCAACATGTTTAGCTTTTTAGGATAAATCCACCCTTCTGAAGGTAGCCATATTGCAGGTTTAGGTAGAAGAGAGCAGTTTCTGTTTTACTTGCAAAAAGAGGCACATCCAGTCATTTGACTGGACACACCTGTGAAATCTTTGCCCTCCCAGGTTACACATCACAGCTTGCCTGGGTTTCATTAATTGTCTTGTCAGCTAGGACCAAACAGCTGTGGAAAAGTCAACCACAATGAGATGGTACAACGAAATGTGGTGTAACTTTTAGTGTTGGACCAGGACCTGGGTGGGAAACCTGGGTTCCAATCCCCACTAAACCATGAAGCTCCCTAGATATCCAGATGAGTCAGTCAGAGACATTAGTAGTAGTAGTTGCAGTGGTATACAGTGGTACCTCGGGTTACATACGCTTCAGGTTACAGACTCCGCTAAGCCTGAAATATTACCTCGGGTTAAGAACTTTGCTTCAGGATGAGAACAGAAATCGTGCTCCAGCAGCACAGCAGCAGCGGGAGGCCCCATTAGCTAAAGTGGTGCTCCAGGTTAAGAACAGTTTCAGGTTAAGAACGGACCTCTGGAACGAATTACGTACTTAACCTGAGGTATCACTGTACTGACAATCTCACAGCTTCAAAATACAAATTAAAATACAAAATGCATAATAAAAACATGAATAAAAGAATCCCATAACCACTGCTCCTCCCACAAACTATTTTGAAAGGATATTGAATGTTCATCAGCCAAAGGCATTCTCTCAACATAGTCTACTTCACAGGGTTGTTGTGAAGATAACATGAGTATGGAGGAAGCATGTATAACACCCCAAACTCCACTAACACTAATAATAATAATAATAATAATAATAATAATAATAATAATAATAAATAATAATAATAATAATAATAATTCTTGATGGGCAAGAAAAGAGCTTTGATGGCTGACACAGAAATTAAATGGATGTAAGGTTTTGTTTGTGTTTAGAATAGATTTTTGAAAGATTTAGAAAACTTATTGATTAGAATATTTGTGTGAGATTGTATGGGAAAAATATGAAATAACAGTTACAATCTTGCTTAAAATGTATATAGGAAGTGCAGTGTAAGCGATGGAAGTCAATCAATGAAATTTTATTATTGAGATATTTGTAGAATAAATTTGGAAGAAATTCTTCCGACTTTTCTTCTTCTTCTCTTTATTTTTTCTTTTTCTTTCTTCTTTTCTTCCTTTTTTCTCTTTTGTTTTTTTATATATGTGTGCTTATCTGAAATATATATGTATTTGCAATATTTTGCTTATATTTTGTAAAAATTATGTTAAATAAATTTTAAAAATGTAAAAAAAAAGAAATTAAATGGATTAAAGCCTATTGAAATGCAGTTCAGAATCAGAATCAAACGTTTCAATCAACGTTTGATTAGAAAACGTTGTGATATAAGAACATAAGGACAGCCTGCTGGATCAGATCAATGGCCTATCTAGATCAGCATCCTGTTCTCACAGTGGCCAACTGGGAAACCCACAAACAGAACACAAGAGCACCTTCCCCTTCTGTGGTTTCCAGCAACTGATATTCAGAAACATTGCTGCGTCCAACTGTGGAGGAACAGCAATAAGCAATAAGCCTAGTGGCCACAGATAGCCCTCTCCTCTATGAGTTCTCCGCTTTGACAGCAGGGATGGGGAACATGTGGCCCTCCAGATGTTGTTGGACTTCAACTCCCAGCAGGCATAGGCAACATAGCGCATGGACAAGGATGATGGGAGTTGAAGTCCAACAACCTTTGGAGAGCCACAGGTTGGCCACCACTGGCCTACAGAAGGGAGCTGGGCTTGCTGAGATGCTTGCAGGTAAACATGCAGAGAGGGTGGGGCTCCGTGCATATTTCTGCACCAGCTCTATCAGCTGTACTATGTAGGACAGCGATAATCGAGCTTACATGCTGTGTGTCCAAATGGATTTTTGCATGGCTGCCAAGTCTAGTCACAAGCTGGGAATTCTAGGAAAAAGGCAGCAGAGTGCTTCATCCTCCATTCTGCAGGCGCTGCCAATTACACACAGACAAAGAGAGATTTTGTTTCTTGTGGGTTTTTAAAACATATATATATATTTAAAGCCAACCTCATGATTTCAAAAGTTCCAAGACCTGCATTTCTGAGTATCTGGACACCCTGAGTTTTATGTATGTGTTCAAATCATCAGGCACGCCCCACAGAAAACTCGCAGCATCCCCCTTTGTGTTTTTTTTTTTAACAAGCTGCTCCTTCAAGCTCCGTTTTGTATACACCTTTCACAATGGAAGAAAAGCTCGTGATCTTCTCTGGGCCACTGCAAACTGCAGGTGCGCACAGGAGGAAGGTGGCATCCTGATTTTAATCAGGGTCATGGCGAGGGGCAAATGTTTAAAGGCCCCACTTCCTCACACTCTGCTCCCAATCCAGACTGTGCCCAACCCTACCAGCTAGTTTGTGAATGAATGAAAAATCGACGACACATAACCAAGCCTATGTGTAAACATTACGAATGTCACATCTAGACAGGTCTTTAGTCACTGTGCTAAGCATCTCATCTTTAGGAGTGTTATTGGATCATTTGCAGTGTTTCCCAAACAGCTGTTTTTGGACTACAACTCCCATCATCCTTAGCTAGCAGGACCATTAGGGATTATGGGAATTGTAGTCCAGAAGCAGCTGGAGACACAAGTTTGGGAAACACTGATTTGGTGCATGTGTGAGAACCTTTGGCTCTCCAGATGTTGCTGAACTACTATTTCCATCATACCTGCTGGGACTGATCAGATCTGCAGTTCAGCAACATCTGGAAGGCCAAAGGTTCCTCGCACTTGATTTTCTGGCTCTTAACGTAGAGGAAAGACAGCGGGAGTGCCTGTCCTTTGAGGAAGCTATTTACCCATTGCAGCTCTTGTTGAGTTGCAGTGATAAATCCAGAGCTGTGACGGGAAAGCTCCTCTGAAGATGAGCAAGTTCAGCTGTGTGCCTCTGCACTGTAGGACCAAATGAATGATCTAACTGCACTCAACAGAAATCATCGCACACACCCTGCCACCCAGGAGAGGTTCCCTGGAAGGAAGGAAGGCTGGAGCAGTCAAGCATGTAGACAGGCAGTGGGGTGGCTTCCCCAGAGAATGGGAGCCTTTAATTATTGAATTAAGCACTTTATTTGTGGCCTGGAGTTGACAGACTCTGCAATGTTCTGCCGAAATCCGAGGCACCAGATGCCAATTTCTACTCCCCTCCACCTCTTGCCACACAACACATCCTGTTTCTTCTTCCCCTAGCAACAGGCAGTATCCCCAGCCCCCTCCCCGAAAACCCTATATAGTTCTGCCTCTGCCCTCAAAGCACTTCAGTGAGCATGCTCAGTTGTGATAGAACACGCTCTGTTTTGGGATGGAAAACTAGAAAGGGCCAGGAGGCCTCACACTGGACTGTGTTTGCTTGGTTCCAGCTTCCCCTGACTGTCCGTCCTTCTGGCATCCTTCTGGCGGGGGGGGGGCGACGACAAGGTGCCCCCTCCCTAAATATTTTATTCAAGTTGGCGCCACTGCCATGTAGGTTTATTTGGAATTATGATTGTGTGCAGCAGGGCTTACTCCCATTTTAATGTGTATATATAGGATTGCAGCCTTAAGGAATTTTAATTGTAGGAGGACCAGATCGCAATGTAACGATGCAGCATTTGGGATTATGGGAGGAAGGAACACAATGTATATATGGAGATACTGTATACTGAATCAGACCCATGAACCACTGAGATCACTACTATACATCCGGACTGGTTGTAGCTCTCTAGGGCAGAGGTGGGCAACCTTTTTTGGCTCCCACGGGTCAACTTTGACAGGTGGGCGGGAAATTCCACCTGACAATCACATGATGTCATTATGACATCTGGGTTTTCCTAAGTGTCTGACCGTCACCTGGCTGTCGGGCGCTTGGTAACCAGAGCATGAGGGGTGTTGTCAGCCTCATGCTTAGTACTTACTCTGGGAAGAGTCTAGGGACCAAAACATTGACAGGATTTAAAAAAACTCTCGCAATGTAGTGGGCACTATGGTAAAAACTGAGTTTTAAGAGAATATTTTACAATGCAGTTGGAAAAGAATATCTTGGGAAACCATGGAGGGAAGTCCTGGGATTCAGAGAATCCTATGTGTAGAATGTCTAAGATTTACCATATGTTGTTAAATTGTTAAAAGCAAAAATGAATACACACACCAAACATTAGGAGGACACCAGATTGGGGAGAGGTATTTTAACTAGGGGTGCCAAAGCATGCTCCCAAAAGGAAAACAAAAGTCAACACATCCAGAACATACCCATTTATTGACAGGACGGAAATGCTCCAACAGCAACACGAAATATAGCCTCCAATCTTACAAAACCATAAACAAAATGTCTTAAAAAAGCAATATAAAACGATCCCTATGAAACGTATGTACACTTAGTTCAACGGTCTTTTGAGAGTTTAGACGCGACCAGCTTCCTGGAATTTCTTCAACAGGGGTTCGTCTGCCCGGAGGGCGAAGGTCAGGGTGCATTTCTGATAGTACTGGGAGTCGCGCTCCAGGTGGTCGATCACATCTGAGAGGAGGTGGGCTCGCTCCACAGTGCATCCAGGAGCGTCGTAGCCGAGGGCGGTGAAATGCACATGGAGGTGGAAGTAGGAGGGCTGGTAGTGCAGGTAAACTCGCAGCTGAGCCCCACCAATGCCAAAGCGCTTCACTATGGCTTCCTGGAGGGAGGGGAAAAAAGGCTTGAAACCAGCAAGAGCCAACCTTTTCTGCAACCGCACCACAAATCATGCCAACATTATGAGATGCTCGTCTGCATTTCATACATCAGTCCAAATACTTTCAAAAGTGGCCATTACATCAGCACAAAACAGAAGAGTAAAAAGTGGTCTCAGTAAAGGCTCTGGCCCCAGGAAACCTGTTGAGCTAAAAGTCCAGGGCAAATGAAAGCAGACTCAGCTTGGCACTTAGAGGACATCTAACTTTGGCCTCCGGCCACAGCCATCACAGGTGTATGGTCTGCAGAAACTTGCCCAGAAGGGATTGTGGTCCTTGTACTGAAATGTTTCCCACCCCTGGTGCATCACTTTGGCAGGAACAAGAGACAGAGCCCTTTTGGTGGTGGCCCCAGATGTAGGGAATGCTCTTCTTAGGAAGGCGACCAGATGTTGGGGGGGAACACTCCCAGACATTGCCGGACTCCAACTCCCACAATCCCCCATCATGGGCCACACTGGCTGGGGCTGCTGGGAGAGCCACAGGTCCCCTTTCCTTGATCTAGATCCTTTCCCCTGACCTGGTATTGTATGTGTAGGTTGCATTTTATGTGTGCGGAAGTTTCACAAACTCACTCATTGTCTCCCTGATACTCAGTAGCCGTAAAAAGCAGAAAACCCCCGCAACAGACGCATCACGTGGGGCTCCTTCTGTTCTGCTCATCTGTTTTAATTCTTATTTCCCTTTGGCTACCTCAATAACAAGGCCCACTGGGTTGAGAGCATGGTGGGTGGAAAAGATGAATTGCTGGCATCTCTCCCTAAACAGGGACCTTGCTTGGCTTTTATTGCGTTCCATTCCAACTTTTATCACACTGGAGGGTTTGGCGAGTTACAGGCTCCCATTACCGGAAAGTGTAATCAAAGCTATAAACAGAGGCACTGAACTTGTCAGATCCCCTTCAGAAACACCAGGGCTCTTATTTTGCTTGAGAATGCAGCGAGCCTTGGCCCAGTCTCAGACTTCATCTCCTGGGAACTGTGTTGCAATTCTAGTCCGAATTCTTCCAGGGGGTAAAGATGGGGGTGGGAGGAGAATAACTACAAACATTGGTTTTACTTCCCTGACCCTAACTATACATTTTACTTGGAAGTAAATCCTACCGAATTCAAGAAGGGAATCGATTCACACCACTTGACCCCACCCCCAAAAAAGGTTAGAGGCGGCACAATGGGGCACGGAACACAAATAGCTCAGTGCACAGCAAAGGCCATCAAGCAAAAACCATTTTTGTCTGCCTCCAAGCGGAGGCAGCGTATGTCAGCTGACCCCTACAAAAACTCAATTTGAAGCTATCTTAGTTACCCTCTTGGAAAAGATCAGGAAAAAGAGGGAGGGAAAGTGAGAGAAAAGCAGCGCATTCCAAAATAAACACTCCATGGACACTCTCATTGGTTCTGGGAGGGGCAAACTCTGTTCCAGCTGAGGATCCCATTTCCAGCTTATTGCCCAAAATGAGCCAAAGAGGAACTGCGTTGTTTTCGCTCTACAGCCAGATAACCTTGACCACCATATAATAATAATAATAATAATAATAATAATAATAATAATAATTTATTATTTATACCCCACCCACCTGGCTTCATTTCCCCAGCCACTCTGGGTGGCTTCAAATTGAATATTAAAAACACAATACAGCATTAGATATTAATAACTTCCCTAAACAGGGCTGCTTTCAGATGTCTTCTAAAAGTCAGATAATTGTTTTTTTCTTTGACATCTGATGGGAGGGTGTTCCACATGGCGGGTGCCACTACCGAGAAGGCCCTCTGCCTGGTTCCCTGTAACCTCACTTCTCACAATGAGGGAACCACCAGAAGGCCCTTGGCGCTGGATCTCAGTGTCCAGGCTGAACGATGGGGGTGGAGATGCTCCTTCATGTAGCATTCTGTAAAGTAAAAACCCTTTTTCTTTTTGAGGGGTTTGTGTGTCATGAAACCATCAGTCTGTGAGAAAACCTATATATGTAAAGGATGTATAAATAAAACCTTGGCTTTACAGTGAGATGATAGGAACAGACATGTAAAGGAGGCAGTTTTCTGCACACAGGGATCACTAGAAATAGCCTAAGGGAGTGGGGCAGGGGGGCAAAGGTGCTGTCAAACTGGCCAACAGAGCAGAAAAATAAATACAGTAATGATGTGACTTAAGGCTACAACCCTCTGCTTACTTGCAACCAATACTTCCCACTTTTACATGTAAATTAATTTGTTTGGCACATACCCTTTATGCCCCATAGATTAATTTATGTGTAAAAGTGGAAAGGAGTGGCTGAAAGTCTCCAGCACACAAAGGACTGTGGGGAAGGAAGGAGGCAGAGAGGAGTTTGCGCCTCTGCTACTTAGCTAGGTACATCTCTGGAAGGAAGCCTGTCTTTTATGTAAAGAACTCTCCTATGTACAAAGCCTCTTCTAGCATGGCAGTCTAGGGTAACTGCTATCAGGAAAGATAATCCCTTGAATGGGACATCAGTTCTCTGATTTGCCTTGGAGATTTTCCTCTACGACAACAACCTACAGGAAACTGATCATGTTGCTCTATTCCTGGGATGCAGAACCTGCCCTGTCAATGTTTCAACTTTGCATAGAAATGTTGTAAAGTAGAGCCCTCTTAGCATTTTAGTCCCACGCTCCACCCCAGCATACACAGCGAGAAGTCTTATTCAGATAGAACTCTGCTCATATCCTGAGACTATGTGTGCTTTTTGGCTTTGTCCGGAACAATGATAGGTTTTTTTTTTAAAAACCCTGAGGAAATCAGGATAGCTCAAGCTAAGTATTTGTGGGAGAAGGGTATTTTTGTGTCTCAGCCAATATGCATAATGGAGTGTCCCCAGAATTAGTCCCCAGAATGTTTGCCACATCTCATGTAAGTACGTCCATGCCCTTGTTCAGTCAGATATTAATTAACTCTAGGAAAATTATAATCTAGCAGGACCTTTTCCCAGAAATTGTATTAAGCCTGGGGCACCTCAGTCAGCTGGCTGGGAGCTCAGATTGTTCCGGGGACTCTTGTGACTGAGCTACTACTGTATGGTGGGAAAGTTTCGTTGATATGGCTATAACAACTCTGTGCTTGATTTAACACAGTTGTCGTTTGCACCCAGTGTTGTCCTCAACAAGATCGCCTTCTATGTCAGACTCCAAACCCATCAGGAAGTCGCTTTCCTATAACAGGGCATTTCTCTGAACCCACTGTGTCCAGCCTTTCCCCACTGAGGCCCTTTCAAGCTCCACATCTCTGTCCAATTTAGCTTTGCATAACACTCAAGAGGCTGCTCTACGCTACTCTGTTCCAAGGTTCTCTGACCCTGTGGATTACTGCCAGAGGTCTGTCTTCAGATTTAGTTGGATCCCTACCCTTGCCTCCTCTCCTGGGTCTCTCAGTGATGTTTGTTGTTTCTCTGGAGCCAGTGAGGACCCTTGGGGGAAGCACAAACCAACATGGTCCCAAAAAGAAACTTTTTTCTATGCTGAAACTATGTAAGCAAAGTTCCAAGGCACCCAGAGTGGATCTGGATATGGCGGGGAGAAGCAGAAACAGATTGACCTGGCTCTGTTTAACTCCACTATCAAATAAATCAACAATTTATCCATTGTTAGGACCCAGTCATAGGTTATGGTGAAAAAATGTGAAAAATGGAATAATGGCTATTTTTGGTTGCACTGGTTCCAAGTTGCTACCTGTCGTTTATACAAAGGCAGTCCCCTCCCACCCTGGATAGAATATTTAAAAGACAAGTGAAAAGCCCATACAATTTTCATCTGTGTGCCTCTACTACTGGCTGAACAGGAAGCTAAGCAGGAAGAAGGAATTAGAAGGGGATGGATATATGCTAAAGCTTCCATTTTTGTTCACACAGATTGAAGAGATCTGCATCTACAGATGTAACCTAGGGAAGGTAGACATTGAAATTAGTTGGGTTGCAAGTGGAAAAAACTTATCTTATTCTGTCTTCCTGTTTAGCTACGTGCCTGAATCCCTGGGATTTCATTGGTACTTTGGAGTGCCTTGTGGTCAGGTTCTGAAGGAGGAAGCAGGTCTCAGTCAGGGTCTCTAGTAAACCTTCTTCAGCTCCTTGCCTCCTGCACCACCAGCCCCTCAGCGGACCCTTCTGTTCCAGCCTGAGCACTGTCAGCTGACCTCCCAGGCCAAGGAGGACACATACTTGTGGCTGACTGTTTCAGAAGAGCACAATGCCCCTACCAACCCTTGTTGAACATCTTCTATATTCATGGAAATAACCAGAAGACTTTATCAATGATATGCTGCTAAAATGCACCATTAGCTAGGAAAAACCTCTGGTTTCTGAAGCAATTAAGTGATGCACATGTCATTTCCAAAGCACAGATGAAAGCTGGGTGAAAAAGAGGGTGGGTCTCCTGGAGCTTTAATAGTTGTGCGCAAGAGAGAATTAAAATTAAAGGGGCAGGAGCTCTGTCTTGCTTTTCACCTGCCCACCCTACACACTAGGTGGGCAGAGAAGGGATAGCTTTTGCAAAGCTGATCTACGCAGCTCCATTCTATACCCATGTTTCCTTCAATGCAAGCCTCAGAGCTTGCTCCTGAGTTCAATGTGCACAGGACTGCAGTATCTCCCAGCCTTTCAGCCAATTCCTCCAGAATTGCCATGTGGGTGCCAGCTGTTCGGCACAATGCCACTCAATTCTGAAGAGTTCTGCGCAACATCTGGCCCCAGAGAGACACATTTCATTTTGTCAGTTTTGTCTGGCAGCAGGCAATTCATCACTAGGGAGAAATAATTGTCCCCAGAAGACTAAGAAGTGGTGGCAGAGAGAAAGGAAATGGGGAGGCGGCAGAGGGGGGAGGGCGGACCATAGGCAGGAGAAGCGGTAGATCCATACCATGGTGTAGAAACTGCTGTGCCTGAAATATTCAAAATAAATTGTGAAGAGTAAGCATGAATTCTTCTGGATTGCCAGCTGAGATGCTGACACGGGCAAATGACTCAAAAAATTCACAGGAAATGAGTAAGCAGCTAAAGAGGAACAGAGGGCCTTTCAGATGCCACCCCCCAACCCCCAAATTTCCTCTTGCTTCTGGTGCCAGTAAAGTTGATATGTGTATCACACATGTATGCTGGGGGATGGGGATCAGCTATAATCCTTTTTACAACTTTTGGCCCCTCAAATGCGGGTGGTGGTCAGATATGCTTTTTTAGCCCCAAAGAGGGAGAAACAAATTTTCAAAAGCAAAACCTTAAAGGAAAGTTCAAGGTTAGCACTGTTGTGAAGGGTGGAGAGAAGATGTAATGAAGAAAGCTGTGCTGTACCAAGTCAGGTTTTATTGGTCCATCTAAGCTCAATGCTGTCTACACAAACTGGAAGCGGCTCTCCAGAGTATCAGGCAAAGGCCTCTCCCATCCTTATCTAGAGATTCAATTTTGGATCTCCTGCATTCAAATAAAGTTCTCTACCACTGAGTTGGACCCTTTCCCAACTAGCATGCAGGTATTCGCTACCTGTGTGTTTGTGATTACTTACGTTGCGTGCAATTAGATCATTCATTTGGTCCTACAATGGAGAGACACAACATCACCTGCTCGTCTTCAGAGGAGGTTTCCCGTCACGGCTCTGGATTCATAATTGCAACCTACCTAGGGCTGCAATGGGGAACCTCCTTTGAAGGCAGACAGGCACTCCTGCTGTTCATCTCTGCATTTGGAGCCAATCAGGAAGGGGGGAACTTTGGTCCTCCGAATGCTGCTGAACTACAACTCCTACCATTCATGGCTATTGGGTCTACTTGCTGGGGCTGATGGGAGTTGTAATTCAGCAACATCTGGAAGGGCAGTGGTTCCCCACACCTGGTCTACATGAATTCTTCTTCTTCTTGAATACCCCCATATGCTCAAGCAGTACAGTGGTGACATACATGGCCTTTAAAAGTAGCGTAATAAAAACATTTTTTCAAGCTGTAGTGGGGGTCCAGTATCATTCTAATGATGTGTGGAAAGCAGGACTTGGTCACCACGACACTATCATCTTATTTGCCACCAAGGTGGCCAGCTTCAGCTGCAGCTCTCTGTTTAACAGCAGTTTGATCTACAGCCATGAGCTCCATGCCACAAAATATTGTTTCTTCCTGTTTTTTTTCCTTTTCTATATCAGGCCATTGTTAAATGCACAGTAGTAGGCTAGGGTTCCCCCTCTTTCATCTCCTTCATCAGTTGGCAACTCTATTATCCATTAATTTGGGGGAGCAGAGATTGCAGTTCCCCACAATGAAACAGAGCTGGTAATTGGGGGGGGGGAAGACACTCTGTGACTAAAATGTGACCTTGAGGAACGGCACCTGGATTGCCACAACTGCCTGCTTATTTCGTATACAAGTGCAAAGGTGTGTGAGAGAAAGAGAAAGCAAGGAGATAGTCAGCAACGAACGAGGAAGCTGGCGTGAATTCGGCTAATGCAGAACCAGGAAAGGGGAGGGGGAATCAATTAAAAAGAGATGAGGAGGCTCACCTTCCCTTCTCGTGAGATGTTCCTCAGCAAAGGCAGGTGCTCAGCAGTAAGATCCCTGAGTGACTTGATTCCCCGGCAGTGGCAGATAGCAATTAAGTATAAATCGTCTACCTGTAGAGACAGAATAGACGGCAGAGCTTAGGTACGCTGAGAAAAGATTATTAACTTCTGCCAAAGCAAATCAAGAATTCCAGGCACCCAGATAAAGACGCAAGGCAGAGGCCACCTACCTTTTCAGACCCACAGACACATTTATAAACCAGAGCATGTTTATTGGGAACCACATAGCAACTGAAACCAAGCATACACTTTCACCTAGAAGCAGCCAATATGGTGCCTTCCAGATGGTGTGGAATACAACTCCCACTAGCCTCAGCCAGTATGGCCTATAGCCGTGCATGATGGGAGTTGCAGTCCAAAGCATTTGGACAGCTACCTCTGCCATAACCTATTCTATTGGCTACAAGAGAACGCCTCTTTCAAGCCTACCCAGAAAACACTCTGGGTGCCAAGGAAGGCCTTGGTGGCAGGGAAGGCCCAGCTGACAATACCCCTTGGAAGGCTCAGCGTTAGTAAGAAAGGGTCCTTTGGCAGCACGTGCATGTGCCCTTTCACCTGAATGGGATAAAGACACCCTGAAGGCAGGGTCAATGACACCTAAGACAGTGGCTCCCAGAGGGTGGTGGTTGGCTGTTGAATGCATGCATAAGTGTCTGCATGTAAAGGTAAAGGGACCCCTGACCATTAGGTCCAGTCATGGCCGACTCTGGGGTTGCGGCGCTCATCTCGCTTTATTGGCCGAGGGAGCCAGCGTACAGCTTCCGGGTCATGTGGCCAGCATGACTAAGCAGCTTCTGGCGAACCAGAGCAGCGCACGGAAACACCGTTTACCTTCCCGTCGGAGTGGTACCTATTTATCTACTTGCACTTTGATGTGCTTTCGAACTGCTAGGTTGGCAGGAGCAGGGACCGAGCAATGGGAGCTCACCCTGTCGCGGGGATTCGAACCGCCAACCTTCTGATCGGCAAGCCCTAGGCTTTGTGGTTTAACCCACAGTGCCACCTGCGTCCCTGTCTGCATGTAGACATACGTTAAACACTCACAGCATCAGCAACAGCAATAATAGAAACCACCTTGTTAGGAAGACAGACTGATTTTCTAGACACACGGGGTTGTATCAAATGTTAGTCACACGAAGACGCACTGAAGTTAACGGACATGACTAATTTAGGTCCTTGAATTTTAATGGGTCTATTTTGAATAGAACTTAAGCAGAACCCACTAACTAACCCAGCAGGCTAGCAGAAGCCGGCCCAGGGGCTCCTGCTAGTGCAACGGGGCTTCCTCTGCTCTCCCCCAAATCTACTCTGGAGAGTCAGGAGAACCCGCAGAACTGTGGATGAGCGAAGAAGGAAAGGAGGATTGTTCTGTCCGACAAGCAGAAATAAAAGAAGTGCCATGCTGATTTCCTACCATTATGTTTTTTTATGGATGAGCACTTAATTCTGTAATACCATAGCAGTTTTTCCATAGGATCTGTTGCTTGCGCTAAACAGGCCTTGGCAGATTGCGGAGGGGTCCCTTGGTGGCATTTGCAATAGAAGTCGGAGAGGCATCTTTGGGGTTGTGTGAGTTGCGGCAGGTGGCACGAGTGAACATCCCTTTTCCTGGGTAATGCTGCCTTCCTGGATGATAAAGGCAGAGCTTGTTCCCCAGGTATTTTCCAGCAAGATCTCCAACACTCTGAGAGAGCAAATGCGGAAAGTGAAACATTTGATATCTTCCGAGATTGCATTACCGATACTCTGGGACGGGCTCCAATCACTAGGGCGCTCTAAATAACTCTTCTCAATAATGAATGGATCGTTTGACAATGTCAACTTTGTCAGAAACGTTGCTTCAGAGCATATTTTGGCTAGACTTCCAGCGTTTCCCTGAATACGTTCAGGAATGAATGTTAAAACATCTGGATATAAAAGTTGTTTAACTCCCAAAGGAATGCTGCACATCACCGTGGCCCACTCAAGGTGCACAGAAGTTGCTACAAGAAAACCGATTGCAATAATTAGAGTGAGGTGGTGCTGACAGCACATGTAATTTGCCTAGCTGGGGTAAGCTTTCTTCGCATTTTTCATTGTCTGGTTCAGGTTTCTAACCCCTAGGTATGTGGGAAGTAGGGTTGGTGAGAGCATTCTTCAATCGCTTAGCTTGGAAATCCTTCCACCTCATCCCCTCTGTTGCAATTTTGATATCTTGCATGGTTTTGATTGGTTTTATGACCTTTTATTGAATTTTACCAGGGGTTTTTTTAAAAAAAAAATCTGTTGTCCTCTGCTTTGGGGGACTGCCCCATAAGCTGCACCCCTCACTGAGCCTGCTCCCCCCCCCAAGTGTTTTTGGCTGGTTGGAATGTGTGTAGAAGCTAACCTACTTATCAAGGCACATATTTACATTTTTTGTTCTGCCTACTTTCCCCTCTGCCGATCCCCCATGTCATGTGACCCACCAGAAAGAAATGATAAAAATCCCCTACTTCTTATATTAAAGAAAGCATCGTCATCACATGCAAGCAGCAACAACACAAAATATAGCTGAAACGTTTTGTATCATGTCAGAGAATGGGCGACCCAACAGCTGGGCTGAAATACCAACTTCACTTTGGACCCCCATATGGTGGCACTGGGAAGAAGGCCACCTCTCAGGTTATGTTTCCCCACTTTTAAATTGGAAGCATTAAAAAAAAGGCTTGGAAATCCCGGGCTAAGGAAGCATACAATGAGATGATGCTCTGTTTCCAGATAATCTGAAATTCTATGTTGGGAAAGGTGAATCCTGCAACCTGTACACATTATGCAAATTATGTCTTTCTTTCTAGTGTATAGTTGTTAATTGGGCATACCTTATTCTGATTTGGCTAGTCATGGAGCAAGGGGGAAGGCAATGAAACCATACTCTCAACCATTAGCTATCTTATTCAGCTTTCCTCTCCAGCTTCTCCGATTTCAGCAGGATTGTGCTCCCTCCACTCAACCTTTCTGTCAAGTCTCAGAATCAATAATAGATTATTCAGAAAGCCTGGAGGCAGCCTCACGAAATGGGTTTGTAGACTATGTCATACAGTACCTACCTGGAGGTATAACTTGAGATAAGTGTCAGAGAGTGTGTGTGCAGAGAAGGACTGTATATGGAGTTCCTTGGAGGAAAAATGGAATATAAATGTAATAATAATAATAATAACAAACATTCCAGTGATCTACATCGCACAGGCAGCCTCCACGAGTAGAGGAGACTCCCTGCTTCAGATAGCTGCCCTCCAGCTTGCAGAGGACCAAGGGGATGGGACTGGGTGGGGGGAAAGCTATCCCACTTCTCTCTGCAGTCGCCTCCCAAATATATGTGAAATTCCTAAATCAGAGTAACTCCTGAAGAGGGCGTAAGAAAGTGGGGTGGGGCACACACCTGTAAACCAGGTGGGAGGTTTCTTTTTTAAGCAAAAAGATCTTATGGTGGCTGGAGGAGACAAATGACTAAGCCACCTGGGAGCTATTCGGCAATGCAGAGGTAGAGGAGCATGACTGGAAAGGAAAACCATAGAAATTGGATGTATACATAACACAGGTTTAGAAATCGAACACTAAAGCACTTGATGTGCAGCCAAGTAGGCATATAAGCTCTACGTACAATGGCCACACTCTGAATGTTAATCTATATAATTCGCAGTGGGTTTCGAGCAGGGGCAGATTAAGACTTTTAGAAAAGGAGGAGGAAGGACGAGACACATAGATATAACAAGGGCAAAGAGAACCATCCAGTTTCCTGGCTCACACACCAATAATCTATTTTTGGGTATTCCCAGGGAATGAGCCGTCCAAATAACTCAATGGAAAAATCCAAGTTTTTAATGTAACTTGAGATAGTATCCCTTTCTCTCTCTCTCTCTCTCTCTCTCCCAAAAATCTCAAAATGGAGCATAAATATATTCCCAAAATGGCACCATGAGGATTGTACATACTCAGCAGGCACAGAATGCTGATGACTGTTGGAAGGGATAGGAGGAAAACAGAGACTGGGGCTGCCAGGGAGAACAGAATGGGGCAGCTTGAACCAGGAACAGAAGTACAGTGGTACCTCGGGTTAAGTACTTAATTCGTTCTGGAGGTCCGTTCTTAACCTGAAACTGTTCTTAACCTGAAGCACCACTTTAGCTAATGGGGCCTCCTGCTGCTGCCGCACCACCGGAGCACAATTTCTGTTCTCATCCTGAAGCAAAGTTCTTAACCCGAGGTACTATTTCTGGGTTAGCGGAGTCTGTAACCTGAAGCGTCTGTAACCCGAGGTACCAATGTATATGACATGGCAACATTTTGTTGTTGCTGTTAAGCACATCAACTACCTAAAATTTTCTTAGTGCTATAGAGATATTAAAATATATCTGTGCAGTGCTCTTACAATCCTTGCTTGCGGTTCACAATCTAACGAACACGATACAAAAGGAAAAAAGGCACGGGGAAGGAAGAGGAAAACAAGCATCGAAGTGTCTGCTCCTTCACTGGAGGATGCCCTCCCTCTGAGCACAATACTTTTCCTGGGGGGCAGGAGGTGGAGTAATGGCTGCAGATGACATAATGTGCAATGCTAAAGGCCTCATGCAGCTTCAGGGGGTTGGGAGCTAACTGTGAAAACTACCCGAGGGGTGTGTGTTATTTGCTGTGTTTCACACAAAAAACCCACCACATGTAGTCCAAACTTCAGGTGCCGAAGTCTTCTAGCACCGAAAGAAGATTTCTGCATTTGAGGCCATCAATGTGATCCAGCAGAAAGGGTGCAGGATCTGGGAACTCTTCTTTCAAATGTGGGTCTCCCCAGGATTTCACGAGTTGGCCCTGGGTATAGGCACTGTCCCCAGTTCCTCCATTCTGATGCCCCACTGTCCTCAGTCCCACCCCCACCCCCAATTTCTGTAGTTGTAAGATCATGACACCCCACCTATAACAAATGGGATAACAAAATCCTGTTAACTGGTCTGAGCCCAAGAGATAAAGGGGGTTATTTATACCTGTAAGCCACCCAGAGTGGCTGAGGAAACTCAGCCAGGTCGGCAGGGTATAAATAATAAAATTATCATCATCATCATCATCAAACTAAAGTAAATAACTATTTTTTAAACCACCCAAATGCAATTGCTCTTTTGGTTATTTCTTAAAAAAACAAATCAGACACAAATGAGGAATGCGGTCTCTATGCAAAGTGTTAGAAACATACATGAAAGAGAAGTGGAGCTTCCAGCTGTTGCTCAAGCACTTGAATTCTTAGAAGTGCTTGCAACTAAAAATACCTCTCACCCTTTCAAGTCTGGAACTGGCAACAATCCAAGGTGAGATTTGGAGCTCTGACCGCATGCTGCTCTGCACTGGAACCAGGGTAACAATTAGTCATGCTGAAAGAGCAACGAACCAGCAGCTAAGTCTGAGGAGTGTGAGAGACGACCCTTTGCGGAGTTCAGATTGGTCACGTTCCAGCCAGAATAAAATAATATATTGGGCCCAGATTGAGTCCACAATGAGGGGCAGTTTACAGTTACTGCAAATGCTGTTTATTTCACCCTGGTAGGTCCTCAACGAGCCTTCAAAAAGCCTTACAGAGCAATCCAATTCCCACCTTGCACCTTGGTCCTCCCTTCAGCTCTCCAGGCTGAGCTGGCCTCCCACTGGCTGCCACAGTGGCTGCAGCCACCATGAATGACGAGGCTGTGGCTGTGCTTCCGCAAAACCTTGCCGGTGGAAGTTCTGATTATGCCCTGAATCTGGTACGTTCTCCCCTTCTCCCTTCCCCACTGAATGGCGGTTACCTTGTTCTCTTCCTAGTCGGAAGCAAATCACAATATACTGTTTTGCCTGATCAGCCATTTTGCCTGGTTTGAGAAAGCCCACCGTTTCAAACTAACTTATGATGGTTCGCATGCGTTCTACAAACCAGGTTTTTAAACCACGATCAAACCCTGGTTTCCAAGGGAAGCACAAACCATAGTTCACTGGCTGATATGACGCAAAACATTACTATTTGCCTCAAGCTAAGTGTAAGCCAGTCACAGGGGCACCTAGGAGATGCTGCGATCCACGGGCCCTATTGGGAATAGGCCAAAATGGAAGAACCAGTTAAGAGCAAGATAGCTTAAAGTACAGAAACTTCAGCTATTTATTGAGTTTAGGCTTTGTTCAGATCCAATCTCACAGTCCATTCCCTGGGCAAAACAGGCTCCATTTCCCCCTGAGGGATCAGAGCGATAGCAAGCTCTCCCCAAACCTTTCTCCAGGCTGGGGTCTTCTCCAGTAAAATCAGCTGTAGATTCCAGTAATTCAGTCTGGCCCCAGTAAGATGGACAGTTCTGTGAACAGAATCACCCCAACTTGTGAGATCTGTGGTACCCCAATGGTCTATTTCCCAGAGCTATACTACTTAGGGACCAATTCGTTCAGTGGGTCTCTTCCTAGCCCCTCCTTGGGAGATCCTAGGGTCACACCTAGTGACTCTACCCCAGGTTTTTCTCTGAAAAAAGCTGGGATGATAGGGGGAGATTCTTATCAGAGGCCCCAAAACCTCCTTGCAGCTTCAGTGGTGTCAAGAAATGACACCCTCGGGGCTCTGCTCCTCATCCCTCCTCCAGCAGCCGAAAACAGCTGCCTCTGGGCTATTTAAATCCAAGGGCTTTTCATTAGTCCAACGTGAAAGCTGCTGTTCTCTGTCCCTCCCATTTCTTGACTGGGCTGCTGCTCACTCCTACAAAGGTGGATTGGGGACTTCTTATATGAGCAGTCATGGTTGACACCTGTCTGCCTGAGATGATCTCCTATGATGGTCTACTAGGAAAGAAGAGAGGTGATGTCTGTGAATGGGGGGATGTAGGGATGAGAGGAAGAGAGTGAACAAGCTCAAAGCTCATTGAAGGCTCATCCTTGTAGTCTGAACCAGCAATGCATGAGCAATGGTTGCTTGAAATCCAGATCAGTAGCTGAAATGGATTTTCAGTGTTTCATGGTGGGGCTTTGGCCACCTCCTACATCATTGTCTCATTAGATTTGTGCATCGCCTACACCAGTCCCTCTAGTGATAGGTAGCAAGCCCTACGGCCACATTACAACCATCAAAAATTAGGAGATGTTAGCTCCTACCTTAAAAACTGTGCCAGTGTTTAAAACTAATAAAACTGCTAAATATTACTAAAAAGATCCAGGGAAAAGAAAGAAAAGTAACCTCTTTGTCTGGCGCCAAAAAGATTGCAAAGAAGGCATCGAGTGACCTTAATTGGGGACAGCATTCTATAGGCTGCATCTGGGGTGATTGACCATAATTTATACAAGTCACAGAACTGATATTTTCCTGGTACAGAATGTTGCTGGTTTTCTTTTTCTTAGCACGAAGTACACACATCCCTGAGCACAAGCTGTTCCTTACTCTGGGAAGAGTTCAGTAAGTACTCCAGCTGAATCTCCGCCACACAGCCTTCCTATTTTAGCTTCAGGATCTGCTGTTGGCCCAAGCCCACACACTAATGGCATGGCTTGGACATTGAACCATGGGCCACCTGCATCCTGCCATGGCAGAACTGGCCGTTTTGGTTGCCCTTCAGGCCCCTGGATGGAATAAATCTCTTTTTTCTGTAGTACAATTATTAATTTGATTGACGTGGATCCCACCTCAACACATGGGCTGGACAAGATGTCTTCTAATTCCACCCGGCAACAGCTGTTGCTTTGTTTAGCAAGCAGCTTCCGTGAAAACAGCTTGTAGAGATCGCTTGACAGTTCAAATAACATCAGCTCCAAGGTTGCTCTTCTTATATTGAGGTCACAGGTCCTCTGAAGAATTTCAGATTGTCAAGGTGCACCCCCCCACCCCACACTTATTGCTGTCCTCCAATAATTAAAGGCCTGAAATAAAGTCCCCTGCCTTTCCCAATTAGGCCCCCCACCCATCCCGGGGGGAACTCCCCAGTGAAGTATGTTTCGAAATCCTACTGTATTAGGATTGCTTTTGAAATTCTTCTGGATCCTCCCCTGTCAACTGGAAGCTCAGAAAGCCATGGGAGCTTTCGGAGAAAAATGACTTGGCTACGTAATCCATGCTCTAGTAACTCCCAGACTGGATTACTGCAATGCGTTCTGAATACTGATCACTGACTGTAATAAAGAGATTGACTCCAGTGTGCTCCTATGTGGGGCCATGGGCTGTTCGCGTCTGGAGGATGCAGGTGGAGGGTTTGCCAAGAATTCAGGGAAGGGCTCCAACGGGATGTGGAAGACTTTGCCAGAATAGGGGCAGCCTGACAGCGAATATCCAGGATGTATGTCCTTCAACCTGCTCTCTTGCCTCATCCCACCTCCTTCTCAGCTGTCAAAGTCTCTCTCTGACACTTCCACAGTGCCTGTCGTGCCACCTACCCTGGTGGCATCAGACACTGGTTGTAGCCCTGCCTCTCCAGGGATATTCTGCTGGCACCATCTGCCTCCCTAGGGAAGAGACAACTTCCCCGTTACCTAGATCCAGGAAGCGCCAAAGGCGGCGAGAACAGATGGCACAGAAGGAGATTGCAGAAATGCTTGCTGTTGCTGCACTATGTTGAGCCTGCCCCATTCCTATATATAGGATACCAAGAAGGTGTGCCAGTGTTGGATCAACATCTAAAGCTTTGAGATTTGGATCACCTGCCTTTGTTGCAGCTGTACGTAGGATTAATTATGTGCATTGCCTGAAGTGCCGCATGCCAGCGATTTGCACATGCATTGCAGCAATCTAAACATGGAAGCCTTTTGAAAGAATTCTTGTTCTTCAGCAACTGGGAGCCAGGAGAGGCTGCCCTTTGAAGACGACTTGGAAACTTCAACTGGTCCAACAGGCATCAGCCAGATTACTGGTTGGGGTTCCACTTGTAAATCACATAATCCCTGTTTCAAGGCAGTTACATTGGTCACCAGTTTGTTTCCAGCCCTAATTTGAGGTGTTCATGCTAGAGTTTTAAACCCCAAATGACTTAGAGATTGTGTCCTTCCCTACAGACTCTCTTGGGTGTTAAGATCAGCAATGGGGGGGGCCCTCTTGGTAGTTCCACCCCCCTGAGAAGCTTGTGGTATGCTTGCCCAGGAGCGGCCATTCTCTGTGGCAGTCCTAGGTTTTGGAATTCCCTCCCCGCAGAGCTGTACCTGGCACCTTCATTATACGGATTTCATTGTATGCTGTGTCTCTTGCTACTCACAAAAGCCTTTCAAAATCAATTTAAAAAGCAGCAGCAGGTGTGTGTAAAAATAATAGTTAAAGGTAAAGGTAAAGGGACCCCGACCGTTAGGTCCAGTCGTGGCCGACTCTGGGGTTGCGGCGCTCATCTCGCTTTATTGGCTGAGGGAGCCAGCGTACAGCTTCCGGGTCATGTGGCCAGCATGACTAAGCAGCTTCTGGCGAACCAGAGCAGCGCACGGAAACGCCGTTTACCTTCCTGCCGGAGCGGTACCTATTTATCTACTTGCACTTTGATGTGCTTTCAACTGCTAGGTTGGCAGGAGCAGGGACCGAACAACGGGAGCTCACCCCGTCGCGGGGATTCAAACAGCCGACCTTCTGATTGGCAAGTCCTAGGCTCTGTAGTTTAACCCACAGCGCCACCCGCGCCCCCCCCCCCCAAAGATAAAGGCAGGAAAATCCAAAGATGAGGTGCAATCACTGTCTGGAAGCCAATGTTAGCAAAAAAACAACAACAAAAAACAACCTCTCAGCAGACCAAAATGATTTTGATGAAGAAGAAGCATAAAGGAGATGATCTCTATGATATAAAGGACCCAAGCTTATGACTGCTTGTTTGTTGAGCGTGCAAAGGTGCCGATTGGTCAAGGTGAACTTTTCTGATCGAGAAGACCAAATTATGCTTTTTCATCACTTGCATTTTAGAAATAGGCAACCTTTTTCCTGGTGGTACAGCTGTTTATAGGGCAACTGTCCTTTTATATAATACCTTAAGGCAGAGTGAAAAGCTCTCAGGCATTATCAGGAATGGAATGATTAATTTGGTCAATTAAAAGTATTGCTGCAAATCCAAGCTTGCAGATTATGAAAATGAGGCTTTGGCAAGTCAAACGTTAACAGAAATTGTAGGAGATGAAATAAAAACAATATTTCTGTTAGATCTGTCAGGATCCAAAGAATGCCAAAATGTCAAATTTCTAGCCTTTGCCACTGTTTTCATTTTTACTATAGGGAGCTTAAATGGGCATCTATACTGATGACCACTTCCCAAACCTAGTAACAGTCAAATTTTGTTTTTGTTTTTTTACTGGAAGTTGGTGCATTACACAACAAAAAGAAAATGTACCATATCTGGTACTGCATGCTGCTCTATATAAAGAAGGTTTTTTCGCAATCCAGGCAGCTGTAAACAGGCATTTTTAGAAGTCTCATTCTACAGATGGCAAAGCATTGTTCCAAAAGAGCAGGGGAAAGGGAGTAGAGCTTCAAGTCAGGACTCATGTAATGTCCTCAAGAGGCTGAAGGGTGGGGTAAGCACACTGAATGCAAAACCGCATGTCCTCCAACATTACACAGATCATCAGCAGGGAGACTCATTTAATTCCTAGGATCCCTGTTCTCCTATGAAGGACAAGCACACCCCACGAGTCCGTTTCTCATTGTTGAAATCCCCTCTACCTACTGTCCCCTGAAGCAGCCTATCTCAAAGGGATTATAAAAGCAAAGAGCTGTTCTGTCCTTTTGGTTAAAAGAACCAGATAACCTGTTTACAGGCTTCACATAGGCATCTGTTTGGCCACAGGATGCTGGACTAGATGGGCTTCTGGCCTGATCCTGCAAGGCTCTGCTTAGGTTTCCTAAAGGTAAAAATATCCATATTCTGGAATATTATCTTCCCCCCACAATTAAAGATAGCAGCTGTCCCTCCAAAGAATAAAGAAAAATCATAACTAACCTGCTTTTGATTCCACTTAAAATCTGGTATGAGAACAAACCCATGGGCAGGATCTGGGTTTTCGTAGATTATTCGATCAGCCTCAGCCTTCTTCTCCAGGATGTTGTATACCCACTAGGGGAAAAAGAAACACAGGGGGGGAAACCCAAGCATGATAAATTGTCAACATCAAATAATGCATCTCTCTATCCCAGGCTGTTTATATATTTATTTTATAGACGGATGGATGATAGATAATTTTGCTCTCTTGCTTGTGGAAACCTCATTACAAGTATAAAAACTGCATTTGGTTCAGGAAAGAGCCAAACGATTTCAAAGCTAATAAAATTTGAGGTTAATTATCCACAAAACAATCAAATGTCATGTGTCAGGACCCTGGTCGATAGCTAAGGGGAAGGGAATTACTCTCTTCATGTGCCATCATTGCCCTCTTGGACAGATGAATTAGTGGGGAGGATGTATTTGCCTTCCTCCAAAGGGTTATGCATCTGCCGTCTCTGAAAGCAGAACCCCCACACTGAATAGATTCTTAAGACAGCGTGTTTCCAAAGCACAATTGCAGCACTCCCGTGCAAGAGAGTTTGGAAAGGGATTATCCTTGAAACTGACTTTGCTGCAAGAGAACTGCTTAAGTACAGTGTGTGGGGAGGAATAGGAGATCGTTTGTGAAATAAAGCAGTAATGACCAGGGGCTTTGTGCCAGTCCTAACCCTGGGATCAAATTGAGGACTCTTGAGTCAGAAGGGGAATTGCAGGAGGCTGGTTTAAAGAGAGAGGATTCCAAGAAGGGAAAGGTGGGACTTTGGTCTGTCAACAACTAGCACCTGGTCCACAGACTAGGCAGGCATAAGGGTCACCTTGTCCCAGTCTTGCTTCCCACTATGGTGGCAGGTGCTACTGTATTTCCATTTAAATGGCTGTGATACGGAACCACCTTTGGAACAGCACTTTATGTAAAAATATTGTTCGATATACAGAAGACCCACGACTTACACACATTTAACTTGTGTGCATCCAGCTTTGTGCACCTGGCACAACAACAACAACAACATTTGAAAGGGGATGGGCATCTGGGGGAAAAACCTTTGGCAATCTCACCTGCCATTGCACCTAATGTGTTTTTCTATATACAATTTTGGCTTTAGATATTACCCCTGGAACGTAACTGCACCCCCCCCAATAAGTTGCAGGTCTAGTGTATTTACTCAATGCCTACTTTATAAAAGATCTCCGTGGGAAATATTTGCTGGGGTTTATTTGCAAGAAGAGCTCCGTTACACCTAGTGCTTTTTTTCTCTTTCTGCCTGATAATGAAAACTAAGATACTTTGCATGTTTCTTTACTTGCCCTCTTAGACAGGAAAGTAAGAGCTAATTTTGTAGCTCAACTCTAGATATATATATATTTTGCTTTCTGTTGTCATGGCTTATAGCTAAACAAATAAAAGCTATTGCTTACCTACCTGCATATTTAAAGGAAAGTAATCATTTCTGAACTTCATATCTGCATATAAATTAGGACAGGCAAATTTTACGCACATCTGTGCCCTCTTTCGCCCTGTTTTTTGGCAACGAACTACCGGCCACCCAAACTAAACTTGTAGTATGTGAACTGTTTTTGCATCTGCCCCCTAATGAGAAACACACATGGAGGCTGCTCCGTTCCTGGGACTTGAAACAGAAATGTGAGGAACAGGCCTTGAACGGGGGATGCACAGAGCCCAATGTCTGAGCAGCCTGATGTCACTTCCAGTGTCAGCACTCGCCCATCTCTCTGTGGGAGGCTGTTTCCTGCTGTGAATTAGCATCAGTAAACACTAAGAATTGCCACAAGTATAGTTGCAAAAAAATCCCAACAAAAATAATAAGGAAAACAATGTTTGAGAGCACATTTGGCGACTGTGAAACCAACTCCATTACAGACTTTTGCAGCAGTAAATAATTAGAAACATATCACAACAGTGACGCTGCATTTAGCCATGGGGAGCATGTAAGCGAGAGAGGGAAATATGTTTTTTTTTCCCCCTCTCCACATTTTCCTAGCAATAAAATACTTAAGTTTGTGTGCAAGAAAATGTAGCATCTCTATGAGAGAAGGCCGGAATGGGGGGGGGGGCATCTCGATCCTCTGAATTAAACAAGCAATAATTGCACATTTATTATTATAAAGATTTTTCTGCAAAGGACTTTAGAAGATACTTGCAGGGCTAGAATTACAAAGCGGTGGAAGATTGGGGAGGCAGCAGTAGCCAGCAAAAATCACAATGGAACAGGGGCTAGGAGTCTGGATGGATCAAAGAACCCTCATTATAATTAGCCTAAAATGTGACTTTCTTCATCAAAACTGTGTGCAAATAATAACTAATTAATTAATCATGCGCCAAAGTGGGGTGGCATTTCTGAAACAATTATACTCCCCCTGGCGCAATCAGCAAGCGCTTCTCCCATAAGAGCCACCTGCCTTATTCCTATAACACTCAAATGTTTGTGTCCTTTTAGTCTTTAAGGAGAAAGGGAAGAAAACTTATCAGAGAATGGAGGGGCTAACTGATCCTACCCACAACTTCCCCACAAATCCCTCACCCTGCCCTGGCCTGGAAAAAAACAACAACCCACAAATCTTTACAATCTAAGAAACTTGTTGCAGAAGGAACAACGAATGGAGAAATAAAATAAAAAGTGAATTCAGGTACCAGCTTATGTGACGTTAATCTGTTGTAACAAACGGGGATCTACAAAAACGTTGTTGCATGGTGGTTTTGTGCAGAGTTACAGCCAGCCAGCTACGCTCCCTTCCAGGATACTCCATTTCAGCCCCTATTCCCAAGGGCTTTCTGTTTCCCCTCCCTGTCAGCCAGCATTCTGTGGTCCTTGAACATGCTCACCTGACTGCGGTTGCACACACACACACACATCCTTGCACATGCTGATACCTCCCTCTTGGGTGCAGATGGCGACATCTTGGCTTTGCAAGACACACACTTGGAGGATGGGTTTATGAACAGGTGGAACAACCAACGAGAGACACAGTTCTGAGGCAGGAGGAGTGGGCCGCGCTTTCTCCCCTGCCCAGTAGCTGTCAGTGGTTCTGTGTTGACCTCGCTGCAGGTTATCAGGAGGAAGAGGTGGAGACAGCAATGAGGTGCAAATGCACAAGCAGAGCCAATCCAGTGCTCCTGATCTCTCCTCCTCCTTGCCCATCCCCTTCCCGATAAACCACAGTGATGTAAGTGATAGGAGGTCAAGGAAGTGCTGCCCCTCTGCCGACTGCTACCACTACAGACAAGTGGAATATTTGCTGTTGGTGTCCCTGTCTTTCTCGTTCTCCCTTCTTCCACCCCAGCTCAAGCCCCACCTCTCCCTAAAGTTCTTAGCTCTCAGCCAAATCAGAATGGATTGCATTGCTCATATTCAGCCCATGTTCATCTTCTCTTATCCCTCTCCTCTTCCTTCCCCCAAACACTCTCCCACTTATTGCAACTGTAAGCTCCTAAAGGCAGAGACCTGACTATTTAGCCATGTGTGAGCCAGTGTGGTGTAGTGTTCAGGGTGTTGGACTAGGACCTGGGAGACCAGAATTCTAATCCCCACTCACTGGGTGACCTTGGAGAAAAGGCAGGCTATAAAAAGCATAAACAAAATATTTTTATGGCACTAAAAAATAATGATAGACTTCGCGAAAAGTCACAATTATTGTGCACTAAATATCTACCCATGGTCTCTTGCTCAATGCAGAGGGCACAGAAGTCATATCCAAGTGGGAAAATATATCAGGAAACAAAACAAAACCTACTGTATACTGAATATTGCCAGAAGCCGGATGAAATTACATCCATTAGAAAAAGAAAAAAGCCAAACCAACTGCTAAATCTCGTTAAGTACTCATAATTATTCCTCTAAAAGCCTGAGTCACAAAAGCCTATCTGAAAAGCCTGAGTCAGACAAAGTCTGCTTGCTAAACTCAGTGAGATATCCCTAAAAACAGTTCATTAAAGTCTCACCCAAGTGATGTTTAGGTTTCTGCTTCTGAACAAGAGCTCTCCCCCATCCTGTCCCATCTTTTCTGAACTGAGGGGAGATTCATAAATAGCTTGTGGTAGAACTTCGTGTGTGTGTGTGTGAGTGTGTGTGTGAAAAGTGGGGGGTGTCAAAGTAGGAAAAATCCATGATTTCACTGGGTTTTCCCCAAGGTCTTGGGTGTACCCACTTTTTCATCTCCTTGGATCACAAACAAGGACTGTACTGAGAAAGATTTATAATGAGTGGTTGCGTTCCATACCTGAATACTGAAGCTCTGAGACTCGATAAAAGGCAGAGTAATTTTTTTGTAATCCTCCCCAGTCTCCTGGATAAGACACAGTTCCTGACGCAAATATTTCTGAAGATGTTTCTCCGTTGCTGGGTAAACCACAGTGGTTTTTATCTCTGAAATTGTAGAGACAAGATTGCTATCAAAGAAGAGTAGTCTACATTCTTCCTTCTGTGTTCTTGATCAATTTCTAGGAATTATCTGCATAGTGTCTTAAAAGGTAATGGTGTGGTCGCCACCTAATCCTGCTTCCCATCAGGCCACAAGCTCACAAGTCCTATCAAATGACTGAATACGCCATAAAGTTAAGCAATAAATTACAGGTGTAAAAACCACAAATTGGTTTTTGGATAGCATAGGAGGGCATAATGGGATGTGAAACCTGAAAGATGTCTTACCATTCAGTTCTGGTCAGTGGAAGGAAGTTCAGAGAGATCAGCCACAGCCAAATGATGCCCCAGGGAGCCATCACAGCAGGGGTGGCGAACCTCCAGCCCATAGGCCAAATTTGGCCCACAAGGTCTTCTCATCTGGCCACAAACCATGCCCACCTGCCCCACTCTTGGCACCATATGAGACATCAGATGTGGGGTAGGTAGAGGCACAGTTGGATCACTTGTGCTGTAAAAGGTAGGATTGGGCTCCCTGTGCACCAGCCGATACATGGGGAGTTGAATCCTGCACCATCGCTATCTTCTCCCCACCCCGTGAGCAAGCTTTTACAGAACACCCACCTGGCATCATATAATTGACAGGTGAGCGGCCCTGCTCTCCTGTCAAAGTTGACCTTTGGGGTGGGGAGAGGTAAAGATCTGGCCCACCTGGACAAAAAGGTTTCCTACCCCTGCTTTACAAAGTTTTTTTCTCAAGGAGATAGCAATCGCTTTTAAGTAATCAGTTTACTGAGCAGGTATTACAAGGGCACAGAAACAAGCACAAAGTGGTGTCAATTTCCAAAGTAACAACAGCACCATGGAGCCCCCAAAGCAGCACCTATCAAACTTTGCTTGCATACCTCTGCTACACCCATCAGATTTGAGCTCCCACCCTGAAAGATGAATCTGGCTCGCAATCCAGGAGCTGGAAAACGGACAACATTCTGTTATTACCTTGTCTGTTAAGAGGCTGGGCAGCATAATACATTACACCAGACTTCCCCACCCTGGTTTCCTCCAGATGTTTTGGACTGCAAGTCTCATCAGCCCCACCAGAACAGGGCAATGGAGCTTGTGGTCCAAGAACATCTGGAAGCCACCTGGTTGAGAAAGGCTGCTCTACACCATTGATCCTGTTAATCAAGGTATCCCTTCTGGGCTTGTTGGGTTTGGTGAGCACTGTTTTAGCCTGATTCCTGGATAGCATATCGCAGAAGGTGGAGCTGGGGCAGACCAGAGATTGTAATGGTAGCAAAAGGAAAAATCAACAATATGCATACCTAGGAACAAAGGCACATTCCAGCTATAGACCTGTTGGGAAACTTGCAAAAGATTTTCAAGAACTGGCTGCCCATGACAACTCAGCTGTGCTCATCACAAGGACTATGTGATATTCAAAGAAGAAAAAGGAAGGTTGCCTTCACCCTAGAAGCCAAAAAATATATATGCTAGTTTGCTAGAAAAGTTTGCATAGATGTTCCCAGCGAAAGATGGGTGGGAAGAATATTTGTTTGACTCTTATATTTCCAATGAGCAAAGCTGAAAAACAACAAATTATGGACATACTGGACAGGACCACTTCCAAGGGAGAGGCTCTCAGACATAAGATGGATAAAAAATGTATACAATCCAACCCTCAGAGAAAACAGTTGGTCCAAATAAAGCCCAACTCAAATCCCTAATGGCACAAGAGTACATAGAAATGGACACATCAAGCAGATGTCCAGCCTGGATTGGCAAAGGCTTCGCTTTTGTTTGTTTGTCCTGGACTTGATTCATGCGGTCATGTTCTTTTGGTGAAAATCCAACCCAGGTGCACTAGAAGCAAGCTGTCTGAAGTCACAGCAGCAGATTGGACATGTCCTCTTTTTACTCGTGGGGAGGGGGAGCAAACTATTGCCACATACATACTATAGGACAATTCAACTCAGCCCCATGGTGGTCCCCACAGCTGGGTTACTGTGAGAGCCCAGACGCGCGAAGCCAGTTCTCCCTTCAGGAAAGGAGATGCAGAATTTGCCATACTATTCAACACCTTCCAATTCATAACACTGTTAGAGGAGGTTTAGTAACATATTAAGATGCTCCACACAGCTTCAGTATGGAATCCTTTGTTTCCTCAATACAGAACTCTTTGTTACCTCTCAATATGTGAAACGTATCTTGCTTAACACTGAGATTCTTGATTGATGGATGACAGATGGGGTGCTTGTTTTTCGACCTCAGGTTCAGGGTTAAGTATGGAACAATATTAGATCTTGCTTGTTAATTACAAGCATTTATCCAATAAGCAAAAATCTGTTGATAACCTTTTAAACTTTCTGACAGCTCAGCAAGAAGGATGATGCAGATGGCAGGAAGGAAATGGTGAAAGAATTTTTTGGTAGAAATTTGTGAGAAGTCATGCCGAAGTTTCTAGGAAGACAGCTCAGCAGTGAGGAAAAGACTGGTGTCTCCCACATGGGCTGTGAGGCATCTGGCAAAACCCTGCTTTCTTTTGTCCATGCTGCAGATTTGTAAGGCTGGGTGGTTTTAACTGTGTCATTGATTAGGAAACCCGACTGGGCCTGGCTACCCAAGGCAGTTGCCAAGGTGGTCCTCATAATTACAATGGAAGCCTTAGCCATAAACTCACAGAACTGGTAAGTACCTTCAGGGATCATCTAATCCAGGGTTTCCCAAACTTGGGTCTCCAGCTGTTTTTGGACTACAATTCCCATCATCCCTGACCACTAGTTCTGCAAGCTAGGGATGATGGGAGCTGTAGTCCAAAAATAGCTGGAGGCCCAAGTTTGAGAAACCCTGATCTACCCAACCACCTGCTTGGGATCTTTTTTTCTTTTTGGTAAACTGCTTTGAATTGCTGTTATGGTTTTTCAATCAAGCAGTGTATAATTTTTTGATTACATGAATATACAAATAAAGCTTTAGTGCAGAAAGCAACTACAGCTTCCCTGACAAGAGGCCTGGCCAGTTTTTCTTTAAATACCTCCAGCGCCTGAAAGTCCACCTCTTCCTGAGCCAGTCTGCTCCACTGTCAAAACAGTTTGCACTGCTAGGAAAGTATCTCCTGATTTTTAGCTGAAATCTGCTTCCCTGCAGTTCCCACCTGTTGGTTCTAGTCCTGGCCTCTCAGCAAAAGAGAACAAATCTTCTCCATCTTTTGCATGACACCCCTTCAGATACCTGAATGCTGGTATTATGCCTCCCTCTCAATTTCATCTCTCCCACCCCCAACCCTGTGCCCATGGTGCCAAGTGACCCAACTCCAAATGAAATAATTGGTTACAGTATGATCCCAATTCCTTTCCTTCATTCCTCTGAACTTAAACCGGGCTGCAAAGGAAGACTCAGTTGCAGGAATCAGCTGTGCTTGGCAGTTCCTAAGTTGGTCTGCCTTGCTTGCCAAGAAACAATCTGGGGAGCATTTTAAGGCTCCTGTTTATTTCCTCATAGCAGCACCTTTACACTTGACCTCACGTAAGACATCAAGTATAGATGGGCACAGTGGAAATGGCTTTGTAGACCAAATCAGAATTCCTATGGAGAGTCCCCATTGCTGTTCTAAACAACTCAACTTTTTTATCCTTTCCTGATAAGGACTTGTCTTCCAGAGCTCTCATCACCCTGGTCACCCTCCTCTGGACACAATTCAACAATATTTTCCTTAAAATGTGGCATCCAAAACTGGACCCAGGACTGCAGACATGGGTAGAGTACATGCTGAGTAGAGCAGTACTATTACTATGAGACTGAGAGCTAGTGCAGTGAAATGGTTCGGGTGTCGGACTAGGACTTGGGACACCAGGATTCAAATCCCCACTCACCAATGAAGTTCACTGGGTGACCTTGGGCCAGTCGCTGTCTCTCTGTCTAACCTGCCTCACAGGGTTGTTGTGGGGGTTAAATGAGGAAGGGGAAAACCATGAACACCACCTTGAGCTCTTGGAGAAAATGGTGGGATAAAAATGCAATACATACTGTACATACCTACATACTTCTTATGATATGGACACTATTCTCCTGTTAATGCAGCCTAAGACTGCTTTAGCCTTTTTAAGCCGGAAAATGGATGCAATACCTTCAGAAATGTAGCATGTTAAAAAAAAAAAGTCAATTCTTTCCTTTCCGGTATCACAGTTTCTTGCAATCCTTCCTCTTTGTCCCATTTCTGCTTTCCATCTCTGCACATGTTCCTTCATTGTGCAGAACCAGCTGCCAACGCTTTTGACCAGAGTCACTTGGGTGACTATTCTTACACATCCGATTCCGTTTGCTACACTAATAAACCGCAAAGAATGTGCCTTTTTGCATACACTGGAATGCTCATTCAGCTGCTGCTCGCAGGTCATGATAGCACTGGGAACATGGAAGCCCCATAACTGTTTCCATTTCAATGCAGAAATGCATTCATTTCATCTCTAGCTCTCAGTTAACCTGCAGACCAAGCTTGTTGCTAATGAACGTATTTCTGAGTATCCCTGAGGATTGCTAGAGCAAAAAAATGAACTATCATGACTGGAGGCTGCTTGCTACCAGTCCAGACACTGAAAATCCCCCGTAGGAAACTGGCAGGCTCTACTGGCAAAAAGAGAGGGTCAGGGCAAATGTCAGCACCCTTCATCATAGCTGCTGCTAATTAGCTAGGCTGAAATAGAAGGGGGAGCAAACCCCTGGGTGAGTGACCCTCCCAATTTCCCAAAATTGCAAAACAGCAAATGTGCCAGAGGAGCCTGAAAGTGTTTGCTACAGTCTGCAAAATAATCTGGACATTTCAGGGCCCAGGAAGTGCAGATGAGTGCTTTTTTCTCTTTGGTTCATCCCATTTATTCTGGTGTGGGGCTTGATATTTATTTATTTATTTTGTAATATTAATGAATGTTTTGTTTATATGTTATGTATTGTGCCCTGCCCAAGTATTTGCAAAGATGAATGGTGGGTCAGAAACATTTTAAATTGAAAAAAATAAATAAATTTATATTCACCTTTCTTCTACAGAAACCAGAGCAGCACACCTGATAATGCCAGGCGGTCTCCTGTACTACCTCTGTTCAGACAGAGACTTGCTGAGGTTAAGCAAAGTGGCTGTATAATTCTAAGCCAATTTGGAATGTGTCTTGGCAACAAAGGAAGGGAAGGGAAGAACAGAGCAATGCAGTGGGAAATGCTAAAGCAGGAGAAATTCACTTGAGGGATGGGGAAGGGCCATAGCTCTGCGATACAGCATCTGTTTTATATGCAGAATGTGCCAGGTTCAATCCACAACATCTTCATACAGGACTAGGAGGAACTGCTGTCTGAAACCCTGGAGGGAGGCTGCCTGTCAGTGTATGCAGTCCTGAGCTAGATGGACAAATGCTTTGACTCCGAATAAGATGTCTTCCCATTTTCTTCCTATGGATTGTGTGGAAAGAGAGAGCTGTCCTGCTCACCTAATATGCCAACAGAGCCCTCCAAGTTTAAGTCTTTAACAGATACTTGCTACCCATTTTCAAACTTTGCCTTCCATCAATGAAGACTAGCATCTTGAGCCTACATGAAGAAAAGCTGAGGTGCCTAGGAGTCCTCATACACCTCCCCTCTCATACTGTGATATCTAATTACTTGTTAATGGCATGGGATTTAGCACCCTGCCTTTGCCACTCTCATTTGCTCCAACCTCTGCACCATAAGAAACATGCAGCATGATTTAATAGATGCCAAGAGGTTGTTTTGTGCTTAATGAAACACAGCTAATATTCTCAGTTTATGAAACCATCAAACTCACTCAAGTCAACCCTGGATAAATCACAAGGCATTTTAATTTCCACAGCTACACACCGTCGGGTTCAGATTAAAACGGAAGCCATGGAAAGCACACTCAAGACACAGATTAAGCTAATAGCAAAACCAAAACAAATAGCCCCATATCAAAACAGTGCAGAGAAGCCACACCAAGCAATCTCTTGCCTATGAGCAAAAACGCTACCGCTAATACCATTAGTGTTAGAAGTAGAGAAAGGATTGCAATTGGAAAAAGTCAACAGGATCCTAGGGAGACGCAGAGCACAGCATGAACTTATAGAATGCAGTATTGTAAGATGTGGTGATTGTCCACTGGCTTAGATGACTTTCAAAGGGAATAAGACAAACTCATGGAGGAAGAGAAGTCTTTTAATGGCCATTAATCATGATGGCTAGATAGACCCTGCCAGTGGCAGTGGTGGCACAACAGAAGGGAAGGGCTGTCGCTTTTGTGCTCTATGGGTTTCATGGAGGTCTCTGGTTCACCGTGAGAAACTGGATGCTGGAAAAGATGGGTCCTTGGTACGATTTAGAACTCTGTTTCTTATACCAGAACAGAACTTCTCCTTGCTTTTGCCAAGAAAGTAACCAGGGAGTGATTGTAAAGAAATAACAAAAGTTCCTGGTCCAAAAGGGGAACGTCAGTGATGGATGTGAATTAGACCTTTCCCCAATATTCCACCCTTGCCAGTTAAGGCTCACTTGCAAAGCTGCCCTCCAAGAAAACTCCTGATAGCAGATTGGAGCTCCACCTGATGGAAAGGCAAGTGAATGGAATTTCTGTCTCTTTGCCATCCATTATCTCTGTGCTGTTACACGTATGCTCAAATGCATGTAAAAGTTATAAGCCGATTGTCTGCCTCTGAATCTAGGTTCCCACGCTTATAAGCAGCTTATCAGCTCTTGTATCTAAAGGCTTGGTTGTACTTCAGGCATAATTTATCACCCAGACAGATAATAATCGGCAGAGTATTTGGAAACTGTTCACCTGTACCAGCACAAAAGCCATTAATCCTTTGGAATCAAGTTCCAAGCTTAGGCAGTGTGCTTTAGGTTCAGTTCTCAAAGACTTCAGCTGAAGAATCATCCAGAAGAGGGAAGAGATACTAGCCAAGATCACAAATCCTCCTGCCAGTGAACCCTTTGTCTCGCTCCTTCTTTATTTCCCATTGTTTACGAAGTTGCAAATCCCTTCAGAAATAACTAGAAAATGGAGTGCTGGGGGAAGAGTACTGTGCCACAAGAAATAAAACAATACACAAAGAGAGAGGAGGCTGCCTGGTGTGTTTCTGCTTGAGTTAGTGTTTGCTGGCCTTGCTCTTTCCAGCTAAGTTGTATCCAACTAGATTCACTGGAATTAATGGAACCAACTTAGTTATGTCCATTATTTTCAGTGGGTCTACTCTTAGTAGGATTAACATTGCTAGGGGTGGGTTATCCTGCTGGCTTCTCAGTGCTGGGCATGACGGGATCACTCAATCGGTCTGATGCACCACAACTGTACAATCACAAGGGAGGCTGTCTTCGGCATCTCTGCACGAGTCACTGCTATAGCCTGGCCTCCTTCTAGCCAGTCTTAGCTGTGGGCAAGCTATTTTGTTGGGCTCCCACATTGGGTCTGATTAAAGCACTCAATCACTCCATTCAGGAGCAATGTTCAGAACGGTGACTCATGCAGAAAAAGAGCAAGTGGGCTCTTGCAGTAGGAAAGATTATTATTACTTTTACATTCACAAAAAATAAACCTTTAAGCTCTAAGACTCAATCAAATCCAATGTGCTATTTTATTTAAATCCCTAACTCAAATTCTCTCTCTCAAACACACTATTATTAGTTTCGGGGAGGGGGGGGCACAACTAGTAGGAAGGAACATGGGAGTCAACCTAATTAGGCCAGTCCTCGTTGCCCAGTATTGTCTACTTTTACTCTTCAGAGTTCTGGCAGGAGATGCCAAGGACTGACATTTGGACCCTGATGATAAGAAGTCCCAGGCTCATATGCTCACCGCTTGCTGGGGCAGCTGCAAGGAGGAGTTTAGCAGCTTCCACTTCTCGCTTCAATTAACCACAGTTTAGAATTATGTCGACATCCTAAACTGTGGCTGATCTAAACTATGGCTTGTTGAAACAAAGAAGCTTCCACCTTGAAGTTAGCTTGTTTCTCCCAAAGAGAAATAGTTAAGATTAACCAGTTTGTTGGGTTCAAACAACACAGCTAGGTGTGACGAATAAAAAAATGGAAGCAAAAGCTTCCGATTTTTCTCCTTGCAGCCATGCCAAATGAGACATTTTTAAAGCTTCTTTGGTTAAAAGCGCAGTTAACCAGGATTCTGAAGGATGCATCCATACGGTGTGATTATCAGATGCATGTTGCTCTCCTCATATCCACTTTTGGTAAGTGCATCAAAGAGAAAAATCAAGGTCATTTAAAGGACCACTCCAAGATTAATGTAGGTACAGGAAAGTCTCGGGAACCACAGCTGCAGCAATTGGATGAATGCTCCCAGAACATGTGGAGAGTGTTTGTAGCGAGTTTACAGTAGGCAATGTAAAAAATCAAGGCCCGTTTAACTTTAGATTAAAATTCTTGGCAAGTACTTTTGCTGGAAAGGGGATGTAGGCTTTTACCTCCTGAGTCTGATTGTTCTGACTTCAGGAAGTGTAAACCAACTAAAGCATTCAACCAATAAAGAAATAACAAGAGGGGTGAGGTAAAAAAGCTTGTTGAGCTCTTCTAAGCTGGAGATGATCCACAGATGACTGTGGCTCCAAAGGAGCTATTACTAGCTGCAGGGGAAATGCCATAAAATTGAAACACGGTACATGGAAAATATACATAAATACAATAAGCTATCCGGTTCATTTTTTAAACAAAAGTAGTGGATGTTTTCATTCATTCTGAAAAAATGAGATTTCAAACAAAATCCACTTGCACACCTTATAGCAACTCGCAAGTGTCCTCTTCTTAATCATTGAACAGAGAGCAAATTTTGTGTGTTAATTCCTCCTGCCATCAACTTGGCAGCAACCCTTTCCTCAAGCTATAGCAGAGGAAGGGAAGGGAAGCAAGACCACCATCAGGACCACTGAGAGACAACATTTGACTTCCCCACGTCTTGATTTTTTCTGTCCCAGCTGGTCATGATAAGAACTCTGCTTTCCCCCCTCTTCTCTCCCATTCAGGGCCTGCTCAATACAATTTGCTGCCTGAAGCGAAGGACAAGATGGCGCCCTCTCCCAAGACACATACAGAAGCCAACAGGACGAGTAGTTGAATTATACTCCAATATTGATGAAAGGACTTTATCTTCCACTGCACATTGTATCTTCCATTTTCACTAGCACAGGAGGTAGAGTGCTACATAGAACTCATAGCTCTGGCCACCGCCTGCACCACAACATTTGCCACCTGAGGCAGCTGCTTCACTTTGCCTCATTGTAGGGACGGCCCTGCTCCCAAACCCTTTTCCTTTTATGTCATGTATTTGTGACTGTAAGCATGAGGTCACGGACCATCTTATTACTGTTCTTGGTCAGGTGCTCTGGGAGCCCTTTTAATCTGTCAAATGAAAATTAACAATTCCTGCTAAAAACAGGGTAGCTGTCTTGCAACATGAAGATGGGGAACGCAGACTTTTTCATTTTCCATTGGAGATGGCATGTTTTCTCCCTCGATAGCCCCTTCATCTGATCCTCCCTTCCTCATCCACTCTGAAGCACATTCCCTTTGTGCAACAGTTGAGGGTTGGGGAATAAACGACTGCAATGAGAAGCTCTTCATCCCCCTCTTTTAACTGGACTATAAATGTCTACATGTAGCATCCAGGTTGCAAGATGCTGCAGTTGCACATCTGATCCAAAAAGGAGGGCCTTGCAGGGAGACCTATGCACTCACCGGAGTCGTTTTGTTCAAGGGTCGCAATGGCCCTATGCATGATTTAATGAAGCTCCTTTGAGGAAAGATATATAGCAAGCAACCCAGGTGCACATGATTTTGATTTCTCTTAAAACACTCATGTTATTCCCCTGCCTGCCTGCCCCAAATCACACTTGATATTGTGTCTTTACCCCAATGAATCTGTTCATTCACATTTCTTTATTCCTAGAGCTCAAGTGACATCAGTAAGAGATAGCTCCATTCTGGAACTGGCAGATCCTCCTTTCATATACTGGGGAATTCTCACTTACGTGGGGGTTCTGTTCTGGGTCGCCATGCGCATCCGTGGGACATGTGCAAGTCCCTTTCACCCTGTTTCCCACCCCATGTCCTGCGGGCTACCCCTGAATTAAAATATGGAGACTATATTAACTACTAGCAGATCCAAACGGCAACAGAGACAGTAAGTTCTACCCACCCAAGATGCCAGCATGTATTTATAGGTGTCAACAATACTCTTGTTTCTGCTGCTGTCTCCCCAAGTTAAGTTCACACCAGAAGGTGGGACACTGCTACAAAATCCCTTTCCCTGGAGCTTACTGCTCCCACTAGGGAGCACCAACAGCCATTCCTCCCCCTGTACTTCCTGTCTCTGAGAAGTTTCCCCTTTCTTGTCTCCTTGGACAATATAGCCAGGATTGGGGAATAGCTTGCAAGTACAGTACAAAATGGAAACAATTTCGAGGGGTTTCTATGTGGTAATCAGATGTAATGCATATGTATAATGATGTGCTAACCTAAATAGCAATTTGTTTCAAAACCAGAATTTCGTGGGGGAGGTTTCCCTCTCAGCCCAGAGTCAGACAGCCTGGCAGGGTTGAGCTTTTTCATTCCGTGCCAGAACTCTGGCTTGATGGAATTCACAGCAAAAATCCTGCTAACGCAAAATGCAGAAAAAGCCACAGAGGCAGTCTGGTCCAGTTCCCACCATCCACGTGTTCGAGGAACAGTCTCCCGGCGTCGGTGAAGAATTCTTTTGGAGGAAATCGGAATGAATGAAAAGCAAAGCCAGGCTCCCACTCGCCGCAAAGTAGCTATAACAGAACATGCAGAGACAAGGAGCATTAGGGAGCAGGGTGGTGGCAGAGAGCCCTTGCTGTCATGGTGCAGACTAGGGGGGTGGGAACAGACATTCCTGTAGATGGGACAACTGGAGCTCTTGCCTTGAAGGGAGGGAGGAAGAAGAGGAGAAGGCATGGAGAGCAACTGAAATCTCAGCAGAACTAAGCTACACGAGGTCGCTCAGTCCTGGTCTACACTGGTGTTCTTCAATCTTGGGTCCCCAGGTGACTACAATTCCCATCATCACTGACCACTGGGGTATGCTGTCTGGGAATGATGGAGTTGTAGCCCAATAACACCTAGGCAAAACAGTGGATTACTCCAGTAGTCTTCACCTTTTCCAGACCCTGGGACCACCTTGAATCCTGACATGCAAATAGGGACCCACTTCTCATTTTTTTTACCATTTATTTGTATGGTGGTAGTGTTGCTGTCACCATAGATCAGGCTGTAACTCAGTAGTGGGTCCTGTCCCACAAGCTGAAGACCAAAGGTCCACACAACAGAACAGGGATCAGGTGAAAGGTGGTGGTTGTGTTCGTTATTTCTAATGCTCCCCTATGTACAAAAATACCTGCAAAGAGACACCCCCCCGCAATATTTATATTCCAAGCTTTCCCTCAACAATCTACAAAACAATTTAACAATTTAACAAAAAGCAGCCAATGGCATTCCCCCACAAAACACAAAAGACGGACAAACAAAAGAACAATAGCACCACAGCAATAAAAACAACAGAGCTGAACAAGGGCAGAGTGGCTGGGGAAACTCAGCCAGATGGGCGGGGTATAAATAATAAATTATTATTATTATTATTATTATTATTATTATTATTATGAATGCAAAGAAAAGTGGGGTGGTTCATAATGGAGATAGCTGTCCTTATGATATCCTTCAGGGCCAGAGCTTTAAAGATCACAAGCAATCTTCCCATGATTTGAGGTGCTCCACATATTCCCCCCGTTTCCAAAAACCACTTCTGGAGAGGAACCTCGGTAAGCCTTAGGTGGATCTCTTGACAAGATGTCTAGCCGGACTTAGGACAGGGATGGGGAACCTTTTCCACCACCCCAAGAGCCACATTCCCTCCTGGGGGCCACGTGCAAGTGATGGGAAGGACCAGAGGCAAAAGTGGGTAGAGAAACTGATGAGGCTCTGACATCTGAACACTAGGCTACATGCCAGCCATGCAAAACCCAGAGATTCTGGCACACACAGGTATCTCCATTCAGGCATGCAAGAGGCGTTATCACACTTCAATAACACATTTCAGCCATGCAAAAATGCTTGAGGAAGGCATGGAACAGGGCTGGTGATGGATGTGGCTTAGGGAGAGTCCTGAGGGCCAGGTAGAGAGGGCTGGAGGGCCGCATTCGCCCCTAAGGCCCAAGGATCCCCACCCTGGCTGAAGGCTCCTCTTTTCGCAACATTACCAGGTCTGCCCAATTGTTCCTACAGATGACACAGCCTTCTTCTTCTTCTTCTTCTTATTATTATTATTATTATTATTTATTACCAAAGCAAACTTGGGCAGTAGGCAAATCATAATTATTTAGAAAGCCGAAAGTGGACTTGTTGAGGCAGATGCAGAGGACTACAGTGTGTGCATCTCATACTACAGCCAGCTATCAACCCACTGTCATCTCTGTTGATATGGATTTTAGGGGGGGGGGAATCCCATACAAATTAGAGCAATGGACATAGAAGGGTTTTTTTCCTGTTTTGGACTTCAACTCCCACCATCCTCTACCACTGGCCATCCTGCTGGGGATCCTAGGAGCTGTAGGCCAAAGCAGGCACTGCGTTGTTTCCCCCAGCCTTAGAGTAACCTAATTTCGCATGTTTATTTTGCTTGTATTTACTAAACAAAGCTAAAAGCCTTGGAACTGCCAGGCTTCCCATTATGTGCTTGCAATTGGCGCGTGTTCATTGTTGCTAATGAACTTACGAAACGGAAAACATTCCACCACAGTGTATAACGTTCACCCCCCTCCATTCCCATTTTATCTTCACAAAAGCCCTGAGAGGCAGGTTGGGCTGAGAGATATGAAAATGGCCCAAGGTCACCCAGTCAGCTTCATGGCTGAGTGGGGATTCGATCCTTTTCTTTCCAGTCATAGCCCGACACAGAAAATCCATTATCTTACATATTAGCAGTACTAACTAACATGAAATTTGGCCCCAACTTCCTACAAATCCTCAAACAAATATACTCCCAAGCCTCAGCAAGATGCAGAACTAATAATATGGATTCTAATACTATAGCTATCCAAAGAGGCACGAAACAAGGATGCCCACTGTCTCCCTTCTTATTTATCCTGGCTCTGGAACCCTTAGCAATCCGCATCCGAGCAGCCACAGACATCAAGGGAGTGGAAATAAAAGGCAGAACCTATAAATTAGGGCTCTTTGCAGATGACCTAATGGTCACAACACCAGACCCCATAAGCACAGCAACCTCCCTAATCAGAGAACTCAACACATTTGCAATGGTGTCGGGCCTACAGGTAAATTTCACAAAGTCAGAAGCTATGTGCTTCAACACCCCTCCTCACACCCAAAAAGAACTCACGAAGGTCACCAAAATAAAACTTTGCCACACCAAGTTCAGATACCTAGGGGTACAAATAACCAGAAACCTCAATAAATTGCACCTCCACAACTACAAGCCCCTGTGGCGACAAATTAACAAAGACCTAAAGAGATGGAATAACATGAATTTCACTCTCTCAGACAAAATAGCCATGATCAAAATGATCACACTCCCAAAACTAACCTACCTATTCCAAACCCTCCCAATCTGGATCCCCCCAACCCAACTCCGCAGTTGGCAGAGAAAACTACACTCTTTTATCTTCTCACATAAAAAACCAAGAATAAGCCCCAAATGCCTGCACCTCCCCACCTCAGAAGGAGGATGGGGAATCCCCAACATAGAAGCATATTACATTGCCAACCAAATACGACATATAATCCCATATATACTCAAAGATGAGACAAAACAATGGGTACACCTAGAAAGGGACACAATTGAAAATACCTGCACCACAGCATACCCACTCCTCCCAAACAAACTAAAGAAAATTCCCACAACACTCAACAGGTACACACAGACCATGCTCAAAGCATGGAAAACACAAATAGGCAAACTATCCCCAACCCCATCCCCACTAATCCCCCTGGCGTACCACCCATTATTCCACTATGCAGCACAAAACCTCCAGATAAAAACCTGGCGAACCAAAGGCTTATATCGCCTAACAGACTTTTATAAAAATAACAAACCTTTGTCAACACGAGAAATACAAGACAAACTAGAAGACACCCAAATGCCCTGGTTAACACAGCACCAACTACATGCCCTCTTAAACAACCCAACAGTAAAATTAGCAGCAACTAGGCCCCTGACAACCTTCGAAAACCTCCTCCTAACAACAAAGGGAAACAGTAAAGGGACGGTATCCGCAATATACAAAATACTACTCCAAAATCCCACAAACCCCCCAGACGCAATCAAAAAACAATGGGAGAATGACATAGGCTATGAGATTAACCCCACGCAATGGACCAGAATGTGGTCTAAACCTCCCTTTAAATCCATATCAACGAAAAGAAAAGAACTCACACTGAAACTCACCTACAGGTGGTACCTAACACCAAGGAAACTAGCGCTAATACGCCCAGGAACCTCACCAAAATGCTGGAGAGGGTGCACCTCCACAGGCACATACCTCCACATGTGGTGGGAGTGTCCCAAAATCCAACTAATCTGGGCAACAGCCATACGAGAAATATGTAAAATAACTAAACAAGTATTAGATATCACCCCAGAATTGGCCCTACTAAACATCTTCCAAGACAACAACGCCCATTTACACCACAAAGAACTCATAACCCACCTACTTTCAGCAGCCAGAAACACCATAACCAGACACTGGAGTAAGCATGGACCAATGGTACCAAATAGTATGGGAAACAGCCCTACTGGAAAAATTAACTAATAAACTGAAACTGACACGGGGACAAACAGAAGAAGACACCTTCACCCCGGTATGGCTCCCCTTTATCACATACACAGCCCAACAAGACAATGACAATAATCCACCAACAGCATACAAATCAATATGGCTAACCTGATCCAAAACACCCACCCACCCCACTCACACACGAAAACAAAGATCACCACAGCCAATCACAAACAAACAATCACACCCTAGGCCAACCCCAAACTCTCTCACCATCAAAGGAACACAAGTGAACAACACAAACAACGCTGACACCAAACTCTACATACATTAAGCATAATAGAAACACCACCACCTGACCCCACCCCCATCCATCTTCCCTCCCTCCACCCCCTTTCTTTTTCCTTTTTTTTCCTTCTCCCCCTAATGCCTCAACAAATGAAACGGATTTGTAAAAATGTTACATGGGGGGGAAAAATATGAGGCATTACACTTCTATAAAACAAGAAAATCCTAAATAAAATATTAAAAAAGAAAAGAAAAAGAAAATCCATTATCTGTCTTACCACTTTTGTCTCTAGCCATGGAGGCAAAGAATAAGGGGTTGTGTCTGAACAGAAAGCAAAATTAATTGTAAATAATGTGGTAACAGAAGAGTTTAAGATTGAAAAAGGGACACGACAGGGGTGCCCTATCTCCCCATTACTTTTTATATCGGTCCTGGAGGTTTTGCTTAATATGATCAGGAGGGATCAGTTGGTTAAAGGGATTCAGGTCGGAGCTAAACAATACAAACTGAGAGCATTTGCAGATGACCTAGTACTTACATTGCAAGAGCCAGAAGCTAGCACGAAAAGAGTTTTGGAAATAATTCAAGAGTTTGGTCAATTGGCAGGATTTAAATTGAATAAGTTAAAGACTAAGGTATTGGAGAAAAATTTAACACAGATTGAAAAAGAAAGGTTTCAGAATGAGACGGGGTTGACTGTGGTTAAAAAAGTGAAATATCTGGGTGTGAACATGACAGCTAAAAATGTGAATTTATTTAAAGATAATTATGAAAAAACTTGGACAGAAGTGAAAAAAGATCTGGAGATTTGGTCAAATCTGAAGCTTTCCTTGTTAGGTCGAATTGCAGTTATAAAAATGAATGTATTGCCAAGAATGTTGTTTCTGTTTCAAGCATTACAAATTATGGACAAAATGGATTGTTTCAAGAAGTGGCAGAAAGATATATCTAAATTTGTCTGGCAGGGCAAGAAGCCCAGAATAAAATTCAAGATATTAACGGATTCAAAGGAAAGAGGGGGGTTTGCCCTGCCAGACTTTAAATTGTACTATGAAGCGGCAGCTTTCTGCTGGCTAAAAGAATGGCTGCTTCTTGAAAACACAGACATTTTGGATTTGGAAGGATTTAACAATATTTTTGGGTGGCATGCATATTTGTGGTATGACAAGGTTAAAGCGCATAAAAGTTTCAAAAATCATATTGTCAGAAAAGCACTATTAAATGTCTGGGTCAGATATAAGGACTTGCTGGAAAATAAGACTCCAAGATGGCTATCACCAATGGAAGCTAAGGCAGTCAAAAAGCTAAATATGGAGTCGAAATGGCCAAGATATTGGGAAATCTTGGAAAAGGAAGGGGACAAATTGAGATTGCAGAGTTTTGAAAAACTAAAAGGGAAGGTGAGAGATTGGTTACATTATCATCAAATAAATGAAGTGTTTAAATTAGACAGTAAAATAGGCTTCCAGGTGGAAAAATCAAAATTAGAGACTGAACTGTTAGAATCCAGTAGTAAGAATTTGTCAAAAATGTATGATCTGCTGCTGAAATGGAATACACAAGATGAAATGGTAAAATCAAGTATGATTAAATGGGCTCAGGACATTGGTCATAACATTATGTTCGCTGATTGGGAAAAGTTGTGGACCACCGGGTTGAAGTTTACGGCGTGTAACGCCTTAAGAGAAAATATAATGAAAATGATTTATAGGTGGTACATAACCCCAGTCAAGCTTGCAAAGATCTACCATTTGCCTGATAATAAATGTTGGAAATGTAAAGAAAAGGAAGGTACATTTTTTCACCTCTGGTGGACGTGCCCGAAGATTAAGGCATTCTGGGAAATGATTTATAATGAACTGAAAAAGGTATTTAAATATACTTTCCCCAAGAAACCAGAGGCCTTTCTCTTGGGTATTGTCGGCCAGGGGGTGTTAAAGACAGATACAATTTTTTTTATGTATGCTACAACAGCAGCTAGAATACTTATTGCAAAGTACTGGAAGACACAGTGTGATCTACCCACACTGGAAGAATGGCAGATGAAGGTGATGGACTACATGGGTTCGGCAGAAATGACGAGCAGAATCCGAGACCAGGGAAGAGAAGCGGCGGAAGAGGAATGGAAGAAGTTTAAGGATTACTTAAAGAAATACTATAAAATTAATGACAGTTAGAATGATGTTGGGCTTAAAATAAATGGTTACTATTAGTAATGGTTAAGACAGAGAGAATAAGGATGATTAACATAAATTTATAATAAAATAAGGGAAGATTCGCTGAATAATTGTAAGAACTTGGAATACAGAAACGGGAAGCAAGAGGAAGTCGAGGAAGTAAGGTTTAAGAAATTAGGACATGAAATGGTACTTGTTTTTTGTTCTGTTAATGTTTGGTGTTTGTTTTTGTATGTTTTGTTTGTGTTAATATAAAAATTGTTTAATAAAAAATATTATAAAAAAAAAAAAAGAATAAGGGGTTGTGGCCACCTACTCCGAGTAGACCCATTAGTCATGTCCATTAACTTCAATGTGTCTCCTCTGAATAGGACTAGCATTGGCTGCAGCCCACAATTAAAAAGCACCTAGGAGAAAAACCTTTCATGGGCCACCAAAGTCGTGTCTCTGGCAAATCTGTTTCTATGATTCACTCTCTCAAATGATTCTATGCCCTCAATGGAAAAGGGAAAATTGGCACTATGAGGCTTGCCATTTTGGGACATCTCACATCAGTGGAGGTTGCCATTTGATGCATATATTTAGACCACCAGGGAGTAAAGTGGAGCAAGAATAGCCCATAGCCACGCAACAGCATCTCACACAGCAAAAGACGGGACAGACTGGTTTTCTCTGATTATGGCTTTTCTAAGACTATGGCTTTTCATCCTCAACTGCAAAAACAACCTAAGACCACTAATTAGCAGACATGACTCAAGCAAAAGGTGGCAGTCGGCTGGGGAGTGATGTTTTCAAACAAAAGCCCATGTTCAGACAGGCACTTCACTTACAGACCTCACGGCTGGCCAAACCTAACCACATCAGCGGGTCAGAGAGCTTTAAAAAAAAGAAAATCACATTTGGCAACCAATGTGCCCCTCTGGTTTCAGACAGAACATAGGTAGACAAGTCTAAAAAGCCTGGGACACAAATGTTCACAGCCCTCTAGTAGCTATGGTGGCTCATTTACCAGAAGTAAAGTGTTTAGCGATAACTCTGGACGTGTTGGGTTCTGACCAAACTAAGTCTCCTGATGTATATTGTGATCTTGGAGGCTTAGTTTGGTCAGAATCGAGTATACACTTCTAGCTAGAGTGTAAATACATTACAGTCGTACCTTGTTTGCCAAACGCCTTGGAACTCATACGTTTCGGCTCCCAAACTATCGAAAACCAGTTTTCAAACATTTTTCGGAAGCCAAACATCTGACGTGGCTTCCATTTGAGCACAGGAAGCTCCTGCAGCCAATCGGAAGCCGTGCCTTGGTTTTCGAATGGTTTCGGGAATTGAACGGACTTCCTGAACGGATTAAGTTCAAGAACCAAGGTATGACTGTACAGCTTTGGGATCCAGTTCTCCACAACCACATTGGGAATGCTCTGTGCAGTTTTGGGAACCACGTCTCCAAAAAGGAGATCACAGAGCTGGATGGGAAAGGCAGATGAAAGGGCAACTAAAGCTACAAACCTGCTGCCCTCCAGCTATTTTGGAATACAATTCCCATCAGACCCAGCCAGATTGAGCGTGCTGATGGGAGCTGATGGGCCAAAAAAATCTGGAGGGCACCAGACGCAAGAAGGTTGTTATTCACATTTAAGCTGAGAAAAAGTTCCAGAAAATGCAGTGGGTACAATCCTAGGTGGACACGCCCAGGAATGCACTGGATATCGGCCAAGGAATGGGAGCATCTTCCCTGCAAAGAAACACTAAAGCACCTTGGAGCTTGTTAGCATAGAAGACAGTGGGTGGATACAGATGCTTGACAGATGTTTATAAAAACTATTAATAACATGGAGGAGTGGATAGAGATGAATCCACCCACTCTCTTCATACTAGAACCTGAGTGACCCAATGAAATCGACTGGTATTTTATTCTGGAGCAAAACATGACAGTATTTCCTCATACCAGGCAGAATTACCGTATTTTTCGCTCTATAAGACGCACCAGACCACAAGACGCACCTAGTTTTTGGAGGAGGAGAACAAGAAAAAAAATATTCTGAATCTCAAAAGCCAGAACAGCAAGAGGGATCGCTGTGCAGTGAAAGCACAATCCCTCTTGCTGTTCTGGCTTCTGTGATAGCTGCGCAGCTTGCATTCGCTCCGCTTACTTTTTAGGAGGGAAAAAGTGAGTCTTATAGAGCAAAAAATACGGTAATTTATAGAAGCAGGTGCCAAAGCATGTTCTGAAAAACCCTGGGGCTCCTCAGAAGTTTGTTAGGAGATTGCTCAATAAGAAGATGAGTACAGTGGTACCTCGGGTTACATACGCTTCAGGTTACACACTCCGCTAACCCAGAAATAGTGCTTCAGGTTAATAACTTTGCTTCAGGATGAGAACAGAAATTGTGCTCCGGCGGTGTGGCGGCAGCAGGAGGCCCCATTAGCTAAAGTGGTGCTTCAGGTTAAGAACAGTTTCAGGTTAAGAACGGACCTCCGGAACGAATTAAGTACTTAACCCAAGGTACCACTGTAATGGTTTGAGCTCCTGTAGGTGCCTTGTTTTTAAGTTCCTGTAATCTGTAGCTATTTTATGGTGTTGGTCTTTCTGTATTCAGGTTTTTATACAGGGTTGGAATTTTAGGATCCACTGTGGAATTTTTATTGTATTGCTGTCATACTTTAACTGATTTTGCCAAAGTCTAGAAAAACTTGTTTTACAAGGCGCCCCACAAAGATAATAAAGGCAGAGCATTTTTCCTGAAATACAGCTTTCCAAAACAAGCACTCCTGCAATGCATATTTGCAGGGGGCTTTCAGATGGGTCAGGCTTTCAATTAACAGGAGTTGACTGCAAGGTCAGGCCATTTCCATTCTGTGTCATAAGTCTGTTTTGTCTCTCGTTTTCTGTGGATTTTTCAAATTGCACCAAAATCCACATTTAAATTGTATACATTTTATGCACTTTCCCCTAAATACACATTTTGTATGCATTTCCACTCAAATCATACATTTTTGTACGCTTTTAAAAGAACCCCCCTCCCCAAGTATGTATTTTGTGTGCATTTTTCCTGCAAAAAAAAGTTTTTTTAAAAACTGAAACTCACAAAATTCTGAGAAGTGCAGAATCCAATTAGCAATTGCATTCTGATCTGTGTGTAAGTCTTGGAACTGTGAATGAGGCCAGTTCACTTTAAAGTGAGGACCATCCCTAAACCAGAATGCCTATCCGAATGGACCATCCTCCATCCCTAAACCAGAATGCCTATCAGGCCATATCATTTGAACCTATGCTCAGCCAAGAATCCTCTGCAATCTGGAGGAGATCTGTGGCAGATACAGAAAGGTTCCCCAGTTGTGGTAGATCATGGGTCAGCAACCTTTTTCAGCCATGGGCCGGTCCACCGTCCCTCAGACCTTGTGGGGGGCCGGACTATATTTTTTTTTGGGGGGGGGGGAATGAACAAATTCCTATGCCCCACAAACAACCCAGAGATGCATTTTAAATAAAAGGACACATTCTACTCATGTAAAAACACGCTGATTCCTGGACCGTCCACGGGCTGGATTGAGAAGGCAATTGGGCTGCATCTGGCCCCCGGGCCTTAGGTTGCCTACCCCTGTGGTAGATGTTCTGGAAAAGGCTCTTCTGCAACCATTGACTAAACATACCCCTTCCCCCCTGAGTTAGGAGGTATGGTGGGATTCTAATAAAACAGTAGGCATCATTAGCTTCAATTTATTGATGCATGTATTTAGGCTTGTATCCCATCCCACCAGGTAAACATTAGCTGTGTTAAGTACATAATCAAACCAAGTACCCAAAATAGTGTGTCAAAGTAACTGTGGTCAACAATACAGGGGACCTCTTGTTTCGACTGCTGAAATAAATATCATGTAAACCTCATGTTGATGAGAATGTAAACCAAGATCAATATTTTAGGCTGCAACAGTACACCTGTCTGCATGGGCTCATGTCAAAAATAAGTGAATTGGACTTGTGTACACATATTTAGGACCAGAGTGGTAGCTTTGGCTTTTAAGCAGATCCTATTTGGGCAGGGTAAACAAGCCCCTACTGAGGAATAGCACGACTAACTATAAAGTAATTCTAATTTCTAATTTCATATGAACAAGGTGGTGTGTATGCTGCGATTCCACATGTCCACACACACACAGAGGGAAGAAAAGGAAGTTCAATATTTAATTGCTTAAGCTGCATCTCTTTGGGGTTATTCATTTACGTATTAAAAGAATTTTTATCCCACTCTTCAGTCAAAAGAAGCTTTCAGAGCAGTTTAAAGATCAATGAAAGACTGTCCTTGCCCTCAGGCCTACACTTCAAAATACACTACACAAAATAATAATAATAAATAATAATAATAAATTTTATTTATATCCCGCCCTCCCCAGCTGAAGCTGGGCTCAGGGCGGCTAACAACAATCAAAATAATCCAACATTCTAAAAACATTCATTATAAAATTAATTAAAATCAAATTAAAATCAAATTGATGGCAACCACTAAGCAAAATTCTGTGCAGATTGCCAGAGGAGGGGGTCAGGCTGCGCCCTGACCAAAGGCCTGGTGAAACAGCTCTGTCTTGCAGGCCCTGCGGAAAGATGTCAGGTCCCGCAGGGCCCTAGTCTCTTGTGACAGGGCGTTCCACCAGATTGGAGCCGCAGCCGAGAAAGCCCTGGCTCTAGTTGAGGCCAGCCTAACCTCTCTGTGGCCTGGGATCTTCAGGATGTTTTTATTTGCAGACCGTAAATTTCTCTGTGGGACATACCAGGAGAGGCGGTCCCGTAGGTACGAGGGTCCTAGGCCGTATAGGGCTTTAAAGGTTAAAACCAGCACCTTGAACCTGATCCTGTACTCCAGAAAATGGGTTGGGAAATATGCATACCCAGGTACCAGTTTTTATTTACAAGTTCCTCTAATGACCAGCTGGGTTAGAAACTATTCTAGGTGCTTAAATGATAACTGTGTTAAACAATGGTAAATGATTTGAAGTGTTAGTAAGTTTTGATTAACTATGTGTAATTATTAGAAAATTGGGTAAATAGATATGGAAATCTAAGAGAATTTTGTTTATATAAAGAACCAGAAGAGGGGATGGAGGGAAGTCCGGAGAAGAAAAGGTTTTGAAAAGATATGGCAACAATGGGGAATGGGGGGGGGTGTAAAAATGTTCTTTTTTATTGGTGTTAATGTGGAATTAAATTGTGAAAAATAATAAAAATTTATTTAACAAAAAAGAAGAAGAAATTGTTCAAGGAAAAGAAGAATGAAAGGATGTGGACCCTCTATATCTCTCTCTTTCTCTCTCCCCCCCCCCATCTGCATATTCATCCTGGAAGTGCAAATAAAGTCAGTCTATTTAAAAATGTGGATTGAACAAAATGGTCAAGGATCCTTAACCTTCAAATCATCATGCCCCAGCATTATAAAAATGATGAATCCCCTTGTTTTTAACTTAATTCTAGCTATAGGCTCTGAATTATGCTAGGTAATTTGGTGCTTTTGGCAATGGCAGTAGGAGGCAGCACTTTGGGAAAACACAGCAAAGGTTGGTGGACAAGCAGGGCAATGGCCCTGAGAAATAAGAAAGCTTTGGGGAGGGATTAGGCATTTGTTGAAGGAGAATGACTCATGAGCTGATGTTGCTGTTCCTCCCTCTGCCCAGCCAAGGACAATGTCTGGATTTCCAAAAGGTTTGTCTCACTGCCTGCCTGATCCTTCCAGCTGGCGACAGCTGTTGAGTCTTAGCACTCATAATGTACAGCCACAAGCATTGCCTTGGAAAACGGAAAGAAAATTCTCAAATTCTGCCAAAATTTCCAAGACCACAGCTATGGTTCTTCTCTCCCTAATGCAAGCAGAGCTTCTCACTCTTCCGCTGAGGCACACTCATTTTCTCAAATAAGACTGGAGTGACGTTTCTCCAGTCTTAGACTGTGCAAAAAAGAAACCGAGAACTGCTGGAGCCCAAGGGGAGACCAGTCTACTCTGTTTTGGCATGCATCAGGGTTCTGGGCACGTCTCCACTTTGGAAGAAGGGAAGCCATGTGCACCAAATCGTGCAAAAGCACAACAGGGAAGTGCCTCAAAGAGCAGGTTGTTTTGCTGCATCATTGCATTCAGAATGACTAAACGTTCCGGTGTTACTTTATGCTGAGATGCAGAAGAATTACTTGCTCCAAATGACCAGAGCAGAGCAAGGCCAGGAGCAAATCATGTAGCAATGCAGCAGATAGCCTCCCCTAGAGATGGATTCTCAAGTACAGTGGTACCTTGGTTCTCGAACGGCTTGGCTTCCGAACAAATCGGCTCCCGAACGCCGCAAACCCAGAAGTGTTGCGGTTTGCGAACGTTTTTTGGAAGCCAAACGTCTGATGTGGCTTGTGCTTGAGTGCAGGAAGCTCCTGCAGCCAATTGGTTTTTGAATGGGTTCAGGTATCGAACAGTAGATTAAGTTCGAGAACCAAGGTACCATTGTACAGTGGTACCTCGGGTTAAGTACTTAATTCGTTCTGGAGGTCTGTTCTTAACCTGAAGCACCACTTTAGCTAATGTGGGCCTCCTGCTGCACCCACGCCACCGGAGCACGATTTCTGTTCTCATCCTGAAGCAAAGTTCTTAACCCGAGGTACTATTTCTGGGTTAGCGGAGTCTGTAACCTGAAGCGTATGTAACCCGAGGTACCACTGTACTTCTAAAGGGAGATCATGATCCCAGTTGTTATCTGCATTGGATTTGAATTGATTTTATACATGTGCTGGAGCTGTTTTAAAGTTTTGAGATCTAGCTAGATCGATCTATCTATTTTTAAAAAGTGTTTTTATATATGCAATTGTTATTAACTGTTTTTATATACATACCTTTTAAAAAAAATTATTATACATTAAATTGAAGTCATCCATAAACAAACAATTTAGACAAATTTGCAGGGGATAAGGCTATCAATGGCTACTAGCAAGGATGCTGTGCTCTGCTTTTGCAGTTGGAGGTAGTTGCTGGAAACCACAGGAGTGGAGAGTGCTCTTGTGCTTGGGTCCTGTTTGGTTAACCACAGGCATCTGGTTGGTCACTGTAAGAACAAGATGCTGGAGTAAATGGGCAACTGGTCTGATCCAGGAAGCTCTTTGTACGTTCTTCAAAACAGCAGGAACAACACAGCAACCTTTAATTACTTAATTTATTTCTTGGATCATAGCGTTAATTCTCTTAGGGCACGTAGCAGTGGGTTACTAATGTCTGCATGTTCAAATCTGTACCCTAGGCCTTCCCACCCTATTTCTCCCCTTCTGTATTGGGTGTACGCATTTTGCAAACAGTTCAGAAAAGCTGGAGTCTTTCTCTTAGGTCCCGCCTAGGAAGATTTAGACTTCTCCCCATGATCCAATATCTTTTAACTGCAGCACGGTACATCAAAATTGCACGCAGCTGCATGCTGCTGCTTACATAAGCCTGCCGTAATGGGATTCTAACATACGCCAGTGCCTGGCTTTTACGGAGCATTAACCACCCAGTGTTTCTCCTGGACACACGGTACCTTTCTACGGCTAAACTGGATTAGATTGCCTCTTGCTGGAAATTGCATCTACTGTTCACAAAACACATGCTGTCATAACAGGGAAGTGTGACAGACTCTGGAAGCTGGCCTAACAGAAACCAGATGTTAAGTGAAACAAATGGACTTGTGCAACTTAAATATTATTAAGAACCACGTTGCTTAATGGATCCGACGTTTACTGATGGATGATGGAGTGCCGAGCTGTTGCTTTTTAGAAATATATCATTCTGCTGTTGGCGGCCAAGTTCGCCTGCTTCCTAACTCAGGAAAGCAAAGCTACAGCCTTGAGCTTGGGTTCAGCCAGCATTTCAAGCTTTCCAATGTGCCCTGTCAAATAAGAAATTGGTCGAGGGGTGTTCAAGTGCATCCATTTAGGGTAGTAACTGCTCCCAGGCATTGGTTTCAGGGGGGGGGCAGGGAATCAATTCATACCAATTTTCTAAATGGGTTGAGAGAATATCGGAAGTTTGCGTCGACAGATCCATATGCATGGATTTGCAGTGGTTGAGCCACGCTGACCCCATTCAAAAATCAATGCCTGATTAAAAGTAATAATTACAAGAGCACAAGCTTTTAAATGTTAAATAGCGGTGCCTTCCGCTGGATTACTTCGGCAGTTGATGGCTGGAGCGCAGCTAAGAGAAAGCCCTTGCCGGGATGCAGGAAAGGACAGAAGAGGACAGAAGTCAGGTGGAGGCAAACTTTAGAAAGCAAGAAGAGAAGAGTACCTCTACTTGCTTGACCTGGAAGCTTTTATACAGGCCAGGAAGCAACACCTGATCCACTCTGGCATGTTGTGTTAAAGAGGCTCCTTCACTGGTCTGTTATTTCCTCCTTTGTGCAAAGCACGATGGGGGCACCCTGTCAAGAGTTCAGGAACGTAGCTGGGAGTCAAAGTCAAAGAACATGCAAAAACACACCAGTGAGTCAGGAAGGCGGCTGTTGCCCAGGAAAGCCCAAAGAGAACAAAAGAAGTGCCCTTACTTTTCTATCTAGTCCAGCATTCTCTCTTCACCATGATCTATGGGAAAGATGCAGCAAGCGGGACCTGAGTGCAACAGCACTCTCCCAGAAACCAGTATTCAGAGGCATAGCACCTCTGACAGCAGAGGAAAAACATGGCCATTGTGACTAGTAGCCATTGGTAGCCTCATCCCCCATGAATTTGTCTAATCCTCTGTTGAAGTCACACAAGTTGAGGGCCATCACTACCTCTTGTGGGAGCAACTTCCATTGCGTGGCTGTGTGCTATCTATCCTTTATCACCCTCCGAGTCTAGCAGAGCCCAATGGCCTCCCTAGGAGGGCAGGGCAAGTCTCTAGTCACAGAACACTTTGCTGGCCTAGCAACAGCCCCCAAACCTGCAGCTCTGATAGCTCACACCGCGCACACAAAGGAAGGCTCCCAGTTCTAGACCTGGCAATTCTAGCTTAATCCATGCAAGAGGAATCCCCATTTGACACCATGTTAAGTCCTAAGTTCAAGACGCAATATGGATGCTAATCCTGGCACTGATCTATGCTTTGATGTGTAAGGCCAGCAGATGGAAAAGGAGGGGGGAATCGTGGGCCTCTCTTGCATCCCTATGGTCTTCTCCATTTAGGGTGTTATTTTCACAGACCAGTACTAAATGTGTGTGGGGTGGCAGGAGATGGGATTTTGTCTGAAGCAGCCCCAGGTTTACTTGCTTCCTTTACACCAGTGCAAGGGTCACTGCTTTCCCAGCTCGTGAATGATGTCCAGTTTCAAGAAGTGCCAATCAGTTCAGGTGCCAACTGCCATATTTTCTGAACATAGCTTTGGGAAATTGAGCCAAATCAGAAGCCATTCGGAGGCAAGGTGTACACACCAGCAGGCACGCGAACTAGTTTTTTGTGCTTTTAAGAGGAGTGCTCTGCTGGAGCAGGAGGTAGTTAAGTGGCGCAGCAAATGCTTTGCATATGCAAAGGTCTCAGGTTCAATCCTAGGCATCCCCAGGTAGAGCTGGAGAAAATTCCAGCCTGAAACCCTGCAGAAGCGGTGACAATATTGTGCTAGGTTGGTGAATGGTCTTCCACTGTTCCCACCAATAGAAATCAAATCAGGCATGTATATACAACCACTTAAGGAGAAATGTGTGAATGGCCTCTGCTGAAAAGTGAGGGAACAATGCAAAAACTCAGCCTATTTAGTTGGATTTGTTTCATGCCTGCAAGTTTACACAATGCTAAAGTCATCAAGTGATGGAACAGGCCTACAGTAATTCATACCTGAAGTCAATGCCAAGGGAGATGACATGGAAGAGAAAGGTTTTCCTCTATGTCATGTGACCAAGTCCAAGTGCCAGTGAAGTCTAGCCTCCCACTCTTTGGGAAGAGGCGAAATACCTGGAGCAGACAGAGCAAACAGCCTCCAGGCAACCAATTCAGAAGTGCAGACAGACAGACAGACAGACAGACAGACAGACAGACACACACACACACACACACACACACGGCTTTCCTGACCGATGAGTTGCCCAGACTAAGGCTGCAATCCTCTGCACAGGAATCAGGAATGTACTTCTCAGTAAACATGCACAGGATTGCATGGGAAGAGTATAGCAAAATTTGGAATTTTATATCACACAGAGGGACTTGACTGGCTCCCTGGGATGACCAGGTTCCCAAGCCCTGGAGAGTTTTCGGGTTCCCAGGCTATGGTCGACAGATCACCAGTGGTCCGCAAGCTTCATTCAGATGCCTGCGGCATGTCCACATTACATACAGTGGTACCTCGCAAGACGAAATTAATTCGTTCCGCGAGTTTTTTCTTCTTGCGAGTTTTTTGTCTTGCGAAGCACGGTTTCCCATAGGAATGCATTGAAAATCAATCAATGCGTTCCTATGGAAACCGCCTTCAGACCAGGACCGGGGACAGTCTGTCCCCCGACCTCTTCTGAAGGCTGGGGGGGGGACAAGGGCTTTTCTTCCCACCGCCAGCCTTCAGAAGGCTGTTCCCCCCCGGCGGGGGGCTGCGCTTCTCCGCTATCCCGGGAAGGCAGGCAAGGGGGAGCAAAGACTTTTGCCCCCCGCCGGCCTTCAGAAGAGGTCCAGGACCTCTTCTGAAGGCCGGCGGTGGGCGAAAGTCTTTGCTCCCCCCCGCCTGCCTTCAAAAGCCGTCCGGGATAGCGGAGAAACGCACTGCGCTTCTCCACTATCCCGGGGAGGAGGTCCAGGACCTCTTCTGAAGGCCGGCGGTGGGCGAAAGTCTTTGATCCCGACGGCCAGCATTTTAAAAGCGGTCCGGGATAGCAGGAAAGCGCAGCGCGCTTCCCTGCTATCCCTGACCGCTTTTAAAATGCTGGCGGTGGGGAGCAAAGCCTTTCGGTCCCCGCCGGCCTTCCTGGACCTCTTCTGAAGGCCGGCGGGGGGCGAAAGGCTTTGCTCCCCACCGCCAGCATTTAAAAGAGGTCCCCGGAGATTTCCCTATGGGCTTTCTTCTTGCGAAGCAAGCCCATAGGGAAATTCGTCTGGCGAAGCACCTCGAAAAACGGAAAACTCTTTCTTCTTGCGAGTTTTCCGTCTTGCGAGGCATTCGTCTTGCGGGGCACCACTGTATTCATATTAATTTTTATCTGTTTCTAATTACTTCTTTTATTTATTCTATTACAATTTGAATTCTGCGGAATGCCAATTGTAATAAAAGAAGCAATAAAGATACAATTAAAACTCATACAGCATCTGGCACAGTGCATTAAAATCACGAGAACAGGCAGAAAAATCAGTAAGTGATCTGCCAAGACCCTCAGCAATTTTTAAGTGGTCCATGGAGGAACAGGGGACTTGGGAATCACCCGTCTGTTAGGATCTTGGCTTTAAGGGCTTACATTTCTCTTATCAGACCTGGTTAAGTAAGGAGCATAAAGTGGGTCTATGGATCCCGGTTCAAGGCCAAGGGCACCAAACACTGCCGCTGCTGCACCTTTTGCATGCGTCACTTTGGTGTAATCTACCATCTGTCTCACGGAAATGAGCTTTTCATGAGATATTTTAGGCATATGGGTGATGAAAATGCTAAATGGGATTCTCTTATGGAAAATATCCCTTTGCGGTGAAGCCTTGCTGCCTCTCCGAGGACTAAGCAAGAGTAGCTCATGCTGATCAGCCTGGAGTGACAAGACGTAATCACAGGACGAACTGATAACAATTGGCTTAAACAAAAATACAGGCTTGCTATTCAGATAACGGCTGAGTCAGTTACTAGAGGCGAGAAACCATGTGAGTGACCCCCGCCACACACACTTCACCTCCCTGTTGACATAAATTTATCTCCTTCAGATAATTGATTTAACAGCAGGCACTTAGATTTGCCAAGACTTTGTTACAGCAAATCCCCAGCAGAAATGTTTACAAAGGCTTACTTCATTTTGATTTCAAAAGAGAGGCAAAAAAGTAACACACCTACTAAGTCCGGAAGCTGCTTTTGCATAAGCCCATAAGCGGAATAGCAACTTTCAAATAACCCAAAGAGACAAGATCGTCAACACATGTGTGTTGCAGAGGATTTCTGTACTAAATAGTGGATCATGAGGCACCAATCTGCATTTCCCTCTAGCCATTGCTGCCAGGGGTGTGGGATTACAGAGAGAAGTAGATAGATAGGAGCAACAGTTCTTTAACTTTCCCCCCCAACAGACCAGTTAAATTGCTGTGGATTTCAGCAAACCACTCAATTAACTCCCCCCCAATCAAAGCGCATACATAACTCATATTTCAAAAACTGTAGTCCTGTCTTTCAAAGCGATGGGCATGCCTGTTTTCATGAGCAAAGTTCTGTGAAGTCCATCTCTATTACCATCAGAAAGAAATATAAGCACACAGCCAAGCACAGGTATTCCTGGCGGTTCCACAACCTACCAACAGACACAACCTCAAGGGACCTTGCAGACCACCAGCAGTCCATGGACCATAGTTAGAGAACTAAGAGATTATGGGTTTTGTAGCATGGCAGCCACTAGGCCACAATGCATAGCCTCAAATCCATTCTGCAAACTTTTCCTGCCTAGACATTTTTGGCCAATTCGCAAGCCAAGGCGTTCCACTCTTATTTCAAACCATATCATTAAACAAAACAAAAAAAGGTTGAGGAGCTATAAACTCTGGATCAGCTGTGTGCAAGCTCAGATGAGCTTTAAGAAGTCTCTCTCTCCCACCTTTACTCTCCCATCCTGCACAGGCTAGTGATTAAACGCCATCGATTTCTGAAGCCAAAAGCAACCTGTAATAAATCCTGGGGAAATCAAGAGAGTGAGCTGCAGGATTCGAGGCAAGAGGAAATCTATGTTGCAGGTTTGCAGGCTCTACAGGGAGCTGAGCAGCTGGCACCTCAAGGACCCTTTGCTTTCCTGACAAGTAAACTCTCCCCCACCCCCTTTTTGGCGGGGAGGGGGGAGAGGCAAAAGGAATTAAAACTCTGGAATGATCCCCAAACTATTAAAAATGACTGGAGGCTGGGCAGAGCCTTACCCTGGCTGAGTTCATTATTTACTCTGCCTGCACACTTTCCTCCCTGAAATTTTAATGAGAGGTTTTTAACGTCAAGAGCCAAAAGAGATTACAGGCCGTCCCATAAGTCATCCATATTCTATTAAGAAAAGGAAAAAGGAAAAAGAGGCTTCCCAGGTCCTGGAGCTGTGTCACAGCAACAGCTTTGGAGTCAGACACCAAGGACGGCTGCAGACAAATGGCAGGGAGCAACTAATTCACAAACTACAGCTTGCTGATCAGACGCTGGCAATGCGGTGCGTGGCTGTCTAGCCCCTGCTCCACTGCTGTGCGGGCAATAATATATGCAGGCAAGACTCTGTATGCAAAACAACCTCATCTGTTTAAAAACAGCCTGGGAGAAAGCTGAAACGTTCGGATAATCAAATATTTGGATAAATGGAAGCGCTGGAGAGAAGCCTTGGAGATAACCTCCCCTTCCTCTCACTGCACACATACAGCAACAGCACCAGCTCAGTGGCTCATATTTATTTGAGAGTTACAGGATAGCTTCAGCAGCCTGACAAGCCACTTAATCATAAAATAGCTTTACTTGCCCTGGAATAATGGATGAGGGCTTCCTAACTTGAAAGCAAGCTGCCAGGATTGCTTTCTTGTGGCGCACTGCCACAGTACTGGGGGATGAGAGTGAATAGTGCAGTCACGTCACTGGAGCCCATTACGTGGGACTTTCTTACCTGACTGGCAGGGCGTAAGATGTGGGATTCCCTCCCCACAGAGGGGTATCTGGCACTTCCACTGCACCACTTTTGTCTATGCTGAAGATGCACTTCTTTCCCTGGTTTTGAACACCTGAGAAACAGTACATGTATTTTAGGACCCACCCTAATTGTGATTGCAATTTGCTTTAAGATGTAATTTGTTTTAATTCTGTGCCTTGCTATAATCTCCCTTGGGACTTTCTGGGGAAGGGTGGAAGTGATCATCGTCGTCATCATTCGGGTGAGAAACAACCACCCAAAATGACTTGTCCATCTGATTCTGATAGGGACACATTCCCCAGAACTGTAGAACCACAGCAAATGGAAGTTATGACAATCCACTCTGTGTGTGTGTGTGTGTGTGTGTGTGTGTGTGCATGGGAACACAATGTGAGTGAGGAGCTTCAAGAGCCACCATTTAAACACACACACCGATAGATAGATAGATAGATAGATAGATAGATGATAGATAGATAGATAGATAGATAGATGATAGATAGATAGATAGATATAGATAAAGGTTTTTAAAATTAGAATTTTATCTAACATACAACATAAAGACAAGATTCCAAAGAATCTCCTGGACATCCCTCCTCCCCTTTGTGGATCCTATTATTAATCATTTCCTCCTGCAACTTTTACAATAATCCAAATATTTTACATCTCCATTATATCCAAAAGTCACCATTAAACTACAAGCATTATTCCACAGAAGCGACCATTTCTGGGAGGCACCAGCTGCCCTATCCACGGCTATGAATGGCAGAGAAAGGCTTTGAAGCCAGGTCTCCAACTTGGGAGCAGAATTCTAAATCATGGAGAGAGAAGGCTCCCATAAGAGGCAGTGATGGCCGCCAACTTGGATGGCTTTAAAAGAGGATTAGACAAACTTAATAGAGGACAAGGCTTTTGTGGGCGAGTCCTGCAGCACTCAGATCCTGCTTGCAGCCTTCCCATAGGCAGATGGCTAGCCACTGTGAGAACAGGATGCTGGGCTAGCGTTGGCCTGATCCAGAAGGGCCTTGAACCCAGGTCTTGACTTGCACTCACAGGATCTTACTAGCTCTCTCACATACACAAAAAAGAGGTAGAGATCAGTTCTAACCTAGGAGGAGAAGAAATGGTATCACCTTTTAAAACAAGAGGCAAAGAGCATAATGGCTCTCTTCCAGCTCGCACAGTTAAGTTTGGTTTAGTGACAGCAACAGCACAGGCAACCGAAAAACAACAACACACCCGCTAAAGCTATTAAAAATTAAAGCCGTGCTTTATAGCCTTATAATGGCTTCATTATACCCGTTAGGTTATGTAAGCTCAGAGGAGACACGCCTTGAAAGGAGCATTAACTAGATAATAAAGTAAGTGTTTCGCACATGCCTCTGAGGGATGCTGGCGAACAAGCAGGAAGGTGGGAGGAGCAGAAGGCTGCTAGAACTTGCAACTCTTCAATGCCATCAAAAGGAGAAAAGTGTTCTGCTTCAAATGTCCTGTGGGCTTGGCAGCTTGGACAGGCACACCTTTCGCTTTCGGCCTACTGACCGAAGCCAAACCATTGCATTGTAAGAAGCCAACTAAGAAGCCAAACCATTGCATCGTACTTTTTTTTTGTTCTGGCTGGCTCAGCAGCAACGAAGTTCTTCTCCTGGTTCAGGCCTAGACAGGGTTCCATAATCAGTACGGCATACCTGAACTGGTTCAGTTTTGCTTCCCAAACCAGGCTGAGCACAGCAGCATCCAGAAATACTACCATCTATCCCATTCCTCCAGTGGTCGATTTATGTTCCTAGTCTTGCTTCAGTATGTGCATGTGTGTATACTAACCTCCAAGGAGCTCTGGGCATAGTTTTCCTCCCATTTTATTCTCTCACCAACCCTATGAGGTAGGTTGAGCTAAAAGACAGGCTTGCTCCAGGGTTACCCATTAAGCTTTATAGCTGAATGTGGATTTGAGCCCGAGTCAATTTAGCAGCATCCCATGGTTGATGCTCTGCTTTAAGCTGGATGTAGAAGAGCCACCTTGGGTTGTATCCAACTAAGTTCCACTCAGAGAAATTAATGAACCTAAGATAGTCAAACCCATTCATTTCAATAGACTTAGCCTGCACTGGACTAGAATTGCAAATAACACTCCTCTTTCAAACTTCTAGCACTCTGTACCCAACTGTCAATGCAGACCACTTCATGCTAATGGAGCAAGGCACTTAGAATGGGCATTTCCACCACCAATCAGCAGAGGGCGGAGAACTGAGGGATTTGGCCCACCAGCTGAATCCAGTCCCCTGACCCCACCATATTCTGTAACTGCAGTACCACCAAGGGAAAGGCCTTTTTTGTAGCACTGTCCTATCATACTTTGTTCACATAAACCTGGACATCAGCCTGACTCGAATCTAAAACAGTGGTCATCTTAAAACCTGGTTAAGACCCAGAGGAGTTATCATTATACAGGCCCATCTCATTCCCAAATCAAGATCAGAAATCAGTTTGCCTCTATTCTTGACGCCAGGCTGAATTCCATTGTTTCAGATCTCGTGGATATGGAGCAAAGCAGTTTTATCTGTGGAAGATACTTTTTGGCTCCTGTGCGTAGACTCCTCAATATCACAGGGCACAGTAAATCCACAAAACAACAGTTGACATTATATACCCTGGACACCTTGCCCTTTTCAGATTAAATCCAGAGCACGCCTGTCTGTTCTGAAATGGATCTCAGAGGTTAATGGGGCTTGATCCCAAGGGAGCATCCTTGGAAATGCCGACTTAGTTGACTAGCATGCACCTGCAGGGTTTCTGGGCAGTTGCACCGTTGCTTTACCCTCAAGCTGCTCACGTATTCAGATTGTGTGGTTTTTCTTTGGTATGTTAAGTGTTTGTACAGTGGTACCTTGGTTATCGAACTGTATCTGTTCCGAGAGTCCGTTCGATTCCCGAAACTATTCGAAAACCAAGGCATGGCTTCCAATTGGCTGCAGGATCTTCCTGCAGTCAAGCGGAAGCCGCGTCGACTTCCAAAAAGCGTTCGCAAACCAGAACACTTACTTCCGGGTTTGCGGCATTCGGGAGCCAAGCCGTTTGGAAGCCAAGCTGTTTGAGAACCAAGGTACAGTGGTACCTCAGGTTAAGAACTTAATTCGTTCTGGAGGTCCGTTCTTAACCTGCAACTGATCTTAACCTGAAGCACCACTTTAGCTAATGGGGCCTCCTGCTGCCGTCGTGCCGCTACTGCACGATTTCTGTTCTCATCCTGAAGCAAAGTTCTTAACCCGAGGTACTATTTCTGCGTTAGCAGAGTCTGTAATCTGAAGCGTCTGTAACCTGAAGCGTCTGTAACCCGAGGTACCACTGTATTTTATTGTAAGCTGCCCAGAGAACTTGTGTTATTGGGTGGCATATCAAAATAAAAAATTAATAAATAAATGTTACAGAAATCAAATAACGGTGGTTGCGGGGAACTGAACCAGCAACAGGTCATCCTTCCTGTCATTCAGTAACAGTTGCTGCTGGATTCTTGTCCAAGGGTGCCACCTTGTGGAAATTGCAGCATCTTGTTAGAAGTCACCAAAAGGGAGAAAAGCGCTCACAGTTGCAAACAGGATGCCTGTCTATTCCACTGGCCTGCACAGAGGTCTTCTGAACAGCACAAAAAGATGTGCCTGTTGCAATAATACCACAAACACCCAGTGGAATAGGGTTGAGAACTTTATCAATGTCAAGCCAAGGTTTACATTCTGATTCCTGCCTGGACTAAGGATTGATAACAAACAGAATTATATGGGAAGCTAAACTAAAGCAAGTGCTTTTCCCCAAATGAGACATGTCAGAATTGCTAAAACTGCAGCGTTGGGGAACATCCCCCAATCCAACATGTTAACAAAAGATATATCTCATGACTGAACACCTGTGCCTCATTGGTGACTGCCTTGATGCTTTCCTACATGCTTCCCTCAAGCACAGGAGGCAGCGTTCTGGGTGAGTCTTATGTCCAATAAATGATTTAAATCCTTGGGGAAAGCTTGCAATGCGACCCCCTGCTGGGACTATATCAGTTGAAGACACAGGCAAGGAAAGGGTGCGTATCTAAAGGCTTCCTCCATGAAGGTGGGGAGGATCCATGCTTATGGAAAACCAGCATATCAGTAAACAAGTTCTTAGCCTAGTCCTTCCTCTTGACATTCCGCTTTTTCATATGGGTTTAAATCAAAAGGCGATCCTGCACTTGCATTCTGAAGTGGCATAGTTCTAACACAACTATGCCATAAGGGCAAATCTGAACCAGGGAATAACCAGCTCACACTTGCCCTCTACACTACACCAGTAACATGCTCCAGTATCTTGGCTTCTACCAGAATATATGAGAACACAAACCATTCCTATATTTCACTGCAGAAACAGCAGGCATCTTTGGACACCTGCCAGGGTCCCAGTTCTCCAGGACTGCCTTTGAACCACTGCATTATGTGACTAAGTCTGTGAGCTGTCCTTTTATATTTCCACATAATGCTCTTGATCGGTGCTTATGTTGGACACCGAAGGATTGTGCAAATTTTTAAGGGCTGGCTTGTCGCTACCCACTATACAGTACACCTAGGGGTTTTGGGGGGGATTGAGGACAGCTTGCCAAGTGTACCCTCAAACCTGGGGCCAGCCCATAGAAGAATTCCAGCTTTCAGGGTAAGAAAACCATTGGCTAAATTCAGCATAACAGAAGCAGGACCTAACCTATCCCAGATAACCCACTAATAGCAGGGATGGCATCTGAAACGCAAACTGTGTTTTTGGTTAAGACCTGGAGGAACCTCACTGCAATCAGCCTGAATAAATTGACGGATGTCTGGCAGGCAAGCTTCCCTAGCCAGCCGCTTACCATTCAGCTCAGGAGGCAGGTAAAGGTGGTAAGTGCTGTAGATGTCATTGGACATCTGGAGCTGGAGTTTGGTGTGCTTCTTCAGGAGTTCAGCTATGTTCTCCTCCTGGAAGGGTGTCTTCTCCAGAATCACCACAGCATCTGTCCCGTCACCAGAAGCGCTGTTCACCTAGAGAAATAAGAACAATAAGAGTTGCTTTACTGGCTTGAACCAAGGTCCATCTAGTGCAGTAAGAGAACCTGCGGCCATCCAGGTGTTGTTGGAATCCCAACTCTGATCAGCCCAGGTAGTACAGTCAATGAATAATAATAATAATAATAATAAATTTTATTTATATCCCGCCCTCCCCAGCCGAAGCCGGGCTCAGGGCGGCTAACAACAATCAAATAATCAAACAATCAAATAAACCAACATTCTAAAAATATTTCATTATAAAAATTAATTGAAATCAAGTTGATGGCAACCATTAAGCAAAACTCTGTGCAGGTTGCCAGAGGAGGGAGTCAGGCTGCGCCCTGACCAAAGACCTGGTGGAACAACTCTGTCTTGCAGGCCCTGCGGAAAGATGTCAGGTCCCGCAGGGCCCTAGTCTCTTGTGACAGAGCGTTCCACCAGATTGGAGCCGCAGCCGAGAAGGCCCTGGCTCTAGTTGAGGCCAGCCTAACCTCTCTGAGGCCTGGGACCTTCAAGATGTTTTTATTTGCAGACCGTAGGTTTCTTTGTGGGGCATACCAGGAGAGGCGGTCCCGTAGGTACGAGGGTCCTAGGCCGTATAGGGCTTTAAAGGTTAAAACCAGCACCTTAAACCTGATCCTGTACTCCACCGGGAGCCAGTGCAGCTGATATAGCACCGGATGAATGTGGTCTCGCAGCGAAGACCCCATAAGGAGTCTCGCCGCGGCATTCTGAACCCGCTGGAGTTTCTGGGTCAGTCTCAAGGACAGCCCCACGTAGAGCGAGTTACAATAATCCAGTCTGGAGGTGACCGTCGCATGGATCACAGTGGCTAGGTCAGGGCGAGAGAGATAAGGGGCCAACTGCTTAGCTTGGCGGAGATGAAAAAATGCCGCCTTTGTTATAGCTGTAATCTGCGCCTCCATAGAGAGGGAGGTATCGAAGATTACACCCAAACTCTTAACGGACGGTGCTGGCACTAACTGCACCCCCGCAAGAGATGGGAGTTGCCCCCTCAATCCCATATCGTCCCGTCCCAGCCAGAGGACCTCTGTCTTCGAAGGATTTAACTTCAACCGGCTCCCACGTAACCATCCAGCCACAGCCTCCAGGCATCTGGTCAGTGTGTCTGGGGCCGAGTCAGGGTGGCCATCCATCAACAGATAGAGTTGGGTGGGCCGTAGCTCAGTGACAGTGCATTTGTTTTTCACACAGAAGGTCCTGGGTTCAATCCCCAGCATCTCTAGGTAGGGCAGGGAAAGACGCTTGTTTGAATTTCTGGAGAGCTACTGTTGAACAGTGCGGACAATACAGTGCATGATACTGATCTGAGTATAAGGCAACTCCTAACCTATGTGGCCAAAGAAGTAAGGCCAAGGAGTAATAAGGGCAAGTCAGTATCCTTACCAAATCAGCTTCACTTTCCATTCTTACTCCACTTTTTGACTTACATCTGATTTGGACACCACTCTGTTTCCAACCATTGCTGGCCAGATGAACTTGGAAGCTCAAGGCACCAATGTCATTCTCTGCTTTAACCCGGCAAGTGGTAATTTATGGGATGGTGCCTTTGACCACTGGAGGTCCTATTCAGCTATTAGTCATTAAATTTTCTGTGTCACCCTTCTCTAAGGAGCTCAGAGAGTTTCATGGCTAAGTAGGGGTGTGAACCGAGGCCTCCTTGGTCCTAGTCCAACTACTCTATCAACTACACCACCCTGGCTCTTAAGCATCATGACAAATAACCAACTACAGTGGTGCTTCGCAAGACGAAAAGAATCCGTTCTGCGAGTCTCTTCGTCTAGCGAAGCAAGCCCATTGACGGATTAGCGGATTAGCGCTATTAGTGCTATTAGCGGCTTAGCAAAGGGGGGGGGAGGAAAAAAACCCCGCAGGAACTCACAAGACATTTTCGTCTTGCGAAGCAAGCCCATAGGAGATTCGTTTTGCGAAGCACCTCCAAAACGGAAAACTCTTTCGTCTAGCGAGTTTTCCGTCTTGCAAGGCATTCGTCTTGCGGGGCACCACTGTACTGATGAACCCATTCTCTGTGAATCAGTGTCATCATTTTTTAAAAAGCCATCTAAACTGATGACTGCTGCTACGTCTAGCTCAGGGTGTGCCATATCCAGAATCATTAGAAAGAGCCAAGAGGAAATCGGGACCTTTCCTTACAACTAGTTCTGCTGTCACAAGATGACGTCGACATGAAGAGTAGGGGAAGGCTCTGGAAACTGAAAAATGGTGTTTGTGAACATCCAGCTGGGCAGAACTGCAGTACAAAGGGGCATGCTTAGTCCCACCAACTTTCTATGAGTAAACTTGCATCCATACTGCAAGACCCTACTTTATCATGAGGGACTGATGGATACAAACGCAGCCTGAATGTGGGTTGTTGCCAGGCAGCAAATGGGGATGGAAAAGAAACAGTGCCATTGCTTCACATTAGGAGACGTGTGTGGCAGGCAGGCAGGCAGGCAGGCAGGCAGAGAGAACGGGATATAGTGGATGAATATAGTGGATGAATGGAACTGATTGATGACATTTCACACACATTAGTTAAGTTTGCACAATCAAATTCTGACTTAATAAGCATGAGCTTCGTGGAACTGGACCCAGGAAGTTGCATTTCACCACAGCTTCCCATTACTAGGATTCACGGCTTCCAAACACAGCAGGATCCAGAAACCAAGGGAGGGAACAATGGGGGAAGCAAGCAAGCTGGAGCATAACTTACTAAGTCAGGATCTGATTGTGTGAAGCAGGCAATGACGTGGGTCATCCCAATGTTTACAAGAGCAAGTGCAACGAAGATGCCTGGGATCCACAGGACTGCAGGAAGCTGCCTTCTACAGAGTCAGACCATTGGTCCATCTAGTTTAGAACTGTCTACACCAGGGGCAGCAGATGTGTTGCCTTCTCATTGTTGTGGACTCCAATTCCCATCGTCAGGGATGGTGGGCACCCAATAACATCTGAAGAGCAACAGGCTCCTCATCCTTTTCCAGCAGCTTAAAGTAAGCTTCTAGAAGGCGGGGGCTGATTAGGATGGGTGGACGTGTGTCATAAGGTTCCAAATTCCTATACTATAGATGCAACCTGGTGGGGACACAGATAGACTGCAACACTTTATTGCAGGTCCTACTTACATCTATTAAATCTGACCTTAGCTGTTCCAACAGAAACACATTATCTGCTGCTGCTGCCTCCTAACTCCGGTTTATTGATCCTCCACGCCTTGAAAAGTTTCAGCTCCTCCTCCCCACCCTGAATTTGACCTAGAGAGACTAATCCATTTTCCAAGTCCTTTCGAAAAGCCATTCATCTAGAATTTACATGCTACTTGGAAATTATAGAGATGCCGTGCAATTTCCTGACACTTCATCATGTGCCTTGGCTATCTGGGAAGAGGATTTACAGAGGACAATAAAAGAACTAACCCAACTGTATACCCCCGCCCGCAAGGAAGAACCTGCCTCCCGAACACTGTACAGCTGTAAACGGTGAATTAAAAGAGTACTTGCAAATTTCCCGTTTTTATGGCCTCCTAAGTGACAACTCCATCCATCTTATTTACAGCATTTCAGTTAACTGCTAGTTTGCAATTCAATTCCACTTTAAACACTAAACATGAAAAACTGATCTCCAGGCTAAAAGCAATAGATATGCTAATAAGAAAAAAATAATCTAAGCTTCGAGATGGGTATCTAGTGCTTTTGTTAGGTGGAACAATGCAACCTGTGCCCCATTCCACACACAGTCCCCCCCTCCTGCACCGCACAGTATAATAAGATTGCCCTCTAAGCCTCTCATTTATTCCTGGCTGCCAAACCTAGAAGGCTGCTGAACCCGATCCAGTTCCTGAATTTCAACAAAGGCCACAACAGGGGAAAGATGCTTGAAAGGCAGTACACACGGAGATTTACTCAATGGATGGGGCTTCTTCTCACAGGGACTGATTAGGGACCACATTAGTGGGATCAGAAGAGAATCCTCCGCCCAGATCAGTATCAGACTGGCCAGTGCCTTTGTGGGTGGCCTTCCTCTGCATGCAGCCTGGCTTATTTGCATGAGCCACCCTGAAGTACTTGCTCTGAAACAGTAGCACATCTATTCTGTCTTCCGCAGCAACTCTGCTAAGGGTCAGAACAGAACAGGTGGATTTGGGGAGGACGGAGGCTGGTGAGTGAATGGATAGCCCTAGGGAACCTTTTGACCCTCTCCAATATTACGACGATCACAGTTCCTCTTCCACCTCTTTCTGGTGCCCATAGAACAGGAGTAGGAAACCTTCTTGCCTCTATGGAAGGCTGCCCACATGTCAAAATGAGCCTGAACGGCCTAGGACCCTCGTATCTACAGGACCGCCTCTCCCAGTATGCCCCACAGAGGACCTTAAGGTCCATAAATAGCAACACCCTAGAGGTCCCGGGCCCTAAGGAAGTCAGATTAGCCTCAACCAGAGCCAGGGCCTTTTCAACACTGGCTCCGGCCTGGTGGAACGCTCTGTCTCATGAGACCAGGGCCCTGAAGGATCTGATTTCTTTCTGCAGGGCCTGTAAGACTGAGTTGTTCCACCTGGCCTTTGGCTTGGAATCAACTTGATCCCCTCCCCCTCTTTCCTTTCTACTTCTGTGATGGAACTTCTATTTGGGGACTTCCCTGGCTTTTTTCTGGCCCATGTAGGACCAGTCTGGATAGTTGGCCTCGGTGAAGACTTGACGTTTTCATCCCCGAAAAAGTTTTTGATTTGAGTTCCTATTGAAATGAGGCTGCATTTTAATGTTGTATTCTAATCTTGTTTTTAGGTTGTATTTCAATCGTTTTTATACCTGGTGTTAGCCGCCCTGAGCCCGGTCTTGGCTGGGGAGGGCGGGGTATAAATAAAATTTATTATTTATTATTTTTATGAAGTTGGGACTTCAATGCACAGTGTGCACTCAATCCAGCAGGCTGTGCTTATACAGCTCACCAGCTGGTGGGCAGTACAGCCAAAGCCTGTTTTCCCTTGTACTTTAAGGCTCCTGATTGGCAGCCAAATCTCCACTTGCACCACACCTTATGTCACCTATGCCCAGTGGCGTAGCGTGGGGGGTGCAGGGGGGGCCGGCCGCACCGGGCGCAACATCTGGGGTTAGGGCAAATCCACGGGTTAGGGGGCGCAAATTACTTGCCTTGCCCCGGGTGCCGACAACCCACGCTACGCCACTGCCTATGCCTGTTATGAGGCAGGTTTAGGGAAAAGAGCCTTGTAGGCCAGGCTATTCTTGCGTCCTTGTAATAGGATCTTCCCCCTTTCTTTGGATGTTGCAGCCAGAGTATGCACAGTATTCCACATCTACTTCATTGCAAACACGTATGTAAATGGTTTATAATAAATATGGCAAAAAATGAGAAAGAAAATATTTTTGCATCCAAATTCTGGGGCCTATATAAAGTGTGCTCCCCAGCATTTGCAAATGGGTTGGAAATCAGTTAAAATTTAGAGAGTGGAGATGATAACGTTGCATCTCTGCCCTGACCACAGCAGATGAGGATTCCCTTCTGTCATTACCCACTCATTATTGCAGAGATAAGCACCCACCATAAAAAGAGTTAATATTATAATAACCACAGCTATAATTCTACCAATTCCAATTATAACTTATTACCCATGATGGCAATAACCGTAATTGGTGTTGCTGCATGACCACATAAAAACCAGTGGTGTTCAATTATACTAGTTCACTTATCTTAGTGCTACTAAACAAAGTATATGGGGTCTCACAGCTCTATAGACTAAGTAAAGTTTTATTGAAAAGTAGTTTTATTTATGAAGGAACAAGGGGTGGTGGTGGTGGGTGGAATACCTCTGAAACACCTTTGAGCTCTTATGGGCCAGCATCAGATTTGTAAGTAGCAGCTCCTAACAACTGAATCGGCATTTCACATTTGTAAGCACAAACATAACATTTCTTGGTTTGGTGCCTGGACAACCAGGGTACTGGGATTTTCCACAACCCTTATCCACAGGAGGTAAAGATGATCACTGCCCTACAATTGCTATCATTTTAGATGATTAGGACTTTGGTGTAGTTCTATTTTGAAATAATTCCTGCATTTATTATTTTGATATAAGAAATAGCACAAGGTGGCATACAAACCAAAAACACAGTATTGCCACGGTAAAAAACAATTTAAAATGTCAAATGTTTAACCTATGTGTGTCTCTGGCAATTTATCCTCTTTACAAATGTGCCTATGGGCCCAAAAAGGTTGACAGCACATGCCATTATCTATGTCCAACAGTTTACATTTTATACAGTATTCTGAACGCATTTAGTTATATTTCAAGGTAGCACTCTCCATACAAATATACCCCAGGGCAGTTTACTATGAAAAAATACAATACTATACAATCATGCCAGGCAAAAGCATTCCTCTTCTCCTGGGCCTTTGGCTAATGGCACTGTGGGTTAAACCACAGAGCCTAGGACTTGCCAATCAGAAGGTCGGCAGTTCGAATCCCCGCGATGGGTGAGCTCCCATTGTTCGGTCCCAGCTCCTGCCCACCTAGCAGTTCGAAAGCACGTACCGTTCCGGTGGGAAGGTAAACGGCATTTCTATGCGCTGCTCTGGTTTGCCAGAAGCGGCTTAGTCATGCTGGCCATGCCAATAAAGCCAGATGAGCGCCGCAACCCCAGAGTCGGTCATGACTGGACCTAATGGTCAGAGCTCCCTTTACCTTTAAAGGTACCCCTGCCCATACGGGCCAGTCGTGTCAGACTCTAGGGTTGCGTGCTCATCTCGCTCTAGAGGCCGTGAGCCGGCGCCATCCGAAGACACTTCCGGGTCACGTGGCCAGCATGACGAAGCTGCAGCTGGCGAGCCAGCACCAGCGCAGCAGACGGAAACGCTGTTTACCTTCCCGCTATAAAGCAGTCCCTATTTATCTACTTGCACTTAAGAGTGCTTTCGAACTGCTAGGTGGGCAGGAGCTGGGACCAAACGACGGGAGCTCACCCCGCCGCGTGGATTCGAACCGCTGACCATACGATCGGCAAGTCCTAGGCACTGAGGTTTTACCCACAGCGCCACCCGCGTCCCTCCCTTTACCTTTACAGCCTTTTAAAACTAAGTTTGTATGGGGGTATTGTTTTTGTTTGTAATTACGGTATGTATTTCTGTTTTTTTGTATTGTAAACTGTCCTGTGATCTTCAGATGAAAGGCAGTCTAGAAATAAATAATAATAATAATACCGAAATACCACAAACAACATCAAACACATACACACATTTCAAGTTCACTGTAGCACACTGGCTGCACTGAGATCACTGTAGCACACTGGCTGCACTGTAAAAATAATTGTCGTGTGTGAATGTCTGTAACATCTCATAATCTGCACCGGCGCTATTATAATTTTTATTCAGGAAGATCTCTGTGAGATCAGGAAGGTTGCATGCATACAAAAAACCAACTTTATGTTAACTCACAAAAAAAGTCACCTACTTTATGCAAGGGTATAAATTTGGCACCCGGGGGCTCCTTTGGAAGTAAGGGCAGGATATGATAAATACAATGAAATAAAAAGAAGCACAGCATCCTCTTAGAAAACTGTCAACTTTCTCAACCTCCCCCTCCCTTTTTGGCACAGCCCACTTTCCCACGGCTTCCCCTGCAGATAAAGAATGGGATCTTCCTAAAGAGGCGGGGTAAAATAGTGCCGTTACTTCTAGCCCCGCCCCTTGAATTTGATTGGCCCTCAGCGGCTCCAGAAACAAACATTACTACCTGCCCGTGAAGGAAGATGGTCTTGTCGCGCGCAGACTCCCTAAGCACTTTGCGCACGGAGATGTCAGCCAAGGGGAAGGTGCCAGCGCCGGGGCCTTCCCCTTGGGACTCGGCGTTCCCGTTCTCTCCATCTTTCGCCTCACGCTTTCGCTTAGCGCTAGGGGACTCCGCCATTTCTCGAGAACCGGTTGGCGCGCATGCGCTGTGGTCTCAAACTCTTCCAGCGCTCGCTCAACTATGGAGCGTCAGGGCGGCCAGCTCCCTCTGCTGGCAGGGAGGTCTCAACTACCGGGGGCGGTGGAGAAAGGGGCTTTACCAAGTCACTGTGCGCATGCGTTGGAGCGCGGTTACATTCCCAGCGTAGACGCAGGAAAAGTGTAGAGCTGAAATCCAATGGTATGCACGTGGAACTTCAGGGCCCCTTTAGGCACTTTTCAAAACTTTGGAGCTGGGCAGGAAATAAGAGCGGTAAATAAATAAAAATAGCGGAGAAATCTCAGGATCTAATTGTCTGTTCAGATTAATTGCATGCAGAAGACTTGAGCTTCATCCGTTTGTGAGCAGGCGCCTTGTGATTTGAAATTATTAAATAATAATAATTTTTATTTATACCCCGCCCTCCCCAGCCAATGCGGGGCTCAGGGCGGCTAACAAGCAATAATAAAAACAAGTTGAATGAATACAACTTAAAAACAAAATTAAAATACAACATTAAAATATTGAAACATTAAAATATTAAAATGTAGCCTCATTGCAGGAGGAGAAGAAAAGAAAAGAGGGGGAGGGAATCAAATTGGCTCCAAGCCAAAGACCAGGTGGAACAACTTTGTCTTACAGGGCCTGCGGAAAGAAATCAGATCCTGCAGGGCCCTGGTCTCATGAGGCCTCATGCAAAACTACATGCAAACTAAAGGAGTTAGGTTGCTTTTTCCTGCTATCTTTTGTTTGGGATAGAGGCAGTACTGCTATCCAATCACTATTAGGCTAGTTCCATGTTTTTCTAAGCTGTTTTCAAAAAGCAGCTCTCACTTCTGCCCAGGAAAGACCAAATTTTGCATCCAGATTCAAACGAGAAGCCACAAACTCCATACAGTGCTACCTCGGAAGCCAAACCCTAGGCATTTTGCTTTCTTATCAAGACAAACTACATTGCAATCCTGTGCATATCTACTCAGAAGGCAGCTTGCAGATAAATTTGTATAGGATTGCATCCTTAACTTCATGCAACACACAGTACAACCCTATGAACTTTTACATGAAAGCAAGTATTGTTGTGTCCAACAGGACTTACTCCCTAGTATTTCAATGATACAGCATTTATATGTTGTCTGAATTTTCTTTGCAACCTGGAACACCACCCTGAAATAAATAAATGGTAAGCCCACCTTAGGGTGACGAGCAAGTAATAAATAATAAGAAGTACATTGTGGGTTGCAGCCTACGTGCCAGCTTTAATAGTTGCACACAGCCAGAACTTCTAGTGCATCATGTAGAACTGTCCTCTCCAGGGATCCCATTGGCCATGAATTAGTATAGGTAAATAGAGGGGGGATTTTATCCTTCTATCTCCACAGTGAACATCCTGTTTGCCAATAGTAGGCAGGTAGAGTGGCACCAAATTCAATAAAAGTGCCAATGAAGAGTAAACTGAAATCAGTTCCAAGTCACACAAGTCACGATACACTCAAAGCACAATCTGTGGACATATTAGTTGATCTGTTCATTCATAATTATTTACATGTAACATGCAACAAGTTTACAGTCTGTGTACACTGTTGCTGATCCGTACAAATCAAGAAAGATGTATTCTTTTGCACAAACAATTATACACATGTACAGAAGGGCTTGTACCTGCATTCAGTATAATGTGTTCACAAGCCTACAGACTTAAAAGGGTTGGTGTGTTGGGTTGTGTCTGTTGTATATATTTGCTCCAAGGGTTTAACAGGGTGGGTGGTGGAGGTTTGAAATAACTGCCGGATCTGAAAAGTTTGGTGCCCAAAATCATGTGACATTCCAACAAGGTTCCTTAGTTATAAGAGGGAAGTCTGGGCTGTTTTTTAGCCAGTCGGAAGCTCTGTGGAAGAATCACCAGAACTACACTCTGAAGTTTTGGTTCGTTTAAAGACTTTGATTTGCCTTGTCAAAAGATGAGGTTTCTACCGTTGCTTTCGCTATTACTCAGTGCTCTGTGTTACACAACAGCCTTCAACTCAGAGAAGCAAAAAGGAACCAAAACTGCTATAATGGTTGCTAAGCAAAATCATGTTAACGCGCCATGCTGTCCAGAACATCAGATGACGACACTGAATGGTCTACTCCAAATACATTTACTTAGAGAAAAGTTAAGTGAATGAATTAAGTTTTGACTTAAACACACAAAAATCACATTCTATAACATTACAAAAATAGGCATCGACAGCAAAAGGTCTGCCCTTATCTCTGCTTCTTGGCGAAGTGGCCTGCAAAACAAACTGAACATCCAAATAATACATTGAGACACCCATTCCATAGGCTGTAACAGAGATGGAGAACTTCTGGTGCTAGACTACAGTCTTTGTCATCCTTGGCCACTAGCCATGCAGGCTGATGAGAGGTCCAACACCATCTGGAAGACTACAGGGTCCCTACTTCCTGGGCTAAAATTTGTAGTGGACGAGAAAATTGTTAAGTATTAGATGGAGTATTAACTTTCTTCCCACTCTATCCACTCACTGGCTGATTCATCCAGGTCGTGGTAGGGAAGAAATCCAGAATGCAGCTTATTATTTTCATCCAAATTTGCATGTGGTGGATTGAAGGAGAGGTCAGAGCAGATTAAACATGTCAGGGGTGGGGAATGTCAGGCCTGGGTGTCCCTAATGTGGCCCTCGCCTGTCTGGCCCTAGAATTTGCTCCAGGCCATACCCCTCACTGCCTCTCCCTCACAGCCCATGTGTTTTTGCTTGGCTCAACTGTGTCCTTGAACTCTGATAATACCCCTTTTATTGCCTGGATGGAGGATAGAGAGGGGTGTGTGGGAGAGTCTGTAGAAACTAGCTTAAAGGTGACATTTTCGTTTACTGCTTCTTCCACTTTTCCCAGTGTGGTGTAGTGGTTAAGAGTAATGGACTCGTAATCTGGTGAACCGGGTTCACGTCTCCGCTTCTCCACATGCAGCTGCTGGGTGACCTTGGGCTAGTCACACTTCTCTGAAGTCTCTCAGCCCCACTCACCTCAGAGTGTTTGTTGTGGGGGAGGAAGGGAAAGGAGATTGTTAGCCGCTTTGAGACTCCTTAGGGTAGTGATAAAGCGGGATATCAAATCCAAACTCCTCCTCTTCTTCTTCTCTGGCCCTGCCCACCGTTAACACTTGGCCTTCAGAAGGCTGCCTAGAAGGGAATGTGGCCTTTGGGCTGCAAAAGTTTCCCCACCTATACAATCTTGAACAGCAGCATAACAAGGTCATTTGGTCTTGGTCTACATCAGGGTGGTCCTAGCTTTCATACCAACTGGGCTGCAAGGATAATTCGACATGGAACCTGCAGGTCACACACTGCCTTGTTGCATGGTGCAAGGAGGGTGAATGGAGCAAGGCCAAAATTTGATACCTCTCCCAGCCCTCAAACTGCCTTTCCAATGCACTGGGCTTTGGAAAGGAGGCACAAGGCTCTGACAGGGTCCAAGACCCCTCCTATCTCCTTCCCAAAGCTGGGAGAGTATGCTAACTAGCCTTTGTGAAGGAGGCAGGAAGATGCTAGGACCCTATCAGAGCCCTCACGCCTTCCTTTGGGAAGGAAGCGAGAGGGGAGGGGGTCCAAATGTTGCCGAAGGCTGCCAAAAAGGCCTTTGAGGGCCATGTGTGGCCCTCAGTCCACGTGTTGGACTACCCTGGTGTATACGGTAAAAGTCAAGTGAAAAAAAATGAATGTGCCTTCAACCCAAGCATGACAGAAAAGGTCCAAATTTCAGATACAGTTTAGCAGTCAGGCCTATGATGAAACCTTGTGTCAGATAAGACTTCTTTCAAATTTCTGGCTAGTCACAAGCTTTCTGGAGGATTCTGGGGCAAAAATGGTAATCCTTCATTGAGGGAGACCCAAACTTAAAAATAGAAGAAACTCAAGTGTTTGTTTTTGCGGGCGAGAGAAGCTAAATTGGGCACAATGAGAACCTGGCATCTACAATGGGCACAAAATTACTGTTGTGGCAAAGGGTGAGAAATTGGGGGCTGAGAGGGCAGGGCTGGCAGGCTGGCACTGTGAACTGGGGCAGCTCACACTTCAATATTTTCCAGCACGGCCCAAGTGTTAATATTAGTGTCCCTATGATTGTGGTGGGCAGAACTAACACAATCATTCCAGTTAGGACTATCAGAGCATAAAGCACACCAGACTGATAACCAGTTTGTGACCTTTCCAGACTGTGAACTGCAAGCTAGGATGGGATCTGCCCTTCAAACCGTGTGAGAGGTCAGGTCCGCTAGAGAGAGAGAACACCACGAAGACTTCTTCACCAATCCCAGATGCACAACAAGATGTTCCTTTGGCTCAGCCTTTATTCTGTTGAAGGATCTCCAGTTCGCCTCTTCTGCTTGTGTTCTGACAGAGCTCCTGAAGATCTGAGAGAGAGACAAAAGCTGTTAGGAGCTTTGAACTAGACAATTATGAAACCTCAGACAACCTTCACCCATTCATAAAAACTCCATGGTTAGCACCCAGTAAACAGGCATTGCTTTCTAACATTTTGCCACAAGCAGTTGCATCTATTGGCTTGCAGGGCTGTACATAGGAAGTTGTCTTAAACCAAGATGGGACACGGGTGGCGCTGTGGTCTAAACTACTGAGCCTAGGACTTGCCGATCAGAAGGGGCAGCTGAGGCAGTTATGACAGAGAGGAGGGGGTCAGGGAGAGAATAGGACTGTCAGACAAGCGAGGACGAAGAAACTGTGGTTGTGAATTTGTGGAGTATAACTGATGCGCTGTCAGGCTTCAGGGAATCAGCTTCCTCCCCACCGTGGCAGTAGATAAGCAGAACAAAGGAAAAGGAGTCTTTTTACCAGTTAGAAACTTTAATGATCACAGCGAGAGAACAAAGAACCCATCTCCTAGGAATGGCGGTGCTCCCAACTAAGAATTCCACCCCCTTACATCCCTATCATCCACGTCACTCCTACGTCTTGTCACCTGAGCTTGTACCCTCTGTGCTTTCTGTTCTGCCACTTTCTCAGCTCTTTTTTACCTTGGAGAGAGCGGATGAATGCTTTCCAGAGACAGTGAATCTGTTAACTCTCTCTCTCTCCCAGTCTTTCTTCTCCTAGCTGTTCCCCATCCAGTATTTCCCAGCTTCTGCCTTCTGAACTATGCCCCTCTGCAAACCACTATTCCAAATCTATACTGTCCTCCTGCTCTTGGGAAGATTCAGGATCCTGATCAGGAGCAGGGGGAGGCTCCCACCGCTCTTCCTCAGTGCAGCCCTCCGCAGCACGGTCCTTGACATGTGCCCACAGAAATGGTTAAGGTGCTAAGAAGCCCTCTCTTACTTACAGCGCAGCACCGTCTCTCTGATTTGCCTGAAGCTGGTCTCTTGGAGCATCACGCTGATGTAATAGAGGCATCGGAGCTCCCGGGGATAGTCTTTGCGGTCCATGTCCTTCAGCACCGGTATGGTGCGCCCGTTCGCCATGGGCGCCTCCGTCAAAGCCTGGTGCATTTGGTAACGGCACCAAGGATCCTTAAGGAAGTTGGGCGTGATGAGCAGCACCCAGCAGTGGCTGTTCTGGACGGCGTCACACAGCTCCGTGACGATGGCACCCCCCGGGGCAGAGTCCCGGGGCTGGAGGAAGCAACGGAAGCGTTCTGGCTGGCTCTCCAAGTAGGAGACCAGCTGCTCCACAAACCCAAGGTCGCCCTCGTTGTGGCAGATGCACACGTCATACAGCTTGTTCCAGCGGGCGCTGCCTGAGATGCTGACGCTTACCTGGGAGGCAGAGGGCACCTGTTTGGGGCTGGCTGTCGAGTTGCTTGTTGGGGTGCTGGAACTACTCAACGGAGGTGAAGGCGAATGCTTAGAAATATTGTTCAAGTGGCATTTTGAGGAGTTGGAAGTGTTTCTGGACTTCTGCAGAAGCGCCTTGAACCAGCCTGTAAAGTCACCAATTCAGAATCAGGGTACGTGAACAGCGGGCAGCAGAGAGAGATCTAATCAAGACAATCTGAAGAAGTGTGCATGCACACGAAAGCTCATACCAAGAACTAACTTAGTTGGTCTTTAAGGTGCTACTGGAAGGAAAAAAATTTTTTGTTTTGACTATGGCAGACCAACACGGCTACCTATCTGTAACTAAGACAGATCCATGTAATGGTTTTAATTTTTTGATCAACTGGTCATTTCAATGATCGTTTTGCACTTTCTTTATGGTATTTTACATTTTATTGTATATATTGTTGCACACTATGTTACATTGTATGAATTGGTGATCTTAGTGTGTGTACACACGCAGATATAAAATAAACACAGATACAGTGGTACCTCGGTTTAAGAACAGTCCGGTTTAAGAACGATTTGGTCTACAAACTCCGCAAAACCGGAAGTAGTGTCTTGGTTTGAGAACTTTACCTCAGTCTTAGAATGGAATCCGAATGGTGGAAGGGCACCGGTGGTGGGAGGCCACATCAGGGAAAGCGCATCTCGGTTTAAGAATGGTTTTGGTTTAAGAACGGACTTCCGGAATAGGTTAAGTTCATAAACTGAGGTACCAGTGTACACACAAATGAGTTTGACATACTGACCTGCCATCCCAATAGCAAGACTGTCTTTTAGGGATGGACTGATCAGTTCTGGCTCGCAGCCGTTTTGCATGTGTTCATTCACAAGGCTGTTCCATTCTGTTTCCACATCGATCTGCAATTAAAAAAGAATGCACAAAAATTATCATTATTTCTGTCCACGCTTTAACCAAAAGTTATGAATTTTTGTATGCTATTTTCACTATTATATGCCCTTTGATGGGCACTTGATCTTGGTATATGAGTTTTTATATGCATGGGCTCCAGAACTGCATTGCGAAATTCAAGGAAGTGTGAATTTTGAAGGGTGCCTGGGTGGTGATCTGCGCCCTGTTTCAGAAAGTGAGAATTAGTGGGTTTGCCTTTAAATGTGACCTGAATCAAATTTTCCCCCATCACTATTCAAAGCAGAACTTTATTGTTTGTCTAAACCTCCCACCCCACCAAACCAGCTACTTCAGCCAATTCCTACATCAGGGATGAGCAACCTGTGGCCTTACGGCTGCCTTGGCCCAGTTTCAAAAGACCCCTGGAAGCAATTACTTCAGACCTGAATGCTGGCAAGACAAATGAGCTAATCCATCCAATTCAGTGGGCAGGGGAGAAAAGGGTGGGCAGGGAGAAAAAGATCTGGCCCCACCCACAGTTGTCTTTGGTCCGCCCACTGCCACCACATGGCTCCCTCGGGTTATACCCCACCCAAAGGAATGCAGTCCTCAACAGGCTTGCACCCTGACCTACACAAAAACAAGCAGCCTGCAATAGGGGTGGGCAGTGTACAACCTATGGGTTATCTTTTGCTGTCAGGTCATTTTTAGTACAGACATATGGAGCGTGTGCCAATTCCCAATTTTCTGTTTTAGACTTCCAGTTGCAGAGAAGAGTGTACTGCAGTAAAGTCTAAAGGTTCAGGGGGGAAAGGCAAATTATAAGCCCCAACCTCTCCGAACTAGCACAGCAGCTTGGTATTTAAAAAATAAATATCATAAACCAAAATCTTAACAAGTCACAAACAAATACACTCAATAAATCCTACATGCCCACACTCCTGTTTACTCAGCACCCAGCATGCTCCCGTTGCTGATTTGGGAAGAGGTGTGCCGCAGGATGGCAGGTGTGGGCAGGTAAAGACATGGCTGAGCCAAATAGGGTTTGCAAGCAACACCAATCAGCTGATCAGCACCACCTCCAAAGCACAGGACTTTGGAAAGGGTGACAATCAGCTGACTGCCAGCTCTTGCAAAGCAGGGCTCAGCTAGCGGTACAAACTTCAACATGACAACCAGCTGATTGTCAAGGCTTGCACAACTCTGGGCACCTTGCTTTGATTGACAGAACTTTGTGGGCAAAAACAGGTTCGCCCGACATTATAACCTCAAGTGGGTGGTCCCACACATCTGTCAAGTCTGGTCCAGGCAACACCCAGTTAAACTCTAACCTAATTGAGGGGTCTTTCTGGATCAAAGGGCACATTTGAAAATCTGAGCAACTTTTTTGGACACCCAAAAAAAACCACATTTCACAGGAGAAAAATTGATGATGCTCGGAAACCTGCCCCTCAGTGTGCTCTCAAACTAAAGAAACACAGGCGGAAAGCATGCTGGACACCCTAGCATTTTAAAAAGAGGGCCAGGGAAGAAACAATGTGGGAGGGGTATCTGGGGGCAACATGTTGGGGCCCCCGAGTCTGAATGCAGCAGACTTACTTGGGTGTAGGCTTCACAGGTGGCAAACGCATCATACATTTAAAACGCCTGGCTTCCCTAAAGAATGCTGGGAAATGTAGTTCACCCCCAGAAAGATACAATTTCCAGCACCCAAAGCAAACTACAGTTCCCAGAATAGAAGTCATTTATGTATGTGATTTATATGTAATCCATATAAATTGAATTAATAATAATAATAATGTGTTTTAAATGCATGGTGTGTATGCAGCCTCTGTAGACCTACTTTTAGGCAAACATGCAGAGAATTGCAATGTTGTAAGATTTTAATTTTATGACTTATAAATCTGCTTCCAAGGAAAAGTTTAAAAACCTCTTATATAACATGGAAGTGCATCAGTTTGCATTCCAAGGCATGCATTGGGGGGGAGGGGAATTAAGAGCAGTGGAGTTTTAGAACTGTGTACCCAAACTGGTGCAATCCGTTATTTTATAATTAAAGTCAACAGTAGTTTTGCTATATGGGAGGAAAGGAAGTGCTGCACCCAGATTTACCCCCATCTGGCTGCTTTATGTCACCATCCTATCTCAACCCTGAACTACTTCTGTTCCTTCTAAAAAAAGAACAGGCTTCTCTCCTCCCGCCCCCCCAGCGTGAACCCGTTTAAGCAAATGCACACGACTAATATCTGTGCATCGATTTCAGAGTGTCTGCTATGGGTCGACTTTGAGCAGAACTTCGTTGGCTACAAACCATTGGATTTAAACGGCGCGGTCTATGATCGCGGCACAAAGAATTTAGAAAACTACAAGCCAGGAAGAGAGGCCAAAATTGGTTTGGAGTCCCCGTCGCCCGCCTGGGCGCGGAAGGCAGCGCTTGCAAATGCTTCCTCCGGTATTTTGCAACTTTATTTAGGAAGTAGCTGCTCAAACCGCTGCTCAAACCGGAGGCATCGACGAGAAACTGCAATCAGAAAGAGAGAAGGGAAGGACGGACCCGCAGCCGGAGCCCTATGCAAGTTTACTCCGGAGAAAAGGGGCAGTCTAAATTCGATGGGGCTTACTCGCAAGCAGGGTGCCAACTTGAATAAAATATTGGGGGGGGGGCGCTAAGCAAGCCCTACCCTGCATAAATCGACGTGGTGCACGGATACCATTTAAATGACAATGCCAATAAACTTGGGGGGGCCTCAAATATTTTTTTTTGGGGGGGGAGACCCCTCTGCCCCATGGAGTTTGCTCCTATGTTCCCAAGCAAGGGCGCACAGCACCCTAGCTAGCCGGATTAACCAACCTTTCCTTCTGCAAGTGAGCTCGGGCCACAGCGAAGCCGCGTAAAATCCTGCCGCGATGGTCACAATTCGGTCCGGTTCCCTTTCCTTCTGGCGATCGAGGAGCCGGGGCGAAGCAGATCCCCTCCGAAGTGGGCGCGATCGGTCCCTGCCGCCTCCGGAGGAACTTGCCGGGGCTACTTCCCTCTTCGCCTCTCGGGTGCCCCCTGACGCTGCTTTGTTTTGGGTTTTTTGTGCAAAGGGGGAGGATCTTGTGGCGCTTTGAAAGTTCTCTAGATGACGCGAAAGAACCTTTGCTGGATCGCTCCCCGGCGGCACCCCACTTGCAAAGGTGCTCTTCTGCGGGCCGTCCAAAAGAAAAAGAAACTGAATTGGCAAATGCACACGCAGGAGCGTAACCGTAAGGCGGCTTAGAGGAGCGCTCCGACGCGCGCCTACATAGAAGTAAACTCCGTTAAACTCCTTCCGAGAAAACACGCCCAGGAGGCTGGACTTAAGGTTGCGATTCTGTATACCCATTTTCCTGGAAGTAGGCGGCCCCTCTGAACACAATGACTTGGCGGGCAAGGCTAATAATGCCTACTCAAAAGTAAGTCCTATAGAATTCAGTGTGGTCTTCTCCCCAGCAAATGGTGTTAGGATTGCAGCCTTACTTCTGAGTTAGCACGTATAGGATTACACTATTGCTACTTGCCGTTCTTGGAAGTTCCGGGGCGATATAATAATAATAATAATAATAATAATAATAATAATAATAATAATAATAATAATAATTATTATTATTATTATTATTATACCTCGCCCTCCCCAGCCAAGACCAGGCTCAGGGCGGCTAACGCCCGATATAAAACAAATTGATTGAAATACAACTTAAAAACAAGATTAAAATACAAGATTAAAACATTAAAATATTAAAATACAGCCTCATTCAATGGAAACTCCAATCAAAAACTTTTCGGGGCATGAAAACGTCAAGTCTTCACCAAGGCTAACTTTCCAAACTGGTCCAAATTTTTAAAGGGAAAAATCCAGAAGGGAAAAAAACAAAACAAAACTGAAAAGCGATGCATTTCAATCGCCTTTCACCCCGCCTTCTTTTTGGGAGTAGCATTTTAAAGCTCCTCTGGCGTCCTTTCGCCCCCCTTTTCGGTTGTTAAGTGCAACCGGTTGCCGTGCATCTTTAATCAGAAGTACGTTCCAATGAGGCCAATTGGACCGGCTCCGATGTGTGCTTCCGGCTGCAGCTGTAAAGTCTGCAGCGGTGAAAAAAAATGGCAATCCTATTTTGTCTAGCAAATGGAAAAGAGTAAATTCCATTCCAGGGTGACATTACAAGTGATCATCTAACTCCCCCCACAACCCCCCTTCATTGCATTCAAAAGACACGAGCTCTCTTTGCACGAGACGTTGCGGCTGCAAGTCTGCAGGGGAGATTCAGAAGTACAAAAAACCTGTTGGGTAAATGCAGTGGTATATTTCCTAGTAAAGAAATATTTAAGATCAAGCTGCCAAGGCTGCGATCCAGAGCACGCTTACCGAGAACTAGGGCTCCACTGAACTCAGCGGGACGTACTGTCGCGTCACTGTGCCTAAGACTGGGGCAAAACCCCGATTTGCACGGCTCGTGTGAATACTACTCATGCCCGATGACTCTCGAGTAACGGGCGGGAGCTCCGTTTCTTTAAACCAACCCAGAGTAATCGAGTATGCGGCTGGGGCGAGGCTGCAGGAGCAGGAAGTCACGCCCCAGAGTGACAGCGCGCAGTTGTGTAACTTCTCGGATGCTGTGAGGTCGGGCATCACTAAGTTACGCAAGTATAACCGGTTTGCAAGAGCCGAAGTGGGGTCGAAGAGAGTGGAGAAAGAAGTTAAAAATAGCTCTTTATAAGATTTTTCTCCTCTGCCTCTAAGAATCAAGGTGGACTAACCCTGCATGTCTACTCAGCTCTGAATCCTACTGAGTTCCATAGATCTTACTCCCAGGTAAGTGGAGATAGGCTGGCAGCCTGAGGCTGGTTGGACACGTGTTCCAGTTGCGGAATAAGCTAGTTGAGTTTTGTACTGTTTCAGACTGCAGAAGGGGAATGCCCCTTTTGGCAGCTGTTCCCCACAGCAAACGCTGCAACCTTCCAGCAGTTTGACTTCACCCTGAAAGACACACTCCTCCATTGTCCCACCAGACAGAGGGAATTCAACAGCAAAACCTTTCTTAAGGGGGGGGGGCCTCTCAGCTCAACTAGAAAACTAGCACATCAGCAAGAAAGTTTCTAGCTCAGCTCTTCCCCGATGCTTTTGTCTTGCAGGAATTTATTAAATGTGTAAAGGTAAAGGGACCCTTGACCATTAGGTCCAGTCGTGGCCGACTCTGGGGTTGCGGCGCTCATCTCGCTTCATTGGCCGAGGGAGCCGGCTTACAGCTTCCAGGTCATGTGGCCAGCATGACTAAGCCGCTTCTGGCGAACCAGAGAAACACCGTTTACCTTCCCGCAGTGGCGTAGGGTGGGTTGTCAGCACCCGGGGCAAAGCAAGTAATTTGCGCCCCCTAACCCGTGGATTTGCGCCCCTAACCCTAACCCCCAGATGTTGCGCCCGGTGCGGCCGGCCCCCCTGCACCCCCCACGCTACGCCACTGCCTTCCCACCAGAGTGGTACCTATTTATCTACTTGCACTTTGACGTGCTTTCGAACTGCTAGGTGGGCAGGAGCAGGGACCGAGCAACGGGAGCTCACCCCGTCGCGGAGATTCGAACCTCCGACCTTCTGATCGGCAAGTCCTAGGCTCTGTGGTTTAACCCACAGCGCCACCCGCGTCCCATTAAATGTGTAGAAATATATTTTTAAATGATTTCTCCGCACACTTACAGTCTGAAGTTGTACATGTCCAGAATTCTACTCCCTCATTTCGTTCAAGGAAAGGGAGTCTTAGCTCTGGGGTAAAGCACTTGCTTTGCCTGTCCAGATTCCAAGACTTCTGTCTGAAGCCCTGGATATTTGCTGCTTGACATTGTGGATAATATGGACCTAGGAAGTTGCCTTAGTGACATTGGTCCATCTAGCTCAGTACTATTTACACTGACTGGCAGCTGCTCTCCAGGGGTTCAAGATGGGTTTTCTCCCATCCTTACCTGGAGATGCCCAGGATTGAACCTGGGACCTTCTGTCTGTGAGGTCGATGCTTTAACCACTGAGCAATGTCCCTTCCTTGACCTAAACAGGGCAGTGACCAAGGCTTTACATCCTCATAAGTATCTGTGTAGAATTGCTCTGGGCGTCTGTTGCACAAGGGTCAAGTGTAAAACAAGATTTTGAACTTGTGGGAGATAGATGATTTAGACGCACAATTGCTGTTGGTGTTGTGTAAGCAGCAGATCCATTTGACATCGCTTTGTGCATTGCTTTGTTTATGCTTGCATAAGACCGAAGGAGGGTTTTGCATGCCATCAGAAACATTGCTGAATGTGGGCTGCCAGTGGTTTGCCAAGAATGAGAGCCTGCACATGCTGGATCGTGCAGAACTGCCTCCCCGTAGGCTGATGGCAGTAGAGGCACATGCTGGAATACTGAGATTTGGTTAATTAATTGGGGCTCCACAACTCTGAATCCAGCTGCACACAAGCTGAAGCTTCGAGGCTACTGTGTATGATGCATATATTGCTATTTATTTTTTCAGTGTTCTAAGGATTGTTTTCAACTGGCTTCCTTCCTGTATCTGCAATGCAGAAGTATTTTTTAGAATAAAAAATTATTAGTATTCCAGTATTACTCAAAATAGCTCAAATATAGCCATATCAATTAATTTGCAATGCAAAGTATTGTCCACATGCAGCATTGCTTTAAAATTATACTTCATTTAAAGCTGGAACTCTTGTATTTCTCCATTTAAAACATTCACCCATTTCAAAGTAGTGAAAAATATGTTCAAGTATATTTTTAAGGCAGTAATTCTGCACCCATCCACCTGGGAGCAAACCCCATTGAACTTATTGACATGTTCTTCTGGGTGGACACATTGCCACTGTGTTATTTTTTTTGGGGGGGGGAGAACCCCACTGGAGTCTAGTCTTGAAGGAGATGAAGCTTATTACAGATGTTGCTTAGCTTTCACATCTGGAAGATCATCCTTTTGTACTTGATGTTAATCAGACATACTGATTGGCCTCTTATTTTGATGCTCACAGCAAACAGATTAAACCTGCTAATTCATCCACAAGCATTCACTGAAAGGGTTGGGAAAATCCACTTTTTGATCAACCAGATTGTGAACATGGGCAAATTGAGGCAGCCGCCCTGGGCAAATGCCTGCCAGAGTCCTGTGCTGACCAGGATTCATTTGAAACCAGGGTTGTAGCAAGTTTGAAACCCTAATTAAGAGGGAGCTGGGTTAACCTTCATTGTGACTGACATCAGTGCAGACAGCGAATAGAGGTCAGAATTTGAGATGGAGCATGGGAACCTGGAGCTTCCTCGCTTCAGAACTCTTTTAACTACAGTGGTACCTTGGTTCTCAAACTTAATCTGTTCTGGAAGTCCATTCCAAAACCAAAGCGTTCCAAAAGCAAGGTGCACTTTCCCATAGAAAGTAATGCAAAATGGATTAATCCGTTCCAGACTTTTAAAAACAATTCCTAAAACAGCAATTTAACATGTATTTTACTATCTAACGAGACCATTGATCCATAAAATGAAAGCAGTAAACAATGTACTGCAGTCACACAATCAATCAATCAGTAGCTGAACTGGGTTCCACAAAGTCATAAAAACAAAGAGTCACAAAAACGCAAAATAAATAGCAAAAACAAACAAACAGTGTAACACTCAAAACAGAAGTGTGGCACTCAAATCGGAAGCGTTAACACTCAAAATGGAGCACATTCGGCTTATGAAAAAAGTTCGCAAACCAGAACGCTTACTTCCCAGTTTGCAGTGTTTGGGTTCAAAGTTGTTTGAGTACCAAGGTGTTTGAGAACCAAGGTACCACTGTATTGTCTTTAAGTGCCTCAGAGTACGTGCCTTTGAGTCTGCCCATCTGAAAGGACTACAAGTTATATCCATGTGTCTCCCTAAATGTTTATTTAGTGAGGGTTGAGTAAGGTCAACCTTCTTCTTTTTTTTTTTTAAGATATTTATTAAAGTTTTAACAAACAGAACAAAAAAAATCATAACAAAAAGAAAAACATACAAAAAAGAACTACAAAAAATACAACAATAAAACACATAACAACACAAAAGAAAAATAATTAAAAACCAAATCAATTTTCACATTTTCCAAAATTCTCATTAGATTGTTTCTTTGACCTCCTCACGCCTCCCTTTTTTGTATTCCCAATCATATCATTAGTTCAGCAATTCCTTACCCCTTTTTCTTCATAACATTTAACTCAATTTTTCATCAAATTTACATCTTTATACCTTAACCAATTATCATACCATTTTTGCATACTCTTACTGATCTTATTACTAAGTCCACTTAGGTCCAGTCCAACATCATTTTAACATTCATTAATTTTACAGTATTTCTGTAAGTAGTCTTTAAATTTCTTCCAGTCTTCTTCCACCAGCTCTTCTCCCTGGTCACGAATTCTGCCAGTCATTTCCGCCAATTCCATATAGTCCATCACTTTCATCTGCCATTCTTCCAGGGTGGGTAAATCTTGTGTCTTCCAATATTTTGCCACGAGTATTCTTGCTGCTGTTGTAGCATACATAAAGAAAGTTCTATCCTTCTTTAACACCTGTTGGCTGACTATGCCCAGAAGAAAGGCCTCTGGTTTTTTCAAGAAGGTATCTTTGAATACCTTTTTCATTTCATTATATATCATTTCCCAGAAAGCCTTTATCCTTGGGCACGTCCACCACAGGTGAAAGAATGTACCTTCTGACTCTTTACATTTCCAACATTTATTATCAGGCAAATGGTAGATTTTTGCTAGCTTGACTGGTGTCATGTACCATCTGTATATCATTTTCATAATATTCTCTCTTAGGGCATTACATGCCGTAAATTTCATGCCAGTGGTCCACAACCGTTCCCAGTCAGCAAACATAATGTTATGTCCAACATCCTGTGCCCATTTAATCATAGCAGATTTAACCGTTTCATCTTGGGTATTCCATTTCAACAGCAAGTTATACATTCTCGAAAGTATCTTTGTTTTTGGCTCTAACAATTCTGTTTCCAATTTTGATTTCTCCACCTGGAAGCCGGTTTTTTTGTCCAAATTATAAGCTTCCCTTATTTGGTAGTAATGAAGCCAGTCTCACACTTTATCTTTTAATTTGTCAAAACTCTGCAATTTCAATTTATCTCCATCCTGTTCCAAAATTTCCCAATATTTTGGCCATTTGGCCTCCATATTGAGTTTTTTTCTGAGCCTTTGCTTCCATTGGTGACAACCACCTTGGGGTTTTATTCTCAAGTAAATCTTTGTATCTTATCCAGACATTAAACAATGCTTTTATGACAATATGATTTTTGAATGCTTTATGAGCTTTAACCTTGTCATACCACAAATATGCATGCCACCCAAAAACATTATTAAAACCTTCCAAATCCAAAATGTCAGTGTTCTCAAGAAGCAGCCATTCTTTCAGCCAGCAAAATGCTGCCGATTCATAATAAAGTTTAAAGTCTGGCAGGGCAAATCCACCTCTTTCCTTTGCATCAGTTAATATTTAAAATTTTATTCTGGGCTTCTTGCCCTGCCAGACAAATCTAGAGATATCTTTCTGCCACTTCTTGAAACAGTCCATTTTGTCTAAAATCTGTAATGATTGAAACAAAAACAACATTCTTGGCAATACATTCATCTTTATAGCTGCAATTCAGCCTAGCAAGGAAAGCTTCAAATTTGACCATATTTCTAGATCTTTTTTCACTTCTGACCAACATTTCTCATAATTATCTTTAAATAAGTTCAAGTTTTTAGCAGTCATATTAACCCCTAAATATTTTACTTTCTTTACCAATGTTAACCCTGTCTCCTTCTGAAACCTTTCTTTCTCTATCGGTGTTAGGTTTTTCTCAAGGACTTTGGTTTTTGACTTGTTCAGCTTAAATCCTGCCACATGACCAAATTCTTGGATCAATTCTAAAGCTCTTTTAGCACTAGATTCTGGCTCCTGTACCGTCAATACCAAATCATCTGCAAATGCCTTCAATTTGTAATGTTTAGCTCCGACCTGAAGTAAGGTCAACCTTCGTAGCAGGACAGGGAACTTGTGGCCCTCTAGATGTTGGGTCATATGGCATCACCCCCATCACCCCATGGCCAATGGTCAGGGATGATTGGAGTTGTAACTCAGAAACACTTGGAAGACCACAGGTTCCCCATCCCTGCCAAATGAGATAGCTTGTGCACCACTGTCTTGTGAAAAAGTACAAATATTCTCCTGTTCCCACCTAGCTTTTTCCTGCTTGGACACTGCTCCTAATACGAAGTGGGGAGAAACAGGCTGGTGACGCAACAGAATGACGAATATTTCGATCCACTGGTTCCGCAAGGCACTTCGCCTCCATGATAACCCTGCCTTGCTAGCAGCTATGAAGGACAGTGCTGAGGTCTACCCTATCTTTATCCTTGACCCCTGGTTCCCGAAGAATATGCGGGTCAGCGTTAACCGCTGGAGATTCCTGGTTGAATCTCTGAGAGATCTGGACGAGAGCCTCAAGAAGCTGAACTCAAGGCAAGTACTGGATGGGCCAGTTTTCAAAATACACCAGGGAGGTTGAAGGGGCCATTTCTACAGCACTTTCCCCAAACCTGAATGGTTTTCTATGGAGAGGCCAAATGGGGAGGCGTGGGGGGGTCAAATTGGCCTACTAGAATGCAGGTGCAAAAACTACAATTCTGGCACACAGTGCTCTCTGTCAGTTTGCCATACTGTCCCTCCCAGATCCTAGTCCTCTCTGTCCTGACCTCAGAAACTCACCTAGTCTTTGGCGCTTTCTTGGTTTTTGAGCACTCAAAGGTTGTGGTGTCTCCTCAGGCTGTTTGTAGTTCGTGGCAGTCCTGCAGAGGCATTCCCAGAACTATTTAAGAAGTGGAAGGTCACGCTGCTCACATTTGAAGTCGACACAGAACCTTATGCGAGGCGCCGTGATGCTGAGGTGGTGAGGGTGGCAGCTGAACATGGAGTCCAAGTTGTTCAGAAAGTGTCCCACACTTTGTACGACACTGAAAGGTGGGTACAAAGAGCAAAGGCCACTACAATTTTGCATGCATTTCTGGAATCCACCAGGTAAAAGTTTTTTAGAGATTATTATTATTAACTACATATATCAGTCATTTTTATTTTTATTTCTTACAAAAAGGAACTCCAAGCAACTTCCAAAGGGAAAAAAATATCCATTGCTGGACATTCCTGATAATGTATTGTCATTATTTCCAACAGAATCATCACTGAGAACAATGGCAAGGCACCTCTGACTTACACTCGGCTGCAGACGGTCTTGGCTTCTCTGGGTCCTCCAAAACGGCCAGTTCCAGCTCCTAGCTTGGAAAACATGAAGGGTGAGTACGAGTCTCTCTGGACTTCGGGATGCAGGCAATAGGTTTTTCTGGATTCTGACAAGTACTGTGGGCCCTTTGGAGTGTGTGAGAGAGCTGTGACTTGGATAGAAATGCTGTGGGATAATCTGCCTTCCTGGGATGGGTGGCCTAAGGGACCCCTGACCATTAGGTCCAGTCGTGACCGACTCTGGGGTTGCGGCGCTCATCTCGCTTTACTGGCCGAGGGAGCCGGCGTACAACTTCCAGGTCATGTGGCCCGCATGACTAAGCCACTTCTGGCGAACCAGAGCAGCGCACGGAAAGCCGTTTACCTTCCCGCTGGAGTGGTACCTATTTGTCTACTTGCACTTTGACGTGCTTTCGAACTGCTAGGTTGGCAAGAGCAGTGACCGAGCAATGGGAGCTCACCCCGTCGCGGGGATTCGAACCGCTGACCTTCTGATCAGCAAGTCCTAGGCTCTGTGGTTTAACCCACAACGCCACCCGTGTCCCTGATGGGTGGCCTACCCACACCCAATTGACAATTTTCAGTGCTTATGTTTGTTCTTGGCAGCAGTTCATGGTTAGCAAGGGAAGAGCTTAACCATAAGCCTAACCATGGATGATAATGATGATTTTATTATTTATATACCACCCATCTGGCTGGGTTTTGCTAGCCACTCTGGGCGGCTTACAGCACATGCTGTGACGACATGCTAAGGTTTGGCTGAGCAAAGCGTGAGGAGTAAAATAGAACAGAGAGGAGCAAAGGGGTTGTGAACAACTCTCCGGGAATCCACGTTTGCGCAGGCCCAGTAAGCCATAGTTGGTTCACTGTGTTGTGTTGTGCAGATCAGGCCAGTGAATAGCACATCGCAAGGGTGCTTAGCTAATCAGATCTGGCAGCTGCTGAAGGCAAATAATACTGAGCCAAAGTGACAATGAATGGACAAATATTTTGCCATCGTGTTACAAAAAATGCTGAAAAGAGGTGCGTGATTTACAGCAGTCAAAAAAGTTAGCAAAAAAGGTACAGTGGTACCTCAGGTTACAGACACTTCAGATTACAGACACTTCAGTTACAGACTCTGCTAACCGAGAAATAGTAACTCGGGTTAAGAACTTTACCTCAGGAGGAGAACAGAAATCGCATGGCGGCAGCAGGAGGCCCCATTAGCTAAAGTGGTACCTCAGGTTAAGAACAGTTTCAGGTTAAGAACGGACCTCCAAAACGAATTAAGTTCTTAACCCGAGGTACCACTGTACTTTGACTTGGCCTTGTTATGAATAATTAGATAAGTTCTTACATTGATTGAGTCATCGGGGTTTGAGAGAGGCAAGATTTGGGCACAGGCAGCCAGACGAACCAGATGCACTGTTCCGTACAAGCTTTGAATCTGTCGGATCAATGTTCTAACCTAGAGTGCAGCACACCTGTCACAGAGGACCACGATAAGGAGTATGGGATCCCTTCTCTTGAGGAACTGGGGCAGGATCCAAAGACAGCTGGCCCCCACCTTTATCCAGGAGGAGAATCTGAGGCCATTGCTCGGCTGGACTTGTATATGAAGAGAACGGTACAGTGACTGAAATGTCTGTGGCTTTCGCCCAACAGACTTTGCTTCACTGGTGGGGAGTCTCTGGTGGCCAGATTTGGCTAGGGTTGCCATACGTCCAGAATTTCCCAGACATACCTGGAATACTGCAAGTGGGAAGCAGTGTCCGGGCGGAAATTGCAAAAAAAAAAAAACAGTCCGAGAAAATCCAGATGTATGGCAACCTATGTCGGCAACATTGTTTTGGACGATTTTCTTTTAGAATAGCTCAAAAACTTCTTTTTTACTCAACAAATTTGGGCAAAACTTAAAAAAAACTCAACAACTTTGCGGGGGGAGGGGAGATCTATCAGGATTTTCATTGTCTGAAATATGGGAATCCTAGATTTGGCCTGCAAGACCATTTCCCCCCAAGCCGTGCCAATGTGCCCCACATCTGAAGATGGGACCCCAGAGACTGCCACCTTCCATGTGTTCCTCCCTGCATGGCCTGAACATTACCTAAAGCTGTGCTCCAGATTCATTGACCCTGGAAAACTTGAGTGGCGATAGCTAGTGCTATGGCCTCTTCGGTTGTTGCACCCACCCTGTGGGACACATTGCGAAGTGTGAAATGTTGGGCTGTTGTCTTAGGCAGCTAGTTAAAAGCATGGCTGTAACTTGCCTGTGTGATCAGACTGCTGCCTGATTTTGGCTGCTGTGGCTCTATATTGGCTTCATTGGGTGTTTAGAGTTTTGCTACAGTTATTGGCTATTTTGGATTTTGCTACAGTCAACATTTGTGAATTTAATGGGGATTGCTATGTTTGGTTTGTAAGCTTCCTTGAGTTCCTTTGAAAACTCAGCGGGGTATGCATTTTAAAAATGAGTAAATAAAATTACAGGGACAATAGAACAGGATGCTCTTTGGTGCATAAAATATAGTAAAGAAAGCAACTGGCACATACAAGGCACAGAACTGCCCAATGCAGGGCCGCCACCAAAAAGCCCTCTTGCCTGAGAGCCACAAGGCAGCCCTTTAGACGTATCTAGCCTCTCAAAACTCTCTATGCGTTGTTTTCCCCTTTTTCTTTACAGTCATGGGTATGCAATTTTAAGAAGCCTGACACATCCCCCAATTCTTTGACTCCTAGCACAACGGTGCTCAGCCCCTACGTCAAATTTGGGTGCCTGTCTGTACGGATGTTCTGGTGGAAGCTGACTGAAATCTACCAGGGGGTAAGATGAGGAGCTTTTTTATTCTACAGCTGTCATATAATCAACAGAATACTGTCTGTTTTCATTGGTACAACTGCTGGATACTTTCTGTTCCATTTCAGAAATCTGTAGGCTGTGGACCTAGATGAGGGGCTTCCGTTGTGTATATGCTGCTTGCAGATTTCCTCAAAAGGACTTTTTTATCTGTCCCAGACCAAGACTGTCAAAACTCTGATATAAAGAGTATGTAAACTGATGCCATCGGAGTTGCTGTGACAAATCTACATGGCTAGGGCTTCTGTTACACTAGAGGCAATCAGCCGCCCAAGGCAAGGTAGATTGCAAAAGCTACCTGCAATATTTAATTTGACCATATGCATGGCTACTGCACAGGCGGGACCTTAGACGGCTACATTTAGAAGCTACTCTTTTTTTAACAGCTAAGCTGTGTGATCAGCCGTCACATAGTGCTGCTCTTGCTAGATTGTACCACTGAACATCACTCTGTGATTCTGATCATGTAGCTCAAGTATACTGCAGTAAATGTGTCCTCTTCCGACTCTCTGAAAGAGTGGTCCTCTAGCTGTTGTTGGACTCAAACCTGCATTATCTCCAGCCAGCATGACTAGTGGTCAGGGGTGGTAGGAACTGTGCTCTGGGGCCCTGCTCTAAAACAATCCAAATAATAATTACTGTTCCTTCTCTACTGTGCTTCTCTAGAGGAAACACTCTGACCCACCGGTATCTCTGCACGGGCAACTCCTGTGGCGGGAGTTTTTCTACACGGCAGGGGCTGGGATCCCCAACTTTGACAAGATGGAGGGCAATCCAGTTTGTGTGCAGGTGGACTGGGATGACAACAAGGAGCATCTCAAAGCCTGGCGTGAGGCATGTTCTGTTTGGCAAAGTTCACAATCTACCCAAATATTTGCAGATTAAGCAATCTACTCCCTTGTCACCAGGGCCAAACATATTATCCACACATATGCACTTAACTATTCATAGCAATGTAAAAAAAGGTAAAAGGTAAAGGACCCCTGGACAGTTAAGTCCAGTCAAAGGTGACTATGGGGTGGCAGCACTCATCTCACTTTCAGAACAAGGGAGCCAGTGTTTGTTCACAGACAGCTTTTCCGGGTCATGTGGCATGACTAAACCGCTTCTGGTGCAACGGGACACCGTGACGGAAACCAGAGCGCACAGAAATGCCGTTTATCTTCCCACCGCAGTGCTACCTATTTATCTACTTGCACTGGTGTGCTTTCGAACTGCTAGGTTGGCAGGAGCTGGGACAGAGCAACAGGAGCTCACCCCGTCGCGGGGATTCAAACCGCCAACCTTCTGATCAGCAAGCCCAAGAGGCTCAGTGGTTTAGACCACAGTGCCACCCACGTCCCAATATAACACTGTAGACCAATGGGACTAGTGGTGTTGCCATTTCCTACAGCAGAAGAAAAGGGTCAAACTCGGGTTGTTCCACGTTGGGCTGAGAAAGATTCCCATCTGCAATTCTCAATGCAGACAAGGGGTACAGAACCTCAGGCCTGTGAGCCAGAGGTGGCCCTTCAGGCTTCTCTGTCTGGCCCTCAGAACTCTTGCCCTAGGCCACAACCACCCAAGTGATTTTGGCTTGCTGGAATGTGTGATGATGCCTCACTTGCATGGGTGAGTGGGTGGGTTTATGGTTTGGTGTGCAGGTATGCGGCCCTTGGAAGGTTTACTGCAAGGGAATGTGGCCCTCAGCCTTGGTGTAGACTGTACTAAGCTGGACATGCTGGTGGTTTGTCTCTAGATAAGTCAGCTTTCTTCATTCCTTCTTACGTCAACTTCTCTCCCAAGTTTTGACATATTACTGTAATTCTGTAAACCTATTTTGCTGTGCTCCAATGAAATTGAGCTGCATAATTGATAATATTTGTTTTTCCACAGTTTATCTAGAACGGTTTATTTCCTTTTATTTGGTACACGTAATCAGAATTCCCTGACTACATAGATGATTTAATATTTTGGGGTGGCATTTGTGTTTTCAAGAATGTTGCTATATACTGTATAACACACACCGCTTAAATAGGAGCAGGATAGTGGTAAGGGAAAACCTGAGCTTCCTCTCCCTTTCTTGCTGCCAGGGCCGGACAGGCTACCCCTTTATAGATGCCATTATGACGCAGCTGCGCACAGAGGGCTGGATCCATCATTTGGCACGGCATGCGGTAGCTTGCTTCCTGACCCGAGGAGACCTCTGGATATCCTGGGAGGAAGGACAAAAGGTGAAGGCAGGTTGGGAGTTCTTCATGAAAGCTGCAGAGTTCTGAACGTTCTCTGTAGCCAGAGGAAAGCTGGATTTATTGGCAGGTCCATAGCTAGTTAGTGGCTGAATTGTTAGGTTGCCCCTGAGCAGACACTCCATTCAAAACTGGGAGATCTCCCCTTGCGCCATTCCTAGTTCTCAGCACAAAAACACCATTGTATTATCAAGATTCCCAATTGCTTTGCACTGTAACAACCTCCTTCCCCAGCAACATACTTAAGTTGCCCTGCGTGTTTATTCTGCATAGAGTACAGTAGATGGAAACCTTTGACTTATTGCATGACGGGAACAGGCTAATGTATACAAGGGTAGGAGTCCTATCCATTGCCTGCCGACTACTGGCATGTAGACCCCAGAACATGGGTACGCAAATTAAGGCCCAGGGGCTGGATCCGGCCTAATTGGCTTCTAAATCTGGCCCACAGAGGGTCCGGGAATCAGTGTGTTTTTACATGAGTAGAATGTGTCCTTTTATTTAAAATGCACCTCTCGGTTATTTGTGGGGCTGCCTGGTGTTTTTGCATGAGTAGAATGTGTGCTTTTATTTATAATGCATCTCTGGGTTATTTGTGGGGCATAGGAATTTGTTCATCCCCACCAAATAGTCTGGCCTCCCACAAGGTCTGAGGGACAGTGGACCAGCCCCCTGCTGAAAAAGTTTGCTGACCCCTGCCCCAGAACGTTGCCTGTGAGGGTAGGCAGCTCTCAGGCTGAAAAAGTTTGCCGCCTCTTGCCTTACGGCTTCCTCCTTTCTGCATTGTGGAATACATGGCAGGGGTTCACCGTCCCTTTAAGGAGAGCCAGACTATTGTCCCCTCTGTCCCCTATTACACCAGGAGCATAATTAAAATGTAATGTTACAAAAAGCTTGTAGAGCATGAGGAAGCTATGACTATTGGACTGGACTTCTTTGCAGTTCCCAAAAGGCGTTCGTTTTCCAAACTGCTCCTGTTTCAGGTCTTTGAAGAACTGCTGCTTGATGCCGATTGGTCCTTGAACGCCGGTAACTGGCAGTGGCTTTCTGCAAGTGCCTTTTTCCACCAGTTCTTCCGTGTCTACTCACCAATTGCCTTCGGCAAGAAGACAGACAAAAATGGAGAGTATATAAAGTAGGTGTAATAGTATAGCATCGCTGCACTTAAAACAAGCATTAAGTTATCTGGCAGAGTTTATGTTTACCGCTGGGAACAGTAACCGTGTCTATGAATGTGATTACAGGAAAGCTAAATGGGTGGATTGGGGAGAATCTCTTTTTAGCTTTGCCAGTGCCTAAGAGGCAACTGGTATAAGTGCAGGAGTGATCTGGTTGATTTTTAGGTCACTACAATCTGTAATTTCAGAATTCCTTGACGGCGCCATGCTTAAAAAATTAATCCAAATTCTGCATTGAGAAAAAGAATTTTGCTATATGTATAGAGGAAAAAGTGCATTACTTTGTCTAATTTCAGTTTTTCTTATCATGGAAATTAGCAAGGTGCTATTCTCTGAACTGGGACGCAGGTGGCGCTGTGGTCTAAACCACTAAGCCCAGGGCTTGCTGATCAGAAGGTTGGCGGTTCGAATCCCCATGACGGGGTGAGCTCCCGTTGCTCGGTCCCTGCTCCTGCCAACCTAGCAGTTCAAAAGCATGTCAAAGTGCAAGTAGATAAATAGGAACCGCTCCGGCGGGAAGGTAAACGGCATTTCCATGCGCTGTTCTGGTTTGCCAGAAGCGGCTTAGTCATGCTGGCCACATGACCCGGAAGCTGTATGCCGGCTCCCTCAGCCAATAAAGCGAGATGAGCGCCGCAACCCCCGAGTCGTCCGCGACTGGACCTAATGGTCAGGGGTCCCTTTACCTTTACCCTTTATTCTCTGAACTACTAAAAGTATTATTCAATCACTTCTCTGACTTCTGAGAGCGAAGTGCTTGTTACCCTGTTCCAGTGCAGACTTGGACCTAAGAATATTGATTTTAACTCTGCAAAGCATTAGGGTGTCATACTATGCCACTAAGTCCTGAGCCTTTTCCCGTACGCACCTGACTTCCTCCTTTATCATTACAACCTACGCAGGAAGTACCTCCCCTTCCTCAAGAAGTTTCCAAGTGACTACATTTATGAGCCTTGGAAAGCACCACGGAGCTTGCAGGAGCGTGCAGGCTGCATCATTGGTGAAGACTATCCCAAGCCCATCGTTGCTCACGAAGAAGTGCGGAAAAAGAATCTTGAACGGATGAAGGCAGCGTATGCACGGCGATCACCGAGTGCAGCTGCCGAAGCGCAGGATGAAACAAGGAAAAAAGGTAAGCTTGTCAAAACAAGAGTGCTGTTATGACTTGGGGTACCTGTACAGGAGGGACGCGGGTGATGCTGTGGGTTAAACCACAGAGCCTAGGACTTGCCGATCAGAAGGTCAGCAGTTCGAATCCCCGCGACAGGGTGAGCTCCCGTTGTTCGGTCCCTGCTCCTGCCAACCTAGCAGTTTGAAAGCACGTCAAAGTGCAAGTAGATAAATAGGTAGCGCTCCAGCGGGAAGGTAAATGGCGTTTCCGTGCGCTGCTCTGGTTGGCCAGAAGCGGCTTAGTCATGCTGGCCACATGACCCGGAAGCTGCACGCCGGCTCCCTCGGCCAATAAAGCAAGATGAGTGCCGCAACCCCAGAGTCGGTCACGACTGGACCTAATGGTCAGGGGTCCCTTTACCTGTACAGGTAATGTCTGAAAGGACAACTACCTGCTAAAAATCAGGAAGAGGAGTGATAACAAGCAATTTCAGCCTCAGCACAGTGCCCTGTCACAACCCATCTTTCCAATCAATCTCAGCTGGCAGAGAATTCAGTGGCCACATTGCTCACCAGGGCATGTAACACCAATCTTAGCCCAACTGCACTGGCTGTCAAACAGTTTCCAGGCCCAATTCAAAGTGCTGGTTTTGACCTATAAAGCCTTCAATGGCTCAGGACTGCAGTACCTCAAGTACTGCCTCTCCCCATATGAACTGAACTTGACTGACCTGGACCTAGCAATCATCATCTGAGGCCCTTGTTTGTGTGCTCCCTCAGTGAGAGGTCCAGAGGGCGGCAACACAAGAAAAGGACATTTTTGCAGTAGCTCAGTTTGTGAAATGCTCTCTCCCCAGGGAGACTCGCCTGGTACCATCATTATATATCTAGGTGCCAGCCAAGAACTTCCCTCTATACCCAGGCCTTTATCTATGGACTTTTAGAGTGGGTGGGACGTTTTAAATGTTAATTTCCCCCTCCCCACACATTGGTTTTAATGTATCTATGTGAGTTCTTTGTTTTTAAGTTGCTTTGGGTTGTCTTGGGCAAGATAAAATGACCAACAAGTTAATAATAACCTCTAATTACTGTGGTTCTCAAACATCTAAGACTGGTGACATCCACCAACAAACTTTTAGGCTGAATTCTAATACCCAAAAGAACTGGATTTTTTTTTAATCATGAAAAGGAATTAGCCACCTTTCAAGGAGGCAGGTCTCCATGTTAATGCAGGAATTGCTGTTTAGGAGAAAGGTTGTGAGCAGTGAGAAATAGCGATGCAACCTCACAGGGCATGCAGTTAGTTTGCATTGGGTAGAATGGAATTAACTCTGTCCAACCCGGAGATCTAGTGCAATTATCTGCCCTAACAGAGGCCAGCTGGGAGCCAGAGCAGTTAATCATGCAGAAGCACAACAGCAGCCTATGAGTGGATGCTTTGAACTCACTGACCTTTAGGTTCATACAGTTCCTTGGTGCATGGCACACTGAGGTCTTGCAGCTGAGTGTGGGTATTAGAATTAATGGTCTCCCCCCCCCCAGATACAGGTTAGATTCCAGCAGAGTGACAGAAACAGTAATTTAATTCTGATCTTCAAGCAGCCCTATGTCAAATTTTGGAGCTTCATTTGAGGGAAGCTGGATCTCAGCGGCTGGCATCAAGCCATGAACACAGAGTGATCTAAATGGAAAATGGGGAACAGGAGCCTTATGGCAGAAGGCGGTTAGGATCAAGTAAAAGCCAGGCTGTACACTGAAAAGTGCTACACACAAATCAACTTGTTTTTTTCTTTTAGATGCCAACCAGAAGCGGCCGAAGGCTCTAGTGAAAGCTGAAGTGCGATCAAAGAAAGTGAAGATCAAAAGCACCTAAAAGTGGCTCATGTTGAAAACTATGGCTTAAAACTAAAAAAACCAAAACAATACCCACAGTATAATAACTTTTCAAAATGCTAGAAGTGGTGGAGAATGGCTAAGCTAAATACTACCCCTGTATCATACTCTGCCTCTGGGCAGCAAGCGCGACTAGGGAGAAAGTGAGGTCACACAACCCAACAGGGTCTCCATGCTTATCTTCTATGGTGCTGGGGCAGGGAGGGGAGACACCTCTGGCCAAATTTGGTCTGTCAGGGTAGCCTCAATATGGCCTGCAAGACCATTCGCTCAAGCCCATCCAACACCTGATCTTAAAGTGAGTTTCCAGTTGTTCATTTGCTGGAGTTCAGCATGCTTCCGCTGACGTGTGCTGGGAGTGTGGCTTGTTCCTACAGCACAAAGCTACTAAACGGCTACTAAAGGCAAGGCTTGTTTTACCAACAGTTTCAATGCAAACCACTTCATGCTACTGAACTACAGGAAGGGTTTTTTTTTTTATAAAAAAAAGCATGTAAATTTTAATATAACATATCCCCCTGCATCCTAAGCTACTATTCTCCCAGGACAGGTATATCTTGTGGATTTTCAGATTAAGTGACAGAAAGGAACAGCCACTGAGAAGACACACTAGACTGCCTTCAAGTGACAATTTTTAAATTATGAAATCACCTTGGCATTTGGGGGGCTGGAAAGGTAACTTGCAATATTCTAAAATAAAATTGCCTAAAACAATATCTTGTATTCACAACTCTCTCCGTTACCTTGAGCATATCAATTTTTCCATCATAGCATGTTTCTGAGGAACTTTTCCTTCCCTTATTAAACTTGTTGCCATTATGCTTTTTATGAAATCTTCCCTTCTCAACCAAAATTAGCAAGCACCGTTTAGGCTGAAGGTACAGTTCTTCAGAGTTGGAACTGGTTTGAGAGAGGCTGCTTCCCATAGTACACACCCACATGGCTTTTGCCTCACTGTCAGTACTTGCCAGAAAAATGAATCGAAATGAAAAAGCAGGAGTGGAAGGAATGCATCCAACAGAAGTTGGTTCTCCATTTTAAACTGCCTTCCACTCTTTGAAATAACTTTACAGACCTCCTTTCCTTTTCTACCCCCAACTGTAAAAAAAAAGAAAACTCATTCTTTTAACCCCCAATAATGCTGCTGCAGTTGTTTTTTTAATGGTATATAGAAACAGTGAAAAGTCAGCCTGATTTCTGGGATAAGGGTGAAAACAGTTCATTTCTTCCACTTCGAAACATAGTTCCAATGACCTCAGTTCTAAGGTTATCCAAAATAACCAGCTGTCAGTTCAACAAGCAATTGTCTCTTCCACAAATCAAGAAACAGCATCAGAAAGTTAGATGTTGCAAAAAGCCAGGGAGATCCATGGCAAGTACAATAGCAGAAGAGCAAGACCAAACTGGACATCTCCTTTTTGAGTAGCACAGCTCCCGAGACATTTTCTAACTTACGAAGATTCAGTGCTTAATTACAATGAGGTTTCACCAAGTGTTGTAAATTTTCTTTCTGAATCAAGGACCCAATGAACCTAAATTCAACTTCTTTGTACAGTGGTGCCTCGCAAGACGAAATTAATTCGTTCTGCGAGTTTCTTCGTCTTGCGGATTTTTCGTCTTGCGAAGCGCGGCTATTAACGGCTTAGCGGCTTTAAGAAAAAGGAAACAAACTCGCAAGAACTCGCAAGACGTTTTCGTCTTGTGAAGCAAGCCCATAGGGAAATTCGTCTTGCGGAACGACTCAAAAAACGGAAAACTCTTTCGTCTTGCGAGGCATTCGTCTTGCGAGGTACCACTGTACCACATTACATAAATCCAGGACTGTTCCTGACTCGTGTTAATCAGCAGCCTGGTGGAAAGGAAGGGCACCTTCCCTATGCAAGGGAATAAAAACATCAATTATTATACAAAGCTTAATTGCTCAGGCCATGACCATTAGGAGTTATTATTTTATTCATTCACTTACTGCATTTATATCCCACTTTTCCCTCCAAAGAATTCAAGGTGCTGTGCATGGTTCTCCCCTTCCTCACTTAATCCCCACAACCACCCTGTGTGGTAGGTTAGGCTGAAAGGCTGTAAAAAAAAAAGGTGCTGTTGCATCTTATCCATGCCCCCAAACATACTGACAATCTCTTGCTCAGTGGGCTATTAGAAACCCCATATTGGGTTTTTAAAAAAAAAATAATTTGATCACAAGTCTTTTAATGGCAAGTAGAACATAAAAGCACAAGCTCCACATTCAGAGGCGGTTTACCTCTAAATACCAGATGCCAGCAAAAAAGCAGAGTTGGGGATGCAGAAGGCTAGTCCTTCAACACACTGCTTTTAGGCTTCCTAGAGCCACCTGAATAGCTGCACAAACAGCAGCAGACTTGAGGGACCCCATTCAGAAGGACTCGTGCTCTGAACCTGTAATTGGAACGATGGAGACACCCACTTGGGCTCTTGCGGCCAACATGGTATGAAAAGTTGGATCACCCTGATTTAGAGCGTCTTGATCTATAGCTGTATTGGACTTCCTGTTTTGGGAAGTTTTTAATGTTTGAAGTTCTATTCTGTTTTTAGTCCTCTGTTGGGAGTGGCTGGGGAAACCCAGCCAGATGGGTGGGGTATAAATAATAAAATTATTATTATTATTATTATTATTATTATTATTATTATTATTATTACTACTACTACTTGAATTTTCCATTGTTACATGGGTGAACATGGAGAAGCAGCAATCCTACACAAGGCATTTATCCTGTCTGAGGCCCACTCAAATGATGTGGAGCTGTGCAGTGCAACACTTGTAGGAACAGTAGGGGAATCTGAACAGTCTTCACGAAGTGCTGCATGGGCATGTAGTCATTAATCTGGGAAAGAAAGTAGGGAAGAACAGAAAGAGCTGGGACTCGCCATCAAGATACCCAGCTCTCTAAAGCACTTAAATGATATTCCTTTCTACAGCCTTGTTCCCTTTGAAGAACCTGTTGAAGGAGAATATGCTTAGGTCGATGACCTTGAATTTCCCATCAATTATGAGCTCAGCTAGGGCTTGGCCCACAGCTGGTGACTGCTGAAGTCCGTGTCCACTGAAGCCTGTGGCAAAATAGAGGTTTTCCACCAGTGGGTGCACACCAATCACGGGACTCTGGTCAAAGATGTTGTAGTCATAGTAACCAGCCCAAGAATTCTTCACCTGTCATGAGATAAAGATAAAGCTCTTTCAGTCACAAGATACAGTCCCTGAACTGTCAACAGCAGCACTAACAGAGGATCTCAGGGACAGACCTACAGAAACAGACAAGGCTGCCCTCTTAAACCCACCAGTAAAATACAGTATACTACTTAGATATTCAATCCTAGCCAGTTATTCCTAGCTGAACAAGAGGGATAAAAGGCTATGTCCAGAACTCAAGAGGGAAAAGCAAGATAGAGATGAAAGGTCTAAGATGTTTATGATTTGGTGCTAACCCGCAAGAATTGCAGAGTTTGACACCCTAAGAATGTGACTTTTACTTTAAATATGTAATGGATGGATGGCCTACAATCGCCGTGGGTAATCCACAAGGTTAAAAACCAAATTATTTTATTATTAGAGTGGTTTTCAAGATGTGCACAAACATGAAACAAGCTGCTGTGAGCCTTGAGTTCCTCAGTTCCCCACCTCCTCTCTTGCAGCTGGGAGGAGAGAGAAGGAACACATGAGCCCAGGAGTGGGGAAACCGCGACTCTCCAGAAATTACTGGACTCTAGTTCACATCAAACAGCATTATGGCCAACAGTCAGGGATGATGGGAGTTGAAATCTAGCAACATCTGGAGGGCTAAATGTTTCCCATCCCAGTGGTTTAGTGTAATATGTGAAGTGAAATAGTGTCAATGGTTGCGAAACACCCTAGAAGTCTTGCTAGCCAGATTGCAAACTCACTGTGGCCAATGTACAGCAATCAATTCACCCTACAGGAACAAGGAGGAATAAGTTGAAACAGTTGTATTGTTTGCAGAGAATGATTATACCAGCAGAGGGCCACTAGTCCGTTCTGACGTCATCACAAAATCCACCGAAGCAAACATACCCAGTCCAAATTCAAAACTTATACAGTCGTACCTTGGATCCCAAACGCCTTGTGAGTCGAACGTTTTGGCTCCCAAACGTCGCAAACCCGTAAGTGAGTGTTCCGGTTTGCGAATGTTCTTTGGAACCTGAATGTCCAACGCAACTTCTGATTGGCTGCAGGAGCTTCCTGCAGCCAATCAGAAGCCGCACCTTGGTTTCCGAACGTTTTGGAAGTCGAACGGACTTCTGGAACGGATTCCATTCAACTTCCAAGGTACCACTAGACTGTCAAAATCAAAGACAACGAGGGGCCTGAAGACAAATGAGGTAGATGAAATGTTGATCATAGTTAACTCAAAACAGAAATAAATAGAAGGGCAACACAAGATATGAGCAAGTGAAACCTGCAAAGTGCTTCTGATTGATTAACCATAAGTGGGCAATATGTCTGCACCAGGCCCCAAAATAAAGTTTAAGGAGTTAACTCCTTAATCACCTCCTTGAGAAAGTCAATCATTACCTTCAAGCATTGAAAGTTGGGCACTCGGTGAGCCAGCTTGGGCCAGACTTTATCCTGGAAGAACTCATGATCTACTTCCAGGTCCTGGATATCTGGCTCTTCCTCCTAAGAAGAAAGCACAAGAAGCTGAATTCTGGGCACCAGAAAATTACAATCATGGCAGCTGAAAACCTTGTTTGCATTTTGAACCTCCCCTAGAAAAGTGCAGCCACAGGGCAGATAGAGAGCAACTCAAAGGCAATAGCCAAGTCCCAAACTACAGCATGCTCAGGTAGGCTTTGGGTAGACTTCAGCTGTCAGTGTGGAGCAGCGAATAGCATTGGGCTTTGACCAAGACAGATCTGGATTCAAATCCGTGTTGAACCACAATGCTTACTCAGTTGTCTTACCCATCGTTCTGCCCAGATACTGAGATCCAGCGCCGAGGGCCTAGCAGTTCCCTCACTGCGAGAAGCGAAGTTACAGGGAACCAGGCAGAGGGCCTTCTCGGTAGTGGCGCCCACCCTGTGGAACGCCCTCTTATCAGATGTCAAGGAAATAAACAACTATCGGACTTCTAGAAGACATCTAAAGGAAGCCCTGTTTAGGGAAGCTTTTTATATTTGGTGAATCATTTGTATTTTAATATTCTGCTGGAAGCAGCCCAGAGCAGCTGGGGAAACCCAGCCAGATGGGTGAGGTATGTATGTATGTATGTATGTATGTATGTATGTATGTATAAATAAATAAATAAATAAATATTATTATTATTATTCCACTAATTCAAAGTGTAGCCTTCATCGGAATGGTGGGGGAGAGAAGTGACCACATGTGTCAAGTCATCCAGCGCTCTTTAGAGAAAAAGAGCGATAAAGACTTAATCAGATATTAGATGCTCATCAAATGATAAACAATACAGTCCCGTTCCAATACTGCAAGAGACTTGTGCTCGCACAACGGAACTTTCCCATAACAAATCCTTTCCCCTTGCAGTGTTCTTACAGGAACACTTCCTTACATGCGAGTTAACACGTACAACATCAGAAACACCCAGAGCGCTTCCTCTCTGGGGGGGGCTGGTGTCCCTGCTGTGGCTTCCTAAGAGTCAGCTCCCAATAAAATCATGGTAAACTCACTTCCGTAGGGCTTAAGCCTCCAAGGTAGTTGCCACCCACGCCTTCCCTCCGGAAGTAAGCTCCTGTGGTGTCGATTAGCAAAGGACACTCCAAGCCAGGTCCATCAGGGCAATGCCAGACATAGACATACCTAGCAGCACAAGGACAAAGAGAAAATAGCTCCAGCATTTAATCAAGACCAAAATACTAGATCTCCATGCAAACTAAGAGGGATAAAGAGTAGCCACAGGGCATGACACATGAGCTTGGACCTTGAAATTACAACAGGCAAGGTAAGAGCTGTCTTTCATTTCATTTCTTCTTATTTATTAAATTTCTATACCACCCTCCATCCAAGGATCACAGGATGGTTTACAATATTAAAACACAAAAATGCATACCATAACAAACAAACCCAGTTTAAAAGCCCGTAGGTTGTTTAAGTAGCCAATGGCCTAGGAGAAGAGGAATATTTTTTGCCTGGCGTCTCTCCTTGGGGAGAGCATTCCACAAATAGAAAGGAATCTCAGCAAAGACCTGTTCTTCATATTATCACCCTCTGGACCTCTTGTGGAAGAGGCACACAAAGAAGAGCCTCAGATGATGATTGCTAAAGCTGCCTTAGAAACAAAGCCATCGATCCTTCTGGCCTGGCACTGTTTAGTTCAATTAGGAGCAAATCTCAGGCAAAGGTCTCTTTTCCAGCTCTGCAAGCAAAAATCCTTTCAACTGGAAGAGCCGGGGACTGAACCAGGAATATCTTGAATACAAGGCATGTGCTCTTATCACCCAGGTCTCTCTCTCTCTCTCTCTCTCTCTCTCTCTCTCTCTCTCTCACACACACACACACACACAGAGAGAGAGAGAGAGAGAGAGAGAGAGAGAGACTTAAGGGTGAAATATGAAAGAAGGCAGGTGTGCTAGGAAAAAAGTTACCAATTCCAGTAATCTATGTTTTACTAGCAAAGTTTAAAGAAGAAGGAGCAGTAGCTGTCTAACCATTTGGATCAGGGGCAGGGAAGCTGTGGCCCCACCAGATGTTGCTGGACTACAACCGATCTGCAGAGCCGCAGATTTAGAAAAATAAGAAGCGTAGGTCTATTGTGTGTGGCAACAGAGGAACAGGACAAAAACTCTGGCCCTAACTTCAAAGTGAATCATGCTGGCAGCCCTCACAAATCTGAGAATCACAATATATAAAAAAGTAAAGGGACCCCTGACCATTAGGTCCAGTCGTGACCAACTCTGGGGTTGCAGCGCTCATCTTGCTTTATTGGCCAAGGAAGCCGGTGTACAGCTTCCGGGTCATGTGGCCAGCATGACTAAGCCGCTTCTGGCGAACCAGAGCAGCACACAGAAATGCTGTTTACCTTCCCGCCAGAGCGGTACCTATTTATCTACTTGCACTTTGAAGTGCTTTCGAACTGCCAGGTGGGCAGGAGCAGGGACCGAGCAACGGGAGGTTACCCCGTTGCGGGGATTCAAACCACCGACCTTCTGATCGGCAAGCCCTAGGCTCTGTGGTTTAACCCACAGCGCCACCCACGTCCCTATCACAATATATGGTTACCATTTAATAGGTATTTAACATATGAACTCCAAAGCAGGATAAATACTAGGTTTAGCCATACCTTTTCTTGGGTTCCACAGGCAGTCTGATGCCCAGCATTGAATGTGGCGGCCCAGTTCCAATGCCAGCCATCTCTGCCACACTGCCTGACCAAGCTCCTGCTGCATTCACCACAAAACCACATTCTATTTTGGTGGATTCTATACTGTTGGGCATCTGGACCTAGAGGATAACACAATAGGGAGGACCTGGTAACTGTTTCATTAGGCAAGCAAATACCTTACCTGACACGGGTTTCCCAGATGACAATGGGGAATACACAGGCAAAAAGGAAAAAAGCCAGGGAGATGTCACAGGATCTGTGACCAAGCAATTGCTGTATCGTGGAAATGATGGGAGCTTTCTGATTTACTTCTTGTCCCCTTATGAAAAAAGTTGGGATTTCCTGTCTAGTTGCTATTGTGCATTCCACCTCCTTTTCATGTCACACACAAGCCTGGCAAAGTACACTCCAAGGGACATGCCAGAAAACCCCAGAGAACACTGCCAGAAATTGTTGGCATCCGTGTATACCTTCAGTACATTTGCATGGCAGTCTTAAACTGAGCTAACACTGGAGCCACTTCACTTAGGGAGAGAAGAACAGTTGCCAAGCTTTTTTTTGGGGGGGGGAGTGCAGCCTATTGAACACATACCTATATCTTGGATTGGCTTTTCCTTTAGGCTAGTGGAGCAGGGCTGGGGAACCTGTGCACCTTCAGATGTTGCTGGACTATAACTCCCATCACCTGCAACCACCAGCAACCAACATCTGGCAAGCCACAGGTTCCTTAGCCCTATAACAGAGCCAGGGAAGCAGGTAGCACTGCAGCATGGGATACACAAAGAAGCCTGAAATGATATCGAAGCCCCATTTTCAGCCCTTCTACTGCCCAGTACAATACTGGCCCTTGAACAATTGTTAATATGTAATATTGCCATCTAATAAGTCAGTGGCCACAAGCCTGCCTACTTTATCTGTTCTGTCAAAAGTTCAAGGGCAGATAATACTGTACTACAGTTCTTTTTAGTTTTGTAAGCTCTTGTTAGCTCTGCAAAACTAAGAAGAACCTCATAGAAACAGAAGTTTTGAGAGGCCCTCACATCAAACATAACTGATAAGTAGAAAAGACTACAACCTGAAAGTAGAGACAATGAACATATTTTTGTAACACAATAAAACCTTTAATAAAAATTATATTTTTTAAAAAAAATTGAGGGCTTTCTGTGAGCTTCTTCTTGGAACCTTCTACTCAGCACATCTTGCCCCTACTTTTAATTGAAGTAGTTCAAATAATGACTTACATTAACACCCTTGATACGGGAGAAATTAATACGATCCCCCTCATGTGTCATCAGTTCTTCTGTATACAAATCGAAAGCTGCAGTTGATGAAAAAGAACATACAGAAGCAACTTTGCTTTGGCTCAACTTTGAAATCTAAGACATGGAAAAATGAGGGCTTCCAATCCCTTGGGTAAAAATATTTGAAGCATTTTTTGTAGCCCCCCCTTCATTAGATCAGATTTCAGGATGGTATACGGCAGCTGTGTGTAAACATTGGTCCTCCAGATAATAATAATAAATTTTATTTATATCCCGCCCTCCCCAGCCGAAACCGGGCTCAGAGTGGCTAACAACAGTAAAATCATTAACATCTACAGAACTATCTAGGTAAATAATAATGTTTCTACCTGGTGCTTAAACAATACGGTTGGAGGGCATTCCACTGCTCCTGCAGCCAACTGGAAGCTGCGCCTTGGTTTTTTAACGGTTTCGGATTCTGTTCGAGAACCAAGGTAAGACTGTACTGAATAGGGTTTCTGCCCCCTGGTGCCAGGAGGCAGAGCTGCCCAACACAATTCAGTGGTAATGATGGTGTGTGCTTGCAATACCAAGTGGGGGTGACAGACTCACATTTCGCTTCGCCGCAGCTCTGGTAGACACCCAATGATATTGCTTTGTTCCGGAAAGCATTGAGAAGAGTCCAGGGGTCAAACCATCCCTCATTTTCCAAGCCTTAAGAAGACAAAACAGAGAACGCAAGAAAGGCAATCTAGTTTAGAATTACAATGCCATGACAATTATTCTGCAGCCATACTCTGAACATTTCTGAATAGCACTCTTGGTTGGCTAAGAACAATTGATCTTTCCCAACAGGCAAACTCAGTAAAAAAGCCCAGAACAAAACAGAGCAATCCCCACCCCCTACAGTCAAACCTCGGTTGTTGAACATAATCCGTTCCGGATGATAATTTGACTTCAGAAACATTTGACAACTGAGGCGCAGCTTCCAATTGGTTGCAAGAGCTTCTTGCACTCAAGTGGAAGCCCCATTGGACATTTGAGTTCTGAGGAATGTTTGAAAACCAGAGCATTTACTTCCAGATTTTCAGCATTTGAAAACAGAGCAGTTCGAGAACCAAGGTTTGACTGTAACAAGTAACCTCCATTGTACTTTGCCAAACAGTTAGCAGTGTTAGGAGAGGCAATTTGGTCCAGGTTTGCTCTTCTCTACAGCTCTGTCTCTTGGTCACTAAAAGAAATGTGATAGAACCCAGAAAATATGACCAGATATTAGGAAACCAGGCAGTAACATGAGAAGGGGATGAGGCCCCGGCACCAGCAGGAATAACAGTGAGACTCTCATTTAAGAGACACTTCAGAATACCAAGTAAGAAATTGTGTAGGCAGAAATCTATCAAAATTCTCAATAAGCAGAAAATCTGCTCTCAGCTTTCAGTGTTTTTATTGCCTTTGCAGCCATTGGATAGATGCGTAGATAAAAGCACATGAGCACATTTTATTGAAATGTATTTTTTTCCCTTTTAAACTATTTAATAAATGAGATAATTGTGGTAATATTCATGGGTTGTGCCATTTTGCCCTGACATATGGCTCTCCAACATTTCTGACTATGGATCTGAGTGAGAATGCAGCTGATGGGGCAGGGGTTGAAGGACCAGTACTGGACTAGCTACTCATAAGGAAGCTGTCAGCAGAAAATAGGAGAAATGGGGGCTTGTTCATTCTAGAGTCCCTGTAAGTTAAGCATACAAAAAGGAAGAACAGAACATTTTTATTTTAAACTGTTTACTTGAGACAGCAGTGTTATTAATCTTTAGGAAAGATGGAGATTCAGCAGTCTAGTACCAATGGAAGCCAAAGCTACTCCATCTGTATTCAACCACGGATACTTCTTTTTCAGTTGTGCTGGTGATAGTAGTAAGATCTCTGCTCCTTCCCTCCTGAAAAAGCAAGCAAACAAACAAACCATTAAAGAACTCTCATCAGAATGCACAAGATGGTGGGAAATCCATTTTGTCAATTTAAAAGATGCTGTAATAAAGGCAGGAAGGGGCAATTTATTTTATTATTTTTAACGTCAAAAAGTCTACTTTCCAAAGAAAGTAATTTTCAAATAATCTGTGTGAGCAAATAGGTAAAATTACCAGAGGTGATCTCAATGCTGGGGGCAGAAAACCACTATGGCTTTAAAAGAACGTAACATTTTCAAAGACCTCATTCATACATACATGCCTATCACTGTTCTCTCTAAGCAACTTTTACTCAAAGGATCCTCCGAACCCCATACCTTTGAATCCCAACATTCTCCTCCAGCAGAGCAGCTCCATCCTCTGAAGCCAGGAAGAGATAGCCCGATGGGTTAAACTGAATATCTATGGGTGGCTGGGTGACAACACCAAGGTATTGCTGGAACAAAAAGATAATCTGTTTACATTTCAAGGATTGCTGTCTTCAGGATGGGATGGAGTGGGAAACTTACAGGAATACATATCACTGCTGTAGCTCTTTTCTTGAGAGTTTAAAGAGCTTTGTGATCACTGTAGTCCATGGGTAGGCAAACTAAGGCCCGGGGGCCGGATCCAGCCCAATCACCTTCTAAATCTGGCCCGTGGACGGTCCGGGAATCAGCATGTTTTTACATGAGTAGAATGTGCCCTTTTATTTAAATTGCATTTCTGGGTTATTTGTGGGGCCTGCCTGGAGTTTTTACATTAGTAAAATGTGTGCTGTTATTTAAAATGCAACTCTGGGTTATTTGTGGGGCATAGGAATTCGTTCATTTCCCCCCAAAAAATATAGTCCAGTCCCCCACAAGGTCTGAGGGATAGTGGACTGGCCCCCTGCTGAAAAAGTTTGCTGACCCCTGCATGTAGTCCTTACACAACAATGCATTATTGTTATCCCCGTATTCTAGATGAGAAGCTATTGGGGAAGGGGGGGTAATGGCTTATCTAGGACTACCTGATCATGGCAAAGAAAACATCTGAACTGGTTTATGCTTCATTCTTAAAACTGCAATTCCAAGCATGCTTACTAAAAGTGGGACATTCTCTAATAAGTGTGCTTAGGACTTCAGACTTGACCATTATGATATGCCAACTCTTAGCATCTCTCAAGCACACATGATGTAACAATGGCTGGAGGATTTAGAAGAAAAATAATAGACAAAAGAAACAATCCATGCATGTATATGGGGCGATAAATTAAAACCGAAGAAGCTTCAAGAATGACACATGTCCAAAATTCCCAACAGTATATAAACAGAAATGTACAACTTTAACTTCTGATCTAGAAAGTATATAGTATATGGTTATCCTACAACACTCTTAATGGAGTTGAGACAAAATCAGGAAGCAACACCAGTATTTTCTGAGTGAAGAACTTGCTACTGGGATGCCAATGGATAGATTCAGTATCTGTATGTGGATGCTAGGGCGACTGACTTATTAGGACAAGGGCAGTGGAGCAAACTGCACCATGGTTATTCAATGCATTCAAACACTCCACCACTGTACTGTAGATATCAAAGTAGTTGCACATTCCCATATCTTGTCTCCTTCAAGATGGACCGATGGCCCATTTGCCTTTTCTAGAGGATGCAAGGCAGGCCGCTGACAGAAGCAAGTGTGAGAATCCTCCACACCAACACTCCCACAAACACCCAGACATCATGACATACGTTGATGGTGCGCAGGAAGTTTGCCGAAAACTGGCTCATCTTGATATTTTCTGGAATCGAATACTGCTGCCGTATTCCCCCTACAGAGAGTACTGTAGATGCTTTGGAATACTGCAAAGAAGCAAAACAGAAAATGATGCTGTCACTTAGCTCCATAGTCAAATCCCCTCTCTCAGAAACATTTCAGTAATATAAAGAGCAGCAAGAAAATAAAAGGCAATTGTGGAAGAGATTCCCTGGCAGGACAAAATGGTGAATGCCCATTATTGCTGTTGCAGCATTATCAATCTGCAATTCAAAAGGTCACCTACTGTTTCTACATTTAACATAATAAACGGCCACCCTGATTACTTATTACTTTTTTATCCTGCCCTGGCTCCAACAAGTACAGGGCAGAATGCAGAGTTCTCTCTCCCTGCCCTTCTGTTTAATATTTACAACTAAAGCTGTGAGGCAGGTGAAGCTGAGAATGTGTGGTTGGCTTTGAGTCACCTAGATAGCTTAGCAGAGATTTGAAGCAGGTCTCCATGGGCCAAGTCTGACACTAAGTACTACAGCACACCTTCAGAAATGCACTTTAATGCAATTCATCTTTCTAGAAGGGACCTGAATACCGTCAATGACCATTTTGTGTGGGTGTTCTCTCCCTGCCCCTGCGTTGGTGGAGGGGGTATAAGCGCCCTCTTGCCCCCTTCCACACCAGTTCCTCCCTATTCATGACATTGTCCTGTCACTTCCGGGTTTGTCGCCATGCGTGTCTTTTGGACGCACATTAATGGCTCATTGCCTCTATTGCACAAAGTAAGCCCGACACTTAACAAACTTGATGTTTGAAACCATTCCCCAAGACCCCCATTATTGATCTCAGATGTTAAATGACCTTAAGGTCTTTCTCCACCACCACTACTCGATATGCATTTCTCTGTGGTTCTTTCATCTTCAGCCAGAAGGCAATAGACCAGCCTATTACTCCACCCCCAACAATGACCACATCAGCGTGGTCAGGAGGTAAACCTTCTGTAACATGTCCGGGGTGCCAGCTACTGCCGGGAAGGAAGTCTTTCATTTTCTTGTAGGCATCGATGACTCCCTTCTCCAAATCTGAAAGAAGCCGGAAATAATACCATGCTGTTAGTGCTTAGCAGACTCAGTTGAGAAATAAAGACACAACCTTATTGCTACCAAACATGTCCAATATATCAAGTTTGGAGAAAGCAGAATCCAGCATTTCATGAATCTCAGCCCTTATGGTAGAAAGGTATGCTTGAAAGGCTTGGCAATTCTCAGATACAGATGTCACATTCATACTGTGTATTTAAAGCACTCTTGCACTATTTTAACAGTAATGGCTTCGCCCAAAGAATGCTCAGTGCTGTAGTTTGCGAAGGGTGCTTCAACTCTGTGAGGAATCTCTTAACCACTCTCACTCAATGAACTGCAGTTTTCAGGATTCTTTGCGGGAAGCAATGACTGTTAAACAACAACCATTTATTATTTATACCGCACCCATCTGGCTGGGTTTCCCCAGCCAGTCTAGGCAGCTTCCAACAAAAGATTAAAAATACATTAAAACATCAGTCATAAAAACTTCCCTAAACAGGGCAGCCTTCAGATGTCTTCTAAAAGTCTGATAGTTGTTTATTTCCTTGACATCTGATGGGAGGGCGGGCGCCACTACCGAGAAGGCCCTCTGCCTGGTTCCCTGCAACTTCGCTTCTTGCAGGGAACTGCCAGAAGGCCCTTGGCGCTGGACCTCAGTGTCTGGGTTGGATGGTGGGCGTGGAGACACTCCTTCAGGTATATAGGGCTGAGGCTGTTTAGGGCTTTAAAGATCAGCACCAACACTTTGAATTGTGCTCGGAAACGTAAAGTGGCATGCTACTGCTTTAACTGTATGGTGTGGTTGTGAACAGAATGGTTGAGTATGTTTCCCGGTGGCTTCAAAGCTCCATATAACTTCTTCCCTTTCCCCCCACAAGATATGTAGATTTATGAAGAGAGAAAGAACATCCATGTTCTCCACAAAAATTTACGCAAGCTGTAGAAAGCAGCTTTTCTTGTTAAAAAATAAAAGCCAAGTTACAATGGCTGTTCTGTTTATAGAACAAAACATAGCTCTAATTAAAACCATACTGACTGAAACAACCAAACAGTTATCAGTCTTCGTAACAGCAAGCCTTTCAGGTGCCCTTTGCACTTTATGCACCAACAGTTGTAGTCCTGGCATTCCTAATTTTAGCAACACAATCAGCAGTTCAACAGTTAGGTTTAAACATGCTGTTTGCGTTGCTGAAACTTTTACCTTGAGATGCCAGGCATGAACCAGGACTACAATTACTGGCGCATGATGTACAAAGGGCATCTTTATGAAGGCTGATAACTGTTTGTTTGTTTCAGTCATTATGGTATTAATTAGAGCTATGTTTTGCTCTAAAAATGAAACAGCCACCATAACTTTGTTAAAATGACTTAATTGTAAAAGTATATTCTGCTAATGAGGCTGTATTTTTTTTTTTTGAAGACTAGTAATTATTTTAAATGCCTGTGGTCTTTGTCCATGGAGTATTCTTCGCAGGGATACTGGAGTGGCTTGCCGGTTCCTGCTCCAGAGAACCTTTTAATGAGGGTGAAAGAGGAGAGCGCAAAATATGGTCTGAAGCTCAACATCAAAAAAACAAAGATCATGGCCACTGGGCCCATCACCTCCTGGCAAATAGAAGGGGAAGAAATGGAGGCAGTGAGAGATTTTACTTTCTTGGGCTCCATGATCACTGCAGATGGTGACAGCAGTCACGAAATTAAAAGATGCCTGCTCCTTGGGAGAAAGACGATGGCAAACCTAGACAGCATCTTAAAAAGCAGAGACATCACCTTGTCAACAAAGGTCTGTATAGTTAAAGCCATGGTTTTCCCAGTAGTGATGTATGGAAGTGAGAGCTGGACCATAAAGAAGGCTGATCGCCGAAGAATTGATGCTTTTGAATTATGGTGCTGGAGGAGACTCTTGAGAGTCCCATGGACTGCAAGAAGATCAAACGCATCCATTCTTATGGAAATCAGCCCTGAGTGCTCACTGGAAGGACAGATCGTGAAGCTGAGGCTCCAATACTTTGGCCACCTCATGAGAAGAGAAGACTCCCCGGAAAAGACCCTGATGTTGGGAAAGATTGAGGGCACAAGGAGAAGGGGACGACAGAGGACGAGATGGTTGGACAGTGTTCTTGAAGCTACAAACATGAGTCTGACCAAACTGCGGGAGGCAGTGGAAGACAGGAGTGCCTGGCGTGCTCTGGTCCATGGGGTCACGAAGAGTCGGACACAACTAAACGACTACACAACAACAATTATTTTAAATACAAAAAACTTACAAAAATGCAGGTACGTGGTATTACCTTGGAATATGTTTTTCCACTGCCTAATGCTGAAATGCTAAGCAAGCGTACTAGGGAGGTAAACTCCATTGAACTAAGTGGAATTTATTTCTGAAGAAGCATGAATAGAATTGTGCTGCATGGCATTTACTTTTTGATTCACATTACATACTTACTGAATTCATTAGGTTCAAATCAAAGAAACATGTGATAGTTACTTAATTGAATAAAACATATAGTGCATTATACAGTAAGGAAATAGTGACTTCCACCTCCTCACTTGTAGCTATCAAATGTTGTGGTGAGCCACAACTAAGAGCAGCTGAAGCAGCCCACTTCTTTACAAGTACTTACATTAAAAATAATGTATTAAAAATTATTATGGGGGGTGTTGTTTTCAAAAAGGAATCAGGAACACCACTACTGACACATGCATGCATCATCTAAGTCTCCCACTTCAGAACTCTTCTGTTAAGATGCACACTGGACAGATTTAGTCAGTTAAATAATTCAATTAATCGAAGTTGTTTGTAATAAGCTGACAAATATTTCCAAGTGCTTGCAATGAAATAATTTTAAAACTTTTTTTATATGTGTGCACAGGTATGTAGATTTCGGCCAATCAGTCAATGAATTAATTAAACGAGACACACGTGCAAGGGGGATTAAAAATTGTCCCATTTTTTAGAAAGACTAAAAATCCCTCACTTTAAATTCTATTAAATTAGCATCCACTTCATAAGGGATCTTAGCCAATCAACCATTCCAATAAAGTGGGAAGGACTGGATGAAAATACCCATACCAACCCACTCGTCTTTTATTCGGTTTTTACTTTTCCTCGAGAGGCTCCTCCTCTCGCCCCAGCCCTAGATTCGCCTCACGACAACCCTGCGAGGTAGGCCCGGCCTAGAGAAGAAGCCACCCCGCCTGCCGCGCACCTTTGACGGGGTCGTAGAGTCGGGACTCCCCTGTACGAAACGGCCGGCGAGGCTCCGCCGGACTCGCTGAGGGACTCGCCGCCGCCAGCAGAGGCCGCAGCCCCCCCAGCAGCCTCCGCCCGCGGATCATGATGCCGGCTCTGCTCCCCTCAGGAGACTGAGACGAGCCCGCGCGGACACCGAGACGCCCTCTCTTTACCTCAGCGCCTCAGGTTTGAACGCGTCACGGCAAACGCCCGCCCCCCGCCTACCCTGATAGGACCCGTGTCGTTCTGAGTCCGGGAAGCACCGCCCACTCCTCAGGGAAACTCCACCCCTTCTCCACTGACCAATACAAAGCCTCCTTCTTTGCCCCGCCTCACTAAAACCCGCCGGGGTCGGGACAACTTAAGCACCGCCCACTCTACAGTTAAGTACCCGCCTACTTCCCTCCGTCCTTGGCCAATCCGCCGCCGCGATGCAATCCCCACCTCCTTCCTCCTGCACAACCAATCCCGTCTTTCCTCATGACGCGCCATCCTTAGTTTTGACGTGGCCCGTCTATATTCACCCACCGGAAGCACCGGAACTTAGCTCTCGTTCCCGCCCCTTCCGCCGTCAGTGTGTCTTGCGTAAGCGCGTCTTGCCTCACCATCGCATTCCCATCTTGGTTTTTAGACTATGCTTATCTCCCTCTCTCTATGTTGCGACGAACTTATTAAAAAAAAAAAATTTAAGCACATTTTCTTCGACCGCTCTATCACTTTGCTACGTCTATGGTCCTCACAGCGGTTTCCCCCCCCCCATTTCCTTTTCCGGAAGCGAGGCCCAATCGCTCTGCCCCTTTCTCCCCTTGTCCCGCCTCCCATCCGGAAGCCCGCTTCCGGCGGAAATGAGGCGCGCAGTGAAGAGAATAGCCTGACGTGGGTAAGGAAGTCGGACTGGTTTCCCGGCGTCTCAGGCCCCCCTCCCCGGTTCCCCCCCTCTCTTCCCCCCCTCCCGGCTCCACCATGCTCGACTTCTTCACCATCTTTAGCAAGGGAGGCCTCGTCCTGTGGTGCTTCCAAGGCGTGCGCGGCCCCGCGGCGGCTTGCACTGCGCCCGTGAACGCGCTCATCCGCTCGGTTCTGCTCCAGGTGAGTCTTCTCTCCGCTTTCCCTTTTACACGTCGACGTCCTTCCGCCGATTTTGGGTGCCTCTCTCTCCCTCTTCCCCTCCCGCCGCCACCCCTGACTTTATGTTATTATCCACCATCAAACTCCCCACCTTTATTCACTGCGGGGGGGGGGCGGAAGGTAACGATTTCCTCTTTAAAAAAATCAGGAACGTGAAACAAGGAAACATAAACCAAACAGCTGTTCGACAGAGGAACAGCCTCGCTCGGGAGGTTGTGGGGTCTCCTTTCTTGGAGCTGTTCATCTACCGTGGATGCTTTAGCTGAGATTCTTGCATTGCAGGGGGTGGGGTTGGACTAGATGCCCCTGGCCGTCCCTTCCGAATCTAAGGTTCTGTGAAACAGCCTGGAAACGGACAGCCCAGTTCTGTGCAAGATGTGGGAATCAGTAACCTAGAGGGACAAGGCTATTCCCACGCTTTCCCCGTGTGGGGGGGAAAACAACAACATGCTTTTCTTAATCAAATGTGCATAATTGTGATGCCCTGTGGAATGGTATAGACCCACATGTGCTGAAAAGAGAAGACTGTTTTGAAAATGTCAGTCAAAATCTGCCGTGGCGGAAGAAATTCGCAGATGGGTCACCTGTGGCTCTCCAGATGTTGGATTCCAGACCTAATCAGCCCCAGCTGTCAACAGCCAGTCTGAAGGGATGATGAAAGTTGTAGTGCAGCAACATCTGGAAGGCCACGAGTTCCCCAGCCTTGCCTTACAAGCTTGCTAATGAATGTGAAACGTCTTAAACTCCTGAAAGTGAAATGCAAATAGTAAATAGGCCATATATTTTGTGAGTGTGAATGTAACCCAAGTGGGATGATCCAAACACAGAAGAGGGGGTAGTATCCTTAGCACTGGGAGAAACTCAGTGTTTGAAGAAGTGCACTGAATCTTTAGGTGGAAGTAACGCTTAATGGTGGTATACCCACCCACCCCTGCTCGGGACTGAGTATGCCCAGTGGGCACAGCATGATTATTTGACTACTGGGATGTGTGCTAAAATCAGGGAAGATGGGGTATCTTGGAAAAGAACGTGCCTGGCTGGAATCTTGATCTAGGAGCAGTTCATACGGCAACATTTTGTTGCAAGCTCTGCTTGTTATTACAAACTGCTCGAGTTCAATGAGGCTTGTGCCCATGTAAGTGCGCATAGGATTGCAGCCTAAGACTTTAATCTTAGGAATGCCTACCTAAATGTACGGCCAGCATAGTTTAATGGAATTTACTCCTTAGTATGTGTAGCCACTTAAAATACCAGCACATTTATTTTGGCTAACACAGCTACCCTTCCAGATGATACACTTCCAGAAAGTATTCTTGTTTGCTCCTGACCACTGCGTTTTGCAAGGAGGTTTCAAGAGACAAGACCCAAATGGTGCAATTATTACTTCATAAGTAATTCCCAACGTGTTTAAGTTGTTTTCATCTGCAGAAACTATTTAGCAGCTGGCTAGACACAAGTTGCATTTCCCTGTAGAACCTCGTAAAACATATGCTGTGTTCAAGATTCCCTGTTGAATTGCAAGCCCAAACAGGAAAATATGTTTCCTATTTTAGTAGATTTCCTGTTTTGTAGTGCTTGTTTCTTATTTCAGAAAGTCACAGGTGCATAACTTGTATTTCCTTTTTTGTACTTATGTGTGCACCTGCTATATTCTCAAGGACCTAGTGCAAAATACAACTGGTTGTTCCACAAGCTAATAGTCTGCGGTAGACAATACGTGATGGGAACATAAAATGAAAAGGTGCAAAGGATCATGCTATCTAGTCATCCCTTTCTCCCACTCTTTCTGTCTTGGATCTCATCCGTAGCCATGGCTACTACAACCTACCTTTCCCCCCTAAGCTTTCTCTAACTCTTTATCTGTTTCCATACACTAATTGGAATTGGAGAATGGATACTACTTAAGCTGATTCCACGTACAGGAGACAGGATGATCTGATAGTACATCCAGTTCTGGCAGCATGTTGTAATCGGGTCATTTGGATCCTTAGTCATGGATCACAACTGTAAGCATTAAGATTCCATAAAAGTCGGATGAATAGCCTGAGAGTTCTGTTTTGTGATTTTGCATCTGTACAGAAAGTTGTATAGTAAGTAGTTTTTTTAAAAGAAGTTTTTAAAATTTACTGGGTATTAAAACGCTCTACTGCATTACCAGTCTATTAGCCATCATTTGTCTAACATCTAAATATTCATTTATATTATTGGTTATATCAAGCTCTGCTGTCCATTTTTTCAGAGTTTAAATGACCATTCAAAAATGCTTCTGTAAAATAATGTGAATGTCAGCGTTTTCTTGGTGTCACTAAAGCTCATTTTTTTGTCATGTAAATTGTGCTTTGGGAGTGTTGATACTTATTTTACTTTGGTGTGGTGTTTCACAGTCAGCACCATGCTGCTCCTATTTTTCTTTTTATATAAGAAAAGGATATTAGGTTGAGAGTTGGCGACTTAGCTACCTTGTGTGTCTTGCCCAGGTCTTTCAGGTCTGAGATTAAACACTTTTTGCCATTCCTTTTATTTCTGAATTTCAAAGACTGTTTTTCAAGCCAAAAGGTGATACTTTATCAGTTTCCTGCTGTCCTGGGGTGCCATGTGGTTCTTTATTCCTTATTTCAGAGCACTTTTTCATGGATTATAGAGCAGTGCAGTATTTATCTTTGGATGTTTGAAAGCTTCCTTGGGTAGCCTCTCATACTAGCAGTTTGCACATCTGTATGACTCAGATGGTGGGAATTGCTTCTGTATTGTACAACATAGACATGTTTTAAGTTGGCTGCCAGTAGGTGGTACTTGCCCACCTCTGGATTTCTTTACTTTGCTGATATTTTCTCTGCCTTTTTGCTTCTTGTTCATGAAGACATGCCCTTGATGGGTGGTTGGGTGAAAATGTAGCTGTTTCATACTAAGGCAGACTAGTGATTCAAATAGCCTATCAGAATCTGTCTTGATTTATCATAGCTCTCCAGGGTCTCAGATAGATATATTTCCCAGATTTATAGCTAGGGTGCCATTTAACTATAAACTCTGCTTCATAACATTTCCCTCAACTCACATTTTCTGTCTGATTTCTGTAGAAGCAGGCTGCTGCTGCTGCAAGATTCTTTGTGTTAATTATAGGAAGTCAAGACTGTTCAAAGAAGTTGCATGGATGCTAGCTAATAAGGTCTTTGGCTATTCTGACAACAGAAGTAGGAGTCCGGGATCTGATGGCAGATATCTCTGACAACATGTGAGCTACTGTGTCTGAACAGCAAAAAGTCTAAAATCTTTGTGTGGTGGAAATGCATATTGCTGAATGAATTACAGTATAGCTTTTAGGTGTGAAGTGTACTTTGTGTCTTGAAACAGAGGCTTGTAAACATGTATGGAATATGAAGATTGGACACTGTTTCCTAGAATCTGAATTGTACCCACAGTTCTCTTGCAAAGCGATAGCAGTAAACAGGATGGTTATTCTTTAACAAAAAAACACTGAATGTCTACAACTCCTGTAATGTAGGGTTTCCATCTCATTACAGCTGTTGCCAATGTGTTCTCTCTCTCTCTCTTGCCTTTTCAGGAGCGAGGTGGCAGCAACTCTTTCAACCATGAAGCCCTTACGCTTAAATACAAGCTGGACAATCAATTTGAACTCGTTTTTGTGGTAAGTGAATTATTCTGTGTGAGATAAAGATCTTAGATAGGTGGAAAACCTGTCTCCAAGAGTCTCTATAGCAAAGTGAATAGAAAACTTTTCTCAGCAATGATACATTGTTTTTGATGCTGTGGAACATTACTTCCTTTTCCTTCGATTGGGATCAGAAGAGCTTGTTCCTCAGTCTTGCATCACAAACCGTCATTATAGCAACACCTTAGAAATGTTCCTCAAGAGCAATGAGGCTTCAATCAAGGGGCAGTTTCTCTTTCACAAACAAATATGTAGAATTGTAAAGTTAGAAGGGGATCCCGAGGATCATCTAGTCCAACCCCCTGCAATGCGGGAATCATAGAACGCAGAATCATAAAATTATAATGTGCTTACTCTTGCTTGTCTTTAACACCACTGTTCTCCTTGCAGGTTGGGTTTCAGAAAATTTTAACTCTAACCTATGTGGATAAGTTGATAGATGATGTTCATAAGGAGTTCCGAGACAAATATCGAAACGAGTTCCAGCAGAAGGGCGCTCTTGGGCTTCTCAATGGCACCTTTGATTTTAAGGAGGATTTTTTACGTCTCCTACGGTAATAGGATGTTCTCTTTCATCTTTTGCTGCTGATCCTGTGTTTTGCCTCAGATACCTTGTATTTTGGAGCTGTAAATTGGGGGCTTGGCTCAATAAGAGTAACACGATCTCCCTCAGTAGAGGTGGGCAGGAAGGAAGTCTGCCTTGCTAGGAACTGCTTGTGTGAACTTTGCTGTGCTCAGCTTTTGCTGTCTTCAGAATGAAATTGTATTTTCCGCCTTGAATGGAGTTGCATTATAAATGGGAAGGGGGGCGGATGTTGAACAATTTACCCGTGCGCCACCCACAAAGCTGCAAATGTTACTTATGGTTTTGGTGGAATCCATTGAAACCTAGCCAAGGCAGCATCAGCATTCCCTCCAATAACCCAACATGACTTTATTGTACTCCGCAACATGGGCAAGGTTTGTTGATGGGTATTGGCACTACGGTGCTAGCTAGCTGGCCTAGATGTCTCATTCCTTTGGGGACAAGGGTTCCTATGGCCACATAGCCCAAGATCATCTCTTAAAAGTTGCTTGTTAGAAGAAGTTAGGGAAACAAACTCCATGCGGTAAATATGCATCTGTGCTGCCTCCAGCCAGGCCAGCTCTAAAATACATTTATTCATTGTCTGGCTTTGAATGAGCACGATTGGGTAAACCTTTTCCTCTTTGCAAACAGGGATGCAGAGGAGAGCAGTAAAGCCCGAGCTCCCACTGCTATGAAGTCGTTTGAACAGTCGGCAAAATCCCAAAAAACCGTGAAGTCTATGATAGAAAATCGAGGGGAGAAACCAAAAGAAAAAACCAAGAACAAGAAAAACAAAGGTTCCAAAAAGGAAGGTGAGTCAGTGTTGCGATATGCAAGCAGCAGGCCATGCCAAACCATAGGCCTGCTGTGGTGAGGAACTGTGGGGTTTGTGCTATTTCTGGTGGCTTGCACTCGGGAGCAGAATCGATAACAGTCTTATCCATCTCCTGTTCATTAAAATCAGTTTTAAAGGTCCAGTCTGACATGCAGTGGCTCATTTAGTGACAACTGGGGATACCCTGTTAGTTGAGGAGCTGAAGCAGGGATGGAGGTCCTCTGGCTCCCCCATTTGTTGATGGACTACAACTCCCATTATCCCCCAGCCATTGACCATGCTGGCTAGGGTGGATTTAAACCCCATCCCTGGTTTAAATGTTTCATTTTACATGTTTTTGTTTCGGTGGAACATGGAATTTGCTCAGCACCTATATTATTATTTTTAAATCTTGCGGTTACCTAAAAACCTCAAAAGCAGGACTTGACCCTTTTCTCTTAGAACATTGGATGTTATTAAAACAGTGCTTTCCGCCTCCCGCCCAGCTCCAGGAAATGAAGCAGCTACCGTCCCTAAAGCAACCGCAGCTGTTAAGCAGGATCCTCCCGTTGCCGCTGGAGACAGGGAAGAACTGACCAAGGATGAGATCCTGCAGAAGAACCGGGAGGAATTCTTTAGGAAGCGCATGAAGGGGGGAGAAAAGTCCAAGTAAGTGAGGCCATTGCTAATGAACAACGCTATCGGCTCTCCCTTGGCTTTGCATCCAGAGAGGTGAAGTTGGGTGGTCACATGGTCCATAGAGGAAGGACCATGGCTTGGTGGCTGAGCATTTGTTTATGTGCAGCAGGTCCCAGATTCAACCTCTAGTAGGGCTGGGAATGTCCTCTCTCTGAAACCCTGGAGAGCCACTATCAGTCCATATATAGCCCAGACAAAGGTTTACTGCTTCTTTGAGGACTAACTTAATTTGAGCTGTCTTCACGGGAGGTGACTATTCTGGAATGAACTGGGAAAACATACCCAAAACTTATTTTTGAGCCAGGGCTTGAGGGAGGCTAGAATCCCTTGCTGTGGTTTTCTGAATTGGGCAACAGGCTTGGGAGCAAAGTGGACTTCTGAGCACCAGTTTGTTTTACTGTTTTGGACTACGCTTCCTTGTTTTCCTAGAGAATGGTGTTTCCTTGGACTGATAGGTAGAATAAATTATAATGCAGAATGCACACTCAGTCTTTTCTGCTATGATTGTTTGTGACCCAGCAAAGTTCAGGGTTCACCGCTAGAGATGATTCAGAGCAGGAATTCTGTTCAGTTTTTTCCTCCTTGACTGCTAAGATCTACTGGAGTTTCTGTTCTGTCTTCATTAGCAAGTCTCCAAAGCCAGACACTCAGAAGGACAAGGGGAAGAAGCCCAGAGTGTGGGAACTGGGCAACTCTAATGCCAAAGTACTTGACTATAGTAATTCCACTACCAATGGAAACACAGACACTTGTCCCATGGAGGAGTATGATCCAGAAATGGTAAGATCCCCAGTCACTAGACATCCTGCTGGTTCTGTTTCATGCCTGTGCATAGTTTTGCAGAGCTATATTAAGATGCCTTGCTCTCAAATCTTCAAGGGTTCACTAGGGTAGCTTGATTGTGAGGTTTTCATGCAGTTCTTGTCATCAAAGCAGATTTGGTTTCCTAACCAATGACCAAGCGACACTGTAGAGAAGGTTAATTGGGGCCGTTGATTAGATAAACTGAACATAGGAATTTACTGGGAAGAACTGCACATGGATGAAGTGTAATTCTTAGTGTCTCCCTTTCACAAGTGCTGCTGCTAGCAGTAATCTTGTAATACAGTAGTGTTGCCAAAGTAGCCTCAGCTGTTAACACGATGTGACTTGGCGCCCCATTCACACAAGGATGTGACTTTTATTTTGATTATCACATTTCGGTTTTTTGATGCTCTTGACTTTTTAAGTCTTTTGTTGGGAGAGGAATAAAAGCAAAAAAAGGAACAGAAGTACAGGTTCCCTTTTAAAAGAAGAATGCCTGCTGGCATCTGACCCATGGCCCATCTATTCCAGTATCGTGTTCTCACAATGGCCAGTCAGATGCCTGTGGGAAGCATGCAAGCAGGTCTTGATCTCAAGAGCTCTCTTCACTTGTGATTCCCAGCAAACTGTGCCATTGTGGTTACTAGATGCGGATAGCCTTGCCCTCCATGAATTGTTTTAATCATCTTTTAAAGCCATCCAAGTTGGCAGGCATCCCTGCTTCTCACGGGAGCAAATTCCAAGTTTAACTACTCACTGTATGAAGTAGCAGTTCCTTTTATCTGTCCCAAATCTTCCAGGATTCAGCTTCACTGCCTGCCCATTCCTAGTGTTATGAAAGAGGGAGAATTAACTTAACTTTACCAACTTTCTCTGTGCTATGCATCATTCTGTAATATCTGCACCATGAAACAAAGGATGCAGGTGTGCCTGTGCTGCTCTCTCTGCTTCCCAGAATTCCCTGTCCCATCATAGAGCAGAAGGGGGGGGGAGCCTTTTTCAGCCAAGGGCTGCATTCCCTCATGGGAAACCTTCCTGGGGCCATAGAATGGGAGAAGCCATGGATGTGACTCTGAGCTTCCACACACACAAATGCCAGAGGCATTACCACAATTCAGGGACACATTCCAGTCGAGCAAAACCACTTGATGAGAGCTCAGAGCAGAGCTGCTGAGGGGCTTGGCCTGGGGAGACCCCTTAAGGCCTGGACCGAGTCACTGAGGGCACCATCTGATCCACAGACCAACGGTTCCCCATCCCCTATAGAGAATGTGGGGCAACTTTTACTATAGAGCACTGATTCTGGGATATCCTCTGCTGGATGTGCTCATCAAGGAGAAACAGCAGCGTGAGCCTCTTGTCCTTAGAACATGTGTAAAGAGTACAGAAGGCAGGTGCACCCTCCAGAAGTAACTTAAGGTTCACATGGAGGCAGCCTGAGCTGCTTAGAGTAGTGAGGCGCAACAAAGAATGCTTACGTAATTCCTGGCCTTTTTTATCCTCCACCGCAGGTCCTTGGGGATCGCAACCGTGAGCCTGGCCGTCTCCGTGATCTTGAATATGAGAGTGAAGAGGAAACTGAAGAAGAGAAGGTGGTTCAGAACTCTTCAGGTGCAAGGTAAGGTCCCTCACTAAAGCTGTTCTTCTGTGTTGACTTGAATGAAACCTTTTGTTTAATTGACATTTTCCCTCCTGTAACATCATAACACTATCTTCTTGTTGCCAGTGCAAAGAAGGGTGCCCTTGGAGGCATGTTTGGGATGCTTAAGGGTCTTGTGGGCTCCAAAAGCTTATCCAGAGAGGACATGGACCCTGTGTTGGAAAAGATGAAGGATCACCTGATCGGTATGTTTGGGTTCCTCTGGAACTAGGTTGACGGGGGCTCAATTTGGTGGCAATGGGCTGGATGCTGCCCACTTCCCATGCAGTTTGTGCTGAGCTGTGCTTATGAAGGGTCCAAGGTTGACTATGTCATTAGTTGGGTTTTAGAAAAGGTCACTGAACTTTCTGAAGGCTAAGCAGAAGGAGAGTTGGAAGGAAGCCTGGGACAAGAATGGCTAGTTGCTGAAGCTCTTAAAAAGTAGATTCTGTGCTGCTGGTACCCTAAGCTCCTTCTTTTATCCTGTTTTCAAAACACCGTTCTCTACTTCTCATCCTTGTCAATTGTAGCATCCAGACATTCACACCGAGATGGTTTTAAGGCTCCGCAGGCTGTCAGAATTGGCCACTCTGGCACTGTGGTCTAAACCACTGAGCCTAGGGCTTGCCGATCGAAAGGTCAGCGGTTCGAATCCCCGTGATGGGATGAGCTCCCATTGCTCGGTCCCAGCTCCTGACAACCTAGCAGTTTGAAAGCACGTCAAAGTGCAAGTAGATAAATAGGTAGTACTCCGGCGGGAAGGTAAATGGCATTTCCGTGCGCTGCTCTGGTTTCGCCAGAAGCGGCTTAGTCATGCTGGTCACATGACCCGGAAAAACTGTTTGTGGACAAATATCTGCTCCCTCGGCCAGTAAAGCGAGATGAGCGCCACAACCCCAGAGTTGTTCATGACTGGACTTAACTGTCAGGGGTCCTTTACCTTTACAATCGAAGCACATTGTATGTTGGGCTTGTAAGCAGCCACCCTAGTGCTTAGTGTAAGCTTGTTTGTTTTGAAAGCTTATTTTTACAATATCAGAAAGTTCAGCAAGTGGGCTGTGAGGGCTCCACATTTCCCACACCAGTCATAAGTAAAGTGGATTGAATTTCAAACTGGGGTTTCATGCCCCTTTATTGGAGACTTTAGGTGTCTTTTATACCTGTTGGTGACAACAGCAGGTTAGTAGAATTGTCCATTGGCTGCAGGTCCTTTTCTTCTCTTGGGGGACTAGTTTTGCTTTCTACAGCCACCAGTGGGTTGAATTGGATGTGAATATTCCAAGTTCAAATCGTTGTTGAGCATCTCCCACCCTAGGTTAGTCATCACAGGATGCTGAAATTTAGGCGGTAGTTGCGGGTTTCACCTAGGGCTCCTATGTAGGCCGGATGTGAGCAGTGTCCTGTCAACATTGCCATCCAGTAGTGTTGCTAGGTGGTTAAAATATCATCTCCCACCCTTGGAGAAGCATAAACTACCAGAGTTAATATAAATCATTCACCAAATAGTGTGAACTTAGCAGCACAACAATCTTAACTTGCTGTTTCCCCCCCCCCCTCCTGCCCCAAGCTAAGAATGTTGCAGCTGAGATTGCTGTCCAACTCTGTGAATCAGTGGCAACAAAGCTGGAAGGGAAAGTGATGGGCACCTTTACCAGTAAGTTCCCCTTTGTCTTGCTTTGTTTTTTGCATGCCTTAGCGTGTACTGTAGTCTGGCGACATTACTTTCCTCGGATATATGCCCAAATGCTCATGATTTCAAAACATTTGGGTGGTGTCCAACAAAGCAAATCCACTAGAGCCAAGATTTCCACTGGCACAGCAGAACTCCTGCTTTCTCTCTTCTCCCTCCCCCAATCTGCTCTGGAGAGTTGAGGAGAAACCCTCAACCTCACAAGAAAAGGTTTAGCAGGGCCCATGGGGAGAAGAGATGGGGGGCAAGTTCTGTTTCACAGACAAAAGCCCTTCTGCAAGTGGATCTACTTCGCTGGATACTACCCATTGTGTCTAAAAGAAACCCAATTAGATTGTGAGAACAGGTCTTTTGTGAAACTGACAATCTCACACCAGGAAAGACTGTACAGCAGCCACATACTCTCTAACATGTCATGCCAGTGTGCCAAAGTCCACTTGTATGTTTGTGTGTGTCGTTGTTGTTCCATCCCTGAAAAAGATTAGGAAGGGTTGTGGAAGTCCAGGACATCATGCACAAAAGTAAGATAGTAACACTACACATTGTACAGTACATATGGGGCACTACACATGCGTAAGCCCACTTACGGGCACAGTGTTTATAGAATGTTACCAGGCTGTGCCTTCGTTTTACTCCAATATATTATTTTGTTGGTACCCTGTACCAATGTGTTCCTTCCCAGTTTCACCATAGATCTGCTCTTGTGGAAGCAAATTCCTCACTCAGTAAATGTGGTCAGGGTCAGGGTGCAACTGCTGCTCACCAAATGTGAGTAGTTACTGTTTTTATTATTGTCTCCCCAGCTGGCTGCCTATGCTAGAGTCTTATTGCTTGCTTAACCTTGTCTCCAGCTGGCATGTTTTGACTTCTGCTGCTACTGCTGGGATGGGGGAAGAAATAACCCAAAGCGGATTTGTCCATTGGGAATCTGCTTCACTGTGGGTTCACGAATCCTTAGCCTTCTGCATTTTTGGATGCCACCAGTGTGTGGGAGACTTATTTGAAAGCACACCCCGCAGGATTTTGTGAAGGGCAAATTTATATCCTTGGCATTAGTAAGTTTTGACTTCTCTCACAGAGAAGAGGGATTGGATCCTCTAGCAAAGAAGGTTGACATTGTCAGAGAATGCTGATGCAACTTACCATGTGGTAGAAATGGATTTTGGACGCAGAAGTGTTTGATTCAGATGGCCCATTTTCTGTTTTTCTCTTTCTTGGGTTGTGAGTCCGCTTTGCTTGCCCAACGGCCACAAGAGCAAGCTGTACAAATATGTCACTTATTAAAGAAAAAATCAATGTTACTCCAGAAAGGTGATGGCTTATAAAGAGGGGCTGTGCGAGTGACTGAAAATCATGAGCCCTGGAGTGCCCTGTCAGTTGAATACTTGCACAGAATACTGAACACGATCAGTTGCTGATACAGAGAGAATGATAGGCCAATGATCCTCAGAGAAGGGTAGGTCGAACCTAAGACCAGATGTGGAGAATCCAAGCTTGTTTGGAGAGGAAATGGGAACTTTTGCATTCCTGTTGTCCAGATGCTTCATCCTGGTCCTCCTGAAATGGACACAGCATCATTTCTGCAAGGAAAGCAGAGCTGGGCCTGTTCACATCACAGTTTACTTTGATGCACTTCCGATTATAAGGTGGGATAAGGTGCGATTATAAGGTGTGGGAAAGAGTATGTGGGGCCCTTCAATCTAAAAATGACAATGTGCTTCCAACTTCCCAGCGGTGACCTCAACTGTGAAGCAAGCCCTTCAAGAATCCCTGGTGCAGATCCTGCAGCCTCAGCGCCGGGTGGATGTCTTGCGCTCTGTGATGGAAGCCCAGCGTCACCGTCGACCTTATGTCATAACTTTCTGTGGTGTCAATGGAGTTGGCAAGTCAACCAACTTGGCCAAGGTACTTGGAAGGGGCTGTATGTGCGTGGATTTTGGGAACTGGGTGAAGTTGGGAGGGAAACCGGCTCAGGTTTGGGTAATGCAGGATGGTAGAGCACCGTTGCTGTTGCGCAAGGCAAAGAGGAAGATGGTGGCATGTCTGGTCGTATCATGGAGATCTAAATGGAAGGCCCCCAACCCTTGCTCAAGAGATCTCCTGATATATAAAGCATTGCACTAGCGAACATTGGTTTATCCAGCTCAGTATTTTCTGTGCTCATTGGCAGGGACTCTCAAAATGTTTAAGGGAGAGGCCTGGGATAGAACTGGGAATCTTCTGCGCTCAAAGCAGATGCTCTGTGACTGAGTTGCATCCCTTTCCCATTTGCTGTTACATGTTGTCCACTCTCTCCCTGTCGAAATCTAAAAGAAATTCTGTCTAAAGAGGAAGCATCAAGAAGGTAACTTGAAGTTGGACTGAGACCTGGAGTGCTACAAATTAGCATTTTCCTGGGTGGCCATATATTCTGAAGCAATGTCGTTTCACCCACAGCTTCTTGGTAAAATTCTCAGTCTCGGCTTCTAAAGTGCTATGGCATTTGCAAATGTTGCAGCCGTCAGTGCCCCCATAAAATCTCATCTCATCTGTTCTCAGCATTTTATGTTCTCAGACGCAAAGGGCTGGTTCATGCGTTTATCTTCTTCACACATCGACTGCAGCATAAACACATGGCTTGCCTGCATGGATGTGATGCCACCGACAGAACATTCATATATATCACCATTGTCCACCTGCAAGCAATGTTTTTCAACAAAGGGTTCATATATTCACCTAAGAGTCATCAAGTGTTCAGTAATTCAGTGATGCACGTACTATGCACCCACCAGCCCTCACCTGTGCGGGGGCATGTGTTCATTTTCACTTTCCAAATTTTGCAAGGCCCATATTCCAAGCAGATCTTTCTAGCAATAAAAGTTTATTTGGACGCCGAATTTCTGCATCTGACCAGCATTAGGGGGGCTGGCACAGCAGTTGTGCTGCATATCTACAGCCTTGTTATTACTTTGTAGGAAGCAAAGCTGCGAGGTCCATTGGGAAGTTGCATTGAGATGGTGGATGGTAGGTGATGGAAGCAGTAACCTTTTTCTGCCTGCCCCTCAGATCTCGTTCTGGCTGATTGAAAACGGTTTTAGTGTCCTCATTGCAGCCTGCGACACATTCCGTGCTGGTGCTGTAGAGCAGCTGCGGACTCACACTCGCCGCTTGAATGCTCTTCACCCTCCAGAAAACCACAGCGGCCGCACAATGGTGCAGCTTTATGAGAAAGGATATGGGAAGGATGCGGCCGGCATTGCCATGGAGGCCATTTCGTACGGTGAGGCCTTTCTCCCTGCTTCCCCCTTATTTCTGAACCCTTCATGTCTTCCTTAGCAATCCTAGCCACTGCATGCCTGTAGCTGAAATTTCTTTTTCCTGTTGCTTCCCCCTCCCACTCCCCCCAAAATCTGGGGATATTCCATATGTTAAATACCCTCCTCTCCAGCCAATAGGAAGCAGTGGGACTGGCCTGTGGGAACATCTCAACCACCCTAAATCCAGTTCCTTTTCCTCCTCTGCAAGAGAATGAATCTGATTTATAGCTCTGCCTAATCTGCCTAATCTGCAGAATTTTGCAGTTCCTGACATAGGATCATAGAGGGGAATAAGCAGTAAAGAATACTCTTGTTTTGTACTCCAGTTTCCACGAGAAAATTTATGAGACCTGCCATACACACTCAGACTGTTTGCTGGCTCTGCTTTGCACTTCATTTCATTTAAAAAGCCAGCTGGTGAATCCGAAGGCAACTCCCAGCTGTTGCTGGATTTATTTATTCCTTCTAATGAATATATCCTTTTTATCCTCCCAGCACGTAACCAAGGTTTCGATGTGGTCTTGGTGGACACAGCAGGCCGTATGCAAGACAATGCTCCTTTGATGACAGCTCTGGCTAAGCTCATTGCAGTCAACACCCCTGACCTTGTCCTGTTTGTGGGGGAAGCCTTGGTGGGAAATGAGGCTGTGGATCAGCTGGTTAGTTCCTCAGATTACTACTTAAGATTCAAAACTCGAAGTGACAAATGCATAGCTCCTTTTTAATGCTTCTTTACACAACAATGGTATACCTAGAAGTAGTCATGTCTGTTTGCATGCAATTAATATGTAGCAGTCCTACCTTGGATCCCGAACTCAGACGTTACGGCTCCAGTTTGCAAATGTTCTTTGGAACCCGAATGTCCAACGGGGCTTCCAGGGCCACGGTTTTGGAAGTCGAACGGACTTCCGGAACAGATTCCGTTCGACTTCGAAGGTACGACTGTACAGGCAACTCTCCTATTACGCTGGGGACATGGCCATGGGGTAGCACCTAAAGCCAAAATTGCTTATTGTCAAAGCACTTTGGGTTCAGTGACTTGCAGGATTGGAAAGTTCCTCCCCCAAAGGTCTGCCCCTTCTGATTTCTTTATTTATTTGCCAGGCGTGTAAAACTGAATGCACCCAAGTTAAGTGTGTGTGTGGGCACATGCATAATAGCATGGGGGAAGTGCTGGGGATTGCCAAAGACCTCCCCCCCCCCCCATGCATTCGTACTTAGCGGCAATTAGACGTTGACTGCAACATAAATTGGTAAAAATAGTTACAGTACCTGTGTGTTAGCAGACATGCGTTCAGCCCATCAGTGAGCCTTGTGCAAGAACGTTGCCAAACCTGTTTCACCGTTTGCTTCCCCTACACCAGGTCAAGTTCAACAAAGCCCTTGCTGATCACTCCATGGCTCAGACCCCACGCCTCATTGATGGAATCGTGCTCACCAAATTTGATACCATAGACGACAAGGTAAATGGGGCCCACAGGTTGCAATTCTTTGCGGGTTCGGTGGGAGTTTTTCTTTTTTGATGGAAAAAGCAGCATTTGGGGGGGGGCTATGGCTCTGGGGAGGTGGGCAATGTCAGGCCTCCTGTCTGCCATGGGCAACCCCCCACTCTCCCCAGACTGCACCTCTCACTGGCTTTGCTCTACTCTCTCAAGTGCTTTTGCCTGGTTGGAATATGTGGTTGAACTGTGATAATGCCTCCCGCTTGCCTGGATGGAGAGGTGTGTTGGGGAGGGAAGACCTGATCTTCTCATATGGGTGGAATGTAGCCATTCCACAAAGGGAGGAGTCACATTTGTTGCTCCGCCCACACAAGCCTTTGGCCCTGCCCATCACTGGCCTGTGCCCCCCTCCCCCAAGATGCTCAATGGATCGCAAGGTAATGTGGCCATTGGGCTGAAAAGGTCCCTCCCCCTTTACTTTGGCAGTTTTTACCAGCTAATAAGCTTTTACTGTGGACATTTTAGTAAACACAGTTCTCTGAAGAACTGAACAGAATCAAAAAGCACTGGATAATTTTGGAAGGCTTACTAAATACATCTTTCTTCCATCCATGGGATTCGCCCCTTCCAGTTTTCTGCTGTTCTGCCACCTGCTGAAGCTTTCGATTGTTTCTAGATTATGATCTGGCAAGCGTCTTTTAAGTTACAGAAGGGCTTTCTGGGGCCCATAATGTGTTTCCCTTTCTAAAATGTTCAGTTAAGTGCTATGCCACATACTGTTGAACCTTTCTCTTGGACATTTTTAAAAAGCAGCCTTGTGATGCGGCTGCAGGGGAGGCATAGCTGGAGCCTATACACTAGGGCCGGGGTGATATTTGGTTTTCAACATTGTGATAGATCGGCAGCTAAATACCAGTATATGCTGATTTATCATGATGTCTGGAATGTTTCTTGGCTGTTTCTTCCCCCACCATAGAGCAGGAAGAACAGCCGAGATACATTGCCCAGCCCTGTGACAGTGAGCGAACCTCGAAGGCCTTTTTGGCTCGTGCATGAACTGGAGGGGCATTGGAGCTTCCTTGTTGGGGAACAGTATTCCACAGTGGGGGCCATCCTCTTTTATCGAGGTAGCAGTCTGAGCAGATGACCAAGGATCAAGGCAGGTTCATTGGGGGGAAATGCCTTTTTTAAATCCCCGTGTGGTAAGAGATGTACCTTTAGGAGAGGAAAAAACTGGCTAACATCAGTGGGTGTATCTCCCACATCCTAGCCTTCCCCAACCTAGTGGATTAGATGCAAGACACATTTAGTAGCTTTTTTTTATGAGAGGCTGTAACCATGGAACTAGCAAGGATTTCTTTAAGCCCCCCCCCCCATGCAATATCACTGTACACAATAAAGACCAACTAAGTTAGTTCTTGGTATGAGCTTTCGTGTGCATGCACACTTCTTCAGATACACATGTGTATCTGAAGAAGTGTGCATGCACACAAAAGCTCATACCAAGAACTAACTTAGTTGGTCTTTAAGGTGCTACTGGAAGGAAAAAATTTTTTTGTTTTGACTATGGCAGACCAACACGGCTACCTATCTGTAACTGGAACTGTACACAATGATACTACATCATCCTTTCCTACACTAACAGCTGCTCCTTTTCTCCCTAGGTTGGCGCTGCAATTTCCATGACATACATCACTAGTAAACCAATCGTGTTTGTGGGTACTGGACAGACCTACTGTGACCTGCGTAGCCTTAATGCCAAGGCTGTGGTTGCTGCTCTCATGAAGGCCTAACCACCAGTTATTGCACCAAATTCCTGTCTGCAGATGTCTCAGAATGTGCTTTCCAGCGTGACTGTTTTTAGAAACACCCTCCCCCCCCCCCGTTTTTGGCATAGTGCAACACAGAATGGAGGGATGCTAGAAAAAAGCTGCTTACCTGGCTTTCGGTCCTTCTCTTGATTTTGCTAACACACACCTTCCTTGATGTGATGTGTGGGTTTAATTGTAGCAAGAGGTGCCTGTCTTCCTTTAAATTCAACTTACTTTCATACACATTGGCTCTGAAAGTGTTCTGGGGTTGTCTTCACTTTTCCCACTGAGCCTTCTTTCCTCTTTCCCTTCATTCTGCCTGCTTAAACAGTCCAAAGCCAGAGCTTTGGTTCTCTCCCCGACCCCACTCCATCCCAGGTTAGCGGGTGTGATAAAAGACTTTGTGGGGCGGGGGATTGTTCTGCCACTACCTAAGCATCTATGAACTCTGCTGTCTTTTAAAACTCCTCTCTCTGGCCACGGGGTAGAGCGGATACTGCCTACAGGCAGCTCTGCTCTTATCAAGCTTCACATTTGCCGATTGCTTTGAACACAGTAGTTCACCAAAGCTTTCAAACCAAAAAAAAAAAGGAAGATAGATACCAGAGTGAATTCCTGCTTAACAGGGTGGCTGTTGATGCCTTAAAATGGTCCTTCTTTCTACTGTCAGTGGGACTCTTTACAGCAGGGCCCTCCAGACACTGCCCCAGACTGTAGCATTTGTGTGAAAAATGCAGGAACCCGTGATGCCATCCTAATGACATATTTGCAAGTGGGGGTGACATCCTTTCTTTTTCTAACAATGTCCAGCTGATCAGTGAGCTGCTTCGTGGTGCATTTTTTTTTTGGGGGGGGTGAATTACAGGCCGATTCTCACATAACGGTTCTGCTTGCTGCTGGCTAGGAAGACTTTTCCTCCGATTCCTTTGCTGTGAGCACACACTATAACTTTGCACACGATTGAATGTGCATATGCAAAATGGAAGCTTGCGGCTTACGATGCTTCAGATAATCCCTTTGCCCAGCACAGTCCTAATTCAAACCAAGGGAGGGGGAGGAAACATCTGTGCTTCCAGGAAGAGCTGGTTGTGTGAAAAATTAGAGGAGGGAATTGCGGGTATATTCTGTACTGAACAACTGCCCTTGCTGCTGACACAGGATTCTGGTCCCATAACTCACAGCCTCACCTCCCACCTAATCATCAGAGGATGGATTGAAACTGGTCAACACAAGCCTCTGCATGCTCTCCCACCTGCACTGGCTTTTTGCTTTTCTAAACCAGTCTGTGACAGGAATTTTCTGGTGGGTGCTTGCTGCTTTTCTTCCCCCTCCCTTCAGAGTGCCTCTTGATCCTGGTATAAAGTGCTATGTTAAATACTACAAAACTCTATGAAGATGTCTCGTAGCTCGGTATTGCAGATGTGCTCTAGTGCAATAAGTTGAATGCTGTCTGCTAAAAGGTAATTTATATAATAAAACTTCATTAAAAAAAAACCACACGTGATTTCCTTTGTTGTTAGGTGCAGCAGCAAAAAAAATCCAGGGCGTCAGACTGTTCCAGAAAACCCTCAGCTTGCTTCCAGGAGACCAGGAATGGCAAGCAAGCTTCCTAGGGCTGATCCCTTTCCTGCTGATCTTTTCCCTGCAATGCATGGCTGCAGGCAAGTTCTCTGTGAACCTGATGTGCAACTTTGAAAGCTCCCCAAGATCCTCTGCAAACAGAGGTTTATCTTAATGTGTGGCAGTGGCTGGTTTGTGACTTTAAAGTCTGTTGCCTCAACTCTGTTTCCTAGGAGGAGGCTTACAAGACCCTCTCATTTAGCCCAGTTTCATGTCCTCAGTGAGCTCCCATACAATCCAGGGAATGTAGGAATTCTGCTGCAGCAGATGAAAACTGCACCGCATGTAACATCGCCTTCCCACCTGTCATACTTGGGAGCATGAAGGCTCTAGGGACCACCCCCTGTCACACCTACATTGCCTCTCTGGCCATCGCTTCCACCATGAATTTGTCTAAAGTCACTCTTAAGCCAGAGATAAGTGAACATCCTTTTTATTTATTATAGCTCCAAACATATAAAACACTGTATAAAGAAAAGACTTAGAAAACTAGAGCTTCAAGTAATTCTTTTTTTAAAAAAATGCTTGCATTTTAGTTGAAACCCTTACAGAATACAAAAGCACTAGTAGCAAACTCTTGCTCAGTGGGAGAGAGGACGGATCTCTCTGCAGATACAACCTTAAATAGAAAAAAAACAAAACACGACATCACATTGGAAAGACAAATCTCCATGCCCAGATCCAAAGGGTCCAAGACGAGTTGCCGAGTCCAAAAGTACGCTTTACAGTTTCATGTTGATGGGGCAGCAGCTAGAACAAAAAAATGGGCCCTAACAAGAACCAAAGGCAGTGCTTTTTCTTCCCTAAGCAACGTTTGAGATAGTCACGTCTCACAAGGAGCTTGTCAGCATCTTGCTTTTAAATCATTAGCAGAAGGGTTAACCTGTACGATGGTGTTGCTCAGATGGGAGTGCTTTGCGTTCTCGCCTGCTGTACCCTGTGTAGAATTAGTGTCTTCAGATGTCACCTGGGCAGATATTTTGGACACTGGCCTTAAAACCGAAGGCAGTAGGAGAGATCCTAACAAAACCCGTGGACAACTAGAGAGGGTTAGTAACAAAAGGAGCTGGTTAAAAGGGGAAACGGGGTTGGATGGCAAACCAGCTCTTGGAGAAATTAAAACGGCAGACACTCGAGATCACTTGTGATGGGGCAAATGGCCCCCTCCGTATTAGCCACATTATTTATATGGCTTCCATGCTTAAAACATTTGGGACTAGGTTTAGCCCTGTTCAAAGCACAACTAAGGGGGACTGGGGGCATGCAGCCCAACCCTGACCTTCCAGCATTGAGCAGGAAGTCTAAAGGGGATTTCCACATGCATCTGACTGCTTAGAGGCTTCTGTGAGTGCGAACCCCACCTGCTCAAGACTCAGATTATGCGGAGGCTCCTAAGAGCACTCAGTCCAAAGGCTCTTGCAAGCCCCTTCAAACCGCCATTCAACACGGAGGGTCTTTTTTTTTTTTGAGGGGGTGATAGGAAACATTGGGGCTGGTGCAGACGGGAAGGCTAGGAGCCGGGCTAGCATCCTGACATTCCCTACTAGTGTTTACATTCCCAATTCAGGAATAATGCCCGCACAGGGGTTTGTGGAGTGGTATTCAGCCTTGCAATGGGTACAGGAAGACATAGGAACACTTGCTGTGCATGCTCTGTTGTTGCATCCCAACTATAACATGTGTTTCCTGTTCCCATGCCCAGGGAGTCTGTTAAGGAGGGAGAGGATTCACTAATCTGGAACAATATTGCTCTAATGGATGCAAGTCGCATCCAACATAGTGCTAAGTTAGAAGTTGCTTAGCGGTATGCTTGTCGCACAAGGGAAAACAAGCACACTACCAAAGGTGGTTGGGCAACAGACTGCACAAGAATCGGCCATTGCACAAGTTTCCGCTAGCCCAAGTGTTGCAGAGTCTTTAACCTCTGTGATCCACTGGTGTTAAGGCTCTTGCGCTAGTGGATAAGAGAATGCCGGATATGATCCTCAGTTGCTAAGTATCACTCCACAAGGATTTTCTATGGTCTGTTTAAGGGGAATCTTTGCCTCTCCAGATATTGTTGCTCTCCTATCAGCTCCTATCATTCCGCACCATTCGCCACGCTGGCTGGGTTTCATGTGACCTGGGAGTTCAACAACATCTGGAGGGCCACAACTTCCCTCTTCTCCGGCGCAATCTGACAAAATTAGCTGCCAAGGCATCCTACTGCTTCCAGCTTTAACAAAGTTCTTACCCAGGCTGAGCCGAGTTGTGATAATGTGGAAATTCCCTTAAAAAAAACCCTTCCGCCTAAGAAACAAGACAATTTTCAAATTAGCCCACATGAACTGCAGAACGAATCCTCCACTGGTGTCCCTACTGCTTTCCTTTTCCAGGAGCCTGCTACCACCACAGCTTGAACACTGCGTGTTGCACTTTGGAGGCAGAAAGGTGTCCTCACACGTTCTTACTAAGGAATCTTCCACTTTCTGCAAGACACCTTCTTAAGTCGTGAGCTCTTATCATGCACAAGAGAGCACCCACTTCAGGGTGGGTGGCGGCAGCTGCAGGTTAGCAAAATTTGTCTCTCCAGAGCTGGCCTTAAGGAGTGTCGAGTATTAAGTAAGCTCCCTACCTTTGATTTCCGTGTGTGCTGCAGCCATGCCATTTAGCTGTCCCTCCCGAGGTGGACCTGGAAAGGGGGCGGGGAATCGAAGTTATTTGGAGGTGACACGTTAGCAGTGACCCACAGAAAATGTGTGAGAGTGCCTATGCATCTGTGCTAGCCTCCCAAACTCCACTAATGGTCTTGAGTTGTAGCCGATGCTAGTCCTACTCAGAGTAGACCCGTTGGGAGTTCGTGTCTTGACTTACTTGGGTTCAGGCATTTCTATGGTTCTACCCTGCTTAGAACTTAGTGGGATACAACCCCCTTTCCCCTAGAATGGTTTCCCTTTGGATGGAGCCCATTTATAAAAGGTACTTTGGGGGGGGGGGAGGTGGTAAGTTGTTTGCTTAAAATATTGTGACGAGACAGCCACAAGAATCTTCGGAAAGGCTGCATCCAGCCCCTTTTGGCAGCTTCCAACTCTAAGCTGCCATTTGTTATATAATGGGAGTGTGTTTGTGTGGGAAGCTTTCCATGCTTCTGGAATTTCATTGGGAATATATTTCACAAAGAACGGATGGTATTGGAGAAAGGAGGTGGTAGCTGACAATTGGCAGTTGGGGGTTGGTTAGTTATCCTGTTCTATCTTGATTTTGAAGGTGAGAGGGTTGGAGACTCTATTTAGATGCTGCCTAGAGGAGTTTGCAAATAATACTTGTTGCCAACCTGACAAGTAAAGATTTATTTTCAACTATTTGGGGGTGGCACATATTTTTCTTAATCACAAATAGCTAACAAGTGTTCCATGCTTCTGACCTCTTGTATAAAGTTATGCAAATGCACCTAATTTGCTTAATGTATACAGCTGCATACATTGTGCTGGTTTTGCTACGATGAGGCGGAGCAAAGGGCAATACAAGACACAGAAGCCCCTCTTTTTCCACCCATCCTCTAAAAGTCTTATTTGTTCACCTGTTTGGCTTCTTGCTTTTTGTTTTCAGTGAAAGCAAGGGTGCTCAGGGGAGCCAAATTGTGGGTCCGGTACTACACATTGCCCACACAGAAGTTTCAGTGCTCTGAAGGCATGCAAGGCCATAACCTGGCTGAAACTAAGCGAGTGCCTAGACAACAAACACAGGGGGAATCCCTTCTAGGCCACCTCAAGTTAAAGGGAAGCAACGTGAGATATGAATGTGATAAATGTGATAAAGTCAAAATCCAATAGAAGACGCAATGTTAGAGGGCTACAGATAGGTTTGGGACTTCAGTTCCCATCGGCCCCAAATGGAATGGTCAATGGTCAGGGCTAATGGGAGCTGGAGTTCAGCAACGTCTGGATGTCTGCAAGCTCCCCTTCTCTGCACTAGGAAGACTGCCAGTCCTCTTACCTGCTCGACCCCGGTTGGAGATCTCATTTGCCAGCCTCTCAAAATAATCAGGCAAGTCTGCATATTCGTTCCCATATGAGATCACTTTAATCCCTTTGTCCAGCATGTTTTCTCTGAGCTTCTTGAACTCGTCCACATCCCCACGGCGCACGAGCATAAAGTGCTCCAGATCAGATTTGTGCTTCACAGCTTCTAGGAAGAGGGCTTGGAAAGTTGTGTCGTCCACAGTCCAGCCACAGCCCAGGAACAGGAAGGATTTGGCTTCATACAGCTTCTGGATCTCTCGCTTTAAGAAAGGAAAGGGAACAAGGAAAGTGTACAGAATATCGACTTTCATTAGCACTGCGGAGTTCTAGAATTGGAAGGAACCAAAAGGTCAGCTTGGGTAGCTCCATGTAACAAAAGCAAGAATTGTCTGGTGCAGGGATGAAGAACCAGTGGACCTCCAGGTGTCCTACCATCTGCCATCATTCCAGACCATTTATCATGTGAGCTGCAGCTAATGGGAGTTAGATTCTAGCAATGGCTGGAGAGCCATAGATTCCCCACTCCTTAGGGATCAACAAGAGCACTACAACATCCTCATCCCTGATTTGAGTGGCTAGAAAGCCCAGCCTTGTTCATTTTTGAGTCAAGCCACGGTGGGCAGGATAAGTCTAACCCTCCTTATACCTACAAACAAAAACATGAGCAGCCATCCAGTCACTAGCCAATCTGAACTTGATAATTCCTTTCTGGCCTCAAGTGCAATAAATTAGTAATAATAATACTAATTGTTTATATGTCACCCACCTGACTGGGTTACCCCTGTCACTGGGCGGCTGCCAACAAATTAAAACACAGTTAAGACATCACACATTAAAAACTTCTCTATACAGGGCTGCTTTCAGATGTCTCTAGTTTATGCAGTTGCCTTAATGCATCACACCATCTGCCATTCCAGTGGCTTGCTACTGAGCTGTTAAATTTGTTGACAGTTAAAAGCACTAATTGGTATCAACTCTACATCCTGATCCAGCTCTCTGTATGCATAAACAAGAAGTTAATATGTGATTTAATTACACAAGAAGGTGGTGTGTGTGTGTGTGCACATTTGAATTAAAAACCAGTATAGAGCAGATAAGACTTGTACCCATAGTATGAACTCCTGGCAAAAGCAGGCGCTGCACATGTGTAAAGTCTTTTTATGCACAATCGCCTTTTTTATAGTTAAGGGAACTGTCTTGTTTGGCGGGTTCTTTAGAAGACATTCCTGGTTGTTCGAAGCACTCAGGGATTGATACTCATATCAGGGATGAGGAAATTGTACCCTCCAGATGTTGTTGTATCATCCCCAACCAACAGCCCTGCTGGCTGGGGCTGATGGGATTTGGAGTCCAACAACATTTGGAGGGCCACAGGGTCCTCATCCTGGACTTATATACTGGCAGCACTCATCCTTCAGCAAGAGACAAGAAGGCCCAGGGAGGGCTGCAAATCTCACCATAACCTCTGTGTTGCGTAGCACATTCTGGTAGCCAGCTGGGTGCAGCACTATCCCACTGGGGTTTGTGTACACACCGTGGATGTGTAGGACACTGAGCTTCCTTTTCTCCTGCGCCCACTCCAGCACCTGTATGGGATTTCAAAAGCAGCTCTCAGCATCAACAGTCCCAGAAAGTACCGTTCCCTTTGGCTTCTACAACCTACTGGGCTTTGGGATGAGTGAGTGGCCAGTAGGGCAGGGTGAAGAGCAGGAATGCCTTTATTTATTTTCAAGCCCACATTCCAGGAACTGAGCACCCTGCAAATATGTTTATAGACTTCCTGCCTCAGGGCGGGTGGGAGGGCTCTCAGAATCTATAAACACAATAAATTCCACACACACGCAAGCTCTCTCAGCCCCAGGGATGTATTTATCTGAACTTCTCGGCATCAGACCCCATGCTGCTGCACACAGTTGGGTTCCTTTGTGAAGGATGTTCTCAGGCTTATGGTGGGACAACAGCTGCAGGGTAAAAAATGGGATCCTTTGACTGCTACAGCTTGAGTCAACATTGCTGCATAACATTGACATTTGCCCCCCACCCATAAAGACTTTCTTGAGGGAAGACCCTCCAGTTGCCTTTTGCTCCCTATAGCCATTTCCTGTATACTGTACTAGGTTTTGAGCTAATGAAACAGAAATCCAGATCAATCGCCATTGTGGCACCTGTCCATCTCTTCCAGTCCAGAGGATTGTCTACAAAGTTGTGTGCAGCAGGACTCCCTTTCCTCCCTGCATGAGACTTCAAAATCTGCTGGGGAGAATTCTCCAACTCTCCAGACTGCAGATTTTCAGAGTGTGCTGGGAGCTGCAGGAGAGGGGAAACTGCATTGTGCAAACAGAAGTCTGCTATGCTAGTGGAACAGCATCTACACATCTTTGCTGTTGTCCCGTTTCTTGCTCAAAATATTTTTTTCCTGCATTTTGGAAGCGCACAATAAGCAACTCTAGGCCAATTTGTTTAATAAGCACAATGTATTTGGGATTATCTAATTTTATCATATTTTTTGGGCACAAATGCATCCCATTCTGGGTTTTTACCCACTAGTACATTCATGACTGTTACAGGCAAAAAACTAAATTCAGAATTGCACACTATAGGACCATATTCTCCCCCAGCTCTCTTTACATTCCTTCCCTGAAATTTAGTACTTTCCCTCCCTAAAATAGGAGTTGCAGAGCCTTCTCTAAACCAAGTTTGGCACAGGGGAAGTTTTCCAAATGTACTTCAACAGGTACTATCATAACACTTCCACGATTTATTGTGTTTAACATTTCATTCTCATGTAGCTCATCTTCTGTTTATTCTCCCTTGCTCCAGTCAGGAGTATTATCACACTGAAAAGTTACGCAGGAAGCACAAATCAAGGACGTACATGGAAAACCAGGCATACGTAATCAAAAGGAACTCGCAAGAAATAAACTCTCCTTTTGCTGTTTACATGGCTTTTGGAGTAAAGCCAGACACTCGGTCCATTCTAACAAAAGAAGAGCTGCTTATAGGAATTTCAGCTTTTGGAAGCTGAAAAACAGGGGTGAACTTTGGAGAAAGGCCCAAGCTGAGGAGTAGAGCAGGCAGAAGATGCCTGGTTTAATCCTCATCCTCTCCAGGCAGGGTTGGAAATGTCCTCTGTCTGAAACATTAGAGAGACGCTGCCACTCCAGGTTGAATATATATATATATATATATATATATATATATATATATATATATAATCTTTATTGCTTTTAACAACAAAAAATGAAAAACACAACAAAAAACAAACCAAACCAAAAAACACAATACATAAAGAAAAAAGAAAAAAAAATTCAAAACACAGCCTTTCTTTCTTTCACTTGTTTCCTTGACTTCCTCACACCTTATATTCCACTTCTGTTTAGTTAATTTCAGCAAATCCTTTCCCTCTTTCTCTTAAATCTCAATTATACATAACATAATTTTAACATAAGACCAGGCCTGTATTGCTTTTCTCTGCTTCTTCATAACATAATTTTCTTAACCTTATTTTAAGCTTAAAGCTAAAACTTATAAGTGCTTAACTTCTGATAACATTTCTGCTAAATCCATGAAGTGTCAATCCTCCGTTTTTCTATCCCTCAAAAAAAAAATTTTTTTTGTTAATTTCATATAAACCTTAAACTTAATATATACTTTAATAAGAACTTTAAATTTCCCAATCTTCTCCCCTCAGCTCCCCCCCCCCTTGTTTTGGAAAACTGCTAGTCCTTTCCGTCAATTCCCTATAGTCCTTCAATCTGGAAATCTGATGTCCGAGGCTCTTAAGTCCCCTCCAGGCCCCTTCTGCAGGTTTTCTTCATGTTCCTTAATGCCAAGTAACAAATCCCAAGGAGATTCCATCCTAATGTTAACAGTCGTATCTTCTGAGCAATCCAGCCGAATTTCCATGGCTAAAACTAGAGTCGTATTTCAAAATGTCTCCAAGTCCAAGAGCCCCCAAGGCTTCAACTCCCTCCCAGTACCAACAGTCTGTAAGTCCTTGTGTAATAAAAACTTGCCAACTTTCCATCTTCACTCCAGGCCAGGATCCAGTTTTCAAAATCCGACTTTCACCGAATTCAGTCTTAAGCATCCTCAATTTATAGTCCTCAGTTTGATTCTGTGGGGCTAAGGTTCTCACTTGTGTTGTTTTGGACTCTATAGCAACAACTGCTGCTGAAGTAGATTCCTGTGACAAACTGGCATTAGTGCTCATTTCTTGTCTGTGATTAGGAATTTCCTGTTCCCAATTGTCAATTTTTTTTTGTAATCCTGTCATTCACCTTCTTGTGGAGTTCTTCCAGCAAATAATTTATCTTAAACAGTGAGTTCACAATTTCTTCAGTAAGCAACATTTTCAGTATTTCAAGGTCAGTCTCTAGTTTCTCAGGGTCTTATCTCCAGCTGGCACACACTCCTGCAATAGTATCAGAAATCTCCCACTAGAGGGACACAGTTTCCATTTGTATCAATTTAAGTTACTTTCCTCCATCTTGAAAACAGAAGAGAACGGAAGAAGCTTTGTATTTTAACTGACTGTCAGGTCCATTCTCTCAAAAATCTTTTAATTTAATTCTCCGAACGTCAAAGGCAGCCCGTTCCCAGGTTCAGAGCTGAGGTTTTTTTAATTTCATAAAATTTGCTAAATTCAAAGTTTCCCCCTACTTCTTCAAAAGGGGGATTTGCATTTTAAACGATGAATATTTAAGTCTTTACCAAAAGCTTTCAAGATTTTAGCTTATAGGGTCTTTGCTTCAATCTTAAATACAAAGCGGAAGGTGGACTTCCTATTTGAGCCTCCCCGCGTAGTTGCCGAATTGATTCCTTCCCTTTTTATATCTTCCAATTAAAATTAAGCTCTTTTGGACCCTTTTTCTTTTAAAATCTTCCGATTTGTTCTACTCACGGGTAGTTGCTTTTGGGGTCAAATTGTCCATAGGAAAAAGTCAGCGCTCTCCGGCAATGGCTGTGCAGCTTCACTCCGTGAAAGAAGCAATCTGTTCGCAGCACCGCGTCGCTCACCCTGTCTCGCTCCGGAGCCCCCAAAAATCGGGTCTCCCTGCGAGTAGGGGAGGCGCAAATGGTGCCTGCCGAACCCCCAGGTCACAGGCTTCACCCGCCTGTGATTTTTGAAGGGTCCCCGCTTTCGCCACAGCGCGGGACCCGATCTCACGGAGCTAGTTCCTCGGGAGGTCCGAGGAACTCCGCCATTTGCCGATGGTGCCAACCCGGAAGTCTCTCCAGGTTGAAAATACTAAGCCAACCTGCCTCAGCATAAGGCAGCTTTCCTAGGTGGCTTCTAACTTTATAGCATACTTTGTTAAGCTCCACTTTAAGTCAACACTATAAATACCCCTGGAATGTGCCGAAGTGCAATAATAGCCTCGTGATTTCGAAAAAGAAAAAAGGAACTTCCCGTGAATATTAACACTTGCAGACATGAGAAGAATACGAGAGAAAGCAGAGCTGCGGGGTCTAGTCATTTTTGTTTGTGCGTGAAAGAGGCTGCTTGGTGAGGATGCATATAGGGGCTTTAGTATTGAATTAAATAGTTACATTAATTGATCCTGCTTTGGATAAACTAAAAAAAAGGTACTCTTGACTCGTCTAGCAATATTAATTAATTAATTACCAACCAACCAACCTTCATCATAAGATCTCAGGGCAGTTCACGGAGTAAAATGCAGGATACCACCCCCAATATTTTTTGAAAATGTTAAAACTATTGAAATAGGTTTTTAAAAAAACAACCCTCTTTTTTATAATAAAATGTGCCACTATAGGAGGAAAACACCATTTAGAAGTGATCCTCCCTCCCTTCTCTTCTCTCCCCCTGCCTGGCAGTGTTGGTGTTAGTCCTGTCTTCTTACTGCAAGTGACACAACACAGTGTGTTCTACCACCACAGCCAACAGCTAAAATGGCACTTAAGGCCTGAGCTGGGGACACCACTGAGAAATGAATGGGCTCTTATGCTAGATTGGCCACTGTTCGCAGTCATGTAAAAAGGTAAAGGTACCCCTGCCCGTACGGGCCAGTCTTGACAGACTCTAGGGTTGTGCGCCCATCTCACTCAAGAGGCGGAGGGCCAGCACTGTCCGCAGACACTTCCGGGTCACGTGGCCAGCGTGACAAAGCTGCATCTGGCGAGCCAGCACAGCACACGGAAACGCCGTTTACCTTCCCGCCAGTAAGCGGTCCCTATTTATCTACTTGCACTTTGATGTGCTTTCGAACTGCTAGGTTGGCAGGCGCTGGGACCGAGCGACGGGAGCGCACCCCGCCGCGGGGATTCGAACCGCCGACCTGACGATTGGCAAGCCCTACGCGCTGAGGCTTTTACCCACAGCGCCACCCGCGTCCCGTTCGCAGTCATGAGCACCCGCCAATTACCTTTTTCTCATCGGTCAGGTCAAGAGATTCAAGCCTTTTTCCTTGGTCTGCTGCGTAAATTTCCAGCAAGTTGTCAAAGTTTGTGGTCAGCACGAGAGCGCCGTTTTCCATCAAGTGGAGAACGGACTGAAGGAGCTGTTTCCCTGTGTCTTCCATTTTGGACTCCAGGTCATCAAAGACCTCGTATAGGCAGTCCTTGAAAAACGTGGAACGGACATTGCTTGTGCGCTGCCAAGAAGATGGGGGGGGGGGGACAAGCCAAGATCAGAATAGATTTATTTGTATTTATTTTATTAAACAACCATTTAAAAAAAAAATCAGCAGCAGAGGACTTGAGGAGGGTGAGGCATAAACAGCTGTCTGAACTGGTTGCTGAGATCCAGCAGAGGCACAGCTGGAATTAAGCTTCTAAACTGTGTCCACTTACCTGTGAGAAAACACCCATGGGCTTACCTCTGAGTAAACACAGAAAATCACATTACTGGAATTGCAATTCTTGCATTAGAGTCCTATTTCTGCCCAAACTCTCACAACATAGAGGGTTGCCCAAGAAAGTGCTGGGACACTGAACGTTCTCAAGAAGAGGAGGATAGTATAGATTCAGGACAGTGGTTTGCAGAAGGGCATAGTTCAGAGGCTGCAGAGGGGAGAAGCTGGGAAATATTGAGAGAGGAGCAGCAGGAAGAAGCAGCACCAGGGGAGAGACAGCTGACAGACTCTGTGTCTTTGGAAAGCATTCCTGACCCGCCCCCCTCTCCCAGGACCAGGCGAGCATTGAGAGTAGCAGAACAGAAAGCTCAGAGGCAGAAAGCACAGATTAGCCTATTGGCATAGAATAGAAGAGACAGAGGGGGTGGGACTTTACTCGGAGCAATGCCATTATCTTAGGGAGACTGCACTCCTCCGTCCCTCTCTGTGAATAGTGAACAAATTACTTAGTAAGAACTCTTCTTGTTTATCTGCTTTTTGGCTGCCACCGGGGGTGGGATCGAATTCTCTGAAGCCTGACAGATGCCTAACTGCCTGCCTCAATTCTTTACAATAGACTGGAATGCCTCATGCTGCGTAGTTGGACCTAACTGGGAACCGGATAGGAGACCACTGCAAGCCCCATCAAAGCAGCGGGATAGAAGGTCTTCAGACTGGGAGGAAAGATGATGCATTCAGCCCAGTCCGATATGGGTTTTTTATAGGGAAGGGAAAGCAGAGAACAAAAGGGAAAGGGTCCTAGCTCAGACATAGAGCACCTTCATCAGGAAAAAAGGATTTGTTTTTTTAAAAATGGGGGGGGGGAGTTTAACCATATCAGTTAACAAACATGGATACATATGCTATAATGTTATTGTTTTGGTTAAATAAATTGTTTAAATTGTTATTAAGGAAATGATTATTTTTTCTCCTTCCAATAAAGCACAGCAGAAAATATGTCCAAATATAAACAGTTAACTCACTAAACCTCACAATAATTTCATCGTTATCTGCCTATGTATTTCTAATAGCATAACCAAATCAGTAATTTTTGATATAACTGTAAAAGCTACTCTGAAAATTTATTATCCCAAAAATGAAACCTTCATCTGGTTGTAAATATTAAGATTATACCAGCAAGAATGAGTCTGTCTGTATAAAATAAATGATTTAAATCAAGTCCTACTGACTAGCAATTTAAATCGTGATTTAAATCGATTTGATTTAAATCAAATCCACCCTGATCTGCACACAGAAACTCCCTGGTTCAATCCCTTGCATCTCCAGGCAGGGATGGGAAAATCTGCTGGAGAAGCACTACCTGTCAGAGTGGACAACACTGACCTAGATGGAGCAGTGACCTAACTCAGCATAACACAGCTTCCCATGTTCCTAAAGCATGGATTGGAAAACTAAGGCCCGCAGGCTGGATCAGGCCCAATCGCCTTCTGGATCCTGGTGCACGGACGGTCCGGGAATCGCCACATGGATCGCCAGCGCGCATGTTCTTTCCCTCTCCCTCCCTCGGCAGCGGCGGCGCCTCCTCCCTCCTGGCTTCTTCCCGCCCTGCCTAGAGGAGGAAGGGGGCTGGGCCTTGTTGGTGCCAGCAGCAGCAGTGCTCGAGTGGCTGCCATTTTAAGCAGCCCCTCTCCGGAGCCCTTTCGCGCGCCTCTCATCATCCTGCTGCCGCCCGCAAGACACAGATAAGCAGCCACCAGGGATCGTGGTGCTCTTGCATCATCCCCCCCCCAATATAGTCTAGCCCTCCACAAGGTCTGAGGGACAGTGGACCGGCCCCCTGCTGAAAAAGTTTGCTGACCCCTGTCCTAAAGCTTAGAAGAGCATGTGCTGTCAGACTCAGCGCCGTAAACAGAGACAGGCCCTTCCACCCCCGGACAAAACAGTACGATCTATTAACACTTTTTTGCCTGAAGCTTGCAAACCATTCGCTCCGCGGCTCATCGACTCACTGGCGACAGCTTTTGGATAAGGTCGTGGGCAACGTGGATGAGGTTCTTATCGTCCCGGAGGCATTTCTGAAACTTCTTCCGCTCCTCGTCTTCCAGGAGGTCAAAGTCAATAGCAGCATCCAGCAGGGCCTGGATCAAGCCCTTCCAAGACTTCAGGGCCGGCACTTGGGGAGCGACTGCGGCACTTATGCCCGTCCCAATCACCAGAACGAGCTCCTGGGGCTTCTTGGTTTTTAGGCTCGGCAACAGTTTCCTGCAACCAAAAAGAGAGGGAGAGATGCCTATGACCTGCCATCAGCATGGAGAAATTTATAGGGAACAAGGCTCGAAATGTGCAGACACGGCCAAGGCCCTTAGGCTAGCCAATGGGGTGCCTTCCTGATGTTGTTGGGCTGCAGCTGCTCCCATCATCCCAAAACAGATCAGCCAATGGTCAGGGATGATGGGAGATGCACTCCAGCAACATCTGTAGGGCACTACATTGGCTACCACTCCCATATAGCTAAGCTTGCAGATAGCCACTTGCCTGGCATGAGTACTGCTGGCCGAGGAGTAATAATAATAATAATAATAATAATAATAATAATAATAATAATAATTTATTATTTATTATTTATACCCTGCCCATCTGGCTGGGTTTCCCCAGCCACTCTGGGCGGCTTCCAACAGAACACTAAAATACCTATTAAACATTTAAACATTAAAGGCTTCCCTAAACAGGGCTGCCTTCAGATTCACACCAGGCAACTGTGAAGGCAAGCTTTTCAAAATGTCAAATATTCCCTTAGTTCTTTCAGCTGAACAGCAGGCTGTACAAATGGCTAACAAAGCAACATGGAGCCACCAAAGAACCACCCTGGGATCTCTTGTTGAAGGGTGGTATATAAATGTAATAAATAATAATAAATAAATAAATATACATACATACATATATAGTTTTGATACATAACCCAACAACACAATTATCTTGAAAAGAGCTGGTCTAGTACAGAAAAAATTGCTAGAATTTTCTTCCACGTCAGATTACTTCCCCTTGTCTGCGGGAAAATTTTGGCCCATTTGAAGAGGTGAGCACATTCGCACAGTTACTAGCTAACCTTGTAGAACCACCCAAGCCTGCGTTATGGAAGTTATCTTCTTTTATACCTTTGACTGTCGTTCTCTGTCTTTTTCTGTGTCATTATTAATAACAGCACTTTCCAATATCTAGGCATGCCCATAGGAAAACCTGCCTCATAGCAAATCAGGCCACCGGTCCATCTTAGTACTGTTGATATTGACAGCAGCTCTCCGGAAATTCAGGCAGGAATCATTCCCAGCCCTACCGTGAGTCTGGAGATGCCAGGGATTGAACCAAGGACCTTCCTGCTGCAGAAGGCCGGCTAATTCCATAAGCCATGTGCCTGACCATCTGCAGTCTCCCTGATCTTAGTGGATGAATGAAAAGCTGCGTGGACATAGAAAGACCTGGGGTCCTAAGCTGTCCCAAGAACCTATTCTCCTCAGACACCCCTACAAGAATGCTGTGTGTGTGTGCACGCACGTGTACGCACACATGTGTGGTAAAAGTTAGAAATAAGTCTGCCAAACTTGGTGGCAGCATAAAAAGTCCTGGACTGTGGCAGCTCACAGCAATAAGCATTTGGGGGACATTAGGGATGCGCCTAGGACTTGCCGATCAGAAGGTCGGCGGTTCGAATCCCTGTGACGGGGTGAGCTCCCGTTGCTCGGTCCCTGCTCCTGCCAACCTAGCAGTTCGAAAGCACGTCAAAGTGCAAATAGATAAATAGGTACTGCTCCTGTGGGAAGGTAAATGGTGTTTCCGTGCACTGCTCTGGTTCGCCAGAAGCGGCTTAGTCATGCTGGCCACATGACCCGGAAGCTGTACGCCGGCTCCCTCGGCCAATAAAGCGAGATGAGCGCCGCAACCCCAGAGTCGGCTACGACTGGACTTAATGGTCAGGGGTCCCTTTACCTTTAAGGACCGTGGCAAACAGGGGAAGCTTCAAACCTCTCTGGTGAGCAGCTTCTGTGATAACCCAGCCCTCCCCCCGCACTACTATTTTATCCTCAGACACAACAACCCCGTGGTGTGAGTTAGGCTAAGAGGTGGCGACTGGTCCAAGGTCACCCAAGGAGCTTCATGGCTCTCCCCTGCAGGATCAGATCAAAGTCCTCTTTGGTCTGGTATCCTTGTTTCCCATGGTGGGCAATCAGACGCTGATGGGGAGCCCACAAGCAGGGCATGAAGCCAATAGCCCTCTCCCACTTGCAGCAACCCACACGCAAGAGTTACACTGCCTCTAATCACGGAGGCGATAGCCTTTTCCTCCCTTAATTCATCCAATCCCTGTTGGCTCTGCTCACCTAGGTTTCTTGGCAGGTGGCACCCCATCCTCCAGCAACGTTTCTTTATCCAGATTCAGGCTCACATTAGAAGCCATCCAGTTTCTGGAAAGGAAAGGGAAAATGAAAGGCGACGGAAGGGCAAAGTTACAAAGAGAAACCTGGGATGTTTGCACGTTGAGCAAGAATAAATTTGCCAAAGTTTACCGAGACAACTTCGTCGAGGAGGAACAAACACATTGAGCCCATTATCTCTCATCACATCACCTGTTGCAAGAGTGTCTCTCCTCTGTTGCTAAACACACCATGCAATGCATAATGCAAAAGGTCATCTTCAGGGAATGTGGGGCCAGTTTTAAATTATAGTGTGAATACCGTGGCAATTTCATTTTCAGTCCTTTTCCTAATGATACGTAGCATAACATTCACCTTTTTCATAACTGCCACATACACTGGTTCAACATCTCCATCCACTACAACTCCAATATCTCTTTCCTCGTCAGTCACTGATAGTTCAGACCCCAGAATGATGAATGTGAAGTTAGGATTTTCTGCCCCAGCATGCATCACTTTATACATTATCCATTTTACTGCTCATTCAGCCAGTTTGGCGATATCCTTTTGGAGTTACTCGCAATCAGTTTGGTGTCATCAGCAAATCTGGCTCACTACTCACTCCCAACTCTAGTAGATCATTTATGAAGATGCTAAAAAATGCACAGCTCCCAATACAGATTCTTGGGGTACTCCATTTTCTACATCCCTCCATGGTGAGAACTCTCCATTTATTCTGATTATATATTTCCTGTTATTTAACCAGTCACCAATCCATTAAATGGCTTGTCTCCTTATCCTATGATTAACTTTTCTGCAAACCTGAAATCTTTTGCCCAAAACTTTTTGAAAGTCTAAAGGCACCATGTTTTCTGGATCACTTCTATAGAATGAGGTGATACTAGCACAGTCTGCTCTACTTCAGACTGCAGGTGGGAGACTGCATATTTTAATGCTCAACATAAATACTATGAGCAAAGTCACTCAAATAACTCAGATGGAGTCCAATGTCTTGGTAGCACTTTCCTGGGCAAACTGGACAAAAACAGTGTTTAATCTGAGAAAAAGGGAACACACAGGTTTTGTCTCTCTCGCTTCAGGCATACATACAACCAAACCCACAACCAAACATGCAGAGACATACAACCAAACACACAGAGGAAAAACTTCCTCAGAGCTGCACAGCCAATCAGTGAAGATCATGCCACGCTGCTTGGTTGCCAGGCAACACCTGCAGCTTGGTTTGCTCTTGGTTAGCTGACTTTAACAGTAACAGAATTAACCACTAAGTTAATTGAATGATCTCTGCTGTTGCACTTCTAACAATTTCTCCTAACAATGGAATCCCCACCTGCAGTCTGAAATGATTCAATCTGTTCTACTCCTTCAGGATTCTTTCTAACCCACCCCCAAATTCTGTAACATGTGTAAAAGATGCCTATGACAAGTTGAATATATCAAAATTCCTTCTTCTGAACATCCACCCAAAGAGTCCTTGTCCTCCTTTCTACCTGGCCAACCCAGCAATCAAAGCTATTATTAGCAAAGGATTACTGCTCTTAAGAAGCTCTTAATTCTTGGGTCAAGAAACTTAACTCTGCTAGTTGTTTGCCAGGGCAGAAAAGGCTGCTCTGAGGAAGCAGAGAGTGGGGAGCTTGCGTGAGAACGAAGGATCAGCTCTTTGACCAGGTTACCAAGGGCTGAAATTACATTGAGACCCAATGCGCTTCCTTGCTCGATAATAACTGAGAAAGCTTTCTACAGCTGGGGGCTGCTCCACAAGGAAACCAACAATACAGAAATGATTAAACTTCTCCCTGAGAAGATGTTGCCTATCCCTTCTCACGAACCAAAATTATCCTGAAGACTGAGCTATCCAAGCTCATTTGCTTGCTTCTGTTCCAAGGCCTTAGAAAATGTCTTCCCTCATAGAACCAACTGTCCACCAAGGATCCCCAACTGCACGATACATTTAAAGCACGATACCACTTCAAACATGGGTTCTCCCAAAGAGCAGTAGTTTGTTAAGAGTTGTTCAGAGATCCCTAGACCCCTCATAGAGACACAACCCAGGGAACTGTAGCACTGTAGCAGGCTTCTCCTGAGAACCCTCAGCACCCTTCTAACAAACTACAGTTCCCAGGATTCTTTGGGAAAAGCCATGACTGTTTGAAGTGCTATAATACTGGTTTAAATTCATTGTGCATATGGGGCCTAGATTGGGGGTGGAATGGTGAGGACATTAATATAGGAAGCTATTTTATATTAAACCAGACCGCTGGTCCATCTAGTGTCTACAACAGGGGTCAGCAAACTTTTTCAGCAGGGGGCCATTCCACTGTCCCTCAGACCTTGTGGGGGTCGAACTATATTTTGAAGAAAAAAAAACATGAACAAATTCCTATGCCCCACAAATAACCCAGACGTGCATTTAGAATAAAACCACACATTCTGCTCATGTAAAAACACCAGGCATGCCCCACAAATAACCCAGAGGTGCATTTTAAATAAAAGGGCACATTCTACTCATGTAAAAATACACTGATTCTTGGACCATCCACGGGCTGGATTTAGAAGGCGACTGGACCGGATTCGGCCCCCAGGCCTTAGTTTGCCTACCCATGACCAGCAATGGCTTTCCAGGGTTCTAGACCTACCTAGAGATGCCAGAATTGAATTTGGGACTTTCTGAATGCAAAAAGGTGCTCTACAGCCATTCCCCCAAGGCTATAGCTGAGATGTAGGGGGCAGGGGCAGCTTGTCCACATCCTCTGAACATTTTTGGGCCTGTTATGTGTTCCTTTGAGAACATGATTGCAGAATTTCAGGATGTCTTCTACAACATTTTATTACTTATTCTTTTGAGTCATTCCCAGGTCACTGGTGTTTTCTGAGAGGATTCCACAACTCATTTACCTGTGGGAATCTGAAGTACATGATCTGTTTCCCTGCACGAAGGAGAATCAAGTAAGTGAATCAAAGAGCCCTTGATTTTTTCATGAAGCAGAGAATCTTTCCCTCTCCTTCAGGTCACTTCAGCCTCTGGCTTACCCCTTGAAACTAACACACAGTTTAGGTTCCAGAAAGTTAATGGCTAACAGCCAGGACAGGGTGTGGTAGATAGAGTGCTAAAGTTTGTCCTGGGAGCCCTGGGTTTATATTCCTGTTGAACCACAAAGTGCCCTGGACAGCGTCAAAAAAGTCACTTTCTCGCAACCTCACTGAGTTGTGAGGATAAAATGGGACAGATCTATTTTGCCACTGTGCTATCTGGAGGGTGGATAGAATAAAAAAGTGATTGATTGATTGATTTTTTAAAAGGATAGCTATCCCATAAAAACAGCTCGTAATAAAATACTAATTATACCATGATTCTTATAAATGCCAATAAGAATGTAAAAATCTGGTGCATTTGTTCACAGCTGTATGAGGTCATAGTTATCTATTGTAAGAGAGGTTCTTTGCTCCATCACAAGCAGATCTATACAAACCATTTTTCAAAAACACAGAAACAACTTGCAAAAATGAAAAAGTGAAGCCACTTTCCCTGTATGTTAGCTTTTAACAAGTCAAATAAAGCATTAAGTAAACTTGTTAAAGTAGATCATACTCAAGAAAACCAATGCTCCCGGAAGTAACAACTTGTTATTTTTTAGCTGCATGAGTAACGTTACCAGAAGCTAAATAGATTTGTAAGAATCTGTAACTGGCCTCGAAACAGATACAAATGAGGAAACAGCATTTAATGTTCAGAGAAAACAGGAAAAAACCCCCAAGCATAACATTTGCAATTGGGTTGGGAACGTGAGCCGTGCGGGAAGCACGTTCACAACCCGCAGCGCCACGTGTGCGCACGTGCAGGTTGCATTTCAGCGCTTCTGTGCGTGCGCAAGCGCCGAAACCCGGAAGTAACCAGTTCTGGTACTTCCAGGTTTGGCGCGGTGTGCAACCCGAAATCACACAACCTGAAGCATCTGTAACCTGAGGTATGACTGTACAAGTAATTAAAAGAGAACCATGCCTGCTATATACAGACAACTTTTAACCACAAAGCAAACGAAAAGACTGATGTAGTACACTTCCTGGTTAGAAATGTGCAAATCTGTCAATTTCAGTTTCTCTCAGTTTTCCTAATTTTTCCAAACTTCAGTTCAGTCTGTGATATATATATATATTTTTTAAAGTTCTCATTCAAATTCAGCAGCATTTTAGTGCAAATTTCTCCAGGTATACACATTTTTATATGTAGTTGTGCCAAATATGCTATTTTGCACAGCAATTTCCCCTAATATAATGCATTTGTGTGTGCAATTGTCACTAGCACATACATTTTTATGCAGACTTTACTCCAGTGTGTGTATTTTTGCGCACTATGGAGAAATCTCCATTCATTTCAGTGGAGCTTGTGAGAAAGACCCACACAAGATCCACTTCAAACAAATACCTGAAAGATCAATAATTGTAGTTGGAGAGAAAACCTTGTGAACAATTTCACAAAAAGTACTCTCAAAATACTGCAAATGCAACAAAACTTTGAACAGAGTTGACAGAAACAGCAACTGATCAAGAAACAGCTACAAACTTGGCTGCAAGACACACAAAGGTATTGGCTTTTGGCCATTTAGAGCACAAACATTAAAATTCTAAAGCATGGGTAGGCAAACTAAGGCCCGAGGGCCGGATTCGGCCCAATCGCCTTCTAAATCTGGCCTGCAGACGGTCTGAGAATCAGCGTGTTTTTACATAAGTAGAATGTGCCCTTTTATTTTAAATGCATCTCTGGGTTATTTGTGGGGCCTGCCTGGTGTTTTTACATGAGTAGATTGTATGCTTTTATTTAAAATACATATCTGGGTTATTTGTGGGGCATAGAAATTTGTTCATTCCCCCCCCAAAAAAAAATATAGTCCGGCCTCCACAAGGTCTGATGGACAGTGGATCAGCCCTCTGCTGAAAGTTTGCTGACTCCTGTTCTATAGGCTGGGTGGCTGCTCAACTTGCTTGAGGGTAGCAGAGGCTAGTTCATCAAGGTTCATCATTTTGAACAGCTGCAATGAAAACAATCACCCAGCTGAAGAGGCGAGACGGTTTTACACAAAAACCAGCTTGCTTTTTCTGCGGCAGCAACAACTTTCAAAACACCTGCAGCTGAGCAAATACTCCTCTGCATATATGGCATATCCTTTGGCATATCCACACTTTGTTCACTTAAGTTTTTACAGTGCATCTCCACAATGCTGTGAACAAAACATCTCCCTCTGTTCCCCCCTTTTCAGCTTCCTTCCCCTCTCCCCAAGGCTGTGAAAATCCAACTTTTGACATTTGACATATCCATAGAGGATTTCTGTACAGTCACTAGTGAGCAGGACATCTAAAATACATTAAGGGTACCTCCTACATTACATTGCCCTAATGGCATTTTAAAAAGGGCACAGAGACAGAAGCTGGCAAAGAACAGGAGCCTTAGGGTGAGAAACTCAGACATGAGCCACACAGTGTTTTAAAATCTTAACAAGCCTGCAATCAGTGATGGGGGTTTTCAGGAAAAATTTGAATTGGAAAACTTCTCTGTGCAGATTAAGAGTAATTTGCATTGGCACTGACTCTCATGCCCTAGAGCGTGATCTAATCAAGAATACTTGCGGTTAGCAAGCAATGCTAAAAACTTTGAAACTGCCAATCTTGCCTAATAAATGTGCGTTGCAATTCGCAACCATTCATTGCCACTAATGAACTTATAAAACAAGAGAATTTTCTGCCCCGCATCACTGCCTGGAATAATTATCACTTGTCAGAAAGCTCTTGGAATCGTGGAAGAGAAGGGGGATGAGAAATGGGGGCAATGGAATTAATTGCTTGTGGTGGGATACAGGTAACTATGTCCTTGTGAAGTTACAACAGACACCTGGTAATTTTTTATGCAGGTACTGTGTGCTACTCCAGATGTTGTTGGATTAAAACTCCCATTATTCCTGTTCATTCCTCCTGGGGCTGATGGGAGCTGGAGTTCCCCATCTCTGATTTAGTTTGCATTAACTTAAAGAAAGCAAAAGAGATCATTGTGGGAAATGTAAATTGAATATTCAGCCACTTATTATTGAGGGGAAGTGCGTGGAACAGGTCTCGGTGTTTCGATTTCTGGGAATGGAGTTGAGAGACGACCTAACCTGGGGAGAGAACAGCAAAGACCTGGTGAAGAGAGCACAGCAGAGGTTATATTTTCTGAGAATCCTCCGGAAAAACAATCTCTCAAAGGACCTGTTGATGGCATTTTACCATTGCACTGTGGAGAGCGTACTAACTTATGGTCTGTGTGTGTGGTTTGGGAGTTGCACGGCCAGGGAAAAAACAATGCTGTCCAGGGTTGTAAAGACTGCAGAGAGAATTATTGGGTGCACTCTTCCCACCTTAGATCAAATCTATGCTGCCAGGTGCCATAAGAAAGTGGCAGAGATAGCACATGATAGTACGCACCCCGGAAATGATCTCTTTCAGCTTCTGCCTTCTGGAAGAAGGTATAGGGTTATAAAGGCCAGGACTAGCCGCCTGAGAAACAGTTTCTATGCTAATGCTATTCTGGTTCTAAACGCAGCATAAGGGGTCTCTGTAGTATAGTGTATTTTAAAATGGGGTTTTAGAGTTTTTAGGGGTGTTTGAATGTTTTATGTAGTTTTGTAGTAGTTTTATGTAGTTTTTATGTAGTTTTATGGTAGTTTTATGTAGTTTTTCAATTTCATTGTTCCGCAAGGGACAATGACAATAAAGATATCGTTATCGTTATTTTCCAGAGCCCACCTGCTAACAGGCAACTGGAAGAGCCCAACATGAATGAAGACCTTTGCCAAATGGAAATTTCACTGCAGAGATTTACATCTTGGGGCACAATTCTCTGGTCCCTTGCCTGCATGTGTTTTCAAATACATATTGGGAAATATCTGAGATGGGCCACCAGAAGAAATGTTTTCCAAAGCCAAAAGCTACAGCTTCTTTTCCTAATTCTTAAAAAAGAAAAAAAATAAGAACAATTCACACTATGTATCCTGCACATGACCTTTTACCTTTTTAGGAGGAGAAGTCGTCCTCACAGGGAGATGAAGCCGGTGTTATGCTAGATAAAAGAAAAACATAAATCTGAAGTCAGCAATCTGAAAACTCTACTCAAATTTATATGCATAATTTTAAAAACAGGAAAAAAATGAGACAACTCAGGAGCCTATCTTGTTTCTTTTCTGAAACACTCGTCCAGAATAAAAAAACACAATTCATTAGAGAATGAAACTCCTGCCTTAAAAGCAGAGTGCTCTGCAAAACACAGGATCTACTCCATAAGCTAGACAGTCCAATGGTCTGACTCACAATGGCAGCTTCCAACGTTACTTCTATTCCCTGACTATGATCATGATTGTTCTTAGAATGAAAGGCTACAAACATGTGTGCTGTGCAGGTCTAAGTGAATTTAGATATTTAATATCAGTATTAATAATATTTATCATAACTTTATTTATTCAGGCATTGATCTGAAAAAAGAAGAAAGCAGTTAATGGGTTGTTTTAATTTTACTTATCATGTGTAGATGGTCTTGTAGGTTAATGAGTGGTTGGAAATGCCCACTACTAGAAAGGCTGAAATTGTGAGACTGCAATCCGATGGACACTTGTCAAGTCGGGAAGGGGCAGGGTGGCCTGTGGCCCTCCAGATACTGTTGAGCTCCAGTTCCGATAAGCCCCAACCAACAGCCAGGAATGGCTGGGGACGGGAAACACACAACATCTGGGTGACCACAGGTTCCCCGCTTCTGGTTTATGAACAAGTTGAACTTTGAACTGCCAACTTCTAGCTCATAGCTCATGCTCTGAATCAACATTCTGCTGCAGAGGATGGAAAGCGAATGAATTTCTTAGTTGCAGGATTAACCAGAACAATAACCAGCCCAATGTTGATGGAGACTTTCTTATTACAAAGTTTTTCCACTTCCTGCACTGGAGAGAAAGAAAATACATAGCCTTCTCTTCAAAAAGGGGGGGGGGGAGTAACCCTCCGCACAACAGACAAATACACACCACAGAAGAATGAATGAAAATACATTTTCCATAATGAAGTCATTTTTCTGCACAATGATGGGAAGCATAAATTCTAATGAGGTCCTTCCCCCGCAGTTCCACTGTGTTTCTTCCATGGCTCCTATTAATTCTTGTGCCAAAACACATTGTTCATTTTTATAAAGCACCTTGGCAGATGGAGAAAGTGTGGATATGATCACATAGAGGAGGCAGTGTGTCACCCTGGCTTGCAAATCAACTCATAAAAGTTATGAGCACACATGCTCATGCAAATCCAAATTCAGGATTTGTATTGCACTAATGCCTGCCTGGTTACCAGGAGGTACCCTTTGCTCACCACAAACGGCCAGGCCACAGGCTATTTATCAGCAAGCATCCATCTCTTCTCCAACAGCATTTTAAAAGAAATAATTGTGGCTGTCTGTGCAGGACTGAGCACATGCTTGCCTACAGGAGCCAACATGTGCGTGCAATGGTTCTTGCCTACTCAAAGAGAACAAATACGGCGCAAGACTAAGGGGAGATTTAGGGTCAGTCATCTGCCTCATTCTGAATCTTGCAAAAGAAGTCATCAGGAAGGAAGATTCAAGTAAAACACTTGAAAACTTTCCTTCAGGGTTTTCAATAAAAAAGCTAGAGTAACCTTTGTGTTTGGGGTTGCTTAAATCCCTGATTAGCAAACAGTTTTACCAGATGCTCCCTGAGAAGATTGTAGCTGGTGGGCCAACCCCTGTCCCTTATTCCCCAAAGATTAGTACCACAAAGTATAAAACACATGTCTCTGTGTGGAAACAAAGGCTTCCAGTTGCCAATTCCTACTTTAATGCAGGGGGTGGATTTGATGGCCTGTTTGACAAATTTGCTTTGAAGTTGAAGTTTGAGCCTGCAGTATTCACTATGAGGGCACAAATCTTTCCTTTGTAATTGTGTTCATTATCCCAATCAAAAGTCACCTACTCTATTCTAGCCAGGAGCTGGATGGCTCTTTTTCTTCCTTCTGTCTGAAATTACAGTAACTGTTGAATCAGGCAGTGTTTGTAGAGGAAAACAGCTGACTAGGATCCTCAAAGGCAGCTTCATTTAAGCCATGAACATGATACGGCTAAGAGGGTCCCTGAGCATAAACAGAGGGCTCCCTACACACTAGTGTGCAATGACAAAACTCAATGGTAGGCCTCCCTCCCTCTTTCCCCTTTATTACTATTATCATAATGAAATATGGTAGGATGCTGACACCATGTCGATTAGGGATTGGCAGTGTAAGCTTTGAAATATAGCTGATAAAGAAAAGACAGAAGAGATCGCAGTTTACACCAAGGGTTGAAAGCAATCCACTGAGCCCATTTCAAAACAAGAAGTGTGCATTTATCCGGAGACACTCCAGACAGACCTAGGCTTTGAAAAATGCAGTTACACACGTGAGGAAATGCTTCACCGTCATGTAACGCAAAATATATACAATATCTTTTTTTTTTTAAAGCAGCACAGAAATATCCTACCAAAAAGCTGCCAGCATTCAAATCGAAATCTGTTTAAGATACATCCCTAAACCCACTTAAGTGGAAGTAAAGCTCATGGGAGGGGGGTGGGATTAACAATGAATTACACTTCCTCCAGAGTAAGGCTGGAGGCGGTGGGAGCAGATGAAGGCTATGCACAACGTTATCATATTATAGGGAATGAGGGGGCGGGGAGGAATCAAGATAATGGGAATATTTTTTTCTCCTGGAGTATAGGAATCAGGCTGCCGCATTTCAGCCGCAAGGAGGAGGCCGGCTGCCCAGTGCAACCCCAGAAGCCTTTACAAAGCCTTCTGCTTGGATTCTGCTCCCTCTCCGTCTTCCCACCGACCCGCAGCTGCTGCTCCCCACCGAAACCGGCTGAGCACCTCCGGGTGCCCCTGGCTTCCCTCTCGCCCCGCAGCCCTTCAGGGCTTCAGCCTCTGCTGCCAATGTCTTCGGGACGCCCGGGAAAGGGAGGCGGCGGAGGAAGAGGGCGGCGGCGACGACTCACCTGCCAGGACAGCGCGACCGGCGACAGCAGCAAAACAGCGGGCAGGAAGCAACCGCATCTCTCTCCCTCTCGCGCCCGCTGTCTCCGCCTAGTCATCGAGAGGAAGGGGCTAGAGCGTCCTCCCGTCCTCCCAGGCCGCCGGCCACTTTCCTGGTGGACTTCCTCTTCTCCTTTTTCCGTTGGCCGGAAGCCCAAGTTCAGGCTCTCCTGCTGCGGCCAAGAGCCAGGAACCTAGAGATAGGAAAAGGGAAGAGGGGGCAACCCAACGGTCTGAAAACGAAACTCCCGGGTTCCTTTTTTAAAAAAAACTTTTCTTTTTACCCCCACACCTGCAAGTAATATTTGGAAAGGCGGAAGATCTTCAAAGTGAACCCGGAAGGTATTAGGGCTATTTTTTATGTCTACAGCTAGAAAGGCTGCAGTCAAATGGTAGTGGTTTCCCCGCCCCAGATAAGCGAACGTGGCTGTGTTGCCCAATAATATTTTTGAAATTATTTTAATTTCAATGTCTTTATTGTGCAAACCGAAACAGTATGCAGCTCTCCAGAATTCTTAGTAGGATAGTAAGGGTAGGGGTGGATCATGGGACGGGCGAGAGAAAAGTAAGGTGTAGCTGATCATCATTTCTCCCTTACAGTATTTAGTTTTAGAGCATGACACAACCTCATTCATTCCACCTTTTTTTGCATACTGCTTTCGCATAAAGTATATCACAGCAGTTAAAGTTCCATTAAATCAGTAAAGCAGCATGTCACTGTTAGAAGAATTCTAAGGTCTCAAATATAGAATAAATATTCATAAATGCACACATGCGTAAGTATATACAGTGGTACCTCGGGTTACATACGCTTCAGGTAACATACTCTTCAGGTTACAGACTCCGCTAACCCAGAAATAGTACCTCGGCTTAAGAACTTTGCTTCAGGATGAGAACAGAAATCGTGCTCTGGCAGTGCAGCGGCAGCGGGAGGCCCCATTAGCTAAAGTGGTGCTTCAGGTTAAGAACAGCTTCAGGTTAAGAACGGACCTCCGGAACGAATTAAGTACGTAACTAGAGGTACAACTGTAAACCATATGTCTGAAATGGTACAGGAGAGCAATCCTGAAGCCATTTTTGACTCTGCCAGTGACTTCAAATATTCCTCTGGGGTGAGGGAGGCAAATGGGGTAAGCTTTCCCATTGTCTTTTCACTTACAAATCATTCAAATCCTGTTCTGTATTAACCGTCACAAAAGAATGCCCAGGTTGCCCAGGTAATGCAATCAGCGACCATTATTATGTATCCTAGCAGACAAAATTTCTGCTGCAGACTGCCTCTTATGATGTATGTATGATGATTTTAGGGTGGTCTTTGGCTAAGGAGTTGGGCATTGTCAAAAGTCTTTAAAGGTTCCTGCACACTTTGTTCTTGGTCTCTCTTACCTCCTTGCAAGGAAGGGAGGGAACTCTGTTGCAATAGAAAAATAAAGATTTGCCTTGCTTTCGCTGCATCCTGCCTCCATCCATTCATCTCTGAACGATCGTGGACTTGGGGGACTCAGTCCTTTGGGCAGCAAACCCCCCTATTTTTCTATAACATCAGTAAAACCAGGCGAAGAAATCTTACCTAAGATCAAGAATTGCCAAGTGAATTATGGGAAACTAGTTATGGGAAAACTAGTTGCCCTTTGTACAATATTGTCAATAAGTACTTCCTATGAAAGCAAATTCAAGCAGACTTTGATTTTTGAATTTTTTTTAAAAAAATTAGAACATACGCCGTGATTTTATGTTAATCCACATTTATTTGCGCATTACTGTATTATGATATGAATTAATTTCGGAGGTCTAGACAGCATATTAAAAAGCAAAAAACAACAACAAAACAAAAAAAACAGAGACATCACCTTGCCAACAAAGGTCCGGATAGTTAAAGCCATGGTTTTCCCAGTAGTAATGTATGGACTGCAAGAAGACTGCAAGAAGATCAAACATATCCATTCTTAAGGAAATCAGCCCTGAGTGCTCACTGGAAGGACAGATCCTGAAGCTGAGGCTCCAATACTTTGGCCACCTCATGAGAAGAGAAGACTCCCTGGAAAAGACCCTGATGTTGGGAAAGATGGAGGGCACAAGGAGAAGGGGACGACAGAGGATGAGATGGTTGGATGGTGTTCTTGAAGCTACCAGCATGAGTTTGATCAAACTGCGGGAGGCAGTGGAGGACAGAAGTGCCTGGTGTGCTCTGGTCCATGGGGTCACGAAGAGTCGGACACGACTAAACGACTAAACAACAATTTCGGAGGTACAGAGCTTTGTTGATTACCAATCAGAACTGTCAAATGAATCAATCAAAACAAAACAAAACAAAACAAAACATAAAAACAGACAAAGAGAAAAACAAACAGCAAAGCAGAAGAGTTATAATACATGAACTCCAGCACTCAGCTTCAATTTTCAAAAAGGCAAGCTGGAATGCACAGTTGTAATGGAGTTCTGTGTCCTCCATGTGGGCTTCCCTTGGGCATCTGGTTGGCCACTCGAGAACAGTGTGTTGGATGAACCTCAGGGTGGGTGACTCTCCCTGGGCCACCCTTCTCTCTAGTTTCTGTATATTTATTAGTGAAACACAATATGCTAGAGTTATGTCCCAGCTACAATAACACACAGTACCAGAATGAAGGCCGGCATCTGAAAAAATTACGCAGGATATTTTCACAAATAGAAATAGAACAAGTGTAACCTGCAACAAAATGTGGCAGCATGGGTGTGCTCCAGTTCAGGATTTCAGTCAGTCATCCCCTTTTCAGGACACACTATTCCCTAGTTTTCTACCCCTCAAACACTCGGCCAACGTTCCATGCCCACTGAATAGAGTCGCTCCTCATCAGACTGGGGTCACCCCCACCTCCTTTTAAAAATATTTTTTGGGGGTACTACTACATATGTTGAGATTCCCCCAGGCCTCCCAATACTTCCCTTTTGTGGTCGGATATGGTGCGGTTTAGGCTGTGTAAGGACCCACACTTGAAGCATTAGTGCACTATTATGATATAGGATTGCAGAACTGAGAAATGCAGACTTGGTTAATAGATCATTTTGATGCAGAAATGTGCACTTGCCACACACACACACACGATGTCTTCCTGCACTTCAAAGAGCAGCCAGAAATCAGGGTGCATTTTTGCCCCTTTTGTCCTCTGAAAGCTAAATGGGCCTCTTTAGTCTATAAAAACTATTGCTTGTATTCTATCCTCTCATGATGATTCTACTGTTGTATAGCAGCACCTTGTGGCACAATAAAAGCATCACACTGTCTTAGAACACTGAAGGAAGGTGTTTGTCTACTTGGGATGGAAGCACAGAGTCCACAGACAGAAATGTCAGCCTCAAGGACCACAGAACCACTGATTGATTGATTGACTGAACTTTGTTATATCCCACTTTGAAAAGGTAAAGGGACCCCTGACCATTAGGTCCAGTCGTGACTGGGGTTGCGGCGCTCATCTCACTTTATTGGCCAAGGGAGCTGGTGTACAGCTTCTGGGTCATGTGGCCAGCATGACTAAGCTGTTTCTGGCGAACCAGAGCAGCACATGTAAATGCCATTTACCTTCCCGCTGGAGCGGTACCTATTTATCTACTTGCACTTTGACGTGCTTTCGAACTGCTAGGTTGGCAGGAGCAGGGACCGAGCAAAGGAGCTCACCCCGTCTCGGGGATTCGATCCGCCGACCTTCTGATTGGCAAGTCCTAGGCTCTGTAGTTTAACCCACAGCACCACCTGCATCCCTATATCCCACTTTAGGAAGAAGTAAATCTACATACAATCTAAATCAAAGCCTGGGAGAACAGACTTCACAACAACCTGGATGATACGAATGAATGCATCAAGTGAGCTCTTTCTGAGGAGCGTGTCCCAAAGCTGCACCACCACCACAGGAAGCTGCCTTATATCGAGTCCAACCATTGGTCCATTTAGCTCAGTATTGTCAGCACTGACTGGCAGTGGCTTACCAGGGCCTCAGAAAAGAGTCTTTCCCCGCCCTTCCAGAAGATTCTAGAGATTGAACCTGGCACTCTTTGCATGCAGAACATATGTTGTACCAGCAAAACATATGCCCCCCCTACATGAAAGGCCTTGATTCTCACTTTTCTCCTGCCTAATCCAGCGCAGGCCCTGTTATATAGCAAGGTGAAGTGACACGATTCAGTTAGCACCATGAGTGTGGGATAGATGAATGCAGGAACTTATATCTGAAGAGGGCACTAAGACTTTTTTTTGGTCCTACTCAAACGGGAGGCAAGGCAGGGAGGATAGACACGTCATTTGGGCTGGCAATGAGCTAACTTCTAAGGTATAGGCACCCAGAGTAGGGTTCCAGCAGTGATAAACAGGATTATATGACCAAGGGAAGGGAGAGCAATCTGAAACAACTTGAGAATTCAAAGATAGCCATTTTTGGAAATTAGCACTTCTTTGAATTTTGCAGTTCAGTTCAATGATGCATCCAAGTGGTCCTAAAAATGCACATATTTGTGTGAAAACAACACGTACAAAAATGCATTATTTTGGGAGAAACTGCTTTGCGAAAATGTGCATAGTAGGTAAAATTGCATACAAATATGTGTATATTAAGATAAATTCACACTGAAGTGCTGATGAATTTTTATGAGACCTTTTAACCAAAAAATCACAAATTGATGTTGAAATGTAGAGAACTGGAACTGAAGATTGGGAAACTGAGAAGATGAAAGAAACTGAAATTGACAGATTCGACCATCCCTAATATTAGAGGAGAAAATTTTGGGGATACCCTTGACACAGGATGTTTGTAGAAGAACACATATTTAGTAACATACACTTGTGTTGTTCGTCCGTGGACTGAAACAGGATGTTCACATGAAATCTGAAGTACTTGTCTTAAGAACTGGCCCTTCTAAGTAACTGTCCGAATTAGCTCTTATGTTGTTTTTTTAAATCGTTTTTTAAAAAAACTTGCTACCACTTCCAGTGGTCTACATAGCTCTCTAGAACTGATGTTACTACATAGTAAACTGAATACTTGTCTTGAAAAGGCTGCTTAAACCTGTTTTCTTGACAAATAAACTCACGTGCAGCTCCAGCTAGTATGCCATGATAGGGAAAGCTGAATCAGCTAATTTTCTCTTTTTGGCTTATGATGGTTTATTGGGTTTCGGCAATGCGCTAGTGTACAATGGCACATCACTCCCACTTCGCAACTCCCCTGGTACAAGCAACAGAAACAATGTAGGAAGCCTTGCTCCCCAGGAAGCCACTATCCATAGCGAGCAACAAACCATGGCTTCAGCAGAGGCAGACTTTAGTCTTTCAAATTTCCGTGGTGCCCTGTGCAAGGTCAAAATTTAGCAACCCTGCCTCTCACCTTCCATTCTGCTCAATTCACTACGTCATAGTTATGATGCCCTGTGGCGCCCTCTAGGCTCAGCACCCAGTGCAGTGGAACGAATTGCGCTGCCCTAAATCTGCCTTTGGTTTAAGGCTGGCTAATGACCATGACTTGTTGGGAAGAAACCAGTTGCAACCCAGAGCTTGGCCATCACCAGAAAGCACAGGTTCCTTGGTTTCTCTCTTATACCAGGGAAGGAGGAAAGCAAGAAAAATTGGACAGTGTGTACAACCCACTGTTCAGTCCAATAAGTCATGATAAGTAAGAAATGGTGGTTTATTGTGATGTGCATACCAGGCTACTAACCAGGAGTTAAATGCACAGGAGCTTCTGATATAAAAGGAGCTGGCAAGCTAAGACATGCCTGTATGGCAGGAGAGGATGATAAGTAGCAGACAACAATATGGAGAAAGGATATTCCTTTTGTTTCTGTATTTTGGTCTAAGTCTGTCTTCCCTACTTTCTTGACCTCGTAGGTCAGAAACCAGCAGGTAGAACTGAACCATGACAGCAAGAGAAGAGAACCACTTCTGTCTCTTTTTCTTTCCCTTGCTGCTATCTCTGAGGAATCAAACAAGGCACCAAACACAAGGAAACGTTTTGCATGATCCATAACATTTCCCATTGCTCACGTATATTATTGTCAGATGCAAATGTAGACTTTTAAAAGTCAAATGTCCTTTCTAGAACTTACTGGTAACCTTTCTATTTCTGTAAAAGAGTTGGTGGGGATGATTTAATTATTTATTTTCTCAGTACTTTTTCATGTTTTAAAATAAGTAACATAATGCTATTTAGCAATTGGGGGGATTATTATTATTATTTATTTGTACTCCGCCCATCTGGCTGGGTTTCCCCAGCCACTCTGGGCAGCTTCCAACAAAGATTAAAAATACATTAAACTATCACACATTAAAAACTTCCCTGAACAGGTGTCTTCTAAAAGTCAAATAATTGTTTATCTCTTTGACATCTGATCGGAGGGCGTTCCACAGGGCGGGTGGCACTCCCGAGAAGGCCCTCTGCCTGGTTCCCTGTAGCTTTGCTTCTCGCAATGAGGGAACCTCCAGAAGTCCATTGGCGCTGGACCTCAGTGTCCGGGCAGAACAATGGGGGTGGAGATGCTCCTTCAGGTAGACTGGGCTGAGGCCATTTAGGGCTTTAAAGGTCAACACCAACACTTTGAATTGTGCTCAGAAACATACTGGAAGCCAATGTAGGTCTTTCAAGACCGGTGTTATGTGTTAATAAGATTAAGAAAAATTATTCAATGAAACCAGTAGTTTCAGTAGATTCCTCTAGTGGGAACAGAAACTCACACTGGGTCAGTTAGACGAGGCTGTTCAAGGGGAGGGTCACCACTGATTCTTCAGCCAGGATCACCAGAAAGCAATAAAACAGGCAGGATCTGCAAACTGGAATTTTTTAATCAACATTGGAAAAGACCTTTTGCTGAATTTGACTTACTTGTGAGTACATATAAAAAGTATTTTGGTCACGGAGGACATTACTGGATAATATAGTGCTAGATTAAATGTGCTGTTTGGAACCTTCATTTTTATTCCACTTCTAATTAATGAAAAGCAATGTGCTTTGTGGTGTTAAATGGCTCTAGGAAGAAACAGTCCATCATTACACCTTTACTGTAGTGTGATGAAGGCAATGGAGTTCTGCAGATAAATGGCAAATGGAGTCTGATAGAAAGTCCACTTTTTGTGTGGAATGCTATGGACATGGTGTATCTTCATTTCAGTAAGGCTTTTGACAAAGCCCTCCATGATATTCTTGCAGAGAAACTGGTAAAACATGGGCTGGATGAGGTTACTGTCAGGTGGATTTGAATCTGGTTGACTGACCCAACCCAAAGAGTACTCACTAATGGGTACTCAATAGGGACAAATGTAAGGTTCCATACTTATGCGGGGATAACCAGCTGCACAAATATAAGATGGGGAGGACGGGACACCCGGCTTGCTAGCAGTACATGAGAAAAGGATCTAGGGGACTTAGTAGACCACGAGCTTAACATGAGTGTGATGCACCATATTTGGTGGGATTGTAAAAAGGTAAAAGCTTCTTGGGAAATGATATATAATGAATTGAAGAACATGTTGAAAATAACTTTTGCAAAAAAAACCCAGAAGCCTTTCTACTAGGTATTTTAGGCCAAGATATACCGAAAGAAAAGAGGACTTTATTTATGTATGCCACTACAGCAGCGAGAATTTTGATTGCACAAAATTGGAAGACTGGAGAAATACCAACTAAAGAACAATGGCAGGAGAAACTGATGAACTATGCAGAACTGGCAAAAATGACAGACAGACTAAGAGAAAAAGACGACAGTGACTTTAAAAAAGAATGGGAACCATTTATATTATACTTGCAGAAACAAAGAAAGCCTATAGACCTGATGGCAGGATTTAAATAAACATCCACATTATTAGTATTAGAACATGTGTTGAAGATAGAAAAATAATATGCTGTATTCATTGCTATTTTTATGATTTTAGGTTTGATGTTATTGTATGAATATGTTATTAGTAGTTTTTTCTTTTAGGAGGTAGCAAAGTGGGTGAAAGGAGAAACAAATCGGAAGCAGAAGTTAGGGGAAGCCCAGGAGGGGAGGGAGGAAGGAATGCATAGTAAATGTTATGAATATGAGATGTATGTAATGAATGAAAAAGGAAAATGAATAAAAAAAACAAAAAAACAAAAACAAAACATGAGCATGATGCATCACATGGCGGAGGGAGCAAGCTTGTTTTATCCTGCTCCGGAGTCTTAGACTTCATCCAATGGCTTCAAGTTACAAGAAAGTGGAATCTGACTAAACATCTGGAAGAATTTTCTGGCAGAGCTGTTTGACAGTGGAACAGATTCCCTCGGAAGATGGTGAACTTGGAGGCTTTCAAGCAGAGGTTGGATGGCCATTTCTCATGGATGCTTTAGTTGAAATTCCGGCTTTGTAGGGAATTGGACTATATGACTCTTGGGTTACTTCCAACTCTACAATTCTATTATTCTACATATGGTCAGACTATCACTTTGTCACAGTAACAGTGTTAAACAGAGTTTAAGAATCAGAAGCCCTCCACACAGCAAACTACTTCTTTGTGCTTTGTGGTTGTTCTGGAAAAGAAGAAGAAAAATTTACTGGAGTGAGGAGTTGACTCCCATTTCTCATTAATAGGGAAAATGCCATCTACAGATGAAATGTAACATTAAGGTAGCACTTGATACACAAAGCCGTGGCAAAGAGGAGCCAGGGCAGTCAAGTGAAATTTCATCTGGATGGGTGGGCCTACTGAAGTTGCATATCGTCAACGAATGCATGCTTCTTATCCTTTGAGTGGATTGTGTACACACCCCTAAATGCGCCATACATTTAAAGCAGTAATATACCACCTTAAACACTCATTGCTTTCCCAAATGATTTATGGGAACTGTAGTTGGTTAGGGGTGCTGAGAGTTGTTAAAAGGTAAAGGTACCCCTGCCCGTACGGGCCAGTCTTGACAGACTCTAGGGTTGTGCGCTCATCTCACTCTATAGGCCGGGAGCCAGCGCTGTCCACAGACACTTCCAGGTCATGTGGCCAGCGTGACAAAGCTGCATCTGGCGAGCCAGCGCAGCACACGGAACGCCGTTTACCTTCCCGCTAGTAAGCGGTCCCTATTTATCTACTTGCACCTGGGGGTGCTTTCGAACTGCTAGGTTGGCAGGCGCTGGGACCGAGTGACGGGAGCGCACCCCGCCGCAGGGATTTGAACCGCCGACCTTTCGATCAGCAAGTCCTAGGCGCTGAGGCTTTTACCCACAGCGCCACCCGCGTCCCCGCTGAGAGACCCTTATTCCCTTCATTGAGCTACAGTTTCCTGAGTAGTTTAATAATCAGTCCGTTTCTCCATCTAGTCCAGGGGTAGGCGGGTAGTCAAGATATTATGGACAACAACTCCCATCATCCCCAGTTGTTGGCTGTACTGGCTAAGGGGTGTGGGAGTTATACTCCAGAATATCTGGAGGGCATCAGTTTGCCTGCCCATTATCCTGTTGTTGTTTTTTACAGTAGCCAGCTAGATGCTTCTTGGAAACCCAAAAGCAGGAGAAGATGCTTATAGGCCTCTCCTTTGGGGTCAGGGGAGAGTCAGCCCTGCCATCAGTTAGAGAGAGGTTTGGGGTGTCAGAAAAGGCCAGAAAACTTAGTTATTAAATTATTTATTTTAGCCTAATTTATTTTTCCCCACAACCCCATTTCTTCTTACCTGTTCACATATAATTAAAAATAAATTAACAAATTAATGATAATATTTTATACACACATGCCTACATATGCTTACATGTATAGTTGTTCATACTGAAATAATCCTTACTTTTGATATTATTTCTTTGTCACTTGGGTTCATGTGACTTCGTCTTTTCTTACTTACTGGGGGAATGGCACTATGGTCTTTTCAGTGAATGTATGATCCAAAAACCCCCCTGCAGTATTTTACCTCAGCCCAGTACACAGGGACATCACTGCAGAGGATATTCATTGTGGTTCCTAGAGTTGTGCGATCTGCCAGTTTTCCTTGCTTGAAGCTGTAGGACACGTGGTCATCTCCTGAGTCCTTGTAGGAAACAAGGTGAAATTTAGTATATGGGTAGTGCAGATTTTCACTTAGATGTCAAGGTGTCAATGCTCTGGTTCCTTGGTTTTGAGGAATGCTCACAGTGGTGCAGCTAATTTTAGACCTTGTATTTAGTGGTCTTATCCTCCCACCTGCGGTTTAGACAGTCATTTATTTTGCGAAGCATACAATCAACATTTCTCTTCTCCTCCCCCCATCAAATGCCTGCTATTCCAGCTTTACAACCTCTTCTACATTCCTAAAATGTTAATGCAAAAAAACCCACAAACAAATCTGAGGTTGTTGTTTTTTAGTACAATACTTTGAGCATCTGCAGTTTCATAATTTCAACTTATAAATTATAGCACTGGTGTTATGTACTGAGTTGAAAAGGATCCAAAAGGCAGCAGTCTGATTGGTCCTAGAACAATAGGATCCAAAAGGCAGCAGTCTGATTGGTCCTAGAACAATAGGATTCAGAATGCAGCAGTCTGATTGGTCCTAGAACAATGCAGCAGTATGATTGGTTGGCAGGAACTACCCAATCATGCTCCAGATAGAAGTGAATCCACAACCTGATTGGCTTACAGTAGAATTCCGGAATTAGCCAATCATGTGCAGCCCATTGTGTAAATAATGTATATAAAGCAGGTACTTTGAGGGGACATTCATTCATTCCTCCTCACCACTATGAGCTGAATAAAGAGCATGAAATCACTTTGCGACTTTGAGTATATTTCAACTAGCAAGAGCACAGGAATAAAATGGGGTTCGCTTCTCCTGGCCTGATGCTTAAAGGCACATTTAGCAACCTTTCATTGTAGTAAACGGCTATATCTATCTATCTATCTATCATCTATCTATCTATCATCTATCATCTATCTATCATCTATGTAAACATAAGAAAATGAGCATCTGCAATTATGTCCATGCCTACCAGGTCATCTTCCGACAATACAGTGCTTTTTAAAATAAGAAGAAAGGAAGGATGCTCTAGTGAACAGTGCCAGGAGGACAGCTGATAATGGGAGGCCTGTTTGCTGCTGCCCCCATTATCTGCCACTCTCTGGGCTTCCAGACCCTCCAAATGTCCCTATTTTCCAGGAACAGTCCTGGATTTACAGAAGCCATCCCAGTTCTGATCCCAGAATGTCCTGCTTTATCCTTAAAGGTAAAGGTAAAGGGACCCCTGACCATTAGGTCCAGTCGCGGACGACTTTGGGGTCGCGGCGCTCATCTCGCTTTATTGGCCGAGGGAGCCGGCATACATCTTCCAGGTCATGTGGCCAGCATGACTAAGCCGCTTCTGACGAACCAGAGCAGTGCATGGAAACAGCGTTTACCTTCCTGCCACAGCGGTACCTATTTATCTACTTGCACTTTGACGTGCTTTCGAACTGCTAGGTGGGCAGGAACAGGGACTGAGCAATGAGAGCTCACCCCATCACGGGGATTCGAACCGCTGACCTTCTAATTGGCAAGTCCTAGGCTCTGTGGTTGAACCCACAGCGCCACCCGCGTCCCTCACTTTATCCTTCGGACGTCCCTATTTTCACTGGAGAAATGTTGGAGGGTATGGAGTTATGCGATCCCTGAGCCAAGGAGATAAGTAACTATACAACCTTTAGGAGACATCTAAAGGCAACCCTGTACAGAGAAGGTTTTTTTTAAAAAATGCTAAATGTTTTATTATAGTTTTATATATGTTGGAACCTGCCCAGAATGGTTGGGGCAACCCAGCCAGATGGGTGGGGGGGATATAAATAATGAAATTATTATTATTATTATTATTATTATTATGGAATAGGACAACCTGATTTTCACTGCAGAAATTCTGGAGGGTATGGGCTTCTGCCTCAAGGTCTAATCCTAGCTGCTCTACTGAAGCAGTCAGTTAAGGTTTCTGGTACACAGCACAATATACATGAAATATAAGGGAAATATGGGGAAATGGTGCTCTCTGCTACCCCATTCTCTCAACTGCAGTATTATTTAATAAGTGTTGGAGAGAGATTCTCCACACGCCATATCTACTTACATGTTCATCAAAGTGCTCTATTCCTTGGGTGATTTCACTTAGGCTTGGCACATCAACTGAATCCATTGCTACCACTGAGCATTGTTTTCTGTCCTGAATTCGGAAGCCGATCAGACCCTAGGAACAAAGCAGGAAGCAGAGAAGATTTGGGGATAAATTAAGGAACGCCCTCCTCCAAGTGTGCAGCTGGTGCTGTGCTTTAAACAGGGGGTGGGAGGCAAGTTCCTTGCTAGAGATTATTAGGAAATGGAGTGGAAAGAAAAACTGCTAATATCATAATACCGTTATGCAAGTCTGTTGCTTGTTGCAGTGACGTAGAAGGGGGGGGGGCAGAGGGGCTTTTGTCCCGGGCACAAAATTTGGGGGTGGCATACAAATTCAAAAGAAAAATAAACCACTTTGAGGGTTTGTTTTTTAAAAAACAATCAAGTGGTGTCAAGCAGTGTTAAAATTACATGGAATGAATAAATAAACAACAACAACAACAACAACAATCGCTGACCCTGTCCCCTCTCCCTGCTGGGAAGACCCTTCCCCACCATCATCGCTGCCCAGGCCTGATAGGAACCATGGGTTAGGGCAGAGCTTTCCAAACTGTGCGTCGCAACACATTAGTGTGTCAGCTTCAGTGTGTAATTGTGTCTTGCAAACGCTCCCCATTCTCCTCCTGGGGCTGGAAAGGGGTTAGTTTAACCTCTGGTTTGCTAGTAAAACTGAATTACTGTGTCCCGAAATTATGCATGTCTAAAAAGTTTGTCACCAACGTGAAAAGTTTGGAAAGCTCTGGATTAGGGAGAGCCCCGGGCACTGGCAATCCACGCTACGCCCCAATCTTATTGTAAACTACAACCTCCAGTTTGTAATTAACGTAAGGTTGCCATATGTCCAGAATTTCCTGGACATGTGCCCAGGGGAAATTTTTTGGATAATCAGCAAAATGTCCTGGATTTATAGCTCAACAACTTTGAGTATCCATAAAAAAAAACTTTTGTGTCCTGAATTTTACTTCTAGAAATATGGCAACCCTAAATTAACACCAAGCCACAATTCTTTGAAAGCAAAACTAAACTCAGTAGAAGTCGTCCTCCTGGGAGGAGGAAAATGGAGGCGGCAGCACGTGAGCTCAAGCCTTTTTTGGACTCATAGAAGCTCATCTACATACTGTTAAGCCACGCTTTAGTGTCCCATGTGTACTGGGCTGTGAATTAAGAAAGGCACCATGGGTTCCAGTGTAATGTTGCAGAAGATCCTGTAGGGACAGAACTCCAAGACTATTCAGTTCAACCACCTGAGATGGTAAAATGTCTTAGAATGTTTTGGTGTCCACATAGAATATATTTGACACTTACGTGTTTATAGTCGTAGACAACAGTTGCTGAGGTCGTATTGCTCTGGATATGAAAGGCAGCAACACTTTCCTGGTTGTTCACCATCATAGTTTGCTCAACCACGTCGCCATCTCCTCTACTACTAGTGATTTTAATTATCTACAAAGGAAACAAGTTTCAACAGGGAAATGCATTTTCTGTGTTCCTGGTACTTTACATGGTTGATCTCGAAGCACAAATCTGAAGCATTTTAGCTGGTGCTATAGAGTCATATCAAAATAAAGGAGACATGGCAAGAGGGTGTGATCCTGCTCCCTAGCTCATGAATTTAATAAACACACAAGCACTTTTCCGATGATTAATATGTGTGCAGCAGTGATGGATTAAATTTTAATAATGAAATAAATGCCGAATTGGCAATCGTAGAGAAGGGAAGTTGTCTGTTCCCATAATTCCCCCTGTTTCTGTGTACATTACTGAGGTCCAATTAAATGCCTTAACAATGATGTAAGCGTATTTATTATAGAGAGTCTTGATTCTGGTGTTACTTTTTCCACCTTCAAATAACTTGTGGAGGGAGGAATAATACTATTCCTTCCACCGTGTCCCTGTGTGCATGGGCAAAGGTTTTCTCCACTTATGCTGCTAGAGATCTTTTAGTTGGAGGACCTGGGATTTAGAACTTTGGGCTGGTATCTGGCAATTTGTGCACTTAAATCCTAAACTAAACAAAGTCCCAAATAACCCAACAGACCAGGGAATAGGGAACCTGTGTCCCTCCACATGCTGTTGGACTACATTTCCCATCAGCCTTGACCCTTGGCTATGATGACTGGGGCTGATGGGAGCTGGAATTCAATAACATCTGGAGAGTCACAGGTTCCCCACCCTTGGTCTAAGGATTCCAGAGATAATGGGTTGTATCCTGCTAAATTCTTTTCAGATTGGATCCATTGACATTAATGAACCTAAGTTAGTCATGTTCATTAATTTCAAGGGATCTACTTGGAGTGGGATCAGCACTGGATACAACCCAGTGTATGTGAGACACTTTGAACACTCCAAAACACTTTATGAAATGGTAATATGACGATATCCCAAATGGAAACCCCATATTGAGAGGATGTGTACCTCTGCATCTCAAATATTCTCAACAAAGTCATTTGACTTCATGACCTCCTTCTCATCCAAAATCAGACTGGCAGGGTTCATCAGCACCAACACTGGCCCTGCACATCACCCTATGGAATGAGTGGCTGGTCTGCGAATGTTTAAATTTCCTATAATCTGTCAGAGTGATTCTCCCTTGGACACTGTGAGGAATTTCAAATGATGATCAGTAGCTTAGCCGCTGATGGCCAATGATCAGCCTTACTCTTTTGAATGACACTAGCTTTCTTTTCAGTCTTCTACTCACCTTTTCGGTGTGTTGCTGCGTCATGTAAACGCCAATGAGAATCGCTCCAATAATAATAATGGCCAGAAGCACCAGGATGACAGAGATGAGGATCATTTGCTTCCTCTCCTTAGGCACTCTGGGTATAAACCTGAGGGCCTGGGAAAGAGAGACAGGGGCTTAGCTGGGAATGGTCAGACCATTACTCTCTCCACCCACAGATTCCCATCCATATGGCACTTTCTGAGACAGTGAGCTGCAACACAGTTTAAGCAGGACAGCCGTGGGAGCTTCTTATTTCAAGTAAAGGCTTTTTGTGAGGAAGGTTATATTTTAATACTAAAAAAAGGAACCATTTCTTGAAACACGAATCAAGTAACAGGTCTAGAGAATGCAGAAATCATAATTAATTTCTGTGCCTACCTTAGAATGGTAGGATTTGCAGGATTGTGCCTTGCACATAATTAAAACTTAATATTTTGGGATAATTGGTGAGTAATTTTAGCTGCAATTCTATGGCCCATGGGATCGTGCCCAAGGGGCCATAGGATACATCAGAGCTCCTTTTGCAGTCTAGGGGACTGAGACTAGCAGTGGCTTTTCAGGTTTTCAGGCAGGATTTCCCCCAGCCCTATCTGGGGACACCAGGGAATTGACCCCAGGACCTTTTGCATGCAAAAATGTGCCCAACCATCAAGCTTTCTCCTGTGCTCCTTAGAGAAGCAAGCTAGTTTAAGAGGGTGCAGACCAGGCTACATAGGACGCTAGTGGCGCTATGATCTAAACCACTGAGTCTCTTGGGCTTGCCGATCAGAAAGTCGGCAGTTCAAATCTGCACGACAGAGTGAGCTCCTGTTGCTCTGTCCCAGCTTCTGCCAACCTAGCAATTTGAAAGCATACCAGTGCAAGTAGATAAATAGGTACTGCTGTGGCAGGAAGGTAATCAGCGTTTCTGTGCGCTGTGGCATCTGCCACGGTGTTCTGTTGCGCCAGAAGTGGTTTAGTCATGCTGGCCACATGGCCCAGAAAGCTGTCTTTGGACAAACGCCGGCACCCTTGGCCTGAAAGTGAGATGAGCACCGCAACCCCATAGTCGTCTTTGACTGGACTTAACCATTCAGGGGTCCTTTACCTTTTACCTTTACCTTTTTACATAGGACACACAGCTCTGTCATCTTCAACCGAAACTTGAAACTGGTGCCTCATCCTGCCTAATGATATGGCAGGCCGTACTTGGCATTCTGTGTCAACATCTGTCAGTTTTGCTACTGAGTTACTATCAAAATTAGTTCTCTAGCACACCCCAAATACCATTTTCTGCCAAATAGGTTCCCAGCCCTTCAAGATATCTACAGTACTTACTATGGGTTCTGATGACATGTTGACCTGACAGCCGACTTTGGAGTCCATCTCTGCTGCGATGTCAAATGAAAACTACTGTAGCCAGTTCACTTTTATAGGAAGATCTTTGGGCAGGATGAGGCCAAAGGTTCCTGACAAACTCGATCATGGGAAATATGATCACCAGTAATTACATCTGACCTGGCATTTGACCTCCTTTAGCTGAAGGGGGAATTTCTATTTGAGCAGTATACCATGGAGAGAGCTTTAGAAAGCACAGCAAACCCCCACCCCCACAAAAACTAGAATTTTCACATTTTTAACAGTGACTTAGCAACTGATTACCCAACATATTGAGGTTCTCTCTTAAATTTGTTAATCAAGGGTTGTAGCCAACTAAGGTATACTCGGGATAGACCTATTGAAATTAATGAACTTAAGTTAGTCATGTCCATTAACTCTAGTAGGTTGGCTGTGAGTAGGGCTTGAATTGGATACAGCCCCAATTATTTAACTATAATGGGTTCAGGAAGTCCCTGATATCTATTGGTAGATGTTGTTGGGCTACAACTCCTGCTGGCATAGCCGATGGCCAGAGATGATACATCTGGAGGACCACAGGTTCCCCATCCCATCTGAGTGTTTTCCGGGAAATGGGAAGTTGTAAGTTTAATGGGGATTAGAACCTCTAGGAGGAAGGAAGCTGGAATGAAGGGAGACCACAGGGAGGAGAGCTGAAGGGAAGGGATAGTGAGAGTAATCAGAGAGAAGTATGGGTGGAAGAGACTGACCAAGCAGATGAAAATGTCCTCTTCACATATAATGCATGCCAAGAAGAACATTGCTTGTGTGGACTGCTGACAAGTAGAAACTATAGGCCCAAGGTAGTGCAATGTGGTTACCAAGGTTGAATTTCACATACCAGTTTGAACCAACCAGCCAATTCTTCGGCCACATGCTTCCAGTCATAGTTTATAAACCGCCTTATCCCCTAGAAGAGTTGTGGGCATATTGGCAATGCACCTCAGGGTGCTTGGAAGCATTCTGGGTTGAGATGTGGTTATAGGCCACCGAAGATGACCTCACTTGCAATGGTCCATGAGTGACATCAGACCAGGTGTAAGCACCCTAGGACAGCTTCCTGGGCCCTGGTAGGGTGAACCAGCACTAATGCTTGACTTGGGCTCTTTACATCAGGTAGCAGGGTCTGTGCACCCCCATTTTAATCTCTCACAATGCCTCAGAGTGACAGTACATTGAACTCTCATGGTAAATTGGGACAAGTTAAACTGGCAGTTTCTAGCCATGCTTGCATCATTCCGCCACTGCCAGATAAACTTGGAGGGAGACTCATCAGTGGAGGAGGAGGCTCAACAGAGGCAACAGTTCCTGAATTATTTAAAGATAAAGGGACCCCTGACCATTAGGTCCAGTCACGGACGACTCTGGGGTTGCGGCGCTCATCTCGTTCTATAGGCCGATGGAGCCGGTGTTTGTCCGCAGACAGCTTCTGGGTCATGTGGCCAGCATGACTAAGCTGCTTCTGGCGAACCAGAGCAGTGCATGGAAACACCGTTTACCTTCCCACCAGAGTGGTACCTATTTATCTACTTGCACTTTGACGTGCTTTCGAACTGCTAGGTTGGCAGGAGCAGGGACAGAACAACGGGAGCTCACCCCGTTGCAGGGATTTGAACGGCCGACCTTCTGATCGGCAAGCCCTAGGCTCAGTGGTTTAGACCACAGCGCCACCCGTGTCCCTTGCACCAGGGTTTACCCCAGCGTAATAGAGTTGGCCAGGATGCCAGAAGGGATACAATTTATGAGCTTTCTCCATTATCTGCACAGCAGGGGGTGTCCAGTCAACAGATAAATTGCAAACGGATAAAAACATTGGCAGGATAATTGTAATAATCTGCAGCTTCATATGAGTATATATTTAAAGTACAGTGGTACCTCAGGTTACAGATGCTTCAAGTTACAGATGCTTCAGGTTACAGACTCCGCTAACCCAGAAATAGTACCTCGGGTTAAGAACTTTGCTTCAGGATGAGAACAGAAATTATGCGGCGGCAGTGGGAGGCCCCATTAGCTAAAGTGGTACCTCAGGTTTAAGAACAGTTTCAGGTTAAGAACAGACCTCCGGAACGAATTAAGTACGTAAGCAGAGGTACCACTGTAGATAATTAAATGAGCAAATTGAATGAATTTGGATCTGCAGAAGATATAAAAAAAATAGATTTAAGAAACTACAGAGAGCGGAAGAAGGAAGTCAAGCTTTGAAATGTTAAAACGATTGTAAAATTAATGAAATGTATAAACCTGAAAAGTATAAATAAAAATTAAAAACAAAACAATACTTTGAGCGGGCCCGGCCCCTTTCCCACAAAGATCAAAGGGGCCGGAGACACGCCTGGCCCCTAGAGTTGGTGCACCTGCACAGGGTCTACATCACACCTGTTTCAGCCCTTGGCAGACCCTGCCCATGTGACAGGAAGACTGCGACCATGTTGTTGTTTTCCCTTGTTCCCCCTCAATACGCATATCTGCTAAAATACTGGGAAACAAGAGGAAGTTACAATGGTTATCTTATCAGGTGGCCAGTTTAGCAGCTTTTATAGCCCTAGTTATTGGGGAAATCTACCTGTATACACAACTGATAAGCATAGGTTTATGATGCTGAGTGCAACCAGAAAGTCTTCCATGTGCAACTGTAAAACGTCAGCCTTACAAATGGAAATTGCTACCTGCATACAAAACAGACAAGGGTACATTTTTTGATGCTGCACCGGAGGCTACAGGCCTCCATTTTCCGCATCCTTGCTGTCACACGGAAGAAGAGATTCTGTACATATATCTGTCTACTCCTGTAGATAGCTATTTTATGGGACACCTTTATATACAGGCACCCCCCCATTTGCATGAGGGTGGTGTTCCAGGTCATTGTGCATGTCACCAGGATGTGCATAAGCTTGCCCTTGCCCTGTTTCATCCCCGTTCTGCCCCATGCTGAAAATGGCACCCCCTCCAACATGTCTCTGATGAGAATAGAGATGTCCCATTCCATAATGATAATTTTAATATTCATACCCCACACATCTGATAGGGTTGCCCCAGCACTCTGGGCAGCTTCCAACATATATAAAAACATAATAAAACATTAAACATTCAGAATACTTCCCTATACAGGATTGCCTTCAGACAGTTCAGGGGTTGCATAACTCCATACCCTCCAACATTTCTCCAATGAAAACAGGGACATCCTAAGGAAAAGCGGGACATTCTGGGACGCAATCAGAAACCGGGACAGCTTCTCTAAATTAGGGAAGTCCCTGGAAAATAGGGACACTTGGAGGGTCTGAAACTGTGCACACATCTGTGGTTGCACACATGCCAATCGCACACAAATGGGGGTTTGCCTGTATATAAGAAAAGCAATTCAAATAATTATCCACCACTTTTTGGTAGTCACACCCACCCTCCTGGCAGATGTAGACATCTGAAGGCAGCCCTGATTTGGGAAGCTTTTAATGTTTGATGTGTGTGTGTTTTCTTTCACTCTATATTTTTGTTGGAAACCTCCCAGAGTGGCTGAGACAACAAAAGCATATTATGTTAGCAAATGTGTTTGGTTTTTTTGTATGTTTTAATAATAATAATAATAATAATAATAATAATAATAATAATAATAATAATAATAAGCGTGTTCTCCTTCATGGAGAGCACGTGTTGCGGTGGGGTCTGCTGAGCCACCCCTCTGTTACCAGGCAGGGTCTCTAAAGATGGCCTGGCGCAGTGATTGGTTCACTGGGTTGCTGGGGTAAAAGTTATGTTGCGATTTTGGTGGGAGGGGTAAAATGTTTAAATACAGTGGTACCTTGCAAGACGAATGCCTCGCAAGACGGAAAACTCGCAAGAAGAAAGAGTTTTCCGTTTTTTGAGGTGCTTCGCCAGACGAATTTCCCTATGGGCTTCCTTTGCAAGACGAAAGCCCATAGGGAAATCTCCGGGGACAGCAGGGAAGCGCAGCGCGTCTTCCCCACTGTCCTCGGACCTCCTCCGAAGGCTGGCGGTGGGGCGGAGAGACCTCCTCCCCCCGCCAGGCTTCGGAAGGCTCCTCCGAAGGCTGGCGGTGGGGCGGAGAGACCTCTGCAGCTTGGGGAGCCCTGCAGGAGTTCCCTGCAGGGCTCTCCAAGCTGCAGATAGCAGCCTGCTGCCCCGCGTGAGGGGCGCTCTGCTTCAGAGCGCCCCTTGCGTGGGGCAGACATTCGCAGCTTGGGGAGCCCTGCAGGACTTCCCCGCAGGGCTCTCCAAGCTGCGGATAGCAGCCTGCTGCCCCGCATGAGGGGCGCTCTTAAGCAGAGCGGCCCTCGCGCGGGGCAGACATTCCCAGCTTGGGGAGCCCTGCAGGACTTCCCCGCAGGGCTCTCCAAGCTGTGGATAGGGGTAGCAGGCTGCTATCCGCAAGCTGCGGATAGGGGCAGCAGGCTACTATCCGCAGCTTGGAGAGCCCTGCGGGGAACTCCTGCAGGGCTCCCCAAGCTGCGGATGTCTGCCCGGCGTGAGGGGCGCTCTGAAGCAGAGCGCCCCTCGCACGGGGCAGCAGGCTGCTATCCGCAGCCTAGGCAGCCCTGCGGGAACTCTTCTGAAGGCTGGCGGGGGAGAAGGGCTTTTCTTCCCACCGCCAGCCTTCAGAACAGCCTTCTGAATGTTGGCGGTGGGGAGGAAAACCTTCCTCCCACCGCAAGTCTTCAAGATAGGTCCGGGAACAGAGGAGAAGCGCTGCTGTTCTGAATGTTGGCGGTGGGGAGGAAAAACCCTCCTCCCACTGCAAGCCCCGGGAACAGAGGAGAAGCGCTGCGCACCTTCTCCTCTGTTCCCGGACCTCCCACCGCAAGCCTTCAGGACAGGTCCGGGAACAGAGGAGAAGGCGCGCTGCGCTTCCCCGCTGTCCCCGGAGATTTCCCTATGGGCTTTCGTCTTGGGAAGCAAGCCCATAGGGAAATTCGTCTTGCGAAGCCTCTAAAAATCGGAAAACCCTTTCGTCTTGCGGGTTTTTCGTTTAGTGAGGCATTCATCTTGCGGGGCACCACTGTATCTGTTTGTTTGCAGGCTCACTTGTTGCTAATGTATATCTTAGGCAGACAGAGTGGAGCCAGAGGCTCTCTGTGCCTCAAATGAGCACTCTTTGTATGCTCTTTAACTATGCTGTTTCTGAACAAGTTTATTTTCTTCAAGTTTGTTTTTCCCTGATAGTGGCGACTGCCGTTTTAGAGACGAGCCATTGTGGCTTAGTGGCTAGAGTGCAGGACTAGTACCTGGGAGACAGGGTTCATTTCTCCCGCTTAGCCATTGTTATAACAAAGCAAAACAAGCTGCTCCTTTTGGACTATTTTGTTGCTGGGTAGTTTGGCCCATTTGTGATATTGCTCCCAAAAAGAACTTTGGGTTTCTTGAGGAGGTGCTTCCCTCTATTTTTTTTTTTTAAAGTATTTTTACTCAAAAAATTTTCCATATAAACACAACATAGATAAACATACAAAGACAAAAGCAAAACAAAAAACATGTACCATTTCATATCCTGATTTCTTATACCTTCCTTCCCCGACTTCCTCATGCCTCCCTTTTCTGTATTCCAAATTCTTATCAATTACTCAGCAAATCTTCCCTTATTTTAATTTAAGTTTAAGCTAATCTTCTTTATTCTCCTTGTCTTAACCATTACTAATAGTAACCGTTTACTTTCCAATCCATCATCATTCTAACTCTCATTAACTTTATGATATTTCTTTAAATAGTCCTTAAATTTTTTCCATTCTTCTTGCGCTGTTTCTCTTCCCTGGTTTCGGATTCTGCTCGTCATTTCTGCCAAGCCCATGTAGTCTATCACCTTCATCTGCCATTCTTCCAGTGTGGGTAGATCTTGCGTCTTCCAGTACTTCGCAATGAGTATTCTAGCTGCTGTTGTAGCGTACATGAAAAAAGTTATGTCTGTCTTTAACACCCCTTGGCCGACAATACCCAAGAGAAAGGCCTCTGGTTTCTTGGTGAAAGTATATTTAAATACCTTTTTGAGTTCATTATAGATCATTTCCCAGAATGCCTTAATCTTCGGGCACGTCCACCAAAGGTGAAAAAATGTACCTTCCTTTTCTTTACATTTCCAACATTTATTGTCAGGCAAATGGTAAATCTTTGCGAGCTTGACCGGGGTTATGTACCACCTATATATCATTTTCATAATATTTTCTCTTAAGGCATTACATGCCGTAAATTTCATCCCGGTGGTCCACAACTTTTCCCAGTCAGCAAACAAAATATTATGACCAATGTCCTGAGCCCATTTAATCATAGCTGATTTAACCATTTCATCTTGTGTATTCCATTTCAGCAGCAAATTATACATTTTTGACAAATTCTTAGTACTGGATTCTAACAATTCAGTCTCCAATTTGGATTTTTCCACCTGGAAGCCAACTTTGCTGTCCAATTTAAACACTTCATTTATTTGGTGATAATGCAACCAATCTCTCACCTTCCCTTTTAGTTTCTCAAAACTCTGCAATCTCAGTTTGTCCCCTTCCTTTTCCAAAATTTCCCAGTATCTTGGCCACTTAGACTCCATATTTAACTTTTTAACTGCCTTAGCTTCCATTGGCGACAACCACCTTGGAGTTTTGTTTTCCAGCAAATCTTTATATCTAATCCAAACATTTAATAATGCTTTTCTGACAATATGGTTTTTAAAACTTTTATGTGCTTTAACCTTGTCATACCACAGATATGCATGCCACCCAAAAATATTATTAAAACCTTCCAAGTCCAAAATGTCTATGTTTTCAAGAAGCAGCCATTCTTTCAGCCAGCAGAAGGCTGCCGCTTCATAGTACAGTTTGAAGTCTGGCAGGGCAAACCCCCCTCTTTCCTTTGAATCCGTTAATATCTTAAATTTAATTCTGGGCTTTTTGCCCTGCCAGACAAATTTAGATATGTCTTTTTGCCACCTCTTGAAACAATCCATTTTGTCCATTATTTGCAGTGCTTGAAACAAAAACAGCATTCTTGGCAATACATTCATCTTTATAACTGCGATTCGACCTAACAAGGAAAGCTTTAAATTTGACCAAATCTCCAAGTCTTTTTTCACTTCTGTCCAAGTTTTTTCATAATTATCTTTAAATAAATTCACATTCTTAGCTGTCATATTTATACCCAAATATTTCACTTTTTTAACCACAGTCAGCCCTGTCTCATTCTGAAACCTTTCTTTTTCAACCTGTGTTAGATTTTTCTCCAATACCTTTGTTTTTAACTTATTCAATTTAAATCCTGCCAATTGACCAAACTCTTGGATTATTTCCAAAACTCTTTTCGTACTAGCTTCTGGCTCTTGCAATGTAAGTACTAGGTCATCTGCAAATGCTCTCAGTTTATATTGTTTAGCTCCGACCTGAATCCCTTTAACCAACTGGTCCCTCCTAATCATATTAAGCAAAACCTCCAGGACCGATATAAAAAGTAATGGGGAGATAGGGCACCCCTGTCGTGTCCCTTTTTCAATCTTGAACTCTTCTGTAACCACATTATTTACAATTAATTTTGCTTTCTGTTCAGAATAAATTGCACCTATACCATTCTCAAACCCTTGGCCTACCCCCATCCCCCGGAGGTTCTTCAACATAAAGCTCCAAGAAATGTTGTCAAAGGCTTTCTCGGCGTCCACAAATATCAAAACAGCCTTAGTGTTTATGTTCACTTCCAACTTTTCCAAAATGTCAATTATATTCCTTACATTATCCGACAAATGCCTTTTCGGGAGAAAGCCTGCTTGGTCCCCATGAATCTCCTCCATCAAAACTCTTTTCAGTCTCTTTGCTAAAATGTCAGCAAAGATTTTGTAATCCACATTCAATAACGAGATGGGTCGGTAGTTTTTAAGTTGGGTCTTTTCAGTCTCTGTCTTTGGTATAAGTGTAATGTAGGCCTCTCTCCACGTATCGGGTGCCCTTTTCCCCTCCATAATCTCGTTACAGACTTCCTTCAAAGGTTGTATCAACCCTTCCTTCAGTACTTTATAATATTTGGAAGTCAGTCCATCCGGTCCTGGGGATTTGCCCAACGCCATGCCTTGAATGGCATCTTCTATTTCTTGTGCTGATATCTCCTGGTTCAAAATAGTCTTACTTTCCTGCGAGACCTTTTTCAGCCCATTTTCCTCGAGGAATTGTTGTATGTCCATTTCCTTCTGCGGCCCTTGTGTGTAAAGTTGTCTAAAGTAGTTCTGAAAGCAGTTCCTAATTTCAGCTGGGTTGCTTATATTCTTTCCTTCCACTTCTATATTTGTTACCGTGTTGAGTTTTTGTCTCTTCTTTATTTGCCAAGCCAATAACTTGCCACATTTGTCAGCAGATTCAAAGGTCTTTTGTCTCATTTGCTTAATTTTCCACTCTAATTCTTGATTCGTCAGCTCCATATATTGTGTTTGATAAAATTTGATTTCTCTTAAAATCTCTTGTGATTTCGGCTTCAATCTTAGTTTCTTTTCCCCTTCTTTTATCTTTTCCAGAATTTTTTCCTTCCTCTCATTTTGTTTTCTTTTCTTTAATGTGTTTTGTTGTATCAAAAACCCTCTCATCACGGCTTTGCTTGCGTCCCATATTATTCTTTTTTCTACTTTAGTCCTTAAATTGATTTCAAAATAATCTTTCAGAGTCTTTTGGGCCTTCTTGCAAATCTCCTCATCTCTAAGTAAAGTGTCATTCATTCTCCATCTAAAGGAGCCAGTTGTTGTTTGTCTCATCACCATCTTTACTGCATTGTGGTCGGAGAAAGTTTTTGGGCAGATTTCCACTCTCTTTATGTTCTGCGCCATACTGCTAGTCACCCAAATTTGGTCGATCCTTGTCCATGTCATTTTGGCTTCAGAGAAGAAGGTTCCCTCTCTTTCTAGTGGGTGTTTTGTTCTCCAAATATCTATCAAGTCCATATTGTCAGTCATTTCAAAAAAGGTCTTTGGTAGTCTTCCATCTTTTGTTACTACCTGTCTTTGTGCTTTGTCCATATTTGTTGAAACTACTCCATTCATGTCTCCCATCATAATTAGATTATAATCCATATAGTCCATCAAAGTCTCATGCAACTTCTTGAAAAATTCAGCTTTCCCTTCATTTGGCGCATAGACTCCCACTATCAGATACTTTTCTCCTTGAGATTGGATTTCAATTGCCAAATATCTTCCTTGGTCGTCTTTGAAGATTTGTTTCGGTTGCAGCTTTTCCTTTGCATAAATCACTACTCCTCTCTTTTTTACTCTGTCTGAAGATATAAATTCTTGTCCCAGTCTTTTATTTATTAATAATTTCCTATGTGCTCTTGTCACATGGGTCTCTTGTAGACAAATCAAGTCCAATTGGTCTTTCTTTAGAGCATGAAATATATTTTTCCTTTTTCTGGGAATATTTAAGCCGTTACAATTCCAGGTTAGAAGTTGCAGAGACATGATGGGGTTATTTACTCTTTCCTCCTACAGCTCCCAATTTTTGTTCCTCGTTTGTCGGTGGTTCCGTGTCCGTATCTAGTGAAGGATGCCCTTGCCCTGGAAACGTCTCTTTCTGTAGGTCTTCTTCGTGTTCTCCTAGGAACTTGTCTTTATCACTCACTGTCTTTATTCTTCTTTTCTTCCCCTTATATTTAAAAGACAAGCCTTGGGGAAACTCCCACCTAAATTGAATATAGTTCCTTTTCAGCAGTATCACCAGGTCCTTGTAGTGTCCTCTTGCGTCCAAAATGCTTTTAGGAATATCTTTAAAAATCTCGATGTGAAAATCTTCAATTCGAAGGGTTGTTTGGTAATGCAGGTTCAGTATTTTGTCCCGTTCCTCCTTTGATCTCAGAGTTATTAAGCAGTCTCTGGGTCTGTTCTTCCTCTGCCTTGCTCCCAGCCTAAATGCACTTTCTATCTTAAATTCTTCTTTATCCAACTCCTGCTTCCAAAAGTCAGAAAATTCTTTTGTCAGGTAGTCCACCAGGTTATCTCCTTCCTTTTCTGGCACAAGTCTGATCCTTAGGTTCCTCTCCTTGCGTTGCAAATCTTGCATAGAAAGTGCCAGTTCATACTCATCTAGTTTCTTGAACACTGGTGGAAACTTTCCCTCAGCAGCAGTTGCAATTTCTTTAGCTTCCTCAGCTATCTTTCTTGTTGTAGATGATTCTTCCAATAATTTCCCAATTGCTTCTGCATTTGAGTTCACTTTGTTCCCAAGGTCAGTTATGCATTTTGTATTTGAATCAATTTTCCCAGAGATTTCTTCAATTTTCTTATTTGTTTCAGCAACTTGTATTTTAGTTTCAGCAACTTGTGCTTTAGTTTCTGCACCTTGCTTTTTTAGTTCCTCCAAAGAGTCATTTATCTTCTCCAGTACCTTGGCAAATGATTCTTCTGTAGACATTGTTTTCACTCTTGCCTTTGGGGCAGCTGTAGTTCCAGAGGCTCCTGATACAGAAGCCCTTCTCTGCATGAAAGAATCAATTTTATATTGTCTGCCAGATCTCAAGGTTGTTTCTTGTAAATCCCCTTTCTCTTTACCATCTGCCATAACAAGATCTTTTAGTCAAGGTCATTCCCACACTCTTAAGCTGTCAAACAAAAGTTCTCAGATTTTACACTTCACTTGTTGCTGTAACAATTTGTAGGTCCTCTAGAGGGCGCAGAGTCAATTTTTATACTTCTCCAAATAGTCCCACACTCTCCTAAAAATAAACAAAAGTTTTCCTGGTCCCTTCCAATTGTTCTTTTCTCTTTCTAAGGGACCCAAGTCAATAATGTCCTGTAAGTAACTTTACGATGCAACAAAATAAGTATTTCAAGTTGAGAGTAACCAAAGTCAATTAAAGATACTTTTTAACCTTCTTATAGCAACAGTCCTTAGCCGGTTCCTTTTCTCCGGCAGTCCGATCCCAGGTTTAAGAACAGCGGTATTTAACTCAGTTCTTTAAAGTTGGCAGAAAAACACTTTAAAATCTTCTTCCCCCCCCTTCTGCCTTCGGGGAGGGAGTTCTTTGCTTTGGTGGTGGATTTCTTAATTCCCACAAATTTCCTCTCAAGCAGTTACAGCTAGAATGCCTTTCGCTTTGATCTTGCTACAGAACGGAAAGCAGACTTCCTTTTTAGTGCTTATCTGTCTCGGTGCCCAATTTCTTAACTTTTAATGTCCAATTGTATTTTAGCGGTCAATCCTACTCACGGATAGTTGTTCTTTTAATCCAATTTCGCCGGAAGAAATCAGCGCTCTCCGCTAATGGCGACGCGGCTTCGCTTCGCAGGCTGGGTGAAGACGACTCTCAGCACCGCTCCTCACACCCTCCGCTGATCCGCAGCCTTTAAAAAGGCTATTTCACAGCGTCGGGGGGGCGCAAAGGTGCCCGCCGAGTCTCCAGTTCACAGGCAACACGCCTGTGATTTTTAAGGGTCCCCGCTCCGCCGTAGCTGACAGGACCCGAACCTACGAAGCAGATCTCTCCCGGAGCTCCGGGAGAAATCCGCCATTAAGCGCTGGCGCTAACCGGAAGTCCGAGGTGCTTCCCTCTAAAGGGCAAGCAGGGGTACCTGGACAGGCGGTGGGCTGCCTCAAGTTTGTTATCCCATTGGAAACATTTATGTCTGGCCTAGCAGGTGATCCTAGGGCTTGGCCCGCTTGGCCCTATAATTTGATGGCCTCTGGCAGCGTTTCTGGCCTGAATAGCGTCCCCATGTGGTGCACAAAGCATTGGTTTCACCTGTTCCTCACATTGTTTAGGTTTTTTCTTTTTGCAGTCTATGACAGGGCCTTTGCAGATGCCTCCAGAGCTTGCCTCTCCTGCAGAGGATGACTTGCTGATGCCCCAGGTGCCTTCTTCCAGAAGGAAGCGTCTTCAGAGGCAGAAAAAAGCGGAGCAGGGATGATGCTTACACCTCCTTGCAGGTAAATCATCCCTGGGCTCTGATGATGATTCAGACATCACCTTGGACCTCTCCAGGGGTCAGGGTGAGGCTGTTCCAGGTCTTTAGGGATCATCCTGGATAGCTCAGCTGGTCAGCGTATGGTGCCGGTAATGCCTAGGTTGCAGGATTGGTTCCAGTATGGGACAGCTGCATGCTCCCTCATCACTCTACCCGGACACTGAGGTCCAGCGCCGAGGGCCTTTCTGGTGGTTCCCTCACTGTGAGAAGCCAAGTTACAGGGAACCAGGTGGAGGGCCTTCTCGGAAGTGGCACCCGCCCTGTGGTACACACTCCCACCAGATGTCTACTACCAGACTTTTAGAAGACATCTAAGGCAGCCCTGTTTAGGGAAGCTTTTAATGTTTGATGCATTACTGTATTTTAATATATATTTTTTTGGACGCTGCCCAGAGTGGCTGGGGAAGCCCAGCCAAATGGGCGGGGTACAAATAGATTATTATTATTATTATTATTATTATTATTATTATTATTATTATTATTATTATATTGTGGGAGAGTGGACTAGATGATCCTTGGAGTCCCTTCCAACCCCACTATTCTATAAGTGGTAATTCACTATGAGGGGAATGTTAGACGCAGGGCTGCCATCATCCCCTCAGCTCACTAGGATCCCAGGGACGGGGACATGTGGACCACTTGCGCAGCTCCACATTTCAAATTGAAATTCCCTGAGCAATAGAACCTGAAGCTGGTATGCAGGAAGCTGGCCTGGTGGCAGCTTTGTTGGGACTTCTTTAGGGTTTCTGGCCAGCGTTGGCACTGTAAATTTACACATCATGGTGGCAACACGAGGCAGGGCATCTTGCCCAAGCGGGAGCCGGCAAGCAATAACTCAATACCTCTTGCCCATATTTCCATAAAAATATCTTCCTTGAAAGCCTGGCTAAAAGGTTATCTAGATGGGTCAGTGGCTTTGTGCTTGTGGGAAGGATTTTTCCCAATGTTTGGGATTCCTCTGGCTTTTCAGCCAGTGGCTCGGAATACAGCAACTCAAAAGCCAGTTAGAGAGCTACCTGTGGTAGCCTGAAAGAAGGTTAGGAAGCAGCTTGCATTGGGACGTATGGTGGGATCCCCTTGATTCTCCTTCTATTCCCGATTTTCATTTATCCCCATTGGGGATCGTCCCTAAGAAAGCCCCATATAATTCCATCTGATCCATATTTATCGCATCCCAAAGGCACCTCAGTGAATGATGCTATCCCTCCGGAATTGTTCTGTGAAATATGCATCTTTGGATCAGGCAGTTGAGCTTACCAACAAATTGGAGGAGGTGCCTTGTTGGCATTATGCGATATTGAATGGGCTGTTAGGCTGCTGCTGGTTCACCCTCAAGATTTTAAGTAGTTAGGCTTTAATTGGATGGTCCTTATATTGATAAGGCGATGCCAGTGGGTTGCTCAATAGGCTGTGCAGCACTTGAGTCCTTTAGCGCCTTTCTGGATTGAACATTGCGAGTCAAGACTCGTTTAACTGGGGGTATCGTTATGTGGATTATTTTACTGGCTGGTTCATGTGACACCAGCCACTGCTTAGGCTAACTGGACGCCCCTTTATTCCCTGAGGAGCTGGGTGTTCTGTTGGCAGTGGAGGACAGTGGCTCCTACTGCCCCTTTTAACGTATTTGGGGGCTAGCTGGATACCATTGCTCAAACATCTGCTTGCCTGTGGAAAAGCTGTTTGCCTTGAAGGACGTTATTCTTGTAATACTTCCTCTGAAGCAAGTGTTGCTTTGTCAGATCCTATCGTTCCTAGGTCAGTTAAATTTTGCATGCAGGGTGGTTGCTCCAGGCTGCCCCTTCCATTCCCGCTTGGCCAGGTGGTCTCATGGCCTGGGGTCCCTTCATCATCATGTACAGTGGCCTTGAGCCTTGCAGGGCAAGGCAATCACATGTGACCTAACTTTTCTCGAGTTTTCCCCATTGTAGTGTCAGCGCACATCTGGACTGAGGAGTTTAGGGACCGTCGGGTCTGTCTTGGTCTGATAACCAAGCAGTGTGAGAGTCCTGGCAAAACGGTCCTCGTGCTCTGGCAGAGTCTTCACACTGCTTAAGGTTTAATATTGCGTTTCTGCTCTCTTTATTTCGGGATCATCTAATGTTTTCGCTGTCGCTCTATCCCGTTTTTTCAGTTGGAGAGCTTCAGATCCTGGGCTCTGGATGCCCAGCTATAGCCGGATTTTTCCGGAGCTCCTGTGGCACTTGGCAACAATTAATAATTATGAGGAGTAGTAGCTTACGTTTCCCCATCCGCTTTCAGGTCTTATGAGAAGGCCTGGACTGATTTCTTAAAATTTAGTTTGCAGTCCTCGGCCATTCAGAGGAACCTGCCCCCATCTTCTGAGCAGGACCTGCAGTAATTCGCCCACCTGCTGCAGATCGGATGCACTGTTAAAACTATCAGAATTCAGTCCGCTGCAATGTCTGCTAGAGTAAAGCTTTAATTTTTCAGAGACCCTTCTAAAAGTGTGTCGTGCGCAGGGTCTCGGAAGGTTGGAATAGGCTCCAACCTTCACAGGACAGCAGGCAGGAAGCCGGTCAATCTTTGACCTATGCAGTATCCGCAACAAGTTAAGACTTGTCGGCTGGTTCAAGATCAAGACAAGACTTCTTTCAGTATTCCATTGTAATTTTGGTGTGCTGAGGGTTGGGGAAATTGTGTTGGAGCCAGCACGGGGCTGAGAGTTTGGAGGCTTATTGCCTCAGGACTTTTCCTTATCTGCGTTGGAGCTTGTCATAAGTGTCTGGAGTTCTAAGTCAGACCTAGTGGGCTGGGTTGCCATCATCAGGCTTCCAGTCACAGGTGAGGTGGGCCCTTGCCCTGTTATTGGATACCGGAAATATTTGGCTTTTCGTTCCCTTGGGGGCTGCCTCGATCTTAGTGCACAGAAATGGGTTCCGGTTCGACAGGCATCTAATTGCTCACGTCGTGCGCCAGTTATTGCAGCCTGCGGCTTGCCTACCGCTGAACACGCCTCATTCCTTCCAAATAGGTGCTGCTGCAAAGGCTGCGCACTGGGGCCTGTTAGTAGACAGGATTGTGAATACGGGTCATTGGAAGTCTGACGCTGACAAAGGTTATGTCAGGAAGCATCGCCAATGATGCTGTGCTGATGCCTGTCTGTTATTCCTTTTTTCATAGGAGCAGCTGTGCGCAATTGGATTGCCGGCCACAGCATCATGCACTGAGCTGGCAAGCACCCTGACGAGTCTGGACTGGGGGCGCCATTTCGGCCTTCCTGCCCATGTTTCTAGCTCCAGTCCGCATCTGGATTGTGGGGCACAGCATCGTTTACTGGGCTGGCATCAGAGCTAGGCAGTCTGGAAGGGGACTGGGTCTTGGCCTCCCGCAGCCTGTGCAGGTGTTGTGGATGTCCAGGTGCAGAATGCAGTGGAGCGAATTCATCCCGCTAATTAAGCAGAGGGTGCTTTCGGATAGCCCCCCCATGGCAATTGTGGTTCAGCTGGGGGAGAACGATGTGGCTTTACTTTGCGCTCCACGATTCAGAGAGACTTGGGGGAATTGGTGACCTTAATACCCACAGTTAAAATATTTTGGTCACAATTGCTGCAAAGGTGCAATTGGCACGGCATTTCTCGACCTGAGGCTGCTGAAAGGGCCAGGAAGCGCATTAATTCCGCAGTGTGTAAGAAGGTGGCGGAATTGGGTGGGTTGGTTATTTCCCGCCCGGATATTACCTTCAAGGCTCTGGCCCTTTACCGCAATGATGGAGTACATCTCTCTGTACTGGGGAATGATGTTTGGTTGGATGCGGTAACTGCAAGGTTGAAGGTTGGGTTGGGATTGTGAGTGGTTGGCGGCGAGCGTAAAGGGCTCGATTGGCGGTTAGGCATTGGTTATAAATTGGTGGAGGAGGGGTTAGGATAGGCTGGGCCTGCCCCTCCATGGTTGCTGCGGAAAGGGAATTCCGTTAAAGGAATCCTGGGGCTTGCCATCTTTTCGTCCAATCGCTGGAATGGGACTAGGGCCGGCAAGCCTTCGGGGAGCATGCGGGTGAGAAGTGAGGGTCTGTGACTCAGCTCCATTTCTCCCCGACTTGCTTTCCCCCACACTGTCTTTCGGTGGTGCCCGGAAGTCAGTTCTGTCCCCAGGCGGGGGGACAGATAGTCTTAACCAATGCCTAAACAACCACTCACGGTTTTGTATTTAAATAAAGTTGTGGCCAAAATTATGCCAAAAACCTTAAACAAAAATTAAGTGTGCATTGTGAGTTATTTGGGGGGTGGCTTGGGGACCTCGACACGCAATAATAAAAATTTTTATTTGTATCCCGCCCTCCCCGGCCAAAGCCAGGCTCAGGGTGGCTTACATCATATAAATAAGACAATATGCACAATACAACATACAATATGCAAATAAAATAACATTCAACATTCATTACAAAAACATAAAATAATATTTTGTATGTTAAATGGTATAGTTTAATTATGGAGACGTGATAGGAAACTGAGCACAGCCTTATTGTAATACTGTACATTGTTCCTGATGTTATAAGAATCCTATGGTCCCAAATATAAAATAAATATTCATAAATGTACAAGGAAACACATACATAAGTATATAAACCATATGTCTGAAATAGTACAGGAGAGCAATCCTGAAGTCATTTTGACTCTCCCCAATTGACCTCAATATATTTCTCTGCAAGAAGGGAGGAAATGGAGAAAGCCTCCCCTTTGTCTTTTTGCTTACAAATCCTGTCTTAAGGGTGTATTTGTGTATGAACAGGGTGAGCCTGGGACCTGGGACTCAGAAACTTAAGTATTTACTATCACATTGGGAGGCAGAGACAAGAGACGGAATCGGAGAAGGGAAAGAAGGAAAGAGGGACAGAGGCCAGTGTTGCCCGGGGTACTCTGACTATCATTCAAGGCGCCCCAGGGTGCCACGGCACACTGGTTGAAAACCACTGGCTTAGCCAAATATGAGACGTGGTGAGAATAAACCAAACTCTACCAGGCACTTATATGATGGTCATAATAAGAGTTGCTGGATATTTATATTTCTTTTCCTATCTTATCCTGTCCTGCCTAATCTACCCATTACTCCACAGCACCCACACCAGAGAGGAACAGAAGGGCATGGGCGCTGCATGACAAAAGAACAGGTTTATATCAATACCATGTCACGGAACTGAAATCCTTCCAGGCTGTTTCAGTCTTCTGTGGATATAATTCATAGCTCCAACATGTCTTGAGCTGAGGTAGAAGAATACTTTATTGAGAACAGAAAATTTCCTTGTAATTAATAGATACAGATTGTCCCTAGATATTGCTTTTTCATGCCCAGATGACTGCCTCTATTTCCTTAAAGAACACAATATAGCGTCCCTTCCCTTGGCACTGGACATTCCCATTGAAGAGTCGCCATGCAGTGTGGTCCCTTCATCCTCCTGTCTCTCATTGTGGGCCTTTTCGCACCCTGGCCTGAGCTGCTGGGCATCTCTGCGTCAGATACAGGTATGAGCTCTCTCTCCTCTTACAACTTCTAAATCTTATGTGTATCATGGCTGTACCTCCCCCTATTTCTCTCCAATTCTTTAACCTGCCTCTCTACATAGGGTTGCCCCCTTCCATAAGGCCCAAGTGATGTGGAGCTTGCTTTCTTGTAGGCAACACATGCACCCAATTATATTGATCACGCTATGGGAGTTTGAGGAGCTTGTGTGCCTACAAAGATTCCCTGGGCTGACTTTGCCCAGTGAGTGAACATGTGACCTTGAAAGGAGCTCAATGGATTCTCCATGGTGGCTCAAAATGAAGAGCTGTGGAGTTGTATCCAACATATTTCTACTCAGAGTAGATCCATTCAAATAGATGACTCTAAGTTAAACACGACAATTCATTTCAATGCCTCTATGTGTTGTATACCAGCTGTGGTCCTTGCTTGGGATCAGTGTCAGCACCTGGAATTCTCAGAAGTTGCTGGCATTCTAGCACCCTGCCCAAGGCCACAGTAGATCAGTGATACTCTGGTTGTTCTGTGAGTCACTCTTTAAACTTTACACTATGTTCCCGGGGAAGCAACATTCTGGGAACTACAGTGGTACCTCGGGTTAAGTACTTAATTCGTTCCGGAGGTCCGTTCTTAACCTGAAACTGTTCTTAACCTGAAGCACCACATTAGCTAATGGGGCCTCCTGCTGCTGCCGCACCACCGGAGCACGATTTCTGTTCTCATCCTGAAGCAAAGTTCTTAACCCGGGGTACTATTTCTGGGTTAGCGGAGTCTGTAACCTGAAGCGTATGTAACCTGAAGCATATGGAACCCGAAGTACCACTGTATCAGATTTGGAGTACACCTACCCTTGAATAGTCTGATCTCTCTCTTCAGCAATCTTTGCCAACTAAGCTCAGGGCTCAGGGTGTGGACGTAGGAGTCTTGTTCATGGTTAGTGTTGACTTCTGGCATCCTCAGGAATATGTGTTGTTTCACTACGCCAGCCAAGATACCTTGCAGGTGGTACTCACCAGAGTGGCAGAGAGCGGCATGTTGTTTGGCCCATATTGGATTTGGCACAATGACTCCTATGAGGCACAACCTGGGTCTCTTTGGGAAACTCAGATTTGGAATCAAATTATCCTTGCCTCTGCCACTTCTTTCAGTTATCTGTCTCAGCCAGCTCAAAGGACTGGAACAGAGCTTTTATGGAATCATGCTCTTCTCAATACAAAATCTGTAGTTTTCTTTTGGGTTTTTTGTTTTGTTTGATTTTTGGTTCATAGATAGACAACTTGGCTTCTTCCAGAAGTCTTGGATTTCAGTTTCCCAGCTGACACCCAATGCTAAACTATTGAGAACAGCAAAGTGACTCTCAGCTAGAACTGGATACAGCCCAGTGGTGGGGATGTAAGGTTATTAAAAGCTTCTGGGTAATGATCTATAATGAACTGAAGAAAATGTTTAAACTAACTTTTGTTAAAAAACCTGAAGCTTTTTTACTAGGACTGATAGGAACTGAACTACCCAAAGAAGATAAGAAAATATTTTTGTATGCTACAACAGCTGCCCAAATATTGTTAGCCCAAAGATAGAAGGAAGAAAAGATAGCAACAAAAGAAGAATGGCAAATCAAGCTAATGGACTATGCAGAAATGGCAAAATTAACGGCAAAGCTCAGAGACTATGACAATGAGAAGTTTAAAAAAGAGTGGGAATCGTTTATTATTTATGTGCAAAAATACTGTAAACAGGTTGATACATATAAGTAAAGCATTTAAGTAAATGCTTGCAACTTGCAGAAAATTAGATAAAATTAAGGGAAATAATAATTGAAAAGGTTTAAGAATGGATATGCAGAAGAACTTAGTTAATATAAGGAACCAGAAGAGGGTATGGAGGAAAGTCCAGAGATTTAGGGAATCTCAAAGAGAAGGTTTGTGAAAACATATTTGTATAAATTTAGATCTGGTAGAAATGTGAGTTAATTACTGTTTTATTTGTGAGGTAGAGTCACATGGTCAATGTCATTGCTTTCTGTGTTTCAGACTTTGATATAATGTTTATATGAGGCTTGCCTTTCTTTGCTTTTACCCACCAGATGGTCTACCTGATATATGCAAACTCCCTAAGAAAGTAGGAAGATGCAGAGCAAGTTTTCCACGTTTTTTCTTCAATATTGAAACCCTGAAGTGTGAGGAGTTCGATTTCGGTGGCTGTAAAGAGAATGCAAATAACTTTCTGAATGAAAATGAATGCTATCAGAAATGTGGACGCTTTGGTAAGAACAAATAACTTGCTGTTTTAGGGCAGGAGCTGTGAACATTTTGGGGCAAATGGGCACATTTCAAAATTTGAGAAAGTCTGATGGGTGCATCTCCCCTTTTCTTGAAAACATGAAAGGCCTCCAAGTACAATATTATTATCTCTCTCTCCAAACCCCTCCATACAAACCCAGAAAGGCAACATCCTCTCCCCTTAAAACCTAAACACAACTGAACAAAAAGCATTGTTTGAAATGATTTTTGGTACATTTTACATTTTATTTGAGACCACTGAACAAGACTTATGGTCAAAAAGCCTTTGACAAACAGAATGTCTGAGAAGATAAAGATCAATTAAAATAAAATAATGTTTATCATTACAGTGGTACCTTGGGTTAAGTACTTAATTCGTTCCGGAGGCCCGTTCTTAACCTGAAACTGTTCTTAACGTGAAGCACCACTTTAGCTAATGGGGCCTCCCTCGGCTGACACGCCGCCAAAGCAAGATTTCTGATCTCATCCTGAAGCAAAGTTCTTAACCCGAGGTACTATTTCTGGGTTAGTGGAGTCTGTAACCTGAAGCATCTGTAACCTGAAGCCTATGTAACCTGAGGTACCATTGTACTCAATAACAGCCGAACTCAATGTCTGTTCTCAGTTGCTTTTTGACTGACCAGTCTTCTCCAGTAGAAGATAAACCATACAGAATACAGTAACATCAACTTCAGTATAGCTGCCAATAATATCATATATTTTATGATGTGCTGCAACATAAGTATCTTTCCAGCTTTTCAAACTGAGAAATCTAAAGTACTGAGCCTACTCTTAGGCAGCCATGGCCAGACTCCTGAAGGGATTCTTCCTTCAGGTAGAAAATATCTGACAGGGTTGGTGCAAAATCTAGCCACTCCCTGTCTCCATGGCTCTTTAGCGCAACTCCAGGGCATGGGCAGATAGCAACAGATTGCAATTGCATGAACTGCAATTCCCGTGCAGAGTTCCAAAGGAAAAACACACACTAAGGCAGCAGAATTCTTCAGTTACAGTTTACTGAGGTCTAAAAGCGTACATTTCTTACTGGATCCCCAGTAAAGTCCCAAAACTTCAGCTCCTAAGACCTCATCCAGTTACAGAAGCAAAGAAACAGACAGTATAACAGAAAGCATAGAAAGAGACACAGAACTGCTCTGTAGGCAGGAAATATATCATCTGCCTCTGAGCGTTGACCATGAGCCCCACACACTCACGAGATAAACAACGGCTGCAAGCTGGTATTTGAGAACATTCAAGAAAGTTCTGCACCCATAAAACTCACAATGCTTGACGATATCATCCCTTGAAAGGAAAATGAACCATGGCATCTGTTTCTGAAGGAAGATCTGCTCACCTCTTATCACCTTGAGTCGCTCCTGAGATATACTGTGTACTGTGCTTTTACCTTCTTCCTAATGCTGCACCTTTGCTGTGGGCTGCCCTGGGCTCTCTGGGAAAGGAAGGGGGATGGGGGGGACATAATTCTTCTTCTTCTTCTTCTTCTTCTTCGTCGTCGTCGTCTTCGTCTTCATCTTCGTCGTCTTCTTTCTTCTTCTTCTTCTTCAACTTCTTCTTCTTCTTCTTTGTATCATTTGATCCACCACAAAGATTCTCTCTTTCTTCCACTGTAGTGAAGGAGGAGTAATATTTTGGCATCCTCAAAAATGCCCCCTGCTCATGTGAAAGAAGACAACAGCTAAATTCCAGATGTCCTTCCATTCACCTCAGCTGAATATTCTGAATAAGTGCAACAGTAGTTCACCATCCTCTGTATTCTGGTTCTTGAGTATGGGGTGTTGTCCACATTAATTCATCTGCTATTAAATCCACATTAATGCTGTTAAGTGTCTTCTATGGCTTACTATTTCTTTGTTGGGAGCTTAGATGACTTTATTTACAAAAATATTTATATGCTGCTATATCATCTAAATATCAAAGTGATTTACATTATCTACATACATCATAAAACATGTAAAAAAAAATTAGATCAGAGAACATCAACTAACCATTAAGTATTTTCTTAAATGCTGGCATAAACCTGTCATTATAAAAATGTTTTCACAAGGCCTTTAAACATTCACAGACTGCGCAATCTCTGTTGGCTGAGCAGTCCTTAGGACTGGGAAAATCGCTAAAGGTTTGGATTCTTGTTGTCAGATGAGCCTCACCAACTCCAGGGACAAGACATGAAGCTCCTCCAGATGATCTAAGTGTTTGAGCTGACAGATGAGATGTTAGGCTGCCCTTAGGTATTTTGGACTTGTAAATTACCTTAATACAAAGACAACGAACTTGGCTCAGTAGTAGATGCGCAGCCAGTGTAGACCTTTTAACAATTCTGTCACCCTTTTGCACCAACTGCAGCTTTCAGATTAGGCCGAAGGGCAGCCCCACATAGATCACATTGCTGTAATCCAGCCTCAAGGTTACCAACATGTGGCCAGACTTTCCCTGTCCAGGAGCAGCCATAGCTGGCCAATCAGGCAGAGCTGTCAACAGGAAATCCTAGATGCAAAGGACACCTGGGCTTCTAATGAGAAACATGTTTCCAGGAGCCCTCCAGAGCTGCCTTGCGTATCTCCTGGTCATGGGAACCACCCTCCCAAAGGGCATTTGTCTTCATCTGGAAGTGTCCTGGGAGGGATTTTAATTCAGTTTTAATTTTAAGAACAGTATAACCCTTTCTACTGCCATGATGTGAGCTTACAGTTTGCAGGTATGGATAGGCAACTAACACAACTCGAGTGCTGACGTCTAGTGTGAACACAATGAAGGAAACAAAGTACTGCAAAGTAGCCTGGGCTAGTTCTTATGGAATCGATGGCTTGTGAGAACTGTATAAAGGCGTGTGCACCAACCACTTCAGCTATGAAAGCCAGAGTCGGGTGGTGGTGCAGTCTGTAATTCACCACCCACCTTGAATGTGTGGATAAAAAGCACAGGGGGAGCAACACAGTTGGACAACAAGCGTTCACACGTTACACCCCCTCCCCATTAGGAGTCTGTGGTCACACCCACACTAGACATCTAAAACAGACTTGTACCATGTTGCCAGTCCTGGCCTCCCCCAAAGAGTACCAGGAACCATAGTTTTTTAAGGGTGCCGAGAGTGGTTAGGAGAGCCCACACTGAGAAATAATTTCGAGAGCCCTTAAGCAACTCCACGTCCCAGGATTCTTTGTGGAAAGGGCTTGGTGGTGACAAAGAATGAGGACATAATGCCTGCTGGACATTTTCAGTGTCAGCACTTGGAATTCTTGGGGAGATGCTGGCATCGGAGCAGCTTACTTCCAGACATGCTCATGTGGCCATCCAGAGATTAAATAACAATCTTTTCCAGCCAAGTCAAGACTGTTCTTTTTCTCTGGCTGAATTAAAAATGGAATAAATGGTTCCAAATCTATCCCCCCGCCATGAGGTATGTGTGTATAACATGTTGCATGAACTTCATGTTTACATTGACATTGAGAGTGTGTTGAGCAACCTTCACCAATCTGAGCTGGCAGGGGCTGGTGGGAGTTGTAGTTCAATACATCTGCAGGGCACCTAGTTGGCGAACACTGCTGTCGACCGTAAGCACTCTTATGATCTGTTCTCAGGCCTTGCTATATGCAGTTGAAAGAAAAGAAAAAACCGGAAGAAGGCCATAAACTTTGCATGACCAAGATCAGGTTTGTATCAACATCATATCACGGAACTGAAACATTTGAGAGTTCCAATGTGTCCCTATTTGATGTGGAAGAATACTTTAATGAGAACAGGAAATTACATTGGAATCATTAGAGTAGATCCAGAGTGTCCCTAGAGATTGGTAATTCATTTTTTTATGCCCAATTGATGGGCTCCATTTCCTTGAAGAACATGATATAGCATCCCTTCCCCTGGCACGGGACATTCTTATCGAAGAGTCACCATCCTCCTGTCTGTCACTGTGGGCCTTTTCGCACCCTGGCCTGAGCTGCTGGGCATCTCTGCGTCGGATACAGGTATAATAATAATAATAATAATAATAATAATAATAATAATAATAATTTTTATTTATATCTCGCCCTCCCCAGCTGAAGCCGGGTTCAGGGCGGCTAACAACACTAAAATAGTGCAAGATTCTAAAAACATTATAAAAATTAATTAAAATCAAAGTTGATGGCAACCATAAACTAAAGTTCTGTAAAGATTGCCAAAGGAGGGAGTCAGGCTGCACCCTGACCAAAATCCTGGTGGAACAGCTCTGTCTTGCAGGCCCTGTGGAAAAATGTCAAGTCCTGCAGGGCCCTTGTCTCTTGTGACAGAGCGTTCCACCAGGTTGGAGCCGCAGCCGAAAAAGCCCTGGCTTTAATTGAGGCCAGCCTAACCTCTCTGTGGCCTGGGACCTTCAAGATGTTTTTATTTGAATACTGTAAGTTCCTCTGTGGGCATACCAGGAGAGGCGGTCCCGTAGGTACGAGGGTCCTAGGCTGTATAGGGCTTTGAAGGTTAAAACCAGCACCTTAAACCTGATCCTGTACTCCACCGGGAGCCAGTGCAGCTGCTATAGCACCAGATGAATGTGATCTTGAGGCATCTGATCATAGCCTGCATTTTAATCAAGGCTTATATTTTGATCAGATTCCTGTATTCTAAAAATGACCTTAAAGAAATATATATTTGTAAATGTTTGTATCTCTCATGCCAGGCAGAAACCATACTCTGGCAGCTGTTTATCTTCTTGATCAAGGGCCCCCCTGATCTATAGCAGTGTCTCAGGGTTGTAAAAGGAAATTACAGGCTAGGAGCAAAAGGTCACACTGACCATACAAATTATAGAATACAATCAAGGTTGCAAAAACACAATTAAATAGTAATAATTATTGTGCCTCCCATTAAACTTGAGCCACATCTTCCTAAGGTTAAAAGGGCAAAGAAACAGCAACTAGACTAGGCAAAGCAGATCTCTGAAACTGCTTTGAAGTTCCCTTTCTTCTAAAAAAAAAACTATATGAAATATTGGCTTAAATGTAATTATGCAAAGGATTTAGAAAGTAAGAAATCATAGAATCATAGAATCATAGAAGAGTTGGAATAGACCACGAGGGCCATTGAGTCCAGACCCCTGCCAAGCAAGAAAAACACCATCAGAGCACTCCTGACATATGGTTGTCGAGCCTCTGCTTGATGACCTCCAAAGAAGGAGATCTTTCATTGATAATGTGTGGGAAGGTGAACAAAAAGATCTGTTCAGATAAAATTAGCCACCATCTGTTTTGGAGTGAATAGGGCAATAGGGCAAAAGATGAAATGTTAGTTAAGGCGCCTAGTCTAGGGCAAAAGGTTATCTGGTAATTAAGGTGCCTGGTCGAGGTAAATGTAAGATATATGACTACTTATTTGCCAATTATAAATAGAAGGAAATATAGCTCTTTGTCTCCCATAAAAGGTAATAGGAAATGGGTGTATCTTTTATGATTGGTTCTAGCAAACAGCCAATAGGAATTTTAACCAGGCTGATTGGACAGAGGCAGCCAAAGGAGTAGCAAGGGGGCTGAGCTGAGGGAATATAAGTGCTGGCCATAATGGCAGGAGGCAGGCCAGAGCTTGGTAACCATATACCACTGTGCCTCTTATTTATTTGTCCGACAAATAAATTATTATTTTAATTTCTCTATTGCTGCGTTGAATATTTCATTCCAGCTAAGCGTTAACCACAAGCAGGGTGCTACAATCTCACAGCGAGGATCCCGTAAGGAGTCTCGCTGCGGCGTTCTGCACCCGCTGGAGTTTCTGGGTCAGTCTCAAGGGCAGCCCCATGTAGAGCGAGTTACAATAATCCAGTCTGGAGGTGACCATCGCGTGGATCACAGTGGCTAGGTCAGGGCGAGAGAGGTAAGGAGCCAACTGCTTAGCTTGGCGGAGATGAAAAAATGCTGCCTTTGTTATAGCCGCACCTCCATGGAGAGGGAGGTATCGAAGATTACACCCAAACTCTTAACGGACTGTGCTGGCACTAATTGCACCCCCGCAAGAGATGGGAGTTGCCCCCTCAATCCCATATCGTCCCGTCCCAGTCAGAGGACCTCTGTCTTCGAAGGATTTAACTTCAACCGGCTCCCACGTAACCATCCAGCCACAGCTTCCAAACATCTGATCAGTGTGTCTGGGGCCGAGTCAGGATGGCCATCCATCAACAGATAGAGTAGGGTGTCATCAGCATACTGATGGCAGCCCAGCCCAAAACTCCGGACAAGCTGGGCGAGGGGGCGCATAAAGATGTTAAAAAGCATCGGGGAGAGTATCGAACCCTGAGGCACTCCACACACCAAGGAGTGGCGCGATGACAATTCCCCCCCAAGTGCCACCCTCTGTCCCCGACCAGAGAGAAACGAGCACATCTTTCTTTTGTGTATCATGGCTTTACCTCCCCCTATCTCTCTCCAGTTCTTTACCCCACCTCTCTACTTAGGGTTGCCCCCCTCCTTAAGGTCCAAGGGACATGGAATTTGATTTTCCCCAAGCGACAAATGTACCAACTTATATTGATATTTCTATAACAGCTGGAAGCCCAAGCAACATCCTGAATTTGCCCAGTGAGCAATTACGTGCGCTTGATCAAATCTGGATCTTCAAAGGAGCTCCATGGCTTCTCCATGGCTTGGTGGCTTAAATCTGTGGTGGCTCAAGATGAAGACCTGTGGGGTTGTAACCAATGACGGTTCACTCAGAGTAGATCCATTCAAATAGATGACTCTATAAGTTAAACAAGGCAATTAATTCCAATGCATTTTTGGATAGTTGAATTTCATGACATGGAATCCTCAGAAAGATGCTGGCATTCTAGCACTCTGCCCAAGACCATAGTAGACCAGTGATACTCTAGTTGTTCTGTGAGTCACTATTTAAACTTTATACTATGTTCCCAGGGAAGCAAAATTCTGGGAACACTCAGATTTGGAGTAACCTTACCCTTGAATAGTCTGATCTCTCTCTTCAGCAATCTTTGCCAACTAAGCTCAAATCAGCCATGGTTCAGGGTGTGGACATATGAGCTTTGTTCATGGTTAGTGTTGACTTCTGGCATCCTCAGGAATATGGTGTTGTGTCACTGCACCAGCCAAGATACCTTGCAGGTAGTGCTCTCCGGAGTGGCAGAGAGCAGCATGATGTTTGGCCCATATTGGTACTGTCCCTTGCCCAGGAAAGGACGCAAGAAAGTTCCTGTGCTTAAGACCAAAAGCCAGTGGCCCTTTCTTCATACACGCGGATGGCTCTCGCCTGTCAAAGCACCAGTTCACGAGGGTTATACGCAAGCGAATCGCTGCCATGGGGCTCCCATCTGGGGAGTACGCCGCACATTCTTTCCGCATCGGGGCTGCAACCACTGCTGTGCACATGGGTTTACAGGCGGAGTGGATAATGGATATGGGACGGTGGAAGTCGAACGCTTACAGGGGATACATCCAGAAACCATGCTAAGGTTCCCTCCCCATCAGCCCCTGACCCGGCTCTCTTACTCTTTTATTTTCAGGTGTCGGGGCGGTGCGTCTGTGGATCATCGGCCACAGCATTGTCCACTGGGCGAGATTGCGTGCGGTCACCAGGGGCTGGGGCGGCGATCTGTAGCTCCCAAACAATGTTGAAGAACAAAGCAGGAAGCATAGAAGATTTGGGGATAAATTAAGGAATGCCCTCCTCCAAGTGTGCAGCTGGTGCTGTGCTTTAAACAGGGGGTGGGAGGCAAGTTCCTTGCTAGAGATTATTAGGAAATGGATTGGAAAGAAAAACTGCTAATATCGTAATACCGTTATGCAAGTCTGTTGCTTGTTGCAGTGACGTAGAATGGGAGGGGGCAGAGGGGCTGTTGTCCCGGGCACAAAATTTGGGGGTGGCATAAAAATTCAAAAGAATAATAAACCACTTTGAGGTTGTTGTTTTTTAAAAAACACAATCAAGTGGTGTCAAGCAGTGTAAAAATTACATGGAATAAATAATAAATAATAATAATAAAATAAACAGCCGCTGACCCTGTCCCCTCTCCCTGCTGGGAAGACCCTTCCCCACCACCATCGTTGCCCAGCCCTGATAGGAACCATGGGTTAGGGCAGAGCTTTCTAAACTGTGCGTCGCAACACATTAGTGTGTCTTGCAAACACTCCCCATTCTCCTCCTGGGGCTGGAAAGGGGTTAGTTTAACCTCTGGTTTGCTAGTAAAACTGAATTACTGTGTCCCGAAATGATGAATGTCTAAAAAGTTTGTCACCAACGTGAAAAGTTTGGAAAGCTCTGGATTAGGGAGAGCCCCGGGCACTGGCAATCCACGCTACGCCCCAGTCTTATTGTAAACTGCAACCTCCAGTTTGTAATTAACGTAAGGTTGCCATATGTCCAGAATTTTCTGGACATGTGCCCAGGGAAAATTTTTGGATAATCAGCAAAATGTCCTGGATTTATAGCTCAACAACTTTGAGTTTCCATAAAAAATTAACTTTTGTGTCCTGAATTTTAGTTCTAGAAATATGGCAACCCTAAATTAACACCAAGCCACAATTCTTTGAAAGCAAAACTAAACTCAGCAGAAGTCGTCCTCCTGGGAGGAGGAAAATGGAGGAGGCAGCAAGTGAGCTCAAGGCTTTGTTTAGACTCATAGAAGCTTGAAATATACTCAGAGTCGCAAAGTGATTTCATGCTCTTTATTCAGCTCATAGTGGTGAGGAGGAATGAATGAAAGTCCCCTCACCGTATCTGCTTTATATACATTATTTACACAATGGGCTGCACATGATTGGCTAATTCCGGAATTCTACTGTAAGCCAATCAGGTTGTGGATTCACTTCTATCTGGAGCATGATTGGGTGGTTCCTGCCAACCAATCATACTGCTGCATTGTTCTAGGACCAATCAGACTGCTGCATTCTGAATCCTATTGTTCTAGGACCAATCAGACTGCTGCATTTTGGATCCTATTGTTCTAGGACCAATCAGACTGCCGCAGTTTGGATCCTATTCAACTCAGTACATAACAAAGCTCATCTACGTACAGCTAAACCAAGCTTTAGTGTCCCATGTGTACTGGGCTGTGAATTAAGAAAGGCACCATGGGTTCCAGTGTAATGTTGCAGAAGAACATGTAGGGACGGAACTCTAAGACTATTCAGTTCAACTACCTGAAATAGTAAAATGTCTTAGAATGTTTTGATGTCCACCTAGAATATATTTGACACTTACGTGTTTATAGTCATAGACAACAGTTGCTGAGGTCGTATTGCTCTGGATATGAAAGGCAGCAACACTTTCCTGATTGTTCACCATCACAGTTTGCTCAACCACTTTGCCATCTCCTGTACTACTAGTGATTTTAATTATCTACAAAGGAAACAAGTTTCAACAGGGAAATGCATTTTCTATGTTCCTGGTACTTTGCATGGGTGATCTCGAAGTACAAATCTGAAGCATTTTAGCTGGTGCTATAGAGTCATATCAAAATAAAGACGACATGGCAAGCATTTGGCAAGCATGGCAACCTCATGCATTTAATAAACACACAAGCACTTTTCAGATGATTAATATGTGTGTAGCAGTGATGGATTAAATTTTAATCTCTAAATAAATGCTGAATTGGCAATCGTAGAGAAGGGAAGTTGTCTGTTCCCCTAATTCCCCATGTTTCTGTGTACATTACTGAGGTCCAATTAAATTCCTTAACAATGATGTAAGCGTATTTATTATAGAGAGACTTGATTCTGGTGTAACTATTTCCACCTTCAAATAACTTGTGGAGGGAGGAATAATGCGGTTCCTTCCACCGTGTCCCTGTGTGCATGGGCAAAGGTTTTCTCCACTTATGCTGCTAGAGATCTTTTAGTTGGGGGACCTGGGATTTAGAACTTTGGGCTGGTATCTGGCAATTTGTGCACTTAAATCCTAAACTAAACAAAGTCCCAAATAACCCAACAGACCAGGGAATAGGGAACCTGTGTCCCTCCACATGCTGTTGGACTACATTTCCCATCAGCCTTGACCCTTGGCTATGATGACTGGGGCTGATGGGAGCTGGAATTCAATAACACTCCAAAACACTTTATGAAATGGTAATATGACGATATCCCAAATGGAAACCCCATATTGAGAGGATGTGTACTTCTGCATCTCAAATATTCTCAACAAAGTCATTTGACTTCGTGACCTCCTTCTCATCCAAAATCAGACTGGCAGGGTTCATCAGCACCAACACTGGCCCTGCATATCACCCTATGGAATGAGTGGCTGGTCTGCGAATGTTTAAATTTCCTATAATCTGTCAGAGTGATTCTCCCTTGGACACTGTGAGGAATTTCAAATGATGATCAGTAGCTTAGCCGCTGATGGCCAATGATCAGCCTTACTCTTTTGAATGACACTAGCTTTCTTTTCAGTCTTCTACTCACCTTTTCGGTGTGTTGCTGCATCATGTAAACGCCAATGAGAATCGCTCCAATAATGATAATGGCCAGAAGCACCAGGATGACAGAGATGAGGATCATTTGCTTCCTCTCCTTAGGCACTCTGGGTATAAACCTGAGGGCCTGGGAAAGAGAGACAGGGGCTTAGCTGGGAAAGGTCAGACCATTACTCTCTCCACCCACAGATTCCCATCCATATGGCACTTTCTGAGACAGTGAGCTGCAACACAGTTTAAGCAGGACAGCCGTGGGAGCTTCTTATTTCAAGTAAAGGCTTTTTGTGAGGAAGGTTATATTTTAATACTAAAAAAAGGAACCATTTCTTGAAACACGAATCAAGTAACAGGTCTAGAGAATGCAGAAATCATAATTAATTTCTGTGCCTACCTTAGAATGGTAGGATTTGCAGGATTGTGCCTTGCACAGAATTAAAACTTAATATTTTGGGATAATTGGTGAGTAATTTTAGCTGCAATTCTATGGCCCATGGGATCGTGCCCAAGGGGCCATAGGATACATCAGAGCTCCTTTTGCAGTCTTGGGGACTGAGACTAGCAGTGGCTTTTCAGGTTTTCAGGCAGGATTTCCCCCCAGCCCTATCTGGGGACACCAGGGAATTGACCCCAGGACCTTTTGCATGCAAAAATGTGCCCAACCATCAAGCTTTCTCCTGTGCTCCTTAGAGAAGCAAGCTAGTTTAAGAGGGTGCAGACCAGGCTACATAGGACGTGGGTGGTGCTGTGATCTAAACCACATTGCCTCTTCGGCTTGCCAACTGGAAGGTTGGCAGTTCAAATCCCCATGCTGGAGTGAGCTCCCGTTGCTCTGTCCCAGCTTTTGCCAACCTAGCAGTTTGAAAACATACCTGTGGCAGGAAGGTAATCATCATTTCTGTGCGCTGTGGCAGCTGCCACGGTGTTCTGTTGTGCCAGAAGCGGTTTAGTTGTGCAGGCCACATGACCTGGAAAGCTGTCTTTGGACAAACGCTGGCACCCTTGGCCTGAAAGTGAGATGAGCACCGCAACCCCATAGTCGTCTTTGACTGGACTTAACCATTCAGGGGTCCTTTACCTTTTACCTTTACCTTTTTACATAGGACACACAGCTCTGTCATCTTCAACCGAAACTTGAAACTGGTGCCTCATCCTGCCTAATGATATGGCAGACCGTACTTGGCATTCTGTGTCAGCATCTGTCAGTTTTGCTACTGAGTTACTATCAAAATGAGTTCTCTTGCACACCCAAATACCATTTTCTGCCAAATAGGTTCCCAGCCCTTCAAGATATCTACAGTACTTACTATGGGTTCTGATGACATGTTGACCTGACAGCCGACTTTGGAGTCCATCTCTGCTGCGATGTCAAATGAAAACTACCGTAGCCAGTTCACTTTTATAGGAAGATCTATGGGCAGGATGAGGCCAAAGGATCCTGACAAACTCGATCATGGGAAATATGATCACCAGTAATTACATCTGACCTGGCATTTGACCTCCTTTAGCTGAAGGGGGAATTTCTATTTGAGCAGTATACCATGGAGAGAGCTTTAGAAAGCACAGCAAACCCCCACCCCCACAAAAACTAGAATTTTCACATTTTTAACAGTGACTTAGCAACTGATTACCCAACATATTGAGGTTCTCTCTTAAATTTGTTAATCAAGGGTTGTAGCCAACTGAGGTATACTCGAAATAGACCTATTGAAATTAATGAACTTAAGTTAGTCATGTCCATTAACTCTAGTAGGTTGGCTGTGAGTAGGGCTTGAATTGGATACAGCCCCAATTATTTAACTATAATGGGTTCAGGAAGTCCCTGATATCTATTGGTAGATGTTGTTGAACTACAACTCCTGCTGGCATAGCCGATGGTCAGGGATGATACATCTGGAGGACCACAGGTTCCCCATCCCATCTGAGTGTTTTCCGGGAAATGGGAAGTTGTAAGTTTGATGGGGATTAGAACCTCTAGGAGGAAGGAAGCTGGAATGAAGGAAGACCACAGGGAGGAGAGCTGAAGGGAAGGGATAGTGAGAGTAACCAGAGAGACCCTGCCCATGTGACAGGAAGACTGCGACCATGTTGTTGTTTTCCCTTACTCCCCCTCAATATGCATATCTGCTAAAATACTGGGAAACAAAAGGAAGTTACAATGGTTATCTTATCAGGTGGCCAGTTTAGCAGCTTTTATAGCCCTAGTTATTGGGGAAATCTACTTGTATACACAACTGATAAGCATAGGTTTATGATGCTGAGTGCAACCAGAAAGTCTTCCATGTGCAACTGTAAAACGTCAGCCTTACAAATGGAAATTGCTACCTGCATACAAAACCGACAAGGGTACATTTTTTGATGCTGCACTGGAGGCTACAGGCCTCCATTTTCCGCATCCTTGCTGTCACACGGAAGAAGAGATTCTGTACATATATCTGTCTACTCCTGTAGATAGCTATTTTATGGGACACCTTTATATACAGGCACCCCCCCATTTGCATGAGGGTGGTGTTCCAGGTCATTGTGCATGTCACCAGGATGTGCGTAAGCTTGCCCTGCCCTGTTTCACCCCCGTTCTGCCCCATGCTGAAAATGGCACCCCCTCTAACATGTCTCTGATGAGAATAGAGATGTCCCATTCCATAATTATAATTTTACTTTTTATACCCCACACATCTTATTGGGTTGCCCCAGCACTCTGGGCAGCTTCCAACATATATAAAAAACATAATACAGTGCTACCTTGGGTTAAGAACTTAATTTGTTCTGGTGGTCCGTTCTTAACCTGAAACTGTTCTCAACCTGAAGCACCACTTTAGCTAATGTGGGCTCCTGCTGCTGCTGCACCTCCAGAGCACAATTTCTGTTCTCATCTTGAAGCAAAGTTCTTAACCTGAGGTACTATTTCTGGGTTAGCGGAGTCTGTAACCTGAAGCGTATGTAACCTGAAGTGTATGTAACCTGAGGTACCACTGTAAAATATTAAACATTCAGAATACATCCCTATACAGGATTGCCTTCAGACAGTTCAGGGGTTACATAACTCCATACCCTCCAACATTTCTCCACTGAAAATAGGGACATCCTAAGGAAAAGCGGGACATTCTGGGACGCAATCAGAAACCGGGACAGCTTCTCTAAATCAGGGAAGTCCCTGGAAAATAGGGACACTTGGACGGTCTGAAACTGTGCACACATCTGTGGTTGCACACATGCCAATCGCACACAAAAGGGGGTTTGCCTGTTATATAAGAAAAGCAATTCAAATAATTATCCACCACTTTTTGGTAGTCACACCCACCCTCCTGGCAGATGTAGACATCTGAAGGCAGCCCTGATTTGGGAAGCTTTTAATGTTTGATGTATGTGTGTTTTCTTTCACTCTATATTTTTGTTGGAAACCTCCCAGAGTGACTGAGACAACAAAAGCATATTATGTTAGCAAATGTGTTTGGTTTTTTTGTATGCTTTAATAATAATAATAATACATTTTATTTGTATCCCGCCCTCCCTGGCCAAAGCCAGGCTCAGAGTGGCTTACATCATATAAATAAGACAATATGCATAATACAATATGCAAATAAAATAACATTCAACATTCATTACAATTATATAGAATAATATTTTGTATGTTAAATGGTATAGTTTAATTATGGAGACGTGATAGGAAACTGAGCACAGCCTTATTGTAATACTGTACATTGTTCCTGATGTTATAAGAATCTTATGGTCCCAAATATAAAATAAATATTCATAAATGTATAAGGAAACTGTCAGAGGCTCAGGAGCAGAAGAGCAGGGGAGAGAGCAGATAGAGAGCGGAGGAGAGGAATCAGAGGGGAGCGTAGGGGAATATGACAGTGGACCGAGAGATTCCATGAGCTTCTCCAGCGAATCAGAAGATTCCCAGGAGAGGGCGCCTATGGTAAGGGCGAGGCGAATCCCAGAGGGGACGATCCATAAACAAGGAACCAGAGGGGAGTCCCAAAGGAGCAGCGGAGGAGTAGGGCCAGTTTCCCCACCAGAGCACAGTGGGGGGGAAGAGTCACGTGAGTCAGGACCATCTTCTCCTCCATCGGGGAGTGGGGAGAAGGAGGGAAGGCCAGGTCCAGCTAGCCTCCCCGAAAGGGGGAGCAGTGACACAAGTGTGACGGTCAGAAGGAAAGTGGGAGGCTGCGCGCGCGCGCCAAGTTCAAATGTGGAGGAGCGCGGGACAGCAGAAAACCCGGATTGGGAGCCAGGTCCTAAAGCCCGAAAGAGGGGGGGGGAGGAGTCGGGAGAATCAGCGTCAGAAGAATCTCGGAGGGCAGAGACTCCGACTAGCAGAAGGACCCAGAGAAAGAAGGAACAGAGGAAGAGGTGGAGTAAAGCTAGAATCTTAAGCTGGTGTCAGGGGGGCGGAGATTCAGATGGGACTTCTACGGTCTGACGGATAGATGTAGCGTTGCGCGCTGCACGTCTTGAAATGAGACTGAACTTCAATAAAGACTTTTAAACTTGAGCAAGAAGCAGCGTTGGTCTTGTGTGAGCTGGGACCTTGGGCAGCGCTGACAGTAAGTCCCATCTCAAAAAAACTCTGCAAGCTCACGAAGATAGGCAAAGATGACTACAGAGGAAAAAATCAAGCAATTGCAGGAAGCGGTGTCAACGCTCTACGCAGAATTGGCTGCGTCTAAGAAAAAAGAAGGAGAAACAGCTGCGCTCTGCCAGGATCTGCAAGCCAGGTGGGACAAATGGGGAAAGGAGGGGCAGCTGGGAGCCAAGCCGGAGGGAGTTGCCCTCGGGAAAAGGGGGGCAAGCCTTGTGACCCATTTTGACGGGAACCTGCAGCAGTACCCTAACTTCAGAGCAGAAGTAGTTTTCGCGCTCAATTTGCTTCGGAAAGATTTTAGAGATGAGGAGGAGAAAGTGGGTTTCATAATCACTCATCTGCATGGGGAAGCTAAGTCGTGGCTGCGAACCTTGTTACGCGAAAATGACCCCGCCCTCAAAGATTCAAGCGCCTTTATTGGAGCCATGGACGCTTGCTTTAAATCAATGGTGGATGTGGATGTCGCTAGAAGGGAAATGCATGGATTGCGGCAAGGAAAAGCGACAGTGCGCCAGTATCATTCCCGCTTTTTTGGGTTAGTAAATGTGCTGGGCTGGCAGAAGGACTCAGCTGCCGTCAGGGATCTGTTCTGGGAGGGGCTGAATGGAGCCGTGAAAGATGAGCTGGCGAGGGGAGAGAGACCCCAAAATACAACAGAAGTTGTCCAAAGGGCGCTCGCAATTGGGGTGCGCCTGGAAGAACGCCCGTGGAGCAGGGAGCAGGGGGGAAGAGCAAACACGTCAGTTAGAACGACTCCCTTCCTACCCAGAGAGACAGAGCGCGCTCAGTCCACGCCTGCTCTGATGAGGGGGGAGGAGCCAATGGAAATCGGAGGTGCAAGGGCTCAGACAGCAAGCAGAGCCCAAACACCAGGAGCAGTCAAGGCGAAGGCTCCTAGAGGGAGCAGGAAGTGTTACATCTGCGACAGTGCACTGCACATGGCCAAAGAGTGTCCCCAGAGGCTCCAGAAGCACACTGCAGCCTCAGCAACTGTTAAAGGAGCAATTCAGCAGGAGGAGGAGCCCCAGGGAAACGGAGGAGCCTGGTTGGAGACAGAAGCACTGGGGCTCAACCAGGCGAGTCAGTGAAGCAGTCCCCAGAGATTTTGCAGCCCACAGACCCCCTCCCACCCAAACCAGTGGTGCAACTCACTGCATCGCTCCAGCTGCCCGATGGGCTCACCCTGGAGGTCCCTATTACCATTGACTCTGGTAGCAACGCAGACTTTGTAGGGTTGGACTTCGTCAAGCAGCATCGCATAGCACTCCTGCCAGCCACGACGCCCCTAAATGTTGTCACAGTAGATGGCAGGAAGATACTGGGAGGAGAGGTGGTACAGCAGACACCGCCTCTGGTGATGCAAATCGGGAACCACCGTGAAGTCATCAGTTTCAACGTCACTCACCTGTCGGACACGCCCATAGTGTTGGGCATGAGTTGGCTGGATAGGCACAGCCCGGCATTAGCGTGGTACCAGCGGCAATTGACCTTCTGCTCTTCCTACTGCGCAGCGCATTGCATCCAGACCTGCCAGGAAGAGGAGGGGCAAGAGGATGCACCGCAGCTACACCTAGGCATGGTGCAAGCGGTGCCCAACAAGTACAAGGCCTTTTTGGAAGTCTTCTGCGAGAAGGAAGCAGACAAGCTGCCTCCCCACAGACCCTACGACTGCAAGATTGACCTCCTGCCAGGGGCGACGCTGCCGACTGGGAAACTGTACTCCATGTCTGAAGACGAAATGCAAGAACTCAGGGAGTTCATAGATCGCAATTTGAAGCGGGGATTCATCCGGGAATCCAAAGCAGTGGGGGGCAGTCCCGTGTTTTTCGTGAAGAAGAGAGACACGCCCGAACGGAGGCTCATAGTGGATTATAGAATCATCAATTCCAGGACAAAGCCCACAGCATTCCCCATGCCCAAAATTGACGACCTGCTCGCGACGGTGAGGAAGGGGCGGATCTTCACCAAGTTGGATCTACGAGGGGCCTACAACCTTATACGCATGCGGGAGGGCGACGAGTGGAAGACAGCCATGTTTACGCCTTTAGGAACCTATGAATACAGAGTCATGCCGTTTGGTCTCCAAAATGGCTCCCATTGTTTCCAAGCTTTCATGCACCACGTGCTAGCGGGACTCCTCTACAAGAAGTGCGTCTGCTTCTTAGATGATATCCTGATCTTTTCGGACTCGCAGGAGGCGCACGAGGAGGACGTCAAGGAGGTCCTGCAAAGACTACGGGAGCACAGACTTTACGCCAAACTGGAGAAGTGCCAGTTCGACACGACAGAGGTGGATTTCCTGGGCTACAAGCTGTCCGACAAGGGACTTGCCATGGACAGCGCCAAGGTCCGCTCAGTGTTGGACTGGAAGAGCCCGCGCAACCGGAAGGAGGTCCAGAAGTTCGTCGGTTTCGCCAACTTTTATCGCAAGTTCATCAAGGGGTTCGCGAAGGAGACAGCAGCCATCACGGACACCCTCAGCTCCAAGAAGAAGAAGTTCACCTGGACGGACCAGGCGGAGCAGTCCTTTCAGAGGCTCAAGTGTCTCTTCGCGTCCGAAGAACAGCTGCTACACGTAAACCCCAGCAAACCGATGAGGGTTGAAACGGACGCCTCGGACAGAGCGGTGGGGGCGGTCCTGTTGCAGCAAGATCCGCAAGGGGACTGGAGACCGTGCGCATTCTACTCCAGGAAGCTCAGCACGTCGGAGCAGAACTACACCATCTGGGACAGGGAGTTGCTGGCCATTCATGCTGCTTTCAAGGCGTGGCGGCACTTCCTCGTCGGAGCCAGACACACAGTGCAGGTTCGCACGGACCACAAGAACCTGGAGTACTGGCGCACGGCGAAGTTCCTGAACCAGAGACACATCCGCTGGGCGGAGTTCTTTGCAGATTTCGATTTCCGGATAGAATACATCCCGGGAGACAACAACGTCATGGCGGATGCGCTATCCAGGAAGCCGCAGTATCTCGAGGAAGCGGCACCGGCAGCGGCCAAACACATTTTCACACCAGAGGTGTGGGCGTGCGCTTCAGCCGCAGTGGACCTGGACGCAGTCCGTCGTGCGCTACAGGCGGATTCGTTTGCGCAATCCAAGATGGAGGAGGTGCGAAACGGCACAGCGAGGGACGACGAGTTCCAGATACGCGACGGACTACTCCTCCGCAAAGGGGCTCTCTACGTACCGGGAGACGACCTTCGCGCGAGAGTCTTGCAGCAGCTGCACGACGCGCCCAGCGCTGGGCACTTCGGCAAGGACAAGACGGCGGAATTAGTCACCAGGGACTTTTGGTGGCCCAAGGTGCGGGGAGAAGTTGCGGATTACGTTTCCAGGTGTGACACCTGCCAAAGGGCCAAGCCAGTACACAGGAAGCCGGCGGGTCTGCTGGAACCGCTGCAGACGCCGCTCGAACCATGGGAGAAAGTGGCCCTGGACTTTGTTACAGATCTGCCCAGTTCGCGCGGCAAAACAGCGGTACTCGTGGTCGTAGACCTCTTCACCAAGATGGCGCATTTCATTCCGTGCGCGAAGGTGGCCACAGCGGAACAGACCGCCAAGCTGTTCATAGACCACGTTTTCAAAGCTCACGGCCTGCCGCGGTCCATCCTGTCCGACCGGGGTCGCCAATTCATCTCGAACTTTTGGCAGAAGCTGCTGGGCATCCTGAACGTCAAGATCAACTTAGCGTCGGCACGACACCCGCAGACCAACGGACAAGCGGAGAGGGTCAACGCCATCATGCAGCAGTACCTGCGATGCTACGCCAATCAACAGCCCTCGACCTGGGTGGACTACCTACCGCTAGCCGAGTTTGCCTACAACAACACGAAGCACGGGTCTACAGGGGTGACACCGTTCTTCGCCAACAATGGGCGCCACCCCAGAACCTTCCCGGGGTTGGAGACCGAGGCAGAGGGGGAGCCACGGGGGGCAGAGCACTTAGCCGCAGAGTTACAGGAGGTCCATGAGCAACTCCGAAGGCACTTGGAACTCGCGAAACACGCCTACAAGATGCAGGCAGACAGGCACAGGAGGGTTGGGGAAGACATACAGGTAGGGGACTGGGTCTGGTTAGGAGCTCAGGCAGTGCCGGCCAGAACGCTAGCTAAGAGGAAGCTAGGACACAAGCAGCTGGGACCTTACCAGGTCGCGGCACAAATCAATCCAGTGGCCTACCGGTTGACACTCCCGGAGGGCTCCAGAATGCACCCAGTCTTTCACAGGTCAGTGCTCACGCCTTACAAGGCGCCCCACAGGTTTCAGGCGCCAGGGAACGCACCAGCTCCACGTAGCCCATCGCCAACAGGGGAGGGACCACAGAGGGCGACGCCACTCAACGAGGTCACAGAGATTTTGGACTCCAGATGGGGGGAAGAGGGAGTTGAATATCTCCTCGCCAGGGAGGGTACTCCGGCCAGCGCCAACGAGTGGGTGCCTTGCTACGCCGTGGAGGAGCACTATCTCAAAGACGAGTTCCATTCGATCTTCCCACACAGACCCATGCCGGCGGAGTATTTCGACGACTGGCTTTTCACACCCACACTGTCAGCCAGCACGTTCCAAGGTTTCTCCTCAGATGAGGAGCCGACGCCGGGGATGAGCTCCCCGGAGGGGTCGCTCTCGGGGTTTGCCACGGACCGCTCCTATTGGTGGGACACTCAACCAGAAGTGGGGTGGAGCAGGGAACTGCTGAGGGGGCCCTTGCACACAGCCTCACCCGAGGGACCGGGTGGAGAGGAGGACATGGACGTGTGGGGGGAGGATCTTGGTTTTGAGCACGACAGCAGAGAAATGGAAGCAGGGGAAGTCGACGTCGACGAACCCATCGTGGGGGGGCCTGATCCCGCGGGCCGGTTGCACACCAGGGGGAGAGAACAGAAGCCAGCACTCACACCCCCAGCGCTGGAGCACCTGGAACCCACACCCGAAGAGGGGGAGGGGGGAAGGGGGGGCTTCGAGGGGGGGATGGATGTCAGAGGCTCAGGAGCAGAAGAGCAGGGGAGAGAGCAGATAGAGAGCGGAGGAGAGGAATCAGAGGGGAGCGTAGGGGAATATGACAGTGGACCGAGAGATTCCATGAGCTTCTCCAGCGAATCAGAAGATTCCCAGGAGAGGGCGCCTATGGTAAGGGCGAGGCGAATCCCAGAGGGGACGATCCATAAACAAGGAACCAGAGGGGAGTCCCAAAGGAGCAGCGGAGGAGTAGGGCCAGTTTCCCCACCAGAGCACAGTGGGGGGGAAGAGTCACGTGAGTCAGGACCATCTTCTCCTCCATCGGGGAGTGGGGAGAAGGAGGGAAGGCCAGGTCCAGCTAGCCTCCCCGAAAGGGGGAGCAGTGACACAAGTGTGACGGTCAGAAGGAAAGTGGGAGGCTGCGCGCGCGCGCCAAGTTCAAATGTGGAGGAGCGCGGGACAGCAGAAAACCCGGATTGGGAGCCAGGTCCTAAAGCCCGAAAGAGGGGGGGGGGAGGAGTCGGGAGAATCAGCGTCAGAAGAATCTCGGAGGGCAGAGACTCCGACTAGCAGAAGGACCCAGAGAAAGAAGGAACAGAGGAAGAGGTGGAGTAAAGCTAGAATCTTAAGCTGGTGTCAGGGGGGCGGAGATTCAGATGGGACTTCTACGGTCTGACGGATAGATGTAGCGTTGCGCGCTGCACGTCTTGAAATGAGACTGAACTTCAATAAAGACTTTTAAACTTGAGCAAGAAGCAGCGTTGGTCTTGTGTGAGCTGGGACCTTGGGCAGCGCTGACAGAAACACATACATAAGTATATAAACCACATGTCTGAAATAGTACAGGAGAGCAATCCTGAAGTCATTTTGACTCTCCCCAATTGACCTCAATATATTTCTCTGCAAGAAGGGAGGAAATGGAGAAAGCCTCCCCTTTGTCTTTTTGCTTACAAATCCTGTCTTAAGGGTGTATTTGTGTATGAACAGGGTGAGCCTGGGACCTGGGACTCAGAAACTTAAGTATTTACCATCACAAAAGAATGGCCAGGTTGCCCAGGTAAAGCAATCAGTGACCATTAACAGATATCCTGGCAAACAGGATTTCTGCTATAGACCACCTCCTTCTGTAATGTTTGCACGATGTTTCGGGGGGTGGTCTTGGTCTGCAGCAGGCTTCCTCATCCTCGGCCCTCCAGATGTTTTTGGCCTACAACTCCCATGATCCCTAGCTAGCAGGGTCAGTGGTTGGGGATGATGGGAATTGTAGTCTCAAAACACCTGGAGGGCTGAGGTTGAGGAAGCCTGGTCTACAGGGTGGGCAATTTCAAAAGTCTATATATGGGCTTGTGCACCATTGTTCTGGGTCCCTCCTCTCTCCTGCGTAGGGTGAGTGAGGACCCTGTTGCAACAGTTTAATAAAGATCAGGCTTACTAGCTGCTTTGCTTCTCAGTTTTCTCTGGCTGGCCTCTGTTATTTTCTCCTACCGATAGGGAACCTACTTAAGGACTCTATACGGGCTCTTGGATACCCAATAAGGGAGAAGGAGCAGGTTTTTTCTATAACACTGACTTTTATACCATTCCTCAGTAAAATTCCGCTCTTCCTTTCACAGTGTTCCCCCAAAACTGAACCCTGTCGTACCCTTCCCAGCCCAAGCTCATCACGTAGGAGCAAGAGGAAACTTTAACTCTATTCACTGCTCACCCCCACGCCCCCGTGTTATGGTGCTCCAAGCTCTGGGTTTCCAACACCTTAAGCAATCTCCTAACAACTATTATTCTCCTGCTAACTTATAAACTCTGATGTCACTTTTTCACAGACTTGATAGCTTAGCCAGCCCCAGAGGCACCATTTGCCTGGGGAGTTTGTAGCCAGGGCTGCTGCAATGAACAGCGGTGGAAGCCTTTGGGAGGCAGAGACGAGAGAGGGCATCGGAGAAGGGAAAGAAGGAAAGAGGGACAGAGGCCAGTGTTGCCCGCGGTACTCTGACTATCATTGAAGGCGCCCCAGGGTGCCACGGCACACTGGTTGAAAACCACTGGCTTAGCCAAATATGAGACGTGGTGAGAATAAACCAAACTTTATTGCTACAATAAAAGCTGAATGTACCAGGCATTTATATGATGGTCTTAATAAGAGTTGCTGGATATTTATATTTCTTTTCCTATCTTATCCTGTCCTGCCTAATCTACCCATTACTCCACAGCACCCACACCAGAGAGGAACAGAAGGGCATGGGCGCTGCATGACAAAAGAACAGATTTACGGTGTATCAATACCATGTCACAGAACTGAAATTCTTCCAGGCTGTTTCAGTCTTCTGTGGCTATAATTCATAGCTCCAACATGTCCTGAGCTGAGGTAGAAGAATACTTTATTGAGAACAGAAAATTTCCTTGTAATTAATAGAGTAGATCCAGATTGTCCCTAGATATTGCTTTTTCATGCCCAGATGACTGCCTCTATTTCCTTAAAGAACACAATATAGCGTCCCTTCCCTTGGCACTGGACATTCCCATTGAAGAGTCGCCATGCAGTGTGGTCCCTTCATCCTCCTGTCTCTCATTGTGGGCCTTTTCGCACCCTGGCCTGAGCTGCTGGGCATCTCTGCGTCAGATACAGGTATGAGCTCTCTCTCCTCTTACAACTTCTAAATCTTATGTGTATCATGGCTGTACCTCCCCCTATTTCTCTCCAATTCTTTAACCTGCCTCTCTGCATAGGGTTGCCCCCTTCCATAAGGCCCAAGTGATGTGGAGCTTGCTTTCTTGTAGGCAACACATGCACCCAATTATATTGATCACGCTATGGGAGTTTGAGGAGCTTGTGTGCCTACAAAGATTCCCTGGGCTGACTTTGCCCAGTGAGTGAACATGTGACCTTGAAAGGAGCTCAATGGATTCTCCATGGTGGCTCAAAATGAAGAGCTGTGGAGTTGTATCCAACATATTTCTACTCAGAGTAGATCCATTCAAATAGATGACTCTAAGTTAAACACGACAATTCATTTCAATGCCTCTATGCGTTGTATACCAGCTGTGGCCCTTGCTTGGGATCAGTGTCAGCACCTGGAATTCTCAGAAGTTGCTGAGAGTAGATCAGTGATACTCTGGTTGTTCTGTGAGTCACTCTTTAAACTTTACACTATGTTCCCGGGGAAGCAACATTCTGGGAACTACAGTGGTACCTCGGGTTAAGTACTTAATTCGTTCCGGAGGTCCGTTCTTAACCTGAAACTGTTCTTAACCTGAAGCACCACATTAGCTAATGTGGCCTCCTTCTGCTGCCGCACCACCAGAGCACGATTTCTGTTCTCATCCTGAAGCAAAGTTCTTAACCCGGGGTACTATTTCTGGGTTAGTGGAGTCTGTAACCTGAAGCGTATGTAACCTGAAGCGTATGGAACCCGAAGTACCACTGTATCAGATTTGGAGTACACCTACCCTTGAATAGTCTGATCTCTCTCTTCAGCAATCTTTGCCAACTAAGCTCAGGGCTCAGGGTGTGGATGTAGGAGTCTTGTTCATGGTTAGTGTTGACTTCTGGCATCCTCAGGAATATGTGTTGTTTCACTACGCCAGCCAAGATACCTTGCAGGTGGTACTCACCAGAGTGGCAGAGAGCGGCATGTTGTTTGGCCCATATTGGATTTGGCACAATGACTCCTATGAGGCACAACCTGGGTCTCTTTGGGAAACTCAGATTTGGAATCAAATTATCCTTGCCTCTGCCACTTCTTTCAGTTATCTGTCTCAGCCAGCTCAAAGGACTGGAACAGAGCTTTTATGGAATCATGCTCTTCTCAATACAAAATCTGTAGTTTTCTTTTGGGTTTTTTGTTTTGTTTGATTTTTGGTTCATAGATAGACAACTTGGCTTCTTCCAGAAGTCTTGGATTTCAGTTTCCCAGCTGACACCCAATGCTAAACTATTGAGAACAGCAAAGTGATTCTCAGCTAGAACTGGATACAGCCCAGTGGTGGGGATGTAAGGTTATTAAAAGCTTCTGGGTAATGATCTATAATGAACTGAAGAAAATGTTTAAACTAACTTTTGTTAAAAAACCTGAAGCTTTTTTACTAGGACTGATAGGAACTGAACTCCCCAAAGAAGATAAGAAAATATTTTTATATGCTACAACAGCTGCCCAAATATTGTTAGCCCAAAGATAGAAGGACAAAAAGATAGCAACAAAAGAAGAATGGCAAATCAAGCTAATGGACTATGCAGAAATGGCAAAATTAACGGCAAAGCTCAGAGACTATGACAATGAGAAGTTTAAAAAAGAGTGGGAATCGTTTATTATTTATGTGCAAAAATACTGTAAACAGGTTGATACATATAAGTAAAGCATTTAAGTAAATGCTTGCAACTTGCAGAAAATTAGATAAAATTAAGGGAAATAATAATTGAAAAGGTTTAAGAATGGATATGCAGAAGAACTTAGTTAATATAAGGAACCAGAAGAGGGTATGGAGGGAAGTCCAGAGATTTAGGGAATCTCAAAGAGAAGGTTTGTGAAAACATATTTGTATAAATTTAGATCTGGTAGAAATGTGAGTTAATTACTGTTTTATTTGTGAGGTGGAGTCACATGGTCAATGTCATTGCTTTCTGTGTTTCAGACTTTGATATAATGTTTATATGAGGCTTGCCTTTCTTTGCTTTTACCCACCAGATGGTCTACCTGATATATGCAAACTCCCTAAGAAAGTAGGAAGATGCAGAGCAAGTTTTCCACGTTTTTTCTTCAATATTGAAACCCTGAAGTGTGAGGAGTTCGATTTCGGTGGCTGTAAAGAGAATGCAAATAACTTTCTGAATGAAAATGAATGCTATCAGAAATGTGGACGCTTTGGTAAGAACAAATAACTTGCTGTTTTAGGGCAGGAGCTGTGAACATTTTGGGGCAAATGGGCACATTTCAAAATTTGAGAAAGTCTGATGGGTGCATCTCCCCTTTTCTTGAAAACATGAAAGGCCTCCAAGTACAATATTATTATCTCTCTCTCCAAACCCCTCCATACAAACCCAGAAAGGCAACATCCTCTCCCCTTAAAACCTAAACACAACTGAACAAAAAGGATTGTTTGAAATGATTTTTGGTACATTTTACATTTTATTTGAGACCACTGAACAAGACTTATGGTCAAAAAGCCTTTGACAAACAGAATGTCTGAGAAGATAAAGATCAATTAAAATAAAATAATGTTTATCATTACAGTGGTACCTTGGGTTAAGTACTTAATTCGTTCCGGAGGCCCGTTCTTAACCTGAAACTGTTCTTAACGTGAAGCACCACTTTAGCTAATGGGGCCTCCCTCGGCTGACACGCCGCCAAAGCAAGATTTCTGATCTCATCCTGAAGCAAAGTTCTTAACCCGAGGTACTATTTCTGGGTTAGTGGAGTCTGTAACCTGAAGCGTATGGAACCTGAAGTACCACTGTACTCAATAACAGCCGAACTCAATGTCTGTTCTCAGTTGCTTTTTGACTGACCAGTCTTCTCCAGTAGAAGATAAACCATACAGAATACAGTAACATCAACTTCAGTATAGCTGCAAATAATATCATATACCTATTTTATGATGTGCTGCAACATAAGTATCTTTCCAGCTTTTCAAACTGAGAAATCTAAAGTACTGAGCCTACTCTCAGGCAGCCATGGCCAGACTCCAGAAGGGATTCTTCCTTCAGGTAGAAAATATCTGACAGGGCTGGTGCAAAATCTAGCCACTCCCTGTCTCCATGGCTCTTTAGCGCAACCCCAGGGCATGGGCAGATAGCAACAGATTGCAATTGCATGAACTGCAATTCCCGTGCAGAGTTCCAAAGGAAAAGCACACACTAAGGCAGCAGAATTCTTCAGTTACAGTTTACTGAGGTCTAAAAGCGTACAGGATTTTACTGGATCCCCAGTAAAGTCCCAAAACTTCAGCTCCTAAGACCTCATCCAGTTACAGAAGCAAAGAAACAGACAGTATAACAGAAAGCATAGAAAGAGACACAGAACTGCTCTGTAGGCAGGAAATATATCATCTGCCTCTGAGCGTTGACCATGAGCCCCACAGACTCACGAGATAAACAACAGCTGCAAGCTTGTATTTGAGAACATTCAAGAAAGTTCTGCACCCATAAAACTCACAATGCTTGACGATATCATCCCTTGAAAGGAAAATGAACCATGGCATCTGTTTCTGAAGGAAGATCTGTTCACCTCTTATCACCTTGAGTCGCTCCTGAGATATACTGTGTACTGTGCTTTTACCTTCTTCCTAATGCTTCATCTTTGCTCTGGGTTGCCCTGGGCTCTCTGGGAGAGGAAAGGGGACGGGGGCATCTTCTTCTTCTTCTTCTTCTTCTTCTTCTTCTTCTTCTTCTTCTTCTTCCTCCTCCTCCTCCTCCTCCTCCTTCTTCTTCTTCTTCATCTTCATCTTCATCTTCATCTTCGTCGTCTTCTTTCTTCTTCTTCTTCAACTTCTTCTTCTTCTTCTTTGTATCATTTGATCCACCACAAAGATTCTCTCTTTCTTCCACTGTAGTGAAGGAGGAGTAATATTTTGGCATCCTCAAAAATGCCCCCTGCTCATGTGAAAGAAGACAACAGCTAAATTCCAGATGTCCTTCCATTCACCTCAGCTGAATATTCTGAATAAGTGCAACAGTAGTTCAGCATCCTCTGTATTCTGGTTCTTGAGTATGGGGTTTTGTCCACATTAATTCATCTGCTATTAAATCCACATTAATGCTGTTAAGTGTCTTCTATGGCTTACTATTTTTTTGTTGGAAGCTTAGATGACTTTATTTACAAAAATATTTATATGTTGCTATATCATCTAAATATCAAAGTGATTTACATTATCTACATACATCATAAAACATGTAAAAAAAAATTAGATCAGAGAACATCAACTAACCATTAAGTATTTTCTTAAATGCTGGCATAAACCTGTCATTATAAAAATGTTTTCACAAGGCCTTTAAACATTCACAGACTGCGCAATCTCTGTTGGCTGAGCAGTCCTTAGGACTGGGGAAATCGCTAAAGGTTTGGATTCTTGTTGTCAGATGAGCCTCACCAACTCCAGGGACAAGACATGAAGCTCCTCCAGATGATCTAAGTGTTTGAGCTGACAGATGAGATGTTAGGCTGCCCTTAGGTATTTTGGACTTGTAAATTACCTTAATGCAAAGACAACGAACTTGGCTCGGTAGTAGATGCGCAGCCAGTGTAGACCTTTTAACAATTCTGTCACCCTTTTGCACCAACTGCAGCTTTCAGATTAGGCCGAAGGGCAGCCCCACATAGATCACATTGCTGTAATCCAGCCTCAAGGTTACCAACATGCGGCCAGACTTTCCCTGTCCAGGAGCAGCCATAGCTGGCCAATCAGGCAGAGCTGTCAAAAGGAACTCCTAGATGCAAAGGACACCTGGGCGAACCCTCCAGAGCTGCCTTGCGTATCTCCTGGTCATGGGAACCACCCTCCCAAAGGGCATTTGTCTTCATCTGGAAGTGTCCTGGGAGGGATTTTAATTCAGTTTTAATTTTAAGAACAGCATAACCCTTTCTACTGCCATGATGTGAGCTTACAGTTTGCAGGTATGGATAGGCGACTAACACAACTTGAGTGCTGATGTCTAGTGTGAACACAATGAAGGAAAGAAAGTACTGCAAAGTAGCCTGGGCTAGTTCTTATGGAATCGATGGCTTGTGAGAAGTGTATAAAGGCGTGTGCACCAACCACTTCAACTATGAAAGCCAGAGTCGGGGGGTGGTGCAGTCTGTAATTCACCACCCACCTGGAATGTGTGGATAAAAAGCACAGGGGGAGCAACACAGTTGGACAGCAAGCATTCACACGTTACACCCCCTCCCCATTAGGAGTCTGTGGTCACACCCACACTAGACATCTAAAACAGACTTGTACCATGTTGCCAGTCCTGGCTTCCCCCAAAGAGTACCAGGAACCCTAGTTCTTTAAGGGTGCCGAGAGTGGTTAGGAGAGCCCACCCTGAGAAATAATTTTGAGAGCCCTTAAGCAACTCCACGTCCCAGGATTTTTTGTGGAATGGGCTTGGTGGTGACAAAGAATGAGGACATAATGCCTGTTGGACATTTTCAGTGTCAGCACTTGGAATTCTTGGGGAGATGCTGGCATCGGAGCAGCTTACTTCCAGACATGCTCATGTGGCCATCCAGAGATTAAATAACAATCTTTTCCAGCCAAGTCAAGACTGTTCTTTTTCTCTGGCTGAATTAAAAATGGAATAAATGGTTCCAAATCTATCCCCCCGCCATGAGGTATGTGTGTATAACATGTTGCATGAACTTCATGTTTACATTGACATTGAGAGTCTGTTGAGCAACCTTCACCAATCTGAGCTGGCAGGGGCTGGTGGGAGTTGTAGTTCAATACATCTGCAGGGCACCTAGTTGGCGAACACTGCTGTCGACCGTAAGCACTCTTATGATCTGTTCTCAGGCCTTGCTATATGCAGTTGAAAGAAAAGAAAAAACCGGAAGAAGGCCATAAACTTTGCATGACCAAGATCAGGTTTGTATCAACATCCTATCACGGAACTGAAACATTTGAGAGTTCCAATGTGTCCCTATTTGATGTGGAAGAATACTTTAATGAGAACAGGAAATTACATTGGAATCATTAGAGTAGATCCAGAGTGTCCCTAGACATTGGTAATTCATTTTTTCATGCCCAATTGATGGGCTCCATTTCCTTAAAGAACATGATATAGCATCCCTTCCCCTGGCACGGGACATTCTTATCGAAGAGTCACCATCCTCCTGTCTGTCATTGTGGGCCTTTTCGCACCCTGGCCTGAGCTGCTGGGCATCTCTGCATCGGATACAGGTATAATAATAATAATAATAATAATAATAATAATAATAATAATAATAATTTTTATTTATATCTCGCCCTCCCCAGCCGAAGCCGGGTTCAGGGCGGCTAACAACACTAAAATAGTGCAAGATTCTAAAAACATAAAAATTAATTAAAATCAAAGTTGATGGCAACCATAAACTAAAGTTCTGTAAAGATTGCCAAAGGAGGGAGTCAGGCTGCGCCCTGACCAAAATCCTGGTGGAACAGCTCTGTCTTGCAGGCCCTGTGGAAAAATGTCAAGTCCTGCAGGGCCCTTGTCTCTTGTGACAGAGCGTTCCACCAGGTTGGAGCCACAGCCGAAAAAGCCCTGGCTTTAATTGAGGCCAGCCTAAACTCTCTGTGGCCTGGGACCTTCAAGATGTTTATATTTGAATACTGTAAGTTCCTCTGTGGGGCATACCAGGAGAGGCGGTCCCGTAGGTACGAGGGTCCTAGGCTGTATAGGGCTTTGAAGGTTAAAACCAGCACCTTAAACCTGATCCTGTACTCCACCGGGAGCCAGTGCAGCTGCTATAGCACCAGATGAATGTGATCTCACAGCGAGGATCCCGTAAGGAGTCTCGCTGTGGCGTTCTGCACCCGCTGGAGTTTCTGGGTCAGTCTCAAGGGCAGCCCCACGTAGAGCGAGTTACAATAATCCAGTCTGGAGGTGACCATCACGTGGATCACAGTGGCTAGGTCAGGGCGAGAGAGGTAAGGAGCCAACTGCTTAGCTTGGCGGAGATGAAAAAATGCCGCCTTTGTTATAGCTGCACCTCCATGGAGAGGGAGGTATCGAAGATTACACCCAAACTCTTAACGGACTGTGCTGGCACTAATTGCACCCCCGCAAGAGATGGGAGTTGCCCCCTCAATCCCATATCGTCCCGTCCCAGTCAGAGGACCTCTGTCTTCGAAGGATTTAGCTTCAACCGGCTCCCACGTAACCATCCAGCCACAGCTTCCAAACATCTGGTCAGTGTGTCTGGGGCCGAGTCAGGATGGCCATCCATCAACAGATAGAGTAGGGTGTCATCAGCATACTGATGGCAGCCCGGCCCAAAACTCCGGACAAGCTGGGCGAGGGGGCGCATAAAGATGTTAAAAAGCATCGGGGAGAGTATCGAACCCTGAGGCACTCCACACACCAAGGAGTGGCGCGATGACAATTCCCCCCCAAGCGCCACCCTCTGTCCCCGACCAGAGAGAAACGAGCACATCTTTTGTGTATCATGGCTTTACCTCCCCCTATCTCTCTCCAGTTCTTTAACCCACCTCTCTACTTAGGGTTGCCCCCCTCCTTAAGGTCCAAGGGACATGGAATTTGATTTTCCCCAAGCGACAAATGTACCCACTTATATTGATATTTCTATAACAGCTGGAAGCCCAAGCAACATCCTGAATTTGCCCAGTGAGCAATTACGTGCGCTTGATCAAATCTGGATCTTCAAAGGAGCTCCATGGCTTCTCCATGGCTTGGTGGCTTAAATCTGTGGTGGGTCAAGATGAAGACCTGTGGGGTTGTAACCAATGACGGTTCACTTAGAGTAGATCCATTCAAATAGATGACTCTATAAGTTAAACAAGGCAATTAATTCCAATGCATTTTTGGATAGTTGAATTTCATGACATGGAATCCTCAGAAAGATGCTGGCATTCTAGCACTCTGCCCAAGACCATAGTAGACCAGTGATACTCTGGTTGTTCTGTGAGTCACTATTTAAACTTTATACTATGTTCCCAGGGAAGCAAAATTCTGGGAACACTCAGATTTGGAGTAACCTTACCCTTGAATAGTCTGATCTCTCTCTTCAGCAATCTTTGCCAACTAAGCTCAAATCAGCCATGGTTCAGGGTGTGGACATATGAGCTTTGTTCATGGTTAGTGTTGACTTCTGGCATCCTCAGGAATATGGTGTTGTGTCACTGCACCAGCCAAGATACCTTGCAGGTGGTGCTCTCCGGAGTGGCAGAGAGCAGCATGATGTTTGGCCCATATTGGTACTGGCCCTTGCCCAGGAAAGGACGCAAGAAAGTTCCTGTGCTTAAGACCAAAAGCCAGTGGCCCTTTCTTCATACACGCGGATGGCTCTCGCCTGTCAAAGCACCAGTTCACGAGGGTTATACGCAAGGGAATCGCTGCCATGGGGCTCCCATCTGGGGAGTACGCCGCACATTCTTTCCGCATCGGGGCTGCAACCACTGCTGTGCACATGGGTTTACAGGCGGAGAGGATAATGGATATGGGACGGTGGAAGTCGAACGCTTACAGGGGATACATCCAGAAACCATGCTAACGTTCCCTCCCCATCAGCCCCTGACCCGGCTCTCTTACTCTTTTATTTTCAGCTGTCGGGGCGGTGCGTCTGTGGATCATCGGCCACAGCATTGTCCACTGGGTGAGATTGCGTGCGGTCACCAGGGGCTGGGGCAGTGATCTGCAGCTCCTAAACAATGTTGAAGAACAAAGCAGGAAGCATAGAAGATTTGGGGATAAATTAAGGAATGCCCTCCTCTAAGTGTGCAGCTGGTGCTGTGCTTTAAACAGGGGGTGGGAGGCAAGTTCCTTGCTAGAGATTATTAGGAAATGGATTGGAAAGAAAAACTGCTAATATTATAATACCGTTATGCAAGTCTGTTGCTTGTTGCAGTGACGTAGAATGGGAGGGGGCAGAGGGGCTGTTGTCCCGGGCACAAAATTTGGGGGTGGCATAAAAATTCAAAAGAAAAATAAACCACTTTGAGGTTGTTGTTTTTTAAAAAGCACAATCAACTGGTGTCAAGCAGTGTAAAAATTATATGGAATAAATAAATAATAATAATAAAAATAAAATAAACAGCCGCTGACCCTGTCCCCTCTCCCTGCTGGGAAGACCCTTCCCCACCACCATCGTTGCCCAGCCCTGATAGGAACCATGGGTTAGGGCAGAGCTTTCTAAACTGTGCGTCGCAACACATTAGTGTGTCTTGCAAACACTCCCCATTCTCCTCCTGGGGCTGGAAAGCGGTTAGTTTAACCTCTGGTTTGCTAGTAAAACTGAATTACTGTGTCCCGAAATGATGCATGTCTAAAAAGTTTGTCACCAACGTGAAAAGTTTGGAAAGCTCTGGATTAGGGAGAGCCCCGGGCACTGGCAATCCACGCTACGCCCCAGTCTTATTGTAAACTACAACCTCCAGTTTGTAATTAACGTAAGGTTGCCATATGTCCAGAATTTCCTGGACATGTGCCCAGGGAAAATTTTTGGATAATCAGCAAAATATCCTGGATTTATAGCTCAACAACTTTGAGTTTCCATAAAAAATTAACTTTTGTGTCCTGAATTTTAGTTCTAGAAATATGGCAACCCTAAATTAACACCAAGCCACAATTCTTTGAAAGCAAAACTAAACTCAGCAGAAGTCGTCCTCCTGGGAGGAGGAAAATGGAGGAGGCAGCAAGTGAGCTCAAGGCTTTGTTTAGACTCATAGAAGCTTGAAATATACTCAGAGTCGCAAAGTGATTTCATGCTCTTTATTCAGCTCATAGTGGTGAGGAGGAATGAATGAAAGTCCCCTCACCGTATCTGCTTTATATACATTATTTACACAATGGGCTGCACATGATTGGCTAATTCCGGAATTCTACTGTAAGCCAATCAGGTTGTGGATTCACTTCTATCTGGAGCATGATTGGGTGGTTCCTGCCAACCAATCATACTGCTGCATTGTTCTAGGCCCAAGCAGACTGCTGCATTCTGAATCCTATTGTTCTAGGACCAATCAGACTGCTGCCTTTTGGATCCTATTGTTCTAGGACCAATCAGACTGCCGCAGTTTGGATCCTATTCAACTCAGTACATAACAAAGCTCATCTACGTACAGCTAAACCAAGCTTTAGTGTCCCATGTGTACTGGGCTGTGAATTAAGAAAGGCACCATGGGTTCCAGTGTAATGTTGCAGAAGATCATGTAGGGACAGAACTCTAAGACTATTCAGTTCAACTACCTGAAATAGTACAATGTCTTAGAATGTTTTGGTGTCCACCTAGAATATATTTGACACTTACGTGTTTATAGTCATAGACAACAGTTGCTGAGGTCGTATTGCTCTGGATATGAAAGGCAGCAACACTTTCCTGGTTATTCACCATCACAGTTTGCTCAACCACTTCGCCATCTCCTCTACTACTAGTGATTTTAATTATCTACAAAGGAGACAAGTTTCAGCAGGGAAATGCATTTTCTATGTTCCTGGTACTTTGCATGGGTGATCTCGAAGCACAAATCTGAAGCATTTTAGCTGGTGCTATAGAGTCATATCAAAATAAAGACGACATGGCAAGCATTTGGCAAGCATGGCAACCTCATGCATTTAATAAACACACAAGCACTTTTCAGATGATTAATATGTGTGTAGCAGTGATGGATTAAATTTTAATCTCTAAATAAATGCCGAATTGGCAATCGTAGAGAAGGGAAGTTGTCTGTTCCCCTAATTCCCCATGTTTCTGTGTACATTACTGAGGTCCAATTAAATTCCTTAACAATGATGTAAGCGTATTTATTATAGAGAGTCTTGATTCTGGTGTAACTATTTCCACCTTCAAATAACTTGTGGAGGGAGGAATAATGCGGTTCCTTCCACCGTGTCCCTGTGTGCATGGGCAAAGGTTTTCTCCACTTATGCTGCTAGAGATCTTTTAGTTGGAGGACCTGGGATTTAGAACTTTGGGCTGGTATCTGGCAATTTGTGCACTTAAATCCTAAACTAAACCAAGTCCCAAATAACCCAACAGACCAGGGAATAGGGAACCTGTGTCCCTCCACATGCTGTTGGATTACATTTCCCATCAGCCTTGACCCTTGGCTATGATGACTGGGGCTGATGGGAGCTGGAATTCAATAACATCTGGAGAGTCACAGGTTCCCAACCCTTGGTCTAAGGATTCCAGAGATAATGGGTTGTATCCTGCTAAATTCTTCTCAGATTGGATCCATTGACATTAATGAACCTAAGTTAGTCATGTTCATTAATTTCAAGGGATCTACTTGGAGTGGGATCAGCACTGGATGCAACCCAGTGTATGTGAGACACTTTGAACACTCCAAAACACTTTATGAAATGGTAATATGACGATATCCCAAATGGAAACCCCATATTGAGAGGATGTGTACTTCTGCATCTCAAATATTCTCAACAAAGTCATTTGACTTCATGACCTCCTTCTCATCCAAAATCAGACTGGCAGGGTTCATCAGCACCAACACTGGCCCTGCACATCACCCTATGGAATGAGTGGCTGGTCTGCAAGCCATGTTTAAATTTCCTATAATCTGTCAGAGTGATTCTCCCTTGGACACTGTGAGGAATTTCAAATGATGATCAGTAGCTTAGCCGCTGATGGCCAATGATCAGCCTTACTCTTTTGAATGACACTAGCTTTCTTTTCAGTCTTCTACTCACCTTTTCGGTGTGTTGCTGCGTCATGTAAACGCCAATGAGAATCGCTCCAATAATGATAATGGCCAGAAGCACCAGGATGACAGAGATGAGGATCATTTGCTTCCTGTCCTTAGGCACTCTGGGTATAAACCTGAGGGCCTGGGAAAGAGAGACAGGGGCTTAGCCAGGAAAGGACAGACCATTACTCTCTCCACCCACAGATTCCCATTCATATGGCACTTTCTGAGACAGTGAGCTGCAACACAGTTTAAGCAGGACAGCCATGGGAGCTTCTTATTTCAAGTAAAGGCTTTTTGTGAGGAAGGTTATATTTTAATACTAAAAAAAGGAACCATTTCTTGAAACACGAATCAAGTAACAGGTCTAGAGAATGCAGAAATCATAATTAATTTCTGTGCCTACCTTAGAATGGTAGGATTTGCAGGATTGTGCCTTGCACAGAATTAAAACTTAATATTTTGGGATAATTGGTGAGTAATTTTAGCTGCAATTCTACGGCCCATGGGATCGTGCCCAAGGGGCCATAGGATACATCAGAGCTCCTTTTGCAGTCTTGGGGACTGAGACTAGCAGTGGCTTTTCAGGTTTTCAGGCAGGATTTCCGCCCAGCCCTATCTGGGGACACCAGGGAATTGACCCCAGGACCTTTTGCATGCAAAAATGTGCCCAACCATCGAGCTTTCTCCTGTGCTCCTCAGGGAAGCAAGCTAGTTTAAGAGGGTGCAGACCAGGCTACATAGGACGTGGGTGGTGCTGTGATCTAAACCACATTGCCTCTTCGGCTTGCCAACTGGAAGGTTGGCAGTTCAAATCCCCATGCTGGAGTGAGCTCCTGTTGCTCTGTCCCAGCTTCTGCCAACCTAGCAGTTTGAAAACATACCTGTGGCAGGAAGGTAATCATCATTTCTGTGCGCTGTGGCATCTGCCACGGTGTTCTGTTGCGCCAGAAGTGGTTTAGTTATGCAGGCCACATGACCTGGAAAGCTGTCTTTGGACAAACGCCGGCACCCTTGGCCTGAAAGTGAGATGAGCACCGCAACCCCATAGTCGTCTTTGACTGGACTTAACCATTCAGGGGTCCTTTACCTTTTACCTTTACCTTTTTACATAGGACACACAGCTCTGTCATCTTCAACCGAAACTTGAAACTGGTGCCTCATCCTGCCTAATGATATGGCAGGCCGTACTTGGCATTCTGTGTCAACATCTGTCAGTTTTGCTACTGAGTTACTATCAAAATTAGTTCTCTAGCACACCCCAAATACCATTTTCTGCCAAATAGGTTCCCTGCCCACCAAAAAATCTAGAGTACTTACTATGGGTTCTGATGACATGTTGACCTGACAGTCGACTTTGGAGTCCATCTCTGCTGCGATGTCAAATGAAAACTACCGTAGCCAGTTCACTTTTATAGGAAGATCTATGGGCAGGATGAGGCCAAAGGTTCCTGACAAACTCGATCATGGGAAATATGATCACCAGTAATTACATCTGACCTGGCATTTGACCTCCTTTAGCTGAAGGGGGAATTTCTATTTGAGCAGTATACCATGGAGAGAGCTTTAGAAAGCACAGCAAACCCCCACCCCCACAAAAACTAGAATTTTCACATTTTTAACAGTGACTTAGCAACTGATTACCCAACATATTGAGGTTCTCTCTTAAATTTGTTAATCAAGGGTTGTAGCCAACTAAGGTATACTCGGAATAGACCTATTGAAATTAATGAACTTAAGTTAGTCATGTCCATTAACTCTAGTAGGTTGGCTGTGAGTAGGGCTTGAATTGGATACAGCCCCAATTATTTAACTATAATGGGTTCAGGAAGTCCCTGATATCTATTGGTAGATGTTGTTGAGCTACAACTCCTGCTGGCATAGCCGATGGCCAGGGATGATACATCTGGAGGACCACAGGTTCCCCATCCCATCTGAGTGTTTTCCGGGAAATGGGAAGTTGTAAGTTTGATGGGGATTAGAACCTCTAGGAGGAAGGAAGCTGGAATGAAGGGAGACCACAGGGAGGAGAGCTGAAGGGAAGGGATAGTGAGAGTAACCAGGGAGACCCTGCCCATGTGACAGGAAGACTGCGACCATGTTGTTGTTTTCCCTTGCTCCCCCTCAATACGCATATCTGCTAAAATACTGGGAAACAAAAGGAAGTTACAATGGTTATCTTATCAGGTGGCCAGTTTAGCAGCTTTTATAGCCCTAGTTATTGGGGAAATCTACCTGTATACACAACTGATAAGCATAGGTTTATGATGCTGAGTGCAACCAGAAAGTCTTCCATGTGCAACTGTAAAACGTCAGCCTTACAAATGGAAATTGCTACCTGCATACAAAACCGACAAGGGTACATTTTTTGATGCTGCACCCGAGGCTACAGGCCTCCATTTTCCGCATCCTTGCTGTCACACGGAAGAAGAGATTCTGTACATATATCTGTCTACTCCTGTAGATAGCTATTTTATGGGACACCTTTATATACAGGCACCCCCCCATTTGCATGAGGGTGGTGTTCCAGGTCATTGTGCATGTCATCAGGATGTGCGTAAGCTTGCCCTGCCCTGTTTCACCCCCGTTCTGCCCCATGCTGAAAACGGCACCCCCTCCAACATGTCTCTGATGAGAATAGAGATGTCCCATTCCATAATTATAATTTTACTTTTTATACCCCACACATCTTATTGGGTTGCCCCAGCACTCTGGGCAGCTTCCAACATATATAAAAAACATAATACAGTGCTACCTTGGGTTAAGAACTTAATTTGTTCTGGAGGTCCATTCTTAACCTGAAACTGTTTTCAACCTGAAGCACCACTTTAGCTAATGTGGGCTCCTGCTGCTGCTGCACCTCCAGAGCACAATTTCTGTTCTCATCCTGAAGCAAAGTTCTTAACCTGAGGTACTATTTCTGGGTTAGCGGAGTCTGTAACCTGAAGCGTATGTAACCTGAAGTGTATGTAACCTGAGGTACCACTGTAAAATATTAAACATTCAGAATACATCCCTATACAGGATTGCCTTCAGACAGTTCAGGGGTTACATAACTCCATACCCTCCAACATTTCTCCACTGAAAATAGGGACATCCTAAGGAAAAGCGGGACATTCTGGGACGCAATCAGAAACCGGGACAGCTTCTCTAAATCAGGGAAGTCCCTGGAAAATAGGGACACTTGGAGGGCCTGAAACTGTGCACACATCTGTGGTTGCACACATGCCAATCGCACACAAAAGGGGGTTTGCCTGTATATAAGAAAAGCAATTCAAATAATTATCCACCACTTTTTGGTAGTCACACCCACCCTCCTGGCAGATGTAGACATCTGAAGGCAGCCCTGATTTGGGAAGCTTTTAATGTTTGATGTGTGTGTGTTTTCTTTCACTCTATATTTTTGTTGGAAACCTCCCAGAGTGGCTGAGACAACAAAAGCATATTATGTTAGCAAATGTGTTTGGTTTTTTTGTATGTTTTAATAATAATAATAATACATTTTATTTGTATCCCACCCTCCCTGGCCAAAGCCAGGCTCAGAGTGGCTTACATCATATAAATAAGACAATATGCATAATACAATATGCAAATAAAATAACATTCGACATTCATTACAATTATATAGAATAATATTTTGTATGTTAAATGGTATAGTTTAATTATGGAGACGTGATAGGAAACTGAGCACAGCCTTATTGTAATACTGTACATTGTTCCTGATGTTATAAGAATCCTATGGTCCCAAATATGAAATAAATATTCATAAATGTATAAGGAAACACATACATAAGTATATAAACCACATGTCTGAAATAGTACAGGAGAGCAATCCTGAAGTCATTTTGACTCTCCCCAATTGACCTCAATATATTTCTCTGCAAGAAGGGAGGAAATGGAGAAAGCCTCCCCTTTGTCTTTTTGCTTACAAATCCTGTCTTAAGGGTGTATTTGTGTATGAACAGGGTGAGCCTGGGACCTGGGACTCAGAAACTTAAGTATTTACCATCACAAAAGAATGGCCAGGTTGCCCAGGTAAAGCAATCAGTGACCATTAACAGATATCCTGGCAAACAGGATTTCTGCTATAGACCACCTCCTTCTGTAATGTTTGCACGATGTTTCGGGGGTGGTCTTGGTCTGCAGCAGGCTTCCTCACCCTCGGCCCTCCAGATGTTTTTGGCCTACAACTCCCATGATCATCCCTAGATAGCAGGGTCAGTGGTTGGGGATGATGGGAATTGTAGTCTCAAAACACCTGGAGGGCTGAGGTTGAGGAAGCCTGGTCTACAGGGTGGGCAATTTCAAAAATCTATATATGGGCTTGTGCACCATTGTTCTGGGTCCCTCCTCTCTCCTGCGTAGGGTGAGTGAGGACCCTGTTGCAACAGTTTAATAAAGATCAGGCTTACTAGCTGCTTTGCTTCTCAATTTTCTCTGGCTGGCCTCTGTTGTTTTCTCCTACCGATAGGGAACCTACTTAAGGACTCTATACGGGCTCTTGGATACCCAATAAGGGAGAAGGAGCAGGTTTTTTCTATAACACTGACTTTTATACCATTCCTCAGTAAAATTCCGCTCTTCCTTTCACAGTGTTCCCCCAAAACTGAACCCTGTCGTACCCTTCCCAGCCCAAGCTCATCACGTAGGAGCAAGAGGAAACTTTAACTCTATTCACTGCTCACCCCCACGCCCCCGTGTTATGGTGCTCCAAGCTCTGGGTTTCCAACACCTTAAGCAATCTCCTAACAACTATTATTCTCCTGCTAACTTATAAACTCTGATGTCACTTTTTCACAGACTTGATAGCTTAGCCAGCCCCAGAGGCACCATTTGCCTGGGAAGTTTGTAGCCAGGGCTGCTGCAATGAACAGCGGTGGAAGCCTTTGGGAGGCAGAGACGAGAGAGGGCATCAGAGAAGGGAAAGAAGGAAAGAGGGACAGAGGCCAGTGTTGCCCGCGGTACTCTGACTATCATTCAAGGCGCCCCAGGGTGCCACGGCACACTGGTTGAAAACCACTGGCTTAGCCAAATATGAGACGTGGTGAGAATAAACCAAACTTTATTGCTACAATAAAAGCTGAATGTACCAGGCACTTATATGATGGTCTTAATAAGAGTGGCTGGATATTTATATTTCTTTTCCTATCTTATCCTGTCCTGCCTAATCTACCCATTACTCCACAGAACCCACATCAGAGAGGAACAGAAGGGCATGGGCGCTGCATGACAAAAGAACAGATTTACGGTGTATCAATACCATGTCACAGAACTGAAATTCTTCCAGGCTGTTTCAGTCTTCTGTGGCTATAATTCATAGCTCCAACATGTCCTGAGCTGAGGTAGAAGAATACTTTATTGAGAACAGAAAATTTCCTTGTAATTAATAGAGTAGATCCAGATTGTCCCTAGATATTGCTTTTTCATGCCCAGATGACTGCCTCTATTTCCTTAAAGAACACAATATATAGCGTCCCTTCCCTTGGCACTGGACATTCCCATTGAAGAGTCGCCATGCAGTGTGGTCCCTTCATCCTCCTGTCTCTCATTGTGGGCCTTTTCGCACCCTGGCCTGAGCTGCTGGGCATCTCTGCGTCAGATACAGGTATGAGCTCTCTCTCCTCTTACAACTTCTAAATCTTATGTGTATCATGGCTGTACCTCCCCCTATTTCTCTCCAATTCTTTAACCTGCCTCTCTACATAGGGTTGCCCCCTTCCATAAGGCCCAAGTGATGTGGAGCTTGCTTTCTTGTAGGCAACACATGCACCCAATTATATTGATCACGCTATGGGAGTTTGAGGAGCTTGTGTGCCTACAAAGATTCCCTGGGCTGACTTTGCCCAGTGAGTGAACATGTGACCTTGAAAGGAGCTCAATGGATTCTCCATGGTGGCTCAAAATGAAGAGCTGTGGGGTTGTATCCAACATATTTCTACTCAGAGTAGATCCATTCAAATAGATGACTCTAAGTTAAACACGACAATTCATTTCAATGCCTCTATGCGTTGTATACCAGCTGTGGTCCTTGCTTGGGATCAGTGTCAGCACCTGGAATTCTCAGAAGTTGCTGGCATTCTAGCACCCTGCCCAAGGCCACAGTAGATCAGTGATACTCTGGTTGTTCTGTGAGTCACTCTTTAAACTTTACACTATGTTCCCGGGGAAGCAACATTCTGGCAACTACAGTGGTACCTCGGGTTAAGTACTTAATTCGTTCCGGAGGTCCGTTCTTAACCTGAAACTGTTCTTAACCTGAAGCACCACATTAGCTAATGGGGCCTCCTGCTGCTGCCGCACCACCGGAGCACGATTTCTGTTCTCATCCTGAAGCAAAGTTCTTAACCCGGGGTACTATTTCTGGGTTAGTGGAGTCTGTAACCTGAAGCGTATGTAACCTGAAGCGTATGGAACCCGAAGTACCACTGTATCAGATTTGGAGTACACCTACCCTTGAATAGTCTGATCTCTCTCTTCAGCAATCTTTGCCAACTAAGCTCAGGGCTCAGGGTGTGGACGTAGGAGTCTTGTTCATGGTTAGTGTTGACTTCTGGCATCCTCAGGAATATGTGTTGTTTCACTACGCCAGCCAAGATACCTTGCAGGTGGTACTCACCAGAGTGGCAGAGAGCGGCATGTTGTTTGGCCCATATGGTTTTGTTTGATTTTTGGTTCATAGATAGACAACTTGGCTTCTTCCAGAAGTCTTGGATTTCAGTTTCCCAGCTGACACCCAATGCTAAACTATTGAGAACAGGAAAGTGACTCTCAGCTAGAACTGGATACAGCCCAGTGGTGGGGATGTAAGGTTATTAAAAGCTTCTGGGTAATGATCTATAATAAACTGAAGAAAATGTTTAAACTAACTTTTGTTAAAAAACCTGAAGCTTTTTTACTAGGACTGATAGGAACTGAACTCCCCAAAGAAGATAAGAAAATATTTTTATATGCTACAACAGCTGCCCAAATATTGTTAGCCCAAAGATAGAAGGACAAAAAGATAGCAACGAAAGAAGAATGGCAAATCAAGCTAATGGACTATGCAGAAATGGCAAAATTAATGGCAAAACTCAGAGACTATGACAATGAGAAGTTTAAAAAAGAGTGGGAATTGTTTATTATTTACCGGTATGTGCAAAAATCCTGTAAACAGGTTGATACATATAAGTAAAGCATTTAAGTAAATGCTTGCAACTAGCAGAAAATTAGATAAAATTAAGGGAAATAATAATTGAAAAGGTTTAAGAATGGATATGCAGAAGAACTTAGTTAATATAAGGAACCAGAAGAGGGTATGGAGGGAAGTCCAGAGATTTAGGGAATCTCAAAGAGAAGGTTTGTGAAAACATATTTGTATAAATTTAGATCTGGTAGAAATGTGAGTTAATTGCTGTTTTTATTTGTGAGGTGGAGTCACATGGTCAATGTCATTGCTTTCTGTGTTTCAGACTTTGATATAATGTTTATATGAGGCTTGCCTTTCTTTGCTTTTACCCACCAGATTGTCTACCTGATATATGCAAACGCCCTAAGAATGTAGGAAGATGCAGAGCACGTTTACCACGTTTTTTCTTCAATATTGAAACCCTGAAGTGTGAGGAGTTCATTTTCGGTGGCTGTGGAAATAATGCAAATAACTTTCTGACTGAAAGTCAATGCTATCAGGAATGTAGATGCTTTGGTAAGAACAAATAACTTGCTGTTTTAGGGCAGGAGCTGTGAACATTTGGGGCACATTTCAAAATTTGAGAAACTCTGATGGGTGCATGTCCCCTTTTCTTGAAAACATGAAAGGCCTCCAAGTACAATATTATTATCTCTCTCTCCGAACCCCTCCATACAAACCCAGAAAGGCAACATCCTCTCCCCTTAAACATAACTGAAGAGAAATCATTGTTTGAAATGATTTTTGGTACATTTTTACATATTGCAAATTTTATTTGAGACCACTGAACAAGACTTATGGTCAAAAAGCCTTTGGCTTATTTTTCTTAAGGTATCTTAGCACAATGACAAACAGAATGTCTGATAAGATAAAAATCAATTAAAATAAAATAATGTGTACCATTACAGTGGCACCTCGGGTTAAGTACTTAATTCGTTCTGGAGGTCCGTTCTTAACCTGAAACTGTTCTTAACCTGAAGCACCACTTTAGCTAATGGGGCCTCCTGCTGCCGCCGCACCACCGGAGCATGATTTCTGTTCTCATCCTGAAGCAAAGTTCTTAACCCGAGGTACTATTTCTGGGTTAGCGGAGTTTGTAACCTGAAGTGTATGGAACCTGAAGTACCACTGTATCAGATTTGGAGTACACCTACCCTTGAATAGTCTGATCTCTATCTTCAGCAATCTTTGCCAACTAAACTCAGGGCTCAGGGTGTGGACGTAGGAGTCTTGTTCATGGTTAGTGTTGACTTCTGGCATCCTCAGGAATATGTGTTGTTTCACTACGCCAGCCAAGATACCTTGCAGGTGGTACTCACCAGAGTGGCAGAGAGCGGCATGTTGTTTGGCCCATATGGTTTTGTTTGATTTTTGGTTCATAGATAGACAACTTGGCTTCTTCCAGAAGTCTTGGATTTCAGTTTCCCAGCTGACACCCAATGCTAAACTATTGAGAACAGGAAAGTGACTCTCAGCTAGAACTGGATACAGCCCAGTGGTGGGGATGTAAGGTTATTAAAAGCTTCTGGGTAATGATCTATAATAAACTGAAGAAAATGTTTAAACTAACTTTTGTTAAAAAACCTGAAGCTTTTTTACTAGGACTGATAGGAACTGAACTCCCCAAAGAAGATAAGAAAATATTTTTATATGCTACAACAGCTGCCCAAATATTGTTAGCCCAAAGATAGAAGGACAAAAAGATAGCAACGAAAGAAGAATGGCAAATCAAGCTAATGGACTATGCAGAAATGGCAAAATTAATGGCAAAACTCAGAGACTATGACAATGAGAAGTTTAAAAAAGAGTGGGAATTGTTTATTATTTACCGGTATGTGCAAAAATCCTGTAAACAGGTTGATACATATAAGTAAAGCATTTAAGTAAATGCTTGCAACTAGCAGAAAATTAGATAAAATTAAGGGAAATAATAATTGAAAAGGTTTAAGAATGGATATAAGGAACCAGAAGAGGGTATGGAGGGAAGTCCAGAGATTTAGGGAATCTCAAAGAGAAGGTTTGTGAAAACATATTTGTATAAATTTAGATCTGGTAGAAATGTGAGTTAATTACTGTTTTATTTGTGAGGTGGAGTCACATGGTCAATGTCATTGCTCTCTGTGTTTCAGACTTTGATATAATGTTTATATGAGGCTTGCCTTTCTTTGCTTTTACCCACCAGATTGTCTACCTGATATATGCAAACTCCCTAAGAAAGTAGGAAAATGCAAAGCAAGTTTTCCACGTTTTTTCTTCAATATTGAAACCCTGAAGTGTGAGGAGTTCATTTTCGGTGGCTGTGGAAATAATGCAAATAACTTTCTGACTGAAAGTCAATGCTATCAGGAATGTAGATGCTTTGGTAAGAACAAATAACTTGCTGTTTTAGGGCAGGAGCTGTGAACATTTTGGGCACATTTCAAAATTTGAGAAAGTCTGATGGGTGCCTGTCCCCTTTTCTTGAAAACATGAAAGGCCTCCAAGTACAATATTATTATCTCTCTCTCCAAACCCCTCCATACAAACCCAGAAAGGCAACATCCTCTCCCCTTAAAACCTAAACACAACTGAACAAAAAGCATTGTTTGAAATGATTTTTGGTACATTTTACATATTGCAAATTTTATTTGAGACCACTGAACAAGACTTATGGTCAAAAAGCCTTTGGCTTACTTTTCTCAAGGTATCTTAGCACAATGACAAACAGAATGTCTGAGAAGATAAAAATCAATTAAAATAAAATAATGTGTACCATTACAGTGGCACCTCGGGTTAAGTACTTAATTCGTTCCGGAGGTCCGTTCTTAACCTGAAACTGTTCTTAACCTGAAGCACCACTTTAGCTAATGGGGCCTCCTGCTGCCGCCACACCACCGGAGCATGATTTCTGTTCTCATCCTGAAGCAAAGTTCTTAACCCGAGGTACTATTTCTGGGTTAGCGGAGTCTGTAACCTGAAGCGTATGTAACCTGAAGTGTATGGAACCCGAAGTACCACTGTATCAGATTTGGAGTACACCTACCCTTGAATAGTCTGATCTCTATCTTCAGCAATCTTTGCCAACTAAGCTCAAATCAGCCATGGCTCAGGTGTGGAGATAGGAGTCTTGTTCATGTTTAGTGTTGACGTCTGGCATCCTCAGGAATATGTGTTGTTTCACTACGCCAGCCAAGATACCTTGCAGGTGGTACTCACCAGAGTGGCAGAGAGCAGCATGTTGTTTGGCCCATATGGTTTTGTTTGATTTTTTTTTTTAATAATTAATTTTTATTCAAATTTACAATAACCAATCCAATTACAATTTTACATCCAATTTAACTTATATATCTTATAGACTTCCGTCAGCCTATCTGACAATTTCCATATTTTTCACAACTTTTCACATTCCTTAAATTTGTGTTGCACTTTAACAATCCTTATTTTATCTTTTCATTTAAACAACATTTCTTACTATTCACTTCACAAAGCTTCCTGAAATCCAACAAGCGTTATTTCCTGATCACACACAGTTTTGATATACTCTGTAAATTTGTTCCAGTCCTCGGTGAACCTCTGATCGCGTTGGTCTCGAATTTTACATGTTAATTTGTCCATTTCTGCGTATTCCATCAATTTCATTCTCCATTCCTCCCTCGTTGGCATTTCTTCCTGTTTCCATTTTTGGGCCATCAAAATTCTAGCAGCTGTAACTGCATATCTAAATAGCTTCACATCTTTCTTTTCAACATCGTTACCTAGTATGCCTAGTAACAGTGCTTCTGGTTTCTTTACAAACGTATATCTCATCATTTTTTTCATCTCGTTATAAATCATTTCCCAGAAGCTTTTCACTTTCTTACATTCCCACCACATGTGATAAAATGTTCCTTCTTTCTCTTGACATTTCCAACATTTATTACTAACTTTAAACATCTTTCCTAGTTTCACTGGAGTTATATACCATCTATATAACATTTTCATCACATTTTCTTTTATCGTAGTACATGCGGTGAATTTCATTCCCTCTTTCCATAACCTTATCCAGTCCTCAAATTGTATATTATAACCAAAATCTTTAGCCCATTGAATCATTACCGTTTTAACTTCCTCATCCTTTGTATGCCATTCGAGTAATAGTTTATACATTTTTGACAATACTTTTACATCACTATTCAAAATTTCTTGCTGAAACCTTGATTTTTTTCCTGAATAACCTTTCTCCCGCATCTCTTTTTTAAACATTGCATTCAATTGAAAATAATGCAGCCAATCATACACCTTTTCTTTAACCTCTTCATATGGTTTCAGATTCCATTTGTCACCTTCTTTAATTATTAAATTTTCATATGTAATCCAATCTCCTGTCATATTGACTTTTTTCGTACTCATTATCTCCAGTGGGGATAACCACATTGGTGTTTTCGGCTCTAATAGGTTTTTGTACCTATTCCATACTTCAATTAACGTACCTCTAAAAATATGACTTTCAAAACCTCTGTGCACTCTGTTTTTATCACACCATAGATAAGCGTGCCACCCAAATCTGTTGTCATGTCCCTCTAAATCCAACAATTCCGTATTCTCCAATTTTATCCATTCTTTCAACCAGCAAAGACACGAAGCCTCACAGTATAACTTCAAGTCTGGCAGGGCAAAGCCTCCTCTTTCTTTTGCATCTGTTAATATCTTAAATTTAATTCTCGGCTTTTTGCCCTGCCAGATATATTTTGACATTGTTCTTTGCCATTCTTTAAATATAGTCACTCCTTTAATTATTGGTATCGTCTGAAACAAAAACAACATTTTCGGTAGCACGCTCATTTTTATCGTTGCAATTCTTCCCCAGAACGATAGTCTCATTCTTGCCCATACGTCTAAGTCACGTTTAATCTTATTCCAGACTGGTACATAATTATTTTGAAACAAGTCAATATTTCTAGGAGTTAACGTGATTCCTAAATACTTTACTTTTTTTACCACATTCATTTCTGTTTGCTGCTGTATTTCTTCTATAACTTCTTGATCCAAATTTTTAACCATTATTTTGGTTTTTTTCCTATTTAATTTAAAACCTGACACCTGACCAAAATATTCAATTTCTTCTATCACTTCTTTAACACTCTGTATAGGATCCTCAATAGTTATAACCAAGTCATCGGCAAAGGCTTTTACCTTATATTGATTGCCGCCCACAGTTACTCCTTTTATATTTGCATTATTTCTTATAGTTCTTAGGAAGACCTCCAGGACCGAGATGAATAACAGCGGGGATAACGGACACCCTTGTCTTGTACCTTTCATTATGACAATATCTTCTGTTATAACGTTATTCACAATTAATTTTGCTCTCTGTTCCGAATATATTGCCTTTATACCACTTAAGAAAGATTGACCCACATCCATATATTCTAAATTCTTTAGCATAAATTCCCAATAAATGTTATCAAAGGCCTTCTCAGCGTCCACAAAAATCAACATTGCTTGTTTATCCTTCCCGCTTGACAAATATTCAATTATGTTAATTACATTTCTTATATTATCTTTCATTTGTCTCCCGGGAAGGAAACCCGCTTGATCCTTATGTATCATTTCATTCAAAACCTTTTTCATCCTATTTGCCAAAATATTTGCAAACATTTTATAATCGTTGTTCAATAACGAAATTGGCCTGTAGTTTTTAACCTGCATTAAATCCGAGTCTTGTTTGGGAATTAACGTTATGTATGCTTCCTTCCAAGTTTCAGGTAGTTCTCCTTTTTCCAATATCTTGTTCATTACATCTTTCAGTGGTACAAGTAAAGTGTGTTTCATTTCTTTATAATATCTTGCACTGAATCCATCCGGCCCTGGCGCCTTCCCATTTTTTAAGTCCTTTATTGCTCTTGAAACCTCTTCCAATTCTATTGGTTCATTCAATTTAATTTTATTACTGTCTGATACTTTTTGCACCCTTTTCTTCTTTAAATATTCTTCTATTGCTTTAATGTTAAGTTTCTCTTTTCTTTTATATAAGTCTTTATAAAAGTCCACAAAGCCTTTCCTTATTCCCTTCGGGTTCTCTATCTCTTGATCTTCTATTTTGATTTTCTTAATTATGCTTTGTTCCTTCCTCTTTTTAATTTGCCACGCAAGCCATTTTCCAGATTTGTTTGCATATTCAAAATTCTTTTGCTTCATTCTTCTTATATTCCATTCCACTTCTTTATTAATTATCATTGCAAATTGTGTCTGTAACATTTTTATACTCTGTTTTACTTTCTCATCACCTGGCCTTGTCGTTAATTTCTTTTCGTTTTCCATTATTTGTTTTAAAATTTCCTTCTTCCCTTTTTCTCTCATTCTATTTTTAATTGAATTTTGTTGAATGAAGAATCCTCTCATTACGGCTTTGCTGGCGTCCCAGACCACACTCGTTTTCGTTCCTTTGTTAGAATTGTTTACAAAATAGTCCGTCAAACATTTCTTCGCCATATCCACAATTTTTTGGTCATCTAGAAGGTTTTCGTTTAGCCTCCACCTGAAGGACTTTTCTTCACTCCCTTTTAGAATGGCTTTCACCGCATTATGGTCTGATAGTACTTTGGGTTGAATCTCAATCTTTAATATTCTTGTAGTTAACTCACCAGAAACCCAGATCTGATCAATTCGAGACATTGCTTGATTAACTTCTGAATAAAAGGTAAATTGTTTTTCTAACGGGTGTCTCAATCTCCAGATATCCACCAAATTACAGTTTTCCGCCATATCAAAAAAGGGTTTTGGTAGTTTCCCTTCTTTCGATTTACCTTTGGCCCGAAGTCTGTCCATTTCCATTGAGACCACCCCGTTGAAGTCTCCCATTATTATTATTTTCTGATCCAAATATTCAAATAATTTTTCCTCCAATCCTTTGAAAAAATCTGCTTTGCATCCATTTGGTGCGTAAACTCCAATAATTATTAATTTTTCGCCTAGCCAGTTGACTTGTACTGCTATGATCCTTCCTTCCTCGTCTTTGAATAGTTGCTGTGCCTCTAATTTGCTTTTTATATACAAAACCACCCCTCTCTTCTTGCTTTTATCCGATGAAACAAATTCATTTCCCAATTTTTTATTAACCAAAATTTTCCTATGCGCTTTTTTAACATGGGTCTCTTGTAAACAAATAATGTCCAAATTCTTCTGTTTTAGATGTTGTATCACTTTATTCCTTTTTTTTCTTTCATTCAAGCCATTTGTATTCCATGTCCATAATTTTAATGCCATGATGTCTATCAATTAAATAAATTCTTTTTCCTCTTTTTACTTCTCTTCCTCTTCTTTATCTTCTTCACTTTCCTCTTCTTCGTCCTTTTCTCCTCCTCTTCCTTTTCCTTTCTCCTTACTGTCTCGCTCCTCTTCCTCCTCCAGCTCCACCGAATCTCCCTCGCCACCTCTAGCTCCCCGCACTTCTGCCTCTTCTCCAACTCTGGTCAGCTCTCTGTATCTTCTGAAATTTTTTTCCACATCTTCTGGTTTAATCAGTCTGTGCCTCTTCCCTTTGTATGCAAATGTCACTCCTTCTGGAAATTCCCACTTAAATTCTATTCCATTTTTCTTCAATGTTTGTACTAATTGTCTGTATCGGTCCCTTTTTTTCAGTAGTCTCACCGGCACGTCTTTAAAAATAATTATATAATTTCCGTCGATGTTTACACGCTTCTCTCTGTTTCTTTGCAAAATCAAATCTCTCATTTCTTTGTCCCTAAAAATAATCAAACAGTCACCGGGGAATTTTTTGGCTTTGGTCGTTCTTATTTTAATCCTAAATGCGTTTTGTATCGTTTTCTCCACATCTTCAATTTTCATATCCAACCATTGGGCAATTTCTGCCGTCAATTTTTCTTTAATCTTTTCTCCCTGGGTTTCTGGCACCGATCTTAATCTCAAGTTAGACTCCCGTTGCCGAAGTTCATTCATCGCAACCGCATCCCAGAGCTCTTCCTGCGTCCTATTCACTTCTGACATTTCTACTCTTATTTTTTCCTCTTCCTTTCGCACCTCTCTCATTTCTAGTTTTGTCCTTTTCATTCCTTCTTCCAAGTTTTGTGTTCTTTTAACAATCTTGGTGTTTTTCTTTACAATTTCCTTCATTTGGTCTTTCAGTTCATTCACTGTTAAATCAATTTTATTGTCCATTTGTTCTAATTTAGTTTCCATATTGCCCAGTTTACTCTCAAGGTTTTTCTCGCTACTTTTTATATCTGTTTTAAGTTCTGAAAACATCTTTACAATATCTGCCTTCCATTCCGGTTCTTGTCTTGAACCCTTTCTGTCTCCTGGTGTTGCTCCTTCTGTCTTTTTCTGGGTATGCGACATTTTACCTTCCCCTTCCCTTTTTGTCTTTTACACAGATAAATAATAATACAAAAAGCAAAACCAATAATTTTGTTTTACCCAACCTTATTAGATATCAACAAACTATTTTTGTTCAATATACAACCAGAATAAAGTCTTTAAACTCAATATCAATTAAACAGTTTCCATATCTTATACATCTATATCATAAACCAAATCCAAATATATTTAATTCTGGTAGGGGAAAGAGTTAGTCACTTTGTTAATGTATAAGCAACAGTCAAATAAATCAGAAGACCCTTCTATAACTTCTTGCCACTTGCTTGGCTAAATCCCAGGAGTTGGTTGTGTAGTTTAGAACAATAACAATTATCTCTTCTTTTCTTCTATCTTTCCCAAGAGTCTCTTACAAAAATCTTTAATCCCAATAACCCAGGTTCCAAACAAAATGAGTGACATAGTTCCCAAAAAAGACCAAAAAAAAAAACCCAGAGGGCAAGCAAACTGATATTCCTTATATAGGGAGAAAACAGACGAAGAAGAGCAAAACCACAAAAATCCGTTATAGAGGAGTAGATGAAGTTATTTCCTTTGGTAACTAAATAGCCACCAGGGTGTTCTCTCTTGGCAACAAAATGGCGTTTTATATCCCTTGCTTGTAGCTTCAAAGAGGCGGCGGGGGGGGGACTCAATAGTAACAAAAATAATGGCTTTACTGTCACACGGGCTCCTTAAATATCCAACAGAGAATTTCAAAAAAGAAAGAGGTAGGTGTCCATCGTCATCATTCTCTCCTATTACTTGAATTGTATGTATTTAAATAGTTTCAAATCGGTGCCTCAGAGTCCGCAACTTTTACTACGCAGTTTTTTTTTAAAGTGAAAGTAATCTCGCTGTCTCCTTTTCTCCTTCCCCCCGCTCACAGAGAGTTCTCCGAAAGTCTGTTTTTAAATGCTTCTCCACAATTCCTTTCTCCTTTCACTTATTACACAGTCAGTATTTTAGGAGACTTTCCTCCTACAGTCTCTCCGTTATATCTTTAAAAAAAAACTTTACCGCTTGTCAAAACTTACAGTCTTTCCGCTCCGCGAATTCTTCTTGTGCCCAAATCCAATTCCCGGCAAGGCTGACCTCCTTTTTAGCACCCTGCCTCCACGAATTAGTCCATATTTGTCCAAATCAATCATAGAATTCGCCTTTATAAAATCCAAATTCGTTTTCTTTTTGTTTGAGAACGGATCACTTTGTGCGCAAGCTCGGGGCTTCGCTATGGAGAGATAGAAATGGCTTCCCGCTGCCGACGTCTCAACCCCGCCACACTCGTCGCCCCCAAAAAGGGGCTACTTGGTGGCCGGGGGAGAATTTAAACGGCAGAGCTGGGATCCCTGCCTCTTGGATTCCCTTCCAAGAGTATTTGGGGGGCTGCGGCGCCCTTGCAAACCCCCCTTTTTTCTCCCGATAGCTGGATACTCTTGCGAGCAAAAGATCCCGCTTGCTTCCACTTCGCGATCCGCCGGAAGTCCCGGTTTTGTTTGATTTTTGGTTCATAGATAGACAACTTGACTTCTTCCAGAAGTCTTGGATTTCAGTTTCCCAGCTGACACCCAATGCTAAACTATTGAGAACAGGAAAGTGACTCTCAGTTAGAACTGGATACAGCCCAGTGGTGGGGATGTAAGGTTATTAAAAGCTTCTGGGTAATGATCTATAATGAACTGAAGAAAATGTTTAAACTAACTTTTGTTAAAAAACCTGAAGCTTTTTTACTAGGACTGATAGGAACTGAACTCCCCAAAGAAGATAAGAAAATATTTTTATATGCTACAACAGCTGCCCAAATATTGTTAGCCCAAAGATAGAAGGACGAAAAGATAGCAACGAAAGAAGAATGGCAAATCAAGCTAATGGACTATGCAGAAATGGCAAAATTAATGGCAAAACTCAGAGACTATGACAATGAGAAGTTTAAAAAAGAGTGGGAATTGTTTATTATTTACCGGTATGTGCAAAAATACTGTAAACAGGTTGATACATATAAGTAAAGCATTTAAGTAAATGCTTGCAACTAGCAGAAAATTAGATAAAATTAAGGGAAATAATAATTGAAAAGGTTTAAGAATGGATATGCAGAAGAACTTAGTTAATATAAGGAACTAGAAGAGGGTATGGAGGGAAGTCCAGAGATTTAGGGAATCTCAAAGAGAAGGTTTGTGAAAACATATTTGTATAAATTTAGATCTGGTAGAAATGTGAGTTAATTACTGTTTTTATTTGTGAGGTGGAGTCACATGGTCAATGTCATTGCTTTCTGTGTTTCAGACTTTGATATAATGTTTATATGAGGCTTGCCTTTCTTTGCTTTTACCCACCAGATGGTCTACCTGATATATGCAAACTCCCTAAGAAAGTAGGAAGATGCAAAGCAAGTTTTCCACGTTTTTTCTTCAATATTGAAACCCTGAAGTGTGAGGTGTTCATTTTCGGTGGCTGTAGAGGGAATGCAAATAACTTTCTGAATGAAAATGAATGCTATCAGAAATGTGGACGCTTTGGTAAGAACAAATAACTTGCTGTTTTAGGGCAGCAGCTGTGAACATTTTGGGGCAAATGGGCACATTTCAAAATTTGAGAAAGTCTGATGGGTGCATGTCCCCTTTTCTTGAAAACATGAAAGGCCTCCAAGTACAATATTATTATCTCTCTCTCCAAACCCCTCCATACAAACCCAGAAAAGCAACATCCTCTCCCCTTAAAACCTAAACACAACTGAACAAAAAGCATTGTTTGAACTGATTTTTGGTACATTTTACATATTGCAAATTTTATTTGAGACCACTGAACAAGACTTATGGTCAAAAAGCCTTTGGCTTACTTTTCTTAAGGTATCTTAGCACAATGACAAACAGAATGTCTGAGAAGATAAAAATCAATTAAAATAAAATAATGTGTACCATTACAGTGGCACCTCGGGTTAAGTACTTAATTCGTTCCGGAGGTCCGTTCTTAACCTGACACTGTTCTTAACCTGAAGCACCACTTTAGCTAATGGGGCCTCCTGCTGCTGCCGCACCACTGGAGCATGATTTCTGTTCTCATCCTGAAGCAAAGTTCTTAACCCGAGGTACTATTTCTGGGTTAGCGGAGTCTGTAAGCTAAAGCGAATGTAACCTGAAGTGTATGGAACCCGAAGTACCACTGTATCAGATTTGGAGTACACCTACCCTTGAATAGGAAATATAGGAAATATATCATCTGCCTCTGAGCGTTAACCATGAGCCCCACAGACTCACGAGATAAACAACGGCTGCAAGCTTGTATTTGAGAACATTCAAGAAAGTTCTGCACCCATAAAACTCACAATGCTTGACGATATCATCCCTTGAAAGGAAAATGAACCATGGCATCTGTTTCTGAAGGAAGATTTGTTCACCTCTTATCACCTTGAGTCGCCCCTGAGATATACTGTGTACTGTGCTTTTACCTTCTTTCTAATGCTTCATCTTTGCTCTGGGTTGCCCTGGGCTCTCTGGGAGAGGAAAGGGGACGGGGGCATCTTCTTCTTCTTCTTCTTCTTCTTCTTCTTCTTCTTCTTCTTCTTCTTCTTCTTCTTTGTGTCATTTGATCCACCACAAAGATTCTCTCTTTCTTCCACAGTAGTGAAAGACGAGTAATATTTTGGCATCCTCAAAAATGCCCCCTGTTCATGTGAAAGAAGACAACAGCTAAATTCCAGATGTCCTTCCATTCACCTCAGCTGAATATTCTGAATAAGTGCAACAGTAGTTCAGCATCCTCTGTATTCTGGTTCTTGAGTATGGGGTTTTGTCCACATTAATTCATCTGCTATTAAATCCACATTAATGCTGTTAAGTGTCTTCTATGGCTTACTATTTATTTGTGGGGAGCTTAGATGATTTTAGTTACAAAAATATTTATATGCTGCTATATCATCTAAATATCAAAGTGATTTACATTATCTACATATATCATAAAACATGTAAAAAAAATTAGATTAGAGAACATCAACTAACCATTAAGTATTTTCTTAAATGCTGGCATAAAGCTGTCATTATAAAAATGTTTTCAGCAGGCCTTTAAAGATTCACAGACTGCGGAATCTCTGTTGGCTGAGCAGTTCTTAGGCCTGGGCAAATCGCTAAAGGTTTGGATTCTTGTTGTCAGATGAGCCTCACCAACTCCGGGGACAAGACATGATGCTCCTCCAGATGAACTAAGTGTTTGAGCTGACAGATGAGATGTTAGGCTGCCCTTAGGTATTTTGGACTCGTAAATTACCTTAATACAAAGACAATGAACTTGGCTCAGTAGTAGATGCGCAGCCAGTGCAGACCTTTTAACAATTCTGTCATCCTTTTGCACCAACTGGAGCTTTCAGAGGAGGCCGAAGGGCAGCCCCACATAGATCACATTGTTGTAATCCAGCCTCAAGGTTACCAACATGTGGTCAGACTTTCCCTGTCCAGGAGCAGCCATAGCTGGCCAATCAGGCAGAGCTGTCAACAGGAAATCCTAGATGCAAAGGACACCTGGGCGAACCCTCCAGAGCTGCCTTGCGTATCTCCTGGTCATGGGAACCACCCTCCCAAAGGGCATTTGTCTTCATCTGGAAGTGCTCTGGAAGGGATTTTAATTCAGCTTTAATTTTAAGAACAGCATAACCCTTTCTACTGCCATGATGTGAGCTTACAGTTTCCAGGTATGGATAGGTACCGTATTTTTCGCTCTATAACACGCACCCGACCATAACACACACATAGTTTTTAGAGGAGGAAAACAAGAAAAAAATATTCTAAACGAAACAGTGGATGTATGATTTTTGTGGTTCATGCATGTCAACTAACACAAATTGAGTGCTGACATCTAGTGTGAATACAATGAAGGAAAGAAAGTACTGCAAGGTAGCCTGCGCTAGTTCTTATGGAATCGATGGCTTGTGAGAAGTGTATAAAGGCGTGTGCACCAACCACTTCAACTATGAAAGCCAGAGTCGGGTGGTGGTGCAGTCTGTAACTCACCACCCACCTGGAATGTGTGGATAAAAAGCACAGGGGGAGCAACACAGTTGGACAGCAAGCGTTCACACGTTACACCCCCTCCCCATTAGGAGTCTGTGGTCACACCCACACTAGACATCTAAAGCAGACTTGTACCATGTTGCCAGTCCTGGCCTCCCCCAAAGAGTACCAGGAACCCTAGTTTTTTAAGGGTGCCGAGAGTGGTTAGGAGAGCCCACACTGAGAAATAATTTCGAGAGCCCTTAAGCAACTCCACGTCCCAGGATTCTTTGTGGAAAGGGCTTGGTGGTGACAAAGAATGAGGACATAATGCCTGCTGGACATTCTCAGTATCAGCACTTGGAATTCTTGGGGAGATGCTGGCATCAGAGCAGCTTACAGTGGTACCTCGGGTTAAGTACTTAATTCGTTCCGGAGGTCCGGACTTAACCTGAAACTGTTCTTAACCTGAAGCACCACTTTAGCTAATGGGGCCTCCCGCTGCTGCTGCGCCGCCGGAGCACGATTTCTGTTCTCATCATGAAGCAAAGTTCTTAACCTGAAACACTATTTCTGGGTTAGCAGAGTATGTAAGCTGAAGCGTATGTAACCTGAGGTACCACTGTACTTCCAGACATGCTCATGTGGCCATCCAGAGATTAAATAACAATCTTTTCCAGCCAAGTCAAGACTGTTCTTTTTCTCTGGCTGAATTAAAAATGGAATAAATGGTTCCAAATCTATCCCCCCGCCATGAGGTATGTGTGTATAACATGTTGCATGAACTTCATGTTTGCATTGACATAGAGAGTCTGTTGAGCAACCTTCACCAATCTGAGCTGGCAGGGGCTGGTGGGAGTTGTAGTTCAATACATCTGCAGGGCACCTAGTTGGCGAACACTGCTGTCGACCATAAGCATTCTCATGATCTGTTCTCAGGCCTTGCTATATGCAGTTGAAAGAAAAGAAAAAACCGGAAGAAGGCCATAAACTTTGCATGACCAAGATCAGGTTTGTATCAACATCCTATCACGGAACTGAAACATTTGAGAGTTCCAATGTGTCCCTATTTGATGTGGAAGAATACTTTAATGAGAACAGGAAATTACATTGGAATCATTAGAGTAGATCCAGAGTGTCCCTAGAGATTGGTAATTCATTTTTTCATGCCCAATTGATGGGCTCCATTTCCTTGAAGAACATGATATAGCATCCCTTCCCCTGGCACGGGACATTCTTATCGAAGAGTCGCCATGCAGTGTGGTCCCTTCATCCTCCTGTCTCTCATTGTGGGCCTTTTCGCACCCTGGCCTGAGCTGCTGGGCACCTCTGTGTTGGATACAGGTATGAGCTCTCTCTTTTTACAACTTCTAAATCTTTTGTGTATCATGGCTTTACCTCCCCCTATCTCTCTCCAGTTCTTTAACCCGCCTCTCTACTTAGGGTTGCCCCCCTCCTTAAGGTCCAAGGGACGTGGAACTTGATTTTTCCCAAGCAACAAATGTGCCCACTTATATTGATCTTTCTATAACAGCTGGAGGCCCAAGCAACAACCTGAATTTGCCCAGTGAGCAATTACATCAGCTTGATCAAATCTGGATCTTCAAAGGAGCTCCATGGCTTGGTGGCTTAAATCTGTGGTGGCTCAAGATGAAGACCTGTGGGGTTGTAACCAATGACGGTTCACTCAGAGTAGATCCATTCAAATAGATAACTCTATAAGTTAAACAAGACAATTAATTCCAATGCATTTTTGGATAATTGAATTTCATGACATGGAATCCTCAGAAATATGCTGGCATTCTAGCACTCTGCCCAAGACCATAGTAGACCAGTGATACTCTGGTTGTTCTGTGAGTCACTCTTTTAAACTTTATACTATGTTCCCAGGGAAGCCAAATTATGGGAATGCTCAGATTTGGAGTAAACCTACCCTTGAATAGTCTGATCTCTCTCTTCAGCAATCTTTGCCAACTAAGCTCAAATCAGCCATGGTTCAGGGTGTGGACATTTGAGCTTTGTTCATGGTTAGTGTTGACATCTGGCATCCTCAGGAATATCGTGCTGTGTCACTGCATCAGCCAAGATACCTTGCAGGTGGTACTCACCAGAGTGGCAGAGAGCAGCATGATGTTTGGCCCATATTGGTTTTGGTACAATGACTCCTAAGAGGCACAATGTGGGTCTCTTTGGGAAACTCTCAAATTTGGAATCAACTTATCCTTGGCTCTGCTGCTCCCTTCAGTTATCTGTCTCAGCCTGTTCAAAGGACTGGATCAGAGCTTTTATGGAATCCTGCTCTTCTCAATACAGGATCTGTGGTTTTATTTTGGTTTTGGTTTTTGGTCACTGGGTAGACAACTTGGCTTCTTCCAGAAGTCTTGGATTTCAGTTTCCCAGCTGACACACAATGCTAAACTATTGAGAAGAGGAAAGTAACTATCAGCTGGAACTGGACACAACCCTATCCTCCTTCATTCAGCCAGATGCTGAATAACCAAATTATAGCACTGGAAGAGAAGTTTTTTGTTTTTGTAGGGTGGTGATGGTGGTCATCTAGCCCAAAGGTGAAGCAACCTCATACTTTCCATTTGAAGTAACTTTCATCTAGACAGAGTAGCTCCAGACTATCTATTCTTGTTAAACTTTCTCCTCAGAACAAACTATATCCCTTTATAATCCTGGTCCCTCTATTCTCCTCGGTGACTCTCCAGTTTGTCAATCTCATTCTTAATATTTGGCTTTCAGAAGTGGACACAGCCCTAACATTCTTCACTCAGCCAAATGCTGAACCACTGAATTATAGCACTGGAAGAGAATTTGGGATTTGTTGAGTCTAAAGTTGTGGCAAGCTCATACTTTCCATCTGAGTTGGAACGTTCCTATAGGTTTGTAGGATTTCAGGGTGATGGTCTGTCAAACCTTTCTCTTACCATGTATCTCAGTGGTCTGAGTTAGCTCTGTAGCCCCAAGCCCCAAGAGATTTCCACTCAAATTTACTATGGTGGTAATTATGCTAAATCCATTTAAAGGGTTACGGAGAAATCACAACAAGCACCGAAGTTTCAACTGGGCTGCTGGTCTGTTACCATAACTATTAGATCCCCATTCAGAAGTTCCTCATTGTATACTTAGGAGGGCTATCTTCAGGACTCACATGGCCAATGTCGTTGCTTTCTGTGTTTCAGACTTCGATATAATGTTTATATGAGACTTGCCTTTGTTTTCTTTTACCCACCAGATACTCTACCTGATATATGCAAACTCCCTGTAAGTATAGGAAGCTGCAGAGGTAGTATTCCACGTTTTTTCTTCAATACTGAAACCATGAAGTGTGAGCAGTTTATTTTTGGTGGATGTGAACCGAATGCAAATAACTTTTTGAAGTATGCTTCTTGCTATCAGGAATGTGGACGCTTTGGTAAGAACAAATAACTTGCTAATTTAGGGCTGGAACTGTGAACATTTGGGGGCAAATGGGCACATTTCAAAATTTGAGAAACTCTGATGGGTGCATGTCCCCTTTTCTTGAAAACATGAAAGGCCTCCAAGTACAATATTATTATCTCTCTCTCCAAACCCCTCCATACAAACCCAGAAAGGCAACATCCTCTCCCCTTAAACATAACTGAAGAGAAATCATTGTTTGAAATGATTTTTGGTACATTTTACATATTGCAAATTTTATTTGAGACCACTGAACAAGGCTTATGGTCAAAAAGCCTTTGGCTTACTTTGGTTTTCTTTAGGTATGTTGGCACAATGACAAACGGAATGTCTGAGAAGATAAAATTCAATTAAAATAAAATAATATAATGTGTGTTGTTGTTGTCTAGTCATTTAGTCGTGTCCGACTCTTCGTGACCTCATGGACCAGAGCACGCCAGGCACTCCTGTCTTCCACTGCCTCCCACAGTTTGGTCAAACTCATTTTAGTAGCTTTGAGAACACTGTCCAGTCATTTTGTCCTCTGTTGTCCCCTTCTCCTTGCACCCTCAATCTTGCATTGCTTTCTTGCATTTCCTTTTCATTGGGATGGTTTTCACTGCTGCCTCCTGTAATGTGTACCATTACACAATTCAAATAACAGCCAAACTGAATGTCTGTATGCAGTTGCTTTTTGACTGACTAGTCTTCTCCAGTAGAAGATAAACCATACACAATACAGCAACACCAACTTGCATATAGCTGCAAATAATATAATTGATTTTATGATGTGCTGCAACAAAAGTATCTTTCCAGTTTTTCAAACTGAGAAATATAAAGCAGTGAGCTGTCAGTCTTCGGGGAATCCGATCCCTCCCCTAGTGGCAGTAAATAAGCAGGTAAAAAGAAAGGAGCTTCTGACCAGTTAGTTTTTTTAGTAATCACAGCAAGAGACAAAGTTATCCCTATTTCTCTAGAAATGGCGTTGCTCCCAGTAAAGGTTCACCCCCTCCGTCTCTATTAATCTACGCCACTCCTACTTCAGGTAATCTGAGGTTGTTGTTGCTGAGCTCTCTGTTCTATCACGTTCCAAGCCTGTCTAGTCTTAGGTAAAGGGGGGAGGGTCAGGAATGCTTTCCGAGGACACTGAATCTGTCAACTGTCTCTCTCCTGGTGTTTCCTCTTCCAGCTGTTCCTCACCCAGTATTTCCCAGCTTTCCCCCTCTGATCTATGCCCTTCTGCAAACAACTGTTCTAAAGCTATACTACCCTCCCGCCCTTCAGGAGAAGGGGGTGGCGGCCCCCACCATTCCTCCTCAGTCCAGCCCCTGACATGAGCCCACTCTTAGGCAGCCATGGCCAGACTCCAGAAGGGATTCTTCCTTCCGTTAGAAAATATCTGAAAGGGCTGGTGCAAAATCCAGTCACCCCTTGTCTCCATGGCTCTTTAGAGCAACTCCAGGGCATGGGCAGATAGCAGCAGAGTAGCAGTTGCATGAACTGCAATGCCTGTGCAGAGTTCCAAAGGGAAAGAACTGCGGCCACCTTTAGAGGTATAAGAAATTTCCAGATCCCATATTTCACTATGTAATCAAGAAGGGAAAGTTCCCTTTCCTTTTCTCCATCATGTTGGATTGGCTTATGCATTGGCTTCTGATAACATGTTTCATGGCATCCCATAGGGATGAGATTTTAATGTTCAGGACAGTGGTAATTTGAACATATCCCTAATTTCAATTAGGCTTTGGTTTGTTAGTGTGATCACTGGATCCCACTGCAGAAGGTCCTTCATTGCCTACTTAGATAATTTCAGGAGCTGGAGTCACACTTCCATTGTTTTTGCGCTTCCGACTTTGAAATTATGTACACACGAGACTTGTCTTTGTTCTTTGATCCACTAGCTGGAATACCCCGTATATGCAAAATTGCCAAAAGCCATGGAAGTTGCAAAGGAAATTATCCACACTATTTCTTCAACGTCAAAACCCTAGAGTGTGAGAAATTCATTTACAGTGGCTGTGGAGGCACTGAAAATAATTTTGTATCTCTTACAGATTGCACTCACGTGTGTGAATCTTACGGTAAGAGGATTTTTTTTTAAAAAAAACCACACTTTAGGGTGTGATGGAGTATGGAGCCCTTTGTCTTGATTCCCATTGGATCCCTAGTTACCCATTTGTTTGTTTGTTTGTTTGATACATGGCTTTCCCCTCCCCATTTTATCCTCACAACAACCCTGTGAGGTACGCTAGGCTTGAGAGACAGTGACTGCCCAAGGCCATACCCAGTGAGCTTCATGCCCAAGTGGGGAGTCAAACCCTGGTTTCCCAGGTCACATACAAAACACTAACCATAACACCTCACTGGCTGCCATAGTCCTCTTGCCCAATGTGTCGCCTCACCTGCTGTATTAAGCTATACTTCAGCTTTATACTAGAGTAGGTGGAAGTAGGGATGCAGGTGGCACTGTGGGTTAAACCACAGAGCCTAGGACTTGCCGATCAGAAGGTTGGTGGTTCAAATCCCCGCGACGGGGTGAGCTCCTGTTGCTCGGTCCCTGCTCCTGCCAACCTAGCAGCTCGAAAGCACCTCAAAGTGCGAGTAGATAAATAGGTACCGCTCCAGCAGAAAGGTAAGCGCCATTTCCGTGCGCTGCTCTGGTTCGCCAGAAGTGGCTTAGTCATGCTGGCCACATGACCCAGAAGCTGTATGCCGGCTCCCTTGGCCAATAAAGCAAGATGAGCGCCGCAACCCCAGAGTCGGTCACAACTGGACCTAATGGTCAGGGGTCCCTTTACCTTTACCAAGGTGGAAGTGGAAAACTGCTGAAAGAACCAGCGCAGGAACAGGGCAGGAGGTATGGAATGTCTGCCTTGGAATGTAGGCTTCAGGGTTATGGTTTCACAAGCATTTCTCTCCCCAAGCATTTTTCCGTGCAGCAAACCTTAATGCAGATTCACTAAATTTACTGTGGTGCTAAAATAGGTTCAATTCATTTTAAGAACTCTGGAATAAACCACAACAGCCACATCCATACAGCCACCAGCCACATCCAATTAAAGCACAAGCCTACTCTCAAACAATTCTGGAAGCTGCAGTTTACCCCTCAAAGATACCCAATTCTTAGCACCACTAACAAATTGCAGTTCCAAGGATTCTTTGGGGGAATATATGTGGTTCAAATGTGCATGAAATATGTCCTAAGTTTATGGTGTGCCTGTGACGCTAGTCTCAGTTGGACTTTAGGTCTGTCAGTATGACTACTGGATTCTTGTCTGTAGGTTTCTTCAATCAATAGATTTTCAATCAATCAATAGATTTTATTGCATTAGCCGTGTGGCCATAGCATGATATACATAGAAATAACAACATAAAATGGGGGTGGGGAGGTAAAGGTAGATATCGTCCTGGGCAAATACTTAAAGGGGGAAGAAAAAAAAGAGAGATAACAGAAGCAACAGGGGATTTAAAACATCGAGTGACCGATAGTACAAAAACAAAAAGACAAAAAACTGCTGAGGCTGGAGGAGGATCGTTAAAGGGGTCCTTCAGCTCCTCAGATTTGTCCTAGCTCCATTGTCCTTGTACAATAAAGCTACTTGGAACTTCATTCGATTGTGCAGCGTATCGACTGCAGCTGTGGTGTTAAAAAAGAAGTTAGTGCCGCTTTCCTCTTCATCACACTGAGCAGGAAGTTAGCTGTCATCTCGGTAATCCAACAATCAGAGTCCTGCAAAAAAAGGGACACTATCCAGGGCTGGATTGGGAGATGAAGCTTGTTCATGAGAGGAGTTAAAAACCGAGATCTTTCATCTGTCCAGTTGGGACAGAAGAGCATTACATGTTCCATAGTCTCCAGGGCCGTGTCATTACAGGTGCATGTTCTGTTTGCGATGGGGACTCTGGAATAACGACCCGACAGAACTGCTTAGGTTTCTTCATTGCATAATTAAAATTTTCAGGTGTCAGAATCATAGCCTCAGCTGTCATCATATTCTATGTTTCAGACTTTCAGATTATATATAACAAACCCTGCCTTTCTTCTCCTTTTACCCACCAGTTATTATCCCTTCAAGATGCAGACTCACTAAAGTCATTGGAAAGTGCAATGAATCCAATGTACGGTATTTCTTCAATATGTCCACCAAGAAATGTGAACAGTTTATCCACCATGGCTGTGGTGGCAATGCCAATAGATTTGAGACTCAACAGGAATGCGAATTTGTGTGTCAATATTCTGGTAAGAGCAAATACTTTCTTACTTTAGGACAGGGGTCTCCTCCAGGAAACACAAAACCCACCTAGGAAACATTCCTGCCCTCCCCAAAAAGCAAACCTACCCCCACAAATCCAGTCAGGCAACAAACAAGTGAACCAACCAACCAACCAACCAACTCACCAACCCAGGCTATATCTTTCTCTGCAAAAACAAAGCAGCCCAAGTATGCAAGGCAACGTAACACATTTGTTTCCACAAAATCCCTACAATCTCATTAAGTCGCAAAATTAAAACACCCACAGCAGCTCGGCTGGACCTGGTGGAAACCATGTGGTTTCCCCAGGTTCTCACCCCCCCCCCAATTCTCTAAATTTCTGCAGCAATCTGCAATTTAAAAAAAAATCATGAAAATTAATCAGCATTTTAGTGCAAGTTTCTCCTAAAACCCCATTTTCACGTACACATTTTTTGCAAGCAGTTTCTCCTAAATACAGTGCATTTTAGTATGTTGTATTCGTTTTTATACACATCTCCCTATAATGTAAGCAATTTTGTAAACATCGTTGAGTTGGAGAACTACGTTGCAAAATTCAGATAACCGCAAATTTTGTACCATGGTTGCATTTGGGTTTTCATATTATTTCAGAAAATGGACATTTGATAGATTTGGCTTCAAGTGCTAACTGAATTGAATCATCTCCCCAACCCTCTTCCTTTCATATTCTATGAATGGCTCACATGGGGTTAAGTCCAATGCTAGTCTTACTCAGAGTTAATAGAGATCATACCATAGCTGTCAATGTTTCCCTTTTTTAAAGGGAAATTCCCTTATTCCAAATAGGATTCCTCGCAAGAAAAGGGAAAAGTTGACAGCTATCGATCATACCCCCCCAACTGCTTGCAGGTGTGTGTGTTTGTGTGTGTGTGGCGGTGTTGGGTCTAGGTGTGCTTGCAGGTTTATAGCTGGTGGCAGTCATGGTGGTGTGGCAGGCCAAGGCAGCCTGGGGCTTTGGGTTGGAAATCCCAGCTTTGGGTTGGGAAATGTTGGGTGGCATGTAGAGATTAACAGATGTGGCCAAGGTCCAGTATTTTAAATAAATCTACTCTGAGTAAAAGTTAGTTGGAGAGAACCTGTTATGTCCAAGTGCATTGGGGTGGGGGAGAAAGCAGGATGGGTGAAAGATCAAAACAGATTCCTAAAAAATTCCATGCCTGTTGCCTTTGTCCATGCATGGAATTTTTTTATGTTTATGCTTAAAATTCCACAAGGCAGGCTTAAGCAGTATGTGAACCGAGAACTCCCAGAAGTGCAAGCTGGATTTCGAAGGGGCAGAGGAACCAGAGACCAAATTGCAAACATGCACTGGATTATGGAGAAAGCTAGAGAGTTCCAGAAAGACATCTACTTCTGCTTCATTGACTATGCAAAAGCCTTTGACTGTGTCGACCACAGGAAACTATGGCAAGTTCTTAAAGAAATGGGAGTGCCTGATCACCACATCTGTCTCCTGAGAAATCTCTATGTGGGACAAGAAGCTACAGTTAGAACTGGATATGGAACAACTGATTGGTTCAAAATTGGGAAAGGAGTACGGCAAGGCTGTATATTGTCTCCCGGCTTATTTAACTTATATGCAGAATTCATCATGCGAAAGGCTGGGCTGGATGAATCCCAAGCTGGAATTAAGATCGCCGGAAGAAATATCAGCAACCTCAGATATGCAGATGACACAACCTTGATGGCGGAAAGTGAGGAGGAATTAAATAACCTTTTAATGAGGGTGAAAGAGGAGAGCGCAAAATGTGGTCTGAAGCTCAACATCAAAAAAACGAAGATCATGGCCACTGGTCCCATCACCTCCTGGCAAATAGAAGGGGAAGAATTGGAGGCAGTGAAAGACTTTACTTTCTTGGGCTCCATGATCACTGCAGATGGTGACAGCAGTCACGAAATTAAAAGACGCCTGCTCCTTGGGAGAAAGGCGATGGCAAACCTAGACAGCATATTAAAAAGCAGAGAAGTCACCTTGCCAACAAAGGTCCGTATAGTTAAAGCCATAGTTTTCCCAGTAGTAATGTATGGAAGTGAGAGCTGGACCATAAAGAAGGCTGATTGCCGAAGAATTGATGCTTTTGAATTATGGTGCTGGAGGAGACTCTTGAGAGTCCCATGGACTGCAAGAAAATCAAACGCATCCATTCTTAAGGAAATTAGCCCTGGGTGCTCACTGGAAGGATAGATCATGAAGCTGAGGCTCCAATACTTTGGCCACCTCATGAGAAGAGAAGACTCCCTGGAAAAGACCCTGATGTTGGGAAAGATGGAGGGCACAAGGAGACGGGGACGACAGAGGATGAGATGGTTGGACAGTGTTCTTGAAGCGACAAACATGAGTCTGACCAAGCTGTGGGAGGCAGTGGAAGACAGGGGTGCCTGGCGTGCTCTGGTCCATGGGGTCACAAAGAGTCGGACACGACTAAATGACTAAACAACAACAACAACAAAAAATTCCAAAACAATTAGGAGAGGCAGGGTTTCCAAGGGAGGTGCCCTGGGTGCCTGTGTAAATTAGTACGTTAGTGATGCCAGGAATAGAGTGGTGCTATTACTTCTCTCTTGATCTGGACATTATACTTCTGTTGATGCAGCCTTGGGTGTGCTATTGGATGAAACAGATTGTCTTGATTCTCCTCCCTACCCCTCAGGGCAGGGTTGTACTTCAGAAGCTGCTTTGGAAGGAGGGACCACCACTGGGATCTCGATAGCGGCAGCTCATTAGGCTGTTTCTCTCTCTCTCTCTCTCTCTCTCTCTCTCTCTCTCACACACACACACACACACACACACACACACTCCCCCTTTAATTGTAAAATGTAAAATTGTAAAATTTAATTGTAAAATGACTAACCTATAGGAACCCAAGGAGAGGAGTTAGAGTTGTTAAGAAGTCAGTCTGGAGTTAGAGAAGAGAGAGGGAGGATAAGTCTGTGGGTTGGGCTAGTCTGATGTGAGAGATTATCCCAAACAGTTGGGATAATCAGTCAGAAGGTATTAGGAAGGTATAGGCCGGTAAAGAAACTAAGGTTAAGAAACTGACAAGAAAATTATCTGAGAAACCATAAACTTGTTAATGCTTATAAAATAAACTTGTTTATTTGGTTTAATTTTAACAACTGTCTGGACTCAGTGTGTACCCGAGAGAAATGGGTTGGTGGCAGCAGGGAAGCGAGCACAGTGGTGGCACAGGGATCAATAGACACGTCAAATGTCCGGGGACCCTGTGTGATCACCACAAAAGTGACCCACCCACCCACCCGCGCTCCCCCTTTGGTCAAGATGGCCATTTAGAAGCACCCATGGCAAAAGTGCGAGTTCAAGTTACATTTGTACCATATGATGGTGACTTGTCCGCCGCTCTTTGTGCACTGTGCTTTCTTTCCCTTTGTTCTTCTTACTGCCCCCTTGATGCGAGCTGCCCTGGGCTCCCTGACAGAGGAAGGGTGGAATATAAGGAATGTGTTGTTAGATCCATAAGAAAGGAATATCTCTTTCTTCCACAGTGATCATCTAATCTGCTGCAAGAGACAGTAATATTTCGAGAACTTCAAAGATGCTACCAGTTCATTCCGGGAAGAAGAAAACCCCCCAGACAGCTTAATTCCAGATATCCTGCCATTTCCAGATGTCCTATTCACCTTAGCTGGAGGCTCCTGAATGTTCTGAATAAAGACAATGGGGATTCAGCATCCTCTGTATCCTAATTCCTGAGTACCAGGCTATGTCTACATTGATTCATTCTCTGTTTAAATCCTTAATATCTTCTTCCCAAATGCATGGTTCTCTGCCAATGCAGGTAACAGGTTTATTAAGCGTTGCCTCTTGTTCTCCATTCAACAGTATTTTTACAAGTCATTTAGTTATATATTGATATTTCAAAGGCATTAACAGCAGCGCTTTATATACATATACAGTGGTACCTCAGGTTAAGTACTTAATTCGTTCTGGAGGTCCGTACTTAACCTGAAACTGTTCTTAACCTGAAGCACCACTTTAGCTAATGGGGCCTCCTGCTGCTGCCGCGCCGCCGGAGCACAATTTCCGTTCTCATCCTGAAGCAAAGTTCTTAACCCGAGGTACTATTTCTGGGTTAGCAGAGTCTGTAACCTGAAGCATCTGTAACCTGAAGCGTATGTAACCTGAGGTACCACTGTATAGAAAAATGGTGCTGGTACTCGCCATGAAGTTGTGACAGTAAGTGCCACACTTTTAAAAATCAAAACAAAACATGCCAGAACTGCGTGCCCTTGAGTACCCCCAGAAAAAAAGCACAGATTAGCAGTCCACCCTTCATATGAAAGCTCCAGGGTGGAAATACAGAGGCAACAAAATCAAACTCACAATAAGAACTAGCACAGGGGGAAACGGAATAAAATATGATACAGTGACATCCACAATGAAATCCCAGGACAGTTGCTGTGCTGCAACAGCTAAAAGAAATTCAGGGCTGTCTTAAGCATATCCAGCGCCGTGGTGCAAAGATCCCTCTGGCGCTGCCCCCCCCATTTCCCAGAGTTGTCAACCTTTTCCCAAGCCTCTGTGGGGATCGCTCTCCTCCCGTGGGGGCTTGGGAAGGAAGCTGCACACCTGCCAGCCATATGGTTGACGGGGTGCAGCTGGCAGGCGTGCAGGAGGGGAAGGGGAGGCCGCCGGCAAAGGCACGCAGTTCCCCCACTCTTATTGGTGTTTTGCAATATTGACCTGTTGCAGGACCTTAGTCAGACCTCAGCAGAGCATACACAGAGTTCCAGAAAGCAATCAGTTGCAGGCAGGATGGACGAAGCAGGAACAAAATGCTACAACCAGTAACGTGGTTACTTAGAGGTGTTTATTATTTACAGCAGACTCTACAAGTTACTATATACATGAACAGATACGGATCTTAACTAGCTCTCTCTTAACAAACTCCAAACGACTCTCAGACTCCACACTGACCAACACACACTGCAGTCAGTTAGGTCATAAGTCATCATGCCTGTGTGAGACCTCAACCAATGGCAAAGCTGTATCCAGGGTCCCATATCTCCAGGCAGACAACTCCTCTCTGCTCAGTCATCCTTGGCTGTCGGCCAACTCTTAATTGACTCTGTGTGAAGCTGCACAGAATGGCACGTAGTCAAAAATCCCAACAACTCACTGGGGCGCCCCTGAGAGGCCGGCGCCCTGGCGCAACACGCCAGTAAGCCCAATGGAAAAGACGGCTCTGAAGAAATGAATCCACAAAATTTATGTATAGCAAAGCAATATACAGTATGCACAACATATGACTAGCTATACACTTACTTTTGTAAGAGAAACTCTCTTATGTTTCATGTTTCTAGGATCATTAAATAAATGCAGAATAATCCCTACCTTCTGTTGTGGCTCATAAGCTCCCCTAATTTACTGCTGTTGATTATAGATCAGGAGGAGGCAAGCACAGACAGCAAGAGCACAAGAGCAGTAGCACAGCTGCATCCCTCCAGCAGCCATCATTTCCAGGTGGCTGAAACTATGTTATATTTCTCTGGTCAAAACGCAAAGCTGCATGAACTATCCCTTTTCGCTTCCAGTCCTCACATGGTTAACGGGTAGGACACTTTCCTCGAAGCTTTTATATATATATAATTTTTTAAATTTGATTTTAAAAAGTATAAAGATACAACAACAACAAAATTCAAAATCCAAATATTAAGATTACTCTGAATCTCCTGACTTTCCCCCATCCCTTCCATGGGTCGTAATGATAATATTTACAACTGCATACTTACCCAACTTTTTATCCTTCTATATTATCCATACTTTCCATTACTTTACAAGTGTGGTTAAAATTCCTGCTAATGTTTTAACCTGTTTACAATAGTCTCGTAGATAATTTATAAGCTTTTTCCATTCTTTAAGAAAGTTCTTGTCTTCTTGATTTCTGAGCTTCCCAGTTAGTTTTCCCATTTTGGCATAGTCCATCAACTTGGTTTGCCATTCCTCTTGGGTCGGGGTTGTCTCTTCCTTCCATCTCTGGGCTAATAGTATCTGTGTGGCTGTTGTTGCATATATAAACAATCTTTTCTGGTCCTTTGGTATTTGGTACCTATAATTCCTAATAAAAAAGCTTCTTTTTTAAAAAACAAAATTTATTTTAAACATTTTTCCCTTTCATGATATATCATCTCCCAGAAATTTTTAGTTACTTTACATGTCCACTACATATGACAAAAGGTACATTCTTTTTCCTTGCATTCCCACCAAGTATTTGTACTTGTTATATACATTTTTGCTAAATTAACAGGAGTCAAATACCACTGGTACATCATTTTCATGTAATTTTCTTTCAGTGAACAACATGCTGTGAATTTTAAATCTGTTTTCCATAGCCTCTCCCAGTCTGCCATTTGTTTATTATGTCCCAAATATTTTGCCCAATTTATCATCACTGATTTGACCTGTTTGTCTTTTGCATGCCATTCCAGGAGCAAATTATACATTTTCTACAATAATTTTATACTATTTTCTAAAACATCTTTTGGAAATCTTGATAACTCATAAATAAAATCTTTCTTTTTACCGGTCTTAAAGATATCATTTAATTGGTGATACTTTAACCAGTCTGTTACCAGTTCTCTTATCTCTTCAAAGTCTTTTAATTTTACCTGGTCACTAGACTGGTGACTGGGGGCGGCCACCGAGACCATGTAACACCGGTCTTGAAAGACCTACATTGGCTCCCAGTACGTTTCCGAGCACAATTCAAAGTGTTGGTGCTGACCTTTAAAGCCCTAAACGGCCTCGGTCCAGTATACCTGAAGGAGCGTCTCCACCCCCATCATTCTGCCCGGACGCTGAGGTCCAGCGCCGAGGGCCTTCTGGCGGTTCCCTCATTGCGAGAAGCAAAGCTACAGGGAACCAGGCAGAGGGCCTTCTCGGTAGTGGCGCCCGCCCTGTGGAACGCCCTTCCAGCAGATGTCAAAGAGATAAACAACTACCTGACATTCAGAAGACATCTTAAGGCAGCCCTGTTCAGGGAAGTTTTTAACGTGTGATATTTTACTGTATTTTTGGTTTTCATGGAAGCCGCCCAGAGTGGCTGGGGAGGCCCAGCCAGATGGGCAGGGTATAAATAATAAATTATTATTATTCTTATTATTACTTCGGTTAACAGCTCTCTATATGTCTGTCAATTAAGATATTGCTTCTAATGGGGAGAGCCACCACAGTGTTCTGTGTTCTAATAAGTCTTTCTATTTCTCCCATACCGTAAAAATTGATTTCCTTATTATGTGATCCTTAAATCCTTTTTCTACTTTTGCTTTTCATACCATAAGTATGCATGCCATCCAAATCTATTATCATGCCCTTCTAAATCTAGAATATCTCTATTTTTCAATATTATCCATTCCCGGATCCAGCAAATGCAGGATGCCTCATAATATAATTCCAAATCTGGCAAGTCCCCTCTCTCTTTAACATCTGATAATAGCTTATATTTTATCCTTGGTTTTTTCCCCACCAGATAAATCTAGAAATATCTTTTTGCCATTCTTTAAAGTATCCAGTACGGTATACCACCAGGATCGATTGGAATAAAAATAACATTCTTGGCAATACATTCATTTTAATCACTGATATTGTTCCTCAAAGAGATAAATTCATTCTTCCCCAGATTTCTAAATTCCTTTTTATTTCTCTCCATGTAATTTCATAGTTATCTTTGAATATATTAATATTCTTAGCTGTCAGCCATACCCTCAAATAGTTGATTTGTTTTGTAAATAGTTAAGTCTGTACAGTGGTACCTCGGGTTAAGTACTTAATTCGTTCTGGAGGTCTGTTCTTAACCTGAAACTGTTTTTAGCCTGAAGCACCACTTTAGCTAATGGGGCCTCCTGCTGCTGCCACGCCGCCGGAGCATGATTTCTGTTCTCATCCTGAAGCAAAGTTCTTAACCTGAAGCACAATTTCTGGGTTAGCGGAGTGTGTAACCTGAAGCATATGTAACCTGAAGCGTATGTAACCTGAGGTACCACTATAATCTGTTGTAACTCCTTTTTATATTGCTCCATCACATTTTCCACCAAGACCTTAGTCTTATTCTTGTTTAATTTAAAACCTGATACCTGTCCAAAATCCTGGATCTTTTCCAACACCTTTGGTAGAGAATTTTTTGTGTCCTCTACCATAATCACAAGGTCATCTGCGAATGCTTTTAGTTTATATGCTTTATTTCCTACCATTATTCCTCTATTAGTTTCATCTGATCTGCTCTTTCTTGCCAGGGCCTCCCTGAAGCTTCTAACAGCCACAAGTCACAAGAGCCTATTAACCAACAAACCCCTATTGTTTGTCATCAGGTGCCAGGCTGTACAAATACTTAGAGAAGGAGGAGGCAGCAAAGTAGGCTTGAATCACCATCTTATGGGGACGGAAATATTTCTGGCCATGCCAAGGTTATGCTGATTGACTTGATTATTCCACTGTGTTCCTAGTTCAGAACAGTTCTTATTCAAGAACAAGAAGTTACCTTGATCTTAGCAGAGTCGCTTCAGAGTGTCCCTACCTGCCAAAAAATTGTTTTTGATTGCCATCTAAATGAACACCTTTCTCTATTGAACACCATATAAAGAGGTTCCTCTTGGCACTGAGCGTCCACATCTAACAGCCGCTATGCAGTGCAGTGACACTGCACTCCTTTTCCTCATCATGGTATTATTTGCACCTTGGTCTAAGTTGCAGGGTTTCTTTGCCTATACAAAAGGTAAGCTTTCCATTGTTCTGGCTCATGTAGACAGCTAGTTTGCAGGCCCCCAGCCTCTCTGCAGGTGAGGCATCCATTGCAGAATGGATGGGATATGGAGGCATGGACAGAGTAGTGTGCTGGTGTCATAGGGACAACAATTCTCTGGCATGTGTATAGCCTGCCTGTATACTTCTCTCTCTGGCCCCTCCACTTGGGGTGTTCCCTATACTGGATACATTCCTTTGGGACTTGCAGAAGTACTTGCACCCTAACTAGTGATACCATCACCACTCACAATTTGCTTGCTGTGCTGCAAACTCAGGTGCTTCAAATTCAAGTTACCTGCCTGTTATTAAAAGATTCTGAAGTATCTTTTTGTTAATATGAGGTGGTCCAAGGGATTTAAAACTGCTGCTTCTTTATTCTCTGTAATTTTCTTCAAGGTAAGAGATCTAGAGGCCTAGAGCCACAGTTCGTTTTGCACACCTTTCACAACAGAGCCAGAAGCATCTCTGTGATGTGCTCACATTAAGTTATTTCCAGGGTTTGTATGCTAACAACAACAACCACACAAATCATGCCATGGGAGCAGCTATATTTCTCTCCCATACAGCTCCTGAAACAATGTTATGTACCACATACATCACTAATTCCAGCGATGTCTCTAGCTGTATTTTGAAAGCATGTGTTGTGACGTGGGGTTTGTGATTTCAGCTCTCTTGACATATTATGCTGGAGACAGTTCTGTAGTAACACTTCTTTATTAAAGCAAACAAGACTGAGAACTGAGGAGGGGAGAGCTACATTTATAGGGACAGGGAACTAGCTAGAAAGGATACATTTTGGAGGGAACAATATCAGGCAATCACAGTCCTGCCTTTTGGAGGAAACCAATAAGACAGAGGATCCAAATACAGCAGCTTAAATGAACCAATAGTAGCTGTACCCTCTGGAACCAAAAGGCAGTTACTTTACCCTAATGCAAATACAGACAATAATAATACAGATATAAAATCCTTTGACTCAATACACAACAGCATGCATCAGGAGTCATGCCTCCTAACTTCTCAAAGACACCTTTAGATTTCAGGAAGTTACATAAATAAAGAGAGTTTGATTAAATCACCTTTGGAAAGCCTCTCGCTAGAGCCATTACCTAAGAATTCCTGGCTTCCATCTTGCAGACATCTCAGGGGTGTAGAATATAAATGAACTCAAAATCAATCTCAGATTGAATTGCAGTACTAGTAAACTTGGTTGGATCAAAATGAAGTTGGCTCATTATACATGTGGACATTATCAGTGTATGGCATTCAGCTTATGAACGAACTAACTGCAAGTTTTGGAAGCAGCACAACCCATCATCCATTCCACAGGAGCGAGGGAGTAGGAGCCCCTACCTCATCCCTCCACTAATACCTCCACATTTTTTGTTCTTGATGATGCACCAAGCAAAACTAATTTTTAAATTAGAGCAGCTGGAAGTGAAGGAGAGACCAGTGGGGGGGGGGATAGGGAAGGTTGTGTAGCAGCTTCACAGTCATCATGAACCCACAGACTTCATCAGATTTAGCACATTGGTATGTTATAGTCATCTTAAGGACTGTGGGAGAGATCACAACTGGACTATTTACAATGGGGCAAAATTAGGCTTCCAGTTGGCTCTTTGGCAGATATGATCATTGGGTCCCATTCTGGAGGTTCCATCTGTAGCTACTAGGCAGAGATAGTATTAGATGTTTGATTTACAAATGTAACAACTTTGTTTTCTTCTGTGTTTCAAAAGATGAAATGAAATGAGATGCAATATATGATATCTTCCCATCTCTCCCCCACCCAGAATCTATGCCTAGAAAATGTAGACTCCCTCCAAGACCTGGACGGTGCAAATTAGATCTTGAAAATTATTACTACGATTTTAAGGACAGCATGTGCAAGACGTTCATTTACGGTGGCTGCGGAGGCAACAGAAATAACTTTGCAAATCTCTTTGATTGCATTTACGAGTGTGAAAGGTTTGGTAAGGGCAAATATTTCCCACCCCCCTCTATTTTCCTAAGCCTTTTAAATTCCCAAATGTTTGAAGTGAAAATCTGTTTCAAATATCTTCTTGTTTGAGAATCACTTATACTGATTGTGATTTAAATAGTAAAGAAAAGAAGAAGGGACACATGCAATATAATCTAAGCAAGGAGGACGCAGTGATCCTGAGCAAACTTGCTGCAGACAAGAATATAATTATAACACCAGCAGATAAAGGTGGAGCTATTGTCTTAATGAAGAAGATTGATTACATTAAAGAAGCAGAGAAACAACTGAATAATTCTAATTTCTACTCGCCCTTATCTGGTGATCCCACCATATCGGTGAAGAACAAACTTCAGACAATTTTAAATGAAGCTGTATCTTTGGGCTATGTAGACATACCGCTGGCAGAATTTGTATGTCCTGAACATACCAGAATACCAATACTTTACACCCTTCCAAAAATACGTATAAATAGGTTACCACCGCCTGGAAGACCTATCGTCTTAGTTTCAGGTTTCCTTTTGGAAAATTGTTCACATTTTATTGATTCTTTTTTACATCCCTTTACTAAAGAAACTTCGTCCTGTATTCAGGATACTAAACACATTATAACCCTTATTGAGAACATGACTGTTACCCAACATAGTATTGTGGCTATGTGGGCTGTCTCTTCCCTATATACCAATGTTCCTTTAGATGTTGTTAAGTCACAGATTCAGGAACTATTGATTGATCACAACCAAACTTCTCCCCCAGTTCATTTTTTTGATAGAAATGGTAGATTTTATTTAATTTAATAATTTAAATAAACTGGACTTTAATCTCTCAGTATGTGTTCCGCTCATAGGGTAAATTGCCTATGGACTTGCATATTGTGATATGATATGTTGAATTGTTTTTTGAAATAGAAGTTATATTGTTACTTACAGCCTGTTATGTCGTGTGTGTTGTTACAAGGTTGCTAACCAGGACGAAACAGTTTGAGCATATTACACCAATCCTTTGATCCGTAACCTACTGGAAAGCCTTACTTTATTTTTTGGCTATGTCAAGATGAGGCTGATTTCTTCTAAGGCTCCAATAAGGCTCAGTTAAAATAGCCTGAAGTTTATTCAAGAAAAGAATGGTAACTTAGATTAAGAACGGCTCCTGAGTGTCTAGCTAATTGCTAAGTTGCTGAAATACCCCCTTTTGTTTTCCTATAGAACTCTAATATAAAAGTGGTTTTGACAGTACTGGACACTCATTCACATCAAACATACCATACTGTAACAATCTTCCCCTTGTCCTTTTTGTAGAACTCCTTGTATCCTGGTCAAGTATGGGAATTGATATGAAGTGGAGACAAGGTAAGAGTTCTATTCTTGTCTACTCTGTGTTCCTCAGTGAGGTGCATGATTAGTGCAGGGAGAATGCCTGCAAATATGAGAGGTAAGACAGTCGCAACAGGCAGGCCTGTGCTATAACTTAAGCACCAAGATAATGGGCAGGGACCCCCTCAGCTTGCCACTCAGTTCTGTGAGGCTTGGGGGGTTGGCCTTGGTTCACACAGCAAGGATCTTGGTGTTCAACACTGGAAGTTGTGTGGCTCAACAAAAGGGAACTAAGCTGAATACTGCTTCTAGTTCATAGTCAAGTTAGGTTGGCCTTCACTGCAATGGGGAGGTTGCACACTGACCCCCACTTTAAAAAGTGCCCAACACAGTTAGAATAATGATTGCAGATAACCTTTTTTTGTTAAGTTTAAATAATATCCTATTCTCCAAATCTGTACTGTTTGGAACGGGGTAGAGGGTGTGCGTGTGTAGGGAACTCCTTAGTCCTGAATGGGGTAACTGTGCCCCTGAAGGACCAGGTGTGCAGCCTGGGAGTCATTTTAGACTCACAGCTGTCCATGGAGGCACAGGTGAATTCTGCATCCAAGGCGACTGTCTGCCAGCTCCATCTGGTATGCTGGCTGAGACCCTACCTGCGTGCGCACTGTGTCACTGGAGTGGTACATGCTCTGGTTATCTCCCACTTAGACTACTGCAATGCACTCTTTGTGGGGCAACCTTTGAAAGTGACTTGGAAACTACAAGTAATCCAGAATGAGGCAACTAGACTGGTGACTGGGAGCGGCCTCCAGGACTATATAACACCAGTCCTGAAAGACCTACATTGGCTCTCGCTATGTTTCCGAGCACAATTCAAAGTGTTGGTGCTGACCTTTAAAGCCCTAAACTGCCTTGGACCCTGTATACCTGAAGGAGCATCTCCACCCCCATTGTTCAGCCCAGACACTGAGGTCCAGTGCCGAGGACCTTCTGGTGGTTCCCTCATTGCAAGAAGTGAAGTTGCAGGAAACAAGAGTGCATAGTTGTGCCTACTGCATTGTGATGAAGGAAACATATCATGTTTACTTTGCTCCCTCATTGCATCCTCATGCAGCTGGCCAGTGGATCTTTTTCATGTGGTGAGGAAATTGTTGACATTTGATGATGGGAACAGAATGTTGGAACCATCAAAGGCTTTCAATGACAAGTTTGCCAGGTGCTTTTTGGATAGAAACATCCCTCTTCTTCCAGGCCTTTGCCTAATTAAAAAAATCTATAGCCTTTTAAACTACGTGGTGGTATTGTTTTTGTCTGTTACTATGGTACATATTTTTGTGTTTTTATATTGTAAACTGCCCTGTGATTCTCAGATAAAGGGCAGTAGGGAATAATAATAATGATGATAATGATGATAATAATAATAATAATAATTTCAGTCTCATTTGCTATGCTACCATTATTATGGAGCAGGTAAGGTGTCTGACACAACATATGGGATTTGTATTAGTTGATGAGGCCTTAGGATCTGGACAAGGTGCTTGCAGTGGCTTAGCCCACAACATGCCCCCCCCAAATTAAAAGAAATAATTAACGTGTCTTTACATGGGAGTGGTGCTTCAGTGTGAGGTGACAGGAAGAGAGATTTTTTAGCAGGGTATTCTGAGAAGAAGGGAGAAGAGAGACTGGGATCCATCTTGGGCAGGCTGGCTGAAGGCTGGCTGCACTGCTGTGGGGGACAAGCCCCTCTTGAAATGACCATGCTGTAACTCCCTCCATGCAGACTGTAGGTGTAAAGAGTTGAATAAACCATATTTCTTAAAGCTACAACAGTCTCTGTCGTGTCTCAATTCTACAAAGGAACACAAACCCTGTAAGCCCCCGGAGTCTTGCAGAAAGCGGGGGTGGCACCCAACATTTTAAACAATATGTTGCAGAATAAGAGATTATATGAGCTTTCCACCCCTCCTTTCCCCCTCCAGACCCACCTCAGAAATGCAAAAAGAGGAAACGTGTAGGAAGATGCAGAGAGAAAATTACGCGTTATTATTATGATGTCAGGAACAAGAGATGTATGCCATTTGTTTATCGTGGCTGCGGAGGCAATGAGAACAATTTTGAGTCTTACTGGGAGTGTTCTGAGATGTGCGAACCATTGGGTAAGTAGAAATAAGTTTTTATGGTAATTTCAGGCAACCAAAACAACTTGCACCTTTCTTTTAACATTATCCACTCATTAAGGGTATTTTAGCTCCAGTACCTGAAATCTTGCCTGAAATATACTAGGAGTCCTGTAGTGATTTCATGCTCTTTATTGTAGCTTGCAAAACAGTGATTGAATTGCCCCCCAAACCTCAGGCTTTTATATACATTATTTACACAATGAGTCCCCTCTGATTGGCTGAGTCTGCTTCCCTCCTGGAGCCTGATTGGTCTTTTCCTGCAGGCCAATCAGTTGTTACATTCTACAATCCTAATAGGCTGATTAACTTCCTCCTGGAGCCTGATTGGTCTTTTCCTGCAAGCCAATCACTTGTTGCATTCTAGGATCCTACTTGCCTGTTGTTCTAGGATCCAAGCTTAGTACATAACATTCCCCTTTAAACATGAGAGGGGTAATGAGAGTGTAGGAATACTGCTGGGGAAGGGGTTCTCCTGCTGCTGCTTTTTAAAAAGTCAAAAGAAATTCAACCTTTGATGCTAGAGTCGGAAATGTACACAGCTGTCAAAGGGGTGGTGGTGGTGGAAAGAGTCCAGAAAATGTCCTGCATGGTTGGTAGGTTTCTGGTGTTTACAGCCCTCTCCTATTAGGATTACATGAGTTAACACAACCTCTGAATAAGGAACACTTTTAAAGGGGAGAACATCAGGCATGGTGCCAGGCAAGTATTCCTTGGGACAGCATGCCATAGTTGGGTGGGAGCATTACTGTATCCAATCTGATTGCCTTCCACCTAATCTCTGATGGCGTATGGAGAAGGAAAGATATTAATTTATAGGCTGATTCGTGCAAAAAGACAAGGCAGTCCTTGGGTCTTAAGCTGAGCTCCAGTAAGTCCTTAGCTGCAAGTGACCATTCTGTTCTTGAATAAGCATTGGGCAGCTAAGAACAGCTCCGACAAAAGAATGGCAAATGAAATTAATGGGACTATGCAGAATTAGATAAATTAACAAGAAGGATTCGAAACCTGCAGGATCAGAGATTCTTAGAGGACTGGAGTAAATATTTGAACTATTTGAAAAGCAATTGTAATAAACAGATTACTCTAGTATGACTGCAAGAAGTTCTGCAAGGAGGATTTCGTGAAATATTGCAAGAAAGACTTTGAAAAGAATTATAAGTTAAGGACAATTAAAAGTAATAGAGAATTTAAGAAATGCGGAACAAGTGATAAAGAACGGAAAGTCTTCAGAGGTTGTTGGCGGAAGTCTAAAATATTGTATAAGATAAGAAGTTATATTAAATGATTGTTGGAACTGATATGCTAAAAAATCAATTAAAAAAAAAGCAGCTCCTGGTCCTAACCTACCACCACTAGCACGCAGGCCATGTAAGGTCGCCATGAGGGGTTGAAACTTTCAGGTAGAAAAAGGTTTCTCACCCCTGCCATATAGTAACATTGTGCTCCTTGTCCTTATAACAGGAAGACCTCAAGATTCTAGAAACCCTGAAGTGAATCCAGGTAAGGATTGAGTCTAAGTAAGAGCCTCATGGCATTTCACTTTTGACCCTCATATGCACTGTACCTTGTGCTGGCTTTTTTCAGTATTGCAGTCTCCTTTTTCAAGTCCTTTTCTAATGTTTCTAAATCACTTGGGACTTTCCACCTTGTTCCCAGGATAGTAAGGCTTGTGTCCTCACAAGACGCAGTAGCATCTGCCCATAAGCACCAAGTCTACCACCATTAGACCCACTGGGCTAAGCAGGAGCTACCGCAGCCTAGCAGAAATCAGGAGTTCGAGCAATTATTGTAGGGATGACAGAGGAGGAGAGTAGCATTCCAGCCTCAGCTGTGCTCCTCTACTCAACTGTCCATCCAATGGCAGTAGACGTGGTACCATGCTAAATCTGCCATATGGAACTACATAAATCATAGTCGCACCTAGCTAGTTTCAGCCAGCCTCCTTTGGTTGTCAGGGAACTGCCATCTGAGGAGCAGGAGGTGAAAGGGCTCACAGAGGGTGAGAGAGACCATTCAGCTGAGGAGGGAACCAGCAGGGGGAGAAGTGGAGTTCCAAGGGAAAGTGAGTCGGAGGGAGGGCTCAGAGACACTTCCAGCGAAAATAGTGGGGAGGTTTCAGGACCTCCCATAGGGACACCTACTCCTCGCCGGAAACTGTCACGCCGAGAGTCCAGAAGACGCGTTTCCGTTAAGGAGCTTTTATGCTGGAAGAAGTTCCGTAAACGCCCACTGTCCGATTCTACGAGCGACTGATGGAGCCATGCTTAAGGAGCTCCGTCACAGACAGAGGTTTGTGGACTTAGCCAAACTCTGAGGGACTAGGATTTTACGCACAAGCAGCTCACCATCCCATCACATTGGTATATGATTTTACCCCTCCATCAGTATGACTGCTGGATCTCAAGGCAGAGGTGTCATTATTGTCACTGAGATCATCTTAAGAGTGGCGATCACAAACATGACCCCTTCAGACTTGGTTTTCCTTTGTTGTTCAAACAATGAAATAATAGGTGTCTTTGTCCTTCTCTCCCTTCTGAAATTCCAGACGCTTTGCTTCCCACATGCCAACAGCCATTAGACACAGGGCCATGCCATGAAAACTTTCCTCGCTTTTACTATGATGCCAAAACCAAGAAGTGTATACCTTTCCAATTTGGTGGCTGCAGTGGCAATAGAAACAACTTTATGAATGAAGCAGAATGCCGTCGGGAGTGTGGAGGCCCTGGTAAGCATACAGAATTTTTACAACTTTTCCAGAGAACCTAAGGAACCTCTTGACATGGTTTATGCAGTGATCTTGTTCCAACTGCAGTAGTACAATAAATATACTTACTTCATGGGAGAGGGGGAAGCCTTGTTGCTGGTGATAGTCTTTGACTTATGGGTTGAGGTAGAAGCAGGTGCACTCTGATGCTGGAGAAGACAGAAGTGGAGAATGGAATGTGGAGAGCCTTTTTAAAACAAACAAACAATACCTTGCACCCCCCAAAATGGCATACGGTTACTGGAGAGGTGGTATCTTTGCTGCAAACTACCTTTTCACCTGAGGTCTAGATAAACACTGTTATCCTTTGTCTTGTATGGCGAAGGAACCCACAGCTTCTGCAGAATTAAAAGGTGGAAAACAGTGGCATGAGGGGAAATTTTTCATAGGGTAACAGTTAGGGCCAAAGGCTCCAGATTGCAAAGGCGATGGGGAGGGTGACATTCCGTGCGTGATGTTGCGACATCGCATGTGTGAACACCGTACCTCCAGAAGCTGAGCAGAAGCTTCCTGGGCTTTGGGAAGGAAGTGACAGGCCGCTGACAGGAAGCTGGAGCCCTTCTGCCTCCTTCCCAAAGCTGGGCAGGCTTTGGGACAGTGGCAAGAGGGCCCTTGGACCTGTCAGAGCACTGTGCCTTCCACTCCAAGCTGGGCAGAAGCTTCCTGCATAGCACACGGACTGTGTGTGTGGTTTGGGTTATATCAGTGATGTTGTTGTAGATACAGTGGATGTGAGCTTCTGTCCTCCACCAGGTATGGGGACTTTCTGCCAGTCGCAGCTGGATGAGTTTCAATGCAATAGTTTTTAGGCCAATGTAGCTGATAAACCAGAGCACGCCATAGGCACGAAGAGTCGAACACGACTAAACAACAACAACGAAGCTAATAAACAAGGCAGATCTCTATAGTTTGGATTGTTCTATAAGCTGGTGGCCATCATCAGCCCCTGGGGTAGTGAATTCCATAGATTAACTGTATAAAGAGGTCCTTCCTCTTGTCTGTTCCTGAATCTCCCACCATTCAGCCCCATTGGTTTTTCTAGTTTTGTGAAAGCAAGAAACCGTTCTCTCTGCCTAGTTTCACCACACTTTACATTATTTTATCAACTTGGATCATGAGCTTCCTGCCTAAAGCCCTCAAAGAAACATTTCCTCGTAGTGGCATCTCTCACCTTTAAATTTGATTGTCCCTACATTTTGCTTCTTCCTTCAGGTTAACATTGAATCCTTGTGCAGAACTGTATTCAGACTCATTAACATATCATTTGCTCCTGTGGAATAAAGGCACCAGAGGAAGCCAGGAAGCCTTTTCCCCCACAGCTTCTTCTAAAGATGGATGCCATTTATCCTGCTGTATCAGTCTGCTGGAATGTCTTTCTTGCTTGCCAATAAATTCACCTGTTCTTCCAGATCCTGTGGGCTCTATTTGTTGGGCATTATTACTACTACCACTACTGTTACTGCTATTATTATTGATGTCTTCATTTTAGAAAGTCCATGCACCCCTGGGGCAAAAGTGGGGAGAATGAGGGAGAGCCTTTTATAGTAGGACAGCAACTCCCAAGCAGAAAGGGCATTTTCTCCAGTTCTGAATATTCAGTCTCCAGAGCTTTCAGAATCTACCCTGGTACCAGTTTAAGGGCGTTGGCAGAAACCACGCCAACAAATTAGCCTTCTAAAAAGTAGGTGGGTTTCATCCTTTCAATGATTAGACTTTTTAAACTGAATAAAAATGAATGATTAATTAACATTAATTAAAAAAGGAGACTTTGGCAGCATGAAATGCTAGCTATCAGCAGGCATCATCTTAGAAGAAGCAAGCCTCCTTTCACTCTTTCATAGGATGGATTGCATCTTTGACGAAGGTGCCTCCTATGCCATATGCATGGAATATCGTTTTTAAAGGTACGAGTTTCTTCTTCTAAACTTTAATGTCAGTCATATGCTAATAGATAGATAGATGATAGATAGATAGATAGATAGATAGATAGATAGATAGATGATAGATATTCTATGCCTAACCCAAAATCACAGGGCAGATCTACACACAGGGGAAAACCCGCTATAAATAAGTCAGAAATTAAATGGTTATAACAACAACAACAACAACAAACGCTATGGAAAATCACAAAGAATTTTATTTTTTGCTCTCCAGTGCCATCTGGTGTTACATGTTTATAGTACATTCAAAATGCTGGTGACCCAGACCATGGCAGTTTTTCTAGCCACTGCAGTAAAGAGGCTTTGTTGGATGCCCACAACTTCTGCTGTTTCAGTGTTATGAAAAAGGGAGAAAACTTTTCTCAGTCCATCTTCTTCTCTGTGTCAAGCATAATTTTATACACCTCTATCATGTCGCCTCTTGCATTGTCTATAAACTGAAACAAAAACACTTAAACAAAAATATATATTAGGGCAGCAGGGCAAAGAAAACATAACAAAAAACCAGGAAAAAACCCCGAAACAAAACATCCCTCAAACACAGACAGGGAAGGTGCCGGGCAAAAGTTAAGTGCCCTTTCTTACAAGCTGCTGACCTCCAAATGTTGTTGGACTACAACTCCCACTGGTCAGGGGAGATGGAAGCTGCACTTCAAAATGTGTGCTAGGCTGGGGTAGGCCGTATTAGTTCAATAGGTTCACCCAGATACAGACTTGTGATGGGGAAATTCATCATAATCGAAATCATTATTGTGTCATGAATTGCAAGCTATTCTGGGAAATACAGCTTGTCATTGGAAAAAGCTTCTTATTTTTAACTGGGACTGTTTCACACAGTGTAATTGCCCTAATCTGTGGAACAATTCCAAAACCGTAGCAAGTGCTGGTGGAAGGTGTGGAATGAGTATGACTTTTGCTTACCCACACGCTCTTAGAAGCAAGCAGAATCCAAGATCCTGCCACAGAGTACGCAGAGAGTTAACAAGAGAGGTTCAAACCTGTAGAAACTGGTCCTGTTTTGCCAGCCACTCCTCTTGAGATACAGCCTGAGAGATCTCCCAGTACCCCAATAATAGCCACTGGGGTTGGATTGTGCTTTGCTGTGGATAAACCCATTGTACTCTGTTCCTTTTCCCACCCACATCCCTTCCTTAAGTACAAGATGGTTCCAGAAAAGCTCACCTGGCTAGTTTTCTTGTGTTGAGTACAGGACATTTGTGAGGTTTTTGAAGCAGCTGATCACACAGCCCAGGGGCTGACTATGTTACATATGTTTTTGTCTTTCTCGGTAGTGTCGTTAATTATTTGTGGATTTCCTAGTCCATGTTTCATTTGTATACCAGGCAGGGCATATTATTTTATTTTTTGAACATAAATACAAATCCCTTTTCTCGCCAGTCTGCCCTTCCTGGGGACCCCGAAAAATCTTTTTTCACTGTGGCCTTTTTTCGCAGTGGCCCTGGGAACAACCAGGAGTGCATACTGAGGATCCCAATGGTTTATTTGCAGGGGTGACCTCACCCATACGCCTCAACTGTCCTGTTTTAATCTTGGAATCACAGAAGACAATCTTGGCTTCTGATTGGATCATGGAATGCCTTGGAATGAGTCCTCAAGACAGAATGCTGGACCAAAAGACGCTCAGCCTGGCACGAGTCAGCTGGGTGGCACTAGAGCGCTGAAATGAAAGCCACAAGTCTTGCAATCTCATGTGTGTGAGAAAGCTCAGCCAAAAAAGAAGCGCCCTGATTTGGGTCCCAAGAATGCTGGAGAGTATGACTTTCACTGTTGTCTGTCATCAGGTATCAGTCTGTACAGATGCCTAGAGAAGGAGGGGGCAGCAGAGTGGGTTTGTATCACCATCTACAGAACTCTTTCTGGCTTTGCCAAGGTTATTTCTGCTTGACCTGATAGTTCCTCCATGTGCCTATTTCAGAACAGTCCTCATTCAAGAACAGGACGTTTCCTTGATCGAAGCAGAGGTGCTTCAGAGTGTCCCTACCTATTAGAAAATTGTATTTAATGCTCAAATGATTATCCCCCTCCACATCACTATTGAATACTATATAAAGTGGCTCCTCTCAGCACTGAGCATTCACATCCAGCAGCCACCATGAAGTGCAATAACACGGCATTCCTGGTCCTCATCATGGGAGTATTGGCACCTTGCGCTAAGGCACAGTATTTCTTTCCCCGTTCAGAAGGTAAGAATTCTGGTCCTTAAATGCATTAAGTGTGCAGTATGCCAGGCCTCTCTGTAAGGACCCATTTATGTATTTTTACTATACTATTGCAAACAATGACTCCCTCCACACCAGATATAAAAAGCACATGGATCCAGTTTTCTTATGAAACCACCATGGGACTCTTTGTAGGGTCTCATTGTGGAGCTTGCATCTTTAGTAGAGATGATATAAGGTGTAAGGTTCACAAATGCCTTCAAATGGTATTATGTCCTGTATCTCAAAGGATGAGATGACATATATTGTACTTGTGACATTTCCTCTTGTCGTCCTTCCTCCAGAAACTATGCCTAGAAAATGCGCACTCACTCCAAAGTATGGAAAATGCAGTTCATCCCTTCCACATTTTTACTATGATGTCAAGAGCAACATGTGTAGGAAATTCATTTACAGTGGTTGCGGAGGCAATGGAAACAACTTCCAATATTATTACCAATGTGTTTTGAGGTGTCAACAGTTTGGTAAGGACAATTAATTCCCCCACCCCCTTTCCTTACACCTTTAAAACAACCAAATGTTTGAAGCGAAAATCTGTTGAAAAGTTGCCTTCTGTATTAATGTGGTTTCACACTCACATCAAATGTGTAAGATTTGTCTTCTTGCCCTTTTCACAGCACTTCTAACGTCCAGGTCAACAACAGATATACAAGGTAAGAGTTGTTATGGTTGTCTGCCGTGTGATTCAAAAATTGAGTTGGAGGTGGGTGGGTTGGGGAGCCTGTCAATATGATAGGCAAGCCAGTCAAAGACAGGACATTAGCTGCAAGATGATGAGCAGGGACTGCTTCAGCCTGCTACTTTATTCTGTGGGACTAGGGAGCAGATCTCTATATGTCGGCCATTTCCCTTCCATATTTATCCTTTTAATTGAAATTACTTCTGTTGGAGGGGTCTTCTTCAACACCTGACACTACTGCATACCACTCCAGGGTTCCTGTCATTGCCCACTTAGAAGAGATAATCTTAGCAGTTTGAATCATAGATGCAGGGCTTTGAAATAGGATTTACATCTACTATGGTAAAAGGTAAGGGGACCCCTGACCATTAGGTCCAGTCGTGGCTGACTCTGGGGTTGCGGCGCTCATCTCGCTTTATTGGCCGAGGGAGCCGGCGTACAGCTTCCGGGTCATGACTAAGCCGCTTCTGGCGAACCAGAGCAGTGCACGGAAACGCCGCTTACCTTCCCACTGGAGCGGTACCTATTTATCTACTTGCACTTTGACGTGCTTTTGAACTGCTAGGTTGGCGGGAGCACGGACCAAACAACAGGAGCTCACCCCGTCACGGGGATTCGAACCGCCGACCTTCTGATCGGCAAGTCATAGATGAGCTTATATACTGTATTGGTCCGAATATAAGCAGCACCTTTAAAAGTAGGGGGGGGAATAAAAAAGACAAAACCCGAATATAAGCCGCTGCCTATATATAGGCACTCACACCTGTTCCGTTTTACCGTATATCTTCTTTCAGCAGCGATATAGTAAAAGCCAGTTTTTGTAAGGTCATGAATTTAAGCCGCACTTTAACTTTTCACGGTCGGGAAAAAAGTGAGGCTTATATTCCGGCCAATGCGGTATGTGTGAGCTTTCCACATACTGCTTTTCTCCTCCAGACCCACCTCCGAAATGCAAACAGCCATTAATATTAGGAGACTGCAAAGCAAGTAAGCGGCGCTATTATTACGATGCTGGGAGAAAGAGATGTTTCGTGTTCATATATAGTGGATGTGGAAGCAACGGGAACAATTTTGATTCTTTCAGGGAATGCTACGAGGAGTGTGAAAAGTATGGTAAGAATGAGCACTTTTAATCTTTTTTCCCAATCAACCCGAAGAACTTGCACTTTTTGCTTAACTTTATGCATGCTCTAGTGCAAGCTTCCTCAATCTCGGCCCTACAGATGTTTTTGGCTTACAACTCCCATGATCCCTAGCTAGCAGGACCAATGGTCAAGGATGATGGAAATTGTAGTCTCAAAACATCTGGAGGGCTGAGGTTGAGGAAGCCTGCATTAGTACATAAAGCCTTAGCCCACAAATATCTAAATGGGTGGTGGCCAAACTCGGCCCTCCAGATGTCTTGGGACTACAATTCCCATCATCCCTGACCACTGGTTCTGTTAGCTCAGCATGATGGGAGTTGTAGTCTCAAAACATCTGGAGGGCCGAGTTTGAGGAAGCCTGCATTAGTACATAAAGCCTTAGCCCACAAATATCTAAATGGGTGGTGGCCAAACTCGGCCCTCCAGATGTCTTGGGACTACAATTCCCATCATCCCTGACCACTGGTTCTGTTAGCTCGGCATGATGGGAGTTGTAGTCTCAAAACATCTGGAGGGCCGAGTTTGAGGAAGCCTGCTCTAGTGGCATTGCAGCTCCACTACAGCATCATATTGCCCTATAGACATGCCGGGGGCGGGGAGAGCTTTGGTATTAAGAGGTTAGCATGTTGGGGAAATTAGTTCTCTGATTTAGAAAATCAGCAGAAATGCAGCGTTTGATGCAAGAGTGGGGAAGCTTGATGCTAGAGCAGAAAAAATGTGCTGGCTTCAAAGGGGAAAAAATTGAGTCTAGCATTAAGAAAAGTTGTTGTTTTTAATGTTATAATTTGAAAACTGACAAAAGACACCTGAACACCTGGCTGAACAAAGGGTTTTGTACTGGCATCTGAAACATATCAGACTATGTGCCAGGTACTGTATCTAATCTGATTCTGCTCCACCACTGGCACATGGAGATTAATGGGAAAGGGCAAGGCAGCCTTATGGGTCTCAAGCTGAGCTCCAGGATACTAACAGCCATTTCTTTTCACTTCTAATTTGTATATTATGTTTCTGCATCACTAAACACAAGGCAATTTACAAGCTGAAGAAACAACAAGATAGCAAAGAATGACTAAGTTACAATCAATAAAAACAATGGCAAGTTGCATTGCATAAAATACGACAAAACATACAGAGCCATGCAAAAGGATCAAATGGAGAAACAATTGGGGTGAAGAGTTAGTCTAGATTGCTCAGGAGCAATTGCAGCCTGAAAAAGGTCTCTCATGGTTCTCCTTCTCCTTATAACAGAAACACCCGAACATCTGATAAATCCCGACAAGCTTGAAGGTAAGGGCCAAGTAAAGGTAAAAGTTCCATAGCATTTTCCTTCTGACTCTCATATGCATTTTGCCTTCCACTCCTGCTGGCTTTCTTTAGTTCTGATGCAGCCTGTTCCTTAAGGCCTCCTTCACTGTGTCTTTACTTCTTAGCAGTTTTCACCAGGATCCAAGGGCTTGTTTCCTCCCAATACATCATGGGATCTGGCCAGAAGCATCCGTTGCAGCCCCTAAGCCAGTGATGGCCAAACTCGGCCCTCCAGCTGTTTGGGGACTACAATTCTCAGCTCTCAGCCTCCACGCGATTGAGGGAATCCCCGGCCGCGTCATCCCCTGGACAGCCAATCAGCTGGCTCAGGGTGTGTGGCCTGCCCAATTTAACGCAGGGGCGGCCAGGGATCTCCCTCTTTTGCCGCCTCCAATTGCTCCCATTAACCTTACTTAATTGTGTCATGTGTCTTTATTTCCACTGGGTGAGGGTAGGAACTCGCCACGCAACTTATGGATTGGGGAGGGACAAGATAATGTCCCAAGAGGACAGTTGTCTTCTGCATGTGTCATTCAGTTCTGAATTCAAAGTTCTCAGCCAAAAGTTTTCACTCTTTTCTTCTCCAAACTACATATTGGTCTCTCAGCCCAAGAAGCTTTGGACACCCCCTACTTCCATCTCTCCTCTTAGGTTCAAGGGTCTATTTATTGACAGTGGAAGAGTATCTGAAGCCGTGTATGAGTATGCAGCCTCCTTTTTTTTATTAAAGAAATGATATTTATTGAAGTTTCAGAAAAAGTTACAAAAGTAAAAAAGAGATAGAAAAAAGAAGCAAAAAATACAAAATACAGAAAAAATAAAAACAATTAAAAATAAATCCATCTTTCCATGTCTTGTCTTTCATTTACTTATTTCCCTGACCTCCTCACACCTCCCTTTTTTGTATTCCAGTTCAGTTGGTTAATTCAGCAAATCCTTTCCCTCTTTGTTTTTATCTTAATTCTTTATCTTAATATATTATAACTTTACATTTTCACCTGTTAACAATCCATTTTTACATACTCCTTTATAACATTGCTGCTAAAACCACTTAACTTCATTCCGACATCATTTTAACATTCATTAATTTTACAATGTTTCTCTAAATAGTCTTTAACTTTCTTCCAATCTTCTTCCACCGACTCTTTTCCCTGGTCTCGGATTCTGCGAGTATGCAGCCTACTGCCCCTATTGCTATTGCTATGTCCTTCTACTGATCTCCTTGCCCACCATGCTTCCTCACCTGCCATAGCAAGCAAGACTCCCCTTACTTATACCATAGAAGGTGGGCATGAAAGGGGAAAGGGGGTCCCTGAAGGAAAGAGGGTGGGATGTGAGGCACCGGCCCACTCTCCCCACTGCCTCAGAATGCATTAAGGAGAGGCAGGAAACCCAAGACTCTCATTTCACATCTTGATCTGTCTCTTTCTATGAAGCTTGGCTGCACCAAATCAAAGGCTGTTGGTACATTTTCTGTGATAGTACGCTAAATCTACCTAGAGACATCTCAGAAGGCATAACCTCATCCTGCTTAAGTCCGACTGGTCTCTTTCATCTGTGCTTTTCCCACTCTTGTCAACGTGGCTGTTGGATCCCAGGGCAGAGTTCTCCTAATTGCCACTGAGGTCATCTCAGGTGTTGCAACCACAAGCACGAAACCTTCAAATTCTGTTTTCTTCAAGAAATGAAGTAACAGATGTGAACCTTGTTTTTGTCTTTCTCTCCCCCCTGCAATATCAGACTTTCTGCGTGATTATTGTGACCAACCCCTAGACGTGGGATGCTGCAACAAGGACTTACCTCGCTTTTACTACGATTACAGTAGCAGGACCTGTAAGCCGTTCAACTACGGTGGCTGTGCTGGGAACAGGAATAACTTTGAGACAGAAAATGAATGCCTTTGGGCATGTGCAGCCGATGGTAAGGGCACAGAAATGTTTAGAACTTAGAACTTTCATTATTCTCTGAATGTTATTTATGCAATGATTGTGTTCCAACTGCATCAATTCAACATCCTCATTTCATAGGAGAGAGAGAAGCTCTGTTTCTTGGAATAGCCTTTGAGTTGTGGATTAAGGCAGCGAAAGGTGCATTCTGTTTGATGCATTTTATTGAAAAAAGGTCAAAGGATTTGGTGGTGGAGGAAGGAAAAGCAACAACAACAACCCACAAAATGGTTGGCAGTTGCAAGAAAGATGGCATCTTTTTGCTGCAAGCTACTCTTTCATCTACTGTTTCAGCTACTAGGGACGTGGGTGGCACTGTGGGTTAAACCACAAAGCCTAGGGCTTGCTGATCAGATCGGTGGTTCAAGTCTCCATGACAGGGTGAGCTCCTGTTGCTTGGTCCCTGTTCCTGCCAACCTAGCAGTTCAAAAGCACATCAAAGCGCAAGTAGATAAATAGGTACCACTCCGGTGGGAAGGTAAACGACGTTTCCGTGCACTGCTCTGGTTCGCCAGAAGCGGCTTAGTCATGCTGGCCACATGACCCGGAAGCTGTACACCGGCTCCCTCGGCCAATAAAGCGAGATGAGTGCCGCAACCCCAGAGTCGTCTGCGACTGGACCTAACGGTCAGGAGTCCCTTTACCTTTACTATTTCACCAGAAAGCTAGATGAGCACTGTTCCTCTTGGCCAATATGACAAAAGAATCTGTCTGCCCAGAATTGTAATGAATAATCAATTTTTGAAAAGTTTCTGAAAATTAGTAAAAAGGTAAAGGACCCCTGAACGGTTAACTCCAGTCAAAGGTGACTATGGGGTACGGTGCTCATCTCACTTTTCAGGCTGAGGGAGCTGGCCTTTGCCCACCGACAGCTTTCTGGGTCACGTGGCCAGCATGACTAAACCACTTCTGGTGCATGGAAGACTGTGATGAGTGCCAGAGCACATGGAAATGCCATTTAAGTTCCTGCTGCAGTAGTATCTATTTATCTCCTTGCGCTGGCATGCTTTCAAACTGCTAGGTTGGCAGAAGCTGAGACAGAGCAATGGGAGTGTACCCCATCATGTGCGCTCGAACCACCAGCTCTCCAATCAGCAAGCCCAAGAGGCTCAGTGGTTTAGACCATAGCGCCACCCATCTCCCCACAAAGATTAGTAGAATGACCTGGTGATGTGCCAAGGCATGTCACACGTTGGTAATGTACAATTCCATAGTGATCCGTGGCACTCATATCAGTACATTCCACACAAGGTCCTGTATACCTGAAGGAGATAGATAGATAGATAGATAATACTTTATTCGGCTATAAGCCCACAAGGTAAAACCAATCAATAAATAAAATAGCATTTTACATTCTAAAATATCAACTAAAATATTTCAACGCATAATCTCCTTCACGTTACATACAATCTCTAGATGTACCATATTGTGGCCTTGAATATAAAGATGGTGGATAAAGTTTACTAGATTTTTAATAGTCATACAACATTCCATGAAGTCTTTTATATGAAAGAACTGAATTCAGGAATCTGGCAACCTGTAATGTTCTATAAGAGTCAATGTCCTGGAGTAAATAGGCTAGATGTAATTCAGGTGGTTTAGTAACAGTTTCCAAGATGATTGAACTCAGAATCCTTGATCGGGGAACAATATATAAAGGACAATTAAACAAGATATGATAAAGGGATTCTATTGATTTGTTATCACATGCGCATAAAACAGAGGTTTTACCGTTAGAAAATCTATTACTCAGCACATTTGAGGGGAACACATTAAATCTGGCTCTAACAAAAGCGAATCTATGCGACGCAACCGATAAGGTAGACAGATATCGAGGTATCTGGGACATAAATGTAATGCCCTGATTTATCGGGGAACATGTACCTCCACCTGTAGTAAGATTTTGTTGCAAATCAACCTCCTCCAATCTCCAAGGAGTGTCTCTACCCTCATCGTTCAGCCCGGACACTGAGATCCAGCTCCGAGGGCCTTCTGGCGGTTCCCTCATTGCGAGAAGTGAGGTTACAGGGAACCAGACAGAGGCCTTCTCGGTAGTGGCGCCCGCCCTGTGGAACGCCCTCCCTTCAGATGTGAAGGAAATAAGTAGCTATCTTATCTTTAAAAGACATCTGAAGGCAGCCCTGTTTAGGGAAGTTTTTAATATTTAATGCTGTATTGTTTTTAACACTTGATTGGAAGCTGCCCATAGTGGCTGGGGAAGCTCAGCCAGATGGGCGGGGTATAAATAATAAATTATTATTATTATTATTATTATTATATTATTACAGTCTTGAGTGGTTATGCTAGCTAGAAATTTCAAGTAGCCGCATACATGTACCTGTAAATCTATGGCCTTAATTGAGGAGCAAATACACTTAATTGAGGTTGCGTGAACATTCAGATTTCTTCTTCTTCTTCTTCTTTGAAGTGAGGTGACCATAGGGTGGCAGTCTTTATTTTTTGACTTATGCTGTGCACATGCAATACATCATGACTCCCCACCTCCCCACCCAAAACTCCTGGGTAGTGAAGGGTGAACCCTCAGAGAGCTCTAATTTCCAAGGGCCCTTAATAAACTACAGTCCCCAGGATTCATTAGAGGAACCCTTGCGCTTTAAATATATGACGTAGCTTTAACTAATCCAAAGGCGATTTGGTGGTTCAGTTGCCACAGCATCCCTCTGTGTGTTTGTGGCTGTACCTCATTGGTTGTGAGCGTGCTCAGAGCTGTGTTGCTGAATGGCAGATCTCCTCAAAGACAAGCAGGGGAGCAAGAGAGAATATTTCCTGACCTTAAGGAATTTTTCCTTTCTTTCGTTTAGCATCTGATATCTGACCTTGCTAGAGGGAGAGCCAGCAAGCAAGCAAGCAACAGTAAGTCCTTTTCTATAATCTCATTTTGCTCCCCCACCCCCTGCCTTCAATTGGAGTAGTAGGAGGAGAAATAGTGGGTGGCTTGTGTATGTGACATCTGCCCCCTTTTCTTTTTCTTTTTTTTAAAGATATTTATTAAAATTTTCCATTGTAATACATTAAAAAAACAAAAAAGAAAAAACAAAAAAGTTTAAAAACACATAGAATTCACAATCCTTATTTTCAATAACATATTTCCCTGACTTCCCCACACCTCCCCCTCTTGTATTCCAATTCAAATTGTTGGTTCAACAAGTTCTTATCCCTAATTTTTAACCTTTTTATATTTAGTTCATTTTAAAAAACCAATTTTGCCTTATAAATATCAATAGTGATACATCAGTGCTTATTCTTAAAACCTTTTTCTAAAGTCGGCCTAAATTCCCTTCCACGATTTCCTCAATTCTCAGACAGACAACAAAAGTAAAAACAAAACAGATTATAATTATACACCCTTTGGATTCCCAAACTCCACTCCCCCTTTCCCGGTTTCAATCCCCAACAAACGTCCATCAATCAATCGACTATCAGCCTGGAGATCTCACGTCCGAGGCTCTTAATTCTCTCTCAGTTCCTCTCTGCCGGTTTTTTTGATAGTCCTTGGTATTAAGCACCAAATCTCGGAGAAGCACTAGTCCAATAGGGTCCATGTTTCTTCCAGCCAGACCTCCATACTTAAAAGTGGAGCCTAAATCTTGTTTCTTACTCCTTTCAAGTCCAAATGTCCCCAAAGCTCCAACTTCCACCTTAATCAAATTTGTAATCCTTGGGTCTTCCGATCTCCACATAAGGAGATCTCTCCATTCTTCAGTCTCCAATTCAGACCAAATTTTCACCATCAAGTTCTTATTTTCCTTTGTAACCATCATGTCAGGCCTCTGGCCCTCCTTTATTTTCTGTAACATTACATCTCCTCCTTCCTTTTCCTCAGGAACAACATATATCTCTTTCTTCACACTCTCAAAACTCTCAAGTTTCTCTTCTTGTCCAGCTGCATGGGCTTCCTGAGTCAACTCCTTATCAAATTCAATGGATTTGTTTACTGTTAAGTCCAGAGTTGCAACATTTGTAGCCAAAACATCAATTTGGCCTTGTAACTTTCCCAAGAGAAGAAACACTCTGTCCAATTCAGCCTGAATTTTCCCTCCTTCAGCCATTCTTGTAATGTCCCAAAATCCCCTCTAGAGGGATTTTGGTTACTTAGTATTCCTTCCAGTTCAAATCCAAAAGTCAAATTAGTTTGTATCAGTTCTTCCTTATTTTCAACAAAGTATAGTCAAATTGTAACAAATATAGCCAGCAGAAGCAGCAGAAACAAAGTTCTCTTTTTCCGTCTTGACAGCTAATTTGACAGCTGTCAAACTCTTCAATGTCTTTTCAACAGGCTCTCTCGCGGATCACCCCCGGGTCCGGGGGGGGGGGTGGCACTTCAGCTCCCAAAATTAGCTCTTATCCTCCAGTGAAATTTCTTCTAGTGCCAAATCGTGAAATTAATGTCTTTTACCCAATAATAAAAGAAAGAATTCTCTCGACCTTAGTTAGCAGGTCCTTGCTTTAGATTGTTTACAAGACGGGGAGACGGACTTCCTGTTTACGCCTTCCCCAATCGTGCCTAATTCACAAAAGAAAAATTTCCTTAGAAATCCAATTTCCATAGTACTCACGGGTTGTTATTTTAAAGTCCAAATCACAAGAAGAAGTCAGCGCTCTCCGCCCATGGCAGCGCGGCTTCACTCCGCAGGAGAAGCAGTCGACTCTCAGCACCGCGCCGCTCACCCCGTCCCCCGTTCCGAAGCCTTTAAAAAGGCTCCTTCGCAGGTCGGGGGGCACAAATGGTGCCCGCCGAGTCACCAGGTTCACAGGCTTCACCGCCTGTGATTTTTAAGGGTCCTCGCGTCGCCGCAGCGGTAAGACCCTAATCCTGTGGAGCCGATTCCCTCCGGAGGGAATCCGCCATTAGCCCATGGCGCTAACCCGGAAGTCACATCTGCCACCTTTTCTTTCCACCATGCCTAATTTTATAAACTTGTATTGTGCGCCCCCTAACTCAGCATCCCCGCAAGCTAAACAGCCCCCCAAAGTATAGTTTCATCTTGGTGGAAATAGGTCTCAGCTGCACCGCCACATTTAATTGTTCCTACCTACCTCTTCTTTGGGACGCGGGTGGTGCTGTGGGTTAAACCACAGAGCCTAGGACTTGCTGATCAGAAGGTCAGCGGTTCGAATCCCTGCGACGGGGTGAGCTCCCGTTGCTCGGTCCCTGCTCCTGCCAACCTAGCAGTTCGAAAGCACATCAAAGTGCAAGTAGATAGGTACCGCTCCAGCGGGAAGGTAAACAGTGTTTCCATGTGCTGCTCTGGTTCACCAGAAGCGGCTTAGTCATGCTGGCCACATGACCCGGAAGCTGTACGCCGGCTCCCTCGGCCAGTAAAGCGAGATGAGTGCCGCAACCCCAGAGTCAGCCACGACTGGACCTAATGGTCAGGGGTCCCTTTACCTTTACCTTTACCTCTTCTTTCTTCAAGTTCACATTGAGTCTTTGTGCAGGGCTTGGCCTCTTCTATTTTCAGATTCATTACCATCTGATTGGGTCCTATGGAACAACGGCACCAGAGGAAGCCAGGATGCGCATTCCCAAAAAAACTATGCCTTCATCTAAAGGCTTCATTCTTGCATGCTTGTCAATAAACTCACCTGTTCTTCTTCTTCATCCTGCAGGCTGTTTCTTGAGTATTATTATCATCATCATCATCATCATCATCATCATCATCACCATCCCAAATGTCTTAAAATCCACACATTCTTAGTGTGAATGTGGGAGGAATAAGAAGTGATGAACGTTTAAACCAGGGCAAGATTATTTGAAGCAGGGTAGCAACTCCCAGTCAAAAAGAGGTTTTACCTTAATATGGAGTTCAGAGGAATACACCATCTATCTGCCTCCAATGTGGATTAGTTACCGTATTTTTTACGGTAACTAATGTGATTAGTTACCGTATTTTTTGCACCATAACACTCACTTTTTTCCTCCTAAAAAGTAAGGGGAAATGTCTGTGCGTGTTATGGAGGAAATGCCTACAGGTGGCATGCCTACGGATTTTCCTCCTCTAAAAACTACGTGCGTGTTATGGTCAGGTGCGTGTTATAGAGCGAAAAATACGGTAAATGAAAAGAGCTGCTAGGAGGGGATTGATGGAAACTATGAGTTGATAGCACAGTATGTGTGGGCTTGTTGGGGATAGAAATCTCCCAGCTAATTCCTTATATATCTTTGAATCTGATCTAGGGTCCACTTTGTAAGAACCTGGGGAATTATTTCAAAAACTAACAATTTGCCAACCAAGTAGTCTCCCTATATGATTGTAGCTGCTCCATAAAACCGTCCCCAAGAATTCCAAAATTCTCCATATTAAGTAGTTCAAAATAGTACATAAGCAAAGCCTTAAAATTATAAAACTGGACTGGCATAGTCCCAGGGCTCATCCACACTTAATTTTTGCCTTGCTCTTTCCAGGCACAGGTCAGTGTTTAAAAGCTCTGTACCTAAGCAGGGGTTTTTGGTATGTGTAAATTGCTCTGAGCTTTCCCCCTGAAAACCTGTTCTTTAGTGCTCTATTGGAGCAAACATTAATTTGGGCTTTCCGTGGATTGACATTTGCTCTGATTGAGCTTTAAAGAGCAGGTTTTCACAGGGAAAGCTCCAGAACAGAGGTGGATAAACCAAGTAGTATTTTGAGAATTTTGTTTTGAATAGCTTACCATTGACTTATCTAGTCCCAAGATTTCTCCACCATAAGTCAACTTTGCCAAGAAATATTCTCAGGGAAAGAGAAATCACTTCGCTGTAGTAAAACTGAGAACTGTTTCCATATATATTAGCGTTTTGCTAAAGGCTCATCCACACTTCTGCTTCTCTTGTGCCTAGAAAGAATGGGTCTGAGCCGTTTTCCGTTTGCTCTGCTCCTATCCCTGAGAAAACCCTCTCTTTACTGCTAAATTGGAGCAAAAGTCAATCTGGAGAAACCCCGAATTGCTGTTTGCTCCTAGGTAAAGGTAAAGGGACCCCTGACCATTAGGTCCAGTTGCAGGCGACTCTGGGGTTGCGGCGCTCATCTCGCTTTATTGGCCAAGGGAGCCGGCATACAGCTTCCAGGTCATGTGGCCAGCATGACTAAGTTGCTTCTGGTGAACCAGAGCAGCGCACGGAAACGGCGTTTACCTTCCTGCCACAGCGGTACCTATGTATCTACTTGCACTTTGACATGCTTTCAAACTGCTAGGTTGGCAGGGGCTGGGACTGAACAACGGGAGCTCACCCTGTCGCGGGGATTCAAACCTTCTGATCGGCAAGCCCTAGCTCTGTGGTTTAACCCACAGCACCACCCGCTGTTTGCTCCTATTGAGTGCTAAAGAGTGGTTTCCTCCAGAGGAAAGCAGCTGGGAAAGAAGAAGTGTGGATAAGGCCTTAGTCTGCCTAAGGAAAGACTCAAGTAAAGAAGGGGACTTCAGCATTGCCCCTTGACAAAGGTCCCAGGACCATCGTCCCAACTGGGATTCACTCCCTGAAGAAGCAGATCACATAAGCAGTTAATCTGTCCTCTCTGCACATTGAAATGCCAATACACCATTTGCCATCACACCCTCAAAGCAAACTCTTCCCTGTAATGGGAAAAGGTTGTATTTGTTTAAATATAGCAACAAGAACTCAGGGGATCTGCATAATCAAATAACTGAACCAATCAAGCAGATCAAATTAGTCCAAGCAGTAATTCAGGGAGGTATCATCTCCCTTCCTGCTCTAGGGCAAAATATCAGGCCTCACCTGTGTCCCCACAAAAAGGACTGGTATTCTTCATCCTTGCCACTAGTGATGTGGACTATGAATGAGGTAAGTACACAAAACCCCACTGTTTCTGCATTCAACCAGGCACGCATGCCCAGCGCACAGGGCATCCACATGAAGCATTGCAGGGCAAGGTGACAAAAGAGTGCCTGCTCCCAAAATGCCTTAGGAATTCTACCCAACAATGTCGGAAGGCATGACTTTACCTGCCCCCAACAATCCCTTGTTGTTTGTCATCAGGTGCCAGGAAGTACAGGTGCCTAGAGAAGGAGGAGGCAGCAGAGTGGGTTTGTATCACCATCTAATGGAAACAGAACTCTTTCTGGCAATGCCAAGTTTACGCTGATTGACCTGATAGATAGTTCCTCTATGTCCCTAGTTCAGAGCAGTCCTCATTTGCAAGCAGGAGGTTACCTTGATCTGAGCACAGGTGCCTCAGAGTGTTCCCTACCTATTAAAAATTTATGTTCAATGTCCAGGTGGTTATCTCCCTCCACATCACTATTGAATACTATATAAGGAGGTTCCTCTCAGCACTGATTATTCCCATCAACATGCAGTGCAATAGCACTACACTCCTGGTCATTATCATGGGGATACTGGCACCTTGCTCTAAGGTGCAGGGTTTTTTCCGTTCAGCAGGTAAGCCTTCTGGCCCTTCTATGCATCAAGTGTGCAATATGCCAGGCCTCTCTGCAAGTTAGGAATGCCCTGCAGATTGGACAGGATTGGGCAGGTTGGGCATTGGGCGTCATCATGGCGACAGTTCTCTGGCATGTGTAAGTCACCATTGACTCTGGGAGACTCAGAGAAATGCTCTGCTTTTCCACCTTTTGTTCAGCCTGCCTGTATCCTTGCCTCTACACTTTCACCCTAATGAATACATAGGGTCCCATCTGTGCTCTACCTTTAAAGCAGTATTATTCCCCTTTAAACTGCCATGGTTTCTATGAAAGATTCCTGGAAGTGTAACTTGGTCAATGGGCTGAGAGTTGTTTGGAGACCCCCTTTTCCTCAATGTACAAGCCTTCTTCCCAGGCAAATTTGGGAATTGTTGCTGTGGGAGGGGGCTTGGGGTCTCCTGACAAGTCTTACCACCCCTAATAAACTACAGTTCCCCATGTACTTTGGGAAAGCCATGAATGTTTAAAGTAGTATAATAGTTTGAGTCTGTCCTGTAACTAGTGATAATGGGAGGCATAGCCTTCTTTGTTACAAATGCAGTTTTATAAATTCAAGTTTGGAAGTCTCTTGACACATAAATCTACAGTAATAGGAAGTGTTCACCGGGATTTTAAATCGTTTCCTTCTTTATAGTCTATAACTTCTTAAAGGTAAAAGCAACATCTCCCAGAGATGAGGAAGCACAGTTCCTGTTGAACAAATCCAGAAACGTCTCAGGAAAAAATGCTATACAAAAATAATGACATTGGAGAACCCATATTCCCCCCCCCCCTTGGAAACAATGGCTGCCTCTACACCATACAGTTAAGGCACATGGATCCCTCCCACCCCAAGGCCTACAGTGCCCACAGAGCTACAATTCACAGCACCCAGAACAAACTACTGTTCCCAGGATTCTTTGAAGAACACAATTTGCTTTACACAGATAGTGTCTACACAGGCAACATCACATGAGCTGATAGTGCCCTTTCTAGGAAAAAATTTCAGCTCCAGTTCGAAAGCATCAACTTCTTTGGCTTTTGGAGAGACATTCTTAACACTAAAAGAAAATGAAATCAATATGGCTAAAAAGCCATTGGGCTAGCATCCCATGGGGTAGGAAATATAGATTATTTCATGATCTCAGTTTGGATTACAATAGCAAACTTTGCTCAAAGTCGCAGCTGATTCTACATTTGACTTGAGAATTATGGATGCACTGCATTCGACAGCAACTAATACATTCCATGTGGGAATCTGCTGCCTTTAGTGCCTCGGGGTGTGTGTGTGTGTGTGTGTGTGTGTGTGTGTGCAACAGCTTCGTTGTCAGTGTGACCCCACAGACATTCACTGAATTGATTATTCTTAAGTGCTGCAGTCTTCTTAAAGGCTATGGGGAAAAACCACCACTGAACTCTACAACTGGACTCCAGATTGGGCTCTTTAATGTGTATGCCTCTTGGGTCCCAATGTGTAGGCTCCATCTTTGGCTACTTGGTAGAGAAGATATCAGATGTCGAGTTAACAAATGTCTTCAAATGGTATTATCTTCTGTGCTTCATAAGATGAGCTAACATATATGGTACCTGTGGCTGTTCCTCTGCCCATCCTTCCTCCAGGAACTATACCTAAAAAATGCACACTTACTCCGGATTATGGAAAATGCAAGACCTTCCTTACACATTTTTACTACGATGTTAAGAGCAAAACGTGCAGGGAATTCATTTACAGTGGTTGCGGAGGCAATGGAAACAACTTCCTAGATTTATACCAATGTGTTTTTGAGTGTCACCCGTCTGGTAAGGACAATTTTAATACCCCCTCCTTTCCCCTAAACCTTAAAAACAACCAAATGTTTGAAGTGAAAATCTTTTTATAAGTTGCCCTTGTGTTTCTAGGGAGTGTTGTACTGAATTGATTCTTTGCTGCTGGAGGTATTATGCTGCATCATTTGTTTTAAAAAAAGATGTTAATAGGAGTTGTTGTCCAGCAACATATGGTGACTCCATCTTTCCACACCCTTCCCCTACAGACTCCCATGGCCCACAAATTCAACTTCAGAGGGGACCCCAAAATTCTTGTAAGCTGCCTAAGGTAAAGGTAAAGGGACCCCTGACCATTAGGTCCAGTCGTGACCGACTCTGGGGTTGCGGCGCTCATCTTCCTTTACTGGCCGAGGGAGCCGGCATTTGTCCGCACACAGTTTTTCTTTTTTTTCTTTTTTAAAAATATTTATTAAATTTTACAAAAACATAAATACAGAACCACATAAGAAAAGAAAGAAAAAGAGATACATCAAAAAAGAAAAAATAGGAATATATATAAAGAAAAATACAACTTACAAAGATGGTAATAAGAAAGCTGCATTCAAAAAACAAAAAAATAAGAAAAAATTAAAAACAATACCAATTTTCATAACTTTAAACTCCTTAACTTGTTTCTTTGACCTCCTCACACCTCCTCTTTTTGTATTCCCGTTTACATAATCAAGTCAGCAAATCCTTACCCTCTTTCCTTTACCTTCACTCTATTTCTTAACATTTTATAGCTCTATAATTTCGTCTAATATCTATTCATTTTTACATATTCTTATTAATTTTGTTGTTAATACCACTTATTTTCAATCCAACATCATTTTAACATTCATTAGTTTTACAATGTTTCTGCAAATAGTCTTTAAATTTCTTCCAATCTTCTTCCACCAACTCTTCTCCCAGGTCTCGGATTCTGCCAGTCATTTCCGCCAATTCCATATAGTCCATCACCTTCATCTGCCACTCTTCCAGGGTGGGTAAATCTTGTGTCTTCCAATACTTTGCAATAAGTATTCTTGCTGCTGTTGTTGCGTACATAAAGAAAGTTCTGTCCCTCTTTGGCACCAATTGGCCGACTATGCCCAGGAGAAAGGCCTCTGGTTTCTTCAGGAAGGTATATTTAAATACCTTTTTCATTTCATTAGATTCTGGCTCCTGTAACGTCAAAACTAGGTCATCTGCAAAAGCTTTCAATTTATATTGTTTGGCTCCGACCTGAATGCCTTTAATCAACCGGTCCCTTCTAATCATATTTAGCAAAACCTCCAGGACTGAAATAAAAAGCAACGGGGAAATTGGACAGCCTTGTCGTGTACCTTTCTCTATATTAAATTCCTCTGTCATCACATTATTAACTATTAACTTGGCCTTTTGTTCTGAGTATATTGCACTTATACCATTTTCAAACCCTTGGCCTACCCCCATTCCCTGAAGATTTTTCTTCATAAAATTCCAGGAAATATTATCAAAGGCTTTTTCTGCATCTATAAAAATTAAAACTGCTTTGGTATTAATATTCACTTGCAGCTTCTCCAAAATATTAATTATATTCCTCGTATTATCAGACAAATGTCTACCTGGGAGAAAGCCGGCTTGGTCTTTATGTATCTCTTCAACTAATACCTTTTTTAATCTATTAGCGAAAATATCAGCAAAAATTTTGTAATCCACATTAAGCAGGGATATGGGGCGGTAGTTCTTAAGTTGTGTCTTTTCAGACTCAGTTTTCGGTATAAGTGTAATGTAGGCTTCCTTCCACGACTCTGGCGCCTTTTTCCCCTCCAGAATTTCATTGCAGACCTCCATTAGTGGCTGAATTAACCAGTCTTTCAATGATCTATAATATTTGGAGGTTAAGCCATCCGGCCCTGGAGATTTACCCAACTGCATGTTCTGAATGGCACCTTCCACCTCCTGTTCTGTAATTTTATGGTTCAACATTATCTTATTTTCTTGAGAGATTTTTTGTAATCCGTTCGTTCTTAAAAATTGGTCTAATTCAGTCTCTTTCTGTGGCCCTTGTGTATATAGTTGTTTAAAGTATCTCTGGAAACACTTTCTAATCTCCAACGGATTCTGTATGTTCTTTCCATCCACATCCAAATTTGTGATAGTGTTTAATTTTTGTCTTCTTTTCATCTGCCAAGCTAGCAGTTTCCCACATTTATTAGCCGATTCAAATGTCTTTTGTCTCATCTGTTTGATTTTCCATTCTACTTCCTGGTTTATCATTTTCATATATTGTACTTGATATAACTTTATTTCTCTCAGAATCTCTTGCGACTTTGGTTTCACTCTTAATTTCTTCTCTCCTTCTTTTATTTTTCCCAGAATTTTATCTTTCCTCTCATTTTGAATTCTCTTCTTTATTGCGTTCTGTTGAATCAGAAACCCTCTCATAACCGCTTTACTTGCGTCCCAGATTACTCTTTTTTCAACCGTAGTATTCAAGTTTATCTCAAAATAGTCTCTCAAGATTTTTTGGGCCTTCTTAATAACTTCTTGATCTCTAAATAAGGTGTCATTCATCCTCCATCTGAAAGAACCGATTGGTGTTAGTTTCATCTCCATCTTCACCGCGTTATGGTCGGAGCAGGTTTTTGGGCAAATTTCCACTTTTCGAGTCTTAGGTGCCAGTCCTCTAGTTATCCATATTTGGTCAATTCTTGTCCATGTCATTTTGGCTTCAGAGAAGAATGTTCCCTCTCTTCCAAGGGGGTTCTTAGTTCTCCAGATGTCAATCAAGTCCATATTGTCAGTCAATTCAAAAAAGGTTTTTGGTAGTCTGCCGTCTTTAGTTACAATCTGTCTCTGCGACTTGTCCATATTAGTAGATACCACTCCATTCATATCTCCCATCATAATGATGTTATAATCCATGTAGTCTAACAATGTCTCATGCAATTTCTTAAAAAATTCAGATTTCCCCTCATTTGGTGCATAAACTCCTATTATTAAGAATTTTTCTCCTTGTGATTGAATTTCAATTTCCACATATCTTCCTTGATCATCTTTAAAAACAAATTTCGGTGACAGGCTCTCTTTGGCATAAATTACAACTCCTCTGTTTTTGACCTTATCTGATGAAATAAATTCTTGTCCCAATCTTTTATTAATCAGTACTTTCCTATGTAGCCTTGTCACGTGTGTTTCCTGTAAACAAATTAAGTCCAATTGTTCCTTTTTCAATAAATAAAAAACTTTCCTCCTCTTCTCCGGGGAATTCAGTCCATGAATATTCCAGCTTAATAATTGCAGAGACATGGTGTATTTGTTCTACTTTCCTCCAACTGCTCCCAATAATTCCTCTTGTTCCGACGGTGGTATCACTTTTTCTAGTTTACCCAAGCCCAAGGATGGTAGCACTTTGTCTAGTACTCCTGGTTTCAAAGCTCTTAGCTCTTCTATAACCTCTTTTTGTAGGTCTTCTTCGTAGTCTCTCAGGAATTTTTCCTTGTCTTCCACTGATCTTATTTTAAACTTTTTCCCTTTAAAAGTAAAGGATAGGCCTTGAGGGAATTCCCACCTGAAAACAATTCTGTTACTTCTCAGCAAGGCCACCAAATCTCCGTAGTTAGCTCTAAGATCCAGTAAATATTTCGGAATATCCTTAAATATCTCCACTCTTGAATCGTTATTTCCAAGGACTTCTGGAAGTCCAGGCTCAATATTTTGTCTCTCTCTTCTTTTGATCGAAGGGTAACCAGACAGTCTCTCGCTCTGTTCTTTCTCCCTCCTTTTCCAAGTCTGAAGGCTGTTACTATCTTGAAATCTTGATTAGCATCCAAATTCCAAAATTCTGCAAATTCCTTCATAAGGAAATCACTCAAGCTGTCCTTTTCCAACTCAGGGACCGACCTAATTCTCAGATTAATCTGTTTTTCCTTAAGTTCAATCATAGACAGAAGCGACCTGTGGTCCTTAAGCTCTTTGCATATAGGTGGAATCTTTTCCTCTACCGCCAGCACTTTTTCCTTTGCTTCCTCAGCTGTCTTTTGGTTCGAAGCGGATTCTTGCAGTAGTCTTTCAATAGCTTCTGTGTTAGAATTTACCTTCTGCCCCAAATTATTAAGGCTAGAAGTGTTCTGGTCAATTTTAGTAGTCGCTTCAGTAACTTGGTTACTTAATTTTTCCAAACTTTCAAAAATTTTATTTAATACTGAAGTGAATCCCTCTTCAGTAGCCATTCCTTTAGGCCCAACTTGCGCAGGATCTTTCCCTTGTACAGAATCTTTCCCTTGTGGTACAGAAGGGGCAGGTACAGATGCAGGGGCAGATACCGATGCTCTACGCTGCTGCGTTCCACTAGTCTGCTGTTGTCTAACCTTTCCTGATCTTGTTGTCTTTTCCTGAAGCAAGTCTGCCATGCCCCTTTATCTAAAAGTCTGGAAGTCAAGGTCGATCCCACAATCCGAACTTGTTTTGCTATGGAAATTTCCCAAACCAGTCAGGAGTGGAAAATCCCCTGGCTGGCTACAACAATTTCAAGATTCCTCTAGGGGGACACAGTAATAATCAGTAATGATACAATAAAGTCCTTCCGATTTTCCAAAGTCCCCCTTTTTACAAAGGAGGGAAACAACAGTTCCAAGTTCAAAGTAGCCCTCAGAGTAAAAGTGTCTCACTTGCAGAGTTAACTATCACAAGGTAACATTGTCCATAAATAGTGCGGTTCTCAGTGCAACAATTTTATCAATCTGACAGTCCGTTCCCAGGGATTAAGTGGTGGTCTTTCACTCCTTTTCCCCCACTTTTCTTGCAGGCAGCATATATTTTCTCCTCCTCCCTCCCCACTCCTGCAATTCAGGGAGGAAGATATTTAATTTGATGTTAGGATTTAAGTCTTTTTTAACCCCCGCTCTCCAGCGTTAACTTAATCAGTCTTTGCTTTGATCTGTCCGCACACAGTTTTTCCAGGTCATGTGGCCAGCATGACTGAGCTGCTTCTGGTGAACCAGAGCAGCGCATGGAAACGCCGTTTACCTTCCCACTGGAGCGGTGCCTATTTATCTACTTGCACTTTGACGTGCTTTCGAACTGCTAGGTTGGCAGGAGCTGGGACCGAGCAACGGGAGCTCACCCCGTTGCGAGGATTCGAACCACCAACCTTCTGATCGGCAAGTCCTAGGCTCTGTGGTTTAACCCACAGCGCCACCCGTGTCCCATGTAAGCTGCCTAGGGAGGTGTTAGCCCTGTAATAAGGGAGGATGTTAATATGGGAATGTAAGCATTCCTGCCCTTAGTTCTTATGGTAATCTCTAAATAAATAAAACAATTAGAAGTGAAAGCAGCACACTTTAGATTACGGATGTGGAAGCTGTACCCCACCTACCTCTTGGATTATTGGCTTTGCCATCAGCAGAGGTGTTTTTAGGGCAGTGTGACCCTTTTCCCGGCACAGGGTGAACTGAGCTGAGAGGCCATCCACCCACCTCCTTCCCAAAGCCTAACTGCTTTGCTAAGGAGGCATGAGGGCTCTGTCTGACAGGGTCTTAGAGTCCTCCCAGATCCTTCCCAAAGCCTACCTACTGCTTGCTCAGCTTTGGGAAGGTGATGGAAAGAGTGTACAATGGTACCTTGGGTTAAGAACTTAATTCGTTCTGGAGCTCTGTTCTTAACCTGAAACTGTTCTTAACCTGAGGTACCACTTTAGCTAATGGGGTCTCCCGCTGCCGCTGTGCGATTTCTGTTTTCACTCTGAAGCAAAGTTCTTAACTCAAGGTACTATTTCTGGGTTAGCGGAGTCTGTAACCTGAAGCCTCTGTAACCCGAGGTACCACTGTAATGTTTAATGGAGATAGTACAGCCATAGGCAAACTCGGCCCTCCAGATGTTTTGGGACTACAACTCTCATCATCCCTGACCACTGGCCCTGTTAGCTAGGGATGATGGGAGTTGTAGTCCCAAAAATATCTGCAGGGCTGTGTTTGCCTATGCCTGAGATAGTACAATGTTTAATTAAGAACCGGATGGGAAAGAGCAGTTCCTGAATTAATCTCTAGCTAATTGTATCAGCTGTCCAATGGTCTGTTTTTCATTTCCCCGTAAAATTCTGTATCTAAGCTGTTTCACACTCACATCAAATCTGCTGTACAGTAAGATTGTTCTCCTTGTCCTTTTCACAGCACTTCAAGTACACAGGCTAATTGGGTGGAAACAAGGTAAGAGTTCCTATGGCTGTCTGCAGCGCGATTCAGAAATGGAGTGGGGGTAAAGGTAAAGGTAAAGGTACCCCTGCCCGTACGGGCCAATCTTGCCAGACTCTAGGGTTGTGCGCTCATCTCACTCTATAGGCCGGGAGCCAGCGCTGTCTGGAGACACTTCCGGGTCACGTGGCCAGTGTGACAAAGCTGCATCTGGCAAGCAGCACACGGAACGCCGTTTACCTTCCCGCTGGTAAGCGGTCCCTATTTATCTACTTGCACCCGGAGGTGCTTTCGAACTGCTAGGTTGGCAGGCGCTGGGACCGAACGACGGGAGTGCACCCCGCTGCGGGGATTCGAACCGCCGACCATGCGATCGGCAAGTCCTAGGCGCTGAGGTTTTACCCACAGCGCCACCCGCGTCCCTATGGAGTGGGGGAGATGCCTCTAAATATGAGAGTCAAAAGAGACAGGACGTAAGCAGCAAGATGATGATAAGGGACTGCCTCAGCCTGCCACTTTGTGGGACTTGGGAGCAGAGAAGGGAACCCTACGAGGGCATTTAATGGTTTACACATCCTGAACATAGGATATACAAACCATGAGATCCAGGTCCCTCAAAATTGATGGGCATTTCCATTCAAATGGTCTCTGTGTGCCAAGTCTTTTGATTATGTGGGGCAGGACTTGAATTGAATTTTATTTTATTATTACGGTCACAGACCAGTTCCGGCTCACTTACAATATCAGGAAAATCATAAAACACAACCGAAATACATTGAATTGCATTTGGGTATAACAGAGGAAATTCAGATATAGCGGCAGTTAAAAATATATATTAAATCTTGATCACTAAAATATAACCTAAAATTGTCATTTAAAACCTTAATCATTTTGGTAGTACAGCTTGTTCCCTAAGTTTTACCGCAGTTGCACAGAATTTGGCCACCCTTAGCGTGATCTCTAGATCCTTGTCCTCTACCAGGAGTTTTAGACATTGAAGTTCGGACCCATTTGGAGATTTTTGTATAACAGGAGTGATAAATACCAAGTGTATATCCCCGTAGAAACGGCAGCATGACAAGACATGAGATACAGTTTCTACCTCTATCAAGCCACAGGGGCAGACTTATTTCACATATGGTTTACTCTCGAATCTGCCCTGCAATAAGGCAGATGGCAGCACGTTGAATCTAGTGAGGGTAAATGACCGTCTGTATTTGGGTATTTGTAATTTTGACAAATAATTTGCTGGGGTAAATCCTCTCCCATTATCTTTTATTGCTGGGTGTTTATTCATCTCGCTCACGTGGCATTGCAGTTCCACATCCCAAATTCGTTGGTGGATTATTGCTCTAGCTTTCTCATAACCTACAGCTTTCACGGCCTGTGGGGAAAACCCTAAGCCTCTTAGCTTTCCATGCAGTGTAGCTTTCCATTTGGATTGGTAGGGATCCAGTAGGGGGCAGGACTTACCTTGGCCTCCCCCAATGTTTTATTCAAGTTGGCACCCCTGATACAGAATCTTGGGGTCAAAGGGGCTGGGAGATGGATGGGGTCTTTTTCAACACCCGACATTCCTGCATGCCACTCCAGGGTTCCAGTCATTGCCCACTTGGAACAGATAATCTCAGCAGTTTGAACTGCAGGACTTTGAAATAGGGTTTACATCTACTATATATGTGTGAGCTTTCCACATCCCCGTTTCCTCCTCCTCCAGAGCTACCTCTAAAATGCAAGCGGCCATTTACATTCGGAAATTGCCAATCTAGTGTGCTACGCTATTATTACAACGTCAAATTGAAGAGATGTTTCATGTTCATATTTAGTGGATGTGGAAGCAACGAGAACAATTTCCATTCTTTCAGGGAATGCTACGAGGAGTGTGAAAAGTATGGTAAGAATGAGCCACTTTTTGTCTTTTTTTCAATCAACTTTTTGCTTAACTTTATGCATTCTCTAGTGGCATTGCAGCTCCACTACAGCAGCATATTGCCCTATAAACATGGGGGGGAGTGGGGTAGCTTTTGTACTAATGGGGTAAGCATTGTTGATTTGAAAAAAGTCAGAAGAAATGCAACATTTGACGCTAGAGTGCGAAAGCTTGGTGCTAGAGCAGGGAAAGTGTGCAGGCTTCAAAGTGAAAGAAAATCTTGTATAGCACTAAGGAAAAAAAGGGAAAGGGTGCAGAATTTTGTTTTTTTTAATGTTATCATTTGAGAACAGTGACAAAAGTCACCTGAATGCATGGCTGAACAAAGAGTTCTGTACAGTGGCAGCTCGGTTCTCAAATGTAATCTGTTCTGGAAGCCCATTTGGCTTCCGAAACGTTCGAAAACTGAGGCGCAGCTTCCCATTGTTTGCAAGAGCTTCTTGCACTCAGTGGAAGCCACATCGCACGTTCAGGTTCTGAAAAATGTTTGAAAACAGAAGCATTTACTTTTCAGTGTTAAGGAGCCAAAACGTACAATAGTGGAGGCATTCAGGAACGGGGGTTCCACTGTGCTGGCAATCTGAAACATATCAGACTAGGGACTCAGTTACATTAGTAAAAACAACAACAACCACATTATGATTGTTGTCAGGGCTGCCCTAGGTCCCAGCTCACAAAGGACCAACGCTGCTTCGTTGATAAGTATAAAAGTCTTTATTGAAGTTCAGTTTCACTTCCAGAGCCGCAGCGCGCAGCCCCACGTCTAAAGTGTCAGACCACTGATGCTCCGTCTGAGTCTCCTCCCCCCTGACACCAATTTAAGATCCTAGCCTTGCTCCACCTTCTCCGCTGCTCCTTCCTCCTCTGGGTCCGCCTGCCCGCCGGGGTTCCGCCCTTTCTAGCCTCTTCTCCCGCTGATTCCCCTGAGCCTTCTCCCTCCCTCCGGCGGGCTTTAGGAGCTGGTTCCCCATCCGGGTCTCCTGCTGTTCCGCGCGCCTGCACATTTGAACTTGGCGCGCGCGCCCAGCCAGCAACTTTCCTCCTGACCGTTTCACTGCTGCTGCCACTGCTTCCCCCTTCGGGGGGGCTAGCTGCAACTGACCTCCCTTCCGTTCCCCCACTCTCCGATGGAGGCGTGGTCAGCCCTGACTCCCTCTCTGGAGGAGACGCTGGCCCTGACACATGTGACTCCTCCCCCCCACTATGCTCTGGTGGGGAAACTGGTCCCGATCCTCCACTGCTGCTTTGGGGTTCCCCTCTGGCACCTTGTTTCTGGTGCGTCCCCCCTTGCCCTGACCATCGGCGCCCCCTTCTGGGAATCTTCTGATTCGCTGGAGAAGCTCATGGAATCTCTCGGGCCACTGTCATACTCCCCTACGCTGCCCTCAGATTCTTCCCCTTCGCTCTCCCAATCCTCTCTCCCCAGTGCTCCTGCTCCTGATTCCCTGACAATTGTGTTAAAACACTGCGACACCAGATGTCGCTGTAGAGCTGAAATCTGAACTCGATGATATTTTTCATTGTGAGCTTTGAACCCCCCCCCCCCCAGCATTTTTTAATAACTGTGTAGATGCAGCCTTAGGGAGAGTATCCCTTGGGACAGTGGTTCTCAAACTTATTGCTCTGTGCCACACTTCCAAAATAAAGGTTTGCTTGCGCCATACCAAAAATTGTTATCGATAAGAAATATCTGTAAATAATTGCAACGTTCTGTGTATAAGGTGACCCCCAATTTTAAAGTTTAAAAAATTGGGGGTAAATATAGTATTATACATGGAAAAATGCAGTAGTTGTAAACAAGTATCTTTTATTGTCCTTGAATTTTCCCACCACACTTGCCATCCTCTCCTGCCACACTGGTGTATCTAATTACTGTATCTAATCTGATTCTGTTTCACCTAAACTCCACTGGCACATAGATAAAGGGAGGATGTTAATTTATGTGCATATTCATGGGAAAGGACAAGACAGCCTACCGATCATTAATGGATCCTAAACTGAGCTGTAGTAAGTCCTTAGCATAGTGCTTTTTCAAGAACAGAACCATAACTAGAGTTGCTCTAGATTGCTCCGTAGCGATTGTAACTTTCAGGATAAAAATGGTCTCCAGTCTCTGCCATTTGGTTAACATGGTTCTCCTTCTCCTTATAACAGAAATACCTGAATACCTGATAAATCCTGACATACTTAAAGGTAAGAACCGAGTAAAGGAGGGCTCCATGGCATTCTCCTTCTGACCTTCGTATGTATTCTGCCTTCCACTCCATTTCTTCAGTTCTGCAGCCTGTTTTTTCAGGTCTCCTTTGCCGTATCTATACTACTAAGCTGTTACTTTCTATGAAAGGCTGCACCAAATCAGAGGCTGTTGGAGAATGTTCTGTGATAGTATGCTAAATATGCCTTAAGGAATCCCAGAAACCATAATCTCATCCTATCTAAGTCCTTGACTGCATCTACACAGCTATAAAAAACCACTCTGAAAATGCTATGAAAAGAAACTGTTTTAAAGCTCACAATGGAAAATTTCATAGAGTTCCAATTTCAATAAATTTTCACAGTGCTATAATGCATTTATAAGTAAATGTAATAAGTCCCAACTGGTCTCTTCCATCTGTTGTCCACAGTTCCACTCTTGTTAATGTGACTGTTGAATCCCAGGACAGAGTTTTCATAATTGTCACTGAGATAATCTCAGGTGTTGCAACCAGGCGTTCCAAGTGGTGGGGGCTGAGGGGTCTTCAGCCCCCCGTCATTTTTTTCAAGGAGGGGGCTGAACTCCCCCAAAATCCTGTGGCTCCGCCCCACCTCCCCATCAATGTCATGTGGGGAGGAGTCACGTTGGGGCCCTTGGTTGAGACCACAAGTATGACACCTTAAAACTCTATTTCCTTCAAAGAACCAAGTAATAAATATGAACCTTGTTTCTGTCCTTCTCTGCCCCTGCAATATCAGAATTTCTGCTTGATTACTGTGAACAACCCCTAGACATGGGACACTGCCATAGTACCTTTCCTCGCTTTTACTACGATGACAGGAGCAGAACCTGCAAGCCATTCAACTACACTGGCTGTGCAGGGAACAGAAATAACTTCGATGAGCAATATGAATGCTTTTGGGCATGTGCAGGCAATGGTAAGGACACAGAAAATGTTTAGAACTTTCCCAGAGAGGAACTTCCATTATTCTCTGAATGTTATTTATGCAATGATTGTGTTCCAACTGCATTAATTCAAAATCCTCATTTCATAGGAGAGGGAGAAGTCCCCTCACCCTCTCTGGTGGGCACCATTGTGGGCTGGTATTCCTCCATGCACAGGAATTTAATGTGGACTGGTTCTCTGACAGCAAAGGAAGCCTCTGGGCTGAGCTTGCTGCCTGGGTTATTGGACCATATAACATCGGTCTTGAAAGACCTACACTGGCTCCCAGTACATTTCCGAGCACAATTCAAAGTGTTGGTGCTGACCTTTAAAGCCCCAAACGGCCTCGGTCCAGTGTACCTGAAGAAGCATCTCCACCTCCATCATTGTTCTGCCCGGACACTGAGGTCCAGCGCCGGGGGCCTTCTGGCGGTTCCCTCACTGCGAGAAGCCAAGTTACAGGGAACCAGGCAGAGGGCCTTCTTGGTAGTGGCACCCACCCTGTGGAACGCCCTCCCACCAGATGTCAAAGAGAAAAACAACTACCAAACTTTTAGAAGACATCTGAAGGCAGCCCTGTTTAGGGAAGCTTTTAATGTTTAATAGGTTATTGGATTTTAGTGTTCTGTTGGAAGCCGCCCAGAGTGGCTGGGGAAATCCAGCCGGATGGGTGGGATATAAATAATAAATTATTATTATTATTGGTCCCACCCGCTCACTTAATTAGCGAATCAAGAGCAGACATGGGCCACCAAAGGGTTTCTGAACATTCAGATTGGTTTGTTTTTTGTTTTTTACTATGAAATGAGGTGACCAGTGAGTGGCAATTTTTCTTTTTTGACTTAGGCTGTACACAGGCTGCACATTTAAAGCTCATGACTTCTCCCAGAGAAGTCTATGACTTCTTCCAGAGAAGTCTTCTATCCTGAGTTCTGAAGTTGCACCTGCACTGAGCTCTGACTACAAGGGCCCTTAATAAATTACAGTGGCACCTCTGGATGTGAACGGGATCCATTCCGGAGCCCCGTTTGCATCCTGAAGTGAACGCAACCCGTGTTTTCGTGTGCATTCACCACTTCCGCGCATGCGCGTGACATCATTTTGAGTATCTACGCATGTGCAAGCGGCAAAACCTGGAAGTAACGCGCTCTGTTACTTCCGGGTTGCCGCGGAGCACAACCCGAAAATATTCATCCCGAAGCATATTTAACCCGAGGTATGACTGTACAGTTCCCAGGATTCGTTAGGGGATGGCCAGGTGCTTTAAATATGTGGTGTTTATACAGCTTTAACTAATCCAAAGGCAATTTGGTGGTTCAGTTGCCATACCAGCCCTCTACATTTTGGGGGCTGAACCTCTGAACCATCCCCATTGCATCCCTTCCAAAAATGCCCTCAAGGTTATCCATGAGGGGAAATCAGGGGCCAACTCCACACTGTCGTTGTTTTGCAGAATTGACAGATCTCCCCCAACTTTAAAATAATAATAATATAATAATTTTTTATTTATACCCCGCCCATCTGGCTGAGTCTCCCCAGCCACTCTGGGTGGCTCCCAATCAAGTATTAAAACAATACAGCATTAAATATTAAAAACTTCCCTGAACAGGGCTGCCTTCAGATGTCTTTTAAAGATAGGATAGCTACTTATTTCCTTCACATCTGAAGGGAGGGTGTTCCACAGGGTGGGCGCCACTACAGAGAAGGCCCTCTGTCTGGTTCCCTGTAACCTTACTTCTTGCAATGAGGGAACCGCCAGAAGGCCCCCGGCGCTGGATCTCAGTGTCCGGGCTGAACGATGGGGGTTGGAGACGCTCCTTCAGGTATACAGGACCGAGACTATTTAGGGCTTTAAAGGTCAGCACCAACACTTTGAATTGTGCTCGGAAATGTACAACACCATACCTTTTGAAGTAGGGAAGATGATAGGAAAATGCAGTAAAACTGTGGGAGAACATTCAATGGATTGGAAGTCGTATAACCCCAAATCTCAAACCACACACTCTTTCTTTACCCCACCAATGCATTTTATACTTTTTAGAGCATATAGAGGCAGCAGTGGGAGATTTCTGTCAATCTCCTGTTCTCTGGTCAATCTGCTACCTGCACCACTCAACCGATTCTGCCATGTATGATGTTATAAACTTGTCTCATGTTTCCCGTAACTCAATGTCTCCAAAAACTAAAAATACCCCCAAAACTTTCCTCGTGGTGGAAACAGGTCTTGGCTGCACCTTCACATTTAATTGTTCATACCTCTCACTTCTTTCTTCAGGTTGACCTTGAGTCCTTATGCAAAGCTCAGCCTATTCTATTTTCAAACCCACTGAATCTCACTGAAACCAGTGGAACAAAGGCAGCAGAGGAAACCAGGAGGCATTCTTTTTCTCAGCCATGCCTTTATGTATAGGCAGATGGCTCATCCTGCAGTACCAGTCTCTGCCAAAAATTCTCACGCTCTTGCCAATAAACTCACATGTTCTTCTGCACCCTGTGGGCTGTGTTTCTTGAGTGTTTGTTGTTGTTGTAGTTGTTGTCTTCAAGTCCACATATCCCTTTTGTGAATGTGGGGAGAATGAGAAGTGATGGTTATTTGAAGAAGGGTAGCAACTCCCAGTCATAAAGAGGTTTTACTCTAATATGGAGTGTTCCAATTCATACATTATCTGTCTGCCTCCAAAGAGAGAGGTGAGTCCAGATTAGTTCAGTGGGAAGAGCTGCTATGAGGGGATCTATGGAAACCATGTGTTGATAGTACACACCATGTGTGGGGCTCCAAACATGCATTCGTTCACCTTCTAGGCTGTGACTTCCCCTAATTATATTGAGCATGGCCAAGTTACTTTACAACCTGAGTATAATGTGACCTTGGTGCAGGTGCCATTGCCTGTTCCATCTCAGGCAACAGAGATCAGGGATTGGATTTAGCCAGGAGGCCAGATCCAGATGTTTCCCCAATCCCCAGGGACCACTTTGACAGGTAGGTGTGGGCACCCACCTGCCAATCATACAACATCACCATGATGCCAAGCAAAGTATTTCCTTGTCCCTGAAAATGGTTTTCCTTTGCGATCCTTGGTGTCATCTCAGATCAGCTGACCAGCGCTGGCAGTAAACCTCACTAGACAAGGGACAAGTAGTAGCCATTTTCAAGCTCCCAAACATTCCTTTGGACCCCCATCTTTACCTGCCTCACACCTGACGTCACATATGCCTCAGGCAGCCACTTCACTCTGTCTAATGATAGGGCTGGATCTGGCTGTATATACCTATACACCAGGGTTGGGGAAGTGGACCAGGCCAATGGGCAGGATTCTGCTTTCCTCAAGCCCACAAGAGCCACTTTGACCCACCTGTCAATCATATGACATCACCATGGCATCAGGTGAAATGCTCTTTCCTCCTTGAGAGGCTGAATTTCAAACAGCACAGGAAAAGGAAGCATTTCCACGTGGTCCTTGCCGTGAGAGCAAATCAGCTACAGAGTTGATGATTGAAAACTTGCTCGTACAGCCAATCCCAGTGGGCCCTGCTGAATGTACACTGAGGCTCCCAATGGTTTCCTTGCAGTTGTGACTTCACCTGCCATACACATGATGCGATGTCACATGGGACATTAGGTGTGGGGCAAGTGCATTTGGTTGGAGGGAAATGGTTTTGCAGGCTATACAGTGGTACCTCAGGCTACATACGCTTCAGGTTACAGACTCTGCTAACCCAGAAATAGTGCTTCAGGTTAAGAACTTTGCTTCAGGATGAGAACAGAAATCGTGCTCTGGCGGCGCGGCGGCAGTGGGAGGCCCCATTAGCTAAAGTGGTGCTTCAGGTTACGAACAGTTTCAGGTTAAGTACAGACCTCCGGAACGAATTAAGTACTGTATTTTTCGCCCTATAGGACGCACTTTTCCCCCTCCAAAAATGAAGGGGAAATGTGTGTGCGTCCTATGGGGCGAATGCAGGCTTTCGCTGAAGCCTGGAGAGCGAGAGGGGTCGGTGGGCACCGACCCCTCTCGCTCTCCAGTCTTCGCGGACCTCTCAGCAAGCAGCGGGAGCCAGCGCTGGGCTCCCACGGCTTGCAGAGAGCTGCCTGTTTTGGGGCTGGGGTCTCCCCCGCCCCAGCCCCGCGCCTGGGGGGGAAAGAATTTCCCCCCCTTTATTTCCCCCCAAAAAACTAGGTGCGCCTTATGGGACGGTGCGTCCTGTCCTATAGGGCGAAAAATACGGTACTTAACCTGAGATACCACTGTACATTAGGACCCTTGTTCCGTTTAATCTGTCCCAACAACTGGAGGTTCCCCTCTGCTGGTATACAGAGTGATGGCCATGCAAGCAAACTCCTCCAAGTCCCTGGTTCGGAACAGTCCTTGTTCATGAGCAGGAGGTTGCCTTGATCTAAGCAGAGCTATTTCAGTATGTCCCTGCCTATTAAAAAATGTTTGATGTCCAAACGACTATCTCCTTCCATATCACTGTTGAATACTATATAACATGGCTCTTCTTAGCACTGAGCATTCACATCAAGCAGCCACCACGCAGTGCATTAACATGGCACTCCTTGTCCTCATCGTGGGATTATTGGCACCTTTGTCCAAGAAGCAGGATTTCTTTGCCTATTCAGCAAGTAAGACTTCTGGCCCTCATAGGCTTCAAGTCTGCAAGCTGCCAAACATCCCCTGCAGATTGGACGGGGTTGGGAGGGTTGGACTAGCGCCATCATGATGACAGTTTTCTGGCATGGGAACTGTGGATTGCTCTGGTGCTGAGAGTTGTTAGAGACCCCTATTCCCCTCGGTTTAAAAAGCAACTGACAATCTGACCCTGTCAGAATTCACCATTCGGTTTCTGATTTACAAATTCAGTTTCATAAATTCATATCTTGACATTTCAACTTGCAGCAATATGAGGTGTTAGAGGGAATGTAACTCTTCCTTTATTCTCTATAACTTTCCTAAAGGTAAAAGCAGCATCTCCTAGAGGCCAGGAAGTGCAGTTTCTGTAGTGTGCTTTCAAAACAGAGGCAGGAAAGTCTCTGGAAATGACCGCTCCCCACTTAAAACGGGGGGCGCCCTTTGCGTGGACGCGTGCAGCCCCTAGATCTGGAGCGGCTCCAACAGCATAGGCTTGGCTTTGCCTTCCCTCAGGTGGGACACCTGGAGGTCTTCACCTACCTCAGTCAGTTGTCCAATCCCACCTGGGGGAAGCGTTGCCAAGGAGACCAGGCCAGGTAGGGGAGGGACTATCTGCCCACACAATAGAGGGAGGATCTTACCTGGGAATCCTCACTTGGCTCCAGAGCTTCTCCCACCCTACCCACCCTCAGTTAATGACTTATTTTGCAGGTTAACTTTTCTTCACAGGTTTTGCAGGTTAACTTTTCTTCACAGGTATGTGGGCGCTGCTACGTTAAGGTCTCTGTTAAAGGGCCGGAAAGGAATTTCCCTGCATTGGCAGGTTTCGCCTTTCCCGTAGCAAAACGTCACAACTTTGGCGGTATCAGGCCTTGGGCGGAATCCTTTAGTCCATCTTCCTCTTTGCGGTGGTGATACCAGGGTTCCCCGTTAAAGGGGTTTTCTGAAGGGAGGCTTTGACCGTACGCCGAAAGGTCGTCATTGCTCTCCCCTGCGGCGGCGGCGTTACGGGGACGGCTATCTCTGCTTGAACATATGTTCTCCAGAGCCGGCCCATCCCCCCCCCACACACACTGGATAACCCTGATGCTCCCTAGGTCCCCGGCAGGGGACTGGGGAGGGAGAACGCCCAATGCCTGAGCCAAGGTCTACCCACATTTGAAATTTAATAAAGTTGTGGCCAATTTAATCCCATAGCACGTTGTCTTGAGTCGTTATTCCACATGACGGGGGGACCGCGCGGGATCTGGGGACTCCGCCTGTCCACGCAACAGTGCTAAAGAGTCAATTGAAGTTATTCAAGTCAAGTAACATTTATTGGCATCACATAAGAACATTCAGAATACAAATTGATATTATTGTGCTCCCAAATCATGGCATGGGAGCACCCATACCTGCCCCCGCACCCATACCCGCCCCCTCCATAAAGCCTTTGGAAAGAATGGCTTTGTACACACCAAACATTGAAAGCACATCAAGAGCACATGGCCTCCCTCACACAAAAATGTTCTGTAGTGGTCTATACAGGTATGATTCCTCATACCCCTAGAATGTATAGTTCCCAGGATTATTTGAGGGAATGGCATTTTCCTTTCTGTTTCACAAGAATGGATAACTTTTATGGATCTTCTCATTCATCCTCTTCCCACCCTTCCCCCAGAAACTATGCCTAGCAAATGCACACTTCGGCCAGAATATGGAAACTGTAATTATTTCCATTGAAATTATTACTGTGATGCTAAGAGCAAGATGTGCAGGATCTTCATTTACAGTGGGTGCGGAGGCAATGGGAGACAACTTTAATTTTCTCACCCAGTGCCTTGAAGGGTGTAAAAGGTTTGAAGAGGACTAATGAACCTTTAAAATTATCCAATGTTTGAAGTGAAAATCCATTTAGAAGCCCTTCTTGTTTTGCTAGGGTGTTCAACTGAATTCATCTTCTGAAGTTGCAGTATTTATGTTGCACTTAAAAAAACAAAAACATGATAGTAAAATAATTAGAAATGAAAGCAACACACATTCAACTAGGGATGACCAAGCTGTACTCATCCCCCGCCCACAGCCTTCCTGGCTGTGCTATCAGAGGTTGATGGGAACTGGGGCCCAATGGTGTCTTCAGGGCCAAAGGTTCCTCCCCCAACACGCTTTTAAATAGTTGATGGAATGTAATAATAATAATAATAATAATAATAATAATAATAATAATAATAATAATAATTTGTTTATACCCCGCCCATTTGGCTAGGTTTCCCCAGCCACTCTGGGCAGCTTCTAGCAAAATATTAAAATATAATAATTCATCAAATATTAACAGCTTCCCTAAGCAGGGCTGCCTTCAGATGTCTTCTAAAAGTCAAATAGTTGTTTATTTCTTTGACATCTGATGGGAGGGCGTTCCACAGGGCGCCACTACCGAGAAGGCCCTCTGCCTGGTGACTAGTGGGTGGGCATGACCTTTCCAGACCTGGTCAAAGGCCCAGGCATGCTGCCCCTCCCTCCCTCTTTTCCATCTTCCTTTCACCCTGCGAACTTCCTGGAATGAACTGCTGGCTGCCAGCCAAGCAGTCCCTCAGGTCATCTCCCTTATGGCATAAACCTGTTTTTATACGTTTGTAACTTCAAGCCTAAAGTCTGCCTTCAGGGATCACACTGTGGTCTGTCTGATCGTGAGAAGTAAACTTTCTTTTGTTGCTTGTGAATAATACTGTGGTGTCTTTATTCTTTTAGGAGGGATTCAAGGGGTCTTACCAGGAAAATATTGGAACACATTTCAATCTGGACAAGCCAGATTGAATTGCGTATTGTCTTAAGAAACTCACACGAGTTTGCAACTAGTTTTCTGCTGGGTAAAGGGGAATGCTTACTTACTTATTCAAACCTTTATTAGGCATTATACAAATAAAACGATAAAAGAGAAAGAAACATATAAAAGCCTTGAGATATAAACAGAAAGGCAGCAGTTGGCTACATACATATATATATATATACATATAAAATCAGTGGTTTTCCTTGTTAACCTGCTCCTTGGAGGACTGCTACCAAAAACTCGGCTACCCCCGCCGTTACCCTTTGGTCAACGTCGGATAGGCAGAATCCCACACATTCACCTTGTTGGGGCTCCAGACCACCCAGAAGAGGGGACAGCACGCGTTGACGGAGCGTACTGTACAATGGGCACTGAAAGAGAATGTGCTCTACCGTGTCCGGGACATTCATAGAACATCTGCAGAATCTCTTATTTCTAGGGATGTTTTGATATCTTCCCCTGACAAATGCTGAGGGAAAAACATTCAAACGGGCCAGCATAAAAGCCCTACGTTGGGCTGGAATTATTAATTTGGTGACGTAATTGGCTCTGCTATCTAAGATATTTAAATCATAGAATATGGGCGAACAAATTTTGTTTACAGCTGCCATAATATTTTGCCTCTCGACATCCTTTAGTCTAGTTAGGATATTATGGAAAATGTATTGCTCATTAGAATTGTACAGGGGCTCCAGCTCGATGCCTAAAGATTCAATCTTTTTTTCGAGGTACTGATACCATCTTGATTTGTAGGAGTCTTTGAGCAAATCAGCGAGCAGACTTGATGGAGGGCAGCGAAAATGGCAGCGTAACCAGTACTTTATTGAGGTGGACCAGGCCCAATATTCCATTGTGTGTATGCCTATTTCTGCACACATTGTTTCATATTTGATCACAGCTGGGAGTCCAAGAATACGTCTCAGAAAGCTGGAGTGAATCTTTTTTAAATCACTATTATATGCTTGGACCCATAGCGGGATTCCATAGAGTATCTGGGATTGCACTTTTGTTTGGAATATCTGATTGGCCGCAGGAATAAATTGATTGCCTTTCTGATAATAAAAACGGGCAACAGCTGATGAGGTGCACTTTGCCTGTTTTATGGCATTTGTGCAATGATTTGCCCACCCTAAATTGCTCTGGAATAAGATTCCCAGATACCTATAGATTTTCACTTGTTGAATTTCCTGCCCTCTTATTTTCCATTTCTCTAATTTCCAACCATTCGAGAAGACCAAAATTTTTGTCTTCTCGTAATTTATAGAGAGCTTGTTACATTCGCAGTAAAGGATCAGAGAAGATATAAGGCGTTTCAGACCCAAGCTCGTTAATGATAGTAGAACAGCATCGTCTGCGTATAATAATAGAGAAACTGGTTTCTGATTAAGTTTAGGGGCATGTGATTCTATTTTTTGAAGGTGATCTGGCAAATCTGATAAAAATAAATTAAATAGGAAGGGGGCAAGAATACACCCTTGTTTTACCCCTTTCGAGTTTGGGATGTCTGATGAAAGGTGACCTTTGGTGTTAAGTTTGACTTGACAGATATTGGAAGAGTATAAATTTTTTATTAGGATCAATAAGCGCTGATCAATTTTTAATTCTGCGAGTTTCCTCCACAGCTTTGGGCGGTCAATTGAGTCAAATGCACCACGAAAATCTACAAAAGCAGCATATATCTTAGATTGCCTTTGAGATCTGTATTTTTCAACCAAATGCATAAGTATAAGGCAATGGTCTAATGTAGAGCAACCTTTGGAGAAACCTATTTGTTCTTTCCCTGGTAAATTTAGATTTTTCATCCAGGTAAGGAGTTTAGATAAAAGGTGCTTAGCGTAGATTTTCCCTATCACTGATAATAGGCTTATCGGTCTATAATTCCTTGGTTCTTTTGGGTCGCCATTTTTAAAGATTGGGATAATTATTGATCTTAACCATATCTCAGGTATGATCCCATATTTATCTATGAGAGTAAACAATTGAGCTAAGGGTTCTGCCCACCAATCTATATAGGTCTTAAATAATTCTATTGGTAGACCGTCTGGCCCAGGAGATTTCCCCGATTTGAAATTTTTAACTATCTCTCTAATTTCCTCTTCTTCTACCCTTGGCCACTCCTGGAGTTTATTGATTTTATTTTTAGTGGTTTCATTTCCTTTAAGTTCACTGTGTAGATTGTTAAATACCGATGTAAAATATTGGGACCATTTGGATTCTGCAATTGGTGGTAGAGTTAGTTGATTTTCGGGTTTCAATCCTCCGTACACTAGGTTCCAGAACGCTTTGTTATTTTTACTCTGAATTGAGTCGAGTAATTGTAGCCATTTTTGGGTTGCATATTTCTGTTTCTTTTCGGCCAGAATGTAATGATATTTTCTTTTTTCATCAAGATAAGAGGGCTCTAGTTTAGTGCGATTATTTTTAAATGTTTGGCGCAGTTTTCTTTTTAGCTGGAAACATTCATCGTCAAACCAAGGGCTAGCGCTATGTTTAAGTACCCAAACTTTAGGTGGAGTACTAAGTTCTACGAACATTTGGAAGATCTCATTATAAATTTTCGGAATATCGTTGTAGGAATTAGTGGTCTTTAAGTTGGATAATACTTGTTTTCTCAGGTTGGCTGTAAGTTTTTGCCCCACTACTGCACTCATTTCCTGGGACCATTTTAATTGGGTCATTTGTTTGTATTGAGAGGGTTCTATAATATTGTGCTTGGTTATCTTGGTTTCATCCTTTAAGTTAATAGACAACAATAATGGCTGATGGTCGCTTTCAGTACGCGTTCCAATTTTGAGGTCCATGATCGAATTTATAATATTATAAGGGACAAGAATATAGTCGATGACACTGCATCCTCGGGGGGAGAAGTATGTAAACTCCCCGCTTCTATCGCCTTTTGTTGAACCGTTCACAATCTGCAAATTAAAGTTGTTACATAATTCAAGTAGGCGTAAGCCTTCGTTGTTTACAACCCTATCTCTGGAGAATCGTCCTATTTTCAAGGCATGTGCGATATCATTATCAGTATTCCAATTTAGTTTGCTACATAGTTGTTCATTGTTGGTTCCCACTCTGGCATTAAAATCACCTGCTATTATCAATGAGGCATTTGGGTATTTATCGGTCAAATTTTCTATATAAAAGGTTAGTTGTGACCAATTTTCACTGTTGCTGTTGTTTTTGGATGGGGGGATATAGACATTTACAAGTAGCAAAGTATCGTCTTTTTGGGTTAAAAGTAGGGCTTGTGCAAGTGGCAAGCATTTTTCTAACTGCTTGATTTCAAACCCTAAGTTGTCTTTGATCATACAACAGAACCCTGCTTTCGGCCGGCCCTTCGTGTTTATTTTCAATGCGGGTTTCGTATAGGAGGAGAATCCATTGATTTTAATATCTCTAGTTGACCATGTTTCTTGTAGAAGTATTAATTCAAAATCTTTAAAGAAGTTCATTAGGTCTGGGTCTCCGTCTTTGTTTCCCCACCCTGCAATATTCCAGGACAGCAAGCGTAGGATCCGTTTTTGAGTTGGTGGCTGGTTGACAGCATTTAGTCATTCTAATTCTGTTATTGAGTCCAGCGAGGGATTTTGTCTTGTGCCGATACAGCCATTTGTCGCTACTTTCGGTGGGGAACATAATGGTGGATCTTTTAGATTCTTTTTTAAAGTGCGGGAAATTAGAATTTCCTCCCTTTCTTGATTTTCTTCCTTAGCTGTTCCTTGTTCCTGAGAGATTTCTGTGGTTGGTGGGCTATTATGGACAGTAGGATTGTTTTCGGTCTCTACTTCCATTTCTTTGGTTTCATTTGGTGTTGAGCTCAGTGTGTCAGGTCTGTTGGAGGTCATCTTTTGTTCGGCAATGTTAGAATCCTTTGTAGTACTTAAATAAGGGGTACCTATTTCGTTTGGAGCTAGTATTTGATATCTCAGCCAGGAATTTGTGGTCTCATTGCTGGAGTTTTTCCTTGTCATTTCATATTTTAAAGGAGGCTGGATTTGAAGCTCTGCATCTATACATTTGAAAGTTCCATTAGTAGCTCTCTTTTTGACTATGCATTTTGGGGAGAGGGCTGGTAGGTGTGAGGTTTGATTGTGTATTGTTTCTACTGCATTTTGTTGGCCTTGTTGGTGAATTTCGGTCAATCTGGCCTGTAGTTTCGTCAGTTTACTGAGTATGCTTGTTTGTTCTTTATCTGGTAAGTTGGTAAAGTTATTCAGCAGATCTTCTTCTTCTGGGACTGTCCAGTCTGTTGTGTCAAGGGCGAGGCTGTTAATTGATGCTACAATCGCATGATTTGGGAGCTTAGATTTTTCTTGCGTGATTTCTCGGGTAGCTGGCAGCGGTTTCTCCCATCTACTGGGTTCTTCCACGGGAGTAGGGCAGATATCGGCTTCTGTTGGAATGGCCTTGTTCAACTTGTTCTGTCTTTTAGATGCAATCAATGGTCTGAGCGATATATCTTCAAAGTGTCGACGTGGAATAATTCCTTTCTGGGCTAAATGAGCCTTTTCCCTTAAGATTTTGGTTGGGATTCTATGACTACCAAATCTTAGTAGTACTTTTTTGGAATATCCATCGTTAGTGAGCCTCTTGACTGCTTTTAAGTCAATCCTTCCCCCCTCAAGGCCTAGGAGCAGATTTAGATGATGTCTGGCCCAGAAGGATGACTCCCAGTAAGGTAGGGGCCCTCTGTATGGAAAAATGTGGAGAACAATCTCACATGGCCTCAGTATCAAGTTGACTGAGTGAGGGGGGCTTCCTCTGATTTTTGGTTGGTTTAGAGGTATAAATTTGTATTTGTTCTGTTTATCTCCAGGGCTTGTTAAGGATGGCAAAAAGGGAGTGAGTTGCCTCCTTTCATCTGGGTTATCCAGCTTCTTGAAGATGTTTTGTAATTGTTCAAAGATTTTTTGAACTGTTTGAGCAGTCAGTAGGCAGCATTCCTCCAGCAGCTCCACCTTTCTATCAATTAGTACTTGTGCCTCGGTTATGGGAGTAGTAGCCTTGTCCTCGTTTATTCCTAGGGATATCTCTTCAACTGTCTTTCCATGTAAAGAGTTGAGAGAGTTTTTGGGAGGAGATATGTGCTGTTTTTGAAGTAGCAGATACTTATCTAGATTACTCTGTTTGAAACCAGAGGGCTCTGCGTCAGTTTCTGTGTCAAGACACCTGAGTCTTTTGGCTCTTCTCATTGCAGATTCTTCTTAAATCAATGAGATCAGACTTCTAAATAGAGTGATAAAGTATTAAAGTTCTCAGGTCGCAATCTCGTTCAATTTTCATTCCCATGTAAATATCATAAATATCATAAATAACATAAGAGGAACATGGGAGGAAAGAGAGAGAGTGGGAGGAGAAAAGAAGCCAGAGGTTTATGAGCAGGACATAAATCCTCCGTAGTAAATTCCAGAGTTCAAGGGGTCCTAGTGTTCTTCAGATTAAGGTTCAAATAAACAGTCGTAAAATAAGTCCCAGAAACGTCGATAAGTTCCCAAAGTTAGGGAAAGTTAGAAAAAGTTCTTTTTCCGAATATTTCTTTAATTTCTTTGGGTCGTATTTCCAACTTGGTATTCACTCAGTCAGGCAAAGAGATACATTCCTTCCTCCACCTTGCGACTTTGTAGCCTGCGCCATTTTAGTCCTCTACCGAGGTGAACTCCTAAATTAAATCGTCTAACATCCGACGTTCTCTTGGTGTATTTTTAAATTTTGTAGGATTAAATGAGTCTACTCACACTAAGGGTTCCGTTCTTATAGTTTTGGAGGTCCGTCGCATTCTTCAGTGGGAGTCAGAGGCATCGTAATACAGGGTCTTTACTTTCCCTTTTGTGCTGCGGTTTCGCTGCCTCGAGATCTTCCAGAAAAAAAACCCCCGAAAAAACAGCTGACCGCTTCCACACGGCTGGGTATCTCTCCCCCAAGGGTCTCCCCCTTGAGATTTATGGGGGGCGCAGTGCCTTTGCGACACCCCCAAGCCCCTGTATTACTCGGAAAACTCCTCCGGAGATTTTCCACACTCCCTGTCTGAGGTACCACTGTAGTCAAAAGCCCGCCTTCCGGGGAATGCACTCTGCTAAGTAAAGGAACTTGCCAGTGCAAGTTAGGAAGGATATTAATAAACAATACATATCCTCTCCTGCTACCCTGAACATTCCCACAATATTCATGCCCACAGTTGTTGGTGGGAGGAAAAGGTAGGTTGTGAGGAAAATTTTGGGGTAGTTAATGGATGGCTCCCTCCCTCAGACAAACATAGGAGCTAACCTGGCAATGGAGGCAAGGCTGGTTCCAGGGGAGCATGTTTTTTCTCTCTTTTTTAACCAAGGAAAGCCCACTTTTTAATGCTAAATAAAAACCAATGGCAACTTGGCTTTTCTGCTGTTTGTTCTGATTCAGCGACAAACAGCAAACTTTCAAGGGGAAAGTGCTGGGGGCGGAGAGGGGAGGAGTACTTGAACACTGAGCTTTAAAGCTAGAAATGCAGTACAAAAGATAGTCAGAATGAACCCTGAGTTGTTGGCCAACTCTGTTCTGCAAGAAGAATTGTATCCGTTCTGAATCTTCCATGTCACACCTGTGGTTTGTATCACCATCTTATGGGAACAGATCTCTTTCTGGCTATGCCAAGGTTATGCGGAAGAATTTGATGGCTCCTCTTTGTCCCTAGTTTAGAACAGTCCTCATTCAAGAACAGGAGGTTATCTTGCTCTAAGCAGAGGTGCTTCAGAGTGTTCCTGCCTATTAAAAACTTGTGCTTGATGTCCAGATGACTATCTTGCTCTACATCACTATATAAAGTTGTTCCTCTCAGCACTGAACATTTGCATCAAGCAGCCACCATGCAGTGCAATATCATTGTATTCCTGGCCTTCATCATGGGATTATTGGCACCTTGGTCTAAGGTGCACAGTTTGTTTCCCTCTCTGGATGTCATTTGGGAAGGTAAGACTTCCATTTTTCTGGCCCTCATATGCCTCAAGTCTGCTGGGCCTCCCTGAAAGTTAGGCATCCAACATAGAATGGAATGGGATTTGGAGGCACAGGCTTTGCACTAATATCATGAGAACAGTTCTGTGGCGTGCGCCACTCACCTCCAACACTGGGTGACAAACGCTCTGCCTTTTCACATTCTGTTCACCCTGACTGCATACTTGCCTCTCAGCTTGGGACTTTCGTCCTAATGGATACATAAGGTCCCATCTGCACTATACCGTTAAAGCAGTGTTATACCACTTTAAACAGTCATAGCTTTTACCAACATATCCTGGGAAATGTGAATTGTTAAGGGTGCTGAGAGTTGTTAGAAAATGCGCATTCCCCTCTATTTCCAGAGCAGTTTAACAGTGAATCCCAACTGTAGTTCTAATACATTCCTTTGAGATGGTAATTACTTAATTCCTGAGACAATGGGAAAGTTCCCTCACCCCCTCCCTCCTTGCAGAGAAACATTTGGTCAGTTTGGGAGGCAAAATGGTTTCAGGACTGTCTTCCTGTGCTGCTCCAGACATGTGGTTTATATATTTATGTACGTGTTTGCTTGGTACATTTATGAACATTTATTATAAATATAAGACCTTCTATTTTTTTTATTACACTAGGAAGTGCAATATATTTAGTGCATTTTCAAAACACAGCCAGAATTATCTCTTGAAAGAGGGCTTTGTGATCACATGAAGTTATTTCCAGGAACAACATGCAATTAAAAAAAAAAAAAAGTTCATTCAGATCACAACACGGGAGCTCCCATGCTTTCCCCCATACAGCCCTTGGAAACAATTGCTGACCACACAGCAGATGTTTAACGCACAATGCTTCCCCCCAAAGAATCCTGAGAACTGTACTGTAGGCCACAGAGCTATAGCACCCAGCAGCTTTAACAAAGTGTGTAAATGTGTGGTGTGTATCAGACCTTCCATTGTCCCTATTTTCCGGGGGACAGTCCCGGATTTACAGAAGCCAGCCCAGTTTCTGATTTGACCCTGAAATGTCCCTCTTAGGGGATGGAGTTATGCAATCCTTGAGCAAGGAGATACAACCTTTAGAAGAAACCTGGAAGCAGTCCTGTAAAGAGAAGTTTTTTTTAAAAAAAATTAATGCTTAATGATTCGTCTATGTGACTCTTGGATCCCATTTGGGAAGGTCCATGATTGGCTGCTTGGTAGAGGTGACATCAGGTGTTGGATTCACAAATGTCACATCTTCAAATGGCATCTTCTTTTGAGTTTCGAAAGATGAGATGGCATCTAAGGAACTTGTCATTGCTCTTCTTCTCACCTTTCCTCAAGAGGAACTGCCTGCCAAGTGCAAATTACGTCCAAGATATGGAAGGTGCCATTCAGTTTACCGGAATTTTTACTTCAATACTGTGAGCGGCAGGTGCATGACCTTCATTTACAGTGGCTGTGGAGGCAATGCAAACAACTTTCTACATCTCCTTGATTGCGAAGCCGAGTGTGCAAGCTTTGGTAAGGACAATTCTTTTTTTCTTTCTGTTTCTGATCTTTAAAAATTAACAAATATTTAAAGTGAAAACCTGTTCAAAATTTCTCTGTTTGCTGCTAGTGAGTCATTCTCTTGCTGATTTGATTCCCTGCTGCTGGAGGTTTCATGCTCTAAGGTTCTTTTTAAAATTGTTAATAGGAAACATAGCCCAGCAAAATCTGGAGGGTCACAGGTTCCCCATCGCTGCCCCACAGCTGGTCACTATGTTTTCTGAAGGAAGGGTGCAGGAGGCCCAGTGGAGACCTGTTGTTGTTTAGTCGTTTAGTCATGTCCGACACTTCGTGACCCCATGGACTAGAACACGCCAGGCACTCTTGTCTTCAACTGCCTCCCGCAGTTTGGTCAAACTCATGCTGGTAGCTTCGAGAACACTGTCCAACCATCTCATCCTCTGTCATCCCCTTCTCCTTGTGCCCTCCATCTTTCCCAACAGCAGGGTCTTTTCCAGGGAGTCTTCTCTTCTCATGAGGTGGCCGAAGTATTGGAGCCTCAGCTTCAGGATCTGTCCTTCCAGTGAGCACTCATGGCTGATTTCCTTAAGTATGGAGAGGTTTGATCTTCTTGCAGTCCATGGGACTCTCAAGAGTCTCCTCCAACACCAGAATTCAAAAGCATCAATTCTTCGGCAATCAGCCTTCTTTATGGTCCAGCTCTCACTTCCATACATCACTACTGGGAAAACCATAGCTTTAACTATACGGACCTTTGTTGGCAAGGTGATGTCTCTGCTTTTTAAGATGCTGTCTAGGTTTGCCATCGCCTTTCTTCCAAGGAGCAGGCGTCTTTTAATTTCGTGGCTGCTGTCACCATCTGCAGTGATCATGGAGCCCAAGGAAGTAAAATCTCTCATTCCCTTCATTTCTTCCCCTTCTGTTTGCCAGGAGGTGATGGGACCAGTGGCTCTAGACCTAGTGAAGTGCAATAAATATAGACTGGTCACCAACACCCCTTGCTTGACAAAACTAGTGGACAGGCCGCTTGTGGAACGATTGCATGTTTTCCTGGGTGAGACTGATTATCTATATTTTATGCGCTTTGGCACTCGTCACGGTGTCCCGTTGTGCCAGAAGCAGTTTAGTCATGCTGGCCACATCTCCTGGAAAGCTGTCTGTGGACAAACGCCGGCTCCCTCAGCCTGAAGCAAGATGAGCGCTGCAACCCCATAGTCACTTTTGACTGAACTTAACCATCCAGGGGTCTTTTACCTTTACCTTTTTATAGGGTGGTTCCATTAGTATCTTCCAGGCTGTGTTCAGAGAATAGCACTAGTGGGTGCATCTTGGTCCCCTGGTACTTGTGCTATGGAGTTCTATAGGACACTATTCCTCCCCCAGTGCTTTTAAACATCTATATAAAACTATTGGGAACAGTCATTAGGAGATTTGGAGCACCAGTATCCTGATGACACACAGCTGCATTCTTCCATAACATCTTTTTAAAGCCTGCTGAAAACTTTTATTATGCAGGCATAATAAGAATATTTAAGAATTCTTATTATGAATTAAACATTTAAGAATAATTAAGAACATATATTTCCACAAGGGTTCATCTGCTTTCTGATTTATATAGCTTTTATTGGCTGGTTTGATGTATAGCTGTTGTGAACCACTTTGATTTTTTTAAAAAAATGAATTAGTGGTATATCCATATTTTAATTAATGAATAAATTCAGTAAAAATAACAGAATGGTAACTTGGGATAAGAGCAATTCCTGAGTGAGTGTCTAGCTAATTGTTTCAGCTGCCCACATACCCCTGTTTTGTCTTCCTATACAACCCTGTATTAAACTGGTTTAACTCAGCACCCACATCAACCATGTCATGCCATAACATAGCTATCGTTTTACTTTTCATAGGCAAGCCGGACGGTTGGTCAGCTCACACTACCCACAGTAAAGGTGAGATGTCCTGTTCTTTTCTGCATTGCATATCTCAGTGGGATTCACGATTAGTGCAGTGAGAATGCCTGTATACATGGGAGGTAAGCCGGCTACAATGGGCAGGTGTGTGCTGAGCGCTTAAGCACCAAGATGTTGAGCAGGGACCCCTTCAATTTGCCACTCAGTTCTTTGGGACTTGTGGGCAAGGAAGAGATGCCTGTTGGGGTCTTTCATGGCTCACACATCCAGAATTTTGGGGTCCAAGGGGTTGCGAGCTGCAAGTTGGGCTCCTTCAACAATTAAAGTTGTGTGGCTCAATAGTATGGAACCAGGCAGTATACTGTTTCCAATTTATGGTCAAGTCAGCTCCTCAACCACTTCAGCAGGGAGGTCACGTGGTGGCTCCCACTTTAGAAAGTGCCCCAAACCACTCAAATAATACTTGCAGATTCTCTAGTTTTTATTGAGTTTAATAAAGTTGCGTGGTGAGTTTCCTCCTCCCCCTCAGAAATAAAGACACGAGACACAAGAATTCGAGTTAATGGATCAAATTAGGCCACAACTTTATTGATTAAAGTTGGACTTGGGGGTTGGACTCGATGGCCCTTGTGGTCTCTTCCAACTCTATGATTCTATGATTACAGGAATTGAGCAGTATTGGCTTAGGCATTGGTCCTATCAACTAACCGGCTTCAGCCCGCTTGCTTGAAGACTGGTAAGGGTTAATCACCAGTAGTAGGAGTCCTGCTGAGGGACGTCAACTAGGAGCTCTCCCCGGAATTACCGCTTGGGGGTGTGCCGTGGGCTCACACCTCCATAGGCTTAGGACAAGACCATGCCGCCCAGAATCCTTTACCAGACTACCCTTTGTTTTGGGGGAAGGTAATGGTGCTTCCTTCCCCCCTTCATCTGCATAATAATACCTCTAGCAATGCCTAACCGCCCATACCGGAAGTTGTGACGGTTTGCTACGAGGTAGGCAAAAACCAAGTGGCTGGTGCCAATCTGCCAATTGGAAAAATTCCTACCAGGCCCCTTGATGACGACCAACCAAAGTCCATAGCAACGTCAGACAGCCTAGCCTAATGGGTGGGAGGGGAGGGAAAACCTGATCAGCTGAGGCGCGGGAAAGAGGGAGATCCTTGGCCGCGCCAGCCCTAAATATAGCAGGCCACGCCTCCTGGGCCAGCCGATTGGCTGGCCGGGGGGTGACACGTCCGAGGATTCCCCTGGTATTGTGGGGGTTGAAAGCCAGCCCCTGCATGTGTGGGGAGGGGCGTGAAGCCCGCAACCCCACCTCCTCCCTAGCTCAGAAGTGGCTTTGTGGCCATAGATAAGCCAATCATGAGCATCTCGCCTCTTTACTCTCCTTCTCATTTACCTGTGTCTCAGTTTAGTGCTTTGCCCATACCTCACTGAGAGGCATTAGTTTAGCTTTATACGACGGAAGGCGAGAAAGAAAGATGGCTGACAGAACACGTAGAACGGGGTGGATGAGCTGTGGCTCTCCAGATATTGCTGGACTACAATTCCCATCATCCCTGACCATTGGCCATGGTGGTGGTGGCTGATGGGAGCTGTAATCCATCTTCTTCAGGAGGGCCACAGTCTAGCCACTACTGGTGCAGACAAATGATGCAGAAGTTGTGGCAGCTTCCTACTCTCTGGCAGCCACAGAAAATTTCAAGGGCCAAGCACAGCTTCAGGGCTATTATCTCATGAACCTACACTGCTCCATGTACCTCATTATGCCTAGTGAGCTCTGCTCCATGAAGCTATAACAGGTGTTCATGAAAGTGGTGATGTGCCAGATTCTTCTAAATGGCAATAGCAGCCTAGTCCCTCCTGGACTCTGTTCTGTGATTTGGTAACTGGGTGCAACTCTAGAGTTTCTCTGCCCCCTTGCCTGGAAGAGATAATATTGGGATTTTGAATAACAGAAGAGCACTTTCAAATGCCATCTATATCTGTTAAAGAATAGCAGCTCTCTCTCTCACACACAATATGCATATATATATATATATATAAATTAGCCACTGGTGATGTAGAATGAGGCAAAAGATGTGGCAGCTAACTGCTTCTGAACTGCAGTGGCAATTTATTTTCTTTTTTTAAAATAATGATTTTTATTAGTTTGCAATTACAGTCCAATAATAGCCTCATTATAACAATACCAATTTATAATACAATCATTACTACCAATTGTTCAAATACCAAATTATATGATTTAGATAAAGTGGCTCCCTGCGTGCTGGATTTGATGATTTTCTTTATTTCTGCATTCCAAAATCTTATTAATTTCCATTACATTCCAGTCATAATAACAATCCCTTATACAACAACTGCAGTATTAATAATTTCTGTTTGTGTTGACACATTAAATGATTTATAAAGCTACAAGTGAGGAACTCAAAGTATATCCTTGTTCTTCCTGTGTGTGGCAATTACTCTGTCCATGGCTTTTCTTCCTGTCCTTGTAAGATGTTCTTTCTTTCCCTCGCTTGTTGCTGTTATCCGTCATGCCTTGGGTGGAGCTGATATCCCATTATTGTTCCACAATTTTCCCCCGCAGTAGCAGTTTAACCCCATCTGGGCTCTCTGTTTCATGATTTTAACCTCCTGACTACTGCAGAGCTCCTGTCACAGCCCACTTGGAAGAGATAATCTCAGCAGTTTGAATAATAGATACAGGACTTTGAAATAGGATTTACATTAGCTGTGGAAGTGTGAGTGTGTGAGTGAGTGTGTGTAAGATTTCTATGCACCCCTTTCTCCCCCAGGCCTCCCTCTGAAATGCGAACAGCCCAGACAAACAGGACCATGCAAGGCTATGTTCCCACGATATTATTATGATGTTTGGGACAAGAAATGTATGCACTTCATATATGGCGGCTGCGGTGGCAACGAGAACAATTTCAAATTTTACTTGGAATGCTATGTGACGTGTGAAAACCCTGGTAAGAATGAGCCACTTTTAATGGTTTTAATAGACAACAAAAAGAACCTGCAGTTTTTGCTAAGCATTATGCATGCATTATAACTCCCAAACTGGGCAATCTTATCTTTAATCAAGGGAGTGGGGGTGGTGGGACTGGAGCTGTCGGCATCCTGAGGAATGGGTCCTTCCATTCTTGCTTTCTAAAATGTCAGTAGCAAAGCAGCTTTTGATGCTAGAATAGGGAAAGTACCGTATTTTTCGCCCTATAGGACACACTTTTTCCCCTCCAAAAATGAAGGGGAAATGTGTGTGCGTCCTATGGAGCGAATGCAGGCTTTCGCTGAAGCCTGGAGAGCGAGAGGGGTCGGTGCGCACCGACCCCTCTCATTCTCCAGGCTTCGCGGACCTCTCCGCAAGCAGCGGGAGTGCTCCCACTGCTTGCAGAGAGTTGCCTGCATGCTGAAGCCTGCGTGCGCTGAGCTCAGCGCGTCCAGGTTTCGCGGACCTCTCCACAAGCAGTGGGAGCCCTCCCACTGCTTGCAGAGAGTTGCCTGCATGCCGAAGCCTGCGCGCGCTGAGCTCAGCGCGTCCAGGCTTCGCGGACCTCTCCACAAGCAGCGGGAGCCCTCCCGCTGCTTGCAGAGTGTTGCCTGCATGCCGAAGCCTGCCCTCGCTGAGCTCAGCACGTCCAGGCTTCGCGGACCTCTCAGCAAGCAGCGGGAGCCAGCACTGGGCTCCCACGGCTTGCAGAGAGCTGCCTGTTTGGGGGCTGGGGTCGGGGGAAGCTCGGGCCTCCCCCGCCCCAGCCCCGCGCCTGGGGGGAAAATAATTTTTTCCCCTTTATTCCCCCCCTAAAAAACTAGGTGTGCCTTATGGGACGGTGCGTCTTATAGGGCGAAAAATACGGTACATAGTTTTCAAAGGGGTGGGGAGTCTGCAAGTGGTAAAGTACAGTTCCTAGGGCACTTGGGGCAAATGGGTGTGTTTTTAAATGTATTGTAAATGTACAGTGTATATGCAGTGTAAGGAAAAGGGGAAGGTTGTAAGTTATAATTTGAAAAGAGAAGCAAAAAAATCAAGTGAATGCCTGGGTGAATAATGTATCAGAGAAATGGCACATGGAAAAGGGAAGGTATTCATATCTGGGTAGAATCATGTGAAAAGCAAAGCAGTACTTTTTACTGGGGAGCTTTAAGTTGAGCTCCAATAAGTCCTTAGCTGAAATATATAACCTCCAACATTTCTCTGATGAAAATAGGGATGTCCCATTGCTGCTGCTGCTGCCCCGCCAATCTGGCTGCCACTGCTATTCTGGGTGGCTTCCAACATATATAAACATATAATAAAATATTTAACATTTAAAAACTTCCCTATACTGGGCTGCCTTTAGACTTTTTCTAAAGGTTGTATCGTTACTTATCTCCTTGGCTTGGGGCTCGCATAAGTCCATACCCTCTAACATTTCTCCAATGATAAGAGGGACGTCCTACCATAGCCTCCAACATTTCTCCGAAAATAGAAATGTACTAAGGAAAAGCGGGACATTCCAGGATCAAATCAGAAACCGTGACGGCTTCTGTAAATCTGGGACTGTCCTTGAAAAATAGGGACACTTGGAGGGTCTGGAAATGGCATAATGCTTATTCAAGAACGGGATAGTAACTTGGGGTTAAGAGTAGCACTGAAGCATCTGGAAAATGGTTTTGGCTCCTGAAATTCCCACCAGCACTAGCATCACTCATTGTCATAGTCCAGGTTACAGGCAGTCGGAGTCCCGGCTTGGTATGTCGGGACCAGGGTAGAGGTTGGGAAGCAGGAATCAGCAGTCCAGGGTCAACAGTCCAGGGGTCAGGAAGCCAAGAGTCCACAAATCAGGAAATCAGGAGTCAGGAAGCCAAGAGTCTGAGGATCAGGAAACCAGGAGTCAGGAAGCCAAGGGTCCAAGAGTCAGGAAACCAGGAGTCAAGAAGCCAAGGATCCAAGAGTCAGGAAACCAGGAGTCAGGAAGCCAAACCACAGCTAGGTGGGTAACATGTTGCTGTGGCAAAGAGCCAGGGAAATGCTGGTCTTATATACCCCTCCCGGCCCTTCTCACCAGGTGCTATGAGTCTTCTGTCAAGCCTCACCTGTGCGGCCATGCCTTGCCCTTCCAGGCCAAACTCAGGAAGGCCCCAGTCCTGCGAGGCCCTACCAGTCACAGGGCCTGGATCCTGCACACACTCCTGACACTCACTTTTGCTTCCGGCCATGCTCACTCCCACTAATGATGTCACCTTAAGACTTGCAAGCTTCAGGCAGAAAAGGTCCCTCACACCTGCTATACAGTAACATTGTTCTCCTTATCCATTTGATAGGACACAAGTTTAATCCTGCGCTGACTCAAGGTGAGCAAAGGTAACAGCTCCGTGGCATTTCCCTTCTGACCCTCGTATGCATTCTGCCTTCCACTCCTGCTGGCTTTCTTCAGTTTGGCAGCTCACTTCTTAAGGTCTTTCCCCACTCTTTCTGTACTACTTTGTCGTTTCCACCCGGGTCCCAGGGCTTGCTTCCTCCCAAGACACAGTGGGATCTGGCCATAAACACACAGCCTAACCCCCACCCCCTGGACTGAGCTACACTGAACAGGGGCTACAGCAGAGATCTAGTTGAGATCGTGAAGCTTCATGGAGTTCAAGTGATGCTCAGGTGGATGAGTGAGGGAGACAGTGGTATTTCAGACCAAGCTGTGCTCCTCTACTCAGCCATCCAGCCATCCCAACTGACTTGGAGCCCTGGAGCAGGGCTCTCCCGGGAAGTCACATTCTGGTTAATTGGTCTTCTGTACTCAACCACTGGGGTCATCATTCAGAAGAGTCTACTGCCATCAGTATTTATGGAATGGATCATGCCCCGGGTGGACAGCCATCCTCTGCATGGGTCATTCACTTTTTTAAAAAAAAATATTTATTCAAAGTTTAAAGTTACAAAAGGAAAAAAGAACAATACAAAATACAAAAAAAGAATACAATAACAGAAAAAGAAAAAAAGGAAAAAAAGGAACAACAACAAAAAGGTATAAAAATACATTCGCTTAAAATAGAAAAAGAACAGATTAAACCTTTACATAACTTTCTTCCTTTACTTGTTTCCTTGACCTCCTCACACCTCCCAATTTTGTATTCTAGTTCAAATCGTTTTTTCAGCAAATCCTTCCAACCTTATTTTCATTTAAGTAATTTAATTTAATATATTATAGTTTAACGTCCTCTCTTTCGTCAATTTCATCAACTCATTTTTACTTAATCCTTTATATCATATCTACCAAAACTACCTAATTTTCTTTTTCCAACATCTTTCTAACAGTCCTTAATTTTACAATATTTTTGAAGATATACTTTAATTTTTTTCCAATCTTCTTCCACCGACTCTTCTCCTTGGTCCCGGATTCTGCCAGTCATCTCAGCCAATTCCATATAGTCCATCACTTTCGTCTGCCATTCTTCTCGAGTGGGTAATTCTTGTGTCTTCCAATACTTTCCGATGATTATTCTTGCTGCTTTTGTGGCGTACATAAAAAAAGTTCTATCCTCCCTTCGCACCAATTGGCCGACCATGCCCAGGGGGAAGGCCTCTGGTTTCTTCTGGAAGGTATATTTAAATACCTTTTTCATTTCATTATAAATCATCTCCCAGAAGGCCTTAATCCTTGGGCATGTCCACCAAAGGTGAAATAATGTGCCCTCAGTCTCTTTACATTTCCAACATTTATTATCGGGCAGATGGTAAATTTTTGCCAGCTTGGCTGGGGTTAAGTACCACCTGTAAATCATTTTCATTATATTCTCTCTTAAGGCATTACAAGCCGTAAACTTAATACCTGTGGTCCATAACTTTTCCCAGTCAGCCATCATAATGTTATGTCCAAAATCTTGTGCCCATTTAATCATAACAGATTTAACCGTTTCATCTTGTGTATTCCATTTCAACAGCAAGTTATACATTCTTGATAAATTCTTAATTTTAGGATCTAACAATTCTGTTTCCAATTTTGATTTTTCCATCTGAAAACCAATTTTCTTATCTAGATTATAAACCTCCCTTATTTGATAGTAGTGAAGCCAGTCTCGTACTTTAGTTTTTAAACTGTCCAAGCTCTGCAGCTTTAATCTATCTCCATCTTGTTCCAAAATTTCCCAGTATTTTGGCCAGTTTGTCTCCATATTAATCTTTTTCAGAGCCTTGGCCTCCATTGGTGACAGCCACCTTGGTGTTTTACTTTCCAGCAAATCCTTATATCTCATCCAGACATTAAACAATGCTTTCCTGACAATATGGTTTTTAAAGGCTTTGTGTGCTTTGACCTTGTCATACCACAAGTATGCATGCCATCCAAAAACATTATTAAAACCTTCTAAATCCAAAATGTCCGTGTTTTCAAGAAGCAGCCAATCTTTCAGCCAACAAAATGCGGCTGATTCATAATAAAGTTTAAGGTCTGGCAGGGCAAATCCACCTCTTTCTTTAGCGTCAGTTAGAATCTTAAATTTTATTCGAGGTTTCTTGCCCTGCCAGACAAATCTTGAGATATCTCTCTGCCATTTCTTGAAACAGTCCATCTTGTCCAAAATTTGCAATGTTTGAAACAAAAACAGCATCCTAGGCAATACATTCATCTTTATTGCAGCAATTTGGCCCAGCAATGATAACTTCAATTTTGACCATATTTCTAAATCCTTTTTCACTTCCATCCAACATTTTTCATAATTGTCTTTAAATAAATTCACATTTTTAGTAGTCATATGAACCCCTAGATATTTCACTTTCTTGACCAATATTAATCCTGTCTCCTTCTGAAACCTCTCTTTCTCAATCTCTGTTAAATTTTTCTCTAACACCTTAGTTTTCAACTTATTCAACTTAAATCCCGCAACTTGACCAAATTATTGAATTAATTGCAATACTCTTTTAGTACTGGATTCTGGCTCCTGTAATGTCAAAACTAGATCATCAGCAAAAGCTTTCAATTTATACTGTTTAGCTCCGAGTTGTATACCTTTAACCAATTGGTCTTTTCTGATCATATTGAACAAAACCTCCAGGACCGATATAAAAAGCAATGGGGAGATTGGGCAGCCCTGTCGTGTTCCTTTCTCAATCTTAAACTCTTCTGTAACTACGTTATTCACAATTAGCTTAGCTTTTTGTTCTGAATAAATTGCACCTATACCGTTTTCAAAGCCTTGGCCTACCCCCATTCCCTGTAAATTTTTCTTCATAAAACTCCAAGAAATATTATCAAAGGCTTTCTCCACGTCCACAAATATCAAAACTACTTTAGTATTAATATTCACTTGTAATTTTTCTAAAATGTTAATTATGTTCCTTGTGTTATCTGACAATTGTCTCCCCGGGAGAAAGCCCGCTTGATCTTTATGAATTTCTTCTACCAGTACCTTTTTTAATCTTTTAGCCATAATTTCAGCAAAAATTTTGTAATCCACATTAAGTAAAGATATGGGACGGTAGTTCTTAAGCTGTGTCTTTTCCGATTCTGTTTTCGGTATAAGTGTAATGTAAGCTTCTTTCCATGACTCGGGTGCCTTCCCCCCCCCCCTAATATTTCATTGCAAACTTCCTTCAAAGACTGTATTAACCATTCTTTCAAAGATTTATAATATTTTGCAGTCAAGCCATCCGGCCCTGGAGATTTGCCCAATTTCATATTCTGAATGGCTCCTTCCACCTCTTGATCAGTTATTTTGTAGTTTAGCATTAATTTATTCTCTTGAGAGATTTTTTTGTAATCCATTTGTTCTCAAAAACCGGTCAATGTCTATTTCTTTCTGAGTCTCCTGTGTATATAGCTGCTTAAAGTACTTCTGAAAACACTTCCTGATCTCCGCAGGATTCTGTATGTTCTTTCCCTCCACCACCAAATTCGTGATAGTGTTGAGTTTTTGTCTTTTTTTCATTTGCCATGCCAGCAGTTTCCCACACTTATTCGCTGATTCAAATGTCTTTTGTCTCATCTGTTTAATCTTCCATTCTATTTCCTGATTCATCAATTTCATATATTGTACTTGATATAACTTTATCTCTTTCAGGATCTCCTGTGATTTCGGTTTCGCCCTCAGTCTCTTTTCTCCATCCTTTATTTTTTCCAAATTTTTTCCCCTTTTTTCATTTTGAGCTCTTTTCTTGATTGCATTTTGTTGTATCAAAAACCCTCTCATAACTGCTTTGCTTGCATCCCAAATCACTCTTTTTTCGGTCGTGGTATTCATATTTGTCTCAAAATAGTATCTCAAGTTTTTCTGGGCCTTTTTAGTGATTTCCTCATTCCTAAACAAGGAGTCATTCATCCTCCATCTAAAGGAACCAATTGATGTTAATGTCATTTCCATCTTCACTGCATTGTGGTCGGAGCAAGTTTTAGGGCAAATTTCCACTTTTTTTGTCTTTGGGGCCAGTCCCCTAGTTACCCAGATTTGGTCAATTCTTGTCCATGTCATTTTGGCTTCAGAGAAGAAAGTTCCTTCTCTTCCCAAGGGGTTCTTAGTTCTCCAAATATCAACAAGGTCCATATTGTCAGTCATTTCAAAAAACGTCTTTGGTAATCTGCCATCTTTCGTCACCGTTTGTCTTTGGGCTTTATCCATATTCGTAGACACCACTCCATTCATATCTCCCATCAAAATCGTGTTATAATCTAAATAGTCCAGTAAAATTTCATGCAATTTCTTAAAGAATTCCGATTTTCCCTCATTCGGTGCATAAATACCTACTATCAGAAACTTCTCTCCTTGTAGTTGAATTTCAATTGCAACAAATCTTCCTTGGTCATCTTTAAATAAAAATTTCGGTGACAGGCTTTCCTTTGCATAAAGTACTACTCCTCTTTTTTTAACTTTATCTGATGAAATAAATTCTTCTCCTAATCTTTTATTAGTCAAAATTTTCCGATGTATCCTTGTCACATGCGTTTCTTGTAGGCAAATCAAATCCAGATGTTCTTTTTTTAATATATGAAATACTCTCCCCCTCCTTTCCCGGGAGTTAAGTCCATTCACATTCCAACTTAATACTTGCAGTGTCATGATGTAATTACTCTCCTTCTCCTCCAACGGCGCCCAGTAGTTTGTCTATATCAGTCGGTGGCGTTGATTTCCCTTTTTTTAGTAAACTCTTGTCCAGTACGGCTGGCTCTTTTCCAAGTCCTTTCTGCAGGTCTTCTCCGTGTGTACTCAAGAACTTATCTTTTTCCTCCACTGATCTTATTTTTATCTTTCTTCCTTTGAAACTGAAAGATAGGCCTTGGGGAAATTCCCACCTGAAAAGGATATTGTTTTTTCTCAATAGGGCCACCAAATCTCCAAAGTCGTATCTTAGATCCAAAAGATGTTTCGGTATATCTTTGAAGATTTCCACTCTTGATTGCAGAATTGTCAAAGGTTTCTGGAAATGCAAACCCAAAATTTTATCCCTTTCTTCTTTGGATCGGAGGGTAATCAGGCAGTCCCTTATTTTAATCTTTTTTCCTTCTTTTCCTAACCTGAAAGCCCTCACGATCTTAAAATCTTCTTGTTTCAATTCCGATTTCCAAAACTCTGCAAATTCTTGTGTCAAAAAATCTGTCAAGGTGCCCTTCTCCAATTCAGGAACAGCTCTGATCCTTAAATTTGTCTGTTTTTCTTTCAATTCGATCATAGACAACGTCAGCTTGTGATCTGCAATTTCCTTCTGTAGGCCTGGAACCTTCTCTGTTTCCAGTTGCACTACTTTAAATTCCACAGCAGCAGTTTTTTCCTGTGTCAATTTCGATTCCTGCAGTAATTTCTGAATAGATTCTGTATTACTATTCACCTTTCCCCCCAAATTATCTAATGTTTCTGTGTTTAAGTCAATTTTTTTATTTGCTGTATCAACTTTCTTATTGGTCTCTTCGACCTTCTTATTGGTCTCTTCGACCTTCGTACTGAGCTGTAACAGAGTTTCATTAATCTTAACCAATGCATTCGCTAAAGCTTCTTCTGACATTCCGCTAGGCTTAGATTGTGTAGATGCCGATCCAGATGCAGTAGGAAGGCCAGCAGTTGATTGCCTTCGCTGCCCCCAAGCTTTCCCAGACCTCAAAACTGACACGTCTATTTTCTCTTTCCCATCTGCCATAACAATAAAGCAGCAGAAAAGCCAAGGTCAATCTCAGATAAGCTGTTCCTGTTTACCAGTGGAAAATTCCCCTTGTTGCAATTTCTAAGGGTCCCCCTAGGTGGACACAGTTGCAATAGTCCAAAAAAGTAACTTTCCCTCTTTTAACAAAAAAGAGAAGACTCCAGCCGAGAAATAGAAACAGTTCCAATTTAGTTACCTTCCAGTTGCTTTCCCCCCCCCTTCTTAACGAACAGAACACAAAAGCTGGCCACAATGTATCCAACTTACTGTCAAAAAATCCTTCTAGCTGACACGCAGGCTAAAAAACAACAGTCTTACTTCATAGGCAGACCGTTGATTTTAAGCACTTCTCCTCTCTTTATGCAGGTTTAAACAATCCAAAACAGCCCCCTTCCTTCCCTGCTTCTAGGAGGGGGGTTCAAAAGAGTTCTCAAGTTGGAGAGCAACCCTTTTCAAACTTATTTCCAGCGCTTTAGCTCAAAAGTCTCTATGCTTTGATCTATTTACAAAGCGGGAGGCAGACTTCCTGTTTAGACCTCCCGCCGCGGTAGCCAATTAAATCTTTTTTTCTTCTTTATAGATAAATCCAATTCCCCCTACTCACAGGTACTTTCTTTAAAGTCCAATTGTTCCAGGAAAGAAGTCAGCGCTCTCCAGCAATGGCCATGCGGTTTCGCTCCGCGAAAGAAGCAATCGACTCACAGCACCGCGCCTTTCCCCCGTTCCGCTCCGAAGCCCTGAAAAAGGCTTCCTTGCAAGCTGGGGGGCCGCAAAAGGTGCCCGCCGAGTCCCCACATTCCCAGGCTTCACCGCCTGCGATTTGTAGCGGTCCCCGCTTCGCCGCAGTGTAAAGGACCCGATTTCCGCGGAGCCGATCCCCTCCTGATCAAAGGGAATCCGCCATTAGCTGATGGCGCTGACCGGAAGTCTCCATGGGTCATTCACTTTTGAACCCAAGACTCTCAGCCAAGGTCTTCCCTACCTATGTTTTTCTCCCACATCCTGCGTATTGGCCTCTCGGTCCACGAATCTCGGAATACTTCCCCTACTTCCTTCCTTTCTCTTGGGTTCAAGGGCCTACCTACTGAAACATTCTGAAGTGGAAGCATATGCAGCCCTCTGCGCCTATGGCCATGTTCTTCTGCTGCTCTCAATGCCCATCTCTTTAAACCTCTCTCTCTCTCTCTGCTCATGCAACCTTCTGTTTGTTTTAGGGCAATAGCTCTGTGGCAGAGCATCTGCTCAGAATGCAGAAGGCCCCAGATTCAATCCCAGGCATCTCCAGGTGAAGCTGGGGAAAAGTGTCCCTGCCTGAAACCCTGAAGAGCTGCTGCCAGTCATTGTAGACAAATGTGTCCTCTTCTGTGCTCTTCAAACTATGACAACCCATATATATATATATATATATATATATATGTGTGTGTGTGTGTGTGTGTGTGTGTATATATATATATATATATATATATATATATATATATATATATATGTATATATGAAAGAAACTTGTCTTTGTGCTTCTCTCTCTCCTGTAATGCCAGAATCTCTGCTTGAGACATGCAAACAACCAAAAAACCCGGGACCTTGCAAAGCAGCCTATCCTCATTTTTACTATGATTCCCAAAGCAAGACGTGTAAGCCTTTCATATACGGTGGCTGTCAAGGCAACCAAAATAACTTTGAAACTGAAGAGGAATGCATGCGGGAGTGCATGTAGGCGCTGGTAAGATCACATATTTCTTTAGAACTTTTCCAGGGAACCCAGAGAACCTCCCTTTTCCTCTTAATGCTATTTATACAACAGTTCTGTTCCAAACGCATGAATACAATATCCTGACTTCACGGGAGAAGGATAAGTTTTTTCCGGGGGATAGCCTCTGAGTTCAGGAGGGAGGTGATGAGATGCACTCTGTTTGATGGTATGTTTTTTCGTGCAAACTACCTTCTCACCAACAGATTAGATTATCATGGCTCCCCTTGTCTGGTATGAAAGTAACCCTCAGTCCATCGGTAATGATCATGAATTAGAACAAATTAGAACAATGCTCTTGAAAGATCAGTAGAATAGCAGAGAGAGGAGAGGAGAGGAGAGGGAGAAGAGAAAAGAAGAGCACATTCATTTATAGTGTGTGATTTCGTTGGGGGCAATGGCACTCATATAAGCACATTCCACACACTGTTTACAGGCTGTATACACACCATACATTTAATAATAATAATAAAATAATAAAATTTTATTTATATCCCGCCCTCCCCAGCCGAAGCCGGGCTCAGAGCGGCTAACAACATTAAAATGATACAACATTCTAAAATCATTTCATTATAAAAACAATTCAAATCAGATTAATGGCAACCATTGGTCTAGAGTTCTGTGAGGATTGCCAAAGGAGGGGGTCAGGCTGTGCCCTGGCCAAAGGCCTGGTGGAATAGCTCTGTCTTGCAGGCCCTGCGGAAAGATGTCAAGTCCCGCAGGGCCCTAGTCTCTTGTGACAGAGCATTCCACCAGATCAGGGCCACGGCCGAAAAAGCCCTGGCTCTGGTTGAGGCCAGCCTAACCTCTCTGTGGTTTTTGTTTGAAGGTCGTAAGGTCCTCTGTGGGACATACCAGGAGAGGCGGTCCCATAGGTACACATCTTTGTCCCCCCAAAAAATTCCTGAGAAGTGTAGCTTGTTAAACATGCTAGGATTTGTAACTCTTTGAGGAGTAAACTACAGGATCCTTTGGGAAAGCACACGACACATGTACAGCATAGGTGGTCATGCTAGCTTGAAATTTCAAGTAGTCACCTGATGTCTATGAGCTTCAGGGAGTATGAACATTTGGATCGGAGCTTTTACTATGAAAAGAGGTGACTAGTGGGCTGGGTCTTTCCCCAGGCCTTCGGGTATTTAACCTTCCCCTGGGCATGGCGCCAAGCCCCACTACTGGTCAGTTGGCACTGCGCCCAGGGGAATGCCTCCTAAATTCCTGTTGCCACTGGCCACTTCAGTGGTAGGAGGACGGTCCGGCCTGCTAGAAGCCGATTCACAGGGGAGACCTGGTGCCAGCCCACAAAGCCACCTGCCCAAGGAGGGCAAACAGACCTATGAAAATACATGACCAGCTGGTTGTGGGCTTTCCCCAAACCTTCGCATCCCTAGCTACGACAGGGATGCCATTCCCATATGTCTCTGGGCAGAAAACTATGTGACTGACATGTGAATATTAGGAGATTAGGATTACTGAATATTAGGAGAACCACTGACTTTTCATTCCCTGACGAGAAGGGTCTTGCTACCTCTGTTGTTTTGAGGGCTATCAGAAATTCTTAGATGCCAATATCTAAGTTTGGGGTAAGTACTCTTGGTTGAGGGAATCGCTGCAGAGATTTAAAATCACAAAATATGCAGCAAAGCAAAGTGTGGGAATACAGGTCATGAAAACCTTAAAATGTGCCCTTTAATGTGAGTTCCAGAGTTTCCCTCTTTCTCTAGCATAGAAAAAGACCACACACTTGCTAAATTAAAAATTGTGTACTTGCAGCTACTACAGCTAATCCAAAACACAGTAGCTAGACTGGTGACTGGGAGTGACCACCAGGACCACATAACACCAGTCCTAAAAGAACTACATTGGCTCCCAGTATGTTTCCGAGCACAATTCAAAATGCTGGTGCTGACCTTTAGAGCCCTAAAAGGCTTCAGCCTTATATACCTGGAGTGCCCAGATTTTGACTGCCAAGGGGCCTTCACATGGTTTAATCCAGCACTGCCCCGTGAACGGCCCAGTATACTTGAAGGAGTGCCTCCACCTCCATCGTCCAGCCCACACACTGAGATCCACTCCGAGGACCTTCTGGTGGTTCCCTCATTGCAAGAGGTAAGGTTACAGGGAACCAGGCAGAGGACCTTTTCGGTAGTGGCACCCGCCCTGTGGAACGCCCTCCCATCAGATGTCAATCAGATAAACAGCTATGTGATTTCTAAAAGACACCTGAAAGCAGCCTGTTCAGGGAAATTTTGTAGAAAGGTCACAAACTCATAACAATACACATGAAACATGTTGTTGAAAATATCATATCTCCCCTCAGTCTCCTCTTTTCCAGGCTAAACATTCCCAGCTCCTTCTAACGCTCCTCATAAATCTTGATTTCCTGATCCTTTATCATTTTGGTTACCATCCTCTGCACACGATCTAGTTTGTCAACATCCTTCTTAAATTGTGGTGCCCAGAATTGGACACAGTATTTCAGGTGTGGTCAGACCAAGGCAGAAAAGATTGGTACTATTACTTCCTTTGATCTGGACACTATACTTCTGTTGATGCAGCCTAGAATAGCATAGCTTTTTTTGCTGCAGCATCACAATATTGACTCATGTTAAGCTTGTGATCCATCAAGACCTCTACATCCTTTTCACATGTACTGCTAGTAAGCCATGTGTCCCCCATCTTATATTTGTACATCTGGTTCTTCCTGCCTAAGTGTAGAACCTTACATTTGTCCCTACTGAAATTTATTTTGTTAGTTCGGACCCAGTTCTCCAATCTGTTAAGGTCAATTTGAATTCTGTTTCTGTCTTCTTCAGCATTAGCTACCCCTCCCAGTTTGGTGTCTTCTGCAGAGTTGATGGGCATCCCCTCAATTCCTTCATCCAAGTTGTTTATGTATACGTTGAACAACAATGGGCCCAGAACAGAACCGTGTGGCACCTGACTTGTCACTTTCCCCCGTTAATGAGGAACCATTGGGTTTGGTCAGTCAACTAGCTACAAATCCACCTAACAATCACCTTGTTAAACCACATTTTACCAGCTTTCTCTCAAGAATATCATTTGTCAAAAGCCTTACTGAAATCAGGATACACTATGTCCACAGCATTCCCCTGATCCACCAAGCTGGTAATGCCATCAAAAAAAGAAATTAGATTAATATAGCATGACTTATATTTGAGAAACCCATGCTAGATCTTAGTAATCATAACATTCTTTTCTAGGCGCTCACAGACCGACTGTTGAATTATCTGTTCTCAGGCCCTACCTGGTATCGATGCCAAGCTCACTGGTGCATAGTTAACTGGGCCTTCATTTCCCCCCCTTTTGAAGGTGGGAACAACATTTGACCACCTACAGTCTGCAAGATTTCTCAAAGAGCATAGGCAAGAGCTCCTCCTCTAGTGTCGTCCTCCTCCACCTCCTCCTGCTCCCCCTCCTCGCGAGGGGTGCTGCTGAAACCTCCCCATCATTCATCCTCACTCTCTTCCCAGTCTCCTCCTACCAGTGGCGTAGCAAGGTCAGGTGGTACCCGGGGCAGAAAATTTCTTGTCACCTCCCCTCCCCATTGATATTATTAAAAGAAGGGAAAACAAGAGTGTTATTTTCTGGTTTATTTACTTAACATTGTGAGCATAAGTACTTAAAACCTTTTTTTCACGATGGGGATTTCTTATGAATGAAATATTTTACTTAATTTTGCTATTTTGCAGCTTTATGTTGATGTGGACTGCAGGAAACTGAGGTGCTTGAGCACAACTGCAAAAAACAAGCACCAGTGTGGATATGTCCCCACTCTTAAAGAGCTTACCTAGAATACAAGAAGAGCCAGTGGTGGAGGAAGGGGGTGTGGGGGTGTCATCATTGAGGGGGGGTGACAAAATAACAAAGATATGAGTTGTTGTTGTTGTTTTAAAAAATGGTCTCACAAAACTTTTTAGTTCAGTCAAAAAATGTAATGAAACGTGGCTGGCACTGGGCGCTACCCCATGGGGGCTGGCCCTTACTGTGGGGCCTGCAGCATGCCCAAACCACGCGTCTCTCCTGGGAGTGACATGGTGACTTGGGCGCTTGCAGGCTCCGCGCTGCCTAAAACAGCAGCGTGGAACTTGCATCTGCCCTCCACATCTCCCTAAGTGTTAGGTTGTGGGTGAACATATCAGACGACACAGCGATTCTTCAAACAGCTCTTGTTTATTCACAGTCCAGAACAGAACTGAACTGAAGGGTTCAGCCAGCCTGCTTATATAGAGCTCCACTAGAACGCAACAGTAACCATTTTCTGTAACTAGCCAATCACTGAACATCACTTTCAATCCCTTATTTGCATATGTGGACCAGTGTGAAAACTATCTTCAGTATCCCCCTGCTGGCCCAGGGTGAGAACTTCAGTACATAACACTAAGCCACCCTACAGCTGAGGGGGAGGCAGTGGAGGGGGAGTGGAGAGGCTCCACACAGCACCCCCGCCCCAGGGGTGGCTCGCCCTGCCCCCAGCTGCAGGATACACACGCCGCCCCTGGCACCTGAGCAGCTAGCTACACCATGAAGCAGAGCCCTGCTGAATCCCATCTGGAACAGAATCCTCTTCTCACAGTGGCCAGCTAGATGCCTATGGGAAACCCTCAAGCATATACCTTCCAGTACATATTTACCCACCAGCAGGATCTTGCACCTTTGCTAGTGCTTTGCGCAAACTTTTGAAATGCACAATATTATTTGTGATCACTAGTAATCACGTACAGCTCTCAAGTTAAAACAGTTCAACGCATCATCAGAGATTTGCAATATCTCTTAGATAATGACAGCTATCTTTCTCAAGCTCTAGGAAGAAAACCTTTCATTGCCTACAGAAAGCCACCCAATCTTACACAGCTCCTCACACACAATAATACAACAACCAGACTTAACATGGACACTGGCACAAGAGCCTGCAATAAATCTAGATGCCAACTTTGCTGCCACATACACCCGGACAGCATCATTATTGGCCCCAATAACATCAAATATACCATCTCAGGCCTATTTAATTGTTCATCTTCCAATATTATCTATGCTATCAAATGCCAACGGTGCCCTTCAGCTCTCTCTATTGGACAAACAGGACAAACTTTACACCAAAGGATAAATGGGCATAAATCTGACATCAAGAATCATAAAACAGAAAAACCAGTAGGAGAGCCCTTCAGTCTCCCAGGACATTCTGTGTAGGATTATGTGGCTGTCTTACTGCAAAAGAATTTTAGAAATACACTTGAAAGAGAAGTTGCTGAATTACAATTCATTACCAAACTGAAAGCTATGGAGAGACCTGGTCTGAATAAAGATGTTGGATTCATGTCCCATTATACATACTAAAGCTAATTTTGGTCCTCTATCCCTTTAAAAAACCCTTGCCCTTCCCTGTGGAACCAACTGCCATAACAGTCATCAACAGTTATAAGGTTGAAGCACCCGGTGCTTCAGAGTATCTGATGAAGTGTGTATTACACACGAAAGCTCATACCCTGAAAGCTTATATTTAGCTGATCTTTAAGGAGCCACTGGAATTATTAAAAAAGATTTTTTCATCTTTCTTTTTTTAAATTTTTTTTATTAAGTTCAAATTAGAAAACATACATATTTACAACAAGAGAAAATACAAAAAAAGAAAATACATATAACCAAGGGAAAAAATTAGAGAATACTTTGTCTCTTTTCATATTTACAGTTATTTATTCATTTTGTTATTTACCATCAGAAAGTTCTTCCTAATATTTAGTCCGTATCTCCTCTCCTGCCTTCCCCTCTCCTGCCCTCCCCTGTAAGAGGCTTGCTCCCTCTTACAGCCCTCAGATATTGGAAGATGGCTCTCCTCTCTCCTCTTAGTCGCCTCTTCTCCAGGCTAAACATACTCAGCTGCCTCAACATTCTGGTCACCCTCCTCACCTTCCAGCTGCTCAATATCCTTCTTCAACTAGCCTGCACTGACTGGCAGCAGCTCTCCAGGGTTTCAGATGGGGGCGGGCATTCCCAGCCCCCCCTGGAGATGCCGCCCAGGACAGAAGACCTGCATGCAAAGCAGTTGGTCCAATCCTGCACTATGGAGACCCCTAGCCTGCCTTGAAGGATGTGGGGGTGGTCTCCCTTTGGAAATGGGGCTGCGGGAAGGATGTGAAATGCCGACATGAATCTGCCAAGAGAAGATGCAGCCCAGCTGCAGGTGGAACAGCAGGTACCTCTAAGTTCTGACAGTGGAGCATCACCTCTCAGGAGGGGCAAGGTCCAGGTGGGGGGGTTGCCACAGTGACAAGGACCTGCCCTCCTTTGTGACATCTCTTGCTTCTCCCTTAAAAGCCACTGACTTGCAGGCAGCCATTGTGGGTTAGTAGTGAGGCGAGTGGAGGAGAGAGGAGTTGGTGGTGGTTGGAGAAGATAAGGAGAGGTGTTCATTTGATTGTTCATTTGATTTATTACTTTTATTTGATTCATTTGATTTTATTTATTTTGATTTTATTTCTTATTTTACTTTTTATTTTAACACTTTTATTTTACTTTTTTATTTTATTTTTTGTTCTTTATTTCCATATTTTTTATTTTACATTATTATTTTGTGCACATTTTGTATATATTTATTTTGTGCATAGAGGAGTAGTTAGGGGTAAGTGTAGGGTTAGAGCTGGGTTTGGGGTTGGGGTCAGAGTTAGGCTTGGGTGGGCATTTTAGCTACTTAGCTAGTTTAGAGAGGACGGTGGGAATTTTCCATGAACAAAATGTGCAGACTGTAAGCAGCATTCCTTTGCTTTCTCTTGGTCTCCTGGGGGGGGGGCAGGGTGTGAGTTCTGTGGTCCCTTGGCTCTCTGGAAATCGACCCGGCCAGTCTTCTCCAGAGAGCTCAGCTCCTCCACACTCTTTCCCTGCCTTCCCCTTTTCTCTCCCCTCTCATCATTTACATTTACTAGGACATTCCTAGCCCACTTTCCACCCAGGAGCTCAAGGTGGCCTTCATGGTTCTCCCAGCCAGTAATTGTTATCTTCACAGCAGCTCTGCAAAGTAGGCTAGGCTGGCCCAAGGTCCACCAGGGAGCTTCATGGCTGAGTGGGGATTCGAACCCTGCTCTTCTAGTCCTCCTAGTCCAGCCCTCCAACCACTACACTTCTGCCTGGCTCCATTTTGCATCTCTCCATCTGCCCTATGACATAGGCCTTCTCCCTCTTCCCGGAGGTCTCTCTGGCTCCAAGGAAGACTCCACCACCTTCCTCATGTCCTTCTCCTCTTTTGGAACACCTTGATGCTTGGAGGACCCTCCCAGGGGTCTCCTCCCTCTCCAGGAAGGGCAGGGCTGTCCTAAGAAGATGGTAAAGGCTGTTCTCCAACTGGAGCACTAGCAGGCCAGTGTTTCCCAGTTGTCAGTGTTTATACTACATTTTTTTAGATTTGCCTTGAGATTGTCTTTAAACCTCTTTTGTTGACCACCAGCATTACACTTTCCACTTTTAAGTTCGGAATAGAGTAGTTGCTTTGGAAGACGATCATCAGGCATCCGCACAACATGACCAGTCCAAAGAAGTTCATGTCGAAGAATCATTGCTTCAACACTGGTGATCTTTGCTTCTTCCAGTACACTGATATTGGTTTGCCTGTCTTCCCAAGTGATGTGTAAAAATTTTCGGAGACACCATTGGTGGAATCTTTCGAGGAGCTGGAGATGGCGTTTATAAGTGGTCCATGTTTCACAAGTATATAGTAAGGTCCTGGTCCTCAAACACTCTGCACTTCAATCGGGAGAAAGCCACACTTGCAGAGCTCAGGTGATGCTGGATTTCGGCATCAATGTTGGCCCTTGTGGAAAGATAACTGCCTAGGTAGGAGAAGTGCTCAACATTTTCCAACTGGGCTAGTGCCATCATGGTGACGAGTCTCTGGGACCTCAGATGCTGGAAAATTCAGACCAATGATCTGTTTTCCCACATTTTGTTCTACAGTGGTACCTCTGTTTAAGAACAGTCCTGTTTATGAACAATTTGGTTTACAAACTCCACAAAACTGGAAGTAGTGTCCCGGTTTGCAAGCTTTACCTCGGTCTAAGAACGGAATCCGAACAGTGGAAGGGCATCGGTGGCAGGAGGCCTCATTAGGGAAAATGCACTTTGGTTTAAGAATGGTTTCGGTTTAAGAACAGACTTCCAGACTTGATTAAGTTCTTAAACCGAGGTACCACTATGCTTGCCTGTATACTCGTTTCTCAGGCCTCTCAACATGGGAGAAAGCAGGCAGCAGGAATCAGACTTCCTAGTCTCTTGGAGAGCTGTTTATCATTGAGAAAGTAGAAGAAAATAAATTTAATATGGCTCAAAAACTATTTGAATAATAATATCAGGTCATCTAGTTTTTCTGATTTTAATAAAGTCATTGGTGTAGATAACCCAGTGATGACCATCTTACCTCTTAATGCTGGGCATGAATGCAATATTCACTTACTCATACCTGGTGCCCTCCAGCCCAGTCTGGCACACGGTCAGGACTAGTGCTTTTTTTCTGGGGGGGACGCAGGGGTACGCATACCCCTAAACATTTTGTGAATCTTTGTTTTAAAAAATATTTTTTATTGATTTTAACATATAAATTATAAAATGTACCACAAAACTTATCACTTATACAATCTTTTTAGACTTCCATCAGCACCTCTGATGATCCACTGTTTTAACCACTTCTTATGCATTTCTTAACTTTATATTGCCTTTACAACTCTTAACAAACCATTCTTCCCCTTCTCCATTTTTGCAATACTTCCAATAATACTCCTCACAAAACTTCTTGCAAATCTACAAACATCGTCGGATCTTCACAAATACTTTTCAAATAGTCCGTAAATTTACTCCAGTCTCCCGTGAATTTCTGGTCCTGCCGGTTTCGAATCCTTCCTGTTAGTTTATCAAACATTTTGTGAGTCTAAGTTTGGCCTCATTGAGGGGCAGCATTTCAATATGAGTAGGAAAAAAGCACTGGTCAGGACAATGGGAACTTTAGTCCAAGAACATCTGCAGGGGACCAAGTTGGGGAATGCTGCCTTTACTTCTCTAGGTTCGCAGAGGTCTTCCTAATGACACAAGCTGAAGCACTGGAGGGATATGAAGTGATAATCTTCAGAGACTGAATCTTAGAGAACAGCTCTTTCAAATGCCATATACTGTACATCTGTTATAGAGCAAGAGATTTTATATGCTTTCCACACACCCCTTTCCTCTCCCAGAGACTCCTCTGAAATGCAAACAGCCCCTAAAAGTAGGAACATGTAAAGGTAACATCCCATGCCATTATTACTATGTACGGGAAAAGAAATGCATACCATTCATGTTTAGTGGATGTGAGGGCAGCGAGAACAATTTCCCATCTTACATTGAATGCTATGCGACGTGTGATGAATATGGTAAGAACAAAGCACTTTTGTGGTTTTTTTCCCAGACAACCAAAAGTACCTTCACCTTTTGCTTGACATTATTCATGCAGTATTGTTGCAATGGTGCTTGCTAGGACAAAAAGAATGCACAGAGAAAGAACATTTTACATGTTTGAAGTGCTTAGGAGCAAATGCTCACCTAACATATATGTGGTGGAAATGTCAACATGCCTATGATTTTTGGAAGCACATTATGCAACACACAACATTGATGATAGGAGCAAATATGAGGCACGCTTTCGCTAATTGGGCCTCCCACTGGTGCCGCGCTGCCAGTGCGCGATTTCCGTTCTCATCCTGGGGCAAAGCTCTCAGCCAGAGGTACTACTTCCGGGTTAGTGGAGTTTGTAACCTGAAGTGTTTGTAACCCAAAGCGTATGTCACCTGAGGTACCACTGTACGTGGTAGAACTGCAACCCTGTAAGTCATTGTTGCTCGGGAATCCTAAGGTTACCTCCACTCAAATAAATACAGTTATGAAAGGTTCAGTTCACCATCTTGGTTCAAAATAGCACCCCCTTGCATCCAAACAGTCAAAAATCTTGTTATGTACTGAGTTGAATAGGATCCAAAATGCAGAGTCTGATTGGTCCAAGAACAATAGGATTCAGAATGCAGCAGTCTGATTGGTCCTAGAACAATAGGATTCAGAATGCAGCAGTCTGATTGGTCCACAGGAGCCCTCCAATCCAGCTCCAGGTGGAAGTGAATCCACAACCTGATTGGCCTACAGGAGAATCCTGGAATTAGCCAATCACATGCGGCCCATTGTGTAAATAATGTATATAAAGCAGAAATTCTGGGGGAACTTCCATTCCTCCTCACCACTATGAGCTGAATAAAGAGCATGAAATCCACTCTCAACTCCAAGTATATTTCAAATCTGCTCTGTGATCTTAGGAACTAGCATGTACAATTTGGTCATGGTATCCTTAAAAATGCCCAAAGGCAGAAAGCACTGACAGAATACCAACTTTCCAAAATATATAGCACAGCCAGTGTTGTGTTCTAAATATACTGTCAGTCAGTCTCCGGACTGTGAGTTTTGCTTAAACAACTAGTTCTACTCAGGGCTTTTATTCAGCCGGAACTCACCAGAACTCAGTTCCGGCACCTCTCAGGTGGGCACCATTGCCATTATAAAAGAACAAGGGAGGCATTCATGGTGAGTTCCAGCACCTCTTTTTCTAGAAAAATAGCACATGTCCAAATATTAAAAATAAATTTCAAAAAATTTATACCCTGCCCTCCCCAGCCAAGACTGGGCTCAGGGCAGCTAACACCAGGTATAAAAACAAATGATTAAAATAGAACTTAAAAACAAGATTAAAATACAACATTAAAATGCAGCCTCATTTTAGTAGAAACTCAAATCAAAAACTTTTTGGGGATGAAAACGTCAAATCTTCACCAAGGCCAACTATCCAGACTGGTCCTACTTAGTGGTGAGGATCGCTTTCCAAGGCAAGTCATGCTATATGCTGCAGATCCAACAGATATTGCACACACCCCAATCTCTGAGTGGTAAGAGACTTCAGGGGTGCCAGCACATAGCCAGGGTTCCATTTCTTTGGAATGAAGGTCACTGGAGACAGCGTTGTAGCTAGCTGCTTGGATGACTGGTCCTGGGGCATGTCCTGCAGCCGGGGGGGGGGCGATTTGTGCCCATGGAGGCGGGGCGAGCCTCTCCACCACCTCCCTCTCAGCTGTAGGGCGGCTGAGGGATAGGCAGTAGGCAGGCGCAAGTCCCACGCTGCAGTTTCAGGCAGTGTGGAACCTGCAGGTGCCTAAGCCACTACGTCACTCTTAAAAGTTTTGTGAGCCCATTTTTTAAAAACTCATTTTGTCACCTCCCCCTCAGTGATGACACCCGGGTCGGACCGCACCCCCGTTCCTAGGCCACTGACTGGAGACTGTGGTGTCTTTAGTGCATTTGGTTTTATTTGCATATATATGCAACCTAAGCACAACAGCATTAACATTCCAACAGATATCTTCATTCCCCATTAGGTTTCCAGTCCCCGCAAAGTCATAGTTCTTGTGTCAGCACAGAGAGCAACTTCAGGTTCTCTGTGTCTCTCGAGCTTCCACCCCAAGACCTGACTAGAAACAAAGACTAGCTCTTGGCTATTTTGCTTCCAGCCAGTTGAGGGGAGAGAGGCTTACCTCCTGGAAGAGCAGTTGGGGACCATCATGTTGGAGAAGGCTGCTATAGGGCAAGAACGCAGCTTGGGAGATCACTCAGGAAAGCCGAGAAGCCTGGAAGGGCAACATAAAAGAGATGGAAGCTTTCTCAGATAATCAGTTTTTTAAAAAATGAGACAAAGACTGAATTATGAGACTTCCTAGAAAGATGGGGAGAGAAAAGAAAGAGGGATTGTGGAATGGTTGGCAAAGCTTCTTGGATGGCTTTAGGCCTTTGAGGAGGTGGGAGGAGAGAATCTGAAGAGGAACAGATTTCCATTCTTTCCTTATCATCATGTCCAAGTCCAAGGAACAGAGTGTTGATTCAAGGGAGTGCAGGTGGAAAGATCCCTATCATTCAAGGCCCTTAGGATCCTCACAGCTCCAGGATGCCTCTTCAGAGATCACAGTGGGCCGCTTACACTGAGAAAGGGCACCCCTTTCATCGCAGGATCGCTTCCTTTCATTTTCTGCAGAGTAGTGGTCCTTATTGAATCCGGTTGCCCTCCTTGCCTCACCCCCTGACTGGCCACAGAAGTTAACAGCCTGGACCCTTCTCAATATTTTCTTTGTACACCTAATGTTCACTTCTTTAGAGGTACGACAGCTTTCCTCATGTTCTGGAGCATTTGGCACCAGTGTGAAGGGACTGATTCTGTTTATGGATGTATGTGCACATGGCTTCTCCAAGCAAGACGGGGATCTACAATTGAGATTCCTCTTAGTTTGGAGGGGACTGCACATGTGCATTGGTGCATGCATGTGGCCCCTTTGGACTGATGGTTCTTCTCTTAGCAGAATGGCAGCAGCAGGAGCACTGAAGCAACAACTATGAACCAGCATTCTGTGGGTTTACATTTAAACCGTGTTTAAGATTGACCGTGGTATAAAGTGATGTCTGAACCAAGACATTGTGTCTACAAAAAGCTCTTGTGGACTCTGAGATATTGCCCATCAGTATTGGTTGGCTTGTGCCAATAACACATGCTCCCTGCTCTCTTCTGTCATTATATAAGACAACCACGTTTGTCTGCCTGATTACCTTAACAATCTGCATATGGTAATAAATCATAAAGCCTTTGTGATGGCCATACTGAATGCTTTTCTTTCCCTAGTTGTGTTGGGTATACATACACTGGCATTTCAGCAGCCTCCAGGCTTTGCCATGCATTGAACTTGAAGAAGTCATGTTAGGATATGTCTGTCTGTCTTGTAATTTCTTCTTGGACAATCATCTAATTAGCCATCTCCTGAGATCCTTAACTCATATATCAATTGAGTTGAAGGAATTTCTTAAAGGTGAAAGGTTGAAGGCACAAATGCAGACAATTTCAACAAGAAAGAAAAGTAGGAGGTATCTAAAGAAACCAATGTGGTTACATAAGGAGCTTACAGATTTTTAAAGGGCATATATAGTATAAGAAATGGAAGAAAGGGGAAATCATTAAGTAAGAGGATACAAGAGAAGCCAGAAGATGCAGGGAAAAGGTAAGGCGGACCAAAGCTCAGAATGAGCTCCGGCTTGTAAGAGAAGTTAAAAAGAATAATAATAAATGTTTCTTCAGCTATGTTCTAAGAAAGAGGAAGAACAAATAAGTAGTAGTAGGTCCTCTGTGTGGAGAAGATGGAGAAATGCTATTGGGAGACAGAAAGTGGAACTGCTCAACACATACTTTGCCTCTGTCTTCAACTAAAGAGATAAGAACAGGGGGTCATTCAGGTCTGGGTCCAGAAAAATATTGTGGCCACAGTGTAGATGTTTCGGCATAAACCACGAGAAAATGGGCTTCCCGGGACTGAGGGGAGACATGGCAGTCCAAACCTGAAGAATGACTGCTAGTGGAGACTGTATTAAACACGAGAAGGAGGTTATAACCTTGGACTTCGCTCCATGTTCTTTTCCTTCCAGTTGGGTTTTGTATCATATTTTTGAGAAGAATTAAATCACTCAAAGGGTTTGAAAGAGAATTTTTCCTTATAGGTTTTGAACTCGGCAGTGAGTGATTCCCCCCCCCCTTTTCTTTGTTTGCCCTCACAATTGAACCAGCCCTTAAAAGTAGGATGGTTGGGGGTTCCCCAACTGGTTCCTCCCACCACTCCTCTGTATCCATCTAGTCCATGACATTGGCTACCAGGGGATTGGTGGTGGGATGAGGATGGGTGGTCAGAGGGAGAAGACTGGGAGAAGGGGGTGTTGGAAGCTGAAGGGCCAATAGGTTTTGCTTGGCTGAGGTCATTGAGGGCATTAGAGGTTGGTTGCAGGTGTGAGGGTATTGGCGGCGAGCCTTCGGCTCGAGTGGCAGTTAGGCATTGGTAAAACCTGGTTTGGGGAAAGTGAGGTGTGGCCATCACCTGCCCCTCCATGTTAAAGGGTATTCTGTTAAAGGAATCTGGGGGTCATGGTTCCTGTCTGAAGCCCGGGTGGAGGCTAGGGCCATGGCACGACCTTCCAGTGACCCTGGGGGATCTCAGAGTTGATAAACACTAACAGGGCTGCCCCTACTGGTGGTTACTTGTGAGACTTCCTGCATGGCTGGCAGGAGTCGGATATAGTCAGTTCAATTCCAGTGCCTAAGCCAATACCGCTCACATTCTGTAACCAATAAAGCTGTGGCCTAAATTTTGCCCATTAACCTAATGTATGGTGTCCAAGTGTTATTATTCAACAGAAGGGGGAGGCCTCGGGGTCTTGGCATGCACTAGGGTTTAGTGAGCAGGAGGAGGCTGAGGCAGAGAGCAGTTCCAGCTCAGAGGCAGGAGAGGAGGCTAGAGAGGAGAAGCAGGCTAGAGAGGAGAGGGTCCAAAATGCAGCAATGAGGCAGGCTGCTGAAGAATTTGGGGACTCTTCCCCTCCTGCTGCAACAGCTCCCCTCCCACCTGGTCTCTTAGAAGACACAGGGAAATGAAGAGCACAGAGCAGAGATTGGTTGTGCACTCTGCAACCGACTGGAGGAAAAAACCCTGGAGAAGAGAGGTCTTAGACAGCTGTGGACAGACAGGGACCTTCAGTTGTCACAACTGCCACATTGGGGCAAAACCTACTGGAAGAGTTGCTGTGATTACTAGGCCTGCACTGTTTTGGTTTCTTGAATAAAGAGTTCAGTTCACTGCAGATACACCCACCTAACCACCCACCCACACACAAGAGTCATACCTTGGGTTAAAGACACTTCAGGTTGAGGGTTTTCAGGTTGCGTCCTGCGGTGACCCGGAAGTAATGGAATGGGTTACTTCCGGGTTTGCCACTTGCACATGTGCAGACGCTCAAAATGACATCACGCACATGCACAGAAGCGGCGAATTGCGACCGGCGCACACACAGACGCAGGTTGCGTTCTGCTCAGGATGTGAATGGGGCTCCGGAACAGATCCTGTTCACATCCAGAGGTACCACTGTATATATATTGCTGACCCAAGCTTGACTCTGGCTCCTGACAATCAGTGATGCTTATTCTGAATTGTGACTAGACTGTTAATTCTCCTGGAATGCTACCAGGTACACTGACATTCAAAATACAAAAGTCCAGTCAGCGTGCAAAACCCTACATAATTACAGGTATTGTCTTTGGAATGGCGTGCATTTATCAGAGGAGAAGCGGCTCTTTTTGGAGGGTAAGTATGGTGGTGTGCATAAAGGACAGTCTCATTTGGCCCCCAAGCTATGTCAAGATGATACTGATAGGCTTTATGGCTCCAATAAATCCCTAGCTGAAGTGGAATGGCACTTACACAAGAACAGGAAGTTGGCTTCAGAATACCCCTACCTGAAGTGGAATAGTATTTATAAAAGAACAGGAAATTACCTTGAACTACTCAAAGAAGCACCAGGATGTTCCTACTTATTGATGGACTGTCTTGGCTGCTTGAATGCCCACTACCATTTCCTTATACAAAAATGTATAAAGTGCCTTCACTAAGCAGCAAGCACCCACATCAGACAGCAGTCATGCAGGGCAGTCACATTGCTGTCCTGATCCTGGAACTTCTCATATGCTCATATGCTGCCGCTCAGCAAATATCAGGTAAGAGTTCCCTCTCAGAGAGGTGTGGATGATGATGATGATTTCAATTTACCGTATTTTTTGCCCTATAGGACGCACTTTTCCCCCTCCAAAAATGAAGGGGAAATGTGTGTGCGTCCTATGGGGTGAATGCAGGCTTTCGCTGAAGCCTGGAGAGCAAGAGGGGTCGGTGCGCACCCCTCTTGCTCTCCAGGCTTCAGGAAGCTATTTGCAAGCCTTGGGAGCTCGCAGGACTTCCCACTGGGCTCCCTAGGCTTGCGGATAGCAGCCTGTTCTGGGGGCTTTATTCCCCCCCCAAAAAAAAACTAGGTGAGCTCTATGGGCCAGTGCGCCCTATGGGGTGAAAAATACAGTATATACCGCCCTTTAGCAAAAGATCCCAGGGTGGAATTCCACAGCCCAAACAAAAGAAAATGGTATCACACAGCCTGAACAATATAAAATTGCATTAGAAACCGTACAGAATGTGTCCTTGGACCTGAAACTGAGATTGATCCAGCAAAAATGAATGTTTCAAGTACACTGGACTCCACAACATTTGTCTAGGAAGGAACTAAGAGCTTTGACTGCTCAAACAAAGCTTTCTGTTTCTCTGTGGAACACGATGTAAGGTGGTTTTGGATAGCATGGGGGACTCGCATCAAATATTAACAGTTTTCTCTCTCATTATAACAGGGAAAACCTGTGAGAAACCCTTGAAAAATACAAGAATTCAATGGTTGTCTTCTTACTCATTCCTGTTGCATTTCTTCAGTATTGTTACCTGCTTCTTAAGCCCCCTTTCATTGTTTCTTTGCAACTTCATAGTTTCCACATGGATCCCAGAGCACTGGGCTTGCCTTCTCCCAAGACACAGTGGGATGTGTTAAAAGGACACAGCTTCCACCATCTGTTGGATTCACTGTGCTCAGAGGCAGCTCCTAGAGCTTAGCAGAAATCACAAAACTCTGAGGAAATTAAGCAATTCTTATATGCTTGAATAAGGATGAGGTTGAGCAGTTAAGCAGCGCTTCCCTACTCAGCCAGCCATCCCAACCAGTGGTGCCATCAACACAGGTCTTTGGGGCAGACGTCCAGGGCCCTGCTCTGGATTGAGCAGGGAGGGCCCTCAAACCAGTAGATCTGGCTTAAGACATTTTGAAGTAAGTGAAATAATACGCATTACCATTAAATCCAGAGTTTAATGCTGCTGACCTGCACCACTGATCCCAGCTGACTCAAGAGGGTCAGAGGTGAGCTTTGTGGCTGGTCAAAACCCTTGAGAATAATATCAGTCAGAAAAACAGGATAGGTGCCTCATCATCAGTAGGAACAGGGTAGAAACTCAATTTCGTTTGCATTTAAATAATATGCGAGCTGAAACACAGTGCAGTTCTCCAGCCGAGTAATGTGTACCAAACTGTATATACTAAAGTAATGTGTGCATAAAAAGGTATATAGGTATATATAAAATATATAAAGGTATATATATAAAATATATAAGGGTATATATAAAAAGGTATATCAGTGACAACGGCATACAAAATGCACTATATCTTGCATATGTTAAAAATGTTAAGTGTTGTTACGCAGTACAGTGGTACCTCGGGTTAAGTACTTAATTTGTTCCGGAGGTCTGTTCTTAACCTGAAACTGTTCTTAACCTGAAGCACCACTTTAGCTAATGGGGCCTCCTGCTGCTGCTGCACTGCCGCTGCACAATTTCTGTTCTCATCCTGAAGCAAAGTTCTTAACCCGAGGTAATATTTCTGGATTAGCGGAGTCTGTAACTTGAAGTGTATGTAACCTGAAGCATATGTAACCCGAGGTACCACTGTAGTTCATGTGGATGGCGATAGATGGAGATGCGAATGTCAGGGAGAGGCAAACGGGAAAAGATGAAAGGACAGAAACCAGCAGTTATAGGGAGCCTAGAGAGATTATCAGCAGCGTGTCGTCAGACAGTCAGTCTGACGAAGAGGGGGAGGAGGAGGATGAGCCTGGGACAAGTCATGCTGTACACAGAGGAAGTAAGGGGAGGAGTTTTCGCAGACTTGCATGCTGGGTGAAAAAAAGGAGGAAGTAACATTAGTGGGAGCAACTGCGCACAAGGGGAAGGAGGTTAATGGAAACGCTGGAGACGTACGTTTGAACTTTGTCAAATAAATCAATTGTTTGGAACTGGCTGGGAGCCCGGAGTCTTATCTATGGCCAGCTGGCCAGCACTAAGCCTCTGACAGCTTGCTCCCACTCATCTATTTTTTCTGCTGGAAAGCTGGTGGAATAAGGAAACAGCTTCGACATGGAGAAGGAATTGTTGGAACTGAAAAAGCGAAATGTCGCTCTGGAACAAAGATCCCAAGACCTGCAGAGTCGTTTGGAGGAAGCCCGGACTGCTCAGAGAGGAACCCAAGGTGGGCTATCGGCAGATGGGGGCAGGTGCGTGTGGGTGGAACGGTTCCAGGGAGACACGGAAAGTTACTTGGATTTCAAAACAGAGATGAAATATTTTCTGGAACTGGAAGGAGATAAGTTTCAGAACGATGCAGCAAAGGTTGCTCACATCATTAGACATCTGGGAGGAGGGGCTCGAAGCTGGATAAGGCCGTTAATAGCCTCGGGGAATGAAGCCCTCAGAAATGAAGCCAAGTTTTGGCAAGCAATGGATTTTATCTATGCAGATCAGAGTCTAATTGACAGAACGCAGGAGGAGCTGCTGGCTTTGAGACAAGGCAAATCCACCATACGCAGTTACTGGTCTGAGTTTGCTATGCTTGTACAGAAACTGGGGTGGGATTTAGAGGTGGACCCAGTACAAGCAATATTTAAAAATGGACTTAATCCAGAAATTAAGGATGAGCTGGCAAGGGGGCCACCACCTAAAAATATGGATGAGTTAACAAAGGCTGCTCTTGGGGTGGGTTTGAGACAAGAAGCCAGATGGCGGGAAAGGAAGCAAGGCAGAGAGCGGAGTTTCCATGGTGACCGGATTCCTGAGATGCCAGCAGCAGCCTCGGAATGTCAACAAGCGCAGGAGCCTATGGAGATAGGCACAGCCAGGGCGCGGGAGAGTTTGAAAGCCCAACGGTCTGGCGGGAAAGGGAAAAAAAGACTGGCAAGCAGGAAAAAGATGTTTTGTGTGTCAGAAGACTGGGCACTTTGCCAGAGTGTGTCCAGAGCGTCGTAACTGGCAGGGAATGGTGGGGGCCACCCAGCAGGCAGAGGGAGAGGAGCCCCAGCATTCGGGAAATGAAGAGGCCTGGCTGGTGGGGAACCGGGGCAACAGCCAGGTGGGAGCAACACAGAAAGGCCCTGGCTTGGACACCCCAAAGCAAGCATAATGTTGAAGGTGGTGCTAGAACTCCCAAATGGACAGACGGTGGAGGAGTTGGCGTTAATTGATTCTGGGGCCTCAGCCTCCTTTTTCAGCAAGGAGTTTGCGGTGCGACACCAACTGAACCTGAGGCCTTTGGATTTTCTGCTGCAAGTGACAACAATTGATGGAAGAGAACTGCTGGGGGGGGGTGAAGTGACGCATCGAACACCCCCAATGCGAATGCGGGTGGCCACACACTCTGAGGTCATCGCTTTTCACGTTGCCACACTGGCGGGGCCGCCTATCATATTGGGCATGAGCTGGTTGGCGTTGCACGATCCGATGGTTTCCTGGCACCAACGGTCCCTGACGTTTGGCTCGACGCACTGCATGGAGAAATGCCTAGCTCAAGGGCTAGATCGACAAAGTGAGGGCAGGAGGGCAGCAGCATGCAGAGCGGGGGCAAGCGAGATTCCATCGTGTTACCGGGATCTCCAGGAGGTGTTCAGCGAGAAAGAGGTGGATGCGTTGCCACCCCATCGGCCGTATGACTGTCAGATCAACCTGGTAGCGGGGGCCACGTTGCCGGTGGGGAAAACCTATTCCATGTCAGAGGGAGAGCTCAAGGACCTCAAAGAGTTTATTGAGAAGAACCTGAGAAGGGGTTTTATCAGGGAGTCCAAGGCTGCAGGCGGGAGTCCCGTGTTTTTCATCGACAAGAGATTGATGAAAGAGCGACGCCTAGTGGTGGACTTTAGAATTTTGAACAGCCAGACGGAACCGGTGGCCTTCCCGATGCCGAGGATCGACGACGTTTTGGCACGGGTGCGGAAGGGGAAGATTTTCACCAAAGTGGATCTCCGAGGGGCTTACAACCTTATCAGAGTAAGAGAAGGCAATGAGTGGAAGACCACCATGTTCACCCCGATGGGGGCGTTTGAGTATTTAGTCATGCCCTTTGGTTTGCAGTGTGGAAGTCACTGTTTCCAAGCCTTCATGCACCACGTGTTAGGACCCTTGCTCTACAAAAACTGCGTCTGCTTTTTAGATGATCTTCTTGTGTTCTCGGAAGACGAAAAACAGCACGTGAAGGATGTACGTCAGGTCCTGAGCAAACTCAAGGAGAACTGCTTGTGGGTCAAGCTGGAGAAGTGTCAGTTCCACGCAAAGCAAGTCGAATTCCTGGGGTACCGGCTGTCGGACCAGGGGTTGGCTATGGACCCGGGGAAGGTGAAGGCAGTGGTGGAATGGGAGAGTCCCAAAACCAGGAAAGATGTTCAGCGTTTCCTGGGTTTCAGCAATTTCTACAGGAAATTCATAAAGAATTTTGCAGAATTGACGGCGCCAATCAGGGACTGTCTCAGTGTTAAGAAAAAGTTTCAGTGGACGCAGGCGGCCCAAGAGGGGTTTGAGAAACTAAAGAGGGCTTTCGCTTCAGAGGAGCAGCTGATTCACGTCGACCCGGCTCAATCACTACGGGTGGAAACAGATGCGTCAGATCGGGCGATAGGGGCGGTGCTGCTGCAGCCAGATCGAAAAGGGGAATGGCGTCCGTGTGCTTTCTTTTCGCGGAAGCTCAACAAATCAGAGCAGAACTACACCATCTACGATAAGGAATTGCTTTCGATCGTGGCTGCTTTTAAACAATGGCGGCACTTCCTGGTTGGGGCAAAGCACCAAATTTTGGTGTGCACTGACCACAAAAACTTGGAGTATTGGCGCACGGCACGGGTGTTGTGCCAGAGACAGATAAGGTGGGCAGAGTTCTTTGCCAACTTCAACTTCAAGATCCAATACGTGCCGGGAGAGCAGAATGTGAGGGTGGATGCGCTCTCCCGGAAACCTGAGTATATGATGGGGGAAGGGCCACCTGTAGCAAGACTGATGTTCCCGGAGAGCAAATGGTTGTGCGGGGGGACGTTGGTCAAGGACGACGAACTGATGCAAATGCTCAGAGACGATGCCTTTGCCAGACAAAAGATGGGGGAGTTAAGAGGAAGAGGGGGTGCCGAGGGTGGTTTTGAGGTGAAAGGGGGGTTACTGTACCACAAAGGGGCCTTGTATGTTCCAGGAGAAGACCTTCGGGGCCAAATCCTCAAGCAACTCCATGACAGTTGTACGGCGGGGCATTTTGGGCAGCATAAGACCATGCTACTGGTCACGAGGGAATTTTGGTGGCCAAGGGTGAGAGAGGATGTAAAGGAATATGTGCGAGGATGTGACACATGTCAGAGGGCCAAAGGGGAAAGGGCGGCACCAGCGGGGTTGCTGGAACCATTGCCTACACCTGGGAAGCCGTGGGAGGTGGTGGGTGTAGATTTTATCACTGATCTGCCCAGATGTAAGGGGAAGACAGCGGTCATGGTGGTGGTTGATCACTTAACCAAAATGTGCCATTTCGTGCCCTGTTCGCACGCCATAACGGCGGAGGAAACAGCTAGGCTGTTTGTAGAGCACGTGTTTAGGTTACATGGGGTACCTGCAAGGGTGGTGTCAGACTGGGGGGCTCAATTTACCTCATGATTTTGGCGCAAGCTCATGGGGCTGCTCCAGGTGGAAGTGAGCTTTACAACGGCGAGACACCCCAAGACCAATGGGCAAGCGGAGAGGGCGAATGCTGTTTTACAACAGTATTTGAGGTGTTACGTAAGTCAGAAGCAGAACGATTGGGTGGACAAACTAGCCCTGGCAGAGTTTGCTTACAACAATGCGGAGAATGTATCCACAGGGATGACGCCGTTCTTTGCCAATCATGGGCTTCATCCAAGGGCCTTCCCCGGGAGGGGGAAGGAGTCGTGGAGTGTTCCAGCGGCCGAACAGTTTGTGGAGGAAATGGAAGCGATCCACAGACAGCTGCAGTTAAATTTGGAAAGGGCTAAGGAGTTATACAAGAAGGAAGCCGACAAACATCGGCGATCAGGGGAGGTCATCAAGATTGGGGACAAGGTGTGGTTGTCCATGCAAGGATTGCCTTGGAAAGGGGGCTGTAAGAAACTCAAGCCCAGGAAGGTGGGGCCCTTTGAGGTTATCCAGCAAATAAATCCAGTGGCGTTTAAGCTTAGGTTGCCAGAAAGCATGAGAATCCATCCGGTGTTCCATAGGTCACTGCTGTTCCCCTACAGGGAGGGGGGAAGGAGAGCAGGTAGTGGGGGGGTGGAAGGCTCACCACCCGAAATGGAGGAAAGGGAGCAGTGCAACGAGGTCACGGAAATACTGGACTCTCGTTGGAGAGGGGGAAAGGTGGAATATTTGGTGGCTTGGGAAGGGGCCCCGGCATCGGAGAATACCTGGGTCCCGGAAGATAGTATGTCTAACAATGAGCTGGTAGAGGAGTTCCACAATTTCTTCCCGGACAAACCAAAAGGCAAGGTGAGGTCCTTACAAGAGGTGTTCGAAACAACAGACGACGAAGAGGAATTCGAAGGTTTCCCAGCATCGGATGAGGAGGAAGAAGAAGACGAAGGCGTAGACTGGGGAACACCAGGACTTGGGGGTTGGATGAGTGTGTTCGAAGAGACAGATGAGGAAGAGGGTAGTTTTGCGGGGTTCTCCCCGACCACCTCTGAGGAAAGAGAAGGGGACGTAGTCGGGTCTCCTGAGCGGGAGGGGGCCTTTGAGGAGGGGGTGGATGTCAGGGAGAGGCAAACAGGAAAAGATGAAAGGACAGAAACCAGCAGTTATAGGGAGCCTAGAGAGATTATAAGCAGCGTGTCGTCAGACAATCAGTCTGACGAAGAGGGGGAGGAGGAGGATGAGCCTGGGACAAGTCATGCTGTACACAGAGGAAGTAAGGGGAGGAGTTTTCGCAGACTTGCATGCTGGGTGAAAAAAAGGAGGAAGTAACATTAGTGGGAGCAACTGCGCACAAGGGGAAGGAGGTTAATGGAAACGCTGGAGATGTATGTTTGAACTTTGTCAAATAAATCAATTGTTTGGAACTGGCTGGGAGCCCGGAGTCTTATCTATGGCCAGCTGGAGAGCACTAAGCCTCTGACAGCGAACTACAGTCTGAAGACAGAATTCTGAAAAGTGACTAAGTCATTGCAACAGCTTGGGAGGGCAAGAGGAGGGAGACTGGCTGGTAGCCCGGGTGAGTGAGTGAGTGATTGCACAGGTCACCCAAGCAAATGCCATGGGTGGGCATGTGACCCCAGGGGAAGCAGCAGAACAAGAGGCAGTGTGGATAAGCCCTCAGTTGTTGGACAGCCATGTTCAGGTGCAACACACATACTTTACATTTCCCTTCTCATTTTCATGCTTTGCAAACGCTTTTGCATTCCTGACAGGATGAGCAACAAACAAAAGTTTGCCAAGTATGATAAAAGAAAACAAGAAAGTTTCTGAGTGTGTGTAATGTCAAATGTACTCAAATGGTACCACTATCATGACTACAGAAATGAATGGTGGTTTGTTTCTGCTGCCTTGATGCTAAACAAATTTCCTTGGGAACAAGTACCAGTATGTTGTAGAAAAGGATATGTTTTATCACGTAAAAGTAAGGGCAGACCCACTGAAATTAACCAACCTAAGTCATGCCCATTATCTTCAGTGGGTCTACTCTGAGTAGGGCTAGCGTTGGATACAACCCAAGGGCATTGCGCTGCAGAGGTTGGGAATTGTCTTTCTGCCAAAGGGCTGAATGAGTGCTCCGTCCTAGTGGTGGATGTGACCAGATGTAAAAGTGCCTGGGTGTTGAAATCCAATGTCTTCATCCCTCACCTAAATTTAATCCAGGGTTATCATTTCCGTAGTGTTTCTCTTTTGGGAGGGGGAAAAACCCACTTTTTTGGATTTTCCACAGAAAGGGTAAATCTGGATTAAACGGAAAAAGAATGTGTGATGGCATTTTAATGAGGACAAAATTGTATAGAAACTGCGTAAGACTTGCATGTATTAGCAAGTGCGTCCACAATAAACTGCCATGTGGAAGCTTCCTCAGGGTGTGATAAGGAAGTTTCTCTCTCTCTCTCTCTCTCCCCCTCTAGGAAGATATCCTTCAAAATGCAAACTCCCTATAGAAACAGGAAAATGCAAAGCAAGCTTTCCAAGATTTTACTTTGATCTCCACACCAGGAAGTGTGAAGAATTCGTTTACGGCGGCTGTGGAGGCAATGCTAATAACTTCAGGAATTCGGCGGATTGCATTTGGGAATGTGAAAGGTTTGGTAAGGGAAAATGCTACCTTTTGGGTCTCATCTGGACAACCAAGAGCCTGCACTTTATTCTTAACATGCTGAGCAGTCTACTGCAGGGGTCACCAGTATGATGCCCTTGGGTAGACTAGAACCCCGGAGGTGCCTTTCTTTTTGCAGTTTCAGACTATTTGAGCAGCACAGTGGTCAGTCCCCCTGGAAGATCTGTGATGAATTGCTCATCATTTAATCCACTTTCATTCCTGGAGGAAAGGGCTATTAAATTACTCATTTCTTCCATTATTTTCTCTGTTCTGTACAATATGGAAAAATGGGGCACTTACTGAAGAAGGAGCAAGGGGGGGGGGAAATCAGGATTCTTCTTTTGCAACTCTACTTTCCCCTATATATCTAATCGCCATATGCTACAATGGTATTGGAGATAATGTGGAAAGGTAGGACCAGACATTTAAGCAATAAATAAAATGAAAGATGGTTGTAGCAGAACCATGAGGGCAGCCTGCTCAGAACTGGAACCTTTTTTGGTCTGTGTGATTTTATTTATTAAAAGCATTTTAACCCAGATTGGCTTTCATTCAGATCAATAAAAAAACCAAGATATTCCCTGCTCACATGATGACAATCTAAAAAACATGGCACAAAAGGCAAAAAGGGATGGAGAGGGAAGAGGGAAAGCAAACTGAGACACCAGTTTAGAAAGATTTTGCTCATCTCTCACAGTCAGCACTTGATCCCTTTCCAGAAGTCCCTCATTTCTCACTTGGAAGAGATTATCTCAGGGTTTGGAATCACAAACAAGACATCTTCCAATACTGTTATCTTCTGTGTTTCAAAAGGTGAAATTTCAGATATGAGCCTTGCCTTCTTCTCTCTTCTTTTTTCAGAATTGCTGCCTGAAAAATGCAAACTCCCGCTAAACAAGGGAGTATGGGGCAGAAAACCCACAGTGAGATATTTCTATGATTTCAAAAAGAAGAAGTGTACAATGTTCTTTTATAATGGCTTTGGAGGCAATAAAAACAACTTTCTGCATATTCGACAATGTATTCAGCAGTGTGCAGATGTTGGTAAGCGCAAATAAATTTGTGGGCTTTCCCAGGCAGCTCCAAATGTCCTACAATTTATTCTAACCATTAGTCATGGACAAGTGCCGTTTGAACTCCAGCGATGCAATTGTCTGTTCTTTCCTAGGCCACACCCACGCCATGCATTTTAAAAAGCACTATGATACCACTTTAAAGTGTTGTGGCTCCCCCCAGAGAATTCTGGGAACTATGATTTGTTAAGGGTGCTGAGTGTTGTTAAGAAAACCCCCCTCCCTTCGCAGAGATTTAACAACCAATCCTTCTTCACAGGGAACCTTGGAAACTGTAGCTTTCTGAGGCGGGTAGGGTGCCCTGACAACTCTCTGCACCCTGAACAAACTAGTTTCTAGGATTCTTTGGGGGGGGGGAGTCTACCATATGACTCTACCATAACACTTGAAAGGCATGGTGTGTCAATTTGGCTAATTCTAAATATTCTGAAAGATATAATAAGAAAGTGAAAAAAAGTGAAGTGAAAAAGGAATGGGAGTGCCTAAATGAATACCTTAAAAGCCAAGGTTCGAGGACAGAAATCTGGAATAACCTTGTGAAGTGAAAGGATAAGAAAGAGGGATTTATATCTAGATGCTAGGATAGAGATGATAAGGAAAACAGGGTGATACAATGAGAGGTAAAGGAGGTGCTGTGGGATTGGTGGAAGTCAATGTTTGTTTTTCTTTTTAGTGTTTATATTATTAACTTGTAAGATATGGATTTTTTTGTATGCTGGTTTTTGTGTTTTGTGTATTGTTATTTTTTTATATTTTTCGTGTTGTTGTTGTGTGGAAAATACTAATAAAATTTATTATTTAAATAATAATAAAAAAGAAAGAAAGAAAGAAAGGCATGGTGTGAATGTGGCCCCCTTGCTATAGGAAAGGAACTCTGCTATGAGAATGGGGGTGGCGATAGCTAGTTGACCATGTGTTCGCTTCTTTAAAAACCCTCAGAGGGGATTAATCTTATTGTTCTGGAGAGGAAGTGTTATGTACTGAGTTGAATAGGATCCAAACTGCAGCAGTCTGATTGGTCCTAGAACAATAGGATCCAAAAGGCAGCAGTCTGATTGGTCCTAGAACAATAGGATTCAGAATGCAGCAGTCTGATTGGTCCTAGAACAATGCAGCAGTATGATTGGTTGGCAGGAACTACCCAATCATGCTCCAGATAGAAGTGAATCCACAACCTGATTGGCTTACAGTAGAATTCCGGAATTAGCCAATCATGTGCAGCCCATTGTGTAAATAATGTATATAAAGCAGGTACTTTGAGGGGACTTTCATTCATTCCTCCTCACCACTATGAGCTGAATAAAGAGCATGAAATCACTTTGCGACTCTGAGTATATTTCAGGAAGAAACACACAGGTTTCAAGGAAAAAGAAGGAAAGCCCTTGAACTCTATTTATTTTCAGTATTGAGATTCTAGCAATTGTTTCATCAAGTCTGGAGAAGCTGCGGCTTTCCAGATGCTGTTGGACTACAACTCCCATCATACTGTTGTCATCTGGCATCTGGAGCATCACAGCTTCCTCATCCTGGTACTAAAATGTCCACTGCAGCCGCAAAGGCAGGGGACACACTGGTCCATGGGGCTTCTCTGCCGACAGCAGTCTGCCACCAGCCAGCCAACAGCTGCCTATTGTGATTTGTTGTTGTTGTTTAGTTGTTTAGTTGTGTCTGACTCTTTGTGACCCCATGGACCAGAGCATGCCAGAAACTCCTGTCTTCCACTGCCTCCTGCAGTTTAGTCAAACTCATCCTGGTAGCTTCGAGAACACTATCCAACCATCTCGTCCTCTGTCGTCCCCCTTCTCCTTGTGCCCTCCATCTTTCCCAACATCAGGGTCTTTTCCAGAGAGTCTTCTCTTCCCATGAGGTGGCCAAAGTATTGGAGCCTCAGCTTCAGGATCTGTCCTTCCAGTGAGCACTCAGGGCTGATTTTCTTAAGAATGGATAGGTTTGATCTTCTTGCAGTCCATGGGACTCTCAAGAGTCTCCTCCAGCACCATAATTCAAAAGCATCAATTCTTTGGCGATCAGCCTTCTTTATGGTCCAGCTCTCATTTCCATACATCACTACTAGGAAAACCATAGCTTTAACTATACGGACCTTTGTTGCCTATTGTGATACTTACAACCATTCCAGAAGATGGGACTGGCTGTCCTTGCCTCTGGCTCCACCTGCTGATGGCTGAGGTAGCTCAGTCGACAGAGCGTGAGACCCTTAATCTCAGGGTCGTGTGACCACTGGGCACAGGGAACTGGAGAAAGATAGAGCAGAATAGCACTGTACGCCGACCACGTTGCATTGAAACCGAGAGATCCTTTCAGTGAGGCAAGTTCTAATCATTATTCAGTAGTATAGCTACAGCAGGTGTTCAGATATAAACTTAGGGTTCTACTCAGAGAACACCCACTGAAAGTAATAGACATGGCTGATAGTGCTATTACTTTCAATGTAATGGGTCTATTCTAGAATAGAGGTTAGTTGGAAATGACCCTTATTTAGTTGGAAATTACTGAAATACTTTGTAAATTTAAAACTTAGATATAGATATTGAACAGCAAGCTTCCACTTCCTTCAATTACAACCTTTTGCAATGTTCCTTAAGGTTATGGCTAACATATTTTATAATAATAATAATTTGCTTTTGCCATAATGTTCTCTTTTTCAAATGGTGCGATTATATATATGAGCCTTTTGCCTTTGTTTCTCCCCCCCTCCAGTATATATGCCCAAGAGATGTAAGCTCCCTGTAGTCAGTGGACCCTGTAGAGCGTACTTTCGTCGCTACTTCTATAATACCAAGACCAATAGGTGTGAGCTGTTTATCTATGGTGGCTGTATGGGCAATGAGAACAACTTTACAGAACGGATAGATTGCATCCGTCAGTGCCAAAGTTACGGTAAGACAAAAAACCCATCACAATCGACAGTAGCTACGGTACATTCTTTCCCCCACATAATTCTGGGCATGGTAGTAAGGGTTGTCGGGAATAGTAACTCTGAGGGGTAAACAGCAATGTTGAGAACTATTTGAGGGAAATATTGTGTTTTGAATGTAAAGTATAGTGTGCACACAGCCCTAGAGTGCAGGGAGACTTGTAAACGTAAAGGGACCCCTGACCATTAGGTCCAGTCGTGACCGACTCTGGGGTTGTGGCGCTCATCTCGCTTTATTGGCAGAGGGAGCCGGCACACAGCTTCCGGGTCATGTGGCCAGCATGACTAAGCTGCTTCTGGTGAACCAGAGCAGCGCACGGAAACGGTGTTTACCTTCCCGCCGGAGCGGTACCTATTTATCTACTTGCACTTTGACGTGTTTTCGAACTGCTAGGTTGGCAGGAGCAGGGACCGAGCAATGGGAGCTCACCCCGTTTCGGGGATTCGAACCTCCGACCTTCTGATCGGCAAGTCCTAGGCTCTATGGTTTAATCCACAGCGCCACCCGCGTCCCTCTAGGGAGACTTTTAAGTGTCTTCAAATGAACAATGCAGCAAGATCAGGGTTGGGAGCACGACCCTCAACTCCAACAGGGTTTTGTTCTGCTACTTCAGGAAAGTTTTTAATATTTGACGTTTTATTGTGTTTTCATTATTCTGCTGGGAGCCGCCCAGAGTGGCTGGGGAAACCCAGCCAGATGGGTGGGGTATAAATAATAAAAAATATTATTATTATTATTTTACTGTCTGACGAGGGCTAAAGTATGGAGAAGTGCCTCAAAAGAATGTTGAAAAATGGCAGGCTAGTAAACAACAACACACAAAACTAATGACATTTTTTCTTCTTTTTACTTAGTAACATCAAGGTACTTGAGCAAAAAACCTCGTGTTAAATTTGTTGCCATTGTGTTGTCAATTAGGATGCAGAGATATAGAACATTTCCAGTGATTAGTGGTCATTGTTTTACATTGTATGGTATGGTGTTGTGGGCAAGGGCTAACTGATGAAGACTGATGGGACGTGATTCCAACTCCATAAAAAGACCACTTCCTAATGGCTACTGGAGCTCAGGAGCAGGAATAGCCTATGTTCCACCTTCATATTTAAGAATAGTGTGCAACCTTTCTTCAGATTTCTTTAGGTTGTATCCAATTAATTTCTACTCTCAGTTGACTCACTGAACCTCAATTAGTCATGTGCATGAATTTCAATGCTTCTATTATCTGAATGGGACAAGTGTTGGGTACAGCCCTTCATGACCAGCTCTCCTTTCCTCCCTCAGGCCCATATGAAGACTATGACCCCAAACAACGATTCCCCTGATTAATCTTTCATTGTGTCCTCTCATGGAGCAAAGGCACCGAGTGAAAGAATGCTGACTCTCTTGCAGCTGTACCAAACTTTGTGGGAATTTCTTGCCAATGAACTCAACTTTTCTTCAGCAAATTTTAGTCTGCTCCTTGAGTGTCATTGTCCTCAGTCTCTTTTTATCGAATGCCCATTTTGTTTCATTAGCTGTTTGTTCTGCGAGGCTTCCCTGATGCTACCACATTACTGGTGTCCAGAGGAGCTATAGTGCAACAAAAGCAGGACAAAAATAAAACAAGACATTTGTGATTTCAGTTACAGGATACCTGTATGCACGGCTTCAAAATGAAGCGGTGTGACCACCCCAGAACTTTTGCATGTGGAAACAGCATTAAAAGTGGGATTGCATATGATCACCCCACTAGCACTGTGAGGACAAATCATCATGAATGTGTAATAAAAAGGAAGTAATGTGTAATAAAAAGGAAGTCTGAGAGTTACAGGGAAACAGCTGCTATAGAGGGGACCTTATGGAATCTGAGTTAATGCCACAATGCCTTTATACTTTTAGTCAGTCTCCAAGCTATTTTCCTAAACAAAAGTTTAGGAAAACCATTTTCCTAAACTTTTGTTTAGGAAGAACCATTTTCTGGGAAGAACCATTTTCTCAGGCAAATTGCTCTTTATGTTCCATATATTTAGAGTACTTTTCCTTGTTGCAAATATAGCAGGAAGAAAACAACGAAATCAGTTTACATTAGCAATAAGAACAACCCATCTATCCTAATTGAAACATATGTATTAATATAAGCAGTTCATTTGTCCAAACAAATATCCAAATAGCACTGACGATAAGATAACATGTTTCAAATATAGAAAGGCAACTGAAAAATGAATTTTGGGTGTATATCCTTCCAACACTGAAATATAAAAATATTTTCACAACCATAAGGATCTACTTTTGCTGTCCACATCATCACAGAAATATAAGAATGTGAGAGCACTGGCATATATCAATGATTTTTCCAAAACAATGAATATGCAAACAAAAATTTCTGATCAAAACCCACACAATATGCCTCAGAGAGGCATTGTCATGAGCATCTTTCTGAACTAATTTGTTCCTTACCAGAAACATCCATTTATATTGACTCATTCTCAATTTTAAACCTAAAGCAACAATACATATAGATGCTAAAGCAACTTTCAATTGGTTTGAAGACTGGTTTGAACATTGTAACACCCTATTGCATAGGGAACTTTGAGCATCTAAGAACTTGAGCGTCCCATTTACAACTTTGCAACAAACATTTATAAACAAGTAGTATGGTTTAACTTTCTGTAAATTTTCAATTATTTCCTCTGTGCTGAAACACTCAAAGGTGCCAGTCCATAAATAGACACCAAAAGGTGCTGTAATTTAAGATATTGCCATTCAACAGCAGTGGGTAGATGGCACTTGGACCACAATATTAAAAATGATCTGAAAGTATAAGGAAGATTTCTATGTACCAAATGGATTCTACTTTCTGACAATTGAATTAGCCAGTTAATCTATCCCCTTTTCACCTTCCAAAAAGGTATATGCACATGATCTCAAGTTCAAACCCTCCAATCTGTAGGCAGGGTTAGGAAAGACTCCTGTCTGAAACCCTGGACAGCAGGTAATATCATAGCTTGGGAAGGAGGCCTGACCAATTTCTCCCTATATCAGAAGTCAAGTTATACCTGCTCATGTGCAGTTAAGAGGCAGCAACTTTAGACAGAATTCTAAAAAGCCCTTTCTCCTTCAGTTTGTTCCAATTTATTTTTTCATAAATCAAAAAAATTATGCACAGATGTTTTAAAGGAGAATCAACATTAGTGCAGGTATATCAGTGCTGTTGAAGATACAGGAACACAAATTTCAACCAGATAAGCTTTTGTATCTCAATTGAATTTCACTCTGAGGGTGTTCGAAGTGCAGTGAACTATTAACAGTGCAGTGCTGTGGTGCTGCTCACCTGACTGGCCATACAGCTCGCTGCTGGATCAGGCCAAAGGTAGCCTAGGTAGTCCAGCATTCTCTTCTCACAGAGGCCAACCAGAAGCCCCAACATGGCAAGCCCATTGGTGGGAGGTCCAGGTTGGCTCTGGCAGTGGGCTTGAGGATGTTGATTGTCTGTTATGGGCCACTGGTAGAAAGCCAAACACAGAGGGGTTAAATCTTGACCAGCAGAATATTAAGGTAGATTCTATGGGTCATATTATTGTTGATGAGTTCCAAAATACCAACAGAAAGGGGATCTACGCTGTTGGAGATGTATGTGGGAAAGATCTTCTTACACCAGTTGCAGTAGCTGCTGGAAGGAAACTGGCACCCAGGATTTTTGACAGGAAAGAAGATTCTCAACCTGACTACACCAACATTCCTACCATGGTCTTCATTCACCCACCTACTGGGTGGGACAAACAGAAGTGGAAGCTAGAACTACATATAGAAGTGTCAATGTGAAAACCTATACAACTTCTTTTATCCCAATGTATCATGCTGTAACTAAAAGGAAGACGATGTGTGTAATGAAACTGGTGTGTGCAACTAAACAGGAGAAGGTGGTAGCCTTCATATGCAAGGTTTAGGATGTGATGAAAGGCTTCAAGGCTTTGCTGTGGCTGTCAAAATGGGAGCAACAAAAGCAGATTTTGACCAGACAGTGGCCACCCACCCAACATCTTCTGAATGAACTCATTACACTTCGTTGGGTTTTTTTATAAGGTGCCTAGATGTAATCGTCACAGAATCATGGCAGATTCTTGTGAGATCTTGTGAGATCTCCCTGAGCTCTTGCAAGATCTTACAGAGCTCATGAGATCTTGAGAGATTTCAGGAAGATCTCACAAGGTCTTGCTAGCCTACTACTGCTATTAAACCAACTAGATTTAGTAGGATTATGCACAGAGTTTCCATGTTGGGTTGCAGCTAGCACTGTCGGCAGGGTAAGGTCCTGGCACTTACATGACTTCCCATTACTGACATTGGTGGCGCTGGCAGGGTTGAGTAAGGCTGGCACAGTGCAAACACACCGGTGCAGCCAAACTGGTGCTCATGCCAATGTGTTCACACAACATCAACCTCACCTCCTTTCTCCTCTACCTTCTTATAAGCCACAGTGATGTCAGTGTTGGGATATATGCTAAGTGCCTCTCCCCACCAAATGCTACTGGTTGTGGGTGGCCCATGATTTTAAAAGATTCCACCTTCTGCCCAAGTAGTGTTTTCAAGTCCCATTGCAGAAGTGGAAGTTGCTCTGCTCATGAACTTATTCCGCCAAATACTGCCTATAATCCTGATCTCAAAGGTTGTCTCCATGGATCCTATTGTCCACCTTCTCCACTGCATATTATTTCATAGTCCATATTTTATATCTTTCCATATTATCCATAATGTTCACTACATTACAAGTGTTATTAAAATCCTGCTAAGGTTTTCATCTGCTTACAGTGGTCTCCTAGATAAATTATAAATTTTTCCCATTCTTCGTTGAAGTTTTGGTCTTCTTGGTTCCTGAGCCTTCCGGTCAGTTTTGTCATTTTGGCATAGTGCAACAGCTTGGTTTGCCATTCCTCTCTGGTAGGGACTTTGTCTTCTTTCCATCTCTGGGCTAGTAGCATCCGCATTGCTGTTGTCACATACATGAAAAGTCTTTTCTGTTCCTTTGGAATGTCGGTACCTACAATTCCTAATAAAAGGCTTCTGGGTTTGTTTGTTTTTACAAAAGTTATTTTAAACATTTTTTTCAATTCATTATACCGGTAGTTTATAAATTTTACCCAAAAGGTAGACCTCTGTTATGATGGACTCAAGTTCTGTCTTTTCTCTGATTTAACTGTTTGCCATACAGTCTTTGTTGAATCTGGATATTAGTTGACAGTATGTAAGCAGTTTCATATTTTTTTTCTCCTCTTTAATACTTTGGCATATTTTTGATCTCTTCTTGAAGATGAACCATATCTTGGTAAAATATATAGTCGTACATTCTTCTCTTGGCTCTAATAGTAACATTCCAGTGGTGACATTAACAGTGCTGGTGAGTGCCTTTTTGTGATTTTTGTGGTGCAGGCTGTGCCCCTGGCCATGACGTGTGATTTGACGGTGAGTTTGGGATTGTTGTTGTTTAGTCGTTTAGTTGTGTCCGACTCTTCGTGACCCCATGGACCAGAGCACGCCAGGCACTCCTGTCTTCCACTGCTTCCCGCAGTTTGGTCAGACTCATGTTCGTAGCTTCGAGAACACTGTCCAACCATCTCGTCCTCTGTCGTCCCCTTCTCCTTGTGCCCTCCATCTTTCCCAACATCAGGGTCTTTTCCAGGGAGTCTTCTCTTCTCACGAGGTGGCCAAAGTACTGGAGCTTCAGCTTCAGGATCTGTCCTTCCAGTGAGCATTCAGGCCTGATTTCCTTCAGAATGGATACGTTTGATCTTCTTGCAGTCCATGGGACTCTCAAGAGTCTCTTCCAGCACCATAATTCAAAAGCATCAATTCTTCGGCGATCAGCCTTCTTTATGGTCCAGCTCTCGAGTTTGGGGTGACCCAGTGCAAAAACCCTGAGGATCCATGAGGATCCATGGTTTGGAACCACATTTTTGGCCCACGGTGTCGTCAGGAAGCCATGGATCCGTGTTTTTTTTGTGGTGCTGGCTGTGCCCATGGACACGCCGTGTGATTTGACAGTGAGTTAGGGGTGGCCCAATGCAAAAAGCGTGAGGATCCATGAGGATCCGTGCTTCAAAACCAAGTTTTTGGGCCACAATGTTGCCAGGAAGCCATGGATCTGTGATTTTTGTGGTGCAGGCTGTGCCCCTGGCTATGTGTGATTTGCTGGTGATTTAGGGGTGACCCAATGCAAAAAGTGTGAGGATCCATGCTTTGAAACCACCTTTTTGGGCCATAGAGTTGCCAGGAATCCATGGATCTGAAGTTTTTGAGGTGCAGCTATGCCCCTGGACATGATATTTGATCTGATGGTGACTTCGGGCTGATCTAGTGCAAAAATCATGAAGATCCTTGAGGATCCGTGTTTTTTAACCATGCTTTTGCGCCATTGCGGCACCACGAAACCGTGCGTGCATGATTTTTTTTGGTTCTGCCTATAGACTAATAGGGACGCGGGTGGCGCTGTGGGTAAAAGCCTCAGCGCCTAGGGCTTGCCGATCGAAAGGTCGGCGGTTCGAATCCCCACGGCGGGGTGCGCTCCCGTTGCTCGGTCCCAGCGCCTGCCAACCTAGCAGTTCGAAAGCACCCCCAGGTGCAAGTAGATAAATAGGGACCGCTTTCTAGCGGGAAGGTAAACGGCGTTTCCGTGTGCTGCGCTGGCTCGCCAGATGCAGCTTTGTCACGCTGGCCACGTGACCCGGAAGTGTCTCCGGACAGCGCTGGCCCCTGGCCTCTTAAGTGAGATGGGCGCACAACCCCAGAGTCGGACACGACTGGCCCGTACGGGGAGGGGTACCTTTATCTTTACCTATAGACTAATATGTGGTCTAGAGTATCATGGTGGTTTTGTTTTGTTTCAATATAAAAATCGTATGAATTCATGAGGATCCATGCCTCGGATCCATGTTTTTGTGGTGCTGCAGCGCGGCAAAGCGTTGGATCCACCTTTTTTATACTCCAGTCTGTAGGCATGCCTTCCAGATGTGATTTGACACTGCATTTGTTGGAGTTATTTTTTTTTGAAGTGGAGGATCCATGAGGATCCGTGTAACCCAGTCCCGTAAAAGTGCAAAGGATTTCTGAGCTTGTTCCTTCTCCCTTCTTCCTTCCTATATTTAAGCACATCCTTATGTCATCCGCACATGCGGAACCTGGGAATCACCTAGCCCTACTCAGAGGTAGGTTCAGAGCACAAGCTTGTGCATGCCTACTCGGAAGTAACTCCCATTAACGGGGAACGACCTCCCCCATCCCGGTGAGCGTAGGATTACAGCCTAAACGGCGGATTTCCCCCCACCCCCAACCGGTCTTTGCAGGCATGCTAAAATGGAAGGTTTGGGCACTGATATCAATTGTGGAAGCATCCGCAGCAGACGGTGCTCGCTCTAGATCTATGCAGAGAACCCGGCGCTGCGATGGCATCCCGGATGCGTGGGGGGGGGACAACGCACGGAAGATTTCTCATTGGACGCCGAGAAAGCGGAGAAGGACCCATTAGATTGAACTACAGCTCCCAGATTGCTCTCCGCGGCCACTCAAGGCTGTGTAAAAGTGACACAACCCTCCTGTTATGCAAAGCAAAGGAAGGCTCAGAACTACGTTTCCCAGAGGGCACCGGCTGTGTACAAAGATGTCCCTGGCCTTGGACAGGGGAGCTGTTTGCACAGAACAGAACGACAGAGACTGACAGGTGTGCGGACACCTGGATGAGGTCTGTTTGGAGAGCCTCCGGAGGTAAGTTTGGACCTGGAGAAAGAGGGGCTGTAAATAACGGGGGCTCGGTTTGCATAGTATCAGGTTCTGAGGGCGGAAAACTGACGGGTCTTTTCGTTTTCAGTTTTGGATGGAAGCAAAATCAGGTTGTGGCTCAGGCAGGGCGCGGGCGCGGGTTTTACGCATTACAGAGCTGTGCTAGAGAATCTTGTGCATATGCGTGGTGGAATATATACTCTGTTCGTTTTCGTACTGGTGATTACAGACCCTCTAAGTGTCCCTATTTTCCAGGGACATCGCTGATTTACAGAAGCTGTCCCAGTTTCTGGTTTGATCCCGGAATGCCCCACTTTTCCTTAGGATGTCCCTATTTTCATTGGAGAAATGTTGGTGGGTTATCCAAAGTTATCCGACCCCCGAGCCATCTGAAGGCAATTCTGTATTTTTTAAAAATGTTTAATGTTTTATTATGTTTTTATATATGTTCAAAGCTGCCCAGAGTGGCTAGGGAAACCCAGTAAGATGTGTGGGGTATAAATAGTAAAATTATCATTTTGGAATGAGATGTCCCAATTTTCATCAGAGAAATGTTAAAGGGTATGTGATTATATATAAACCAATTTACCTGGGGATAAGCACCCCTGAACACAGTGAGCTTTACTTCTCAGTAAACACAGAAGTATATTGTTAGCTATAATCCAACTCAAGATTGATTGTGCCCCCTCTTTTTTAAAATAGTGGATGAAGTTAAAACAGTGCTGCAAAAAACTAATGGTATATCTTGTTGCACATGTGGACAATGAAAAATGATATCCATTTAGTACTGCTAAGAAAATACGATATGCTCCTTTTGTGAAATGGATGTATCAGATAAAGAAACTTAATAAAGATTTAACAAGTAAAATGCAAATGGTTGCAGGTTCAGTTTCCAGAATCTCCCAGCTAGGGCTGGAAGAGACCCTTGCCTGAAAGAACTGAGAGCTGCTGCCAGTCGGTGCCGACAATATTGGGTTTCCATTCTTCCTAAGTATCTTTGTTATACCTGAATACTATGCAAGAGAAGCTACTTAAACAAGTGATAAACCTTGCAGATCTAGGCACCACAACTTCTAAAATTTCATTCTTCTGTGACACAGATTCACTGCTGGTTTTCAGACTGTGCTGTAGGAAACTATAGGATTTCTCAAAAACTTTAAAGGATTTTTTTCAATAAGGAAGATCAGTAATAAGAGGCAAGCTTCCCTGAAAGGCTCCAACAACCTGCCACCATAAGAAAATCTTAAGTGTTGGGGTGTGTGTGTGTGTGTGTGTGTGACTATTTTGCTCACACAAGTTTATGGTGAAACCCAATAGGCCCTGTAAATACCGTGAGCTCTAATTTGCATCCCAGAATGTATTTCAGTCTCCTCTACAATATTTTTGGGGACCTGGGGCTCCATAGCAGACAAGTTGATGCTGTAGAGATTTCCTAAATGTTAAGAAAGGCTGAAAACCACTGGTATATTCCAGGAGGGGTACAATTCAATAGGGTCTCACCAAAAGCTGAACTGTTGGAATGCTAAGAGTTGAATGCATATATGCTTGTATGCAGAACTGGGATTTTAATCCACTTTTTTGTGATGACTCTGAGATGACGGATGGGTTGGTATTCCTGTTTAACATGGAACTAAATATTGGCCTGTGTATTTCCTCTGTCCATGGATTGAAATGTTTTCAGGAGAGCATCGGTGCAAGTACATGTTTACTCAGAAGTCCAGCTGAGTTCAAATGGGTCTTATTCGCTGAGGCAGCAGCGCTATGCAGCCTTGACAGAAAGTGCTGTTGACTTCGACCGCTTAGTACTTGAGTTAATATTGGCTTTTATTTATTTTCTACAAAGGGGATGCAACCGAATAATGCAGAGGCTATATATGTGCATGTGTTTTCTCCAGACTGGAAACATCGTAGGATTGCAAGCCACCTGATTATTAATTTCCGTTTTTACAAATATTTACCACAGCTTTCAAAATAAAAGGGCAACGTAGTTCTCAGGTTTGGCTTGTTGGCACGGGGTGGAGGAATAAATATTTCAACAGGGCGAACCATATGCATGTGTGTTTTAAGACAACCTGCAAAAAAGAGCACAGCAAACGAGCCACACATTGCGATGCTCTTAATTTTTATTTTCATTTGTCAAAACAGGTCTGTGAGAGACTGAGCAGGGGCGTCTCCATAGCACCGCTGCATTCCCCCCCCCCCCTCTGAGGAGCTTCCCGCTTCCGTCTCCTCCTCCATTACTGCGCTTGCTCTTTACCTCGGGGAAAGGAGTGGAGGGGTGAGAATCCGCGGAAGGGCGCATGCGCGTTTCCGTCATACCCAAGCCGGCCGTCTCGCTCCTTGTAATCCGGAGAGGGGGGCGGGAGGGGTGCCCGGTGCGCCGCGCCTGCGCAGTGGCTTCCCGGTCGGCGCTGCCCAAGGAGCTTGTTATTCAGCTCAGTCAGCCTTTTCTGGCGGCCGGGGCAGCTGCTTGTCAATTGCCTGGGTCGGGTCAGCCGCCGCCGCCACGGACTCCGAGCACCCTAGGCCGGCAAGTATCGAAGACCCCGTATATATGTCTGTGTGTGTGTGGCTTGCGACACACCTTTACCCTCCTCCGCCTCCCCTCCTAATTCCCTCTTCTGGGGCTCCCCGCTCCCCGGTCCCTCTTTTCCTAGTTGCAAGCCTATATTGGGGACCCTCGATCCGGTTCCTCCATGCCTGCCTCCTACCCACCCAGCAATATCCTCCTACCATTTCCCTTTTGGGCAACCTCACACCTTTTTCCTATTCATAATTTTAATCATAATAATTTTATTATTTATACCCTGCCCCTCTGGAGTATAATAAATTACCTTGTTCTCAGAAACACTCTAATAATTGCATGCAATTGTGACTCTTCTTTTCGCTTGCTTTAATAACATAATACCACCCTTTTTATTTGTGCTCGCCATCCCATCTCTTCTCCCTGGTCTGCAATACATAACCTCAGATCTTTCCCCATATATAAACCTTACACTCCTCCTCCAGTTTGTTGCTCTGGCACCTTCTCTCTGTTTGCTCTGACAGGCATCCTTCTGTCTTTTTCTGTTTTGGAGGACCACAAAACACACACTCTTCAAACCTTTTGTTTCGATTCCCTTGTACACGCAAACCCTTTAAATCTTGCATCTGTCCCTGCAATTCAGCACCGCTGCACCCAGTTCTCCTTGTCTGCTGTGCATGAGCTGCCCCTTTTCTCTCTTACTAATTTAGCTTCAACGCTGGACTCTTACCCTCTTTTTGCATCATCCCCACACTCCATTCCCATCTTTTTCTGGGTGTTTCTGAGATCAATTCTCTGTTGAAGTGTGCAGCTTTATTTTCTCATGAAATGACCTAAATTGCCATTTTGAGGTGGAGCGGCTGTTCCTTGGCAGGCAGGTGCTAAAGGTGGAAGATGGGGTGCATATCACTGCTGATTGTTTTATGATTTTCTGAAACTAGCACCTGTTTGTATATATTGTCTAATTTATAAGCCCCACCCTCCACCACATGGTTCCAGAGTGGCCTATTTGCCCTGTGTGAAATCTAAGCTTCTGACAGCAGCCATGAGACTGAGTGCAATCCTAACCATATATACTCAGAAGTAAGTTCTGTTGAAATCAGTGGGACTTACTCCCAGGTAAGTGTGGCTAGGATTTTAGTTTAAGTATCGCCACAGCCACAAATTTGCTACATGGGCTGTGTTCTCTCAGCCCATCATGGCTAATATGGGAAAAATAATACTAATGTACAAGACAGGGCCAATGTAAGGATTACTAAGAAACTTTCTCCAGGTTTTTTTAAAGTATGATATGAATGCTCACTATTATCATTAAATTGAAGTGTAGCTTTAATATTGTAGGTCGTGTTGTGTACATTATTTTAACTGGAGCACTCGGCAACTTGCTAGGAACAGCACAAATTCTTTTTTGGCAAGAGGATGAATGGATAGTGAGATCAACACAGTAATTTTGTTCTCAAGTAGGATGATTCAGTGAGCTGTGCTTGCATATTGTAGTCCCTAGGGTGGTCTTAGGCAGTATTTCATATACCAGAGATGGACAAACACTTGTTTCAGACTGAATAGCTTTTGTTAGGAAGAGTTAATGCCCATTAGTGAGGACCTGTGAGACCCTATAATACATAATTATGCTTTGCATCTAACTATCAAAGCTCCTTGCAGTGATGAGAAAGTAGTGCCATCCTTGTTTAAAATATGAACAAGCTGGGGCTTAATTTGGAAGGGATTTTAGTTGCCATTCAATATGTGCGTATTCAGAACTATGCTCACTAAACTTCATGAAATTGCTGTATATGTATGGGACGCTAAGGCCAAATTAATACTGCTCATTTTAAACCAGTTTGAAATGGATGTAATGAACCCAGATTCTCCAGTGGGGTTGTGGGAACAGTAGTTTTATGAGAATGAAAATCTTATTTGCTAACAGATTCTTTGTACCTTCACAGAACTATGCTTCCCATGGGCTCTGGATGGGAGCCTTCAGCTAACTGTGTGTAAAACTGATATCAGTCTGTAGTAGTGCAGACATACCCTAAAGAGAAACTTTCTAATGACATAGAGGTTCTATGTCTAATTGTTCACTTTGGAGTGACTGCGCCATTAGTGTGGTCTAACTAGTCTAAACCTGTGCTGAGCAAATGAGACACAAAGAAAACACATACACACATTCTGCTCTGAACAGGAACGTGTGCTTTCCTGACACTCCTTCTAATTACCTTTTGCTGAATGCTGGAGGCAAAATGTGTATATGAAGGCATATATTAATACGGAACTTGAGAATCCAGTGCAAGACTAGGAACAATATGATTTTGTTCAAGATGAGTCACAAATAGTTTCTTTATAAATGCCAGTTGTTTGCTTTTCTATTTTCTTTATCTACAAACATTGCTAAGTAGAATGATTTCACTGATAGAGATCACGTTAGTTGTGATTTTAAAAAAGGTATAACTTGCTAGAATGGTGGCTCTTATTTACTTGAACTACAATGGAAATAACATTTCACACAGAGCTGATCTGACTCTTTAGGTAATTCCTGAATTGATGGCATTTCCAGTGATTTCAGAAGCCTGGTAGTTTTTCATTATGCCAAACCACACAAACTATAGTTTGAAAACAATGTTTTCTGATGCTAGCTTCCCAGCCAACCCCAAAAGATAGTTTGTCAATTCAGACACCACCCTAAAATACATTTGACAAAGCATTGTTAACCATGTTTGGATGCCTGATTTCAGCCTTAGTCTAAATATTAAAAAATGGATTTACTCACAGTTAGCCCAGATTACATTTCCAGTGGTGCTCTTCTGTCCGCTCCCCCCCACCTTGATTCCCTGTCTGCTGTCTAAATGTAGATTGTAGATTACTTGGGGCAGAGGGCTTTCTTTTTTTCTTTACACCATTTTGTCAAGTGAGATGTACAGTGAGCATGCTGTGTGAAGAAGCAGCACAAGGAGCGTACAACAAATTAGGACCTTACATTTTATTCAAATTTCATGCGCACTAGAATCAATTGCTTAGCCATTTTGAATATGGAAGACTTTTATTTCCTTTTAAGTGTTCGCTAATTACAGACATCCGTTTATCATTTGTTGGCTTCAGGTTTATTTTCCTCAAGGAGCCTTTTCCGTTGTGTAATGGGATCGCTATACGCTTTGCCACCTTCTGCACTCACAATAAATATTCTTTGTTGGTTAGGTTTGCTCACTATTTTAGTCTTAAAAGTGCAAGGACATCTATGAAGCATTGCTTTGTTTTATATTATGTGTGTAATTTCATAGCTGAGAAAGCGGAGATCAGAATAAGTATGTGAAATACACTTTTCAGGGTGTGTCTGTTTTGTGACTCTTTACTTACCTGCCTCATTGGAACATATGTATTATTTTTTGGGTTAAGGGAAAGAGTGATGTAGAGATAAAGGGAGATTTGGAGAGTTGGGTTAAAGGACGCAAATGGTTTGGACTGGTTTAGCATGTGGAGGAGGGAACTGCATTAGTTCCCCACCTATGATGGAAACCACCTCCTGTAATTCTGTCAACATGCTTCACCTCACCTCACCCCACACCCAAACCACAACAGCTGAATGCTTGGGCAGTGTGTGAATGCCCAATTACTTGTGGTTGTTACGGCAGCTGGAATGTTTTGCAGAATCTTTGACATTATTACTTGAGTGTAGGTTGCAAGCAGCAAAGTTAGAAATTATCTCAGAACTTCATACAAACCAGAGATCTCATTATTACTGATATAGTCTTGGGCATTGGAACACTTTTAAAAATCTGTTATTCACTGCAGCTGAGAATGATTCAAATGAATGCAACTGTTTTATTTATAATCCATCACAAATGCGTTTTGTTTCTTCAGTAATGGCAATCTCTGCTTTTCTCTCTCCTATAAGGCTCGACCAGTTTTCCACCTCTTCACAATGAGACAGTTCTGGCTTCACTTCTTCCCTTCACCCTGTAGTTGATAGTTCTAGATGTGGAGGCAATGCTGGAGTAGAGATGGCAGACAGTGTCAAGATCTTCCTTAATGATCTCATCAGGGTAAGTGTTCCCTTTTCATTATGGCCATCTATTTTTAAAGTGTGTTTATAGGCTAAAATTTGATTCCAAGTATTTCCAGTTGGATATTAAGATTTGTGGGTTCTAGTTTTCTAAGGTGCCAAGCGAGCCTCTTTCTCTCAGGCAGCAGAAGCAAGGAGAGGGCTCAGACCCTCCATGGCTATTTCCATCTGGAGTTGCATTTTTGGTGGGCAATAAATGTGATAGTAGAGTAAAATCGTTCTTAAAGCAAATTTCCTTGGGGTCTGATTATGAAGGGCTATGCGAGCTGATAATAGGATTGTTCATACAGCCATGGTATGGTGCTATAAGATTAGGCTATCTGGTGTACCCTTTACCCTTCTTACACGCTCTACTTATTTAGCTCCTGGTTTGTGGCAAGCCATACGTCTGAACTGGAAAACTGGTTTACACTTGCCCTCAGAATTTGATTGTGGAAACCTGGCTTGAAAATTAAGAGCAAACCGCAGTGTAATACCCAATGTAATACACAGTGTAATATACCCCTCCAGATATTGCTGGTCTCCAACTCCCATCTCTAACCTTGTGGAAGATGGGCGGGCATGAATTTGAGGCTTCATTTTGCTTTTTCCAATCTTGTCTCCAATTATGATTCCATTTACCTTGTTGCGCAAGTATCTTTGGTTCCTTTCTACTTGATTCAATCAGCTTTCCCATCTTCCTCTATACCACTGCCATACTCCGACTGTTTTCTATTCTTTCTAGGTTTTTTTTGTGTCTGTACTCTTATTTCACACTTTGCAACAACCAAATGTGCTTCACACTGACCTTCCCGAATTTCATCTTGATATAGTTATCTCTGTGCAGCATTCTGCTACCAGTATTAACCCCCTTGCCAGCTATTTTGATCTCATTTAACCACTCCTCCGTTGGTTTTTTGTTTCGTTTTTTGCATCCAGTCTATGTTTTCTGCTCTTATTTGGGAACTTCTAGAGGCAGCGTTTTGTATGCCATAAGAGTTCTGAACTGTAACACTTTACACAAGTTTGGGGGTGTTGATCCCAAAGCCAGCTGTTGATGGTTCAGGTATAGTGGTATCTCAGGTTAAGTACTTAATTCGTTCCGGAGGTCTGTTCTTAACCTGAAACTGTTCTTAACCTGAAGCAACACTTTAGCTAATGGGGCCTCCTGCTGCTGCTGCGCCACCGGAGCACGATTTCTGTTCTCATCCTAAAGCGAAGTTCTTAACCCGAAGTACTATTTCTGGGTTAGCGGAGTCTGTAACCTGAAGTGTGTGTAACCTGAGGTATCACTGTATTGCCTAGGTTGATTCTGCTAAACTAATACAACTACCTTTGCAGGAAAACAAGAACTAACTCTAAACCCCTTTGCATAGGATGTACCTCTTGAGCGGCTTCCTAGTTTGGCACTACCATTCCCATTGGCAGGGAGATTTAGAAATGCTCATTAATAGCTCTTCATGGTTCTGTCACAGCTTATCTTTTACCCCTCATTTTCCATCAAGCCCTTTCTTTCATCCTCTGCTCTTTATTCATTCTACAATCCTTTATTCTTAAAACCAGCTCTACCTCTTACTCTTGGAACTCCTTCCCAGACAATGCCCACAATACTGTTTCAGTTTCTAGCCACAGATCTGTTCTTAATAGCAGATTCTTTTCTCTCACAGTCCTAAGCATTCTAGATTTTTTACCCCCCCCTCCTTTGTTGCTTTCCCTACCCTCTCACATCACGGTCTTGCAACCCAATCATGTGCATCTTTTCTCAAAAGGAAGGCCTACCTAATTTAATCAGACTTAGGACTCAGCTACATTAGTAAAGAAAAAATGTTTTATATGTGTTATAACACTGTGCAGTCTGGCCCGCCACAAGGTCTGAGGGACGGTGAACTGGCCCCCTCCTTAAAAAGTTTGCTGACCCCTGGACTACACAAATCTTTGAAGGAGTAATAGTTTGCCAAAAGAGAAAACAAACTACCCTCTGATGTCATTTTCTCTGAGTCCCTGGAACATTTAATCATTTTATTCTAGGTCAATGGGTAGCTAATACTAGATGTTGCTCATGGATTGATCTTTGGCTAAAATTGAGAGTGCTGGAGCTCCTGCTTGGCTAGAAAGCCATTGGCAGACACCCTGGCTTGTCTTCTGAGGAAATATTAGAAGGAAAAAGAAAATGTAATGCAAGTATCTGAGTTGTCCCAAACACTTGAGCTGTGGTTTGCCATATAGTACAATGGACTATGTGTGTACGTTGATTCCATTATTGCAGTATGCAGCTGTAAGATTTGGCATTAGGCTTGTCATACAGCATCCTGAAAACAAAATCTGTCTTACGTTGTCATGTTTCTAGACCTGTAGCTTGGAAAATAAGTTCAAAAATGTGTAGATAATGTTTGACTGAAGTTTCAGAAATCCAGCAGGTGTTGCAATAGGCTTTCTAGTAGCTGGAGTTGCCTATTTATGTGTAAATTCTCATGGTTTAGTTGTCCCACTCCAAGTAGGTTTCCCTGAGTAAACCTTCATTTCAGACTCTTTCTTTCCTCTACTGGAATTTGGTCAATAAGATGGGAAGAGGGTATGGCTCATCTTTGAGCTGGCAGAACAAGTGAGTCTTCCTCTTTCTTCTTCCTAAATTCATCCCGTAGTTCATAAATCAGAGTTGTCACAAGGTTATTGATTAATCTGTAAAACTCACCTATTCAGTTTTCTTTCCACAGTTTCTCCAAAACTTACTGAATTTGGGCCTGATTACAGTCATACCTCGGAAGTTGAACGGAATCAGTTCCAGAAATCTGTTCGACTTCCAGAATGTTTGGAAACCAAGGCACAGCTTCTGATTGGCTGCAGGAAGCTCCTACAGCCAATCAGAAGCCGTGGAACCTGCACCGGACGTTCGGGTTCCAAAGAATGTTTGCAAACCGAAACAATCATTTCTGGGGTTGCGGCATTCGGGAGCCAAAACGTTCGAGTCGTAAGGCATTTGGCTTCCAAGGTATGACTGCATTTTGTCTCTCTCTCCCTCTTTGTATAGGGAATTAAAGACTCCATATGGGGGATCTGGACAATCTCCAAGTTGGATGCTCGAATCCAGCAGAAAAGGGAAGAGCAGCGAAAAAGAAGAGCAAGCAGTGTGCTTGCCCAGCGAAGAGCACAGAGTGAAGAGAGGAAGCAGGAGAAGTGAGTTCGGGAGGGTTTGGAGTTTGATCGCGCTCCCACTTTCAGTATACAAAGATAAGAAATATTTAACAAACCAAAGTAGGAATGCCTGGAAATATATAGCAGCACTGTGGGATATATAGAAGTTGGAACCATGTATTTTATACACGCAGATCCCACTTACCAAACACAATGTTTTCCATGGAGATCATTTGTTAGGTGAGTGTTTGCATAACGAGTCTGTGATTTCCATTATTTCCTATGGAAATATTTCTAAGCCCCCCTCGCCGCTTTTCCAGTGGTTTCTTCCTGAAGCGGCTGCAACCAAAGGAAAAAAAGCAATTTGCCCTATCTCTCCTGCTCTCCCCACCTTCATGGTGTTCTGGCTGTTCAGATAAGTGTATAGCGAGACTTGGGCATAATGAATGGATAAGTGAATTTTTGGGTAGTGAGTGTGTGGATAGAAGGACCTGTGTGTATTTCTAAACATGGTGGGCTTTTGGGAAAAGAGAATTAAAAAGTAGATTTATTATTCTACTCGGAAATGGGTGTTCTGGTGGTCTCCCAGCCACGGAACTGATCTGGTCCACATCTGCTCAGTTTCAGCATCAAAAGTTATCAAACCAACCACTAGGTTGTAGATAAGTGGGAATTTGACAAGAGTAATTTAAGGTATTTATTCTGGTTTTTTCCCTGGTTGAGAGAGACTTGGGCAGAATGTACATTCACATTGTCACTTGTCAGAAGCTCTCACACATTGCCCTTGTTTCTCTCTAGTGAGCCCCGGATAGTAAGCCGAATAGTTCAGTGTTGTGCGTGGAATGGCGGTGTATTCTGGGTTAGTATATTTTTGTTGTTTTAAACATCTGAACATCATTGAAATGATTGTGTACATGTTTGCTGGCTTGCATGCAGGAATCTTGCAAATCCGGGAGCAAACCAATAAGTGACTTAAATCTTCCGTGTTAGATTGGTTTGCCAATGTTTTACTATCTCAAATCAGATTTTATTTTTTCAGAGGGTTCCTGAAAAAGGGATTTGGATATGCGGCCTACTTAATTCTTCTGCTGCTTTGTTGCCAGTAATCATTGCCAGCTGCCTTCTGGCCTGCCCACAAAATGTCTATGAGCCACCGGAATGTCTAGACTTACATTTTTGGGGGAATCGTTGCCTTCATAAACCAGTCCTTTCATTTGTGAGCCTATTTCTCAAACCTCAAAAACTTCTGCACATTCAGATCTAGAAGTGGTCTTGGGCAGAACACCACTGAACTGAATTGTGTGTTAGAACCAGCTCAGTCTTCTGACCTTGTGGTTAGTATAATGGATGTTCACAGCCTTGTTACAATATTATTTATTGTGGGTTTTAAATTTCCATTTAGAGTGTGTCTTGGCTGGTGAAGTTTTAGTATGGAAGCACTAAAAAGGAACCCATCTAATATGGATTTTGGCTGTATTTAGAGGAAAAGTCAGAACGCTACCCCTGGTGCTCTTTGTTTTAATAGAGCTTCTAGCTCTTTCTCTGCTGTGTGCATGCAGACATATTAAAGTGCATAGGCAATGCAAGCTTAAGTGATCAGGGGGCAGAATTTGGGGACCATGGCAACAACCCCCCCCATGGAGTTGTAGTTCAGTAACTTCTGGAAGGCCAAAGGTTCCCTGCAACTTCCTTAACAACAACAAAAGAATTGTTCAATGTGCTTCAGATCCCAAAATTAGCCAATATGATTCCCTCCAGATGTTTAGCACTACAAGGTGCATCAGGCCCAGTCTGCATGGCCATTGACCAGAGATGATAGGAGAGTTGTAGTCTAAATCTGGATTGCACCAGATGAAATGTCTACTGTAGGTTCCATGTGTGGTTCTTCCTTGATAATTATGCTGTAGTGTTGATGGTCTAGCTTTATGCAACTCCATCTGCGTCCTTCATAATTCAGAGTGGATTACCATATGCCTGTAGAATTCCCAACGTCTGTCGCTTTATGCTGTTCCCCACATACATAGAGATGTAAGTGCAAGGGGTTACTTTCTGATAGTGTGTGCTAAGGTGCATGGGCAATACTTTGTGTGTGTCGTCTTGTGCACCTGTCTGAATGTGGAGAAGAATAATACACACCTGGAGGAAACTGTAGACTTTGAAAGGGTAAACTAATTTGCAAATATACCGTATTGGCCTGAATATAAGCTTCACTTTTTCCCCAAATTCCGACCGCTCAAAGTTAAAGTGTGGCTTAAATTTGCGACCTTACAAAAATTCGCGACCTTACAAAAATGATATCGCTGCTGAAACAGACATATGGTAAAACGGAACAAAAAAATGATTTCTTGCCGATTTACGAGCTTGAGACTGTTCATTTGCCATTTACAGGTGTGAGTGCTTGCGGAATTGTAGCAAATGAATAGCGATTTGTGATTTTAGCGATTGTACGATAACTTTTGCAGGCTTGCAAGACTGAAGGCTTAAATTGACACAGAGTTACAATTCTACCAACTGCAGCGATTTTTAGCCTGTAACCCAATTTTAAGGGAGCGGCTTATATTCGGGTATTGTCTTTTTTTCTCTCCCCCCACCCCGAATTTTAAAGGTGTGGCTTATTTGCGGGTGTGGCTTATATTCAGGCCAATACAGTACTGGAGATTTCGGAATTATGGCTAAATTGTAGAACGGAGCATGTCTGTACAAACATGTTAAACTGTACTGATTTCCTTCTTTGCTTCTTCTCCTTAGCTTAGTCTCCTCTTGTTCTATCAGGTATTTATACCTGTACTTCAGTCAGCCACAGCACAAATAATCGGTAAGTATTAGAAGTGCCTTTTATTATCTGCACCTGGTATGACAACTTTAACTGTTGACCACAGTAGTTCAGGCACTGGTGACTTCAATACTGAATCACTGCAATGCCCTCAGTGTGGGGCTTCCCTGGTGCTTGACCTAGAAACTTCAGCTGGTACAGAAGGCTGCAGCATGCTTGCTGATGGGAGTGAGACCCTATCAGCATATATCCTCTGCTCAGAGATCTGCTATGGTTGCCTACTGGTACCAGGCTTTCCTGTACAGTTCATTGGTGCCTGCTTAAAACATTCTTGTTTAGGCAAGCCTAGCCTGGCAAGTAAATGTTGATATGTTTTTGATCTGTTTTTTACTGTTAATTTTAGTTGCCTTTAAATGTTTTAAACTGTTTTATTGATAATTTTAACATTTCTTGTAAACCCATTGGAGGTTTCGCTACAGTCAAGTGGTGTATATAAATAAATTTCGTTAAATAAATAAAAAACTGCCAGGAGACAATTGCTTGCATCTTGGTTAGCCAGTCGTCAACTCATGGCAACATGAACCGTGTGCCCGAGGGACCTTGGACTTGTTTCAGCTACTAGCCCTGCATGCCAAACCTCTCTGGAAACTGATGGGAATCTTCAAAAATAATTTGGAACCTAGTATACAGGGGTCTGCCATTCAAAAGTGGGCTGGGTGGGAACTGCTAGCTTTTGCCATCTCCTTCAGTGCACCTAAAGTAGCTTTTTGGCTCCTGTCACAAGCCTTGTAGAATTCACAATACTTTGGTCCCAGACATTTGTGTGGCTGATTTTTGTATCTTTGTCTCTGGAAGGTGACCCCTCCTTACACGGTGATGTCTGGTCCTGGCTGGAATTTATCCTCACCTCCATCTTCAGTGCCCTTTGGGTTCTTCCCCTCTTTGTGCTGAGTAAAGTTGTCAATGCCATCTGGTTTCAGGTAGGTGACCTTGCCAGGAAGATGTTACTCCCTTTTGTGCAATGCTTGTCAATTGAGGATTTCAGTGCTTGTCTCACTAACACCAAAGTCTTGTACAGTCATACCGCGGGTTAAAGATGCTTCAGGTTGAGCGTTTTCAGGTTACGCTCCGTGGCGACCCAGAAGTAATGGAACACGTTATTTCCGGGTTTCGCCGCTCGTGCGTGTGCAGATGCTCAAAATGACGTCATGCGCATGCGCAGATGCGGTGAATCGCGACATGCGCACGTGCAGACGCGGGTTGCGTTCGCTTCAGGATGTGAACGGTGCTCTGGAACGGATCTTGTTCGAATCCAGAGGTACCACTGTACTAATTTATTCAGAAATAAGAACACTGTATTCAGTGGTGCGGTGCTTATTCTCTTGTAAATAAATTTAGGATTGTAGCTTAAGGGTGTATTTCATTTGGCTGGTGCATATCTATTTATATCTGTATATCCACACACACAGGGACGCGGGTGGCTCTGTGGGTTAAACCACAGAGCCTAGGACTTGCCAATCAGAAGGTCGGCGGTACGAATCCCCGCGACGGGGTGAGCTCCCGTTGCTCAGTCCCAGCTCCTGCCAACCTAGTAGTTTGAAAACACGTCAAAGTGCAAGTAGATAAATAGGTACCACTCCCGCGGGAAGGTAAACAGCGTTTCCGTGCGCTGCTCTGGTTCGTCAGAAGCGGCTTAGTCATGCAGGCCACATGACCCGGAAGCTGTACGCCGGCTCCCTCGGCCAATAAAGCGAGATGAGCGCCGCAACCCCAGAGTCGGCCACGAGTGGACCTAATGGTCAGGAGTCCCTTTACCTTTATTTTTATCCACACACACAAACTACACACACACACACACACACACACACACACACACACACACAATTGCACACTGCATGCAATCAGACACAGATATGCACACATACATCCAGTATTTTTAAGGCCGCGCCCCCCCCAAGTCTGCTGTCCCAGCTTGGTCCCCTTTCGGGGTGCATGTTGCAAATTCAGCAGTATGTAAAGTGAAAATGGATACATGTCTGATTATGTACCGATGATGTGCACCTCGTGATTGGTTGTGAGCAGCCTGGAGGAGGGTGGGATCTCATCAGTTTCCAAAGTGGAACAAAGTAAAGTGATGGTATTAAGGTAAAAGGTAAAGGTACCCCTGCCCGTACGGGCCAGTCTTGCCAGACTCTGGGGTTGTGCGCCCATCTCACTCAAGAGGCCGGGGGCCAGCGCTGTCCAAAGACACTTCCGGGTCACGTGGCCAGCGTGACATCGCTGCTCTGGTGAGCCAGAGCCACACACGGAAACGCCGTTTACCTTCCCGCTAGAAAGCGGTCCCTATTTATCTACTTACACCCGGGGGTGCTTTTGAACTGCTAGGTTGGCAGGCGCTGGGACCGAGCAACAGGAGCGCACCCCGCTGCGGGGATTCGAACCGCCGACCTTTCGGGCAAGCCCTAGGTGCTGAGGCTTTTACCCACAGCGCCACCCGCGATGTGATGGTATTAGGAGAAGTCTATTACTGCCCTTACTGCCACCTGTTTTGAGTGGTGTATTGAAAGCTTTCATATTTCATTTCATTTTTTAAGGATGGGAAACAGCACCTTGGAAGTTAAAGCAGCTGAGTTAAAATGCAGGACAGTAACAAATGCTACTGACTCTTACCTTAGGAAGAACTTGAATGAAATCCTTGGTTTTTTGATGAGATATTCTGTGTTTTCTTTTAAAACAAACAACTACAGATGTTTTACCCAAGATGGTTTATATTTACTATGCCTGTTTTTGTTCCTCGTACAAGCTGTATTGTGATGAGAGTGGTCCTAAGTAGTGAGAGGATTAAACCTTGTCTTAAGAAATCAGTTTTGCAAAAACATTTCCCTGTGTTTCAGGACATTGCTGATCTGGCTTTCGAGGTGTCGGGAAGAAAGCCCCAGCCTTTCCCCAGCGTCAGTAAAATCATTGCTGACATGCTGTTTAATCTCTTACTGCAAGCTCTTTTCCTCATCCAGGTAAGAGCGAGGAAGGCCTGGCATCTCTTAACAACAATCCAGTTACATAGTACCATCAGTATATGCAAATGTCTGGCAAATTTAAGACTAAATAGAACTTTTATTCTCAGTAATAGTGGAACTCACAGGTGGAGAATACTTTTGTTTTTATGAATCTTTTATTTGTAAAGGGAACATTTGTATGAGTTAATGCTTTATAGTCCCTTTAGAGCTGCACTGTATCTTTGTATTTTTGTCCTTCCAGGCTGTGAAGCTTTATGGTCTACATTTTTGATTCTTTGTTTCTTTTCTTTTTGTTAGATTTGCATCGTTGTTGTTGTTAATAAAATAAAATTAAAAAAATAGCAAGGAAGGCCTGGACTCTGGCTGCACAGACACTTAACAGAATAGTAAAGAATGGGACCTGAATATCACCTAGGCCTTGTACATCCACACTGTACATGTAAAGTATATTTATACCACTTTTCGCAGATCTGACTTCTCCCAAGCATCATGGGAACTGTAGTTCATCCCTCACAAATCTGACAGTTCCCAGGATTCGGAGTGGGCATGGGGGAAGGGAACCATATGCTTTAAATGAATAGTGTGGATGTGAGCTATGAGGAAACCTGGCATCAGTCAGGCTTTTAAGAGACCAAACTGTGCATTCAGACCATGAGGTACCTAAAGTAGAAAGCTGCTCAGGAAGCTGCATGCAGGTAAAATATTTCCAGAAGACTCAAGGGTGTGAACTGAGTACCTCCTGCCACGCCGCTGTAACGTCTTAAGAATCATTACTTAAGCAGCTGTTGCCTCGCAGGAATGATGGCAGGAATGATGGTTAAACTTTAGTGGTGCCCAAATGGGTGGCAATTAATGGATGAGAGAAGCAAAAGCTTCTAGTCCCTTCATTTTTTGCTTTTTGGGGGCTAAATGATGGCGCTTCTGTTGTGATTGGAAGGCACCTGCTTTGCAGATAATAATGCCTCTTTTTAAGTTGATTCCTTCTTGCCTTCTGCAGGGAATGATTGTAAGCCTGTTTCCCATTGATATCATTGGCCAGTTAATTAGCCTGCTTCATATGTCGCTGCTCTACTCACTGTACTGCTTTGAGTATCGTTGGTTTAACAAAGGTATGTGCTTCTCTTTGCTTCCTTATTCAAATAGCTGAGTTTTCTTTAAAGCTTTGGGCCGGTCCATACATATTTACCTTTCTTTTGCGTCTGGGGTCTCCGTGGCAATTGAGGGTGACTTGCCGTAGATTCTGGCGTATTAGGCGACTGGGCGTATAATCCCCCAAGACTTATACGCCCAGTCTTATACGCGGCAGCTTCGCTGGGCAGTGGTAGTGGGCGGCGGGCTCCGTGCCGGGAGGAAACTGTCGAATTCAAGCCAGCAGAGCCAGCGAAGCTCTGAGGAATTTGGCCACCCTCCAGGTGCCCGGCTTGAATCCTTGTTGACCTCCCCTGCCAGCGTCTCCCGGCAGGATCAAGGGAGGTCTCCAATCGGCGATTCTTCTCAACGTGAAGAAGAACACACCATTCCTCCCCCTCCTCTCCCAGGGAGGGGAAAGAGACAGACAGAAATATATTTACATGTCTTTATTTCTGTCGTTCCAGCAGTACAGAGAAAACATGTCTGTACCCTCACATCCCCAGCTGCAGAGAGAGAGTAACTCCACCCATGTACTTCCAGTACAGGGTCATGTGCCACTCTGAGCTAACATCCGGCACTCAGTGCACTGAATAGACCGTCCCTGGTTCCCACGGTACATTCCAATAACATCCTCTTCCTGTTTACCATTCCAGCCACCTGGAGCTCGCTTCTGCATTGCTCCTTTTTCGTAACATCCTCCCCCAAAAGAATCAATGCGTGTTGCAGCAAGCAAAGCGTGATCCAGAGAAGAAAACAAACAGTTGTTATACACATAACACTCCCCTGTTGTTTCAGTTCCACCCTTGGAACTCCCCGCCACTGGTTTCCCCAGTGTACCTCTCTGGTTGTTTGGTTTCCAAGGAATGAGTGCATCTGCATTACCTTGGCTAGCAACTCTCTGTCGTGTCTTTGTCTCTGACTTAGACACAGCTCCAACCTGTCCTCGGTTGTTTACAACAGCAACACATGCAACAGCTAAGTTAGCAAACTCTTTTGAGCACTTCTTGGGTGGTTGACCCTTTGTAACTCTCTCAGACCTACGTATGAGGTGCTGATCCTCTCTGCTCACTGGTCCAGTCTCAGGACTCTTTGGAGAACCAGTTCCAATAGTAAACAGTGGTTCATCCTTCACTTGTGAAGGCCTATCCATTGTGTGAGACTTCCTCTCAATGACTGTGACAACTGTGCTCTGCGAGCTATCACTGTCACTCTCAGTACCACTGTAATCTGTAAAATCATTATCATCTGAATCGTCCTCAGTGGGAAATGTGTGTACTCTCTCCTGTTCAGTGGTAGTGGGCGGCGGGCTCCGTGCCGGGAGGAAACTGCCCAGCGATGCTAAGCCGGCTTTGCTGGGCGGCTTCCTCCCAGCGCAGAGCCCGCCGGCCACTGCCGCTGCCTAGCGAACCCATACCCGGCGTATAAGATGACCCCTGACTTTTTAGAGGATTTTCTGTGGTTAAAAAGTCGTCTTATACACCGGAATCTACGGTAAATGGAAGGGTCTCAGCACCAGCCGTCGAGATTTATGACACTGTCATGGGAGCTTTTAGCGCAATCCACCCATCCCATGTGCTTAATGGATATAAATGTTACCACCACAGATGAGATCTTGATCATCTATGAACTGTCCCTCTGGAGGTGTGTCTAGGATGTTGGGGTCAGGTCAAGGTCAGGTTCATTTCTCTGCTGCTCTGCAGAGCAGATTGGGAAATACCTTGAGAATGTTGCAGTATTTCAGTCTAATCTACTTCACTGGGTTATTGTGAGTTTCTTAAAATGTCACTCTGAACTTTATGGAGGAATGCAGTGTGTGTGTGTGTGTGTACACTTATCCAGAACTAATTCCCGCAAATTCAGTGAGACGCATTCCTTAGTAAGCGTGCCCCAGCTGTGTGCTGGCAAAAGACCATACCACAATGTATGACCCAAGTTTTTGGCATCTTTGTGAAACTCCCATTTGTTGCAAAACACTGTGAGTTCAACTGCACAAGTTTGCAAATGGCATTTGAGGGACTTCCGCCCTTTTGATGTTGTTGCAGAGAGATCTTGGAATGTGAAATCCAGTATCTATGTGTCTTTGCCTTCTTTTAACCACTTTGTGATTGGCTTTTGTCATGTCAGGAATTGAAATGCATCAACGATTATCCAACATTGAAAGAAACTGGCCTTATTACTTTGGATTTGGCTTACCACTGGCCTTCCTCACTGCAATGCAGTCTTCTTACATTATCAGGTGATTTGTTCGGATATATTTTCTTTGGATATTACAGCAGGCAAATGTAGAATCAAATGTACACAAGATAAAGCAGTGGAACAGGAAGGGAAGGTGTGGGGTTAAAACAGCCACCCCCGACCTGGTGCCCTCAAGATACTTTTGAATCCAACTTGCATCATACATTACTATTGACTATGCCAGCAGGGTCTGATGGGAGTGGTAGTTCAATAACTATCTAGGGGGCATCAGTTTGGGGGAAACTGTGATGAGTGCAACTAATATTAAGTGAATGATAAGAAAACAGGATAGATGGTACTGGTGTGGGGCAGGGAGATAAGTTGTAAAGACATTTTTTGAGTCTAGGGCAGGCATCCCCAAACTCGGCCCTCCAGCTGTTTTGGGACTGCAATTCCCATCATCCCTGACCACCTGTGTCCCTCGAGTAGGATTAGTGCCTCTTAATTGTTATCTCAAATTAGTGTTGGTGAATATTGAGTGTGGGAAAAGATCTTGATCACTGACCAATGTTATTGTTGGATTTCTTAACATTAAAAAGGGCTGCAGCAAAACGTTGCAAGGAAAATGATTAGACTTGCTTGTGCGATAAGAATTTGCCCTGAATTTGCGTTTGCATTTCTCTTGCCTCTGCTACCCAATTCTGCAATGTGGATATATACTTGTGTTCAACTTGCACGATGTTATCTGCTCGTAGGTCGACTTTCACAGATCTACAGAGATACCCTTAGCAGTAGTTCTGTAAACATTGCTGCTGTATCTTGTGCCAATAGGCACACGTGTGTGAACAGAAACCATCTCATAATAAGAATGCTCTGATTAATTTCTTATTTCTTTTCCAGTGGCTGTCTGTTCTCCATTCTTTTTCCTCTGTTTATCATCAGCGCCAATGAAGCAAAGACACCAGGGAAAGCATAGTATGTATTCTCTCTTCCTGTATGAAATGATGGAAAAGAAGTCTACCAGTTGGCTATGAAATCTGTTCAATTCTTCACGCTGCTTACTGCTTCTTGCCATCTTTGTGATTTAGTTTAACCCTCTGTTGGTGAACTAGATAACTTTGGGAGCCCTGACGGCAAGTTTAACATTCTCTGTATTCCTGATGCGCAGTGTGGGGTCTGCTTGCTATTTGACCAGCAGAAACTGGAGTGTTGAGTGGAGAGAAAGTCAAAAGAGGCATTTATCTTCTGTGTAGAGTAACCGGGACAGAGTTAAGATTCCCAAAATGACTACAGGTGCCACTTGCGGAGACGACTTTTGTGGAATGCTGAGACTTGAATCTCAATAAAGCAAATTACATGTTGCTGAAGACACTATCCTATCTGATGCATACTGTAGTGTATACAGTTGCTCCGAACTGTGCTCAGCTACAAAGATATTTAAACCCTGAATGTCCTACAGTCTGCTTATAAAGTACTTCAGTTACGGCTGCATGAAATGCCCTTAGGCTGTGTTATGGCCCTTAGAGTGCACACACATAGGCATATTTTGTATGTTTTGTGTTGTGAACTGCCTTGTGATCTTCAGATGAAGGACAGTATGCAAATTAATTAATTACCGTAGATAGTTTTGAAAGTGTTACTTTTAGACTGCTTGGAAGTAGGGCTGCAGAAAGTTACTCGCAAAAGGAGCATGTGCACCTGCGTATAAGATTTCTGAGCCTAAACAATTGCACTCAAAAGACAGAATTTCAGTGCTAGGTCCCCTTAGAACAGGGCTGAGAAACCTTTTTTTTTTTTTCAGCTGAGGGCTGCATTCCCTTAGGGCCAGTTTTCCAGAGGCCACATGCCAGAGACAAAAGTGGGTGGAACAAAGTATGTGATTCTTACTTTTGCGCAGCGGAGCTTCATTCCAGCTATGCAAAATAAGAGAGGATTATATGCATGTATATGTACACGCAAACATGCACTCTCTCTCCAGGCAAGCAAGAGAAATCATCAGTCCAAGGACACATGTCAGGCATGCAAACTAGAGCATGCCCACTAGAGTGTGGGCCAGGGCGAGTGAGGGGTGTGGCTTAGGGAGGGAGTGGCCTGAAGCGAAGCACATGAATTGTGCTCTGTTTTTTCATTAACTGATGCAAGGCAGAACTTGTGTAGTGAAAGGTCAAAGTGCTCCGATCTTATTTTGGACCAGAAAGCCTTTGGCTGGGAGCTAACAGCCATTTCCCCCCCTCTTGTGTTCCAGCCACTTCCAGCTGCGCCTCTTTTCCTTGGTGGTCTTCCTCAGCAACAGACTCTTTCACAAGACGGTTTACCTTCAGTCTAGCCTGAGCAACTCTGCTTCAGCCGATCGACTTCAGCCCTCTCCACACTCATCACCTGCCAGACAAAAGGCTGCTTTGGCGCACTGAACCATAACCAAAGCAGAGGGGGGGGGGCGGGAAGAGTAACTGTTCCTGGCTGCTGTATACATGGTCCTTTGGTGCAGGGGAGGGCAGTCAGTGTTCTGCCAAGGGGCTTGCGCATCCTCCTCCCCCCTCCCATCATTCTTGTGAGCCCCAGTTGAACACCAGCTCTGTGTCACACTGAGCGTGTGGAGTAAAATATTGGGGTGGGGGAGGGAAGGGAGCAGTAGAGCCTGGGTTTTTTAAACACCTTTTGTGAGTTTTTCAAAAGCAAGGTTCTTTGCTTGTTTTCACAGCATGCAATGAACCTGTGTCTATACTGGTTGGTGTTTTTTTGTTCGTTTCTTTTGTTTTTGATACTTCTCCACCTGACCCTGTGCCATTTCCCCCTCCTGATGAATGATTTTTTTGTAATGCATATTTTGTCGTAGCTTTGTGATAACGCTGATGGGGTCTTTACGGTGAACCGCACCAGGAGTGTTTGGGTTTTCTCAATGATCGTAGTTCTTTGTAATAGCATATAACTCAGGTCAGGATTTTGTAATCCCTGTTGTGCTGAAATGAAAAGTGGATCATGTAGTTCTAGGTTCAAGATCAAGACGCAGAGTAGGAGGATTCCGCCCTCTTTTTTTTCTTTTTTGGTATTTGGTGACATCTGTACAGTTCTTTCTGCCAACTGACACACTTTGGTAGTGTCACTTTAAAGGACCTTGATGAGTGCCACTCAAACTGTTTTATGCTGGAAGGGATCTGCTTTGGTGGATGAAACAAATTCCTAACCTTAACAGCAGAATGTATGGATTATTATTTTTTTAAACCTACATCCTTGGAGCTCCCCCACCCCCCCAAAACTCCTTCTGAACTTTCAAAGGGAAAATATGAAAAGTGTACGGGTAAGTTCAGGCACTGAAATGGAAACATGTTAAATCTGTGGCTGGGGTTGTAAAAATTGCAGTGTAATATTTTGTTAATGGAAAGAGGTAGATGTGTGTAAAAATTAGTGTCTTTATAGATCCTGGTGGTGTTTGATGGCAAAAACCACAATGGCAGTTCCAAAGGATATCCACAAAAAACAAGAGAACTCTTTTTTCCTACAGCACTTCTGTACAGGGTTTCAAGAGGTGTCACCTATCTTGTTAAATCTAGGTATGGTGGGTGTGCATTTGCAGCAAAAAGACTTCCAAGTCACGGTGAAGAGGCCTCCAGCTCATATGCAGCCTGCCTGATCTGCAATTGTTGTCCCAGCCAAGTCAGAATGATGTATGCTGAAGAGCTCCTGTGTGGTTGTAGTTGCAGCTGAAACTAACTGCTAGTCAGCTCAGGATATGTGATATTTGTATGTATCCGTCTGTCTGTGTGTACATATGTAACTGTGTATACACAAAGGAAGCGCAAATGATCCTGATTTTAGACAGTATTTCTCATGCATGTCAAGACTTCTGTAGGGCCGAAAACTATGAAATTCAAAAAAAGCCCTTTGGTTTTTGCAGAACTGAGGTCAGTCTACAGATAAACCTTTTCTCTAGTATTTTCACACTGAAATATTAAATTAAAATGCAAAAAAAACTCAACAACCTTACACGACCTTGAATTGATTTTGTGATTGAATTTTGAAGCTAATTTCATTGTGGTGCTGATACAGGGGAGAACTTGGAGTTGCACCCACTGCCAATTTCTGTATATTTTGGAAAGTTGCATTTGGATACCTTTGAACATATTGGGTTGTATCCAGTTAAGTACTATTCATAGTAAAAGGTAAAGGTACCCCTGCCCGTACGGGCCAGTCGTGTCCGACTCTGGGGTTGCGTGCCCATCTCGCTTAAGAGGCCGGGGGCCAGCGCTGTCCGAAGACACTTCCGGGTCACGTGGCCAGCGTGACAAGCTGCATCTGGCGAGCCAGCGCAGCACACGGAAACGCTGTTTACCTTCCCGCTGGTAAGCGGTCCCTATTTATCTACTTGCACCCAGGGGTGCTTTCGAACTGCTAGGTTGGCAGGCGCTGGGACCGAACGACGGGAGCGCACCCCGCCGCGGGGATTCGAACCGCCGACCTGACGATTGGCAAGTCCTAGGCGCTGAGGTTGTACCCACAGCGCCACCCGCGTCCCACTACTCATAGTAGACCCATTGAAATTAATGAATCTAAGTTTGGCATGCCCATTAACTTCAACTAGTCTATGCTGAGTAGGACTAGCACTGGAAACAACCCAGTGGAACCACATTTTGAATTATAGTTCCCGAGATCAAGGAAGGAACAGGTTTACATTTATTCTTGGATATACAATTGTACCTTGAAAGTATAATGGAATCCGTTCCGAAAGTCCGTTCGATTTCCAAAACATTCAAAAAGCAAAGCGGAAGCTCCTGCAGCCAGCTGGAAGCCCCGTCAGATGTTCGGCTTCTAAAAGAACAACTGGAAGCTGGAACAGTCACTTCCGGGTTTCAACTGTTTGGGAGCCAAAACGTTCGAGAACTAGGCTGTTTGACTTCCAAGGTACAACTGTAATAGGATGCCATTTGAACTAAGATGGTGGACTGAACCTTTCAAAACTGCACTTATTTTTCGGTTTCTTAGAACTCCCAAGGCTGATAGTGAACTAATACTTCTTTTAAAATAGGTTTTCTTAAATTGTTTCTGTACTTAAAGATCTAATGGCTCTGGTTGTCTGAGACTACACAGTCCTAAGTAAGGAGGTAGACTCCACCGTGGGAGCAGGGCCTGGGCGGGAGTGTGCTAAAGTTCTGTCTAGTCCTGTTACATGGGATCAATTCCAATCTGTTACCTCCGAGGATGTGGACAGGCTGCTTGGACAAGTGAAACCGACCACCTGTCTCCTTGATCCTTGCCCATCCTGGCTGATAAAAGCGAGTTGGGAAGGGCTGGGCGATGGGCTCTGCGAGGTGGTGAATGCTTCCCTCTGTGAGGGAGCCTTCCCAAACCCGCTGAAAGAGGCAGTCATTAAACCGCTTCTTAAAAAAACATCTTTAGATCCGACCAATTTGGCCAACTATCGCCCAGTCTCAAATCTACCATTCTTGGGCAAGGTGATTGAGCGGGTGGTTGCTGAACAACTCTAAGCACGCCTGGAGGATGCAGACCATTTGGAATCCCTTCCAATCGGGATTCAGGCCTCACCATGGGACTGAAACTGCCTTGGTCGCGCTGGTTTATGATCTCCAGCGGGCTAGGGACAAAGGTGAGAGCTGTTTCCTAGTTCTGCTGGATCTCTGGGCGGCCTTTGACACCATCGACCATAATATCCTTCTGGACCGTCTAGAGGGGCTGGGAGCTGGGGGCACTGTTATATGGTGGTTTCCTTTCTCCTGGGCCGTGTCCAGAAAGTGGTGTTTGGAATACAGTAGTCGCTTTGGAAGACAATAATCGGGCATCCGAACAACATGACCAGTCCACCGAAGTTGATGTTGAAGAATCATTGTTTTGACACTGGTGATCTTTGCTTCTTCCAGTACACTGGCATTAGTTTGCCTGTTTCCCAAGTGATGTGCAACATTTTTTGGAGACAACCTTGATGGAATCTTTCAAGGAGTTGGAGATAACATTTATCAGTGGTCATTGTGTCACAAGCATACAGCATAAAGGTAAAGGGACCCCTGACCATTAGGTCCAGTCGTGAACGACTCTGGGGTTGCGGCGCTCATCTCGCTTTATTGGCCGAGGGAGCTGGCGAACAGCTTCCAGGTCATGTGGCCAGCATGACTAAGCCACTTCTGGCGAACCAGAGCAGCGCACGGAAACGCCGTTTACCTTCCCGCCGGAGTGGTACCTATTTATCTACTTGCACTTTAATGTGCTTTTGAACTGCTAGGTTGGCAGGAGCAGGGACTGAGCAACGGGAGCTCATCCCGTCGCGGGGATTCGAACTGCTGACCTTCTGATCAAGTCCTAGGCTCTGTGGTTTAACCCACAGCGCTACCCGCATCCCTAGCATACAGTATGCATACAACTAAATATGGGTGTATAGTTCTGCAATTCCGAAGCTACTCGTCTTCCAACGTGCTCTTGAAAAATTATGCAACGCTACCCCCGCTGCACCGCCCTCCCGGCTTTACAATTCTATAAATCCCATTGCACTACAATTCTATAAATCTCATTGCTTACCAGATGCATCTGGCTGCACCGGCAGAGCATAGAGCCCTGATCTCCTTCCCAGGCCACGCCCCTCTGCATCCTGTCACGTGGAGAACTGTGGCCACACCCCTCCTGCTCGTCTCTGAATTCTACCAACCGGGAGCGACACGTCACTGCTCGCGCGCTCAACCAAACTTCCCTGGTCCCTCAAAAGACAGCCTTCCCCGCCGTCTCTCTCGCCTCCGCCAATCAGCGACGGAGGCGGCGGAGCGTGCCTCTGAAACCTCCCCTTTGGCGAAAGACGCTAGTCTTGTCCTAACGGCGCTCTTCGGAGAGGCCGCCCCCCTTCGGCGTGATCGGCAGCCGTCTCCGCCAACCGCTGACCGGCAGTTGGGCTGGCGGGAGGCGGGCCGTCTCTGCCGCAGGGAGTGGATGCGCGTGGAGCGGATGGCTGAGGGAGCGGGCTGAGGAGAGGCGCCCGAGTCACACAGGTGAGGGGAAGCGAGCGGGCGCCGCTGCAGGGCTGGGGCTTCCTGAGGGGGGCGGGAAGGGATCTGGCCGGGGCCTGAGGGAGAGCAGGGGAGGCTGAGGGCTTCTGCGCGAAGCTGGCCTGGCGGGGCCGGCGGGAGCCGCGACCTCGGAGCGAGCTGGCCGCCGGCTGAGGCGGTTCCGCTTTCTTCTGCCTGCCAGGAGCGGCGACGCCTTCTTTGAAAAGTGCCTCACCTTCAGCCCTGAAATACGGTGCCTATTTCTCCTACGCCGCCCACAAAGGCCCATGTTGCCTCTCTTTAGCACCCCTGCCGTGCCCCGGCTATTACGCGGAGGGCAGGGCCACAGGCCCCTTCCCTCGAGGGGCTTGCGGTCTGCAGAAGATGAACTCTGAGGGAAGCGGTTTTCCTTTTTTAAAAGCAGCAGCAGCAGCAATACAGCCGGACAGCGTCTGTGTTGCAAGAAGCAAAACTGCATACGGAGAGAACAGTGACACGTCCCCTTTGTCATGCTGGTTTCCCCCCTCACAGAATCGTAGAGACTTCTTTGAAATGCTTGGGGAGCTTTGAAAGTGGTAAAACGGTTTTCCCGCTTCTCCAGCGGCCCATCTTGAAATCTAGAGTGGCACACGCCCGTCACCACCTTTAGCTTTGCCTAGATCTAGGCCCAAACTTGGGTCTCCATCTGTTTTTGGACTGCAGTTCCCACCATCCCTGACACGGGTCCTGTTTAGCTAGGGGTGATGGGAGTTGTAGTCCCCAAACAGATGGAGACCCAAGTTTGGGAAACCCTGATCTAGGCAATGCATGCTTAACTTTATTAAGGAAGGGTTCCTCCTCCCCGCAAATCTTAAAAGCCATAGCAAAGCTGTGAAGCAAGATATGCCTTCCCTGCCTAGTTGGCAACCTCCTTCCCCACCAGGGGCTATAGAGGCAGGACACATGCTTCATGTGCAGAAGAGCTCAGGGTGTCTCCAGTTAAAAGGCCTTGAAGAGCTAATGGTCCTTAATGCAGACAACTGTGGACTAGATGGACTGATGGTGTTATTCATTGTAAATTAGCTTTATTTAAACAAGCAGACAAATGTTTGCAAAGCAGACCTCCCCTATTCTGTTTCTATAAGGATATGCTCCCCACCCCATTTCATAGTATTGTGGCAAGTTTCTCATGAACCATAGAATTCCTTCCTTTCATTAAGAAATGTACTGGTGGCACATGCGTATGTGTAGATCAGCAGTATGGCTAATCAAACTCTGGTTAATCCCTGCACATGCAAACACCCATAGAACATGCAAACAAGCCCTTGTACTCGCACAGCAAGACAGGGTTCCCTGTACAAGGTCATCTTAACAAAAAATAATAATAATTAGTTCTATAAAATTTATTAGACCACCAGGGAATCAGAGAGATACTGAAAACATTTCTTCTTCCTATCTCTTTTTTAGTCTTATTTGGACCCTTGGCAGATATAAAATAGTGTGTCATAATTACTCATTTTTGCACTCTTTGGGACAGGGCATTAATTGAGGTAGTAACTGTGTGCCTTGTGTTCCTAGAGGTTGGAACCTTTAGTCGTGTAATAAATATCCCCAGAAATATATAACATTTCATCTTCAGCTCTCTAGAATCTGCTGGGAAGAATTCTCTCATCAGAGTATAAGGCATATTGCTTTTTTTTTTTTTAATGTCCTCGTGGCACAAAAGATTTGTTTCTTAAAGATTCTGCTTGTGATGAGGATGGTCATACTGGTGAGTAAGCTGTAGTCTTGCAAGTTGAGAACATCCAGTGTAATGCAGCTAGCTATATTAGTTGTAGGTATACAGTCAAACCTTGGCTCCCAAACGCCTCCGTTTTAGAACGTTTCGGCTCTCAAACGCCGAAAACCCGGAAGTGTTTCAAACGTTTTTCGGAAGCCAGATGTCCAACGCGGCTTCTGCTTGAGTGCAGGAAACTCCTGCAGCCAATCAGAAGCTGCGCCTTGGTTCTCGAATATTTCAGAAGCTGAATGGACTTCCGGAGCAGATTACGTTCAACAGCCAATGTTTGACTGTACTAATTGGTGTAACATGTCTCTCTGTGTGTTATGCCTGACATTGCTATTAAAATACTAAAGGAGTCTTGGCTTGACAGATGTGGGATTTCAGATGGCAAATACTGTACAGACACATCTGTTAGACTATCCCTGCACCCCACCCCTAGCACAGCCTTGGGTCCCCAGTTCTTAAACTACAGCTCCCATCATCCTTAACCACTGGTCATGCTGGCAAGGAATGATAGGAGTTGTAGTCCAACAACATATACGGGCTCAAGGTTGAGAGGCTGCCTTAGCATCTCTTAGCAAAAATGAACTATGGTTTTTTGGGACAGTTCATTTCTCTCAATTTCATATCCATATGTGTCTTGCTGGTAGATTTACCCATTTGTCTACCGATCACTATTGCTCAATATTTACCTAGTGCTATCAGTGTTGTAGACAGTGACAAGCCAATCAGAGTCTGATGTGCTTACACAGTTGCATCAAGTTACTTAAAATGGCTTCTATTTGTTTTGTCTTTATTACCCTTCCAAAATTTTATACTACTGAATTTCTGATAGAAAATGCACACTCAGTATTTGTGCGTGTGTTTTAATATGATGTTTGCGGTTTGTGAGATACTGGGTGGGAAAATAAAAGTAACGTTGAAATGTATAAGCGAATATATTTTATATACTGTGCTTTATTTTCTTTTAAAAATCATTGGCCTCACAAATGCATAGATAGGACCCAATTTTGGTACAATAATGAATGCATTTTCTTTTAATATATTTGAAAAGTTGTGACTATATAAGAGAAAATTCCCATTCAGGCTGTCATTACACATTTTATTTATTTATTAAAAGTTTATACCGCCCTATACCCATAGGTCTCAGAGCGGTTCACAACATAAAGTTACAATATAACAAGCACAAAATACATAATAAAAATGATTAAAACAGTTAAAAATACTAATGTATACAAACTAATAAAAATACATTCCCCAACAAAAGCCTCTAAACAATACCCAGCCCACAAATATAAATACAAAATCCAAATTAACATGTAACATTTAAAAACAAGTTATAAACAATTAGCTGGCATAGGCTTATTTTATACCTGAAATCTGCTATGTTAATGTGTCGGAACAATTGATGTTGGCTAACACAGCTCTATGAGTATATACTCGGAAGCAAATCCTTTTGAGTCCAGTGGAACTTACTCTCAGATAAGTGTGTATGGGATGCAACCTTAGAGACTTTATATGGGCAGAAGATGGTATTGGATCAGTTCCTCTGATAAAAGGAATGCTTTTGTGTGGAATTGTGTCACTGAGATTTTAGATTGGTTCTCATAGGAGGGATACCTTGTAAATGACCCAGGAGATTTACCTGTCCTAGGAAATATGTTTGCTTGTAATGTTATAATTTAGAAAGCCTGAAGACTTGGTTGCACTAGTTCAGTTTAAGAAACCCCAACAACCTTGGTGATCTCTACTTTCTGTTTTCCTTCCAGGTATTTAAGGATTGCTTGCTGTTGCCTTTGCCAAAATGACCAAGTTAGGCTTCCTCCGCCTCTCTTATGAGAAACAGGACACTCTCCTCAAGCTCTTGATTCTGTCAATGGCAGCTGTGTTATGTAAGTTTGAGTTTAAAAAAATTAGTCAGGGATAACTATATGACTATAAGCATCATCTGCATCTGCTGGTTCATTTTGTATCTTATGCCTTGATGCTTATACCTAACACAATGCTAGATGCTTCTTTGATGGCTATAACAGTTTCAAACTAATAAGCTTCCACATAACAAAGGACCAGCATTAAAACATTTTACCTGTACAACTGCATTAATATTCCTTCCTTTTGTGTTGCAGCTTTCTCTACTAGACTCTTCTCTGTATTAAGATTTGAGAGTGTCATTCATGAATTTGATCCGTAAGTATTCCTGTTGCCTCTTAGTAGTCTACTTTGCTTTGAGAGAGCAATTGTTCTGCTATGCATAGGTGTTGATTGTGGTGTTACCCAGAAGGATATTGATAGATTGTCCTTCTCTAATGACAGGGCTTCAAAAATATCTGAACGATAAGAGTTTTTCTGCAGAAAATTTTAATAGAGTTAGCCTTGGTGAATTCAACAGTAGAAGTATCAATTTTAGTTAGACCCATCTGGATTGAATAGGGAATTGATTTAAAAATGTAAAGATGAAAGTATAGTAGAATGAATGTTTTCTAAAGTAACTTCTGAAGCTGTGAGACCAATGACAATTCTGTTTTTCAATGAAACACTTAAATCAGTGGTTGCATGAACATGTTTATGGGAGACGGAGCTTCTTTGCTTCAGATTTCCAGTATGATTTAGAGAAGGTTGTATAAAGCAATGCACTTTGTGTTGCAGTATGCCAAATGATATATAAAAGTAATTTGGATGCTTTTAGTTGCTTGTGGTGAAAACTGTTTGGAGTGTTTGTGTTTGGAAATCAGATCCCTACCCGACAGAAACTGGAAACATTTCTCATCAATCAGGCTGACACTGATTTATGTATTAGATGTGGCAGTGCTTTTCCATAAGAACCTTAGATCAAGGCTCAGACTGTAATATGAGGAGCAGCAAATAGTGTGTTGTATATGCAGCTGAAGAGGCACTCAGATTTCTGTTGTTATCACAGGTATTTTAACTACCGCACAACTCGCTTCCTGGCAGAAGAGGGTTTCTATAAATTCCACAACTGGTTTGACGACAGAGCATGGTATCCGCTGGGTCGAATCATTGGTGGGACTATCTATCCAGGTAAAATGATGTTCGGAACTTTGTCCTTTTTTTAAACTGTGGATGAAAAGTGCTAGAGAGAATGGGAAACACTTGCCATGCATCTTCCAGAAGGGTTGTAGCGTTTTGTCAAACTTAGAGCAAATAAATACCCTGCTAGTATTGAAGAGGCTTTACTTGGCTGTTTGGAGGTCAGACATCACCCCTTGCTGGATGAGATTTGGCTCATATTTCCAAGTCCTGCACCTGCTCATTCTGTTCTTTTGCATTTGGAAAATCTGTGATTTCTTGCCAATAGAACGTCTTTCCTTCCCTCTGTCTCAGGTTTAATGATCACATCAGCAGCGATTTACCATGTTCTGCACTTCTTCCACATTACAATTGACATACGAAATGTGTGTGTTTTCCTGGCCCCCCTTTTCTCCTCCTTCACCACCATAGTAACGTATCACCTCACCAAAGAACTCAAGGTAAAAACAAGGATGGGTCATGGTTGCAATGCTTCCTAGTGCTAATTTCATTCATCACTGTAAAAGATCTGAGGCTGGTATTATTAGTTTCTAATCGTTGCTTACACACAATTTATGAGGCAGTTAACATTGTGCATGTTCCCTTTAATTCATATAGATGATGCAATTGTATGTTTGCATATGAAAATCTTCATTTTTTAAACAAGAAAATCCACATTCTACAAGTAGACCTCATTTGCAAACCTGAATTGTAATGTATACTTGCTAACTTGAAGCCTGTACAGATCTTAAAGTCACTATTGGGATTGATGAGTAAGAAGGAACCGGGAAGTCTTTTGTTACATATCGTGAAAGACAGTCTAGGCAATCAAAGTTCAATTTTTTTTTTTATTCTGTCTAGGATGCAGGGGCAGGTCTCTTGGCTGCAGCAATGATAGCTGTGGTACCTGGTTACATATCTCGTTCTGTCGCTGGATCCTATGACAATGAAGGTAAGATCAGTGTTTAAAGCACACTCCTTACTGGCATGTGGAGATTGCATGATGGGGGGTTTCTTCATGCGGTTGACTCCTATGTCTTGTTTATTTCCAGGTATTGCTATATTCTGTATGCTTCTGACTTACTACATGTGGATCAAAGCAGTGAAAACAGGCTCCATTTATTGGGCAGCCATGTGTGCACTTGCCTATTTCTACATGGTAAGTGATTTTTCAATAATGCTTTGCATTTCTTGAGCAGCAGTTGTTTCACCCATCAGATTAATCTTTCATCATCAGAGCTGGCTAGAGTGAGTGGAATTCAGCCTACCAAGCTGAATATGTTTTGCAATCCTGGACCCGGCATCACTGCAAGTTTGTGAAGGGACTAGGTATTGGTAATAAGGAGTGCTCAGCACCGCTACAGAAATATTGTTATTGCTGTATTTGTGGGAGGGGTGGTGGTGGTTGAATTGGTGATTGGTGCCATAACAGTCAAGTTGTCTGTGAGCCTTCAGATTCTCTTGTGTAAATTTTACTTCAGTCATGAATACACAAGAAAACCTTAAGCAATCATCTTCACCACATCCCTCCATCTGTGAGATCAGGCCCAGGCCCAGCTGTTTCTCACACTAGCTCAACAGGGGTATTGAGTGGCCTTTTCATTTAGCAATTGAACAAGGCTCTTTTTTAAGAGTATGCCTCTGTAGTATTGACTTCTACTTAGAAGTTAAAAATATTTTGCTTTGTGGAGTAAACAAACAATAGCATTTATAGATGTAAAATGCTGTGCCCCCTTTAATCTTTTTTCAGGTTTCTTCATGGGGTGGTTATGTGTTTTTGATTAACCTCATTCCCCTTCATGTGCTGGTGCTGATGCTAACTGGACGATTCTCCCATCGGATATATGTGGCTTACTGCACAGTATATTGCCTAGGAACCATCCTATCAATGCAGATATCTTTCGTTGGTTTCCAGGTGAGAAATCTGGCATACTGAAGAAAGTTGGTTGTGATTTTGTGCAAATCCATGTCTAGCAGAACCTTCCTTTCTGTATGATAGGGAAAAGATAAGATCATCCACCAGGATCAGCCCTCAAATAGCATTTCTCATTTAATAAGAGGAGTATTGTTGCATTGTTGCCTCTTGATAAAATGCCACTCTTGCCATAAAACAACCATATTCTCTCTTTATTATATTCACCACAGAAAAGCATGGTCTTTCTGGGCTTTACCCAGATCGTTTAGCTCTGCCTCAGCTACATTAAGATAAATGTTATTGAACTGAAATAGAAAATTGGAGGGGGAGACACTCATCAGACCCATATAAAGTAGCAATAATAGAAACAGGGTTAGTAGGTAAATGTATTATATGTTGGACTAATTGTCCACGTGTACAGCGATAATTCTTTGTGGCAAAGGAGTGGCTTACGTATGTGAGACTGTTGGCCAGAGACAAATTATTAAGTTGTCACATAATGCAGCTTAACGGTGCCTGTTTGTTCTTTCCTGCAGCCTGTCCTGTCTTCTGAACATATGGCTGCCTTGGGTGTATTTGGCCTGTGCCAGATTCATGCCTTTGTAGATTATTTGCGCAGCAAACTGAACCCTCAGCAGTTCGAGATTCTCTTCAGGAGTGTAATCTCCCTGGTTGGGTTTGTCCTTCTGTCAATAGGAGCTGTTCTGATGCTTACAGGTGCAGTCATGTTGATGCTACTAAAATGCATGCTATTCCTATACTCTTACAGTAGGAACAATATTTTTCCTAATCAGTAGAGAATTTCCATGTTTTTGTCTGGAACCATTTTTTCCATTAAATATTTTAATACTTGTTTTTCTCAGCTGTGTGCATACACACAGTTGCTGAACTGTGTAAGCATTTGGTTTTGCCATGCTGGGAATAACAGTTTTTATTTAGATACATTCTGAGTAGCAATAACTGAATTATTAATATCCTTATTATATGTTGAATTTGCTTAAGGAAAGGGGAAGAAACCTGTTTTGATATTTACCTGAAAACAATGAAAAACAAATATCACTAGGGGTCCATCAGGTTTTGTTTTACCTTTTAGGAAACTGAACTTTTAAATTTGAGCTTTGGGGAAATTTTGGTATAGAATATGCATATTGGAAATGAGATATTGTGTAAACTTGTTGAGAGATATTAATTACTCTGTAAACTTGAACATGTACATTTGGATCTCTTAATCTCACACAGGAAAGATCTCCCCATGGACTGGTCGCTTCTATTCACTGCTGGATCCTTCCTATGCGAAGAACAATATTCCCATCATTGCTTCAGTCTCTGAGCATCAGCCTACCACATGGTCATCCTACTATTTTGATCTGCAACTCCTTGTTTTCATGTTCCCAGGTGAGTTTAGCATAGCTTTTTACTATGCTTTCATACCAACCACCTTTTGCAGATATCTGACTCTTGAGTGGGGAACTGCTAGTCTCTATGACACCCTTCCACCATCTGGTGCCCTCCAGATATTTTAGGCAACCTCCATTATTCTTGACCATTAGCCACACTGGCTGGAACTGCTAGGAGTTGTAGCCCCAAACAGTTTGAGGGCTTCAGGCTGGGAAAACCTGCCCTAATGCGAGTGTTAAACACTGTTTTTATAAGAATGCTCTATTTTGTATTCTCTGCATGCATAGATGTAACTCTTCTGGCAGCTGACTCATTTATCTTTCTGTTACAGTTGGCCTGTATTATTGCTTCAGTAATCTGTCTGATGCCCGCATTTTTATCATCATGTATGGTGTGACCAGCATGTACTTCTCGGCTGTGATGGTGAGTACTGAGAGTTGACTTATGGGACTGGCATTTTTTTCATGGAATCTCTTTGTTTCTGCTGTCCCTATGCTTCCACAGTTTTTATTTCATTTGTATGGTAGCCAAGCACTCAGTATGCTGCTGTCTTAACAGGTTCGTCTCATGCTGGTATTGGCCCCAGTTATGTGTATTCTGTCTGGCATTGGAGTCTCCCAAGTGTTGTCAACTTACATGAAAAATTTAGATATCAGCCGACCTGACAAGAAGACAAAAAAGCAACAGGATGCTACTTACCCCATCAAAAACGAAGTAAGTGGCTATGTGAGGTTCCTTGCTTGTTAGATTTTTATCATACTTTTTTGGAAGATACTAATATAACTCAAAAGGAGAAGGCCGGGTACTCCACTAAGATGTGCATAGGAAAGAAATATTGTGGGAATTGCACTTGAATAGTCTACAGATCACCTGCTGTATACGGATAACAGTTTTTGTGTTGTAAGTAAGGTAGTTTCTGTATAACTACTGAGTGGCTGTTTTACATTTTGATGGCTACTCTTGCTTTCCTAGGTTGCCAGTGGCATGATCCTGGTCATGGCTTTCTTCTTGATCACCTACACTTTCCATTCAACTTGGGTAACCAGTGAAGCCTACTCTTCTCCCTCCATAGTGCTGTCGGCACGTGGTGGTGATGGCAGCAGAATAATCTTTGATGACTTCAGGGAAGCTTATTACTGGCTTCGTCACAATACACCAGAGGTATAAATCTCTACAGGGCTGGTCTCTGCACACACATTGAGTTTGTTTTAGGTGCCGTGGAGAGGTTGGAGGGCCTGCCCGAAAGGAGCAGCCATGCTTCCTAATCTTTATGTTGGCTGAAGTTTAGTCTAAAGCACATGTATCAGCTATTATACATACTTTAAATATTTCATTCACAAAGATTCCTAAGGCAGCTAACAATACACAAAAAGAAAATCATTAGACAGCAGTATTTGAACTGATAAAATAATCTACAGATTCAGTAGGAGCATCATGGATCAGGTCCTACTGGGGAATAAAGCATTGCTTTCCCTAAAAATCATCAAGGAGGTACCCTGGGAAGTGAATGGGAGTTGAGGACAAGGGTAGGGATTCTGAGTAGGGCCTTTGAAGATGATTTTGATGATCCATCAAGTTTATTTGGAAGCAGGTGGTTGGTTTACATTTTAGGGAATCTGCATATATTTTCTCTTTCAAACTGAAATATTTGTGGTGGCATGAATGTTCAATTACTGCCTGATTATGTATTTGTAATGTCATTATATGAAAGGACTGTTGCCCAGTCTGTCTTGTTGGCTTACATTCTTGGCACTGGTACCTGTCTGTGTGCTGTCTCTAATTGTCTTGAATGAGCTTCAAGGTGGGGAGGGAAAATGCTGTTGGCTACTGAATCTGTTGAATGTTGAACCTTCATAATCTGTTGAAACTCCATAATGTTTTATAACTAATTGGGGGGGACATTCAGATACTTAGTATTAAACTAAATTCTTCCTCATCTCCCAATAATTTAAAATACATATAATGAATTGGCACTGTACAATTCTTGTAAATACTTTTTTAAAAGCTTTTTTGAAAATTACTAATGTAAAATGGCATGTGAAGAGTCTCCAAGTCCAAGCAGAATGGTTTCTAATTAAAACACTTCTATTATTAAAAATACTTTGTCAGCATACGTATTAAATCTGTTCACAGTGGCAAATTCATCATTCTTCTGTTTTGCAAAAACCTGCTTCATATGGTCACATATGAATTTTTGAGAATACTGTCATTTCCATTCAACTGATAATCCTAGGATACTGACCCACAAAGATAATTTTTTGTAGTCATTTTGTCCTTTCACTGCATCACAAATCAGCTCAAACTCATTTACTGCCTTTTAATTCACTACATTGATTGCTCTTTTCTGTTTCGAGCTCAGGATGCGAAAGTAATGTCCTGGTGGGATTACGGATATCAGATAACAGCCATGGCAAACCGAACAATTCTTGTGGATAACAACACTTGGAATAACACCCACATTTCTCGAGTTGGTCAGGTAGGTGCAGTAGCTCTGTGAATACCAGGGGGATTTTTTCCATTGCATTCCAGAGAAACTATGAAGGCATTTTGCAGTTTTCTTGCCCCTGCTATTTATTATGAACTACAAAATTGAATGAAGGAGTTTAGACTCTTTATTTATACATAGACAATAGAAGGCATGGTAACTGAGATACGTGAATTTATAAGCTGCTGTTTGTTTAATTTTAAGGCTATGGCATCCACCGAAGAGCGAGCTTACGAGATTATGAGGGAGCTGGATGTCAGTTATGTGCTGGTAATATTTGGAGGCCTCACTGGATATTCCTCGGATGGTAATCTCATACCTGTATTGTGTAAATTTCCCATGAATGGACCTTTAATTGTTCTTTATTAATGGGTTTTCTGCTCTGTTACATTGACAAAGTTGCCGCTTCTTCCTTAGATATCAATAAATTTCTGTGGATGGTGCGAATAGGAGGCAGCACAGACACTGGAAAGCATATAAAGGAGCATGATTACTACACACCAACAGGAGAGTTCCGAGTGGACAGGGAGGGCTCTCCTGTGCTGCTTAACTGCCTCATGTACAAGATGTGCTACTATCGCTTTGGCCAAGTCTATACAGAAGCCAGTAAGTCACTTTTATCTGAGCACTGCAAATGAGAACCAGAAATTTTGCCTAGGAGTTGCGTTTTTGGATGATCCCTGGTCTTCTCTCTGACACGTAATTAGTGTTTATAGCATAATAGATTGTGGCAGGGGGCGTTTTTTCTTTCAGTCACACATTACATCCTGTTTAATTGGCTTCCTCTCACTCCACTTTTATTTAACCAGTCATGGGCTGTGAATTGATAGAAAGCTAGCCGGGGGCGGGAGGAGTTGATGTTGAAGCGTCTACATTTTTGCTAACACGAACAGTGGTAAAACTAGACTTAATAGGGAGAAGGGCACCAGGGAACTGACTGAAGCTACTTTTGTTAATTCTCTCTCCCACCTCTTTTCCAGAGCGTCCTCCAGGTTATGACAGAGTGAGAAATGCTGAGATTGGCAACAAGGACTTTGAGCTTGATGTATTGGAAGAGGCATATACCACAGAACACTGGCTAGTCCGAATATACAAAGTAAGTAGTTGTGCTGCGTGTGGTGTCTGTCTGCTTCCAGACACTGAGTTTTCTTTCCTGTATTTGAAAGTCATGGGAGAAATGTCGCATGGGCCCCCTTTGCTTCTGGAATGGTATGTGTCTTGGCTGTTCAAGGTCCTAAACCCTATAAGTAATTAACACTGTCTTGCTACAACATATAGATCTATCATGAGCCATTACATCACAATACAAGTGAAGTGGAATAGTTGCTCTGCTTTTTACCCAGACAGGATGGTGTTGGGGAACGATTGGAGCACATTAAATTACTAGATTTCTCAGCAGCACTGAATAGCAAAAGCATAAAGAGCCATTTCTTTCTCTATTGAAGATATAAAATCCTTTGTTAATTGCTAGGTTAATTATCAGAGATTTCATTGAAGAGTCCTCGGTTTTTACTGCTTAGAGACCTTTTCCCTAATAAAGCTAAACTGCAAAAAACATTTTTTTTAATATTAATTTTGCCTTAACAGGTAAAGGACTTGGATAATCGTGGATTGTCGAGAACGTAATTTGCCTTCAGATACACCATAATGAGCACTGACCGAGCCATTGCCTGTGAAGCAGTTGGATTTTTTTTATACTGTTTGTCAGTAAGGAATTGGGATTTAATTGCCCAAGAAATCCCGTCCTCATGTAATGAGTCTGTATTAGATGGAATGATTTTTATAAATATGAACCGGCTACCAAATCAGAAACAGTAGCTTTATGATGGGATCATTAAAAGGGGTATGGAAAAAGTGTGCATTTGTATTCATTTATCTCTGTCCCTTCACTTGATGGTTTTCAACTGTATTCCAGATGATCAGACATAAGTAACTCAGAGAAAGAGGATCTGTCAGCACTTGAATTACTTTTCCTCGTTCCCTCTCGTAAGAGAATGAAGCAGCTGAAATAGGCCTTCCACCTATGCAAATAAGGCTAGCTTCTTAATTTTCACACACACTTGCCATACAAAAAGCATGCCTCCCTCCAGCTGTCGCCATTGAAGGAATCCAAGTAATTTGTGTGTAAATGAAGTATATTTTCATATGCAGTAGGCATCTTAAAAACTAGGCACTTAACATTTGCATTAACACCAAAGTGAGTCTCCAGACATATCACGTGTATTCTAAAGGTCAGGGGTGAGCAAAACCAAAAAGTGGCAACCATATTGGATAAATGAACAAGCCTGACTGAGAATTGTCTCCTTGTTCTCATGGCCTTTACTTTAAACGCCTGGATTTTGAGCCAGATTCCCAGTGTTTTAAAGCTTCTCAAGTACAAGTTATGCTTAAGTAACTAGCACTTTGGCAGTCATAATTTACCTTTATTTACTGAGCTCACTGTTCAGTGAGGTTTGCTTTCAACTAAGTATAATAGGATCCTAAATTTGCAATGCTCTTCAGTGAAACTTAGACCTAGGATTTCTGCTAGAGTGGTCTGTCCTATTTTCCAGGGGACAGTCCTCTGTTTGAAGTTCTTTTTGGTCTAAGTCCAGTTTAAAGAGAACCTTAAGAGAAACCAGGGCTCTCAAAATTGCCCATTAACTGCTACATCTGGACAGTAGTACAGTGGGGACATAGATCACCTAGTCAGTCTTCCCCATACACTAGAGTGGGAACCTGAGTCCTAGGGGTCCTGAGGAAGGGCAGTAGGTCTGTGGTAGAGAATTTGCTTTGCATGCAGAAGGACCCAGGTTCAAATCCCAGCATCTCCAAAAGTGGTTGGGAAAGATCTCTGCCTAAAACCTGGGAGAGACTTGCAGACAGTACTGAGCTAGATGGGCCAATTGTCTAATTTGGTATAAGATAGTTTCCTTCATTATTGGATTCAGCTGAGGCTGAACTTTGAAAAATGACGGTGCTACTAATTTACCCAAAGTTTAGCCAGGCATCTCCCAGAAGATATAAAAAGGGGCAGCACTGTTCACAGAAACCCAAAGAAACAAGCCTTGCAGCACTTTAAAGCAGGCATGGGAAACGTGGCTGTGCAGATGTTGGATCTGCCTCCCATCAGCCCCAGGCAGCACAGCCAATGCCACGGTCAAGATGCAGGGAGCTTGAGTTCAAGAACACCTAAGTGCAAAATGTTAGCACCTCCTAAAGGGCGTTCACAGTCTTACATTCAACAACTGGACCATTCGCACACATAGTTGAGCTGCACATCTTCAGTCAGCACACAATAGCTGAGCGGTGTAAATTGGCAAGTGTGCACTCATACAAACACTTGTACACGACAGGAGTACAAGCCAACGTGTGAATGCATCTCTAGAATGAACATGAGCGACTTCCGGGTTAGCGCCAACAACAAATGGCGGAGTTCCTCCGATTGGAGGAACGGGCTCTGTGGAAATTGGGTCTTCCCGCTGCGGCGAAGGCGGGGGCCCACTAGAAATCCCAGGCAGAGAAGCCTGGGAACGTGGGGTTCGGCAGAGCACCAAGAGCACCTCCCCTACTCACGAGGAAACCCCTTTTCGGGGCTTTGGAGTGAAGGGTGAGCAGCACGGTGCTGCGAACCGATCGCTATTTCCATGGAGGGAAGCCGCGCAGCCATCGCCGGAGAGCGCTGACTTTTTCCTGATGACATTTGGACTCTAAATCAAGTACCCGTGAGTAAAAACGGAGAATTGGATCAAGAAATTTGCAAAATTTATGAATTGGGCACAAGCGGGAAGGTTTAAACAGGAAGTCCGCCTTCTGCTTTTTGTATATAGACTGAAGCAAAGACCTTGCAACCTAATAGCCTGGAAAACTGCTTTAAAGTTGGAAATTTCCTGCATCCACAACCAATAAAACCCCCTTGGAAGCAGGAGAAAACGGGGGGGGGGGGAATTTGACTGTTTAATCCTGCAGGAGGAGAGTAAAGGAATTTAAGTTTCCATCGTCCCAAACCTGGGGACGGGGTGTCGGGACAGAAATTGTTTGAGACGTCCATTGATTGAAAGTGGAGTGCTTTGACAGATAGTTAAAAAAAAAGAAGAGAAACAAATTAACTTCAACGCTACCTTCTGCATTTCTGTATTTTAAAGATACAAAGTATTTGAAAATCGAAAGGATTTGAAATCGAAAGTAATTTCCTTCGTTGGATACATTTTAAAAATGGATACAAATAGAAATTGTGTCCCCTAGAGGAAGCCTGTCAGTTTGTTGTTGCAGCTTACTTGGACTTTACAGCTGTGAGATTTGGATCGTGGGACCAGCCGTTTGACCTTAACAGAAATGTGTTGGAAGGAAGGTTTGGTGTCTGCCCTTGGCATGACAAATGCCTTGCTGGAGCAGCTGCATGAGAAAATGAACTTGATGCATGAAAAATTGGACTTGATGAGTGCTGTGGCCAGTGAATATGATTTAACAGGGAATAAGGATAAAGAAGTTATACAGCGACCAATTCAAGAATCTGGTTTGACAAGGCAAGTCCAAGGGCAGATGAAGAAGGAAGAGGCAGTGATTACTCCTCAAACAACACAAATGGAGAGACCCAAAGTCCTGCAGGAACAAAAGGCACTGCGTTGGAAGATTGAACTTGGAGAGTGCTGGGAAGTGTTTGAAGTCAAGGAAGCTCTTAACTCTAGGACTATGAAACAGGTGAACAACTATCTTTTGGATAAATACTTTTTGGATTACAAAGATGACGATGGGGAGGGGGACTGGGGGGAAGGGGCCAGTCTGACGAAGGAAAATGGAAATTATTACCGGATGGAACCCTCCGGAGACCCACTCCCCAAGAAACCAATAATAGACAAAGAAGTGCGCAAGCACAAACAAGGACAAGAAAATGTGCAGAGGGGGCCAAGAAGAGACTTAAGGGCCTCGGATATAAGAACACCAGATTGATGGACTGGATGTAATGGACAGAAAGGACTGACATGACCCAAAACCAGGAAGAAGGGACGTTGGATAAAAATTAGAAATATCAAGGGAAATTCTTTTGTTAATTTTGGAATTAGTGTAACAATGAAATATCAGGGAACATGTTGGAAAGGAACTAAATTGGCTTTAGCAGAAATGATTTAAGGAGATATGAATGAGTATGATGTAAACTTTGAAATTTTAAGATTTTTAAGATAAGATAAGGTTAAAGAGATTAAGGTAAACTGAATAACAGATTATATTAAAAGATGGAAAGGTTATGTTGAATTAATAAATAAGATAGATTGTGAAGATTAATCATTTAAATTAAAATTGAGAAACATGGGAAGAATTTGCTGGAATAGCGAATTAAACTAGAATACAAAAAGGGAGGTGTGAGGAGGTTCAAGAAATAAGCAAATGAAAAGTTGTAATCTGAGATTTGTATTTTTCTTTTTTTGGTTTTTTCTTTTTGTTTTATTTTTTGCTGTATTTTTTGTTTTTCTTGTTTTTGTTTATGTATTGGTGAAATTTTGAATAAATATCATTTAAAAAAAATAGAATGAACATGAGCATGGGGAAGGGCAGGATCCTCCTCCGAGATGTGCGCTTGTTACAACACAGGGACCAATTGGAATGACGTGGTCCAGCAACCTGTGTGGAAGGGAGGGCTACATAATAGAAATGTTAGTCTGCTTGCCCAGAGCTAGAAAGATGATAAAATACCTGCGAGGGCAGACTGGCAGATGAAATTATTGGACTATGCGGAGATGGCAAGATTAACTGGGAAAATCAGAAACCGGGAGGATCAAAACTGCAACAGAGAAGGGGGCAAATGTAGATAGTATTTAAAATACCACTGCAAACACATGAACTCTTGGGCAGGCTTTAAATAACTCCTGCAATGATACACAGACTTTGGGTATACGTAATGGAGGACTGTAAACTGGACTAATAGGCAGTTGGAAAAGTTGCCTAAAGAACTCACGGAGGGGAGGAGGGAAGTCCTAGGATTTGAAAGCATCTAGTGTAAAATGTTAACATTTGCAAGAATATCATTTCTGTGAATGAACATGTAAAATCAAATTATAAAAATTATGTTAGCGGAGGCAGGAAGCCCGAGTGTCATCACCCTCTGCCTGACTCTTGTCTAGCAGATTCGGAGTGGAAAGGGTCTCAGCAACAGTTATTTGAAATCGCTTTCTTCTGACCCCGGGGTGGGGGAAACAAGTCTGAAAAAAAATCTCCCTACAAGCGTGCAGGAGCAGTTTCTAGCCAAATACCGCACCGCGTCTACTCGGAAGCAAGAAGTCCCGCGGCGGGATGCAGAGAGGCGCTTCCTACCGGGACCGACGGCTTAAAGATGCCGCGCGTTTGCATTAGTTAGCAAAGCGGTGGCTCCTCCGGCCTCGGGACGCCATTATGCTGCCTCACCCGGGCGGCCGGGGCAGGAGGCGGAGCCGGCGCCGGATTCCTCCCCTCGGCCCCTCGCCGCCGCCTCTTCCTCCCGGCTCTCTCCCAGTCTCTGCCCGGCTCTTGCTCTCGACGCTCTTCGGCGGGAAACGCCGCTTGCTGATCAGCCGGGGAAGCGGCCCTCGCCGCTGGGCGGGTGAGGACAAAAAATGGCCAAAATTTGGAGAGGGAGGGTAGGCTGCTCCCCCTTTCCTCTCGCTCTTCTTTCCTCCCCACGTGGGGCGGAGGAGGGTCTCTATTCTTAGGGAGCGGGGCGGGGGAGAGATGCTTTGCCCCCCACGCACCCACCCACCGTGGGAGACTTTTCTTCCTTGTTTCCTTCGCGCATCCCGCCTTCCACTCCAAGGAACGGCATGCATATGTTTTCCCCAATTTGCCCTCCCAAACAACCCTGTGAGGTAGGCTTGCAGGGCCAAAGGAGCGTCGTCGTGGCTATTTGTGCTTTTCGCTGCTGTTTTAATTCGGGTGTCCATGTTGCGAAACAAGGAGACTTAAAACTTCATTAAAAAAAACCAGCCCATTTCATTGGTTGTGCATGCACGTGCCCTTCTGCGTCCTAATGCACGGATGTTTTCAAAAGGGTGGGCGGCAATTCATATATGTTGTGTCTTTGCAGGTTTTGGTACCTTTCTGAAAAGTGAGCATGGGGGATATTTGAGGGAGACACGTGTTTGTGTGTGTGTGTGTGTGTGTGTGTGTGTGTGTAAGAGTTCTGGGTTGGGATAAAATTTCGATTGAGCGCAGGAATTGGGGCAGATAAGGGATTTTTAGTTTTATACTTTGATTTATAATCACGATCTGTTTTATGAATGCTGTTAAAGTGCTATAATGGTTGAAAGTTGGTTTATTCAATAAATGGCCTGGCAGGTTTGCAGAAGCCCATGGCTGTAGGCAGTAAAGTTATGCCCTGTGTGGGGACCTGCATGCAACAAAAACAGTGCAGTGTGCTCCTGTTCAAGGTGCCATCCAGCTATGTCCTCTAGGAAGCTCCATTTAATTCACATTCTGTGGTCAATCCGCACAACTCATTTTGCTGTTTTTGTGACTTTTTTGGTCTCTTACGGTCCTCAATTTTTATTTATTTATTTCTGCAAACTTTTCTTTTGGATGAAGATAATCTCTAGGAGAATTGAGTTTGCTAATAGTATAGGATGCGTGGACATTGTTATTGTTTTTTCAAATCCCCCCCCCCCAACTTCCTGGTACAGCTCCTGTACCTCTAAGAGTGACTTTGCTGCAATCAATAGGTGTAGCACTTCATCACTTGTGTCTGCAGAACTGGAGAAAGCCTCACCTGTTGAATTACTTCCTGTCTAGCAGTTCTTTAAAGTGTGTGAATGAGGGATGCAACAATGTGTATTGCAGAGAAGGCAACAAATGTTGAATCATTCATTGAGTCCTTTTCATTTCTCATTAAAAAAACAAAACTTGAAAAGCAAGCTGTGTTGCACAAAATTCTGGGCAATTGAAAGCTTGTCTGAATTAAAGAAATTAGTGGTCCTAAAAGATTTGAATTTGTTTTGTCCTACTTGCCTTGTTTTGTGGAACCAGGCATTTTTTACAGTGGGTGTTTCATTCCCCAACACTTTTTTAACAGCTTGTTGACAGGAGCAGTTCAACAAGTGAGGTTCTACAGGCCTGCATAAAACGGTATAGGAGATTAGATGCCTTACTTGTACAATACAGTATTTAAAAAACCAAAATAATCCACATCCATCCTATAGTCACTTCTCCCGCCAGCCATGGAATACGCACAGCTTGCAGACTTAACATATAGACTAAGAAAACAAGAAGAACAAATGTTTTGAGAAAACTGGAAAATGTTTATTGAATATATGGGGGGAATTGTGTACACTTGAAAACGTTGGCAGCATTAAGATTAATTCAAAAGTGTAAATAAGTTTTGATGGATGTAATACAGTCGTACCTTGGAAGTTGAACAGAATCTGTTCTGGAAGTCCGTTCAACTTAATATGGAATCTAAATGGCCAAAATATTGGGAAATTGTAGAACAAGAAGGTGGAAATGTGAAACTACAGAGTTATGAGAAATTGAAGTTTAAAGTAAGAGATTGGCTTCACTATTACCAGATAAATGAAGTTTTTAAACAGGACAGGAAAATTGGTTTCCAGGTGGAAAAGTCAAAGTTAGAAACAGAATTGTTAGAACCCAATACTAAGAATTTGTCTAGAATGTACAATTTGCTGCTGAAATGGAATACACAGGATGAAACGGTTAAATCAGCTATGATTAAATGGGCACAGGACATTGGCCATGACATCATGTTTGCTGACTGGGAACAGTTATGGACCACCGGCATAAAATTTACGGCATGTAATGCCTTAAGAGAGAATATTATGAAAATGATTTATAGGTGGTACATGACCCCAGTCAAGCTTGCAAAAATTTATCATTTGCCCAATAACAAATGCTGGAAATGTAATGAAACTGAAGGCACTTTCTATCACCTTTGGTGGACGTGCCCAAGGATTAAAGTCTTCTGGGAAACGATATATAATGAAATTAAGAAGGTACTTAAGTGTACATTCCATAAAAAACCAGAGGCTTTTCTCCTGGGCATGGTAGGCCAATTGGTGTTAAAGAAAGATAGGATGTTCTTTATGTATGCTACAACAGCAGCAAGAGTGTTATTAGCAAAGTATTGGAAGACACAAGAACTACCCACACTGGAAGAGTGGCAGACGAAGGTGATCGACTATATGGGACTGGCAGAGATGACGAGCAGAATCCGTGACCAAGGGAAAGAGACGGTGGAGGAAGACTGGAAGAAATTTAAACTTTATCTTAAAAATTCTTGTAAGATTATGGAGTGTTAAAATGTCATGGTTTAAGTAAAGCAGATTTGCAGCGATAAATGATTGGATAAGAAGAAAGAAAAAGGGTTAAAGAAAGGAATTAATAAGTAATTCAGATCAGGGGTTGCTGAAAAAATTTGAAATAGGGATGCAGAAAAGGGAGGCATGGGGAAGTCGCTGAAATTGGGTATATGGAAAAAATTTATGAAATTATACATGTTTATATGTTTGTTTGTTAGTGTTTGTTTTTTGTATTGTTTTATATTATATGTTGAAAAACCAATAAAAAATTTATAAAAAAAAAAAGGAAGTCCGTTCAACTTCCAGAACATTTGGAAACCAAAGCACGGCTTCCAATTGGCTGCTGGAAACTCTTGCAGCCAATCGGAAGCCGCAGAAGCCCCGTCAGACGTTTGGGTTCCAAAGAACATTCGCAAACCGGAACAGTCACTTCCGGGTTTGTGGCGTTCAGGAGGCAAAACGTTTGAGAACTAAGCTGTTCGAAAACCAAGGTACGACTGTAATGGAATACTGAATGGTTTAGTTTATGTAAAATATTCAGGGATATAAGATATGCAAGATGAACCATGGAAAGAAGAAGGGAAGTCATGGATATTTTAAATGAGTATTCTAAATTGTGAAACAGAAAATTTAATAAAAATTATATATATAAACATAAACTTCAGTGTGCCTACTCTTGAGTAGGACTAGCACTGTGCACAACCCCTAGCATTCTGAGGTAAGACTCCTATATTATCTCCTTTAGCGTTTTTTCAGAAATAAGCCGCCTTATACTGATCGGTCTAATAGTCCACCCCCATTGCTCAGCCCGGACACTGAGGTCCAGCACCGAGGGCCTTCTGGCGGTTCCCTCCTTGTGAGAAGCCAACTTACAGGGAACCAGGCAGAGGGCCTTCTCAGTAGTGGCACCCTCCCTGTGGAACACCCTCCCACCAGATGTCAAAGAGAACAACAACTACCAGACTTTTAGAAGACATCTGAAGGCAGCCCTGTTTAGGGAAGCTTTTAATGTTTGATGTATTACAGTGTTTTAATATTTTTTTGGAAGCCGCCCAGAGTGGCTGGGGAAGCCCAGCCAGATGGGCGGGGTATATCATTATCCATCTAGCTCAATGTTATCTACAATGACTGGATGCAGCTCTCCCAAGATTTCAAATAGGGTTCTCTCTTAGCCTTACCTGGAGATGCTGGGGATTAAATGTGGGATCTACTTCATGCAAAATAAATTCTCTGCCACTGCCCCCCCCCCCCGTCTTGGCAGCCAAATACTTATGACCCTTGACTTCCGATTCCTTATTTCTTCGATCTGCAGAGTGTGTCCTGTTTGTCAAGATGGCCGTGCCTTTTGTGGAAGACTGGGACTTAGTACAGACCCTTGGGGAAGGCGCTTATGGAGAGTGAGTATAACTTAGGCAATACCATGCAACATATTATAATAGGTAAAGGTAAAGGGACCCCTGACCATTAGGTCCAGTTGTGACCGACTCTGGGGTTGCGGTGCTCATCTAGCTTTACTGGCCGAGGGAGCCGGCGTACAGCTTCCAAGTCATGTGGCCAGCATGACTAAGCCGCTTCTGGCGAACCAGAGCAGCGCACAGAAACACCGTTTATCTTCCCGCCGGAGCGGTACCTATTTATCTACTTGCACTTTGACGTGCTTTCGAACTGCTAGGTTGGCAGGAGCAGGGACCGAGCAACGGGAGCTCATCCCGTGGCGGGGATTCGAACCGCCAACCTTCTGATCGGCAAGTCCTAGGCTCTGTGGTTTAACCCATAGCACCACCCGTGTCCCTACATATTATAATACATGGAGGCAAATGAATGGTTCCAGAGCAAGAGTAAACTGTAAATTGAAATTGCTGCTGCATTCTTGTGTCAAGGGTTGTCAAAAATCACAAGAGCTTTCATTTGGGTTGTTGAATTTGCTCATTTTTTTCCAGGAGGAGAAAATGTGTGCTGCGGCTGGCAAGCAAAGCTGAGACTTAACGTGTAATTTTTAGTAATAATGTTTGGCGAGGAAAGCCTATAAAAACCCTTCTTTCCACTTTCTCTTTATAGAGTTCAGTTGGCTGTCAACAGACGCACAGAAGAAGCGGTGGCAGTGAAGATTGTTGACATGAAATGCGCTATCGAGTGCCCAGATCAGATTAAGAAGGAGATCTGCATTAACAAAATGTTAAATCACGAGAACATTGTCAAGTTTTACGGACATCGGCGAGAAGGCACTATTCAGTATCTGTTCCTAGAGTACTGCAGCGGGGGAGAACTCTTTGACCGAATAGGTACAGGGGGTTTTATGGGATAGGAAGGCAGGCCACAGAATGGTCTTTGGGTGACAATGCTCTCCAAGGGTCAAACAGTTTATTTATTTAAGTCATCTATATACAGTCGTTCCTTGAATCCTGAACACCTTGCGACGTGAACGTTTTGGCTCCCGAACGCCGCAAACTGTGACTGTTCTAGTTGGCGAATGTTCTTCGGAACCTGAATGTTTGACGGGGCTTCTGCAGCTTCTGATTGGCTGCAGGAAACTCCTGCAGCCAATCGGAAGCCGCGTTTTGGTTTCCAAATGTTTTGGAAGTCGAACGGACTTCCAGAACTGATTCTGTTTGCCTTCCAAGGTACGACAGAGGTTTCTTCATTAAGAATTTCATTTCTTGTTGTTTGGCGCTGGGATTTTTGTATGTGCGGTTTTTCTATTTCAACCCCACAGCTTTAAGTACAGCGGTACCTCGGTTTACAAACACCTCGAGTTACAGACTCTGCTAACCTGGAAGTAGTACCTCGGGTTAAGAACTTTACCTCAGGATGTGAACAGAAATTGAGCGGCGGCAGCAGGAGGCCCCATTAGCTAAAGTGGTACCTCAGGTTAAGAATGGTGTCAGGTTAAAAACAGACCTCCAGAACGAATTAAGTTTGTAACCAGAGGTACCACTGTATGAGATAAAATTAAATAGGTGGGGACCCCGTGGGCCTTCAAATGTTGTTGGACTACAACTCCTAGCAGCCCCAACCAGCATAGCCAGTGGTCAGGGATGATGGCTGTAGTCCAGCAACATCTGGAGGACTACAAGTTCTTCAGCTCTGAGATGGGAATTCAGTTAAGTACATTTAATTCCGTGTAGTTTCCATAAGATCTCAGGCACACTGTGCCTCAGTTAACATTCCTTGAAGTTATAGCTGAACTATGTTCTATTTCTGGATTATTGCACCTGATCAGGGAGCAGTTTGGAAACAGCTATACAGTTGTACTTTGGTTTGCAAACGCCTTGCGAGTCGAACACTTTGGCTCCTCAATACCGCAAACCCGCAAGTGTGTGTTCCGGTTTGCAAACATTCTTTGGAACCCAGACGTCCGACGGGGCTTCTGCGGCTTCCGATTGGCTTCAGGCGCTTCCTGTGGCCAATTGGAAACCGTACCTTGGTTTCCAAACATTTTGGAAGTCAAACACTTCTGAGGTACCACTGCAACTTGCATTTTAGGGATATTTAAACACATCCAAAGCAAGCCACCTCTACAGTAGCCTGCAATCATTTTATAAACTTAAATCCATAACTATTTCAGGGCAAACAACCAGAAACGTTATATTGATTAGAAACGCTGCTATCACTGTGTAAATTTTGTTAGTATCTTTCTTCATGAAGCTATGGTGCCTTCTTTGCAGAGCCAGATGTAGGAATGCCTGAGGCAGAAGCACAGAAGTTTTTCCACCAGCTTATAGCTGGAGTCGTAAGTTTATTTACGTTGCTTTTTCAAGCTCTTTTTTGTGTGTGAAAGCAGGTTGAATGAATGCTTTCTATTAATGCCTTGTATCATTTTGAAAGGTCTACCTTCACAGTATAGGAGTAACACATCGGGATATTAAGCCTGAGAATCTTCTGCTAAATGGAATGGGTAAGAGAGAGAGACCGCTTTGTTCTTGTTGTTGTTGTTTAGTCGTTTAGTCATGTCTGACACTTCGTGACCCCATGGACCAGAGCACGCCAGGCACTCCTGTCTTCCACTGCCTCCCGCAGTTTGTTCAAACTCATGCTGGTAGCTTCGAGAACACTGTCCAACCATCTCATCCTCTGTCGTCCCCTTCTCCTTGTGCCCTCCATCTTTCCCAACATCAGGGTCTTTTCCAGGGAGTCTTCTCTTCTCATGAGGTGGCCAAAGTACTGGAGCTTCAGCTTCAGGATCTGTCCTTCCAGTGAGCATTCAGGCCTGATTTCCTTCAGAATGGATACGTTTGATCTTCTTGCAGTCCATGGGACTCTCAAGAGTCTCTTCCAGCACCATAATTCAAAAGCATCAGTTCTTCGGCGATCAGCCTTCTTTATGGTCCAGCTCTCACTTCCATACATCACTAATTTCTTTAGTTCAGTATCAATTTTCCACAAGTGAAAAAGCAGTCCGCACTTTGGATGTGAAAGCAACAAGTTCTCTCTGTTGCTAACACCAAACATCAAGCAGGCAGAGGACTTGGGTTTGGGTTTTTTTAGCATTTCACTCGGCTGCCCTTGATTTGGAGCAGCAATAGAACACTTAATGCCCACTTATGTAGACATGGCCCACTAGTATCAATGGGATATTTTTGAGCTGGCATACTAAGGAGCAGGGTAGATTAGTATCAGTGACAAATTTCTGAGCTGGCATACTTGAAAGGACCATTTTTTAAAAGGTTAAATGTTGGTGTTTAGATCAATGTTACTTTAGTGCAGGGGACAGCAAACTTTTTCAGCAGGGGGCCGGTCCACTGTCCCTCAGACCTTGTTGGGGGCCGGACTATAATTTGAAAAAAAAAATATGAACAAATTCCTATGCCCCACAAATAAGCCAGAGATGCATTTTAAATAAAAGCACACATTCCACTCATGTAAAAACACCAGGCAGGCCCCACAAATAACCCAGAAATTCATTTTAAATAAAAGGACACATTCTACTCATGTAAAAACATGCCAATTCCCGGACGGTCCGCAGGCCGGATTTAGAAGGTGATTGGGCCAGATCCAGCCCCCAGGCCTTAGTTTGCCTACCCATGCTTTAGTGTGCTTCAAACAAAAATGATGAATTAGAATGATGCGCAAGATACCTTCTTTATGCTTGTATTTGTTTAGATAATCTCAAAATCTCTGACTTTGGACTAGCAACTGTGTTTAAGTACAATGGCCGTGAGCGATTGTTGAACAAGATGTGTGGCACGCTCCCGTACATCGCGCCAGAAGTCCTTAAAAGAAAAGAATTCCATGCCGAGCCAGTTGATGTTTGGTCATGTGGAATCGTACTCACTGCCATGTTGGCTGGAGGTAAGAGCTACCCAAGTTTTAATTCGTTTTATTAGTTTGTTCATAAGGATTTGCCTCTTAAAACTAATGCTCTACATTTACACAACAGGGATGCAGATCAGCAGTGCGCCTTGGTGTGTTATCTCTTGGGAATTCTGGATATTTATTAAAGTGTGGTTCTTGATCTAGTTCATTACAGTGGTACCTTGGTTCTCAAACTTAATCCATTCCTAAACCAAAGCGTTCCAAAACCAAGGCACCCTTTCCCATAGAAAGTAATGCAAAATGGATTAATCCGTTCCAGACTTTTAAAAACAATGCCTAAAACACCAATTTAACATGAATTTTACTCTCTAACGAGACCATTGATTTGTAAAATGAAAGCAATAAACAATGTACTGCAGTCACACAATCAATCCATCAGTAGCCGAACTGGGTTCCACACAGTCACAAAAACAAAACAAAAAGAGCCACAAAAACAAAAATGTAAAATGAATAGCAAAAGCAGACCTCAGCGTAACACTCAAAATGGAAGTGTGGCACTCAAATCGGAAGCGTAACACTCAAATCGGAGTACGTTCGGCTTCCAAAAAAAGTTCGCAAACCGAAACACTTACTTCTGGGTTTGCAGTGTTTGGGTTCCAAGTTGTTTGAGTACCAAGGCATTTGAGAACCAAGGTACCACTGTAATAATCTACGGGCCTTCACGATTCAGCAGAACAAATATGCTGATGGGGAGGGGACATTAAAAAAACAGAGAAAGGCCCATGTACATTTTTCATTCTTGAAAAATTTAAGCAAGAGTAGAACAACCAACACCCATAGCAGTTCTGCAGAAGTTGCTGGCTGATCTTATTAACTTGAAGTACAAACTTAGTGACTGATTCGGTTACATGAGATGAGGCACCCATGGCTTGGAAGGTCGTACACCACTCTAAAGCTTGAGTTGCAAAGGGAGCCATCAGAGGACAAATACAAGTGGTTCTTTTTTCTCTTTAAAAATGATACCATAGTAGCACATTTATTAGCACACAGTTACACAATTCATATATGGAGTGCCGCTAAATCTTCCTTCCAGTGTAGCTAAGGGGAGATTGTTGAAGCTAATTAATTACCCTCTAACCACCACTGTCTGTATGGTTACTCCCAAGAGTAGCTGAGGACATCTCTCCAACTGTCTACCACAAGAAAGCTCTCCTCTCCACAAGAAAGCTATGTGAACTTTCCCCTCTCCTTCAATACATCCTTTTAAAATATTTATATATTTTTAGATCAAATTTAAGCAGATAGAATAAAAGCACAAGCATTTTGACCGATTCAACACCAAAAGTAGCAATAATACGCCACAACAAATTTCCAGTGTTTGATAAACCTGCAAGATACAGCATATATATATATATATATATATATATATATATATATATATATATAAAAAAAAAATAATATATACATATTAAAAAAACAGGCTTTGGAAGGAAGAGTCATTTAAGTTAAAGCATTCTATACATTCAGCATAGAATGTTCATTTATAAATGTGTTGCCAAAACCAGCATTTAAAATAATAATAATAATAATAATAATAATAATAATAATAATAATAATAATGAATTTTTCACAGTTTTAACAGCATACAACTACTGACTCAGTGGTTGATAGTTTCATATAGTTTTAAATATTGCAAGCAGCTCTGAGCAGTGCTTTTGCACCAGAAGGGTAGGATATAAATGTTGTAATATATATAATAAAATTAATTTTAAAACAAGTGTGTCTGCAAGAATTTTTCGAGGGATTTATCTTACTGCATAAATCTGGAGCATATTGCATAGTAACCATATTTTCTGATAGTGTGACATTTGTAGCCAAGCTGGAACAGAAAAAAAGAAATTGCTGGAGATTTTCCTTGCTCACAGCTTTAATGGAGACTATTCTACTAGTCTAAGTAGTTAATAATTCCTCGTTTTGAATTTGCTGTGTAACTAATGTGGTTATTAGTGACCTTCTTATAACCCTTGGGTGTGTCTCTTCCTCCTAAAATGCTAACATCCATTTGGTTGAAACCCAAATACCTTCTTAGTTTGTCCCCAGATCACTGACAAGTTTTGTCAAGAAATGTGGCTTTCTTTCTTGCAGAACTGCCATGGGACCAGCCTGTTGACACATGTCAAGAATACTGTGATTGGAAAGAAAAGAAAACATATTTGTCACCATGGAAGAAGATAGACTCGTTGCCACTAGGTACAGACCTTTACTGGCTGTTTTTATATTTACTTGGCGGGCAGTCTTGATAGCTTTGCTAAGAAATGTGTGTGTTATTTTTCTCAGTACAGATCATATCCTCCAAAGAACATCTTTAAAAGTATCTGAAGAAGTGTGCATGCACACGAAAGCTCATACCAAGAACTAACTTAGTTGGTCTTTAAGGTGCTACTGGAAGGAAAAAAATTTTTTTCGTTTTAAAAGTTGGGTGACTCTGGTTCATGTAAAAATTGTAATGATTTATTTGAAAACTGGTGGAACAATGTTTGAGGGCATCTCAATTAAATTGCAATCCATTGCCACAGAAGGTGGACAATTTCAGAAACTTGTAGGCCATGCATATAAACAAATTCTTTATTTCTTTGCAGCTTTACTCCTCAAACTATTAACTGAGGACCCCTCATCAAGGCTTACTATTGAAGACCTAAAAAAGGACAGGTGGTACACAAAAGCTTTAAAGAAAGGTAATTAAAAAATAAAATAAATGCATGTGAATTTTGTATGTAGCTGCATATTTGAAATCTTTTGACATCTGAAAATGGTTCAGTTGACATCTCTCATGTATGCCACTGAAAGGAGCGAGTTCTATATTTAAAGATAATGATATTTACAATTTCAGTGGCTCACCCTATTTTAATCTTACTTGAGGATAGATTTTGCTTGCTTTTTCATCCCCTTTGCTGATCAGTCCCATTTATCAAGGTCTGCTACTAATAAGGGCTCATCTTGGGTTAATCCAGGCTTCCTCAACCTCAGCCCTCCAGATGTTTTGGGACTACAATTCCCATCATCCCTGACCACTGGTCCTGTTAGTTAGGGATCATGAGAGTTGTAGTCCTAAAACATCTGGAGGGCCGAATTTGCCTATGCCTGAAATCGGTACATTCACGTTTGAGTCTAGGATGAAAACCAGTGTAAATCATTCCAATATTATGATTCTGCACACACACCCCTCCCTTGTGACATGTGGGAGCACCCATCTAAATGAAAAATGTGATGCGGAAAGCCTCCTTAGTCACTTTGAATCAACATTTTAACTAGCTCTAACAATGGGAAGAGGTTGTTGGCCTGAGAATTCTGCAGATCATTTGGCAGTTCTGTTGCAATTATTTGATCCCACCATTCATGAAGTTTGAATACAGTGATACCTTGGTTCTCGAATTTAATCCGTTCCGGGAGTCCGTTTGGCTCCCAGAACGGTTCAAAAACCAAGGCGCGGCTTCCGCTGTGGAAGCCGCATCGGACGTTCAGCTTTCAAAGAACATTCGCAAACCGGAACACTCACTTCTGGGTTTGCAACGTTCGGGAGCCGATTTGTTCGACAACTAAGCCGTTCGACTACCAAGGTACCACTGTCGGTGGTTTTGAGTTTACATTAGTGTTCACAAATACAAGTGATGTGTGTTTAGCTTCTTTTGGTCTTAGGAAGAATGACAAGCTGGCACACAGCACCTTTGGAAAGGTTGGAGCCATTAAAAAACAACAGCAACAACCCAATCATTTTACTTGGGATTTACTATGTACTTAACAGTGAATGACAAAAATAATTTCCCCCCCCCTTTGAAAACTGAGTACTAGTTTTTATTTCTAGGCATCAAGCGGCCTCGAGTCTCATCGGGGGGACTATCTGATTCCCCAGGGTGTTTTTCTAAGCACATCCGATCCGATACGGACTTCTCTCCAGTGAAAAGTGCACGCAGGTGAAAAATATATTTGTTCATCGTGTCTAACACACAGGCAATAACAATAACACACAGGCAATAATATGTGGTGTCCGGGTAATATCTTTAACTTGATGGGGAACTTTTTATTTTTTACTCTGAAGCTGTGCAGTGGCTTATTCTGTGCTGCCATATCTTAAGATGTGTTCGGCGAGTAACAAAACCAGAGGTGATCTATGGCATACCTGCACTGTGCCACTAGCCTGCAGTAGCCAGCTTAGCAGAGCCAAATCTGCTCTTCTTGCCTCTCCTTCGCTGCATTATTGCTTGCTCCCTCGATTTGACAGAATAGGAGCAAAACAACTCGTACACAGAGGGCGAGGGCCGCAGTGGAGATGGTTTTGTATCTGAAAGCACTAATTCTATCCTGTTTAAATACCAAAGTTGGGGAACTTTTGGGACTTTAATGTGTGCCTTAATATGAGGATTAATCTGATGATTCTAGCCTCTGGGTCTTATTTAAGTGCAGGAGAAAATGGGCGAAGGTGGGGGTGTGCTTTAGGTCTTGCAGAGCATAACAAAGTAATATGTTCAAGTTGTGTGGTAAATGCTACTGTCGAGGCTGTGTGTGTTTTATGATTCTGCAAACATGCAATGCAGAAAACAAGTGACTTTTTACATTAAGCAGGAGTGGCCAACTCCCAAGAGACTGTGAACTACTCAAAGAGTTAAAAAACTGGCAGTGATCTACCCCCTTTTAGGGGTTCAGATCAAAGTTGTTGAGCTTTCTTTAAATCCCCTGACCATTAGGTCCAGTTGTGACCAATTCTGGGGTTGCGGCGCTCATCTCGCTTTATTGGCTGAGGGAGCCAGCATACAGCTTCCGGGTCATGCAGCCAGTTAACTTAAACATTAACATCCTTAAATCTTCACTTTATGAAATTAAACATGTTAATTCATCACTTAACATAAATAAAATCCTAAGCCAATTAAGTATCTGCAAGCTGTTTTCATTTACTTTAACTTAACATATTTAACTAAATAATCATTAAATTTAATCCACTCTTCCTGATACTCCTCTTCCTTTTGGTCGCGGACTCTTCCAGTTAGGTCGGCTAGCTCCGAAAAATCCATCATCTCAGTGCGCCTACTCTTGAGTAGGACTAGCACTGCGCACAACCCCTAGCATTCTGAGGTAAAGGTAAAGGGACCCCTGACCATTAGGTCCAGTCGTGACCGACTCTGGGGTAGCAGCGCTCATCTCGCTTTATTGGTGGAGGGAGCCGGCGTACAGCTTCCGGGTGATGTGGCCAGTATGACTAAGCCGCTTTTGGTGAACCAGAGCAGCGCACGGCAACGCCGTTAACCTTCCCACCTGAGTGGTACCTATTTATCTACTTGCACTTTGACGTGCTTTCGAACTGCTACGTTGGCAGGAGCAGGGACCGAGCAATGGGAGCTCACCCCGTCGCAGGGATTCGAACCACCGATGTTCTGATCAGCAAGTCCTAGGCTCTGTGGTTTAACCCACAGCGCCACCCGCGTCCCTAAGGAGCTTTCTTTAGGGAGGAGGAAAGCCCCGTTTTTGGGGGGTGCAGGGCAAAAATGTTGAGCTTTTTTTTACTGGAAGCCTAAGTTGTTGTTGAGCTTCTTTGCATCAAAACAACACCACCACAACTGGCTTATAAGTCTAAAACCAAATTTACTAGAATAATAGCTAGAATAGAGATAGACTTGTAATCATTCAAGCATACCAAAGAGCTCCAGTGATCTACCACAGACATCCAGTGATCTACCGGTAGATCACAATCTACCTGTTGGACGTGCCTGCATTAAGGCACTTCAGTCATGATAGAATGATTTAAATAATGATGAAAATTGCCAAGAAAAAGGCCAACTTAAACCCAGTTATGAGGGCCAACGCATGTAGCGGTTAACTCCCGGAAATAAAAAAGTTCTAGACAATGTGTTGTTGCGCCATTTAAGAATGTAACACTGCTTTGTTTTCATTGCTGCAGTGAGGAGAAAAAGACCTGCTCCAATTCTCAACCGGAACCTGGCACTGGGCTTTCTTTGTGGGATAGCGGTCCAGCTGGCATCGATAAGCTTGTGCAAGGCATCAGCTTCTCCCAGCCAGCTTGCCCTGAACACATGCTTCTCAATAGCCAACTGCTTGGCACTCCCAGTTCTTCCCAGGTAACTTAGTCCAGTGGATCGGCTATCATTGTTTTTGGAACTTGTAGAGGCCCTTATGCTTTCGTTATGCATTGTAACAGCAACCCCCCTCCCCAATTTAATGCTTCAGCCCTCGAAAATATATATACACCCTTGTGCAAATTAATTGAAACAAACAATGTAGTTTATTGTACAAACTCACATATACATGTACAAAACTCACAGATACCTACATTAGTAATGGATATGACCTCCGCTATTTTTAAGCAGCATTTGAACGCGGTTTGGCATGGAGTCTACTAATTTCGAACAGTCACTGTTGATTTTCGGATCCCTGTACCACACTTGAATCAGTGCCTGAATGAGCTTCTCCATAGTTGTCCAGTCTACAGCACGGAGATTTTGCATATAACCCACAAATTCTTAATGGGATTTACATCTGGGGAATTCCCTGGCCAATCAAGTACCTGTAGTTGCTGCTCTGTCATGAATTTCTTCACCGCTTTCGATGTGTGACAGGGGGATAGGTCCTGCTGCAATATCCCAGTACCGTCAGGACACCTCTTTTCCAGCTCTGGAATAACTCTCTTTCGTAGAACCTCAATATATTGTGGCGAGCGCATCATTCCTTCTGTTGGCTGCAGGCTTCCGACACCATAATGATCAACTGACTTTTCGTGTTTGTTTTGAGTACAGGATTACGAGTAAAATAGAAAACATGCTTCGTTTCAGTTAATTTGCACAAGGGTGTATATATTTGGTTCATGCACAGGACACCTATATTTTTAAATGATTCCTATGCAATTCTTTAGCATCATAACACAATGCAAAGCCTTGATGAAAACTCGACATTCGTTTTATCCTTCAGCTGTCTTCTAGTGTCTTCCTTTCCTTTCTCTCTTAGAATTCATGGCAGCGCTTAGTGAAGAGAATGACCCGTTTCTTTTTGAAGCTGGACGCTGACCAGTCTTACCACGTATTGAAGGAGGTTTGCGAAAAAATGGGCTACGTCTGGAAGAAGGGCTGCACAAACCAGGTGTGAATTAATTGTGTGTGTCCATCACACACAAGATGGACAGACAGGCATTGTGGTGTAGACACGATAGATGGCAGCAAGAGAGAGGGTCTTCTCAGTGGGTGCATCAATATTATGGAACACCTGGCCCTGTGAGACATGGGTCACTCCTTCTCTGGTAGTTGTTGTTTGGTACATCCATTTTTATTCTGTCAGTTGGCAGGAGAAACCTGCTCTAAAAGTCGTGATTTGTCTGTGATGCTTGCTTTTGTTGTATTTTTAATTCTTCTCTTTTGCATTTCTGTTTGTTGCTTTATTTTTATTTCATTCAATGTGATTTTCTTATATTTTCACTCTGTGATTTTAAGTTGTAAGCAGCACCGAGTAGGACAGGTAATTAAAAAAAATAATTAATTTGCGTTTACATGCTTTTATGCTGTGCTTTTTTCTGGGGGGGACGCAGGGGTACGTGTACCCCTAAACATATTTTTAGAAAAAAAGCACTGCTTGTATGTATTTGCATACAAAATAAATATATATGATTTGTTTAGCTAGAAGATACACAATGTCCTGAAAGAAATTGTTATTTTTGAATTCAGGGCCTGTTGGGGAGATCTTTAGACAGATGCTTCCTCATTTGGTTGCTAGCGAGAAAAATAGTGTGAAGGCTTGCCATAAACTTAGAGAGCCTAAGTTTGCAACTCCAGAGATTTACCGTATTTTTCGCCATATAGGGCGCACCGGCCCATAGGGCGCACTTATTTTTTTTTTTTTGGGGGGGGAAATAAAGAAAAAAAAATATTTCCCTCCGAGCCCCAAAGAGCAAAGAAGCCATGACAGCGAGCAGGATGGATCCCGCTAGCTGTCCTGGCTTCGTTTTTAGCCTCAGGGCTGGGGGTCCAGGAGCGAAGGCGAGGTTGCGCTCAACCTTGCCATTGCTCCCGGAGCTTGCTTGTGGGGCTGGGGGCGGGGGAAGCCCAAGCTTCCCCTGACCCCAGCCCCCAGAACGGGTCCGGGAGCGATGGCGAGGTTGTGCAACCTCGTCATCGCTCCCAGAGCTTGCTTGCGGGGCAGAACCCCAGAACAGGCTATTGCCCGCAAGGCTTGCGAGCCCGACGGGAACTCCCGCTGGGCTCGCAAGGCTTGCGGACATCCGCACGAAGCACGGGGCGCACTCCCGCCGGGCTCCCAAGGCTTGCGGATAGCTTCCTGAAGCCTGGAGAGGGAGAGGGGTCGGTGCGCCTCTCGCTCTCCAGGCTTCAGCGAAAGCCTGCATTCGCCCCATAGGACGCACACACATTTCCCCTTCATTTTTGGAGGGGGAAAAGTGTGTCCTATAGGGCAAAAAATACGGTATTTTTTGATTTGATTTGATTTGTATACCACCTTATATCGGCAAATCTCAGGACGGTTCACAGCATAAAAAGAGTGAGCATTATTGATTGTAAATATACTTTGTAAACCTCTTTCCCCTGATAAAATTCTCGTTTTCCTTCTAAGGTTACCATATCAACCACAGATAGAAGAAACAACAAACTGATTTTCAAGGCAAACCTCTTGGAAATGGATGACAAAATACTCGTTGACTTCCGCCTGTCTAAGGTATATACAAAGTTAACCAACACATTTCATTCTAAGGATAAGAAGGATGCCTTGGCACTTGTAGTAGATATTAACCTAACCAGTCAAACTTATTTAAATAGGAATAAAGCTACATTTTTACCTAGCAGCATAGAAAACAAAGATTTGATTTGACCTGGGTTTTTTAATCTCTTGAGAGATTTGCAAATTGTGGGGAGAATGTTTTATGTGCGGGAATAGTACTTGGGCTCCATCCAGTGGTAGCTCCTCAGTACTGCAGAAGGTTTTCACACTGCCAGCTGCCAACATGTTCTGATTCAGAATATTATGTTTGCCATTGTAGTCATCTTATTTTCTAATCTGTTTTAGCATACTGGATGGGCTGGGGCTGGCGGTTAGCCTTCTGCTTGGTTCAAGAGCTGCAGTGTGCTTAGTGGAAAACTGAGCTATGCGGATGCTATGCGCTCTATGTGGAGCTACCTTTGAAGGTGACCCAGAAACTACAACTAATCCAGAAAGCGGCAGCTAGACAGGCGAACGTTCTTTGGAACCCTAATATCCAACGGGGCTTCTGATTGACTGCGGGAGCTTCCTGCGGCCAATCGGAAGCCGCGCTTTGGTTTCCGAACGTTTTGGAAGTCGAACGGACTTCCGGAACGGATTCCGTTCGACTTCCGAGGTATGGCTGTACTCATAATGTGGTTTACTTCCCTCTTGTATCGTTTCTCTAGCTAATACATGCCCTTCCAATGACATATACTCACTTGGGTTCTTCCCCGCCTCCCTTCCCTATGCAGGGTGACGGCTTGGAGTTCAAGAGGCATTTCCTGAAGATCAAAGGGAAGCTGAGTGATGTCGTCAGCACACAGAAGCTGTGGCTTCCTGTCACATGATGACGTTGTGGTTGAGAGTGGCTCTGTTTTGATTCAGCGGCTTCTGCTAAGGGACAGTCTTGCCTGCCGCACCCCAAACTCCAGTCATTCAATGGAAATCTTTTGTTTAGGTTTTATGGGGATAGGCGTTCAAGCTATCCACATATGGTAACAGGCGATAACTGTTGTGAAGTTGCACATTTGCAATGGTTGGCTGGGGTATCTCACCCTTGATTACGATCATGAAAGTCACGAGTGGCTTAGCTTAGTTCACATTCTTGACTTAGAAGTGTCTTTTTTTTTGTAGGTCGCTCAAGCTCCTCATCCATATACATGTGTTTTCCTTCTTTTTTCCCAAAGTAAAAAAAAATTCAGACTGAGCTTGAAAGTTGCTCCTTTGTAAAGCATAACATGAGTGTTATCATGCTCCTTCGATGACTTTGGTTTTAAAAAAATAACAAAAAACATAAGTTTATGTTATATAAACATGATAAGGGTCGTAGGAATGTTAGGTCCAGAATAAGGTCCTTCTCAAATCACTTGACTCAGTTTATGATTATTTGCTCCTAAAGTCAGGGCTTCTGAATGAAGCTATACAGTTGCAGTTCATTGCTTTTGGTTTCTACTGTCACCCTTGAGAAAACATAAAGTCCAGTGGTTGTTTTTAGCATCAGTTCCAATTTTAAAATATTTTTTTCTATTTTTAGGGTATAATTTTCTCCCCTCTAATCCTTAATAGGTCTGATTAGACTGGCTGAGCCTCTAAAGTATAAGTGGGCAAACCAGGGTGGGCAAAGATAATGGGTTTTGTAGTCTAAGAACATCTTGTGGGGCCATAGGTGCCCATCTTTAGTCTAAATCAGGGTTTCCCAAACTTGGGTCTCCAGCTGTTTTTGGACTACAACTCCCATCATCTCTAGCTAGCAAGACCAGTGGTCAGGGATGATGGGAACTATAGTCCAAAACAGCTGGAGGCCCAGGTTTGGGAAACACCGGTCTAAATGGAAAGAGATGTAATGGATTAACAGACCCCTCACTCTTTTTATTTCCTTTTGTACTGTTCTGTCTTTCGGGAAGCAAACTTGTTTCTAACTGGTTAAACTTGAATGTACCATGCAAACACACTAGAATGGAGGTGGCCAGATACTAGGCTGCAGCTGTCATCCTTCCTGACCTTTGACCATGCTGGATGGGGCTGATGGGAGTTGTAGTCCAGCAAAATCCGGAGGGCACCAGGTTGGCTACCCCTGCACTAAGAGAGTAAGGGGATGACACACAAACCTTGTTTCTGACCATACTTCCTGATCCATACTTAAATCTACAAAACTGTGAATTTTTAACGTGTCTGTAAAGAAAATAAAACAATTTGCAAAATAAAGAATGATCTCGGATTAAAAGAACGCTGTCATTGTATAGCATGCAAGTTTTCTTCTTTATTCACCCGAAATGGAAGATCCTGATAATTCCCTCTTGTAGCAAGGTGGTTTGGAATAAACTATATCACAAAGGGATATATGCTTGGGCGACCAAAATGGAGGGAAATATCTCTGGGGAACTTTACTTTTGTGTTAAATTGAGAGGATTCTAGGGGTTTCAGTAACTGAAGATCTTGTAGGAAGATGTGGGGTGGTATACAGTGTGTCTCCATTGATACTTGTACAGTAGAACCTCAGTTTCCGAACAAAATCCGTTCCAGAAAACCGTCCGAAACGTTTGAAAACCGAAAACTCAATACAGAAGCCTCAATACAACGTTGTTGTTGTTTAGTCGTTTAGTCGTGTCCGACTCTTCATGACCCCATGGACCAGAGCACGCCAGGCACTTCTGTCTTCCACTGCCTCCCGCAGTTTGGTCAGACTCATGTTTGTAGCTTCGAGAACACTGTCCAACCATCTCGTCGTCGTCCCCTTCTCCTTGTGCCCTCCATCTTTCCCAACATCAGGGTCTTTTCCAGGGAGTCTTCTCTTCTCATGTGGTGGCCAAAGTATTGGAGCCTCAGCTTTACGATCTGTCCTTCTAGTGAGCACTCAGGGCTGATTTCCTTAAGAATGGATAGGTTTGATCTTCTTGCAGTCCATGGGACTCTCAAGAGTCTCCTCCAGCACCATAATTCAAAAGCATCAATTCTTCAGTGATCAGCCTTCTTTATGGCTCAATACAATAGGGAAACTCAAAATGGAAGTCGCCTTGGAAGTTTGATTTCCGAGGCGCGTTCAAAAACGGAAGCATTTACTGCGGGTTTTGGGCGTTTGGGTTCCGAAATGTTTGTCAATTGAGATGTTCAAAACCTGAGGTTCCACTCTATGTATTTATGTAGCTTCTATGTAGCACAGTGAAGTTTTGTGGGTTTTTTGCTGTGACAAGCACATGTTTTCAGTCCATATTGGCAGCAACCCCACACATGTATACTTGTACTGCACTCAGATGATACGTTTTACTGGGATATTTATTATCTGTGGCCTACATTAAGTGGCTCCCAACATGTTTCTTCATGGGTTGCCCAACAAGGGATTTTTTAAAATTTCCCTGGGAAAAGAAAGGCCAAAACTGGGACATTTCTTCCCTCTTTACTCTGGATAGGAAGGGTGGTCTTGCCTGTGTTTCTGACATGTAACAGGAAGGCTGCTCTGAATTGGGGAAGCTACGTCATTTTAGCACGTACAGTTCTGGATTTTTAGAAAATAAAACTGCTAAGTTTGTGCCATCCCGTATGACAGATAAGGAACCGTAGGAGACTGCAAAAGGAAAGAGCACCTGTCCTTGGAACATTTTGTGGGCTGTTCGTTGCCTGAAGCACCAAACCAACGAATTGATGTTTGCAGGTGTGCATGTCTGCCTCATAATCATTACTGGCTGTTCTGTCTCCTGTTGACTGATAACCTGGCCAAGACTGAGAATATAAATAAACTGGACTGTTTCATCACCACCACGTAATATGGAGGAGGAGACTTGGAAAACCTCGCATGCTGTTTAGACCAGACTTGACCGGGTTCTTTTTGTCTCTCTGCCCTTTATAGAATGAAAACTAAAGTGAATAAGGTTCTGGTGTTTGGCTTTTCAATGATGCTCACTTTAGCAGCAGGTAAGTCAATAAACTAGGGTAAAGCGTAGCATATTGGGGCACAGCCAGTTCAGAGGATTTAAATTCAAAGAATCTTCAAGAATTATTTGGGACAATGCTAGCATCATCTTGGGGCCAAGAATGCTCTGTAAATAGAGCTGGAATTAGGAATTGGTGGGATTAAGAGGTTAGTATTGTCGGTGGGAATGAATGAATGGTTTTACAAGCCAATCAAGTACCAATGTATTACATTTTCTGTAGGCTCCCAAGCAAAACTGGGTTAACCAATCAAAAAGTGACATGCTAAAACTGAGTGCTTGCAGCACTTAATGCAATTTGTATGAACTAACAGTGTTTACTGCAGTGGTGCCTCAGGTTACAGAGTCCGCTAACCCAGAAATAGTACCTCAGGTTAAGAACTTTGCTTCAGGATGAGAACAGAAATCGTGCTCTGGCGGCGCGGTAGCAGCAGGAGGCACCATTAGCCAAAGTGGTGCTTCAGGTTAAGAACAGTTTCAGGTTAAGAACAGACCTCCGGAATGAATTAATTACTTAACCCGAGGTACCACTGTATTCCTGGTTTGGGATCCCAACATTGGATGGAAGAGCAATCCTCAATTAGACCAAATGACCCAATAGTCAATCGGTTGCCAGCTAAATCACTTGAGGGGGACATTTGGCCGCCTGGATGTTGCCAAACTACAACTATCAGCCCCATCAAGCATGGCCTGTGGACGGGAGTTGTATTGAAACATTTTGGGGTCCACAGGTTCACCACACCTGAGCTGGGGGCTTCCAGGTTGCACAAAAACAAAAACAGCTTACCCAAACAGGATGTGCAGGGGTGCAGCTCTTACCCAGATTTAATTACCGTATTTTTCGCTCTATAAGACGCACCAGACCACAAGACGCACCTTGTTTTTGGAGGAGGAAAACAAGAAAAAAAATATTCTGAATCTCAGAAGCCAGAACAGCAAGAGGGATCGCTGTGCAGTGAAAGCAGCAATCCCTCTTGCTGTTCTGGCTTCTAGGATAGTTGTGCAGCCTGCATTCACGCCATAAGACGCACACACATTTCCCCTTACTTTTTAGGAGGGAAAAAGTGAGTCTTATAGAGCAAAAAATACGGTACTTAGGAAGCACGTCCTTGCAGACTTATGAGTGTCTCGTAATATCTTGAGTTTAATTACATATATTCAGGTTCACCCTAATTGGTGGCACAGCTTAAACATTCTTGCCAAACCACCCCACTAAAACTCTTTCTCTGGAAATCTCCTCTGCCCCAAATGCTCTCCCAGGGTTACCCAACCTAAAGCACTCTCTTTTTTCAGGATCACACACAAAATCTCACACAGAAACACCAAAAACTATCTGTTCACATACTTGCTTGCACCAAAGTCATGTACCATGTGTAGACATACATCCCTCCGTTTTCTCCAAGCCTTTCCACGTACAAATGCTCTCCCAGGATTACCCAAATGGAAATGCACTCCCAGGATCCTCACACGCCAAATCTCAATTTTGCACCCTGACTACATGCTCTGAGAATTCTGTGGAAATGAAAATGGCAGCTGCCAGCCTTTTGCTTCGCAGCATTCACAGCCACCCTTGTGAAATTGCGGAGACCAATATACACACACATACACACAGTGCTTTTTCTCTTAAAATAATGTTTAGGGGTACAGTACTCTCATGGGATGCGGGTGGCGCTGTGGGTTAAACCACAGTGTCTAGGGCTTGCCGATCAGAAGGTCAGCGGTTCAAATTCCTGCGACGGGGTGAGCTCCCGTTGCTCGGTCCCTGCTCCTGCCAACCTAGCAGTTCGAAAGCACGTCAAAGTGCAAGTAGATAAATAGGTACCACTCTGGTGGGAAGGTAAATGGTGTTTCCTTGAGCTGCTCTGGATCGCCAGAAGCAGCTTAGTCATGCTGGCCACATGACCCGGAAGCTATACGCCGGCCCCCTTGGCCAACAAAGCGAGATGAGCGCCCGCAACCCTAGAGTTATCCGCGACTGGACCTAACGGTCAGGGGTCCCTTTACCTTTACTCTCATTTTGACTCAGAAAAATCACCATTTTACAGTTCAAATTGGGGAAAATAAATACAGTAAAAGTACAAATATTTACAAAATGTTTAGGGGTATGCATACCTCTGCGTATCCCCCAGAAAAAAGCACTCTGTGTGTGTGTGATCTCAAAAGGGGCAGGGGAACATTGGTCTCAGAGCCAAGATGGAGTACTGTTTTGAGCAGGGGTAGGCAACCTAAGGCCCGATCGCCTTCTCAATCAGGCCCGCGGACGGTCCGGGAATCTGCATGTTTTTACATTAGTAGAATGTGTTCTTTTATTTAAAATGCACCTCTGGGTTATTTGTGGGGCACAGGAATTGGTTCATATTTCCCCCAAAAAATATAGTTCAGCCCACCACATGGTCTGAGGGATGGTGGACCGGCCCATGGCTGAAAAAAGTTGCTGACCCCTGGTTTTGAGTGTCGGAAAAGGACCTAATCTCCACTCACCAATGGAACTTCATGGGTGACCTTGGGCCAGTCACAGTCTCTTAGCCCAAACAACCTCACAGTGTGGTGGTGATGATAAAATGGGGAGGAGGGGAAGCCATAAATACCACCTTGAGCTCCTTGGATGAAAGGTGGGGCGGGAAAAAAAAAGTTATGTACTGTGGCTAGAATTCCATGAGATTCTTCCAAATCAGCCTCTGGCCCCTCAGACCTCTAGGGCTACTTCTCAAACTAGGCTGGCGTTTTGTTTTGTTTAGCCTCATGTCCTTGCTGGTATCGCTCAGTTGCAGGACTCAGATGCCATTCCTGTCAAAGGGTTAATGGAGCTAACCTTTGTGCCGTTCCGCAGAGACAATGCCAAACAGATGGATTCTGTTACACTCGAAGATTGTTCAGAGGTAATGCCTCTAATCTTACGGAATCATAAAGCTGGAAGGGACCCGAAGGTCATTTAGTCCAACTCTCTGAAATGCAGGAATACGTAGCTGCCTCATACGGGGATCAAACTCGCAACCTTGGCATTATCAGCACCAGGCTCTGACCAACTGAGATACTGTCTCTTGTTGGGTCTTCCGTAGATGTAACAGGAAGAGCGATATCTAAAAATTGCATACTTACGTGACATGGGTAAGGGGATGGTAGCTATAGCTATATTGGGGGAGATCATGGTCATTTCACAATATAGTACAGTGGTACCTCGGGTTAAGTACTTAAATCATTCCGGAGGTCCTTTCTTAACCTGAAACTGTTCTTAACCTGAAGCACCACTTTAGCTAATGGGGCCTCCAGCTGCTGCCGTGCCGCTGGAGCACAATTTCTGTTCTCATCCTGAAGCAAAGTTCTTAACCTGAAGCACTATTTCTTGGTTAGCAGAGTCTGTAACCAGAAGCGTATGTAACCTGAAGCGTATGTAATCCAAGGTACCACTGTACTTTATATGCCAGGTAAACTGATAAAACTGCCCTTAATGACAACAGTGGCAGTACAGTGCACTGCTTCATCCTTACCTGGTGGTATTGCGATCCAATTTTAAACTGTTGGAGTAAAGTGTCGAACAATGTGAGGTGGATAACCCATGCACAATTTCCCAGTGAAACCTCAGCTCCATCTGTTATCTACCCTAGATAAATCCACAAGCAATCTAAATATACTTGGAGTCGAGTGTGAATTTCATGCTCTATATTCTTCTTTTAGTAGCAAAGAAGGAAACTTTCCCCAAAACGTCTGCTATATATACATTATTTACACAATGAGCCCCACGTGATTGGCTAATTCTGGGTTGCTCCTGTAGGCCAATCAGGTCGCTGATTCACTTCCACCTGGAGCTGGATTGGGTGGCTCCTGCGGACCAATCAGACTGCTGCATTCTGGATCCTATTGTTCTAGGATTCAGCTCAGTACATAACAAATCTTTTGCTGGATCCTCAATGCTGCTAACAAAATTCTGGAAAATGATAAATTTAACTTGAGGTGAATTAGGGTTGCCTGATACCCACAAAGTTGTTGAGGCCTCCACTCATAGCTGTCAACTTACAGATTTGAAAATAAGGGACCAGCAGCCTTGAAAATAAGGGACCAGCAGTCAAAATAAGGGACCTGAAGCCTCACCTGTTCCAGGCACTCCAGTCTTCCTGTCCTCCTGCAGTGTGGTCAAACTCATGCTGGTAGCTTCGAGAACACTGTCCAACCAACTTTGTAACCAGAGGTTTAACTGAATAGAATCTGAATCACATGCACCACAAGGCCTATGCAGCCTCAACTTAAGATGGCTCCCCGGCCTGGCTTGCACTGCAAAGTTTGCAGCAGCATGTGCAACAAAATGGCATCCAGCATTCAAAAACCCCCTCAGCTTGCATTAACTAGCCACACACAAGGCATGCAAGCTCCACCCCCAGTCGTTCTTAGACTTCTTATTGGGTGAGCAACACAGCCAAGCAACACAGTTGGAGCCTCCCTCCTCCCTGGCCGGCAGGGAGGGAGGGAGAGGTGCTGCTTCCTTTGAAATTTAAGGGAGATCATTTAAGGGACATCCACCAATAAGGGACAGCAGCGGGACATGGCGCTGGAATAAGGGACTGTCCCTTCAAATAAGGGACACTTGACAGCTATGCCTCCACTGCTTTTTCCATTGCATTGCTATACACCTGGATTTTCCCAGACGTTTTGCAGATTCGGCAAAATTCACCCCAAAGCCATTTTTACACCTGAAAATCAGGACATGTCAGGCATTTTCCTGACGTATGGCAGGCCTAGGTGAATAGTGCCGGAAATCTTGATATGTGGTGTTAGTATCCAGCTATTTAGCTTAGTTAAATGCTTGCAAGCAGACAGTGGCGCTTTGATCTTTCACTAAAAAAATTGGGGGAGGAAATGGTGGTTTTGTTGTTGGAATACTAAACATTCTCTGGAAGGTTCACGCAATGAACAGTTATTGGTGGTTGTTCTGTTTGCTTAGATTTTTATTTTGTATTTATGGCATGTATGTGCTGCTTGAACATTCACATTTCTGAACAGTGTATATAAAGACAATCCACAGAAAACGGGGGCAACAAAATAATTTATCACAATTTATCATTTATCCTGCCCTTCCTCACAAAGCACCCCAGGTGGCGAGCAATAAAACAATACAAACAAAACAAACAAAAACAAAAACAAATCGACAACAACCAAATGTTTTCACAACTAATAGTTTCAAGGTTGCCCGAAATAAGTACCTAACTCTTGGCAACAGGAACAGCAATGTTTTAAAACTCCCCCTAAACATTTGCAATAGTTGGGCAGATATACATCACCATGAATATAAGCTTTTTTCTTTCTTTTTTTACATGATGGCTTACCAGAACATTTTTGGTGGGGGGAGGGTATGTTATCCTGTTAATGTGTGTATTTTCCCACAGTATTTTCTAATGTGTTTTTGTGAAGTTTGGCATTTGTATTATCTCGTTTTTAAAAAGTTGAAAGAGCAGGAGGGAATGTTAGTAGCTGAATTTTACACATTTGAAGATTAGACAGTGTTTGAGAACAGAGTAGTTTAACAATCAATCCCTCTTCCCAGGGAACTCTGGCAATTGTAGTTCTGTGCACCCTTAACAAATAACCGTTCCCAGAATTCTTTGGGGTGAGCCATGATTGTTTAAATGGCATCATAGTGCTTTAAATGTACGACGGGAATGTAGCAAACACTGAGCTTAATGCCTGACTCCATACAAGGCAGCTTTCTATAATAATAATAATAATAATAATAATAATAATAATAATAATAATAATAATTTATTATTTATACCCCGCCCATCTGGCTGGGTTTCCCCAGCCACTCTGGGCAGCTTCCAACAAAACACTAAAATACAATAACCTATTAAACATTAAAAGCTTCCCTAAACAGGGCTGCCTTCAGATGTCTTCTGAAAGTTTGGTAGTTATTTTTCTCTTTGACATCTGGTGGGAGGGCGTTCCACAGGGCGGGTGCCACTACCGAGAAGGCCCTCTGCCTGATTCCCTGTAACTTGGCTTCTCGCAGCGAGGGAACTGCCAGAAGGCCCTCGGTGCTGGACCTCTGTGTTGGACTTCAGTTCTGGAGAGACATAGCTCCTTCCACCCCATTCCAGTCAGTGCGAAATCATTTAAAATATCAACTTACCCTTAACTTCCTTTTCCCAACTCTGCCTTTGGATGTGAAGGCCAGACAAATTGGTTTGTTGGGACACATCAGTTTTGCCTTCAGGTGCTGCAGTACAGAAATAAACAAAGATGGGTGAACTCATCCTGTCATCATTTGTTATGGGCAGAGGTCTGGGAAATGGAACAACCCAGAACAGAAGGAACTTCCTTCACACCGGTCCTCTATAATGATCAATCTCTCTTATTTTATTTGCAGGAGGAGCCATTAGGAGAGTTTACCGAGGTTGCAGCAAAATCTGCAGACAGCTCGTAAATATCAAAAAGAGCACGAGAGTCAGTAACTTTTGCTGTGAAGAGGATTTCTGTAATGTTCATAATGTTTGGGTTTAAAAATGGCTAAGCACATCCTGAGTTGGGGTGGAGCTGCTCCTACCAGCTTTCAACAGCAAAAGACCCATCCATATACTGGAGCACATTTCCAAGGCATTGCTGTGCTGATTTTTCGTTTTAAGAAATGAGAATATTGCCTGCTCTGTGTCCACACAACAATGAATATTGTGCAACATCCCCTGTGTTGGTTGCAATATTCCTTGCAATGTATCCCCAAGGATGTGTAGAGTGGGAGGTGCATAAAAAGTGGGGTGTGGTTTTCTTTTAGCTCAGCTGTGCTGTTCCAGGGGACAGCTTTTTCTTGGGTAAATGCAGGCACACCTATGCATGATGCTTACCCAAGAAAGAATAGGTGACTATCTGTAATGATCTCAGACAGGCAAGCAAGCCTTGATAAGAATTAACAACTCTCCTGCAATTTTATGGTACGTTTATTTTTAAATTACTTCCAGAGCTCGGCTCCCAGACTGCTGCTCTTTGAAACGAGTTGGTCACTCTGAGTCTCTGCCCCATCACAGCAAGGACTCCAAAGTCCAGCCCTTCCTCCTTTGCACTTCTGTTGCACTTTAACCCTTTCAGCTCTCCGGGTTCGGGGAGAAGGAGGGTGTAATTTCCAATTCTCAAAAGAAAAACTCTCAGCATACTGTTTCTCTGCTGGTTGCATAGCAACCCTCTCACTGCCACCGATCTCTCCCCTCCTCCCCTCTTGTGAGCTGTCTGTGTCTGCTGCTCTAGCTGATTCAGGGAACTCTTGGTGAAGGGGGGCCGAACCCACCCCCTCCTGCTCTGTCTGTAATCTTTCATCTCTAGAGTCAGACTCTGTCTCTCTTAGTACTGGCAATCTTTCACCTCCTGAGTCTGACTCTTCCCAGGCGTTCGATTCAGCCATGTCCCTGACACTGTTTCACTATCTAATTGTCAGATTGGGACTTTGCATTCATATATGTAAATTTGACTAAAAATCTGTGTTTACATGCATGCGCACACACATACTTACATATAATAAAAGTTATGTCATAGTGGAAAATACTGAAATATAGAGGGCCTAAGGTTTTCCCTTTCAACTGATTCATAATATTGAATAATACTATGCATAATCTCACTGGCGTTTGTGCGTGTGAAAATTACTTATTTTTTATTATTACAGGTAAGTCACTTTTAAAATATAAGAGGCGACAAGTGTGTACCTTGTTACTAAATGATATGAACTGTTCATACAAGATAAAGAGTGGTGTCGCATGGCTTGCGTCAGTGAAATAGGGAAAGAAGGCAATATCTTCACCTGTAGTTCCTATCACCCCCCCAAAAAAAAATCTGCTCCAGAGGGTTGAGGAATCCTTTGGGCAGTGCCGGATCTACAAATTTTGCCATAGAAGGCAAAAACCTGCATTGTAGGGCTCTTCTCCTGCGCTGTGAACACCAAGCGGCTAGATTCTATTATTGATTGATTTGAATATTTATAACTCCTACTTTCGTAAAACACATCAAGGCGGCTTGCAAAATAGCAGGCTGTTTGTCCTCCTCTCCCACCCCGACCTCCCTCCCACATCCAAGCCATAGCTGTCAACTTTCAGATTTGATAATAAGGGATCAGCAGCCTCGAAAATAAGGGATCTGCAGCCTCACCTGTCCCGGGGACTGTCTACGGGATATCTAACAATCCGGGAAGCAGCGGGAAACGGCACTGGAACAAGGGGATTTTCCGCAAAAAATGGGAAGGTTGACAGCTATGATCCAAGCAGCAGCAACAAGCTGGGCCATCACCATCTCGCTGCCATGCCCCTAACTCAGCGGTGTAGGCTCACCAGGGGTGGCACATGCCACCAGGAGGCACACTCACCCACTGGAGCCCACCGCTCCCACCCCTTGGTCAGGCATGACCAAGAGGGGGCATGGAGCTGCAAGGCCTAGAATCAGAGGTGGACAACACCACCTTTCTGACACTTACGTCTCTGGGTCAGGCTTGGCCTGGAAGTGGAACTAATGTGGTGGGAAGCTGCCCCGGAGAGCCAGTGTGGTGTAGTGGTTAAGAGCGGTAGACTCGTAATCTGGTAAACCGGGTTTGCTTCCCCGCTCCTCCACATGCAGCTTCTGGGTGACCTTGGGCTAGTCACGCTTCTCTGAAGTCTCTCAGCCCCACTCACCTCACAGAGTGTTTGTTGTGGGGGAGGAAGGGAAAGGAGAATGTTAGCCACTTTGAGACTCCTTAGGGTAGTGATAAAGCGGGATATCAAATCCAAACTCTTCTCATGTGGCAGAGCCAGGCTCCAAAATGCACCCTGGGGCCATGGCCCCCTCAGATTACCCATGCTGCACCACTGCCCCTCCTCTCCTCAGCCTTTGCTAGTCATGCCTAGCCCTTAGCTGTCAACTTTCTTGCTAGGAATCCTATTCGGAATAAGGGAAATTCCCTTAAAAAAAGGAAAACGTTGACAGCTATGGCCTAGCCTGATGGTTCATGGATAATGGAAAGGGGCTTCAGGGTTCAGGGCTGCATTCCGCAGAGCAGCAAGAACAGGGTGTCGCTGGAGGACAACTGGGTGCTGAATCCTGTCTTTGGAACAGTGGGAGAGGTGATGAGGGAGGATGTTGGAGGGAGGGCAAATTGCAAGAAAATCGTCTCCCTTGAGTTAGCAGGGGAGCTAACCCAGGATACAGCATTGGAAGCTGCCTCTTAGCAAGTCAGCCCATTGTTCCATCTAGCGCTTTACTGCATACACTGACTGGCAGCAGCATGCCAAGGTTTCAGACGGGGGAAAATTCCCAGCTCAACCTGGAGATGCTGATTTTGAACCTGGGACCGTCTGCATGCAAAGTTAATGCTCTGCCATGAAGGAAGGACCCTTCCTCAAAGAACGGTCCCTAACTCCAGAGGGTGAATTGTGGCCCACAGTGCAAGGCATGGTGTGGGATATTCAATTATGTACCAACAAATTAGATCAAGGCTAATTTAGGGGGAGGACCAGGCAACTGGTTGGAGAAGGCTATAACGCAGGTGTAGGGAATGTTTTCTAGCCTGAGGGCTACATCCCTTCTGGGCAATCTTTCAAGGGCCGCATGCTAGAGGTGGGGTGGGGGGCAGGGCTAGAGTCAAATGGGAAGAGAGCAACGCTTTTGAGCAGTAGACTAGTTCCTCTGTACTTTCACAGCCCACCCCGATTCTCCATTCAGACAAGAAAGAGGCATTGCACTGCACAATTTCCCCCCTCAAAAGTCATGCCTCTGAGGTAAAAGTAAAAGGTAAAGGTACCCCTGCCCGTACGGGCCAGTCGTGACCGACTCTAGGGTTGCGCGCTCATCTCGCTCAAGAGGCCGTGAGCCGGCGCCGTCCGAAGACACTTCCGGGTCACGTGGCCAGCGTGACGAAGCTGCATCTGGCGAGCCAGCACCAGTGCTGCACACGGAAAAGCCATTCACCTTCCCGACGGAGCGGTACCTATTTATCTACTTGCACTTAGGGGTGCTTTCGAACTGCTAGATGGGCAGGAGCTGGGACCAATCGACGGGAGCTCACCCCGCTGCGGGGATTCGAACCGCCGACCTTACGATCAGCAAGTCCTAGGCACTGAGGTTTTACCCACAGCGCCACCCGCGTCCCTTGAGGTAAAAGTAGCAATTTCTATTTGATATCAAGGTGCTGAACATGAATATGACAACGGAAACACAAAATTGGTGGCTGTTTCTTAAAGATCCACAATAGTTTATTAATTGAGGAATATGTACCTGCAACATGTGCTGGTCAAATCCAGCTTCTATGTCCAATGCTGCACTGCTTGTCGCTTGTATCTTTACCACTTTGCCACTGGGTGCACCTCTTCAGGGATTATAGAATAAGAGCTGAAAGGGACTCCAAGGATCATCTAGTCCAACCCTGTGCAATGCAGGAATATGCAGCGGTCCCATACGGGGTTCAAACCTGTAGCCTTGGCGTCACCCTCACCATGCTCTTAACCAAACGAGCTACCCAGGCTTCCCTGGCGAGTGTCCAATAGTAGCCAGCCAACATAAAACTGGGCCACTTTCCCTGGCATGGTTTCTCCGTTGCTGAAATTTCCTGACCTGATGAAAAGGTTCAACGTGCTCATGACTAACCATACCTCAGTTGTCAGAGAAAGAGCTATAACAGACCAAGTCCTTCCTGAATCCTCTTGACATACGCATAGTCTAGGGCTGCATACCTTTAAAGCGCCCCCTCCAAGAAGCCTGGGAACTGTAGTTTACCCCTCTCAGAGTCACGGTTTTCAGCACCATTAACAAACAACAGTTTCCAGGATTCTTTGGGAGGGGCAGATTGTGCCTTTGTTCTGCTTTAAATGGATAGTGCATGGGTAGGCAAACTAAGGCTCGGGGGCCGGATGCGGCCCAATCACCTTCTCAGTCTGGCACATGGACGGTCTGGGAATCAGCGTGTTTTTACATGAGGAGAATGTGTTATTTTATTCAAAATGCATCTCTGGGTTATTTGTGGGCATAGGAATTTGTTCATTTTTTTATTTTCCAAAATATAGTCCGGCCCCCCACATGATCTGAAGACAGTGGACCGGCCCCCTGCTGAAAAAGTTTGCTGACTCCTGGATAGTGCCTACACAGCCTGGAATGCTGGGCTTTTAAAATAGCCTTTTGTTGTAAATATTAGCCAATGTACCATTGACCCAACCAGCCCACGGCATCATTATTTGATCTTTACTAGAGGTCCTCCATCCCACAGGGTCACGGTGCGCTTTGTGGCCTCATGAATATTCCACCAGCTTGGGCTGCCCATGCACTGACCTTTTCCCAGTGAGAAACTCAATTTGATCAAAGACCAAATGCCCGTCGTCTGTGGAACATTTCGATGCACTTCCTTCCTTCGCAGCAGTATCTAAGACCCCTGTCTGGATTTTGGTGAAACTTCAAGGAGAACATTGCCTGCTATTTTCCAGCAAGGACTGGGAGGTGCTTAGCAAGTGGCTTTTACTGCCACTAGGTGAGATATGGTTGCATCCTTGTCCATTCTGCTCTTTGAGTTCTGGCTCCAAGATTTAACAGAAGTGATGTTGCCTGATGTCTGATTACTTTGGATATAAAGGTAAAGGGACCCCTGACCATTAGGTCCAGTCGTGATCAACTCTGGGGTTGCGGCGCTCATCTCACTTTATTGGCCAAGGGAGCCGGTGTACAGCTTCCAGGTCATGTGGCCAGCATGACTAAGCCGCTTCTGGCGAACCAGAGCAGCGCACGGAAATGCTGTTTACCTTCCCGCCAGAGCGGTACCTATTTATCTACTTGCACTTTGTCGTGCTTTTGAACTGCTAGGTTGGCAGGAGCAGGGACCGAGCAACGGGAGCTCACCCCATTGCAGGGATTCAAACCCCCGACCCTCTGATCAGCAAGTCCTAGGCTCTGTGGTTTAACCTACAGCGCCACCCGCGTCCCACTACTTTGGATATAAGCAGGGGTTAATGAGGAAGCAGGGTATGCAAGAGATCCTCTGCGATAGGATGAGCCTTGCTCCTGTGGAGATGGATATCACAACCTGCCATGGAGTTCTGCTCTGGATCAGTATTGACTAGAATTCCATGGAATTCCAAAGGAGTAGATGGCATCTCTGCAGTCACTTTGGGGCCCCAGCATTAGCCACATATGCAGATGGAAGACCCAGAGCTGTTTTTTTTAAAAAAGATATTTATTGAAATTTTCAACTTTAATACATTAAAAAAGAATCAAAAAAGGAAAAACAAAAAGGTTTAAAAACACATAAAGTTCACAATCCTTATTTTTCTATAACATATTTCCCTGACTTCCCCACACCTCCCCTTCTTATATTCCAATTCAAAATGTTAGTTCAGCAAGTTCTTATCCCTAATTTTAACCTTTTTCTATTTAGTTCATTTTAAAAAACCAATTTTGCCTTATCCAAACTTAAACACAATACTTATGCATCAATACTCGTTCTTAAAACATTTTTCTAACGTCGACCCAATTTCCCTTCCACGAATTCCCCAATTTTCATACAAATAACAAAATAAAATAAAAATAAAACAGATTGTAATTACACACCCTTTGGATTCCCAAACTCCACCCCCCCTTTCCCGGTTTCAATCCCCAACAAATGTCCATCAGTCTTAGTCTACTATCAGCCTGGAGATCTCACGTCCGAGGCTCTTAATTCTCTCTCAATTCCTCTCTGCCGGTTTTTTTTTATAGTCCTTAATATTAAACACCAGATCTCGGAGAAGCTCTGGCCCAACGGGATCCATGTTTCTTCCAGCCAGACCTCCATACTTAAAAGTGGAGCCCGAATCATGTTTCTTATTCCTTTCAAGTCCAAATGTCCCCAAAGCTCCAACTTCCACCTTAAGCAAATTTGTAATCCTTGGGTCTTCAGATCTCCACATGAGGAGATCTCTCCATTCTTCAATCTCCAATTCAAGCCAGATTTTCGACATCAAGTTCTTATTTTCCTTTGTAGCCATCATGTCAGGCCTCTGGCTCTCCTTTATCATCTGCAAAGTTACAGCTCCTCCTTCCTTTTCCTCAGGAACAACATATATCTCCTTCTCCACACTCTCAAAGCTCTCAAGTTTCTCTTTTTGTCCAGCTGCATGGGCTTCCTGAGTCAAATCCTTATCAAATTCAGTGATGTTATTTACTGTTAAGTTCAGAGTTGCAACATTTGTAGCCAAAACATCAATTTGGCCTTGTAACTTTCCCAAGAGAACAAAAACTTTGTCCAACCCAGCCTGAATTTTCCCTCCTCCAGCCATTCTTGTAATGTCCCAAATCCCCCTCTAGAGGGATTTTGGTAACATAATATTCCTTCCAATTCAAATCCAGAAATCAAGTTAGTTTGTAACAGTTCTTCCTTGTTTTCAACAAATTGTAACCAAATTGTAACAAATATAGCCAGCAGAAACAACAGAAACAAAGTTCTCTTTTCCCGTCTTGACAGCTAAATTTGACAGCTGTCAAACTCTTCAATACCTCATCAGCAGGCTCTCTCGCGGAGCACTCCCGGGTCCGCGGGGGTGGCACTTCAGCTCCCAAGATTAGCTCTTTATCCTCCAGTAAGATTACTTATATTGCCAAATCGTGAAATTAATGTCTTTTACCAAGTAAAAAAGAAAGGGTTCTCTCGACCTTAGTTAGCAGGTCCTTGCTTTAAATTATTTACAAGACGGGGAGACGGACTTCCTGTTTGCGCCTTCCCCGATCGTGCCTAATTAAAAAAAAAAAAAAATCTTTCCAATTTCCGTACTACTCACGGGTTTATGCTTTAAAGTCCAATTGTTCACAAAAAGAAGTCAGCGCTCTCCGACCATGGCAATGCGGCTTCACTCCGCAGGAGAAGCAGTCGACTCTCAGCACCGCGCCGCTCACCCCGTCCCCCGCTCCGAAGCCTTTAAAAAGGCTCCTTCACAGGTCGGGGGGGGCGCAAATGGTGCCCGCCGAGTCACCAGGTTCACAGGCTTCACCACCTGTGATTTTTGAGGGTCTCCGCGTCGCCGCAGCGGTCAAGACCCAATCCTGCGGAGCTGATTCCCTCCGGAGCTCGGAGGGAATCCATTAGCCGATGGCGCTAACCCGGAAGTCCGACCCAGAGCTGTTGTTTACTAGAGATGGGGGGGGGAAATTTCCATTAAAAGGCAAGCTCACCAAATTTGCTCCTTCTAAAGCTATGTGCAAACCAAAGAAACCAATCCTTCAAAATTTGCACAAGTTTCTGAATTTTGCAATGCCAACTAATGTGTACAAAAATCAGAAACTGGGGTCAGTTGTGCATATAAATGCATATATTAGTGAAAATAACATGCAAAATGTATTTGTGAGGGGAAATCACTTTGCCAAAAAATGGGGGAAATTGCATTAAATGTGCGTAATAGGAGAAATTTGCACTAAAATGTTGGTTCTTTTTCATGACCCCCCCCCCCGAAAAAATCCACAAACTGAAGTGGAAAAGTGTTATTAAATAGTATGTTCTCATTTAAATTTTTTTAAAGATTTCTAAACAATTGAAAGGGTAAAAAAATAACTTTTCTATTAGCCTGTACAAGTCGTATCTAAGATACTGAATACCTTGCATGCTTTCTGGATCGGATTCATGGGTGTATTTTTCTATCTGATCCTTTTAGAATGAAGGCTCCGATGAATAAGATTGTGGCTCTTGGCTTCTTGATAATACTCTCTTTAGCAGCAGGTAAGTCCTAAAGGCAGGGATATCTCTTCTCCCCCAGTACAGCCCCTTGAGAGGATTTCAATGTCTCTTTCTAAAAACTGATACATGGCACCCAAGTAGGTCATAGGGTGGACACATTGAAACCAACAGAGAAGTTAGTCATGATGCCTAACTTCAGTGTATTGTTTTCACTGGGCCTGCTCCAGGGGCAATTTGGTTGGACACTATCCACTATGTCTTCCAGGTCCCTTTCCAACTTATGGTGCTAAATGGCCTCTCTTTAAAGCACCCTCCTCGAATGTTTCATATAGTTTCATATGACTTATGTTGGCTTTTCATACTGGTTTAAGGAAAGGAAATTTAAAATGTTCAAAAGAGTTTTAATGTTGTTGTTTTTTAGTATTATATCTGTGCAGGGGCGTAGTAAGAGGGGTGGGTGCGGTCCGCCCTGGGTGTCCCCACTGAGGGCAGTGACAAAATGGTGGGCGGCACTCACCGCAGGGCCTGCAGCCTGCCTGAGCCACACGTTTCTCCTGGGAGTGACGTGGTGACTTGAGCTCCCTCAGGCTCCGCGCTGCCCCAAACAGTCCACCCGTTGCCTCTCCCTCAGCTGTAGGGTGGCTGAGTGGGAGGAGGCAAGCAGACTCCTCCATAGCTGGCAAGCGTCCCTTATTTGGCGGGACAGTCCCTTATTCTAGCGCCATATCCCGCTGCTGTCCCTTATTGATGAGGCTTCGTTTGGCTGCTGGCTGGGCTTTCTGCCTTTGGCTCGGAAGGGCACAGAAGTTGAACATACTTGTGCCCAGAAAATCCCTTATTTTGACTGCTGATCCGTTATTTTCGAGGCTGCTGGTCCCTTATTTTCAAATCTGTAAGTTTTTTTTTTTTTATATAAAATTTTTATTGGCTTTTCAACATACATTATAAGACAATACAAACAACAAACACAAACAAACAAACAAACATAAAAACATGTATAATTTCATGAATTTTTTCATGTACCCAATTTCAACGACTTCCCCATGCCTCCCTTTTCTGCATCCCTATTTTAAACTTTTTCAGCAACCCCTGATCTAGATTACTTAAAAATTCCTTTCTATAACCCTTTTCTTTCCTCTTGTCCAATCATTTATCTCTGCAAATCTGCTATGCTTTACCCATGACATTTTAACACTCACTAATTTTGCAACAATTAGCTATGGACTCCTCAGAGGTGAACGGTCCTGCATGCGTGCCACCCCAGGCGCCCAATCAGCTTGCTTCGCTGCTGTATATGTGTTGACATAGTTTGTAAGGTGCTCTGGGAAACATTTTTGGAGGGATCTATACCTGTGTGTGTGAAAGAGAATGTATTTGTGTATCTGCACATAAACCCACATGTGCACACATACATATACAGCCCCTTAAATCAGCCTTTCTCAACCTGTGGGCCCCCAGATGTTGTTGAACTATAACTCCCATCACCCCTAGCTAGCAAGGCCAGAGCTCAGGGATCATGGGAGTTGTAGTCCAACAACATCTGGGGACCCACAGGTTGAGAACCGCTGCCTTAAATCATTGCTGCCTACTGTGATTAAGAATTCCTTGAGATACTTCCGAGCTAAACTTTAGCCTCTGTAACTTCCTGTGACCTTTACTTCAGCTAGGATCTGTTGTGGTAATATTATTCTCTTTTATTTGGCTTGAGCTGAAAAACAGCAAACACCATCACTGATCTAACACTGTAACTACTACACCACACTGCCTCTCTGCAAAACAAGGAGTTTTTGACAAGTGTCCCAAAGTTTTTCTATAGGGCAGAACCATTCCCTTAACTCACAGGTGTGCAATCCATGCCTTGCAGGTCACATGTGGCACTCAGCCTTTATCTGAACCGGTATCAAACTTTATTTCGGTCACAGACCAGCATAAGACAAAACATACGGATAAACTGAATGCATAAGACTTAAAACACGTAAGGGATTAAAAAAAAACCCTAGTAATTAAAAGTTGATCATATCATACATACTTAAAAAAATAGAAAGGACAAACTGTTAAAAGCAACTATTAGGAAGGGAGCGTGAAGGAGCAAAGGCCTTGCATTTTGAGCCTAGTTTCTGGCACAAACCATCCTTCGACAAATATCCATCATGGCAGTGCAGAATCTAGCAAGAGAATATGTAACATCTGGGTTTTCATATTCAAGCAGCAGGGAGGTATAAAGTTGTTCTGTGTGACCTGGGAATTTATGTAGTGTAGGCAAGATGAACCTAGCTCGTATATCTGTATAGTATTGGCAGTGAAAAAAGGCATGCTCCGTTGTTTCCAGTTGCCCAGTCACATGTGAGCCAGTGTGGTGTAGTGGTTCAGAGCAGTAGACTCGTAATCTGGTGAACCGGGTTCCCTTCTCCGCTCCTCCACGTGCAGCTGCTGGATGTTCTTGGGCTAGTCACACTTCTTTGAAGTCTCTCAGCCCCACTCACCTCACAGAGTGTTTGTTGTGGGGGAGGAAGGGAAAGGAGATTGTTAGCCGCTTTGAGACTCCTTAGGGTAGTGATAAAGCAGGATATCAAATCCAAACTCCTCTTCTTCTACATGGGCATTTCCTCTCCTCGTACGGTGTCTTCTGAAAGTGTCAACCTTTCTCTGTGTGGCCCTCTGGTACATCTGGACTGGCCTGCTGGAGGCAAGCTAGTAAGGAAGGGGGGGTCGCAGGAGGTGGGAGGGAGGCAGGGTGCAAGTGGAAGCTGATACCCACACAGGGGTGCAGACATTTTGGGGAGAGTGTGTGTGTGTTTGTGTGTGTGTGTGTGTGTGTGTGTGTGTGTGAGAGAGAGAGAGAGAGAGAGAGAGAGAGAGAGAGAGATGGTGTCACATACCCTCCAACATTTCTCTGCTGAAAATAGGGACGTGCTATTCCATAATAATATTTTTCCTATTTATACCCCGCTCATCTGACTGACTTCCAACATATTTAAGAACATAATAAAACATTAACCATTAAAAAAGCCTTCCTATACAGGGCTGTCTTCAGATGGCTTGGGGGTTTGGATAAATCCATACCCTCCAACATTTCACTGATGAAAATAGGGACATTGTAAGGAAAAGCAGGACATTCCGGGATCAAATCAGAAACCAAGATGGCTTCTGTAAATCTGTGACTGTCCCTGGAAAATAGGGACACTTGGGGGGTCTGGTGTCACCACCTCCATTGGGCTTTTGACCCATCTGCTGCCAGCATATTCCCCTGACCATATTCCCCTGAGGAAAAAGTTGCCTGCCGCCAGCCTTAAATCACCACTGCTTGCTGTGGCAAGAATTCTATGAGATCCTTCTGAACTCATTCCTAGCCATTGGCCTGTCTGACCATTTTCTCATGATGGATTGTATTTGGTATGTTTATATCTATATTTTTGACCTCACATTCTCCCCCTTTCTGTTTGCTCATGCAGTTGGAGGACTTAAATGCCATAAATGCACCAGAGTTAGAAAAGATAACACATGTTCAAAACAGAAAATCTGTGATGTCTCTCCCAGTAGATTCTGCTTCATTCAAAGAATTTCCAAAGGTGATTCTGTGGGAAATAATTGTTTGGGCAATTTACTCTTAGAGTTGTGTGAAGTATTAAAAGAAGCAGGCTTGCGAGAACTAGTAGTTTGAAATGTATCCATTCCAAAATTCAATTTAATGTGAATTAATTTACTGCAAGCACACTATACTAAGCACATTTCCCCCGTCAGATAATTCTGGGCACTGTAGTCACCCCGAGAGAGTTACAACCCCTGGAAACCCTTAACAAACTACATTGTCCAGCATAGGAGCCTACTCCTCCGGGCTGAGGTCCCCTTAGTCCCCCCCCAATAAAATATTTGAGGGGGCTGCCCCCCCAAGTTGATGGGCATTGCAAATCAAATGGTGTGAGTGTGCTACATCTTGCGATCGATTATGTGGGATGGGGCTTACTTGCCTCCCCCATATGTTATTCAAGTTGGCACCCCTGTTGCCCAGAATTCTTTTTTGTTGTTGTTGCATAAACCGCTGTCCTAACATTTGAAGACAGGACTAATATAATTTTAAAATTATTTTTAATCCTCCCCATCTGCTTCATGAACATGCATGCACAAGCAAAATCAAGCACAGATAAACCCCACCTATCCTCATATTTCAACATAGTATGGAGGAAGCTTATAAAACTCGAGTCATGCATAGAAATGATGAGCATGTACCAAGACTCAGGGATTCTCTATGCAGATCCTCTGTAATCTCCTCTTTCCCACTTTTCATTTGCAGGGGGAAATATCAGGCGAGTGCACCGCGGTTGCACTTCAGTTTGTGTAACAGTCACCAACTTGAGCATCGACTACATAAAGTATACTTATTGCTGCCAAACAGATTACTGTAATAAAAATAATATCTGGCAGCTTTACTAAGCTTAGCCTGATGTTCTGGAGCTTCTCTGTTCCTCTGTTTTCTGGCAATTTAATGTCTGCATCCTTCAGTCCTTTGGGTTTTTTTTTTTTTTTTTAAATATTCAAACGGTAACTTTTATTAAAAACAATGTGGGAATTTTATGGGATTTGGATAGAAAGGTTATTCCTGCTGCTTCGTTCCCTGATCAAACCTTTTAATAATGATTTTACAAGAGCTATTTATGCAATTATTATTTGCAGGTTTCGGTGTTAACTCCATAGTGCTCCCCTCCCCTCCAGTTCTCTTAGATTGTGTCCAAATCCTACATTTTGGTTCACTTTGATTGACAGTGGATGACATGGCATGACTAGGAGCTGAAGGCCTTTGTTGAACAGACAGCAATCATATCTCTGACTGTGCTTTCGTCTGACCATACTTAAATGTACAACACTGGGAACATTATTTCTGTATAAAGAGAGAACACTTGCAAAATAGAGTTTCCAAGAGGGGAAGAAAGCAAATGAGTGTGTTGAGTGGATTCTCATTTATTTCATAGAATCATAGAATTGTAGATTTGGACGGGACCCTGAGGATCATCTAGTAATCCAACCCCTTGCTATGCAGGAATATGCAGCCATCCCAAACAGGCATTGAACCTGCAACCTTGGTGTTATCAGCACCACACTCTAACCAGCTGAGCTATCCATTCTATTTTATGTGCTTAAGGTAAAGGTAAAGGTACCCCTGCCCGTACGGGCCAGTCTTGCCAGACTCTAGGGTTGTGCGCTCATCTCACTCTATAGGCCGGGAACCAGCGCTGTCCGCAGACACGTGGCCAGCGTGACAAGCTGCATCTGGCGAGCCAGCGCAGCACACGGAACGCCGTTTACCTTCCCGCTGGTAAGTGGTCCCTATTTATCTACTTGCACCCGGAGGTGCTTTCGAATTGCTAGGTTGGCAGGCGCTGGGACCGAACAACGGGAGAGCACCCCGCCGCGGGGATTCAAACTGCCGACCATGCAATCGGCAAGTCCTAGGCGCTGAGGTTTTACCCACAGCGCCACCTGCATCCCTATTTTATGTGCTTACTTACAGCATTTTCACCCTGCCATTTAGGCAAAAAGGCTCTCAGAAGGGATGACAAAAATAAACTCTAAAATAATCTGTGTTACAGGCCCCTTGGGCCCTTTCCCATCAAATCATACCCAAAGTGGATTATCGTGTTTTTAAAGTATATACAGGGTTGAATGTAAAGGCAAAATTGTGCTAAGTCAGAACAACCCTTGGATCCTCTCCTGCTGTCCAAGATCTCATGAGAGCCTCCAGAGATCTTGTGGTAGCCTCCAGAGCCCAGTAAGAGAACAGGCCTTCTCTGCAGTGGCTCCCCATCTGTGGAATGCTCGCCCCAGGGAAGTTTGCTTGGCACCTTCATTATACACCTTTAGGCACCAGGCAAAAACGTTCCTTTTTAACAAGGCCTTTTGTTGATTTGATTGACATCCAACACCCTTTTAGAATGTGGTTCTTTTTTTGGGGGGGGAGTGTTATTGGGTTATTGTTTCTATTTTGATTATGTATATTGTGGTTTTATAATTTGATTTTGTTCTGTGAAGCGCCCTGAGATCTCTGGGTATGGGATACTGCCGGGGAGATGGGGGCATCAGGCAGGCCCCCAGCTGGCTCCAGCCACCGGCCGGCAGCAGGGCGATCACCTTGGAACAGTATCAATCAGTGACACAAGCCTCAGATACGTTTAGAAGCTGTTCATACTCTATCAGCAGAGTGAATAAATCTTATCACAATGGAAGTGGCGGATAGAGTCATGTGTAAGCATATTTACAGCATTTATTCAGCATAGTTCAGGAACAAAGGAAAAAACATGTCTGCTTCCCTTTGTGTCCAGCTAAACAGCAAAGCAAAAGCAATATACAAAATGGAAGTTCCCAGCAGACTGTGCTGGAAATGTAAACAGGCATGTGACACACAATAGTCATGCCTGTACCCCTTTAAGGTGGAATGGAACTATATCCTAACATATAAATCCAATAAAAATAAATAAATAAGCAGACATCTTGGATTCGGAAGGCTTTGATAACAGGCACGGGTGGCACTCGTACCTGTGGTATGAAAAGGTGAAAGTGCATAGAGGCTTTCTAAATCATATTTTCAGAGGACCATTATTTCAAGCATGGGAAAGAAACAAAAATTTATTGGAAAGGAAGACACCCTGGTGGATTTCACCAGTAGAGGTGTTAACGGTTAAAAAAATTAATATGGAAGGAAAGAATGCCACGTATGAAGAACTTACAAGAAAAACGGACCAAGGTATAAAACTTAGACCATATGAAGAGATTAAAAGCTTACTTACCGGGTGGTTGCAATACCACCAGGTAAATGATTTGTTGAAAGAAGATAAAAAGAAATTAGGATTCGAAGATAAAAAATCTAAATTTAATGTGGAAGTTGTGGAAAGTAAGAACAAAACATTGTCAAGAATCTATGATATCTTATTAGAGTGGTATACAAAAGATGAGGAGGTGAAGGAGACCATGATTAAATGGGCTATAGATATTGGTCATAACATCGAATTTGAGAGATGGCAGGAATTGTGGAATGTTAATATGAAGTTCACGGCATGTACGGTATTAAAGGAAAACATCTGGAAAATGATATATAGGTGGTACCACACGCCAGTGAAGTTGGCTAAGATCTATAGGTTAAAGAACAAAAGATGTTGGAAATGTGGAAAGGTAGATGGTGATTTCTACCATATGTGGTGGCTATGCAGTAAAGTAAAAGGATTTTGGGAATCGATTTACAATGAACTTAAAAAAATCTTCAGATATACGTTTCCCAAAAAGCCTGAAGCTTTTCTGCTAGGAATGACGGGTAAAGAAATCAAAAAAGAGGATAAGGTACTATTCCTATATGCTACTACAGCCGCAAGAATCATGTTAGCGCAAAATTGGAAAACGGAGGTTATACCAAACATAAGCGATTGGCAGGTCAAATTGACAAACTATGCCGAGCTTGCTAGAATAACGGGAAGAATAAGAGATCAAGATGAACAGAAATTTCATGACAATTGGGTTAAATATGGGACGTACATTGGAATCAAATTATAAAAGACACTGGCGGGACTGGAACAACTTCAACAGTAATGGGTTATTTCTTAGAAGAGACAAAATACGTGTTGACAGAATCTATTAGATTCTTACCAAAGGAGGGGAGTCCAAGGCTCGGCAGAGCCTAGAATTATACTTAGGATTTATGGATTTGTTATATTATGTGCAATCTTTATGTTGGACTTTGTATATGTTCATATGTATATAGGTATAATATCAATAAAAATTTAATGAGCAAATAAATAAATAAATAAATAAATAAATAAATAAATAAATAAGCAAGCGTCTCCCGCCTCTTTTCTATTTATTTATTGATTGGCAATCCATGTAAAGCTGTGATTGCATGAGTCAAACCAGTGTAAGTTGCGATCCCACTGCAGTAATGCAATTCAATTAAACATATCAGAAAAGAAAAAACCAAATGATATAGTGGGGCCTTCAAAAGAGACAACAACAAGAAGTAGCCCATCAGCTGCAACAATGGCAAAATCCCTTTCCCTTGAAACAATTCGGGAGAGGGTTGCATCATTGCCCTTAAAAAAGGCACTGACATGATCATACCTCATTCTCCACACAGTGTGGGGATTTGGCGTTGCTATTTCAGTCTGCATCTAAAAGAAGAAGAAGAGTTTGGATTTGATATCCCGCTTTATCACTACCCGAAGGAGTCTCAAAGTGGCTAACAATCTCCTTTCCCTTCCTCCCCAACAACAAAGACTCTTTGAGGTGAGTGAGGCTGAGAGACTTCGAAGAAGTGTGACTAGCCCAAGATCACCCAGCAGCTGCATGTGGATGAGCGGGGAAGCGAACCCAGTTCACCAGATTACGAGTCCACCGCTCTTAACCACTACACCACACCTAGGCCCTGCAATGTGACACAACACTACAGCTGTATGCAGGATTGTTGACCTAGCAAAGGGCTATCTTTGTACTAATTGCCCCACCAATACTGCAACCCAGCAGAGAAGATGTCATTATTTAGTCAGCATTTCCGGATGTGTATTAATTATTTAATCAAATTTCTATACTGCCCTTTGTCTGAGGATCCCAGGGCACTTTAAAATATAAAAACACAGATTTTTATGGCTTCAGTGGGCGAACCGAACCTGCAACCCAGCTGCCTATGACCACTGATATTATCAATGCCTACCTGCCTATGTAGGCTCAGCATGATCTAAGGGGGAACATCAACTGCTGTGCTCCCATCGCCGTGTGCTGGGAGTGGGAGAAGAAGCTAGAGAACCTGTAGCCTGTTGGCACAGCTGATTCTGATCCTATTTTAAATGAGTTTGTGATGCTGATGTTGGCAGATAGGAAGTTAGCATTTCTTAACTACCCGAAGCCAAAGGGCTTCCTTACACAGGAAGAACGCTCGGTGCACTTTGTGAATACTTTAGATGACATGCTGCCAGGGAAAATAAAATTAAAGGACATTACTTCAGTAGATTTTATATTCTACAATGGATACTCTCTGCGAGTGATTGCCTCCTTCAAAGATCAAAACTTGGCTAAATATATATATAGATCAAGACATTTGCTGTTAAAGAAAAGGATAACGGTAACAAGATTCTTTGAAAACAGCACATGTTTGAAATTGTTTCCTGATGAGTTTACGACAGCTGAGATAAGATTTTCTTGTAAATCAAAGGTGGAGAGAGGACACTCAAAAGACAAACTGGAACATACTGAGCAAGGGTCCTTGAAACTAAGACAGGAGATGAGACTGCCTAATGAGGGGACGGATAACTTCTATCCAGAAGAAAAGGCATTAATAAATCAGTTTGGATTGTTGCCTTTCCTTGCCCAACCTGAGATCTTGAGAAGATTGGAGACCCTTAGAAATAAGCTAACAGAGATGAATGCTCAGGAAAAAGTAAGAGAGAAAGAACCGGCAACGGACCAATTAAAGAAAGAGAACCTCTCTGAAAAAGCCAAGACAGACCCCATGAAAGATTACTCTTATAATACCTCTGCAACTGCAGAGATAAACCTGTTAACAACAGATCTAACACAGTGCGCAAGGGACAAACTACCATCTAAGAAGGAAACCATCCTTATGGCAACCATGAAAGATTACCTTTATAATACCTCTGCAGCTGCAGAGATAAACCTGACAGCAACAGATCTAACACAGTGCGTAAGGGACAGCAACAATCTACCATCTAAGAAGGAAACCATCCCTATGACAACCACAACGCGCTCTTGGACCAGCATGAGATACCTGGATGAGGATGAACTTGGTACCAGTCAAATAGAACACCTCAAGGTTGATTCGCCAAAAAAAGGAATATTGATCACTAATGTTAGCACGCTGCACCCTTCAATTGATTCCATTGAGTACCTGGGCGACAATACATCTATGGACATTGCCAAAATGAATGAAATCCAACTAACAGATAAAAAGATAGGCCCAAAAAATCTTTTAAAGGCAAATTGACTAAGATCAATGTTTGGCAAGACAACGTGTAACCTTGCCTTGCTAACTTGGAATATTGCAGGTTGGCAAAAGAGGGTTTCTGACCAATCCTTTGCTAAATATATCCAGAGACATGACATTGTGTTCCTCCAGGAGACCTGGAGCACAAGTGAAGTGGAGCTAAATGGTTTTTCTGCGTTCTCCCTCCCAGGTCTTTTAAGTACTAGAGGGGGGCGAGTTAAAGGTGGGTTAGTTACCTTAATCTCAACAAGGCTAAGGGCCATATTTAAAGAACTAGACCCACTAGACCATCTGGCCACAGCTGTGCAAGTACAGTGGAGAACCCACAGCTTGCTGCTGATTAACGTATACCTACCCCCACAAAGAGAGAAAAGATTGATAAGAAACACTTGGGCTCAGTTAGAACAGTATCTTGACAAACTATCAAATCAATTTCCTGATGCCTCTGTAGTGGTGGCAGGCGACCTAAATGCCAGAACTGGACAATCTGATGAGGCTTTGTATGCCCATTTCCACGAAACAGTCCCCATTATAGAGGAAACCCACCCAATACCAGCTAGAGTCTCAAAGGATAAAGGCTGCAATTATGCCGGCTTATGCCTACTACGCTTGGTCAACAAGTTGGACTTGGTTATACTGAATGGCCGTACAGAGGGGGAGAAGGTCGGAGAATTCACATTTATATCTAACAATGGCGCCTCCACAATTGACTATATAATCGTGTCGTATGATCTTCAAAACAAAGTTCTGGAATGCAAAGTGGAGGAGCGCTTAGACAGTGACCATCTGCCATTAAGTGCACTCGTAGCTGCGGGGAAGGATTTATCCTGCGCTGAGAAAATCGAGCATTCGAGCCCTACAGCTCTGGAGCTTAGATATTCGCGTATCAGATGGACAGATGAACTGCATAAGGAAATTTCAAGCAGGCTATGCTCAAAGGAATTCCTCACTAAGAGAGAAAACCTTATAACTTCCTCTAGCCATGAACTAAAGATAAATTTATTTCAGGAGTTAATTTCACTCCTTCAAGATTCCCTGAAGGAAAAAAGGAACAGGCCAAGTAGGCAATCTTCAGTATATAAAAACTCCAAACCCTGGTTTGATCAAGAATGTCAGGACATGAAGCTAAACTTACTGAAAAAATACAAGAATTATAGATCTGCCAATTTACCCCAACTCCCCACGGGCTGGTTTGAAGATAAACGAAACTATAAAATTTTGATCAAAAACAAAAAACTCCTGGCACAGAAAAGAGAATGGAAATGCCTAATAGATGCATCCAGAGAGAGAGATTCGGCCACCTTCTGGAGACTGGTAGCAAATGGAGTGCGATCTACTTCCTCAGAAGTGGAGTTTACTATACCTGCAGGGACTTGGGAGGCATTTTTCCAATCTTTATATTCAGCTCTGCCTTTGACACAGCCACTAATACAGTGTGCGGCAGGTGATGAGTGGCCTCCGGTGTCGGTTGCGGAGATTAGGAGGCTTATTCAGGCACTCAAACATAGAAAAGCCCCGGGAGCAGATAATATTTCTCCTGAGCTTCTCAAAGCCAATATTGACTGGTGGGCCCCAGTCCTTGCCACCCTTTTCACCAGCATAGATCAAACAGCAATAATACCAGAGGACTGGGGATTGGCAATCATCGTTCCCATATTCAAGAAAGGCTGTAAACTTGATCCAGCCAATTACAGACCAATCAGTCTCTTAAGCATCATTAGCAAACTTTATGCAACTCACTTACGTGAAAAGTTTGCGGACTGGCTGGAACAGGAGCACATCCTAAAGGAAGCCCAGGCTGGTTTCAGGGCACATAGATCAACTCTAGACCAAGGACTGGTATTGCAACATCTAGTGGAGAAATACACCTCAAAGAAAGGAGGCTCTCTCTATGTAGCCTTCATAGATTTCAAATCAGCTTTCGATTCGATACCCCGGCATAGACTTTGGGAAAAATTAAATGCCACAAACATCGATAGACGTCTTTTGCTTCTTATCCGTAGACTACATGAAAATACTCGGATCCGTGTTAGATGTGATCGTTATGGGAACCTATCAAAGGAAATCCAAAGTTTCCATGGTGTCAAGCAAGGCTGTGTTCTTGCCCCCATTCTATTCAACTTTTATATAAACTCCTTAGTCGGAAAGATGGAGGAAGCAAGTACTCATTCCCCAAACCTAAACAATATACCAATACCAGTCCTTTTGTACGCAGATGATGCGGCACTTATTTCCTTCTCTTGTGTGGGTCTAAGAAAACTTCTACGAGCTCTTACAGAGTATTGCGAAGCTGAACACCTAATAATAAATTATACTAAATCAAAAATTATGGTGTTCCCCAAGAGAAAACTCCGACATAAATGGAAAATTAATAACCAACCTATTGAGCAAGTAACATCTTTTAGATATCTTGGAATAATTTTTGATGAGAAGGGATCTTGGTGCCATCAGATTAAGAATTCCATTGTCAATGCGCAAAGATCTTTTAGAGCTATCATAAGATTCTTTTACAGAAAAGGAGGTCAATATGTTCCTGCCGCCTCCCAGGTCTTTGTTGCAAAAATACTTCCACAACTGATGTATGGCACCCAGATATTTAATTGTCAAAAACTCAAGTCCCTGGAATCTGTACAAACTAAATTTTACCGCTCCCTACTAGGGTTACCTACCTGTGTCTCCAACACTGCCATTAGGCTGGAGGTAGGTCAACTCCCTATTAATGCCAGGATATGGATCCTGAAGATTCACTTCTGGCTAAAACTCATATTCTTCCCAGTGGGAGTGGCTCCATTGACTTTATTAGACCCGTTCCAGTCTAAATGGAGATTGTCGCTTTATGAAAAATTGAAGGGCCTGGGGCTTTCCCCACAAGAACTTATAGCCGCAGGTTTTGAAAAGGCTAAAATGATGGTGAGCCAGCGAATAGGAGATGTAGAGCTTCAGGACCATATGAGCAAGATAGATAAATATCCAGCTATCCAAGATTATGAAAAAGGGTTTAATTTAACCCCATATTTGCTGGATCTACAAATCGCAAAATATAGGCGGGCGTTTACCCTTACCAGATTTGATGTACTGCCATCTGCCTTACTAAAGGGCAGATACGAGGGCACACCCTATGCCGAACGAGTTTGCCCATGTGGTCTGAAGGAGGTGGAAACGGCTTCACATGTGTTGTTACACTGCGACCTTTACGGGGATATCAGGTCACTGTTTATCTCTCCTATCGTCCAGAAATTTCCAGGTCGATCTGAATCCCAGCGGCTGAAAATCCTACTAGGAGATAAAAACCCAGAAGTAACACTGAAAGTGGCCAAGTTTTCTGCGGCCGCGATCAAGCGGAGGGCATTAGTTGTAAAAAAGTAAAAGATCTGACTCTTGGACAAGCCCCCCCCCCTTTTTCTTTTTTTTTTTTTTTCTTTTTAAGTTTACACATATATGGTAGTGCATATATGAGTATATATGTGCGTGTGTGTGGGTGTGTGTGCATATGTGCATTGTTTTTATGTATAATTTTACAACTTTTAATTGACACCATCATTCCCTCGTAAACTACTGTTGTCTTTATGTTGGTTTTTTTTCTTCTGGTCTATGACCGTAATAAACTTATTCATTCAGTTTGTGATGGGACATTCCTGTGCTCATTCTTGGATTGCTGCTTCAGAGCTCTCCTGGAAATCCCATTAAGAGAGCTGCTGGAAGGAAGGTAGGCAAACTCCCGAGTGCATCAAGCACACACGTTGAACAGCACTGCGCTATCCCTTGCATGTTCCAACTCCGAGATCATCCCCAGGCTAGTTAAGGATTGACCGTCCCAGGAGGTAATTAGTCAGCTGGATTTGCTAAACGTGACCCACAATCCTGTGTTTATTTTGTTTTACTCTCTGTCTTATTTTTCAATTGATGGAGATCATCATCTGAAGGGAGGGAGATTCAGGGCAGCCAGGTGGAAGCACTTATTCACAGGGTGTGTTTTTGCTTCCACGTGAAGCAGTGATAACCTCCATCTAAGCTGGTGGCCAAGGCTTTAAATGGATGCTAGTTGTGATGGCTATAAGATGCAGGCAGCATGTCCTTGAGGGCAATCACCTCTCTTGCTTGTGGGCTTCCTGGAGGTATCATTCTGGCCACTGTGCGAAGCAGGAGCCCGGACTAGACAGACCTTCAATATGATCCAACAAAGGCTTTCCTTCTGTTCTCATAAACCAACTAGGAAGACCTTACTCATCATTTAAAACAACGGCAAGCAATGTCAGCAACCCAACAGGTGAAGATGAACAAGTTTCTGGTTGGGGAGCTATGGATGTTTCTCAGCTTTTCCACTGGTAAGTTGAAAACTGGAAAGTGTTTCTGGTCTTGGAGCAAGATCATAACATCTTGTAAATCCCGTGTTAGGCTTAACTAAAAATTTGTGTTTCCCGCTTCTGCTATATAAGCGTAAGGTTGACTTTTCTTTTTTCAATAGGGGCTCTTTGCTCCCTACCCGCCACTAACAACATCCACATGCATTCCACCAATGACATGCATATGTAATGGGATGGAAGAATCTGTCAGTTACAGGAACCATCCACACTCAAGCAGTACCATCCCACTTTAAATAGCCATGGCTTCCGCCCAAAGAATCTTGGGAACTGTAGTGTCTGAGAGGTGTTAGGAGGCTCAAATTCTTCTCAGAGCTACACTTCCCAGACAATCCCAATTGGAGTCTGTTGGGTTAGGAAGCACTGTACATTTTTTGAAGGGCCTTGGCATTCTTCCCCATTACCTATCTCAGGTTTGAACTTGGGTCTCATACTTCACTCTACCAAATGGCGCTTAAAAAAAATAATCTCCCTGTTACAAACAGATTTCAACAACAAAAAGTGTACGATAAGCCCTCTGTGTTGATTTCTTGTCTCTCCATTTTTCTCTTCTCTCTCCTATTTCTGTTCCTCTCACTCTTTTGCCTGAAGGAGTGTCTTCAGCCCGGACACTGAGGTCCAGCTCCGAGGGCCTTCTGGCAGTTCCCTCACTGTGAGAAGCAAAGTTACAGAGAACTAGGCAGAGGGCCTTCTCATTAGTGGCCCCCACCCTGTGGAACGCCCTCCCACCAGATGTCAAAGAAATAAACAACTACCTGACTTTTAGAAGACATCTGAAGACAATCCAGTTTAGGGAAGCTTTTAATATTCATGGATTATTGTATTTTAATATTTTGCTGGAAGCTGCCCAGAGTGGCTGGGGAAACCCAGCCAGATGGGTGGGGTATAAATAATAAATTATTATTATTATTATTATTATTATTATTATTATTATTATTATTATTTATTTGCAGCAAATGCCATGTGGTGCTATTCTTGTGACAAGCCAATCCCAACGCTGCCTTGTCCCGAGGGAGAAGAAATGTGCTGGGCTGCGCAGGGAGCGGCATGCTTCACAAGCAACGTTTACATTGGTAAGACTGCAAGGAAAAGCACGGCTGGGTTGACTTAGCAGGGAAAGGAGACAATGTTCAGCCTGAGGGATCCAGCCGCTAGTAGGGCCAGAGGCAAAAGTGGGCAGTACCACAAATGTGATTCATACATTTTGTGCCACAAAAAAGCTGAAGGCATCTACATGCATCTCTATCAGGGCAAAGAAGCAGCACTGTGACAATCCAAGGACATACAGTATTCTGGCCAGCCAAAAGTACTTATGGGGTGGTGGTTGAGCAGGACTAGCAAGGGGTGTGGCCTGGGGAGAGGGGGTGTGGCTTAGGGGAGCCTCTAGCCCTGAGGTTCCCCACCCCTGCCTTCCCATGAGGGTGCTTCCAAATGGGTCTCAGTGAAAATACCTTTGCTCTCAGCAAGCCTCCCTTGTGGTTCTGAAGGATTCACAAAAGCTGGTTATGTCCCAGAAGTTCTCTCCACCTCTAGAGAAGTCTGAGCGAAACCAACATTTGACTGATTTGAATACCAAGGAGGGGGATTCCAGTTTGTAGCACCTTTCCGTGCAATCCTATACATGCATGAACAGAAGTAATTCTCGCTGAGGTTCATAGGACTTACTCCTATGTGAGTGGGTGTAGGATTACAGCTTTTGCCTCCTCTTTTGGCTGTATTGACATTATGAAACCTAAGTGGTTTAACAATCAATTCCCTCCCTCAAGAGTAGAGATACATTTTCTCCCCAGCATCAAAGCTCAAGTACACCCTATATCCACATTAGTTTACCGGGTTGTTGTTTTTTAAAAGACCTCGCAAAAGTGTGTTGCATTTCAATATGCCAGCAATTACTCCTAAAACAATGCATTTTTTGCACATTGCTGTCAACAATATATGCCTGTTTCAGGCATGCTTCTCTGCAAGATATACCTTTTTGTACACGTTCCCCACCCCACCCCTGAGAATGGCAACACAACATTCAGAAAAGTGCAAATTTTGAAGGATAGCTAGGTTTCAGGTCACATATTGTTTCAGGAAGTGGAAACTGATATGATTTTCTCACCATCCCTACCCAAGGTACACTGAAAACTGGAGCTAGCAGATTTCTCTTTTCCTCAGGATTCTTCTTGGATAATGATCAGGGCCAACCCTACCATTAGGCAGTGAAGTGCTCACCTCAGGCCATAGATGCTAGAAGACAAAGCAATAACCTTACACTCCTGCCCCGTATCACTTAAGCAAACATAAGTCAGCTGGAACATAGGAAGCTTCCTCATGCTGAAGTCAGACCATTGGCTCAGTATTGTCTACACCAGCCTTTCTCAACCTTGGGTTCCCAGATGTTGTTGGACTACAATGCCCATCATCCCTGACCATTGGTCTTGCTAGCTAGGAATGATGGGAGTTGTAGTCCATCAACATCTGGGGTCCCACAGTTGGGAAAGGCTCCACTTCACAGATTGTCAGTGGCCACACAGTAGGTCTAATGGGAGCCTCAAATGTTTATGCACTGAGCTCTTCTATCCAAGAGGGAACCTCTTCAGAGTAGACCCCCTTTCAGATCCATGCTGAACTGTGGCCACCAGAGAGACCTGATGGGCAGTCAGGTCAGAACAGAGAAGGCATGCTTAGAAAGTATCTTATTGCTCTCCCCCCTCATGCACGTTAATTGAACCTGTTTGTGTTGTGTGTGGACATCTTCTGAAAAGGGATTTGGTCACTCAAAAGTGTAACTGGATGCTCAGAGAGAAAGGATGGAAGTTCAGGAATCCTCTAAATTGAGAATCATTACATCTAAGTATGTTGTGTCCCTTCCCCTTCATTCTGTAAACTGATATAGACCACAAAGGCTCTTGGGATATATCCCAACTTTCTTGAAAACTTCTTCAGATATTTTCCCTCTTCCATTTTTGTTCAAATTCCTGCTCAATTTTAATCATCTGTGAGCTTGTGTCAATGAAAATTCCAGCACAGAACTAGAGCTCATTCTGTTGAGGTACCTGCTAAAATACAAAGTTCTGCTAAATGAGATCTCAGGCTATAAAGAAAGATCAGCAGCTAATAAAGATGGCCCCTTATATCACACAAGGTCCCTTATGTTCTCTCTCTTTTGGTTTCCAGGAAACAGCATGGTCATTTCTGAAGTTGGTTGCATCCAGAATTGTCAAAATTCCAAATCAGAGGATCTTTTCATGTGGAATGAGTTCATTTGCTGTCACAGTGAATATTGCAATAAATAGGCTAGCGTAGCTTAGAGCAGCCACAACCTCAGTGTCAAGACATTAGAAGCAACGTGCTCTTGTCACTCAGGTTTTCCCCTTCTCCCACCTTGTTGCTCTTCTGAGAAATTGGAGGACAGATTTCAGCACGGCCCCCTTTCCCAATCTGCAGCTGCCACCATCAGCCATAATGCTAATTTCTTCCCTTCTTCCATGTGCTGTGCTAACAGAACCAGAGAGGTCTTTGGAGTCAGGTGAGAGTCTATGAAGGAAGCTTTCCAGTTTTCCTCCCACTGATACTCTGTCTGGATAATCTCCCCATATGGTTCCTTCTGTGCGTGAGCAAGAGTAGCTGGCCTTTTTAGAAATCGATTGCTCTTCTTTTATTTTGGCTCCTTGCTCCCCACCCTATCCCAGGAAGGGTGCTTTCAAGGCAGATAACTAGCTGCTACTATAAAACTGCCCTGTCCTTCTGGCCCCATCAACCTTTCAACTTATTCTAGGATGCTGAGATCAGACTTCAAGGTCCAGCCCTTGAGATGGTTCCAGTGGCTATACAGTACAGTTGTACCTCAGAAGAAGAAGAAGAAGAAGAGTTTGGATTTGATCAGTGGCATAGCGTGGGTTGTCAGCACCTGGGGCAAGGCAAGTAATTTGCACCCCCTAACCTGTGGATTTGCGCCCCCTAACCCATGGATTTGCCCTAACCCCCAGATGTTGCGCCCGGCACGGCCGGCCCCCCCTGCACCCCCCACACTACGCCACTGGATTTGATATCCCGCTTTATCACTACCCTAAGGAGTCTCAAAGTGGCTAACATTCTCCTTTCCCTTCCTCCCCCACAACAAACACTCTGTGAGGTGAGTGGGGCTGAGAGACTTCAGAGAAGTGTGACTAGCCCAAGGTCACCCAGCAGCTGCATGTGGAGGAGCGGAGACGCGAACCTGGTTCACCAGATTACGAGTCTACCTCTCTTAACCACTACACCACACTGGCTCTCAAGTCGAAGGGAATCCATTCTGGAAGTCCGTTCGACTTCCAAAATCTTCGGAAACCAAAGCGCGGCTTCCAATTGGCTGCAGGAGCCAAAACGTTCGACTCACAAGGCATTTGACTCGCAAGGTAGGAATGTCTGTTGTCATCCATATGTAGAAAAGTACTTGGGGTAGGCGGGAGTTCAGCAGAAATGAAAACTTGCAGGGAGTGTTTTGCCCGCCTGATCCTCTTTGAATTGCATTTATTTGACTGGATTAATAGCTCCAAAGGCTGTTCTGTATTAAAGCACAGGAAACACTGAGCAGAAAGATACAACTGGCAGCGTGTCATTTGAAACTTCCGTAACTTGCTTCTGTCTCTGGCAAGAAATGGCTTTGATTAAAACCAACCAAACTTCATCTGAACCACCAAAAGTGTGCTGTGTGTGTTCCTTCATTAACTAACGAATACAGGAAACTAATATAAGCAAACCTGAGCATTCTTTGGAATGAAAGTCAATGGAGTCTGTGGTATCTTTAGGATATATGATTTTATATACACATAGATACAACCTGAGTAGACGATGAAGGGTCTCCCAGCCTTAACATCACAACAGATCCGGCTTCCCCATTAGGTTTCCATGGAAGCTCCAAGTCTAGCCCAGAGCAAGATACATCCCTGTGCCCAGCTTCCAGCATCTCAATGCACAACTCTCACTTAGCCCTTGTTGGCCTATTGTTCTCCATCCTAGGATGACATGGCATCCAGCCAGGTGTGGCAGGAAAAGGCCCACCCATTTGTCTCTATGGCAAGAGAGCTCACTCTTTTAAGATGCAAATGGTGGGCATTTAACTCGCCCACACTTGTGCTTGTCCTGCTACTTTCCTCTGGGAAAGCCCACTGTTTGCTGCTGAATGTGAAAAGAATGTAAACCAGGGTGTGTGTTGTCCCCTGATTCTGTGATCAACAGTTGATTTTCTTAGGGAAAGTGGTGGGACAAATGGAAAAGATGCTCAGTCCTGTGCCCAGAAAGTGTTGGATGAACTGTAAACCTCTTGGACCAGTGCTTTCTAGGAATGGGACAAGCAGATGTGTGGGTGTCTAAGGCAGAGGTTTTCAATCTTTCCTTCTGTGGCTCCCCTGTGGGAGTTATATCACCTCTTGTCTGCAGAGCTGCCAGCCCCTCGCCCCTTTTTGGACACCCTCCCTTGTGGAGTGTTCCCTCAGGCTCCTGTCCTTTCCCCTCTCCTTGGGAGTCCTCTGGGCAGCTGCTGCCACCTCCCCTGGTCTCTGAGCTGCCACCCCCCTGCCCCAAAGTGAGATGCCTCCTCACACTGCCTAACAGGGGCCCGGGAAGAGGATGCCCCCAGCCTTAGTGGCCCAATGGAAACTGGGCCAAGGTGAATGTGAGGCCAGCACCTTGGGAGGCAGCAATGGGCACTGCTGGGCCTGCTTGATGGAAAGGCTTCCCTTTGGTGCAAGGCACTCGGCTCCCAGGTAGGCATTGCACACAGCAAGCCCAAGAAACACAAGCATGGTGCCTGCCTGGTCTCCCACTTGTCTGGACTTTCCCAACAGCAAGGGCTGGTGGACTGACTGGCTGGGCCCCCTCACCCACTTGCTTGCTTACCCAGAGGGCACCTCAGGTCCTGGCAACCAGTACCCCCTGGCTAGCCCCAGAAGAACCATTTGCCTGGGGAGCTTGTAGCTAGGGCTGCCTCAAGAAACAACCATGCAAGCCTTTGGGAGGCAGAGACATGACAGAGCATCAGAGGACGAAGGGAAGGAATGAGGGACTGAGGCCAGGGTTGCCCATGGCACTCCTGACCATCATTCAAGGCACCCCAGGGTGCCACGGCACACTGGTTCAAAACCATTGGTCTAAGGTCATTCTCTTGAGAAAGGAACTTGCCTGACTGGTTCAGCCATCTTCTTCCTATAGCTTTTAGCTTCCCACACACAGGCTCACAGGTTTTGAAGGGACCCAGGGCAACATCTGGATTGCTCCCCACAAACTCATAACAATATATGATTCCCCCCTCTCCCCAAGGGCTTCAGGGCAGTTTTAATGGTCTCTCCTCTCACTTCATCTTCACAACAAGCCCAGCAAAACTGAATGCAAAGGTGAGGGAGGAACAGTGACTTATTCTAGACTTTAGCTTCACTATGGAGGCTCACTCCAGATGTCACCTGGGGGATTCCTCATGGACCTGTGATAAGGAAAACAGGAAGATGCCTTATCCCAAGTCAGAACACTGGTCCATATAGCTCCATCTGCACTGAATGTTGGTGGCTCTTCAAAGTTTCAGATGGGGGACATTCCCAGTTCTACATGGAGGTTCCAGCGAATTCAGCCTGGGATGTTCTACATGCAAAACAGATGCTCTATCATGAATATATAGTTCACTGAACTGCAGGAATTTTCACCCCTCTGCTCCTAAAACTATTTGGGGGGGTTGGGAGTACCATTTTGGAAGTAATGGTGCACAAGTTGCCTCCCTCTTGCTGGAGTTGGGTTCTTGCGCCCATAAGAGACACCATTCGACCACCTGCATTTTCAGAAAAGTGGCCTTGGTGGGCGAACTTCAGTCCATGATGTTCTTCTGCTCCTGGGCATTGATGTTATCATTTTCTGCATTCTTGTGTACTAGGCTCAGCATGATCTGTGGGGTGACATTATGCTATGTGCCCATCACACTGCGCTTGGAGTGGGAGGAGGAAGTTGAGAACAGCTAATTCTCATTCTAGCATATTTCAAATCAGTGGTACATTTCCACACTCTGGGTTTGCTGCTTTAGATCTTTCCAGAGATTCAGTAAGAGGGTGCTGAAAAAGAAGGCATAGTGGACACAGGAGAAATCTGCAGTTGCTCATCCTCACAGCTTGGAGGATGTACACTGCACTGCCAGCCTGAATATCATCCTCAGCCCAGTTGAGGATTGACTGCCCCACAGACTGTTTAAAGGAGATGTTTGCTAAGCTTCTTCCATTATCACATTTCTGTTTGTTCCCCAGTTCACAGAGGCCACCATCTGAACCAACTGGTAGGATTTCCTCAACACTGAAGATGAAAAAGCTTCCAGCTTTTGGGATATGGATGCTTCTTTGCTTTTGTACTGGTAAGTCTCTAAAGGACAACCAGAAGAGCAAAAAAATTTTCAAATCTCAAGCTACACCCTTGACATTTTGTAAACCAGCAATGACATTTTTCACATGCAAAAGTTGAAACGATTTTGCATACCCCACATTGCTGATGCAAATGGTAAGCAGAGATTTATTTGTTTGTTTTTCAGCATGGTATTTGACTTCTGGCCTCCATTAATGAGATACACAAAGATTCGAAAGCGCTTCTGGTTTATGTCTGTAGACCAGTTTATATGAACAGCAGGATCGTGTGCTTCCCTGTTCTCTGCTTAGTTGTTGAAATTGAGGCTGTAGGTATATGGTGGCGGCGGGAGGGTTTACGGCTGGGGGCTCACCGAGATTGACTTTGTTCCTCTTGTTTCCTTCCCTCTTATTCTCACCTTCTGGGTTAAATACCGTATTTTTTGCACCATAACACTCACTTTTTTCCTCCTAGAAAGTAAGGGGAAATGTCTGTGCGTGTTATGGAGCGAATGAATGCCTGCGGGTGGCGGGGGGGAATCTGCTGCAGTCGTGAGCAGAGGATCCATGGTTCCCCTTCCTTCCCTCCTCCGTGGTTACAAAGCATGGATCCACATGGATCCTCAGGATTTTTGCATTGGGCTACTCCAAACTCACTGTCAGATCACATGTCTGTGGCCACAGCATGAACCACAAAAATCATATATCCACTATTTCGTTTAGAATTTTTTTTTTCTTGTTTTCCTCCTCTAAAAACTACGTGCGTGTTATGGTCTGGTGCGTGTTATAGAGCGAAAAATACGGTAACTCCTAGCTTTCATTCCCTCCCTGCATCTTATTCACTTGCCAGCTAGTTGTTCCTCCTCCTTACTTTAAGGAAGTTGGGGGCAGTGGGAGGGGCACTGCACATGATGTTGGGGCCCTGGAATTTTTCATCTTCATCCATCACAGTTTTGAACCCAGCTCCCCTACTTCACTCTACCCAATAGCACTTGCTGGTATGGTGGTATGTGTGTTTTGCTTTCCTGTTACAAACAGATTTGAACAAAACACCACGAAACCCTCCTGAATGATAAGCCAAGCCCTCTGCATTGATTCTTCTCTCTCCCTCTTCTGCCCCTCCCCATTTCTGTTCCACTCACTCTTCTGCAGCAAATTCCTTTTGGTGTTACTATTGCGAAAAAAAGCTTCCAGCGACCGCTTGTCCTCCAGAAGCAGAATTTTGTTGGGCCGGGATGGGAGCATCATGTTCCATAACGAACACTTATGTCAGTAAGTATGCGAGTGAGTTGGACTGACTCAGCAGGCTGAGGGATCCATTCCCTCAGGAGTAATGCTTGGGAGTGGAGCTGTGTGCCAGCTGTAAGACCAGAGGCAAAAAGTAGGTAGGACATCAAATGAGAATCTGATCACTTAGCCACACAAAAGCCAAAGGTTTCTACACCTCCATAGCTCTCTCTGTCTGCACAAACAGGAAACATTCTCACATTCCAAGGACACATTCTGGCCATCCGGGAGAACTTGAGAAGGCTGTGGAGCAGTGGAGCGTGTGGTCTGAGGAGCAGGGGCCAGAGAGAGGTCATTCCCCACCAATGCACTATAGCAGAGATGATTCCAGGTTGGCCTTGGTGAAAATGCCCTTACTCTGAGCAGCTCCACCGATTCTGAAGGATGTATAGTAGCAGGTCATGCCTCAGACGTTATCTCCACCTTCAGAGGGTTTGTTTTCACAGGCTGTACAATGTTCTCCCTGATGAAATGCAAGGGCATCCACCCGTATTGGCATTCTGCTAGCTCTTGAAGATGCCGAGCTGTGTCTCTTCCCCAGGAGACTGTGCCAGTACTGATGGCCTTCAAGCAGCTTTCCCTTTCAATGTAACACTGCCCTAAAATGATTGTTTTTCACGTATGGATGAATGGTGCCTCTTCACTTATAAAGGAGGAAGGAAAGCCCATTTGAATTGGGCCCTACATCTGCTCCTTGCTCTTGGCGAAGCCACCCAACCTGTTTCTACCTGCTTGACCTCACCCTAGGTACTATACCTGCTCAGAAGATCCAACTCACATGGTCAATGAATGCATGTGGAGGCAATGGGAATGTACCCTTTAGCCATGGCGCATCAGCATCAGTGCACCCACAGGCCATGGCCCCCTAGTGGCCATGCAGTAGGTTCTTCTATGCAAGGGGGAACCCTTTCAGAGTAGGTCCTCCTTCAGATTAATGCTGGATTGTGGCCACCAGTGAGGCATGGCCAGTAGTCAAAACAGAGAAGGCATGCTTAGCAAGTGTTACCTTTCTCCCCTATCTTCATGCACATTAATTGAACTTGTTTGTGTGTGCTGGCATCTACTGAATAGCGATTTGGTCACCCAAAAGTGTGACCTGATGCTCAGAGTGGATGGAATTTTGGGAACCCCCCAAATTGGGACTATATTCATCTATCTATTTTGTGTCCTCTCCCCATTCTTCATTCTGTAAGACTCATGGGGTGGGGACACATCTACTGTACTTCCTTGATAATGGGGACTTCTCAGAAATTTACCCTTTCCCATTTTTGTAAAAAAATTTCATTATTTGTGAGCTTGTTTCATTGAGCAAAGAAACAGTATTCATTTTGTTGAGGAAGCCTATAAGGCCCCTGTGACTGAGCATAGATACAAAATATAGTTTGCTCATTGACATTTGAGATCTCAGGGTATCAATAATAATAATAATAATAATAATAATAATAATAATAATAATAATAATAATAATAATAAATTTATTATTTATACCCCGCCCATCTGGCTGGGTTTCCCCAGCCACTCTGGGCGGCTTCCAACTAAATATTAAAAACAATACAGCATTAGACATTAAAAACTTCCCTAAAGAGGGCTGCCTTCAGTTGTCTTTTAAAAGTAAAATAGTTATTTATTGCCTTGACATCTGCTGGGAGGGCGTTCCACAGGGCGGGTGCCACTACCGAGAAGGCCCTCTGCCTGGTTCCCTGTAACCTTACTTCTCGCAATGATGGAACCACCAGAAGGCCCTCAGCGCTGGATCTCAGTGTCCGGGCTGAACGATGGGGGTGGAGACGCTCCTTCAGGTATACAGGACCAAGGCCGTTTAAGCCTCAAGAGAGATCAGTGATAACAGAGCAGAGGGTAACGAGTGTTTCATGCATTGTACAAGGTCTCTTACATTCTCTCTCTTTTGGCTTCTAGGGAATACAAAGATTGGTTCTGTGGCGGGTTGTATCCAGGACTGTAGGAATTCACATTCAGTGACACATGGTTTAATACTGGAGGAGGTCATATGCTGCCCCACTGAGTACTGCAATTCCTAAGCTTGCATAGGGCAGAAAAAGCCTCAACATCAAGATGCTTGGTACTCTTTTGATAAATTGGAGGACACATTTCAGCACAGCGATGTTCTTTCCCGTCCTATCTTGTCTCTCTGCAAGCACAGTCTGCAGCTGCCATCATCAGCCATCATGCATGTCTCCTTCCACATGCTTTGCTGTCAAGAACCAAACAGATATTGGGGGTCAAGTCACACACACGTGCACACACACACACACACACACACACACACACACACACACCTTATTGGTCTTGGATCCTGTTCTAGGGACTAGTTTTTAAGGTCCAGTTCTTGAGATGCCTTCAGGGCCAACATCTTACCCTCCATTTGTGGCCAAGGCCTTCAGGACTGGAAGCTGAGAAGAAAGGACAGCTTTGTGTGGTGGGGAGGGATTGTGCAACCCCTCTACTGCCCCTCTTTGAAATTGAATTCATTTGACTAAATTTATTGCTTCAGAGGGGACTTTGTACATACTTTAAAATAAATAAATACAGAAAACATTGTGGGGAAAGATACACCTGACTGCGTGTCATGCGAAGTTTCCATTAACTTGCTTACTTCTCTGGAAATAAATTGCTTTGATTAAAACCAATCAAACTTTTCTGAAGCACCAAAACTTTGTACGGGTATCTTTCTGTGTGAATAATTTCATAAAGTTCCTATCAGTTTATCCTCACAACAATTTCAAGGACTAGCTAGACAGCTTGAGCAGGGGGAGAAATCCGGGGCGGCGGGGGGGGGGGGGGAGACATGCAACTCAATTCTGTTAGAAAATACAATAATTACAAAGCTCATCTACAATATTATTCCCCCAGTAAGGTTTGGACCACAAAAGGGGATAACTTCCCAGTTCTCTGCAGCCTATATTATAGGGCTGGATCAACTATTTCAGCCTAGAGTTTGTTTGTTTTGTCAACCGTGGATGAGTGTTGGTGCTCCATACAGTTAGTGGGGAGATGAAAGTTCGAGCAAGGTGAACATCTCTGGAATTTTGGAAGGTACTTACTTTATATCCCTGACCAATCACTGAGCTCTTTGTGAGAGGCTCTCCTAGTGGTTCCCCCATGACTTGGATGCACAGCTTGCATCCACCAGGAGTCTTCCTTTATTGGAAGTTTTTAAGCAGAGGTCAGTTAGTCATCTATCATGGATACTTTAGTTGAGATTCCTGCACTGCTGCGGGTCACCCTTGTGGTCCCTTCCAACTCTACAATTCTATGGTTCTGTGTGTTCAGAACTGTGGAACTCCCTTGTGGCTGAGATCAGACAGACTCTCTCCATGCTGAACTTCAGGCGCTTGATGAAGACCTTTCTATTTTGGCGGTCATTTTAAGTCAGTTGTACTATGCCTATTTATTGATTTTCTGTTTTTACCTGGGGTTTTGGTTTGCTTTCAACACCGTATTATCTTAACTGATGGATCATTGCATCAAATGTTGTGTAAACCTTTCTGCAACCACCTTTGATGAAAAGCCCCATTTGCTCAGCAGATACCTATCTACCTCTTGGAGAGGCGGCTTAGCTTGTTTAAAAAATTAGAGAATAAAGGAAAGGGGAGAGAGAGCCACATTTGCCATCTCATAAAATTGAATGCACCCCCACCTGATATTCTCCTGCTTCATGGAAACCACCAGTCATGAAAGGAGAGGGAGGAACGTTGACTGGCTCTCCATTTACCCTAATATGCAATTATGTATCGGTGTAAGTTTGGGGGAGTTTAGTCTAACTGTCCTTTCAAGGATCCCTCATTGGGAACACAGGAAGCAGCTTTCTACTGAGTCAGAACATTGGTCCACCTAGCTCAGAACTGTCTGCCCTGATTGACAGTGGCTCTCCAGAGTGTCAGATGGCAGGCACTCCCAGTTCCACCTGGACATGTTAAAGACTGAAGGTAGGACTTTCTGAATGCAAAGCATGTGCTCTACTACTGACATACAGTTCACTGAACTACAGCAACGTCAAGCATTTATTTCACCTGCCCCAGAACCAGGGGCAACCCCCAAACCAGCTAGGGAGGACAGCTTGCTGCAATTTTTAGCATCTCTTGGGGAGGTGAACATGGCTGTTGTCAAACCAGCATCTGTTCAGGGCTGCGCCAAGTCGTCCGGTGACTTACTGTAACAACTTCACGGTGAATTGCTCTTGACAAAAAAAAAAATGCCCTATTGAATGACAATACCTAGCTAATGGCAATAAATAAGTTGGCAGCAAGGGGCTTAACCTGACCAAAGGCATTGCAGTCACATTGCAAATGCACATGAGCTTATGGTTCCAGCAAAGGGATCTATTTTGGGGGGTTAAGTAAAGGTGCACAAGTTGCCTCTCTCCTGTTGAAGTTGGGTTCTTGTGCTCACAAGAGACACCATTCGACCACCTGTGCTTTCAGAAAAGTGGCCTTGGAGGGCAAACTCCGGTCCATGATGTTCTTCTGCTCCTGGGCATTGATGTTATCATTTTCTGCATTCTTGTGTACTAGGCTCAGCATGATCTGTGGGTTGACATTATGCTGTGTGCCCATTACACTGTTCTTGGTGGGGGAGGAGGAAGCTGAGAACAAGGAGTTTGTTAGCACACCTAATTCTTATTCCAGCTTATTTCAAATCAGTGGTACATTTCCGCACTCTTGGTTTAGAGCTTTTCCAGAGATTCAGTAAGAGGGTGCTTAAAAAGAAGGCATAGTGGACACAGGAGAACTCTGCAGTTCATCAGCCTCACAGCTTGGAGGATGCACAGTGCACTGCCTGAATATCATCCTCAGCCCAGTTGAGGACTGATTGCCCCACAAACTGCTTAGTGGAGGGTTTTTTGTTTGTTTGTTTCACTAAGCTTCCTCTGCTATCCTATTTGTGTGTGTCCCCTGTCCCAAGTTTACAGGGGCCATTCACATGACCCAGCTAGTAGGACTTCCTCAACACTGAAAACAGCTGAAGATGAAATTGCTTCCATCTTCTGGGATATGGATTCTTCTCTGCTTTTGCACTGGTAAGTCCCTAAAGGAAAACTGAGCTGAAAGAGCTTCAAATCTCAAGTCAAGCTTTTCACATTTTGTAAATCAGTAAGAGCTACTGCATTTTTCACATGCAAGAGTTTTTGCATATTGCTAATAAAACACTTTAAAATATTTTTTAATTAAAAATATTTCTTTAAATTAAAAAATGTTTTTGATTTCTGACTTCTGTTAATGCACATGCATGCACAAAATAGCATGCAGCAACCCTAAAGCCTGTTTAGTGTCAAGTGTGAAGATAGACAAAAAAAAATCTACCCTTCAAAATTGGTACTTCTCTGTGGACTGGTTTTTTGTTTTTTGTTTTACAATCAGCCATCTTCAAATATCTTAGTCCATGTCACATGCAAGAGGGAGCATGCTTGTTTTCTCTTGCTGTCGAGGGTAGGACTCGAAGCAATAGCTTCAAGTTACAAGAGATTCCAACTAAACATTTGGAAAAAACTTTCTGACAGTAAGAGCTGTTCGGCACTGGAAGGGACTCCCTTGGGATGTTGTGGACTCTTCTTCCTTGGAGGTTTTTAAGCAGAGGTTGGATTGCCATTTATCATGGATGCTTTAGCTGAGATTCCTGCATTGCAGGGGGTTGGACTAGATGACCCTTGGGTCCCTTCCAACTCTAAGATTCTAGGATTTTATGGGGTTATTTATTCTGCTGCTCTCAGAGGTAACTGTCTGGGAAAGATATGGCTAGCTGATGTAAAAACTGGGACCTGCCAGACGATTTTTTTCATATAATTCTTTCTGAGCATGATGGAATATCTGTTTCTCCTAGTGAGACTTGCTCTACTGTAATCAAAGAATGAAGTAGCAAGCAGTTTCACACACAAACCACACCAGCTTGGGGATGGCTGTTATGGAAATTTAAAAAGGAAATTGGGAAAATATTACCAGCAGAGGTAGCAGTGTAGCCCTCAAACCAAGTCATGCTCACTTTTATTTTTTAAATTTATATTTCTGCATGCACTTTTAAGGATTTCTTCTTTAAAACCCACACAGAAACTGGGACAGAATAGGCTTAGTCCTTTCTCCAGGCAGAACTGGGGTGGACTGGACAGGACAGGTCCACAGACACCTAGTTTTGACTCTTGGTGAATTGTCAAAAAAATACAATAATGGCATGATACACGCTTGGCGGGGTGTGTGTGTCATTCCACAATCTGGGAATTGTATTATGGGGAGATTTTGGCCAACTAAACTTCCCTTCCTCATGGACAACAGACTTGCTGAAACCCCCCCCCCCACATACCTCACATATTGAATTAACATTTCTTGCTCCCCAGGAGTATTTGCATTAAAAGTAAAATATAATTTGATCCTGAATGAGTCTGCTAGTTTAAAATATTCTCCTACATGAGACCTATATTACTCCCATGTATCTATTTTTTAAAATTGAATATCTATATCTATCTATCTATCTATCTATATCTATCTATCATCATCATTATCTATCTATCTATCTATCTATCTATCTATCTATCATCTATCATCTATCTATCTATGAACTAGAAGCGTTTGTAAAGCAAATTTGCATTTAGGCCAATGTAAGTTCCTATTACAAATTCTTCCCCCTTCTTTCTTCTCCTCTTCTACAGCAAATGCCACCTGGTGTTTCCAATGTAGAAAGCCACGAAAAACTGGGCATTGTCCAGCAAAAAAGGAATTGTGCTGGGCTGGTGGTGAAGCAGCCTGCTATACATTAAACCTATATATTTGTAAGTGGACGAAGAATCATATATTTGGGTTCAATGCAGTGGAGGGTCTTCCAGATTGACCTTACAGTTCTAAAAACACTGTGGCTGCTTCCAGGCTGCAAATATTTTGCATGTCAGATGCAGTTGCCTACCAGTGAATTTAGGTAACACAGTTAAAGTGGATTTGATACTCTTGTGTAGAGATGGGGAATGTTTTTCAACTGGAAGGCCATGTTCCCATCTGGGCCACGCCCAGTGGCAAAAGTAGGCAGAGCAACAAATGCAAATTTGACCTTAGTCCAGTAGACATCCCTCTCTAGCCTCCATCTAGATAAGCAACAAGCATTCTCAGAGTTCAAGGATATATTCCAGCCAGAAAAAAACCATCAAAGAAGGTTCAAAGCAGGGTTGGTGAGGCAATGTGGCTCAGAAAGGTTTGTGCCCTGGGGAGAAGGCCAGAGATTCCCCGCTGCTGGTCTTGTGCAATAAACTTACTTCCAAAAAATAATAATGAAAGAGATTTTCCTTTGCAGCAAGGAAAGTAGCAAGAAAATGCATTGGAAGGTGTGGGAGAACAACTGCTTGATGTCAAATAACCTCCCCACAAACTAATCAGAATGACAACTACTGTTATCTATGCTCTGGTAACCTCAAGGTTAGATTACTGCAATGCATTAGACATAGGGCTGCCTCTGAAGACGGTTCGGAAACTAGCTAGTGCAGAATTCAGACGGTTTGAGCATATTACACTGATCCTGGTCCGATTGCACTAGCTACGGATTAAGTTTCCGGGCCCAATTCAAAGTGCTGGTTTTGACCTATAAAGCCTTAAACGGCTCAGGACTGCAATACCTCAAGGACGGCCTCTTTCCATATGAACCTATCCAGACCCTGAGATCATCTTCTGAGGTCCTCCTTCGTATGCCGCCTCCTCAAGAGGTCCGGAAGGTGGCAACATGAGAACAGGCCTTTTCTGCAGTGGCTCCCCATCTGTGGAATGCTCTCCCCAGGGAAGTTCGCCTGGCGCCTTCATTATACACCTTTAGGCGCCAGGCAAAAACATTCCTTTTTATCTAGGTCTTTGGTTGACCTGATCAACATCCCATACCCTTTCAAAATGTGGCTCTTTTTTTTGGGGGGGGGGTATTATTGGGTTATTGCTTTTAATTTTAATTTATATACTGTTATCTTTTTATGTGAACCGCCCTAAGACCTCCAGGTATAGGGCAGTATATAAATTCAAATTCTAATAGTAATAAATAATAATAATACTCAATAAACAGCCCCACCCCCCGCAAACTTGGTGCAAATCAATAAGGATGAATCCTCATTAAGCAGACTGTCTTAAACAACCCACCATTCTGTCCTCTCCTGCATCAGTAAGTCCCCATAGCAGGTTTTCTGAGTAGAGGCAGCAGCAACCCTATAAGTACTAAGCTGCTCAAAGGGAAAGTCTGGCAGCTGCCATTTCCATTTTCCATAAAACGTCTAGCATGGCTACATTGGGAGATTGTGGGAAGTTTCAATAGCACCATGCCACTAGAAAAACAGTTCAAGAAGTAGAGTGGGCCTTTATTAATCACTGGTGGCTCTTGATATCAGCTGCTAAGGAGCACAGAGATGAGAGAGGCCAGCAAATTTACTGTCACATCCCTTCCTATCAGACCCACTGACCTTCAAGCCTGTGAGTCTTGGCAGAATTGGGAAGAGGAAGAGAGCTGTTAGGGCTGAAGGGAACTATAGTTCACCAACATCTGGAGGCCCAAAGGTTCCCCATACCTGATTTAAATCGTTGAGAGAGAGACAGGATTCAAGAGTGAAAGGCACATTCCTTTTCAGTGAGACCTCATATTATTCAGGAAGATCAGAGGGAACAGAGAACAGAGGGAAATGACTGTTTTGCAGCTCTCTTTCCAGCCAATGCAATGATCAGTTTCTTTTTCCCTTTTCAGCAAAAACCTTGATCGCTACTGTGGTTGGCTGCCTCCAGCAATGTGAAGGTTACAGATTATATGGTCCCTACACATGGCACGAAATCATTTGCTGTTCCACAGATTATTGCAACATGTAGTTTTGGATGGGGAGTGGAGGTGATCTTAGGAGAACAAAAGCCTTCAGCATCAAGAGGTCAGGATCAGCGTGCTCTTGCTAATGATGTGCCAATAAATTTCTCCTGCGTTCTCCACCACCACTCTTCATCAATTAAGAAGAAAAGAAAACGCCTTGAAAATGAGCAAGGAGAGAGAAAATATCCTGGTAACAGTCCCATGAGTGGGATGCAGGGTTTTTATTAATCTAGGCATATTCATCAGTTATGGAACATTTACAGAAATGCAGACAGCAGAGCAGCCACGTATAAATGCTCAGTTTGAAGAGGTTCTTTTGGAGATCTTTTTGTTTTTATGACCCCTGACAATTTAGTATCATCAGCAAACTTGGCCACATCACTGCTCACTCCTAACTCTAGTTTGTTTATGAACAAGTTAAAGAGCACAGGACCCAGTGGATAATAATAATAATAATAATAATAATAATAATAATAATAATAATAATAATAATTTTATTTATATCCCGCCCTCCCCAGCCGAAGCCAGGCTCAGGGCGGCTAACAACACTAAAATAGTGCAACATTAGAAAAACATTATAAAAATTAATTAAAATCAAAATTGATGGCAACCATAAACTAAAGTTTTGTAAAGATTGCCAAAGGAGGGAGTCAGGCTGCGCCCTGACCAAAGGCCTGGTGGAACAGCTCTGTCTTGCAGGCCCTGCGGAAAGATGTCAAGTCCTGCAGGGCCCTTGTCTCTTGTGACAGAGCTTTCCACCAGGTTGGAGCCACAGCCGAAAAAGCCCTGGCTCTAGTTGAGGCCAGCCTAACTTCTCTGTGGCCTGGGACCTTCAAGATGTTTTTATTTGAAGACCGTAAGTTCCTCTGTGGGGCATACCAGGAGAGGCGGTCCCGTAGGTACGAGGGTCCTAGGCCGTATAGGACTTTGAAGGTTAAAACCAGCACCTTGAACCTGATCCTATACTCCACCGGGAGCCAGTGCAGCTGGTATAGCACCGGATGAATGTGATCTCGCAGCGAAGACCCCGTAAGGAGTCTCGCTGCGGCATTCTGCACCCACTGGAGTTCCTGGGTCAGTCTCAAGGGCAGCCCCACGTAGAGCGAATTACAATAATCCAGTCTGGAGGTGACCGTCGCGTGGATCACAGTGGCTAGGTCAGGGCGAGAGAGGTAAGGAGCCAACTGCTTAGCTTGGCGGAGATGAAAAAATGCCGCCTTTGTTATAGCTGCAATCTGCGCCTCCATAGAGAGGGAGGTATCGAAGATTACACCCAAACTCTTAACGGACGATGCTGGCACTAATTGCACCCCCGCAAGAGATGGGAGTTGCCCCCTCAATCCCATATCGTCCCGTCCCAGCCAGACGACCTCTGTCTTCGAAGGATTTAACTTCAACCGGCTCCCACGTAACCATCCAGCCACAGCTTCCAAGCATCTGATCAGTGTGTCCGGGGCTGAGTCAGGATGGCCATCCATCAACAGATAGAGTTGGGATCCCTCAATAAAGGCTTCACTTTATACATGTCTCCATTTTGAGAACTGTCTATTTATTCCTACTCATTGCTTTCTACAACTTAATGAATTTGTGATCCACAAAACATAGCTGTCAACTTTCCCCCTTTTTTAACGGAAATTCCCTTATTCCGAATAGGATTCCTCGCGAGAAAAGGGAAAAGTTGACAGCTATGCCACAAAATGGAAGCCTTTATTGAGGGATCCACTGAGTACTAGGATTTGGCATGGTGTGCACTGGCCTTGGCTGGATTGCCAAATTAACAGCACTTGCTTTAGATTTGAGGTGGCCAAGGGGTGTTTTGTGGGTGTCCTTTCCTTCATTGTGCAAAACATCTCACTCGTGGCCTGCACTCTGCAGCTTTCCTGGGTTGCCATGCTTTAGTCAAAGCCCTGGGAAAGACACCACAAGATTCCCCCTTCCAGAAATCACAGGCAGCCAGGGAGCCTGCAGAGAAATGCATATTGTAAAGAAACATAAACCACACCTTTGGCTATCACACAAGCCCTGCTTTCAACAAAATTCTAAAGAAATTCTGAAGTGCAGCAAAAATGAAGGTGAAAAATTGGAGCCTTCCCACCCCACTCCTTGGAGGTTAAGAGAACCTTTCTGAGAAATTGGAATAAAGATTCTGGCACAGCAGCATTCTTTTCCTGCTTATTTTGTCACCCTGCATGCCCAATCTGCAGCTGCCATCATCTATCACAATGCATGCCTTCCTCCCTTCTCCCGCGTTCTTTGCTATCAGAAGCAGCAGGATATTGGAGGCCAGGTGTGTTTGTGAGAGATGATGGAGAAGATGTGTCATGATTTCTGCTCATAATGATCCAGAGCTGACTCAGACGTATACTTAGCAGAGTAAAAACATAAAGACATTGCAGGATTCCCCAAGAATAGACCAGAGTCAATTAGCTTCATCCAGCAGAGCTTTTCACTACTCAAGGCAAATGTACTTAATAGTCACAAATCCATACATTTTCAGGATTGGCACAGTCCATAAGAAATCCAGTTGCAGCAGACTTAACTTAAACGTACTATAAGACTAAAACCTTAACACTTAAACGTACTATGTACAGAACACCACACCAGAAGGAAAAAGAGACAGAAAGTGAAACCCAGGCTCCTTCTGGCCTATTATTATAGTTCGCATGACCTTGAGTGAAAGAGATAACAGAATCAGTTTTAAACCAGCTGTACTCAGCTTCTCTGAAGGAATAGTCAAAACATCAGGAACCTTCTGCTTGTTTTCAAGCAGAATAGAAGCTTGCTTGTTAACTAGAAACTACCAGCTTGTATCACACAGAGAAGCTTTCAGAACCCTCTTGAATCTATTAGAATAGAAAATATCTCTGTACAGCAGATCAATACCTTCTGCACCAAAAAATGCAAACTGACAAAGTGTCCAAACAGATACATATCCCATTGGCACCCCATCATGAATAATTTCCCAATGTAGTTCCTTTTATCAATAAACTTTCAGAAATCTGCCTGGAGGCCTTTCATAAGGTGGTAAACACACACTTAACTGAGACTAAGACTGCAATCCTGAGCACATATATTTCTCCACCATGGAACCGAAGAGAGTTTACATGGTGCCTGCTCTGTTACTTTATCCTTATAACAAACCAGTGAATAAGACTAGGTGGAGAGATAGGCATGTGTTGACTCCTTTCTCTTCAAACATAAGAAAAGTGCTGCTGGATCAGGCCACAAGGCTCATATAGTTCAGAGTTCTGCTCTTACAATGGTCAGCCAGATTCTTATGGGAAGCCCACAAGCAAGGGTCAGCTGCAAAACCAAACACAGGAGAGGGTTCCTGCACCTTTAAGAGAAAATTTCAGCAGGTGTAGCTTGCATGACATGCTACACCTGCTGAAATCCCATTTTCTGCACTACAATTAAAGGTGCAGGAACATGATCTCTTTCTTATACAGCATCTTGCTATCTTAGTTGTAGGGTGGCTGCCTTTTATTTTTTTCCTTTGTAGGGCTCTTTAACAGCTGCCAGATGAGCAGGCATTCAGTGGGAAAACCAAATAGCTCTAGAGGTGGAGATGGAGATGTGGAATGACAACAGGGATGAGAGATTTGAAGCTGGGGGAGAGGCATTGTACCACTTCTTATTGGGAAATTACCCTCCCCATCTGAACATTTTACAGCTGATTTGTAGAATCTAGCATCTGCAGACATGGGTGTATTATACCTCAGTCACTTGTATGCTGTTTTTATTATTATTATTATTATTATTATTATTATTATTATTATTATTATTAAAGGTAAAGGACTCCTGACAGTTATGTCCAGTTGTGAACGACTCTGTGGTTGCGGCACTCATCTTGCTTTATTGGCTGAGGGAGCCAACATTTGTCCGCAGAAAGTTTTTCCGGGTCATGTGGCCAGCATGACTAAGCCGCTTCTGGCGAAACCAGAGCAGCGCACGGAAATGCCATTTACCTTCCTGCTGGAGTGGTACCTCTTTATCTACTTGCACTTTGACGTGCTTTCGAACTGCTAGGTTGGCAGGAGCAGGGACTGAGCAACGGGAGCTCACCCCGTCGTGGGGATTCGAACCGCCAACCTTCCGATCGGCAAGCCCTAGGCTCAGTGGTTTAGACCAGAGCGCCACCATACCAGCAAATTCAGATTTCATAAGAGAAGTGAATTTGGTCCTGTTGGGTGACTAGCCTGCTCCCCCCTAAAAATGAAACCTTTGTAGTAAGGACAATGGGTGGAAATTGCAGTGGAAAGTGTGCAATAATGCCGCATCCTATTTCATCTGTTCACAGAATGAATGCTTGATAAACAGTCCCATTGTATAAAACTCTCTGCAAACTTTGGTGTGAATGAAGCAGGAGCAATGCACACCAAACAGATCATCTGGAAGTGACCCTCGCTTCCCTTAAGTTCACCAAATTCACAACATGAGTTTGTTTCTCCAGTATTTTAAGAACTACACAAAAGAGAGAATCCAGTCAGGTTCGGTTCCTCTCACCTTCAGAGCAGCGATGGCTTGGAAAAGGAAGGAAATGCTTGTACCCTCAAAAAGGATTGGATGAGGGAGAGCAAAGTTTCCTCCTCTTGGTAAGACTATTTGAAGCAATAAGGCCTTTACAAGGGATGTTTGTTTATTCCTTATCCAGTTCCTTGGAAAATCTGGACCTACTCCAGGGATGGGGAACCTGTAGCCCTCCAGATGTTTCTGGACTCCAGCTCCCACCAGCCTCAGCCACATGACTAATGTCTAACAACATCTGGAGGGCTAGAGATTCCCAGTCCACATCATTAGGAAATGAGGTGATGGACACCAACTTGGATGGCTTTAAAAGAAGATGAGACAATTTCATGGAGAATAAGATTATCCATGGTTACAAGTCATGATGGCTATTTTCTCTCGCGTGTGTGTGTGTGTATGAACCATGGAAAGAGAATATATATATATTCATTGTGTTTTATAATTTAAATACTCATTTTACACCCTTCAGATATCAATGACTTCCTTTCTTCTCTTTCCATGGTTCATTTTACATATCACAAATCCCTGCATATTTTACAAAAACTGTATCAATCAGTATTCCATTACTGCATCCATCAAAACTTGTTTACACGTATCTTAATTCTGCCAGCGTTTTCAGCTGTACGCAATTATTTCCCATATATTCAATAAACGTTTTCCAGTCTTCTTTAAACATTGTTTCTTCTTCTTCTCTTATTCTTATGTTAAGTCTGCAGGTTGTGCATATTCTGTCAACTTAAGTTGCCAATCTTCTTTGGTTAGGACCTCGCTCGCTTTCCATTTTGGCTAACAAAACACGGGCGGCAGTAGTAGCATACATAAATAACCTTGGCTATTTTCTGTCTCTCTTTTTGGATCGAGTATGCCTCTGACTGTGAGTCGCTGAGAATCAGAGGTGGGTAGAGTGCTGTTGTGCTTGGGTCCTTCTGTGAAAATAGGATATTGGACTAGATGGGTCATTGGTCTGATCCAACAGGGCTCTCTTTAGGACCTCTCCTATATAATTATTTGAAAAATCAGAAGCCCTTTGCATCTCTTCCCCTACAGCCCTTGGATAGGACAAGCTATTCCTTGCTGAAATCCCCTCTTAAAGGTACATAAACTGTCACTATTTTGGGGTGGGATTCAATCACATACTGGTGAATTCACATTGCACAGCAAACCCATCACCCCTTCAAAAGAAGAAGGAGAGAGAAACCTGAACTTTTTACAATAAGAAAAGTTATTGGAAAATGCACTCGAAAGTGCAGGATAAAAAGTGCTTGCATAAAAACTCACGGTGAACAAATCAGAAACAGCTGACTTCAACAGGGTGATGCTCTCTAACCTCCCCAAGATCTTTATGCAAATAAATAAGGACGAGTGCTCAATAAACAGGCTACCTGGAACCAATGTTACATTTTAACGTACAGCCACAGGCTTAAATGATAGGGCAGTTACGGTGATCTAATGCAAGAGTGATAGGAAATAGGATAGTCGGATGCAAGTTACACCATCACAACTATTACAGGGGCAGAAACCCTGCCTTCGGTTTCACTAAGACCATGCTAGTAATGTACTTACTAACCAGATGGTTGCATTACATGGATTTTAAAGGCTTGATCCTTAATTAAAGAACTGGAAGTGATCATGCCTGTTTCATCCTTTTGTGTACTGCTCAATTTTGGAGGTAGATGCAGTCTCGCATGCTGGGGCACCCAAGGGTTGGGTCTCTTTAAGATAAAATGTTTGCATCTTGTTTCAGGGCTAAGTTCATTGGCCCAAGCTGAAGCTAAGCACCTTATCTCTCTATATAAACGGTCTCTTGTTTGGGAGGCTGCTGAGTTACAGTTTTTGTAAGTGGCACTGACTCCTTCAGGGACCTAAAAGTGGTAGGAAAAAGCTGAAACTTGAGTGGTTATTTTATACAGTATGTTGGGCTAGTATGCTTATTCTGTGGTATTTCAGGAGGCATTTCAGCTATATTATTATTTGCTTTGGAAACTTCATTTTTGTAGTGTTTCTTATTAAAGGCTTAGGGGCATTGCCTGTGCCTTGGAAATGTGCTCTTTAATCTTTATTTCACAGGGCTGGAAGAAGGATAAAAGAACCCTGTTGCTTCATCTGAATAGCAGTAGTGAAGATGAAAGAGGCTTGTTTCAAAGTCTTCTGATGCGCTTAATATTTTTTAAACAGGGCACTCTTGCAATTATGATGTTGTAGTAAACAGGAGTGAGTTGCAGGATTGTACCCAACCACAGCTTGCCAAGAAAAAGTACAGTAAGTGAGGAGTTGGGCCTGTAATTGGGGAATGTGGAGAATTGGAGTTCTGTTTAACATTCCTCCAATTGGCAAGCTTTGGCAATATCTGGAACTTAGTCACAGTTGGAAAGCTTAGGAAAAGAAACAAGTCATAATCGAATGTAGAATCCATTGTCTATAAAACCTTGAATCTGTAAAGCTAGCCATACGTTTGAAGATTTGTTGAACTGTGTTCTGCTTGAGAAAACATTGTTGGGTGCCTATTCAATGTAATTAAGATGTTCAAACAAAAGTATGGTAAAGTGATTTGAAAGCTGTGACCTTTCTGAAACCTTTGGAATCTAACGTTGAAACAGATAGGAAGAACAGCTTAGAATCAGTTTTTAAGAAATAACTTGGAAGGCTGGAGATAGCTAGAATTAGCTGACTTGGAGCAGAGGGTAATAGATTTGTTGTCTGTGCTCTGAGATCAGCCATTTTGCTGTTACATAGGCTTGTTTCTGGTAGGTGACTTCTAAACCAAAATTGGTACCACTAATCGCCGGTACATGTAGACACAAACAAAGCTAAACTCTTTAGCCTTCTCATTGTAATGTCCCAACTCCACCATGGAAGGGAAATAACAATTTGTAATTCTCTATCTATGACTGCAAAACTCGTTATTACTCAATTGCTATGAGTTCCTTTCCCCCTATTTCCTTGCTATTGGCAAAATTTAAGAAATGCTGTTATAACTGGTGCCAACAAAAGCTTAAAGCAAGAAAAAAAATCTAGTAAAAATACTTCTGCCTGCTTAATCTCCTCCTCTTGTGTAAGATTCTCTAGCTAGCCTCCTTCTCAAAGAGTTGCTGCTTGTGTTTTACCTTGCCTTGACTTTTTTATGTTAGTTTTCTTACTTAACAAACACACACAAAAATTTACCAAAAATGATAAAATAACAAAAAACCCCAAAAAACATCCATAAATCCATATGTTCTTACAAAAGAACTTATGCCACCATGTTCTTAATTCCCAATTTCTTATCTTCCCCAATAGACTTCCGTCTTTCTCAAAGTGGGTCTGTCTTACCTGTTTAATTAACTGCTTCTTTAACCATTTTGCCATTTCTTCTGTTATCTGAATACTAATAATCCATATTGTAGTTTGCGAAAATTAATCAAAGGATGCCCAGGTTTTAACTTGAGGGCACTGTTTTTTTTAAAAAATATTCTTTATAAATTTCCCACTCCCTTTAGAACTTTTGGTTTGGCTGTCTCCTAATTGTCATTTGTGCCAGTTTGAGATATTCAAATAATTCCTCTTTTGTTGGTACTAATTCTCCTTTCTAATTTCTGGCAATTAATATTCTTGCTGCCGTTGTAGTATAGCATATAAAAATATTCTCTTTTTTTCATTTGGAATATTTGAATCTAAAATGCCTAAGAGGAAGGCTTCTGGTTTCTTTATGAAAGTTTTCTTAAACATTTTTTTTTCAATTCTTTAAATATAATATCCCAAAAATTCTTAATTTTTTTTTTTTGCAACCCCACCACACCTCCAGCACGTATTAGATCTTGTTTTATAAATTTTGGATAGTTTGCTGGGAGTTATATACCACCTGTAAAACATCTTCAAAAGATTTTCCTTTAGTGTATAACAGGCCATAAATTTCCATTCTTTATTCCATAATCTTTCCCATGCCAATAGTTGGATATTTTTACCAAAATCTTTCGCCCACTTAATCATTACTTCTTTCACCTCTTCATCTTTCACCTCCCATTCTAGAAGAAGCCTATACATTCTCAATATTCTTTTTTTTAAAAAAGTAAATAAATTGGTAGTATTATTTGACTCTACCTGTTTTCCACCAGGAGCCTTTAGCAAATAACTCCCTCCTCACAGATTCTAATTTAGAGCATACCATCAGTAACATGTCTCTAAGTCAGTGTGTCTGCTTTCTTTCTGATGTATGTGCTTACACAAACATACACCTGTGAATGACAAAGGCCAAAATATTTATCCATGAAAAACCTTTCTATCTTGGCTCTAGGCTGGAATGTCAGCCTAATTCTAAACTTGGGGATTAATCTTGTGTGTAAAACTGTTTGCTAATATATGCATTTTTGGGCACGTTGCTTGGCTGGAGAACTTCATTTCAAAATTCAGAGACATGCAAGTTTCAAAGGCAGTGTTGACACTCATACTGTACTGTGCATGGGGAACGTAAATCAGATTTGCCTTTAAATGTGAATTAAATCAAATTTCCACCCCCTCCCTACCTGTGAGGTGCAAAAACTGTAAACCACACTCTGTGCTTGGGAAGGTGGGGAGTGCATATTCAGCTATTAAATGTAGCTCTTCCTCACTGGTATATAAACAGCCATTGGCTGGCAATACAGGTTTCAGAAGCTAGATTTTCCTCCATTCCTGTGGTTCAGAGGAAACTCCCCTACCATACCTGCTGCATTGCTCTTAATAGTTGCTTGCAGCTGATGAACACTTTTATTTTCATTTTCGAAAAAGGAAATTGCGTTTTTTAACCTTTCTTCCAATTTACCTCTCAAAGCAAAAGAGCATTTGCAGAGCCGAAATGAAGCATGCTGCCTTTTCTATATGTTCCAGGTTCTTCTCCTTGTTAGAAAAGTACAGGTTTCACCACATTCCTTTTTCTCCCCCTCAGACTAATCCTTCTGTAAATAATGGTCCTGGAAGACAGCACAGCCACCACTCAAAGCTCTAGGTCAGAGCAGCCTACTTGTGTCATTTGGGGTAAGAAGTTTTGCTTCTCCGTGTGCACTAAGAAGCCTTTGCTCAACGGCTGGTGAGGGCTTTCTGACATCTCCTTTATTTCGCACAGGATGTCGGCTAGATGGTAAGAACCCGAGCTACACATTTGATATTCCAGAAGAGGAGGCATATGAGCAGCAGCTGTCCCTGAGGACAGTAAGTAACTTGCTAGCTTTGTCAGGGAAGGATATTTAACAGTTGGCTGGCCATGGTATGTAGCATTTGGTTCACATCTGGTGTGTGAGAAGGTTTGACTTTGGGTGTATATAGAGCAGGTAAGCGGGGGGAGCCTCTTCAGCCTGAAGGTCACATCCCTTTGAGCGCAGCCTTTCATGGGTCACAGGCTAGAGGCAAAGGTGAGTGGAGCTATGAACACAACTCTTCCATTTGTTCAACACACTACATTCCAGAAGTTAGAGGTTTCTACCCACACACCTGTCTTCATTTAGGCAAGCAAGAAGCACTGCATTCCCCCTACTCTTCGGTCCTCCCCAATATCAAGAATAAGAGACATGACAACCAATATTTGGGTGAAATCATGCCACAGCTTCAATGACAACAGATGTAAGAGGTTTGGCATAGGTATTAGGTAGATCCCCATGCCTTCTGGCCCACCAGAAATGAGGGAGTCCCTGACTTACATCAAGGGGTAACTCCGCCACTGGGATTGTACCTGGGGAGTGCTGTGGCCCCTTGCCCCCACCTGGGTATCCAGACAGAAGCATCTCCCCTGGATCCTTTTTAATGGGGTGCTACATTCCAGAAAAGTCAGAGGTGTCTACCCACACCCATGTCTCCATCTAAGCAAGCAAGAGGCATTATCATTATTCAAGGATACATTCTACATAAGGAAGGCACAGAGCAGGGCCAGTAAATGTGTGGCCTGCAGAGAGCCTTGAGGGCCAAAGACACCTTTGGCCCCTGAGGTTGCCTGTTCTTGGTACAGAGTACCTATCCCAATTTGGTTTCCTCCAGGAGTTATTGGGCCACAATCCCTATCATCCCTGACCACTTATGGCTCATAACTAGAGGAACACAGGTTCCTCACCCATGACCAAGCCAAAAGACCCTGGTCCCTCCACCCAGTTTATTCAGCAAAGTACAGTTTCTGCAGCCAAGTCAAACCAAAATGAACTGTAATGTTACATGACCTCTGTTCACATGTGCCTCATATCTCACGTGCCAGGGCATGGTTGAGTTCAGTGTCTGGAGGGCCACAGGTTCCCCATATTTGGCCTAGGCCTTGAAGTGGTGTGGAACTTCACATTGCAGTGGGAAAGAGATAATCCAGTTCAGTATCTCACTTTGCATGTTTCTTATTTGCAGTCCATTTGATGGCAAGAATCTGATTGCAGTCTACATTATAGCTAAAATAAAAACACTGTACTTGGGGTTGGCTCATGGGAGAACTATCATGGTGTTATGCCAAAGATACAAGACTACTTTCAGAAATAGTGGTCTTACTACAATTTCTTTGAGGTCTTGATGGCTTTGATTTCTGCCAAAAGGTCTGCCTAGGGGAAAATGCAAGGGATGAACTCAATATGGTGGAGATCTTGCCCCCCAAAGATAGCAAGCCATCTACTGCAGTGCATATAGCAACCTTGAAACTTTCTGTGCTTCCAATGGTGAGTACTTCCTTTGCCATTTATTTATTCATTTTTTTAGAAGTGTTGATTACCTCTGCCAAAATAATTTCCAGACAGCTCAAATGTATTGCCTGAACCTCCCAAAGATCTGACTGGGGAGGCCATCAACTAGAGGAGGACTGATCTAGCATAGATCACAATAGGTTTTTTGTTGCCAATCTATCAAAATGGAATAGCTGATGATGTCAATGTTATGATATGTGAGTGTCTCAAAATATGAACTTGTGTACCCTCCAGGCCTCCTTAATGGGACTTGACCTGGCTCTTCCTGTCACATTCAGGCTAAAATCAGGCTCTGGGCCAGTCTACCTGGCCGGACAATATTTATCAGGTAACGTCTACTGGGGTGGGAAATCCTTCTCAGCTCAAGGACTGAATTCCTTTCCAGGGCCCCCATGTCAAGGGTGGGCGAGGCCAGAGAGAAAAGTAAACATGATTCATGGGCTGGAGTTTGGTAAATGTATCGCAGGGGAGTGCCGAAATACGTAGTCTGGTAAGACAGCTGGTTGAAATAATAAATAAACTTAAGTTTATTAGTCGTGGCAAAGAAAGCCATTCTGAGTATAGGTTTTACACGTGGCCAAGATAGAGCCAAAAAACTAGTGGTAGCCCATGCTAACTCATACTGACTAAACAGGAGAAGAATCCGGAAAGGAATAAAGCCAGAAAGGAAGTGAACTAGCTTACCAACGAGTATTTACTAAGAGAGAAGAAATTGGTGAGGAGGAAGAACAGGTTGGCCCTCTGTCTGTCCCTCCTGACTGGTTCAGATAACTCATTGCAAGCATTGTTGCTTTAATCCTAACCTCTTGTCATAGAGACTGCATTCCAGCTATGCAAAAAATTGGAGGTTTCTACTCATGAATACCTGCCCTTCTCATTTTATCTAGGCAAACGAGGCATTATCTTGCTTCAGAGATGCAATTCCAGCCAGGCACCCTTTAGACCCCCTCCTGTGGTCTAAAGCATGTGATTGTGAAGGGAAGATGCAAAGTTGATTTTGAGATGCACCAAGTACGCTGTCTGACAAAGGCTCTCCTGAAATCTATTTTTCATGTAACTTGGGGTGGATACATGCCTTGATAGTTGCTTATCCTGTATCCTGTTTCCCCATAGGCATCTGAATTTGAGTTTATTTATGTCATCCATGAGCCCAGGTGGGCTAAATCCTATTGACAGGCTAGTGTTTCTCCCCTTGCAATCACCCCCCCGTACATCTTTATTGCTGCCTCATTCATGCATGCATGTGTTTGGGCATAATACTGCTATAGCTTAAGTGCTGCCTGAAACCTGGTGCTTTCGAAAACGCTGCTGCTTGCATTACCAGAATAATCATCACGAGTAACCCTTTCTCCCATATAATCCTGGGGATCATAGCTTCAGGGTATCAAGTGCTCCATTTGCGCCAGTCATCGTCCAGGATTTCCTGTGGCCATCATTTTAGATAAGGAAAACAGACATAAATTACATCTACAAAATTTAACGCGGCATCTAGTTTTGCCCAGCCACTCTGGGTGGCTTCCAACAAAATATTAAAATACAATAGTCTGTTAAACATTAAAATCTTCCCTAAACAGGGCTGCCTTCACATTTCTTCTAAAAGTCTGGTAGTTGTTTTTCTCTTTGACATCTGGTGGGAGGGCGTTCCACAGGGTGGGTGCCACTACCAAGAAGGCCCTCTGCCTGGTTCCCTGTAACTTGGCTTCTCACAGCGAGGTAACTGCCAGAAGGCCCTTGGTGCTAGACCTCAGTGTCCGGGTGGATAGATGGGGGTGGAGACGCTCCTTCAAGTATACTGGACCGAGGCTGTTTAGGGCTTTAATGGTCAGCACCAACACTTTGAATTGTGCTTGGAAACGTACTGGGTGTGAGCAGTAAACCTGGCCGTTTACCTGTGGCTTGATTAATCATGGTAACTTTTCATACACCACCTCCTACATGATCATGAGCCAGCTCTCCTCTTGCAGTTGGACCCCCTTTGGACGAGGATGAAGATCCGGAAGAGTCCTCTAATGAAGAAGAGGAGATGGAGGCTTCTTCCAAGGAAAACCTGTCAACAAAGACAGATGAGATGGAGGCTTCTCCTGTAAAACCTGTCAAAGCCCAATCTAGCAAGCAGGCAGGCACATCCAAGGAAGAAGCACCACAACCTGTTCAGGAGGACTCTCAGGTAACCCTACACTCATGTATTTAGAGAATCTTCACCTGATGTTATTTTCCGTACGCTCTGGCTTTCGTCATGGTGTTCCATTGTGCTAGAAGCAATTTAGTCATGGTGGCCACATGACCCGGAAAGCTGTCTATGGACAAACACTAGACTTATCCACCCTGGGGTCCTTTATCGTTTCCCTTTTTACCTATCCATGTAAATAATTTGTTTACCCCTTAATCCCAGTCATCTCTAAGCAGTGTACAAGAAATCTAAAGGTAAAAATCCAACTTCAGTTAAGATGTCTGCTGAAATTTGTTTTTAAAATTCCTTCAGTGGGCACTGGAAAAATAAAACACGATTGGTATAGAGAAGTTATTTCCTCACTTGGGTTTAGAGATTTTTCCCTTCCTAAAAATTGGTCATAGAAAGCTAGCCTCTATGACTATACTGAAGTATTTTAGAATTTATTTTTTCATATAGAGTAATGACGCTCCCTTGTTGCATTTCAGACTTGCAACACCCTTGGTCTAAACCAGGCTAGATGATCAGGCTAGATGAACAGAAAACCTATACAGTGGTACCTCAGGTTAAGAACTTAATTCGTTCCAGAAGTCCGTTCTTAACCTGAAACTGTTCTTAACCTGAAGACCACTTTAGCTAATGGGGCCTCTTGCTGCCACTGCGCTGCAGGAGTACGATTTCTGTTCTCACTTTGAAGCAAAGTTCTTAAACCAAGGTACTATTTCTGGGTTAGCGGAGTCTGTAACCTGAAGCGTATGTAACCTGAAACATTTGTAACCCGAGATACCACTGTAAAAAGTTTGGGTGGGTTTGGCAGTGGCTAGAGCAGATCCAAGACTGTTGCCCCAAAGGTACTTCAGGATACAAAAGCATCACTCTAAGACTTCTTTCAGTGTTCAAAGTGACTCTCTCGCTTTATTGGTGCTCCTAAAAATATTGCCCTCCTTCTTTGCATCTTGATCTTCATGAAAGTGCTGTTTAAACTTTCTTCTACAGGGGAGAAGAGGAAGCAGAGGAGGGAAGGCTGCAAACAAGGGACAACTGCGATTATAAGTTCTGATGGAAGGTAAGGTAGAAATGACATAAGAACATATACCGAGGTCAGAGCATTGGGCTATCTAGCCTAGCACTGACTGGCAGGAACTCTCCATGGTGCTGAACAGGAATCTTTCTTAGCCCAACCTGGAAATACTGGAGATGGAAGTTGGGACCTTATGCATGGTTCAGCAAAAGCTCCACCAGTGAGCTACAGCCCTCCCTCAATGTTGTTGACCTTCTTGATGATGGTTGAGAGAAGAAATAAATTCATGATATAATGCACAAACCCAGGGCTTCCTTTCCTACACAAGACAAACTAGAATGTGGCTACAGGACTTCCCTAAGGTGGATAGCAACATTTGTTAATACACAAGTGTCCCATTTCTCCTGGCCTTGTGGAAATATGTTCCTGCCCCTATCTGGTCTTCGATGGCTGTATACATCAGAAGATCCTTTTGGATCAGGCCAGTTGCCCATCTAGTTCAGCAACCTGATCTTGAGTCCAGCAACCATCTGTGACCAACCTGCAAGCAGGACCTAAGCAGAAGAGCACTCTCACCTTGTGCATTGCCAGCAATTGGTATTCTGGAGCATTACTGATCCTAGCCATGGAGCAGAACCATAATGGAGGGCAGAGCTATCAATCGCTACTTGCCATGATAGCTGTGCTCTGTCTCTATGGTTGGGGGCAGAAAGGCCCCTGAGTACCACTTGCTGGAAGCCACAGGAGGGGGACTGCTTTTGAGCTCAGCTTCCGCTTGCAGGTTTCCTGTAGCCACCTGGTGTTGGCCACTGTGAGAACCAGATTCTGAATTAGATGAGCCATTAGGCTGGCTGATCAGGCTGTTCTTAGGTTCAGCTATAGGACTCCAGATTCTTTTTGCTCTGTTGCACGTGAGTGAAAGCAAAAGAGTTTCAAGGAATGGGTATTGTTATTGTTTAATTATTAAATGTCTATACTGCTCTTCATTCAAGGATTGTAGAGTGGTTTGCAATATAAAAACATAAAAATGCGTAACACAGTAACAACAACAACAACAACAACAACAACAAAATACCACCATAGTTTGCTGAATTGACCAAAGGCTCAGAAGAAGAGAAATGGTGGGGCTTTTTTGGTATCTTCTCAGTCAATTATGCAGCATTTACAATCAATCAATCAATGAATGAATCTGAATTGTGGTCAAAGATCAGACAGCAGCAGCAGTCACAAATATAGGCACTTTTCCCTTGAAGGAGGAGCTGATTCTGGGAGACCCTCTGGTGTTTGGAACCTTGACGGATGCTTTAGGGACTCCCTCCCAGGCACAAGGACCAGTGTTTAGCCCAATGTAGATCACAAGGTTCTGTAGAGTATCCTCTATCCATAAATACATGTGACCATGTTCTAGAAAATCCTAACACTTCCTTTTTCCTTTTTCCAGGAACCGAAAGAAGAGTTGGGTCTATTTAGCGCAGCTCAGAAGAAATAAAATGTGCATAATGTATTATTCCTGAGTCTGAATCCATCCTTTTTTCTTAATCTGACTGGAATTTAGGCAAGACTGACCCTCAACAATGGCAATTCCTGTGGCAACTGAAAAGAACAGGTCCTACCAGGTTGCTGGCTTTTAGCAAGCATTATTTATTTTTTCCTAACAGTGTTGAAGTTTGGAAAAGGAGGACTGATGGTTCAGTCCCCTTTTAAGTAACAGAACAGCCAAAACATGAATAAGCTTTGTGACTTGCCTTTTTAGAGAAATATGGAAACACTTGCAGGAATACCAGGGGTGGCCTGTGACGTTTTGGTGCCTGAGGCAAAATGCCCCACAGCTGCAATGTAGGGGAGCATGGGGATGTACAAGGGCTTCTGTTTCAGGAATAAGCCCTTGCAGAGCCCCACCAGTGGGGTGGGGGGTAGGGAGAGATTTGACAAGGGCATCTCTTTGAGGAAAAGCCCTTTCGAAGTCTTGCTGCCAGGTGGGGGGTCAGGAGACTTGAGACTTTGCAGGTCTTGCACTGGAGCTCTTGCTGTGAGTAATGAGGAAGAGGCTGGAGGTGGTCTGAGTTCACCAACTGGTTTCAGAATGGGAGTACAACAATAAAACAAGTGGATAAACTAAAAACCATAAATACATTTTTAAAATAATAATTTTATTTATACCCCATCCATCTGGCTGGGTTTCTCCAGCCATTCTGAGCAGCTTCCAATGTAAAAAAAAAAAAAGTCAAACATTAAAAACTTCCTGCTAGAGGGCTGCCTTCAGATGTCTTCTAAAAGTTATATAGTTGTTTATCTCATTGACATCTGATGGGAGGACATTCCACAGGGCGGCATTACTGCCCAGAAGATCCTCTAGTTTCCTGTAACTTCACTTCTTGCAGTGAGGGAACTGCCAGAAGGCCCTTGGAGCTGGACCTCAGTGTTGGGGCTGAACGATGGGGGTGGAGATGCTCCTTCAGGTATAATGGGCCGTTTAGGTATAAAGGCCGTTTAGGGCTTTAAAGGTCAGCACCAACATTTTGAATTGTGCTTTGGAACTTACTGGGAGCCAGTGTAGATTTATTTAGCACCGGTGTTATATGAACCCGGCTGCCACTCCCAGTCACCAGACCTCCTTAAATTGCATGAAATTAGGTAAAGGTAAAGGGACCCCTGACCACTAGGTCCAGTCATGGCCAACTCTGGGGTTGCGGTGCTCGTCTCGCTTTACTGGCCGAGGGAGCTGGCGTACAGCTTCCGGGTCATGTGGCCAGCAGGAGTAAGCCGCTTCTGGTGAACCAGAGCAGTGCACGGAAGCACTGATTACCTTCCCGCCAGAGCGGTACCTATTTATCTACTTGCACTTTGACGTGCTTTTGAACTGCTAGGTTGGCAGGAGCAGGGACCGAGCAATGGGAGCTCACCCCGTCACGGGGATTCGAACCGCTGACCAGCAAGTTTCTGATCAGCAAGTCCTAGGGTCTATGGTTTAACCCACAGCGCCACCCGCATCCCGAAACGCATGAAATTGGCTAATGATAAAAACAGGTTCAAACTGTGTGGCTTTCTCCAGTTTTCACCCTCTCTTGCCAAGGTCTGGGCCAAGAGGTGCATCTTCACAAACAGATGAAAAGTGCCATGTTGGGGGTAGATGCACCTCTGGAGAGAAGTTATTCTAGAGATGAGATACTGTGGCAAAGGCTTTACATGGGGAGCCCCACTCCCCAATCTCTACCTAGTGATGGAACCACAGGTTGGGGGACTCTATGGCAGATCTTAACACATGAGCAAGGTGATATGGGAGAAAATATTTTAACTATTCTGCTGGAATTAGCCTTTTCACTGCTTGAAAAACAAAACACCACACCCACATTTTGATACCGCTGTCATTTTCAGGCATGACCTTCTGACAGGCCTACTTTTTTGTTGAGAGCCTGGCTATTGAAGACAGCACACCCTGTTATAGCTTTACCACCCAATAGTGGTTATGTTAAATATAAAAAGTCTGTTGGGAAAATAGCAAAGCACCCTAAAAATCAACTATGGCAGAACCCAAAAATATTTGTCCTTATAGGTAGAAAAGTGGATTTAAAATAATTTCTCGTGGAATCTATTTTCTCAAATGATTGCTTTCCTGGCAACTTATAATCTAAACCAGGTAAGGTGAACCTTTGGCCCTCCAGATGCTCCTGGACTAAAATTCCCATCAACCCCAGCAAGCATGGCCAGTGGGCAGGGATGATGGGAGTTGTGATATAGCAACCTTTGAAGGACAAAATGTTCCCCACAACTGACTAATTTTTTTCGTAAAGTGGGTGGAAATTGTCAGCTTTAAAAACAAAAATGTACTGTGGTTTGGAATTGTTATGGTTTAGCATTTTTCATACCAGAAGTGGAAAACAAGCAGGGTGGATATCTTTGACGTTTTCTGTTTATTTGATGCACTGGGAAAACTTAAATTTTATATTCTCCATAAACTGCTTATAGGCTTTCTTTACAGTTGAGCAGTAAACAAATTCTGCTCAATAAATCAAATGATTGTGTATGTCAAAGTTTTTGGTAATGAGGCAGCTGAAGGCGGAAGCCGGATCTTGATTGTCCTTTGGAAAATAGGGTTCAGGAGAAGTGTTAAATCCCTTTGCCGTTCCTTACAACAGACCTGAATCTCCATCTCCTCTTCTTCCTTGGTTTAGCTAGTATTTGCCAAATTTTTAAAAGATGAGAGACCTTATCAGGGATCATGGCCTCTAGTTTGGTCTTGCGATTGGGAGGTATTGATGGAAAAGAGGCCTGTAGAAGCTTCCAACCCTCAAAACTTCATTCAGAAAGCAGATGCTTTGGTGCTACTCAACACCACTTAGAGATTGCAGAAACTTCTATTAGAGCAGCATTTGAAAGTCTGGGTGATGGTATTCTCTGCTGGCTTTTCTTGAACATTAACACATTGGGTGCTGCAACCCTTCTTGGAAAAGAGAAGAGTATTTCCTGTAGAAGAAGATTGATTAGTGGGACCATGACATCTATGGATAATAATAAACCAAGCTAGTGCCTCTCTCATTTTTGCACCATTGTTTCTGGCTTGGAGAGTTGGTAAGGTTGCCACTTTTATCAGCCTGTGCTCCTGAACAACATGGGATGCAAGCATTAGCAGGTGACCATTCTCATCTTCATGTGCAAGACAGAGTGAGTGATTAACCAACGTGAATAGAGGAGGCTGCTATTTTTACTTCTGAGCAGACAGCAGCCCTGATTAGGAGAGAAGACATCCTGTCTTCAGAGGACTGCACCACATCACCCCTTAATCCCTGCATTTAAGTTACTGAACATGCTTGATGCATCCGAGCTATAAATTGTAACTTCTTGGACTGAGAAGCCCAGTCCATTATGTCCTTGACTGCAACTGCCCATGATTGCAAGAGCGCACAGCAATGCCCCAAAGCACACTTCCACCACAAATTGTACACAAGGGAACCACTGTGACATGTCTGACCATTCATTCAAAGTGACTGTATTGACCTGGGGAAAGGCTGCAGCTCAGTGGTAGAGCTGCCATGTTGCATGCATAACTCGCATGTTCAATTCCTGGCATCTCTGAGTAGGATGGAATGAGACTTTTGGCTGAAAGGTTGGAAAGCTACTGCCAGTCAGTGCAGGTAATAATAATAATAATAATAATAATAAAAATAATAATAAAATTTTATTTATATCCCGCCCTCCCCAGCCAAACCTGGGCTCAGAGTGGCTAACAACAGTAAAAATAACACAGTTTACATAAAATCATAATTAATTGAAATGCATTCTAAAATCAATTCAGAGTCAAATTAATGGCAACCATTGGGCTAGAGTTCTAGGAGGATTACAGAAGGAGGGGGTCAGAATGTGCCTTGGCCAAAGGCCTGGGGGAACAGCTCTGTCTTGCAGGCCCTGTGGAAAGATGTCAAGTCCCGCAGGGCCCTAGTCTCTTGTGACAGAGTGTTCCACCAGATCGGGGCCACGGCCGAAAAAACCCTGGCTCTGGTTGAGGCCAGCCTAACCTCCCTGTGGCCCAGGATCTCCAAGATGTTTTTATTTGAAGACCGTAAGGTCCTCCATGGGACATACCAGGAGACTGAGCCAGCTGGACCAATAGTTTGATTCAGCATAAAGCAGTTTCCAATTTGGTAACTATTTGAAGATCTAAATGGCTGCTCCAGAGGGTAGGACCCAAACCAAATGGATTCAAATGTCAAGTAAGAAGATTCTGACTTAACAATAGGAAGAACTTTCTGATGCTAAGGACTGTCTGACAGTGGAATGAACTCTCTTGGATGGTGGTGTACCCTCAATCACTGGAGCTTTTTAAACTGACATTGGGGTGGCCATCTGGGATTCTTCGGCTGTGATGCCTGCATTGCAGGGGTTGGGCTAGATATCTCTTGGGGTCCCACCTCTACAATGTGGGTCTATGATTCTGTGGTCTATGATTCAGAGTCTATGATTCTGTGGTCCTGTCATTACACACCAAAGTAGACGGTCTGTTTGTAGCAAGACTTCCCCACGTGCAATCTGCAAGGACGTTTCCGCTCAAGGCAGGTACCTTTCGGATGCTGAAAATAACAGTGAGCACATCTGATGCTGACAACTAGAGAAAAGCAAAGACGATGAGATCAACAGGTGAAAGGTGCAAAAATCACCCAGCCTGTTAACAATCCATCAGAGCCAATTCACTCCTTGCTTTTCAAAATGTTTGCTTGCAGTGTCAGCCCATTCTTGGTAAGCCACAAAGAAAGAAAGACGGAAGAGTTAATGTGCAAAGGGAACTCACTAACCTCCAAACGCATATCAAAGTACCTTGGGGAGAGAACTGGCAGAGGAGCACAGACTCTCTGTCTAGGACACCTTTCCTCCTTTCTCTGCAGCTGTGCTCTCTACCTCCTGCTCTATATGGGGGGAATTGACTACACTCCCTATAGGCACAGGGTGCAGGAGAGAGGAAACTTCCTGTCTTGATGCTAAACCTGCAGGGCCCTTTGATAATTTTCTCCAGATCATAGAAGCATAAAAGGTGGTCCTGACTGGGTGGCTGTTTAAGCAGCTTACTTCATTATTTCATTCTCCTCTACAGGACAGTTGTACATTTAGCAGGTGAACACACAACAGCCTTGCTGGTTAAAAGGAGACTACCTACCTACCTACTTAACCAGTCAGCTATATTGATCTGCGCACAGATACTCAGATTCAATTGGCCCTAGACTTTGGGGAATGTATGTACATTAGCAACAATATCATGCAAAAGTTTGTATGTGTACATTGAGATGCATGCAGGCTAACATTCAGTAAACTTTCACAAGGGCGTTTTGACAACAGCAGCAGCAGCAGCAACCATCACAGACTGATGCAGAAATATAGAGAACTGAATTTAAGACTCGGGGAAAAAAAGAAACTTACCCACCAGAGACTTACCTATCTCAACAGACAGCAGCAGCCAGAACCCGAGATACAGAAGGCTATTCATGTTCTGTTTTCTACCTTCGTCCACACTATGTGCAAGGAGGGTGCAGCTGGAATCTGAATTTATCTCCACCTCTGACGATCAGATGTGAGGTGAGCCTGTGATTCGTTTCTGGAGGACACACCTTTTAGTTTTGCTTGAATGAAAAACCCCAGACGCATCCTTGTGATCAGAACGTTTTATCCTTTTGAGTCATTAGGTGCAGGCATGAAGGGGGAAGAGGTCTGCCCAGTCCCAGCCTCTGCATATTCGACTGACTGCCTGTACAGAGATAATGTGGCACCTACAAGTGGTATTACACGTGATCTTAGCTAAAACACCAAGAAGCAATACAAGAGTGTCAGTTCCCTCGAAGTCTTTGTATGATGTACGAGTCATGGTGCCCATGCAATTTATACTGAGCACAGACCATCAGATGGGCAGGTGAGCAACAGGAGAAGGGACATGGATTGTGATTTTCATTTTATCCTGTCTAGGCTTAGGCGAGGATTTTGGAGCAAACCTTTCTTGTCCATATCCTGGATTTTAGAAAAATGTTTCATCAATTCATTGCTCCCCCCATTTTTTTTTACTGCTTCCATCCACCACCCATATTTTGATTGTGCAGAGAACTCAGGTGTATGTTGTGATATCACAATGCTGAATGTTTATGAATCCATTTGGATGTGTTTTTTATTGTGCTTTAATGATGGTATCAGGTTGGTTATACATCTCACTTTCAATACTCTTTGTGGCTGTAGTTTTGGGGTGGCCCCACTGTTTCATTTCCAATCAGTTCCTATCTTATAAGCTTGTGCTGAAATTCCATAACTTTTTATACCACAAAAGTTCTGGTTTATTTTCCCCCCACAGAACCACACACTTTTATTGTACCATATTATACTGAGCAGCAGTAATGTGGCAAGATCAGAGAAGCTTCACAGGACAAAGCAGAATAAATATACCACTGTTGTATTATTATTGTGTCAATAACATGTTGCAGAATATATCCTCAATAAAACACCTGCCTGGAGGGACCCCATGTCTGTCTGGAAAAACTGGACCTGTAGAAACTCCCAACTTAATGAACATTAAAGCTCCTAACACCTTATTTTCCTATTGCATTTGATGGCCACCAGGACCACAAATGTTTCATTCTTTCTCTCATTTGTTGGTTGCCCCTGGAAACCCTCAAGGACAAATATTTGGATGCTACTACAGTGCAAAGCAACTGAAATCATAACCCATTGTGGCTGATAACTCGCCGGTTTACATGGCTTTGATTGGAAACTAGACAAATTCATGGTGCTTAGATTCATCATTTGCTATTAATGGTTTGTTGTTGTTGTTGTTTAGTCATTTAGTCATGTCTGACCAGAGCACTCCAGGCACTCCTGTCTTCCACTGCCTCCCGCAGTTTGGTCAAACTCATGATGGTAGCTTCGAGAACACTGTCCAACCATCTCATCCTCTGTCGTCCCCTTCTCCTTGTGCCCTCCATCTTTCCCAACATCAGGGCCTTTTCCAGGGAGTCTTCTCTTCTCATGAGGTGGCCAAAGTATTGGAGCCTCAGCTTCAGGATCTGTCCTTCCAGTGAGCACTCATGGCTGATTTCCTTCAGAATGGATGGGTTTGATCTGCTTGCAGTCCATGGGACTCTCAAGGGTCTCCTCCAGCACCATTAATTAATGGTTTAGGAATTATCAATGGCTTTAATCTATTCACATTGAAATGGATCAGGTTCTGGAGCTCCTCTCATAGACTATAGGAGTGTAAAAGGCAACCCATATCTATTGCAATTCCCTTGGTTTATTAACCAACTTGGACAGAGTAGGCGGATTGAGGTGGATTTGTTCCAAGCATTGATGTTCTTTTTTGATGTACCACCTGTTGGTACAGCTGGAAACTCAGAATGGTTTTTTTCACTCTGAGATGATCTAACAGGTATCCCTACATTCCTTTCTGCTGCAGAATGAAGATGTGCTTCTTGCTGGGTGGGAGAATCAATGGGGGAAGTGTGATGCAGTGCCTACCCAATGCTCACGCATAAGTATCAAACCACCTTAGCTGTAGGCATTCATTAAAATGTCAGATTGACATCTCTCAGGGTTGAATGATAACTCAGTAACTCATTAACTTAGATGGCTTTATACAGCTTCAAAGGGGGATCAGGGAAATTTATGGAGGAGTGGCCTATCCATGGTTGTTAGTCGTGGCAGCTAAAGAAGACCTCCAGGTTCAGAGACAGTATGGAGCCCAGAGATGACCCAAGACATTTTGCTACCTGAGGAAAAGAACAAGGTGATACCCCATATCCAGGGATGGGGAACCCTTGTCAACCCAGAGGCCACATTCCCTTCTTCCAAACACTGAAAATTCACCAGCATTTCAGTTTGGATTTATTCTGCCCCCTCACTATCTGCCAGCTAAGGCAGCCTTCTCAGAGTGCCCAACAGTAGGGTCAGCCTTGATGGTGACCATGGAAAGTTATTGACAGGCAATGTATGCAATACAAAGCTAGATGCAGGGATGAGTAATCAGACAGTTTCTGGTCCATGCTACTTATAAATCATTTCAGCACTATTTCCACATTAATCTGCAATTGAAATAAACTGATAAAAATTTGCTTTGGAAGCTAGACATAGGAGAGAAATTAAAGGACCGCCCAGACCCTACAATCATCATCTGAGGCCCTTTCTCATGTGCCTCCTCCATGAGAGGTCCAGAGGGTAGTGACATGAGAGAAGGCCTTTTCTGCAGCTGCTCCCTATTTGTGGCCATCTAAGTTGGTGGCCATTTTTTAATTATGTGAGAGAGACTTTCATACATTGAACTATGCTCTGTGTGAAGAAGGACCTTTTCCCTGCCCCAAATCTTCCAAAATTCAGCATCATTGGATTGCCCCGGTTTTAGAATTATGAGATAGGGAAAAATTGTTTCCCCAGCATCATGTAATTTAAATATTTCCTTAAAGTGGGTGGAAATAGGCACTTTTGATAGCCTGAGCTTTTATTTTTAAAACATGAACTGTGGTTGGAAATAGTTACAATTTTGTATTTTTGGATACTGAGGGCATGAAAAAAACAAACATTCGATCTCATCTAGCCTGGCCTTAAGAGGAAGAGGTATCTGTAGAAAGGAGACCTGCAGTAGCTTCCAGCCCTTGAAATTTCACCCAGAAAGCAGAATCTATGATGCTCTCCACTGACACTGAAACACCACTACTGTGCCTTAGTGGTTGCAGAAATTTCGATCAGAGCAGCAAGTATAGTCTTCACTCACTGTCTTAGGCTTCTTTGGTGTCAATACATTTATGCAAGCAGAAGAACAGCCCTTGATGGTATGGAGAGGAGTCCGTCCTGTAAAGGAAGAAATATAAGGGTGTATCCAGGAACTGGCAAACTCCTCCCCCTTCCTTCTGATCAAATGCTTTGATGTCGATCACACATTTACAAGTGAATTCTTCTAGATGTCACAGGATCATATCATAGATATTGCCATCATTGTACCATTGTTTCAGAGGCAAAAACCTGGTAGTAGGGTTGCCAACTTTGAGTATTCTCTGCTTCTCTGCCTTTAAGAATCTCATGGTCTGCAGGCATTCAGCTGATCTTATACCTGTTTTTATTTAATTTTATATATCACCTTGAGATATGTGTGGAAAGTGATTGGTTAATTAATTAACCAATCATAGTTCTCATATCTGTGCAGTGAAACATTTCGTCTATAAATTTCTGCAGAGCAGAGTGCTGCTAAGAGAACATGAGCAGATAAGACTGGTTGTTTTTTTAATGAGTGGTTGGCAACCTTGATTGGTAGTATTGGCCTACTGTTTTCAGGGACTGCATCACACCAGCCCACCTTGTTACCACTCTTATTTGCCCTATAAACTCCCCACCCTCTAGTCACTTGTCTTGGAAAACATGGACAACAGGTTGCATTTATGAGAGAGTGAACAAGAACAGTGTACACAGAGGTCCTGCTTGTTCCATCTGGATGGCTCCTTTCTCTCCACACTGACACCAGTGGGGATTTCCCCCTGATACATATGGTAGCTTCAGAGGAAGGATTGCACAAAGCATGGAAAGAAAGAGTTAAATTCCACCTCTGTTCTGGCTGTGAAGCTGATCGTTTTCACCATTCCCTAAGGTCCCACTCCTTTACTTATTGCTCCACCCAGCAGTCTAGGCGCCACCCCCAGGTGCTTGGCTCTGCCCCTGTGAGTGCATGGATTCTTGAATATGGATTTCTATTGCAGGTTGGAGTTCCAAGAGAATCTCAGCTCTGAGTCTTCCTCATTCCCCCAACATGCCCCAGAACAGAGCCAGAAACTCTGCCAGCCTGAGAGCTTGAGTTAATTCACTCCTATTAGAAGTCATGGAAGAGAATCAAAGATAAAAATGAAAAACAATCACCCCCCACCCCAACACACATTTCTTCTCCCCTGGGTTAAGAAATGGTGATAGCTCCACCATGACTCTCCACCTCCCTCCCACACCCTGTAGGATTGCTTTGTAGAATGCACTGGATTACTCAATAGCACTCCATAAAACCCATTTCCACCTACCTGTGTCCAAAAGTGATCATACTTAGAGCTTTGTCCATTAATTGCTGTAGAAGTTGGTTGTGGTTGCCTTGTGATGATGTGGAGAAAACCCATTTATATGCTCCGAGAAAGGCTTCTTTCTTGGTTATTTATTTACAATAGCATTGGGTATACCACCAATTAACGCAATAGGGCGTGGTGGCATACATGCAATAAAATAAAACACCATAAAAACCATAGAAAATTATTGTTAAAAAGACTGGTTGAAAAAAAGAAAAAGTTAAACAGTCGCATTGGCCTGTCTGCATAAAAAGGTCTTCAAGAGACACTGGAAAATCAAGAGCGAGGGCGCCTGCCACATCTCTGTTAGAAGAGCATGGGACCAGTGAACTAAATGCCTGGCTTCTAGTGGAGGCCAGCTGGGCCTCTGTACCATAGGGACAACTAGCAGTGCTCCTTCCGATGATCTGAGTAATCAAGCTGCAAGGGCTTACGTGGTCCTGGGCTATATTACATGATCTGAGTCGTGAGTAACCATAACCACTTACCAAAATAAACCATCTGCTTGTAGCATGACTGCCCTGAGTGCAGTCTGCACGGACGTCTCCATTTCTCGCACCCTTTACCTGGGAGCTGATATGCACACTGGGAGCACTTGATGCCAGCAACTAGGGGAAGAGGAACCAGGAAGTGAACGATGAACTTTGAAAGAGCTAAACTGATCTGGTCCCAGAGGACAAGAGGGCACTGTTCCTTTTCTACCTGCTTGCCTGTGGTGGGTGTTACTCTGTTACGTGTGGGTTGTACAACAGGCTTAACACACAAAAAGAATCCGCTTGAAGGGATGGGGTAGAGATGCAGTTCAGTTCGCATTTAAAGGCCCCAAAATGGCAGTGGTGTGAGGCAGGCAGCATGAGCAGGGGTTGGAGGGAGGTCTAGGGGGAAGGGATGCAGTTTGGCCAAGACGTAAGGGGAATTTGGCAAGGATCATGGGAAGGGTGGGGGGTTGGTGAGTGGTGAGGTTGCAGAAGTGGGAGTGGAAAGAGGGGTGGCCAAGCAAAGAGGTTGGGTGAGGTGCAAAGGGAAGGGGGTTGACAAGGGTGTATGGCAGAGTGTGGAGTTAAGCAGGGTCAGTGAATGAAGCAAAGAAGGTGAAGAGCCCCTAACATACCTGAAATTTCACTTTTTCATTGGTGAAAATCCAGTCTGCGCCTCTCCCTATTTACCGGTACTTCCAAATTTGCATCCAATAAAATCAACCTCCATGAAAAAAGTCAAATTAAAATTTTGCCTCCATGAAAAAGTCAAATTAAAATTAAATAATTGACTGTACCAGGCCTTGGAACCAGAAACGAACCCCGTGCTCACTTGATCACACATCCACAAGGGAAGCTTTACAGTTGTGGCACGGAAATTTAATATACATTAGTCATCTTTAATGCTATAACCATTTGAAGGTAATTCAGCAGTAACCCAGAACTATGGTAGCAACAAAATGATTACATGAGCAGAGGATGACCCATTTTCTTGATATGCCATTTGAACATGCTCCCTCAGCTGCAACTGGTGCAAAGCTTATTCGAGCTCCTGTAACAACATTGGAATCAGGTATACGCTGATGGAGAAATGCAGAGAACTGAATTTAATACTGGGGTGGGTGGTGAAGAAATGGAGAGAAACCAAAATTGACATGTTGGCCCATCACAGACTTACCCAACTCAATGGATAGCATCACCCAGAACACGATATTCAGAAGCCTATTCATGCTGCCCCTTCTGCCTTCACGTCAGCACTGCGTGTGAGGAGAGTACAACTTGAATTTATCTCCACCTCTGAGGATCAGGTGTGAGGTGAGCCTGTGATTGGTCCACAGAGGACATACCTTTTAGTTTTGCTTGGATGAAAAGCTACGAGCATATCATTGGGATCAGCTAATGCAGAACATCTAATCCCTTTGAGTCATTTGGCGCATGCATGAAGGGGGAAGGAATTGAGGTTGCTCCTGTTCTGCTCAGTCCCAGCCTCTGCACATTCAACTGATTGTCTGTACAGAGATTATGTGCCGCCTACAAGTGGTATTGCACGTGATCTTAGGCAAAACACGGCAGAATTCTTTGTATGCTGTACGAGTCTTGTTGCCCATGCAATTTCTGCTGTGCACAGAGCACTTAGCTATATTTGTGGGATATTCTTTCTGTGTGAGAGAGAATCGTTTGTCCCAGAAACAGAGAAGAACAGAAAAGAAGTTTCAAGAGGCAGCAGAAGGCTGAGATTGTTTTGTCTATGCAAGGACATTTTCTGTGGGAACTGTTCTTTGGACATGTGTAGTGTGACAGGAAGTAATGATAGCAATGGTTCCATGTAACTTGTGAGTCTCTTGCTTGCACCTTGTGGTGAGAGAAGCAGAGACAGAGAGTTTTGGACTCTTGTTGGACTCTAAGCATGCCTTGACCACGGCAGTGGTCAATGTCTGTATATAGTTGCTACCAATATGCATTTATACCTGTCAAGTAAACCTCTATACTTGACAGAATCTTTATGGTGTCCATGAGTGTTTATTGCCTACTGTGTGTACCTTCAATCCCAAAGATGCTTCCAAAGAAGGAGAGCCAGTGTGGTGTAGTGGTTAAGAGCGGTAGTCTTGTAATCTGGGGAACCGGGTTCACATCTCCGCTCCTCCACATGCAGCTGCTGGGTGACCTTGGGCCAGCCTCACTCACCTCACAGAGTGTTTGTTGTGGGGGAGGAAGGGAAAGGAGAATGTTAGCCGCTTTGAGACTCCTTTGAGTCTCCTTTGGGTAGTGATAAAGCGGGATATCAAATCCAAACTCTTCAAGGAAGGAGCTGCGTTGAGATGTAACTCCGCTGAGTATAGATACTGCCACACATGGGCAGCGAAAGTGATGCTGGACCCAATCCTTCTAAATCATCCATCAGAGGTTGATGGATTGATCCAACAATATTGGCATTATTTCCTTTTCCTTTTTTAAAATATTTTTTATTAGTTTTCAGTTACAATAATCCAGTAAAAGCCTCGTTATAACAATGGCAAATTATAATACCATTAATAATGCCAATCATTCAAAAGCCAAATTATACAATTTAGGTGGCCCCTCTGTGTGCTAGAATGGATGGTTTGATGATTTACTTTATTTCTGCAATCTTATAAATTTCCATTTCACTTCAGTCAGAATAACAAGCCCTTATATCCAACTGCAATTTTAACGACTTCCATTCGCATTAACACATTAATTTATTTATTGTCCTACAGGTGAAGCATTCAAACTCTCTCTTTGTTCTTCTTGTGTGTGGCAATTATTCTGTCCATGATGTTTCTTCCTGTCCTTGTAATATATTATGTCTATCTTTTGTCAGTTGTTGCTGTTCTCCCTAATAGACATTATTTTCAGCTCTCCTACCCCACTTTCTCCTTTCCCCTTGATGATCAGGCCAGGTGAAGGCAGACACACACACACACACACACACATACACACACACAGAGTTATGCCTCTCCCTGCCACTTTCTTTCTCCCGTGCATACAGACAGCATGTACACTCTTCCATCTTTCCCTCTCTTTCATGTGCAAGCATTGATATTATATGGAGTGCATTCTGCTAGCCCTTATTTGGGTGGGCGGCATTGCAACCTGGTTCTGTTCCCCCATCACAATCTCCTCCACTACACCTCAACAATCAGGACAGCCAAGTAAACACACAGACCAAAAATACATACAGTGGTACCTCGGGTTAAGTACTTAATTCGTTCTGGAGGTCCGTTCTTAACCTGAAACTGTTCTTAACCTGAAGCACCACTTTAGCTAATGGTGCCTCCTGCTGCCGCCGCACCGCCAGAGCACGATTTCTGTTCTCATCCTGAAGCAAAGTTCTTAACCCAAGGTACTATTTCTGGGTTAGCAGAGTCTATAACCTGAAGTGTATGTAACCCGAGGTACCACTGTACTTCTCTCTCTCTCTCTCTCTCTCTCTCTCTCTCTCTCTCTCTCTCTCTCTCTCACACACACACACACACACACACCCTCCATTTCTCTCTCTTGCACACATTCAAGCGACACCATACTGTCCTTCCAGTTCAACATTTTTGACGTCCTCCTTTTCCTTATCCTCCTTTTGTTTTGGTCAAGATAAAAGTTAGCCTGCAAAACATAAAGCTGTGGGCTCTCACCTGGTGTGTAGGTAAACAGAGTGTTTTGGTCTTAGATGGGACTCTGATCAGAATCAATAAGCCACTGTCTGTGTTTGTGTGTTCTTGAACACAAGCTCAGATCCTCCCAGGCCTGTCCTTTTGGTGACTCCCACAGAACAAAAGCAATGAAGATTATACAAAAACTCACACTCTTTCAACCTCATCCTCGGTGTTACACCACGAATGAAACTCACATCCCCTTACTATTTATGTATATGAAAACAGCAGCTAGGATATCATATGCACAGAAATGGAAAGAAGAGAAGGTTCCAATGAAGGAGGAGTGGCTTCAATGGACTATGCAGAAATGGCATAGATGGAGAGATGTGATGAAAATGAGAAACGAAAATTGACAGATCCATGAAAAGCAGACCACTGCCTCCACCAAGCACAATTCATTGCCTGCTAGTTCCAAAACACTGGCAGGTTTTGTGCCAAAAAAATTAGTTGCAGAAACCATTCCTTTCATTCTACATCCTGAATACAGTTGTCGCTTCAGCTCCTTTCCACAATGATTTGTTTTAGAAAGAGAAAATGCCTCTGTGCGAAACCACATCACACAACAACTGCACAAAGGAGTGAGAAGTTTTCAAGGGCCCATGGGTGTGTGTGTGTGTGTGTGTAATGTCCAATGCACTCATGTGTTTCAAACAATGTTCTTCAAGGAAATAAGAATTCTATATGTTGTATACAACTCACTTCTACTCAGAGTAGACCCACTCAAATTAACAGACCTAAGTTTGTCATGTTTCTTACTTCCAGTGGCTCTGAGCAGGACTAGCATTGGACACATCCCGTAATATTTTAATAATGTTAAAAACAAAGTCAATGGCCGGGAAATTTATGGAAGCTCGTCTCCATCATGGTTGTTCTGGAAAGAGAGAGGCATGATAGGCAAGGAATGTCTGCACACCAGGCATTCTCTAATTAGGATGTTTCAACCTTGGTACCCGAAGTGATGCCCTCCAGATGTTGCTGGAGTTCAGTCCCCATCAGCTCCAGTCAGTAGAGTCAATGGTTGGGGATGATGAGAACTTGAACATTTGAAGGGCACTGTAGTGGCTACTGTTTTTAGCTGCTAGTTTCAAAAGCTAGTGATGGGCGGCCTGCCCCTTGGGTGCCAAGTTGTAAGTAAGCCCATAAAAGTTACTAGCCTGAATCAATCAACCACTAGGAGTCTAGAGGAGTGAAGAGTTGTGTCCCTCCTGGAGCAGCCCACTCGTTCACTTGCATGGAACCCCATGCACTCCCCTAAAAGCCAACCCTTCTCACCTACATCTACTTAAATACACCAATCCCAGATCATTACACTGTGCTGTTAACTGCACAGTTGCAGGGGTCAGTTGAAAAGTTGGCAGCCCTTCCAAAAAACAAGAGCCATTTGTTTCAGAGACTAACCATTCCTGTTGCCCCTCCTTTGATCTTTAGAAAGGGATTGTTGTACCTGTGTTAATGTTTAATGGATCTTTGTACACTGCTCCAGGTCAGCCCTTCATAAGCATTCTGGCTAAATATCCGGAACAAACCTGGTGCGAGAGTTGCAATTCACAGCATGAACAAGCTTTTGTCACTCGGGTTATGGATCCTGCTTGCCTTTGCAATGGGTAGGTTTCTAAACAGGCATCACCAGCAACTTCAGAGTCCTTAGCTGACCATATTCTTTATGCTTGTACTTGTCTGGAAGGTATGATTCCTGTTTTTAACTGATGGGGTTGTTTTGGGTTGAGCCGCTCAACACTCAACATACAACTTGCTGGAGACTGGAAAGCAGAGGTGAGTAGTTCTAATATATGCAAGGAACCGAGCTCATCCTGGACCCACAAGCCAGCTTTAGTTTTTGCTGATCACCCCATAGAAAGGAACTATCTACTTTGCGAAAGCACACCAAGAGCATAGCAGTTTCCAGAGGGCGTGCTATGTTAGCCTGTTGCAACAAAAACAGGCTTGTGGCACCTTCATGACATATTGACTTATTTTGGCACCAGGTTCTGCAGAACTGTGTCCACTCAATCAGATGGATGGAAAATTATTATCTGCACGGGAGGAAAATAATGTTAGCAATAAGGTCAGAGGGAAATTTTAAAAAAATGCAGTTCAGTATAATTGTATTAAAGTCTCAGTTTAATCAAAGGTGGGTTGCAGCAGCACTTCCACCATAAAATATATATTGGATAGAATATTGGTCTTCAAATGCATGTTTGCATTCAAGGTTGGTCCTGGGAGGTGCTATTTTTCTAGAAAAAGAGGTGCTGGAGCTCACCAGTAACTTCTCCCTTATTTTCTGAGAAGTGCTGGAGCTGAGCTCTGACTGGAAAAATAATAATCTTGTCCTGGGCAAGAAAAGGTCAAAAACTGCTTAGAAAGGTGATACTATGCTTGATCAGCCAATGGACCTATTTCCTATAAGGCAGCTTACTAGACTCCTTTCAAACTAAATGAGGAATTGTTGGGCTTTGCTGGATTAGGGGACCCCAGAGTTGGGCACCCTGTGACCCTCCACATGACTCCCATCAGCCTCAGCCAGCAGGGCCAGTGATCATGCATGATGGGAGTTTGAGATCAGCAGCATCTTAAGGGCCGCAAGGTCTCAATTCCTGGGGTAGAAAGCTTCTGTCGGACAAGGCACTGATCCTAACTTTCTTTTATACCAAAGACTAAAATCAAAGTGTCTGGGACAGTAGACCTGCTTCAGGAGAGTTAACTGTCCAAGCTGCCCTTCAGGCTACAGATCCTTTGGCCCACTGGCCCACCAAGTTTCCCAGTTTGTCATGCGAGACCATTTTTGTGAAAAACACACCCATCTGTCTGTCAGGTGGTGTCACTCCATTGGGCGAGGGTTGATGGGGGTAGTCAATTCTTGCAGAAAGCAGGACTGAAAGTAGGAGATTTAGGTGTAGTAAGTTCCACGGTGCCACTGCTGTCTAACTTTGAGGTTGTCCATCCACTGCACTCTCTGACCACTCACCTGTAAATCTCCTGGTGTCATGATGACATGGGTGGTCCCACCACCTGTAAAAGTTGGCCCATGGAGGTGGTGTTGGAGATAAAGAACTGACCCACCCTTTGCTTTAAGAGCTGCAGGCAATGAAGAAATCAGAAACTGTTCAAAGCATGTCTGCACATTTTCAAATGATACCCACACATTATGACCGCTGTTGATTACAGTTTCATTTGTAAACTGATGGGTCATCAGGCAAACTTATGCCATGCTGTTTCCCAACTCTGTATTTATCTACCCCTGATGGCTCAGTTGGTAGAGCATGAGACTCTTAATCTCGGGGTTGTGGGTTCAAGCCCCACACTGGGCAAAAGATTCCTGCATTGCAGGGGGTTGGACTAGATGATCCTCGTGGTCCCTTCCAATTGTATGATTCTACCCTCCTCTCCAGTCAACAGCCTCAAATGCTACACCTGTTTGTTTGAACTTAAGAATGGGACCTGTCCTTCACCAAAGCCTCCCTGTATAGCGCAATCTAGGGAGTCCTGCTTCCGGCAGAAGCTCTTTACAGGTAAGGTGTGTGATTCTTGGTCCTAATAGGGCTTGCTTTGGGTCTGTGTATCTATTTATTTCTACTGCTCAGAAAGGAATTCTTAAAAGGATAGTGAATAAATGTGCCCCTTGGCATGCACACCCTCAATACCAAGGATGGGGAATCTGTTGTCCTCCAGACATTGTTGGACTCCAACTCCCATCACCCCCAGCCAGCATGGCCAGTGCTCAGGCATGATGGAAGATGTAGTCCAGAAGCATCTGGGCAGCAACAGGTTCCCATTCCTGCTGCAGAGACTAGAGTGGGCCAGTATTTTTTAGTCATGCCCACAACAGGTCTTCTACTTTCAACAACCACTGCTGCCCATGGTTGCCATGAGAACGTAAGAAGATCCTGCTGGATCAGGCCATTGGCTCATCTTGCTTGGCCAAGCAGATGCCTGTAGGAAACCCACAAGCAGGACCTCAGCAGAAGAGCACTCTGCCCTACATGGTTCCCAAGAATCGACATTCAGAAGAGAAGCATGGTTGTCTCCAACCTTGGCAAAGCCATCAGGGATAGTAGCCACTGATAGCCTTCCCTTCCATGAATTTGTCCAGTTCTCTGTTAAAGCCATCCAAGTTGGTGACCATCACTGCCTCCTGTGGGACATTGTTCCACAGTTCACCTATGCGCTGTGTGGAGAAGTGCATTATTTTATCTGTCCTGTATCTTCCGGCTTCATTAGATGTCCATGAATTCTAATGTAATGAGAGAGGGAGACGAGAGGCTGCCATGGTGAGTCAGGTGCGATGGTAGGTGAGGCCTGGGGCCTGGGCAAGGGCACAAAGCTCTCTGAGGCGGACTGACCAACGGAGGGATGGAGGCCGGTGGGCAGGCAGGTGAGTGAGTAGGTGCCAATCTGGCACCCGTCAGCCAGGCAGCCAAGCCACTTGCTTGTGTGTCTGGCTAGGCAGTGCTGTGCTCCTGTGGGTGCACATGCAGCCACCCCACCTCTCCCAGCCAACTTTGCTCTCTGAGCCTGGAGAGCCAAAGGGAAAGAAATTGACCCCCCCCCCCCCAGGTTCAGGGGCAGTTTACCTCTGATTTTTGAGGGTGCTGAATTTTGTCATTTACCTTGGGTGGCAAAATGTATTAGGCTGGTCCTGTCCCAGATGTTCAGTTGGACATATAAGCAGGCAAATAATAGGAACTAGATAGGAAGTCTGCCTTCTTACAGGGGGCTCACTGATTTTTCTCTTCCTTTCCAGAATCTGTTCTCCTTTACACTACAGCAGGCTGTGCCTATGACTGCAGGGATGTAAATGGAGGAAGGCACATTCATCACGTCAACAAATGCTGCACTACAGAAATGTGCAACTCTCCCTAGGCTTGGGATGTGTATGAATGGGCTCCATGCATCTTCTGCCTGATTTGAAGCAAAAGATTCTTTATTGATTTCATGCTATTGCCACCTGTTTTTCCTGGAAACCTCTCTTATTTCAAATATATTGAAACCCCCCCCAACATTTAATTACCGAAAGTGAAGAAATTTTTGCTCTAAAATTTAAACGAACTAGGGCAGTGATGGTGGAAATTCCTGGACAAAATTCTCTCCATTCAAAGCCAATAGCAACATTTTCATTTAGGGTTGAAAAACACTGGAGTTTAACTGATGGATCTATTGAAACCTTACTCAATTGGCTGAAAAAGAATATCTGAATAATTTGGAATTCTTTTCTTTGTAAAAAAGTTAATTAGTTTTAATGGATTGTATTCAACTATTAAGGAACAGAATTCGTGCTCAGTCAATGAAGCTTTCCTTCCCACATTACAACCCCAAAACTATTTTAAATAAAAACTCTTATTAAACCAAACAAAATGTTACAAAAAAGTTGTGAATTTCCCCAATTTCCCCACCAGGTTAGAAAGTAAAAATGCAAGAGTGGGAGCTGAGGGGGAAGGGAAGGCTAGGATTATGCAAGCCACCTTTGTCTGCTTCTGCTAAAATGGAGTGTGGGATCAGGCAACAATGTAGACAGAATGACCCTAGATGGACCAATGGTCTGACTCTGTATGAGGCAGCTTCCTCTCACAGTGGCTTTAATGAGATGAATCGTGGTATTTATAATGGCTGCATATTTCGCATAGACAGAGCCAGTCCTTTAATTTGGTCCTTTGCATCGACCACTAATAAAATGTTCAATAACAACAATGGGTGTCTGGCTGATTCCTTCAGTGGGTTTTAAGGTTTTCATGTAAGCTGGTCATGTATTTCAATGGAAAAGTGGAAAGCTTTAAAAACAGACAAATAAATATCAAATCAGCAGCTACTGTGAAATTAGAAGTGTGTATCTTCTTCAGTTGGTAGAGCATGAGACTCTTAATCTCACAGTCAAGGGTTCGAGTCCTGTGTTGGGCAAAAAGATTCCTGCATTGCAAGGGGTTGGACCAGATGACTTTCACAGTGACTTCCAACTCTATGATTCTGTGATTCTTTTTTTATTATCATTTTTTAGGTAGGCTGCACAGCCAGCCCAAGAAATCTTGATGTCTGGTGCAAAGTACAAGGTGGTGCTGTTTGTTTGTTTGTTTGTTGCATTTAGAATCATAGAGTTGGGAGGGACCACAAGAATCATCTAGCCAAACACCTTGTGTTGCAGGAATCTTTTTGTCCAAAGTGGGGCATTTGTATCCCACCTTGTCCCCCCCCAAGGAGCTCAATGTAATGTACACCATTCTTCCCATCCTCAATTATTCCCCACAACACTGTGAGGTTTGTTAGACAGAGAGGTAGTGACTGGTCCAAGGTCATCTAGGGAGCTTCATGGTCTAGTGAGGATTTGAAGCCTGGTCTCCAAAGTTCTAGCTCAGTGTTCTAGCCACTACACTGCACGGGCTCTCATTCCATGTAAAATGTTCGAACCGTCTGAAATTTGCATCAGCTCCAGGGACTCAAATGTATACCAAAACTTTCAGCATGCACAGTAAAATTGGATTCAAAGGCTCTGTCTCCCTAGTGCAACAAGGCTTTTTTAAAAAAATAAAAAACCCAGAATTTCTGCAGTTGGGAAAGCTACAGGGAAGCACATTAAAAAATCTGGGATGAATGAATAGTTAGGGAAGACATATCAACACCACACAAGCAAATCTGGATGAAGAGAGGGCGAATTAACTGAGGTACTTCCCCAAACACTTGATGATAGCACCAGGGGGAGAGCACCCCATTTTGCCATTTGAGACAAAATAGAAAGTGCTGCCAAGGTTTGCAAATCAGTCCATGAGCCTAAAAAGGTTGGCGCACTCTGATGTATTGTAACCCAGCAGTTTCTTGTTCCAACCTAATTGTGGCCTGTAGCCCATGAAAGCTTATGCCATATCTTGAATTAGAAGACACACATACCCCGATCCTGTAACAGCTGTTCTTTCAGGAAAGCTACTACAGGGCTGTGAAATATGTCGGGATTCATGCCCTTAAAATGGGAGATACTGCCTGCAAATTTCATCCACTTCTGGCAAAAAAAAAAAAGTCAGAATCTGTTCATTTTTGGGTTTGTGTGGGTGACATTTTAGGGTATATGCCTATAATTTGGCAGGATTTATTCTCTCTGGCGGGGTTACTATGTCTTCAAATTGCATCCACTTCTGTATAGCCATTTTGAAATGTCCTAATAGTGAATCGGGATGGGGAAAGAAGCAGATTAGGCTCCATGAGTCATATTGGGTAGTCTCTGAATGGTCTGTGAGAAAAATTGGTTTGTTACTGAAGTCACATCATTTGGTCTGAATCAAACCAGTGGTCAGTGTTGCCTGCCATCCTCCCTTTTGCAAATATGAGCAGCAGTTTATGTGAGAAGCACACAGCCCTGCAGTGTAGATGGAAGGTTATCATACCTGCAAGTCAAGTTTATGTTTACCCCTTGTGCTGGTCCTGCCTAGATGGCTCATAACACAAACTGGGAAGAACCTGAAGTTAATTTGGACATCCATTGTGTCTGGTTCCTGCCTGGCCATTTACACAGCACACAGACTTATTTCTTGGGATAATTATGGTCTTCAGCTCTAATTCCAGCTCTAAAAACAGACTATGCAAGAACATTAAGACCACAAGGGTGTGCATATGTCAGGGCTGGGTAACCTTCCAAAGACTGCATGTTAGTGGTGGGCAAGGCCAGAGACAAAAGTTGATGAAGCAACAAATGTCAATGTTACTTTTGCATGGTAGGTAAGTTTCTGCAAAGAATCACACACCCTTCACTTTCCTCATCCAGGACATGCAAGAGGCACTATCAGAGTTGAAGGACACATTCCACCCAGACAGAAACTGTCATGGAGCTCTACTCAAATTGATCCAGAGAAGTACTCCAATGTATAGTTAGCAGAGTAAAAACTTAAACATGTTTCAGGATTCCCCCAAAATAGATAATGAAATACAATTGTATTTCATCTAGCAACTGAAGGCAAATGAGCATAATAGTCACAAATCCAATACATTCAGGATTGGCACTGTCCATAAGAAATCCAGTTGCAGCAGACTTAAACTTACAATAACTTGTAAGAAGACTAAAACTTAACACTAAGCATACTATATACAGAATACAACACCAGAAGGAAAGAGAGATAGAAAGAGAGTGAAACTCAGGCTCCTTCTGGCCTTACTATTATAGTCAGTGTGACCTTGACAGAAAGAGATAACTGAACCAGTTTAAGCCAGCTGTACTCAGCTTCTCTGAAGGAATAACCCAAACATCATGAACCTTCTGCTAGAAGCTTCCAGAACCCTCTTGAATTAATTAGAATAGGAAAGATCTCTACATATCACATCAATACTATCTGCACCAAGAAATGCAAACTGACGAAAACACCTGGGTCCAGGGAGGAGGGTTGAGTGGGTGTGTAGCCCAGGGTTTCCCACCTCTGAGATAAGCACTGAAGGTACTCTCACACTGAATTCATAATCTTCACATCTTGACCCATCACCTGCCTGGGTCATTTGGGAATCAATCTATGCCTCCCACTGGCTACCCTGAGACCACAGTTTCTTCTATATTTAGACTAATTGATGGAAATGGCACCTAATGGTCCAGCATTTGGCAACAGAACACTCAAATGGGCAAAGGACATCCAGTTCCTAGGCGGTACTTTGCTGCGAAGACTGTAATCAACCACCGTAGCAGGTGGGAAATGTAACACAAGGTTCCTCCAGAAGCAGCCTATAGTCTCCATGAGAGTTTAAATCCATTATCCTGAGTGACGTTTTGTTGTTCCTTTACCAGCTCCACTGAGGAGACCTTGGTGTTCTGCTGGGTTGTCAAGAATGGCAAGAAAGCCCAAGATGATTAACTTGGTTGTGCTTCTCTGCATTTTAGCTCTGCTCTTTTGTGAGTAAAACAGATGGGGTGTTGTCAGTCTCGGGTGTGGAGATAATTCCATTGCTTTATGTTACACCATTTGCAACCATTAAGTCTCTTCCATTCTATCTTGGTATGAATTTTGTGCATTTCCCATACACATGTGCTTTATGTCCTGTAAGTGTTTGTTGTTGTTATTAGCAAAGTGGGACCATAAATGTTAACATTTTTTGAAATGGCATGAGCCTCTGTAAACAAGGCTTCAAGTGATTTTAATGAAGTCAGTTTATGCACATTATTGATAAGGGGTGTTTGGGACAACTTTTAGCATACACTACTGGGACACCTTTAGGGACGCGGGTGGCGCTGTGGGTAAAACCTCAGTGCCTAGGACTTGCCGATCGTATGGTCGGCGGTTCGAATCCCCGCGGTGGGGTGAGCTCCCGTCTTTCGGTCCCAGCTCCTGCCCACCTAGCAGTTTGAAAGCACAATTAAGTGCAAGTAGATAAATAGGTACCGCTTTATAGCGGGAAGGTAAACGGTGTTTCTGTGTGCTGCGCTGGTGCTGGCTCGCCAGAGCAGCTTCGTCACGCTGGCCACGTGACCCAGAAGTGTCTCCAGACAGCGCTGGCCCCCGGCCTCTTAAGTGAGATGGGCGCACAACCCTAGAGTCGGACACGACTGGCCCGTATGGGCAGGGGTACCTTTACCTTTTTACTGGGACACCTTTAACAAGATGAAAGGTTACACCAGCCCTATCCTATGAAAACAGGATGCTGGACTAGATAGGCCTACAGAGCTCTTCCTATGTTCTTATGTCATGTTCTCTGCATAATTCTTGTTCAAAATGAATTCTAGTTTATTTTCCATATAAATGTTTTCTTAAACTATTCCTGCGATTGCACATTGTAGATCAGTAATGATGACCAACAGCTGCAACAACAAAATGGTCTCGTATATATTAGCAGTAAATGCTTACTGGACCTCAGATCATTCTGTAACTTTATCTTGTATTAGTTTTGATGCATGTGAAGCTATTTAGAATTAGGGTGGGTTGTGATGCAATTTCATGCTAAATTACTTCCCCTTTTCAAGCAGCTGAAGCTATCAAATGCAAGGTGTGCAAATTCCAATATCCTGGTTTTATCTGTTTCAAAGGAAGTGATGTATGCACAGCCTTAAGTTGCAAAACAACCTATATCAAAGAAGGTATGTTTGCCTTGAAATTAACTCTTATGTGTTAATTTAAGTGGGATGGAGTGGCCATACTAGTTTCATGGCATCTGGGTCATTGAGCCTGTTGCTTACTGGAAAGGAGAGGGGTGAGGAGGTGGTTGTGCTGCAAAAGCACTGGGAGAGCAGTTCCAGAACTCCTGGTGGTGCCTTTGCACCAAGCCAATCTCCTTGCCCTTCTCCCTGCTGGTAAAGAACAGCGATCCAACTGCTGGGAAGCAAATGTAGCAGTTCCCTTGAGCTACTTCTCTACATGTCTCATCTCACTGGCTTATTTTCTGTCTTTTAGTGCTTTATGCTAGACTAGGGCTCATCCAGGGACGCAGGTGGCGCTGTGGTCTAAACCACTGAGCTTTGGGCTTGCCGATCAAAAGGTTGGTGGTTCGAATCCCTGCGACGGGGTGAGCTCCCATTGCTCAGTCCCAGCTCCTGCCAACCTAGCAGTTCGAAAGCACGCCAAAAAGTGCAAGTAGATGAATAGGTACCGCTCCGGAGGGAAGGTAAACGGCGTTTCCGTGCACTGCTCTGGTGTCAGTGTTTTGTTGTGCCAGAAGTGGCTCAGTCATGCTGGCCACATGACCCAGAAAAACTGTCTGTGGAGCAGACAAACACTGGCTCCCTCGGCCTGTAAAGCGAGATGAGCAACCCCAGAGTTGTTCGTGACTGGCCTTAACTGTCAGGGGTCCCTTTACCTTTAGGGCTCATCCAGACTTCCTTTGGTGGGGCATTTCTAGGCATAAGTTCAAGCTTTAAAGCTCCGCATCTGAGTAGGTTTTTTGTTTTGGTCCCGGTGCTTTGCCCAGGAAAACCCACGTTTTACCACTGAATCAGAGCAAACAGTGATCAGGTTTTCCACGGATAGCTTCATTAACTACGAACTCCCAAATCTGCAATCCCCTTGGAACTGGTGCCAAAGTTTTGCAAGCATTTTGCAGTGAAGGCCCCACATTTGCAGCACCCCACAAATGGAGTAATTGAGACATCAAAGCGGGGCTCATAATTAATGCCCCAAACCCAACGTTGTCTGATTCACTCCAAACAGATGCCAAACTTTAGCAAAAAGTTTTGCAGCATTGGTCAGCGAAAAGCCTGTGTTTTGCAGTGCCCCCAAAATGGAGCAGTAGACATTCAAACCCAGGGGTCACGGGGTCACCAAAATCCGAGCGTTGTCCAATTCACTTCAAAGCGGCGCCAAACTTTGGCAAAAAGTTTTGCAGCATTTTGCAGTGAAAACCGTGCATTTTGCAGTGCTGCACAAAGACCAAGGGAGGGAGCAGAGCAGGAGCCCCTGCCATGATGCTGATGCCCATGTTGCCACTGACCTCTGGCCCTTCCCTGGCTTGGAAGGAGTTGGGCACAGTGAGGGGGGTGGGGTGAATGTGGGGCCCAATGTTTTGTTCAAGTTGGCACTACTGGCTAGAAGGAAATTGGATTCCCTCTGCATGTTTGTTTGTGTGTGTGTGGGAGGGTAGCTGCCGTGACTTCTCTTTGAATGTGGTTTCACCAATTATGCCAGCCTTTCTCAAGCTTGGGTCCCCAGATGTTGTTGAACTACAACTCCCATCATCCCTAGCTAGCAAGGCCAAAGCTCAGGGATGATGGGAGTTGTAGTCCAACGACATCTGGGGACCCAAGGTTGAGAAACACTGACTTATGCATTTGTTTTTATTCCTCTGCAGTTGAACGGATGCTTTACGTGGAAAAAGGATGCACCACTATACCACCTGACAGGTGTCATTATACCACCGGAAATCTTACCCACAGCCTCATGACAGTCTGCTGTAAAGGAAAAGATTATTGCAATGCCTGAGCATTTCCTAGAGGAGCATGACCCTCTAGGCTGAGCTTCTTTATGGCAGCCATACTTCTGAGACCATTTCAGCTGTGCTTTGCCATGTAAAATTATCTTCTGAAATATCACCCTTTTCCTGAAAGAGGGATAATGTGGTTTGTCACCCATGGATCCTTCTCCTTAGTGTTTCTTTTCCTTTTCCTTTTCCTTCCTTTTTGGCGGGGGTGAGGTGTCAGAATTCAAATCTTGATAAAAGTGCTCAGAGTGCCAGCACAAAAGGGCTACCATGGCGGGGGGCAAAAAAAGAGGTCACGGTATTCCATATAATTGAGTACTATCATGCCAAAACAAAACAAAATCCTGCCTCTTCCAATTGCCCAGAGAGCCACGTTTTAGACATTTTCCAAAAAAAAAGAAAAGAAAAAGATTGCCCAGGATTTTAACTGATTTTATATTTACTGCTTTTTTAATTTTTACTGTTGCTACAACAACTGTTTTTGTTTTTCATGCTTTTGATCTGTTTTATATTTGTTTTATAGTTCTCTTTCTTGAAAATCTCTATTTTCAAATTCTAGATTAATAAAATTATATGTTTTTTTGTTTTTTTGTTTTTTAAATGAATCAAAACGCATGATGGTTCAACTGCTGGTCATGGGCAGAATACCACTACCATTGTGATAAACCACAAAGACAAAATAAAATAAAATAAAATAAAATAAAATCTTTGTGCTCAGCTTTGCTAATCTAGAGCTAGACTTTTTTAGATTATAGTTCCCTTGGAACTTAAGAACTTGGGCTGGAGCTTGATTTTCCTTCCTTCCTTTGTGTACTGTGCCTTTTCAGAGACCATCTTAAAACTGATTTTTATAAGCTTCTCTGAGAGACTTTTTGACTGAAGGGTGGGGTATAAATAAATGCAGAAATCCAATGAACATCTCCACTTAAAGATGTATTGGAAGATCTAGGTCTTCAATAAGCACTGAAAAACAAGATTTCCTTTAAAAAATTACATTAATATACAGTGGTACCTCAGGTTACATACGCTTCAGGTTACATACGCTTCAGGTTACAGACTCCGCTAACCCAGAAATAGTGCTTCAGGTTAAGAACTTTGCTTCAGGATGAGAACAGAAATCGTGCTCCGGCGGCGCGGCGGCAGCAGGAGGCCCCATTAGCTAAAGTGGTGTTTCAGGTTAAAAACAGTTTCAGGTTAAGAAGGACCTCCGGAACGAATTAAGTACTTAACCCGAGGTACCACTGTACTACTTTTTTCTTCCAAGGAACTCAAGGTGGTGTACATGGTTCTCCTCCTCCCCATTTCACCTGCACAACAACCCTGAGAGGTAGGTTAGGCTAAGAGTTGGTTACTGGCCCAAAGTCATCCCAGTGAGCTTCATGACTGAGTGAGGATTGGCAGCAGGGTCTCCCAATGTCATAGCCCAACACTCTAACCATTACACCACATTGGCTGAAACAAAATAGGAGGGTGGTGGGTAATCTGCTACTTTATTTGTAGTATCTCCAGCAGTCCTTTTCTGAAGCTCAGTGGACAAAGAGTAGCAAACAGACATAGGCAACAATATACTTCAAGACTGGTAAGCAGGAGCTGGAAGTAATTCCTTCTTACAATGAACTTTCCAAGCGCTGGTTTCTGCATCTTTCTCCAAGGTCACAATAAAGTATGGAAGCTATTCACAGATCTATAGAATTCAAAGGGTCATCTTGTCCAACCGCCTGCAATGCTGGAATCACAAAGAAGGATCCCTGACAGATGACCCTCCAACCTCTGTTTAAAAACTTCCAGTGAAGAAGACTCCATGACCTTCTGAGGTAGTCTGTTCCATAGTGAAACAGTTCTTCACCTCTGAAAGCTCTTCTTAATGTTCAGTCAAATTTTATTTCTGAAAATTTGAATTATTGGTTCAGGTCCTACCTTCTGGAGCAGCAGAAAACATATTCCATTGTTCCATCTTCCATGTGACAGTCCTTTAGATATTTGGCAATGGCTATCATCTCACCTCGGGACGTGGGTGGCACTGTGGGTTAAACCACAGAGCCTAGGGCTTGCTGATCAGAAGGTCGGCGGTTCGAATCCCCATGACAGGGTGAGCTCCCATTGTTCTGTCCCTGCTCCTGCCAACCTAGCAGTTCGAAAGCACGTCAAAGTGCAAGTAGATAAATAGGTATATAGGTACCGCTCTGGCGGGAAGGTAAATGGCGTTTCCGTGCACTGCTCTGGTTTGCCAGAAGTGGCTTAGTCATGCTGGCCAAATGACCCGGAAGCTATACGCCGGCTCCCTTGGCCACTAAAGTGAGATGAGCGCCACAACCCCAGAGTTGGCCATGACTGGACCTAATGGTCAGGGGTCTCTTTACCTTTACCTTTATCACCTCACAGTCTTCTATTCTCCAGGCTAAACATACTCAACACCCACAAGTGTTCCTAATCAGGTTTAGTTTCCAGACCTTTTGTCGTCTTGGTCACCCACCTCTGCATGCATTCTTTATGAAGATATGAAACCTGTGTCTGATTTGGGTCGGGGGGAGGTCCAGTGTCTGAGATGACCCAACACATGTTTTGAGTCAATATTGCTTGCTTTGATTGTGTAGGGAAATCTGCCATACAAGAAACCATGCATGGAAAATGTGAAAGCTGTGATACCATAAAGCACATTTGAAATGGATTGTTTATTTCTTACCTTGATGATATTTTGAGATAAGTAGCTCAATGATCCTCCTTACCTGAACAAATCATCCCATGTTATGAAACTATTATCAAACCTGATTAATGAGCTTTGAAATTATCAGCTCCATTTACTTCTTATTTCTTTGATTTCAGAGAGCTTCCGTTTCAGATCTTCACAGGATAATAGAAATGGTCAAAACCCATCACTTCAGCAAAGAACAACAGACATTCTAGAATTCCAAGGACAGGCTGAACTTCATGGATATGAATATAGTTAAATGATGGCATAGGTAAATCCCGTATCTGATATAGCCTATTTTTTAGAAAACACTACATCTCTCATCATAACCTATTACATATCATGAGCTACCTGGGGACACACACAAAAATAATTAAGAACATATGCATGCACCAAGTGGTTTCTTGGGAGGGGGCAAGATTGAAATGCATACCCCTCAGAATCCCAGATTTTGGTGTCTTTACCCATTTTCCCACCTTGGCTCAATCTGCTCGTGGATTGCCACTTTCTGATAAGGTTTTATTTAACGTTAAGGGCACCTATGGGCTAAAGTGTCATTATCTGTGCTGAGTCTTCTTCCTCCTTACAAGAATGATAATTGCAGTTTGCTGGTAGCACAAGATTAGTGTGCTGATCTTTACAGTAAGCATTAGGAGGCCAGGATATTTGGTTGTAACTTCCACGTCATGTTTAAGATAAGAGCTGGTACCAGAGTCAAGGATAGTTCTTTGAGTATTATAAGTAATATAATACTTATATTAAAGCAATGCCAAGTGCACTGATATAATGATTTACTTGATAAACCATGTAAGAAGTCCAGATGAGCACACACTATTGCACACACTCCAACACAAATAAGGAACTTCTCATTTTGTATAGTTATCGTCATTCTTGCATGTCGTCTTGTATGTCCCCTGACTTTTGGTGTATTTCTCCATTCTTCCACCTTGGTTCAATCTAATCTCTGTGTTTTCATGGGGCCATCCATGTGAAGGTCCATTAATCTGACCATCACTGAAGCCTCCAAATGAGCATAGCACAACCTGCTCCTTGGCTGTCAATTGCTGATACAGTTGGATTTAGCATATGGTCTCCAGCATATGTAATCCACCAAATTACAGTGTGGTGAAATCGATCTCTGATTGGTTGATAGTGCAACTGTATAATAATTGCAACACAGAATCCAGCTGTTCTCTCCTGTGGATTGAGTTCTGCTGACAAGACCTTGATCCTCTATTGAATTGTCACTCAACAGGAGAAAAGTAACTATGCATAAGATTCTGTTTCTTGGCCTCTCCAGCCTCCTCTGCTGTGCTCTGGGTGAGTAGCAAAAAATATAGCTTGGCACTGTGCAGCTGCAGCAAATCTGCTACTCCTGCTAATTCAAGCTAAAAATGTGCATTTTTAAGGAACACGGGAAGAAACACAGGATGTACATGAGATGCTACCCTTCAATGACTTTAAAACTTGTTTGACATCCACAATTGTGCTTTATGCAAGCCACAAAGAGTTTGGAAAAGATAAGAATCAATGTTTTTATTTGCTAATTTGTTTTATAAAGCAGTTCTTCTTTCCAACAGTTGATGCTCTCACTTGCCATGAATGCAAAAAATATGATCCCACTGCTGGCTGTGTCACTGGAGAATCGATTTGTACAGCTCGGAAAAAACAATACTGCGATCTATGTTGAAGGTATGTTTGGCTCCATTTGCAGTTGAGCTTGCATTAATTCTATATAGTGTTATAGAATTATATAGTGTTATAATTCTATATATTTTCTAGCTCCTGGATATTCACACTATATTACAAATAGTCTGGCATCATGTAATAATGGCTGCTTTTTATTTGCCATGACTGAATGAATGCCTACACCTCTTCTACTGGTATAGTCACACTTCATGTTTATACTAAGGTGATGCCTATCACCCAGGCACCCTGGAACTCTTGTTCTTCCTGACACACACCTCCCAGAAGATGTAGATGTAGATGTAGTGATGGCCATCAATTTGGGTGGCTTAAAAAAACAGATTAAACAAATTCACAGAGGAGAAGACTATCAACAGCTTCAAGGCACAGTGGCCATTTATTACCTCCAACATCAGAAGCACTGAGAGAGCTACAATATCCAGAATCAATCCCTTTCCCTAGGGGACTTTGGGAATTGTAGCTCCATGAGTGGAATAGTGGTCTCCTAACAATACTCAGCAGGGACACGGGTGGCGCTGTGGGTTAAACCACTGTACCGCTTGGGCTTGCCAATCGAAAGGTCGGCGGTTCAAATCTTTGCGACAGGGTAAGCTCCCGTTGTTCGGTCCCAGCTTCTGCCAAACTAGCAGTTCGAAAGCACACAGTGCAAGTAGATAAATAAGTACCGCTCCGACAGGAAGGTAAATGGTGTTTCCGTTCACTGCTCTGGTTTCGCCAGAAGCGGCTTAGTCATGCTGACCACATGACCCGGAAAAACTGTATGTGGAAGTGGAAAAACGCCGGCTCCCTCGGCCTTTAAGTGCCACAATCCCAGAGTCATTCATGACTGGACTTAATTGTTGGGGGTCCCTTTACCTTCACCCTAACAATACTTAGCACTTTTTACAAACTACAGTTTGTGAGAAACCATGACTCTTAAAGTATCATACTGCTTGAAATGTATCATGAGCTCTTTACACTCTAGTATGTTTTTGCAGGTCCCAGTATTGCTGTTTAGGTGTTAGAAGACCACGTGAGAGTATAATAGGAGGTTTGAAGGTACATACTGCAGCCCCAGCCCCAATTTTCATGGCCCTGCCCACATGACCTCTGACATTCCCATGCTGAGAGGTCTGCTTCTCACACGTCTGACACACCCTTACATGCTCTTTGAAGCTCTGAGCAGAGCTATTGCTTCTCTACATCTATTTTTGCATCTCTATGTAAAACATATCAGGGGTCCAAAGCATTAACAGTTTAATGATCTCTGCTCAGGGCAGGTAATAAGGAGTGTTGTGGATATACTAAATGAGTTCCCTTTCCTCCTTTTCCACAGAGGGGAAGACACCATTTTATAAGCAACTGTGCTCTATAAATCATACTCCATGTGACGTTGTGGAATTGAGCGCAGATGGTAAAAAAACGGCAACATGTTGTAAATCCCATGACCTCTGCAATGCACCAAAGTAACATATCTGTGAAACCATTGGGTCTTTCTTCTCTGTTATATTCAAAGATTTATGGCCTAGTTCTGCTGTCATCCCAAGCATCTAGCATCTGCTCAAGACAAGTAGATCCTGGATCAGCTATCAATATAGCCAAGTGTTAATGCCATCAGATACCAAAATGTACTGCATGCCAGGTAACAAATACTGTCAGCTACCAAAAAGAATTATAGATTCACTTTCAGGTGCATGTCATCTAACAAATTCTGGCAGTCACAAAAACTCTCCAATTTCTCCTATATTGCTTAATGCCACTGAAAGTCTAATGCTATTGCATCAAATCCTTCTTATGTTTTAAAGAGAACAACACTGCTTTATTTTCGCTATAGAAATATAGATGGAGAATAACCTTGGCTTGTGAATAGGAAAGTAATGGCACTGATGTTCAGGGATGTTTCTAATGTGTGACATTTTGATGTATTTTTAATCTTTGTTGGAAGCCGCCCAGAGTGGCTGGGGAAACCCAGCCAGATGGGTGGGGTACAAATAATAAATTATTATTATTATTATTATTATTATTATTAGTAGTAGTAGTAGTAGTAGTAGTAGTATTAGTATTAGTATGCATCCCCAGCACATCAGACCACAGCATTGTCTGCCAATAAGTTCTAATCAGAAAATACCCATTGAAATTAATGAACCCAAGTTACTCGATCTCATTAATTTTAATTGGTCTACTTTGAGTACGACTAGCATTTGATACAAGCCATGGACTTTAATGTGTGCCCCTGAGCTGCAAGGCCATCCTCATCTATCATCCCTGAAGTGCACACTTATTTAGTCAGCTTCTCTGTCAAAATGGTTTGCCAAATCATGTAACGACGCTGTTCCTGTACTGAATCTCCATTTTCATTTCCCAGTGGTTTGCAATCACCTGTCTTGTAGCAATAAAATAAAAAATAGCATTTCTTGAAATGGCATTGTCTCATTCTTTCAATCAAAACTGGGTAGTAATGCCAACGAAAATCATTTGTCAATAGAAGAGCAAACTGTTCCACCACACTCCAATATTATTTTGCCCCAAAACTCTCAGCTTTTATCCCAACAACCCCCCCCCCCATGAAGATATGTGCCTAATTCTAAAAAAAATCTTTCCTCCAGCATTTTCCAATTGAATGCATCATAAATATAGTTAGACTTCCGGCATAGTTTTTGCTGATACAGACTTACTCAGCAATCCCCCCCCCCCAAAGAAAGACAGTGTAACTTCTTCTGAGTTAACCCTGGCAAAGCTCTGGGCTCAGCAGAATGTAACTAAACATAGAACACAACTTGCTAAAAATGAATGGTTAAGTCCACTCAAAGGCGACTATAGGGTTGCGGCGCTCATCTCACTTTCAGGCCGAGGGAGCTGGCATTTGTCCACAGACAGCTTTCCGGGTCATATGGCCAGCATAACTAAACCGCTTCTGCCACAACGGAACACCATGACGGAAACCAGAACGCATGGAAACACAGTTTACCTTCCTGCTGCAGTGGTACCTATTTATCTACTTGCACTTTGACGTGCTTTCTAACTGCTAGGTTGGCAGGAGCTGGGACAGGGCAAAGGGAGCTCACCCCATTGCTGGAATTCAAACTGCCAACCTTCTGATCGGCAAGCCCAAGAGGCTCAGTGGTTCAGACCACAGTACCACCCCCATCCTATGAGGTGTGTGACTCAACTCACATGCATGTCCAGCACTGATAGATATTCAATGCAACAACTTTAAAAGGATAGGAATCTTTTATTGGAGACAGGACATGCACCCATTAGGAATATGTGTTTACTTTCTCGCTTATTCCCCATAAGTTGCACCCACCAGAGGAGTATTGAAAGATTGGTTTATTCCTTGAAATGAAAGAGAGATGGCATATATGGGTATGGTTTCAGACAGCCAAGTTACAGATACACAGGCAACAAAACATATTGTATATATACACCTTAGATCTAAAAAGGAGATGATCCCTAACAAGTCCAAGTCAGAAAAGTGAGTGAAAACAATGTTTCACAGACCCTAGGTGCTGGCTACCTGGGGCCCTGGGTTCCTGAGCACCCACAAAATTCCCCATGAAGGGGCCAGGCAACCAAAAATTTTGGTGCCAGGGCCATGCATCCTGTGTGGCATCCACAGCTCTGGGCACCCACAGTCGTGGGGCCAAGCTGGAACTCCTGCTGCAAACTCACAGTTAAGTTAAGTTAAGGAAGATGTACCTGATCTGGAATCCTACCAGAACACAGAGTCAAGGATCAGAGCTCTGTGCATCTGAAAGAGTTAAGCTATTTGCTTTTTATCTTATACCATCCAGACAGCAGAACTCTCACAGGTTCCTGTGGTCTGTGTGCAGAAAGGCATAGAGATGATCATAGAGATCATTAAGGAGAGACTCATTCCAGCTGTGAGCTACAAAATCATTGAAAGTCTGGGGTTGAAGTACAATTGAGGGCCAAATATTCCCTATGGAGAGGGAAGAGGGCTTCTCAAGAGAGCAAACACTATAACACCGAAATCCTTAGCAGCATTCCTGCAAATTCCTGTCAGTTTACCAATTGTTTATTGGGACAACGTGAAGTTGAAGGGACATGACCCTAGCTGGAAATGACTAAGTAATTATCAGGATATTCCCTGAATCATGAATTTACTATTGAAAGTACCTTTCATTATCTGTGCTGAGTCTTGTTCCTCCTTATAAGAATGATAATTGCAGTTTGCTGGTAGCACAAGATTAGTGTGCTGATTTTTACATTAAGCATTAAGGAGGCCAGGATATTTGTTTGTAACTTCCACGTCATGTTTAAGATAAGAGCTGGTACCAGAGTCAAGGATAGTTCTTTGAGGGGTATACTTATATTAAAGCAATACCAAGTGCACTGATGTAATGATTCACTTGATAAACCATGTAAGAAGTCCGGATCAGCATACACTATTGCACACTCTCCAACACGAATAAGGAACTTCTCATTTTGTATAGTTATCTCCATTCTTGCATGCCAATTGACATGAACTGATGGTCACCTTGTAAATTCCCTCAGAATCCTGGTTTTTGGTGGTGTTCCCCATTCTTCCACTGAAGCTCAGTCATGTCTATGTGTTTTCACTGAGTCAGTCATGTGAAGGTCCATTAATCTGACCATCAAGCATTCATCTGAAGCCTCCAAATGGGCATAGCACAACCTGCTCCTTGGTTGTTAATTCCTGATACAATCGGATTTAGCATATGGACTTCAGCAATATAGATCTCCAACAAGATCTACCAACTTACATGGTGGTGAAATCCATCTCTGATTGGCTGAACTCGCAACTGTATAATAATTGCAGCATAGAGTCCAGCTGTCACTCCTGTGCTCTCCTGTGGATTGAGTTCTGCTGACAAGACCTTGATCCTCTATTGAATTGTCACTCACCAGGAGAAAAGAAACCATGCATAAGATTCTGTTTCTTGGCCTCTCCATCCTCCTCTGCTGTGCTCTGGGTAAGTAGCAAAAAATATAGCTTGGCACTGTGCAGCTGCAGCAAATCTGTCATTCTTGCCAATTTAAGCTATCTCCTCTTTTCACTAACCAGCAGAGGCATACAATGATGGGAAACCAGGTAAACAATGTGCTACGAGTCACTGCTAACATCGCACCCTTTCTCACTTTCTAGTAAGAATGCCTTCCTGCCAGCCTCTCCTTCTCTCCCATCCCACCCCTCAACTATCAGACCTTTTCACAGCTCCAGATCAGTCCAGCTGGGCTGACTTGACTCAGGGTTACCCATCACTGTCTCAAGCCAATCTGGCTGAAGTCCAGATCAGTCCAGATCATGCCCCTGCTTTATCTGTGCCAGGGGTTGGCAAGGTTTACCTTGCCTGGGCTGGTTCACTCCAGCGGAGATCCCTCCTTGGGCCGGATTGTGTGCATGCCCGCTATTTCCGGCGTCTGTGCAGACATGATTTCCGGTGCCTGCCTCTGTGCAGACGTGATTTCCAGCATCTGCGCATGCGCAGACAGAATTTCTGGCACCACAGAAGCAAGTCCCCACACCGCTCTGTGCCAGCTTAGTGCAGAGTACGGGGACTTGCCGAGTGGAGGCAGCTCGTGGGCCGGTTAAATGACCCCCTTGGGCAGCTTGTGGCCTATGGGCCTTAGGTTGCCAATCTATGCTATTAACAGGTTTGCATCCTATCCTGAAAATGTACAAAACTGTTAAACAGAGGTGTCCGTGGACAATAGAGATGCATATTTACACAATGAAAGCCAATGTGGTTTCAAGGGCTATTCCAAGGATAAAAATGTGTATTTTGAGGAACCGTGAATACTACCTTGGGAGACATGTGGGTTGCCTCCATTCAATAACTTTCAAACTTGCTCGACATCAACTATTGTTTCAATGTGCTTCATGCAAGTCACACAGAGTTTGTGAAAGGTAAGAATCAATGCTTTCATTTAATTATTAATTTTTAACAGAGGTTTGACTCCTCTTTCCAACAGCTGATGCTCTCACCTGCTATGTCTGCGAAAAATACAAATTCGTTGGTGGATGTGTCGAGAAAAACTCCACTTGTGAAGCTTTCCCGGGAGAAAAGTGCCTGCTGATCTACATGGAAAGTATGTTTGATTCCATATGAAATCATGCTTAAGTTAATGTTATATAGCATGTCTGTTCTTTATCTTCTAGCTCCTGGATCTTCACACCACATTACTACCTGTAATATTCCGGATCATTATAATACTCGGGGCTCATTCAGACTTCCTTTTGTGCCATGTTTCTAGACACAAATCTAGAATGGTTTGAAGCTTCCATGCTTTGAAGCATCATGTCTGAGTCCCCCCCCCCCGGTGTTTTCCCTCTGAAAACCTGTGATTTACTGCTGAATCAGAAACAAACGGCAATCCTTGGAAAACCTGAATTGCCATTTGTTCCAATTCAACATTACAGATCAGATTTTCGAGGTGAAGGCTCCGGACATGGTGCTTGGAAGCATGGACTGGTGCCTAGAAAGGGCGTGGCAAAAGCTAAGTGTGGATGAGCCCCCAGAAAGCCACCGTTTAATAAGCAGCCCTTATAGCCAGGAAATGAGTGGAATTGCATCTCTGTGTGGGGAATAGGGGTCTCCTAACAACTCCCAGCACTCTGAACAAACTACAGTTCCCAGGATTCTTTGGGGGAAGCCATGACTGCTAAACTGGTATCATACTGCTTGAAAAATATAATGCACACAAGAATAATGAAACCCATCTCATATCAGAAATGGATATATATATATATATACATATAGTGATACCTCGGGTTAAGTACTTAACTCATTCCAGAGGTCTGTTCTTAACCTGAAACTGTTCTTAACCTGAAGCACCACTTTAGCTAATGGGGCCTCCTGCTGCTGCCGCGCCGCTGGAACACGATTTCTGTTCTCATCCTGAAGCAAAGTTCTTAACCCGAGGTACTATTTCTGGGTTAGCGGAGTCTGTAACCTGAAGCGTATGTAACCTGAAGCATATGTAACCCGAGGTACCACTGTATATATAAACGCACAATGTGGGAGAACTTTCCAAACAGAAATCAAATGGAGTATTCTGGAGTGGGGCATGACTGACTAGTTGGAATCTTGAACAAGAGCTCTTCAGACTATAGTATGTTTTTGCAAGTCCCATTAGGCCCATTCCAGTGTGAGAAGCAAGGGTGGCCCAGCCTGTTTCACCTCATCAGGTAAAGTTGGAAGATGCCCCCTGCAGCTGATCATGCTGCTATGTCTTCTGGGTTATGGGTGAGTAGCCCATAAGACCTTGCCAGAACCTGGAAGCCACAACTGCTTCTCCTTGCTTCTCTGATGGCGGTGGTGGGCAGGTGGGCAGGGCATTCTTTACCATGGGAGAAGTGAGGAGAAGCAGCAGCAGCGGCAATATCTTGTGAGAACCTGCACAGTGACAGGTGCAAGCGAGGAGCCCACGGGGTGCCACCTTTTGGGATTCCACAATCCGAGGTGGCGGCTTCAGTCAACTTTCTGGGCAGGCTGGCCCTGGTTAGAGGAACACATGAAGGTACATTCAGCAGCCCCGTCCCCAGTTGCAGTGGCCCTGCCCACTTTATCTCTGAGTGCTCTGCTCCCCACATACTTGGGGAGAGAACCACATGTTCTTTGATGACCTAAACAGGGCTCCTGCCTCTCTACATTAAATCTAGCATCCCAATGTAAAGCATGTCAGAGGTCCAAAGCGTGGTCCATTTAATGATCTATGCTCAGGGCAGATCATAGGAAGAGCTGTGAATATACTAAATGAGTTCCCTTTTCTCCTTTTTCATAGAGGGGAAGATACCATATTATAGGCAACAGTGCTCCTCGAAGAGATATCCATGTGACCTTGTGGACGTGAGCATAGATCGTAAAAAAACATCAACATGCTGTGATTCCCATGACTTATGCAATGCACCATAGTAATATGTCTGTGAAACCACTGGGTCTTTTTCCTCTACCATATTCCAAGATGCTTTGCCTCTTTCCTCTCTCCTCCCAAGTATCCACACTCCCTGCTTCAGATAAATTGGTCCTGGGTCAGCTATTAATTTAGCCAAGTATTAACAGCACAGCAGACCCCAAATTGCATCGCATGCTGCTGGCAGGACTTTTTTGCAGCTGAAACACTGGCACCATTGCCATTATAAGAGAACAAGGGAGGAATTCAAGGTGAGTTCTGGCACCTCCTTTCCTAGAAAAAAACAGCACTGATGGCAGGTAGCAAATACTATCAGCTGCTGAAAAGAATTACAGATGCATGTCAGATCAGGATTGCCATACACTTCCCCAAAAAGCTCAACAATTAATTTTGGGGTTTTCCTTAAAAAAGCTCAACAACTTTCAGGGTGTCCTGGCTTTTACTTTTTGAAATATGGCAACCCTATATTTTGACATTCAAGCTAGCACTCTGTTTTCTCCAGTAGTCCTAAATACCACTGAAAGTTTAATGCCGTTGCATTAAATTACTTTTACAATTTAAAAATAATTTTCATGAGCTGCAAGGCCATCCTCATCTATCATCCCTGAAGTGCACACTTATTTAGTCAGCTTCTCTGTCAAAATGTTTTGCCAAATCATGTAACGACTCCATTCCTGTACTGAATCTCCATTTTCATTTCCCAGTGGTTTGCAATCACCTGTCTTGTAGCAATAAAATAAAAAATAGCATTTCTTGAAATGGCATTGTCTCATTCTTTCAATCAAAACTGGGTAGTAATGCCAACGAAAATCTTTTGTCAATAGAAGAGCAAACTGTTCCACCACACTCCAATATTATTTTGCCCCAAAACTCTCAACATTTTTTCCAACAACCCCCTCCCCCATGCAGATATGTGCCTAATTCTAAAAAAATTCTTTCCGCCAGCATTTCCAATTGAATGCATCATAAATATAGTTAGACTTCCGGGATAGTTTTTGCTGATACAGACTTACTCAGCAATCCCCCCCCCCCCCGAAGAAAGACAGTGTAACTTCTTCTGAGTTAACCCTGGGAAAGCTCTGGGCTCAGCAGAATGTAACTAAACATAGAACACAACTTGCTAAAAATGAATGGTTAAGTCCAGTCAAAGGCAACTATGGGGTTGCGGCACTCATCTCACTTTCAGGCCGAGGGAGCTGGCATTTGTCCACAGACAGCTTTCCAGGTGATATGGCCAGCATAACTAAACCGCTTCTGCAGCAACGGAACACCATGACGGAAACCAGAATGCATGGAAACACAGTTTACCTTCCTACTGCAGTGGTAGCTATTTATCTACTTGCACTTTGACGTGCTTTCTAACTGCTAGGTTGGCAGGAGCTGGGACAGGGCAAAGGGAGATCACCCCATTGCTGGAATTCAAACTGCCAACCTTCCGATTGGCAAGCCCAAGAGGCTCAGTGGTTTAGACCACAGCGCCACCCGCATCCTATGAGGTGTGTGACTCAACTCACATGCATGTCCAGCACTGATAGATATTCAATGCAACAACTCAAAAAGGATTGGAATCTTTTATTGGAGACAGTACATGCACCCATTAGGAATATGTGTTTACTTTCTCGCTTATTCCCCATAAGTTGCACCCACCAGAGGAGTATTGAAAGATTGGTTTATTCCTTGAAATGAAAGAGAGATGGCATATATGGGTATGGTTTCAGACAGCCAAGTTACAGATACACAGGTAGCAAAACATATTATATATATACATGTTAGGTCTAAAAAGGAGATGATCCCTAATAAGTCCAAGTCAGAAAAGTGAGTGGAAACAATGTTTCACAGACCCTAGGTGCTGGCTACCTGGGGCCCTGGGTTCCTGAGCACCCACATTTTGATGCTGCGTGGCATCCACAGCTCCGGGCACCTACAGCTGTGGGGCCAAGCTGGCACTCCTGCTGCAAACTCCCAGTTAACTTTTAAGTTAAGTTAAGTTAAGTTAGTTAAGTTAAGTTAAGTTAAGTTAAGTTAAGTTAAGTTAAGTTAAGTTAGTTAAGTTAAGTTAAGTTAAGTTAAGTTAAGTTAAGTTAAGTTAAAGAAAGGAAGATGTACCTGATCTGGAATCCTACCAGAACACAGAGTCAAGGATCAGAGCTCTGTGCATCTGAAAGAGTTAAGCTATTTGCTTTTTATCTTATACCATCCAGACAGCAGAACTCTCACAGGTTCTGTGAGAGCAATGACGACCTTTTGGCGTACGGTCAAAGCCTCCCTTCAGAAACCCCTTTAACGGGGAACCCTGGTATCGCCGCTGCAAAGAGGAAGATGCACTAAAGGATTCCGCCCAAGGCCTGATACCGCCAAAGTTGTCACGTTTTGCTACGGGAAAGGCGAAACCTGCCAATGCAGGGAAATTCCTTTCCGGCCCTTTAACAGCGACCTTAACGTAGCAGCACCCACATACCTGTGAAGTTAACCTGCAAAACCTGTGAAGAAAAGTTAACCTGCAAAATAAGACATTTACTGAGGGTGGGTAGGGTGGGAGAAGCTCTGGAGCCAAGTGAGGATTCCCAGGTAAGATCCTCCCTCTATTGTGTGGGCAGGTAATCCCTCCCCTACCTGGCCTGGTCTCCTTGGCAACGCTTCCCCCAGGTGGGATTGGACAACTGACTGAGGTAGGCGGAGACCTCCAGGTATCCCACCTGAGGGAAGGCAAAGCCAAGCCTATGCTGATGGGGCCGCTCCAGATCTAGGGCTGCGTGCGTCCACGCAAAGGGCACCCCCCGTTTTAAGCGGGGAGCGGTCATTGCTTTTTATCTTATACCATCCAGACAGCAGAACTCTCACAGGTTCCTGTGGTCTGTGTACAGAAAGGCATAGAGATGATCATAGAGATCATTAAGTAGAGACTCATTCCAGCTGTGAGCAACAAAATCATTGAAAGTCTGGGGTTGAAGTACAATTGAGGGCCAAATATTCCCTATGGAGAGGGAAGAGGGCTTCCCAAGAGAGCAAACAATATAACACCGAAATCCTTAGCAGCATTCTTGCAAATTCCTGTCAGTTTACCAATTGTTTATTGGGACAACGTGAAGTTGAAGGGACATGACCCTAGCTGGAAATGACTAAGTAATTATCAGGATATTCCCTGAATCATGAATTTACTATTGAAAGTACCTTTCATTATCTGTGCTGAGTCTTGTTCCTCCTTATAAGAATGATAATTGCAGTTTGCTGGTAGCACAAGATTAGTGAGCTGATTATTACATTAAGTATTAGGAAGGCAAGATATTTACTTGTAACTTCCACGTCATGTTTAAGATAAGAGTTGGTACCAGAGTCTTTGAGGGGTATATTTATATTAAAGCAATGCCAAGTGCATTGATGCCATGATCCACTTGATAAACCACGTAAGAAGTCCAGATAAGCACACAAACTCTTTGCAAACTCTTCAGTATGAACAAGGAACTTCTCATTTTGTATAGTTCTTTCCATTCTTGCATGCCAATTGACATGAACTGATGGTCACCTTGTAAATTCCCTCAGAATCCTTGTTTTTGGTGGTGTTCCCCATTCTTCCACTGAAGCTCAGTCATGTCTATGTGTTTTCACTGAGTCAGTCATGTGAAGGTCCATTAATCTGACCATCAAGCATTCATCTGAAGCCTCCAAATGGGCATAGCACAACCTGCTCCTTGGTTGTTAATTCCTGATACAATCGGATTTAGCATATGGACTTCAGCAATATAGATCTCCAACAAGATCTACCAACTTACATGGTGGTGAAATCCATCTCTGATTGGCTGAACTCGCAACTGTATAATAATTGCAGCATAGAGTCCAGCTGTCACTCCTGTGCTCTCCTGTGGATTGAGTTCTGCTGACAAGACCTTGATCCTCTATTGAATTGTCACTCACCAGGAGAAAAGAAACCATGCATAAGATTCTGTTTCTTGGCCTCTCCATCCTCCTCTGCTGTGCTCTGGGTAAGTAGCAAAAAATATAGCTTGGCACTGTGCAGCTGCAGCAAATCTGTCATTCTTGCCAATTTAAGCTATCTCCTCTTTTCACTAACCAGCAGAGGCATACAATGATGGGAAACCAGGTAAACAATGTGCTACGAGTCACTGCTAACATCGCACCCTTTCTCACTTTCTAGTAAGAATGCCTTCCTGCCAGCCTCTCCTTCTCTCCCATCCCACCCCTCAACTATCAGACCTTTTCACAGCTCCAGGTCAGTCCAGCTGGGCTGACTTGACTCAGGGTTACCCATCACTGTCTCAAGCCAATCTGGCTGAAGTCCAGATCAGTCCAGATCATGCCCCTGCTTTATCTATGCCAGGGGTTGGCAAGGTTTACCTTGCCTGGGCTGGTTCACTCCAGCGGAGATCCCTCCTTGGGCCAGATTGCGTGCATGCCCGCAATTTCCGGCGTCTGTGCAGACATGATTTCCGGTGCCTGCCTCTGTGCAGACGTGATTTCCAGCATCTGCGCATGCGCAGACAGAATTTCTGGCACCGCAGAAGCAAGTCCCCACACCGCTCTGTGCCAGCTTAGTGCAGAGTACGGGGACTTGCCGAGTGGGGGGCAGCTCGTGGGCCGGTTAAATGACCCCCTTGGGCAGCTTGTGGCCTATGGGCCTTAGGTTGCCAATCTATGCTATTAACAGGTTTGCATCCTAACCTGAAAATGTACAAAACTGTTAAACAGAGGTGTCCGTGGACAATAGAGATGCATATTTACACAATGAAAGCCAATGTGGTTTCAAGGGCTATTCCAAGGATAAAAATGTGTATTTTGAGGAACCGTGAATACTACCTTGGGAGACATGTGGGTTGCCTCCATTCAATAACTTTCAAACTTGCTCGACATCAACTATTGTTTCAATGTGCTTCATGCAAGTCACACAGAGTTTGTGAAAGGTAAGAATCAATGCTTTCATTTATTTATTAATTTTTAACAGAGGTTTGACTCCTCTTTCCAACAGTTGATGCTCTCACCTGCTATGTCTGCGAAAAATACAAATTGGTTGGTGGATGTGTCGAGAAAAACTCCACTTGTGAAGCTTTCCCGGGAGAAAAGTGCCTGCTGATCTACATGGAAAGTATGTTTGATTCCATATGAAATCATGCTTAAGTTAATGTTATATAACATGCCTGTTCTTTATCTTCTAGCTCCTGGATCTTCACATCACATTACTACCTGTAATATTCCGGAACATTATAATACTCGGGGCTCATTCAGACTTCCTTTTGTGCCATGTTTCTAGACACAAATCTAGAATGGTTTGAAGCTTCCATGCTTTGAAGCATCATGTCTGAGCTCCCCCCCCCCCGGTGTTTTCCCTCTGAAAACCTGTGATTTACTGCTGAATCAGAAACAAACGGCAATCCTTGGAAAACCTGAATTGCCATTTGTTCCAATTCAACATTACAGACCAGATTTTCGAGGTGAAGGCTCCGGACATGGTGCTTGGAAGCATGGACTGGTGCCTAGAAAGGGCGTGGCAAAAGCTAAGTGTGGATGAGCCCCCAGAAAGCCACCGTTTAATAAGCAGCCCTTATAGCCAGGAAACGAGTGGAATTGCATCTCTGTGTGGGGAATAGGGGTCTCCTAACAACTCCCAGCACTCTGAACAAACTACAGTTCCCAGGATTCTTTGGGGAAAGCCATGACTGCTAAACTGGTATCATACTGCTTGAAAAATATAATGCACACAAGAATAATGAAACCCATTTCATATCAGAAATGGATATATCCTGTATATATATATATATATATATACATATATATATATATACATATATATATATATACATATAGTGATACCTCGGGTTAAGTACTTAACTCATTCCAGAGGTCTGTTCTTAACCTGAAACTGTTCTTAACCTGAAGCACCACTTTAGCTAATGGGGCCTCCTGCTGCTGCCGCGCCGCTGGAACACGATTTCTGTTCTCATCCTGAAGCAAAGTTCTTAACCCGAGGTACTATTTCTGGGTTAGCGGAGTCTGTAACCTGAAGCGTATGTAACCTGAAGCATATGTAACCCGAGGTACCACTGTATATATAAACGCACAATGTGGGAGAACTTTCCAAACAGAAATCAAATGGAGTATTCTGGAGTGGGGCATGACTGACTAGTTGGAATCTTGAACAAGAGCTCTTCAGACTATAGTATGTTTTTGCAAGTCCCATTAGGCCCATTCCAGTGTGAGAAGCAAGGGTGGCCCAGCCTGTTTCACCTCATCAGGTAAAGTTGGAAGTTGTCCCCTGCAGCTGATCATGCTGCTATGTCTTCTGGGTTATGGGTGAGTAGCCCATAAGACCTTGCCAGAACCTGGAAGCCACAACTGCTTCTCCTTGCTTCTCTGATGGTGGTGGTGGGCAGGTGGGCAGGGCATTCTTTACCATGGGAGAAGTGAGGAGAAGCAGCAGCGGCGGCAATATCTTGTGAGAACCTGCACAGTGACAGGTGCAAGCGAGGAGCCCATGGGGTGCTACCTTTTGGGATTCTACAATCCGAGGTGGCGGCTTCAGTCAACTTTCTGGGCAGGCTGGCCCTGGTTAGAGGAACACATGAAGGTACATTCAGCAGCCCCGTCCCCAGTTGCAGTGGCCCTGCCCACTTCATCTCTGACATCCCCATGCTGAGTGCTCTGCTCCCCACATACTTGGGGAGAGAACCACATGTTCTTTGACGACCTAAACAGGGCTACTGCCTCTCTACATTAAATCTAGCATCTCAATGTAAAGCATGTCAGAGGTCCAAAGCGTGGTCCATTTAATGATCTATGCTCAGGGCAGATCATAAGAAGAGCTGTGAATATACTAAATGAGTTCCCTTTTCTCCTTTTCCGTAGAGAGTAAGAAACCATATTATAAGCAACAGTGCTCCTCGAAGAGATATCCATGTGACGTTGTGGACGTGAGCATAGATCGTAAAAAAAATCAACATGCTGTGATTCCCATGACTTATGCAATGCACCATAGTAATAAGTCTGTGAAACCATTGGGTCTTTTTCCTCTACCATATTCCAAGACTCTTTCCTTTCTCCTCCCAAGTATCCACACTCCCTGCTTCAGATAAATTGGTCCTGGGTCAGCTATTAATTTAGCCAAGTATTAACAGCACAGCAGACCCCAAATTGCATTGCATGGCTGACAGGACTTTTTTGCAGCTGAAACACTGGCACCATTGCCATTATAAGAGAACAAGGGAGGAATTCAAGGTGAGTTCTGGCACCTCCTTTCCTAGAAAAAAACAGCACTGATGGCAGGTAGCAAATACTATCAGCTGCTGAAAAGAATTACAGATGCAAGTCAGATCAGGATTGCCATACACCTCCTAAAAAAGCTCAACAATTAATTTTGGGGTTTTCCTTAAGGAAGCTCAACAACTTTCAGGGTGTCCTGGCTTTTACTTTTTGAAATATGGCAACCCTATATTCTGACATTCAAGCTAGCACTCTGTTTTCTCCAGTAGTCCTAAATACCACTGAAAGTTTAATGCCGTTGCATTAAATTACTTTTACAATTTAAAAATAATTTTCATAGTAGACATATAGATTGATAATTATTTTAGCTTGATTTCGTGAAAGTAATGGGAATGATGCATCTAAGTACATCAGACCACTAGGTTGTCTCCCAACAAGTTCTACTCAAAGTACACACATTGAAATTAATTGCCCCAAACAAATCAATCCCATTAGCTTTAATGTGTCTACTTTGAATATGGCTAGTGATTGATAGGACCCATGGACTTCAATGCATGCCCTTGAGCTGCAAAATCATTTCAGCAAACTCTGAAACTCACATGTATTTAGTCAGCTTCTCTGCAAAAGTGTTTTGCCAAATGCAACAACTCTGTTCTTGTATTGAACCTCCAATTTTATTCCCCACTATTTTACAATTACCTGTCTTACAGCAATAAAGTAAAACAATAGCATTTCTTGAAATGGCATTGTCTTGTTCTTTCAATCAAAACTGGATAGTAATGCCAATGAAAATCTTTTGTCAATGGAAGAGCAAAGTGTTTCACCACATTCCAAGATTATTTTATCCCCGAACTCTTAAGTTTTCTTCCATCGCCACCACATACAGAGATAAGTGCCTAATTCTGAACATTCTTTCTTCCAACCTTTTCAGTTGAGCTGAATGAGAGGCCCAATGAGGCAGTTGTGAGGACTGAAGGTCCCTGCCTTCCCACCACTCTCTAAGGCAGGGTTAAGCAAACTTACCGTGCCTCGGGCCGGTGTCTCCAGTGCTGATCTTGCGGTGGGCCAGAGGGCGGGGGAGCACGTGCCCATACGCATGCACACACACTATTTCCGGCGCACTTCCGGGTTGGAGGAGCTCCGGAAATAGCTTGTCTGCATGTGCATGGGCCTCCTCCAACCTGGATGTGCACCGGAAATAATGCTTGCGCATGTGCACAATCTATTTCTGGTGCTCCTCCGACCTGGAAGTTGGCAACCGCGCAGCGCAGTGCTGGTAAGAGCGGGCGGTGGCAGCAGGCGGAGGGGTTTGGCGCTGGCCGGATAAACAAGTCCCTCGGTCCTTATCCAGCCTGCGGGCCTTAGTTTGGGGACCCCTGCTCTAAGGCTCCTCTCCCAGCAGTCTAAGGCTCCTTTGCCTGGTCTCTTTGCTCTACCCACTTCATTTCTCTCTGTGCTCTCTGGATATGAGTAATTAAATCCTGGGTTGTAGAAGAAGGCATTGAAAACCTCCCCCCCCCTCCACGGAACAACATCAAGCAATTATTTTATTGTTGCACTCATTGCATGGTCCCCTGAATCCATAAAAAACCCCAAAAACAATCAGTGCCGTCAGGGGGAAGGAAAGTTGGGTCAGTGTAGATGTCAGACTGGATGTGACCTCCAGGACCAGGGTCATAGGAGTTTCCCACTGAAGGGGAAAGGCATTCAGCCCCCGAGTTGAGATTCCTTGTCCCTACCAAAACACGAGATCAGTCTTGGAAAATGGTTCTGTATTGTCCTTTCCATTCTGTTCCTGCTGATAAGATTTTGTGGATCATTGCAGTTGGGCGCAGAACATTCTCTACCTATAACTGCAGTGGAACTTTGGAGCTGGGAGCCCATTTTAGTAAATGAACCAGAGAGACAGACCTGCCAAGATTCCAACTAAGAGCTTCCTGATTTGTTCAGTGGTTTCCCTTGTGGTAGCACAGTGAAAAGAGAAGGGGTGGAATTGCTGCCCAGGGTCCCAGCACGGCATCACCAACCCAGCCAACCTACTGGTTTCTCTTGATCTGGTCTGCTGCAAATACTTCTAGGCCAGCAAGCCAACACTCTTTTTGAGTTTGTGACTCCTACTCTTTATCTGGGATTCCCTGCCTGTTAAGCCACATTGTGTCTCTTTCCCCTGCCTCCCACAAGCTGTGCTCCTAGTTTTCAGACTTTCCCATCCCTTTGTCGATTCTTCTGCTTATTGGATTCTTGCAGCCTCATTCTGGCTTCCCTTTGGAGTGACTTTCAGTCACTGGCCTGCAATGAACTCCCCCTGGCTGGCTTACCTGTGGATCTGCTCATTCCTCCATCCAACTCCAGCCAGAGGGAAGGTTCATTGCTCTGTGATAGAACCGGGGCTATTTCACTTTGAACATCTTTGGACTGATCCGCACCATACTTAAGGATAACTGTAACTGCTGCTGAATAATCGAAAGATTTGTATGTAATTTACTACAGCAGCATTCTATGTATTTGCTATTACCATTTTGCCACGGTCCTTGCCACCATGTTACACTATGTTTACAAATCAATTACTTTCCCTTTGTGTTCCCTTTCAAAGTTAATGGTTTTCCAGAGGGGTAGCTTTGTTAGTCTTATGCGGCAAAAGTGTGAGAAAGACTTGTGACTCCTGCCACCGCTAGAGAAGTGAGGGGCAGTGGTGGCAGCTGCGAGATCTGATGAGATCTCACGCAGATCTCACAACATCTTGTGGAATTCTCACAAGATCTTGCCACTGTTGTCACTTCTCTTCCCTTCTACCACCTGCTGCCCACCAGCGTCAGAGAAGCAAGGAGAAGAAGTTGCACCTTCCAGGTTCTGGCAAGATCTTGCGGACTACTCACAAGATCTGGGTGTGGCTTGGCGAACGTGATTTTGCTTGGCTGGCTAGGGATGGTGCAGAGCACACAAGAGCTGTCCTATTTCTCTCTGAACAACTTTGGGCTGATCCACACCATACATACAGAGTTGGTGCCATCATGCCTTCTCCTTGCCCAAATAACTGTTGCTGAATAATCTAAGAACTTTTAGCCACAACTATGACAATTAGAACCAGAGACTACATGAGAGTGAACAGCCTATAAAATGTCTCAGTTTAACACAAAATCTGCTAGAGTAGTCAGTTTATTAACAGTCTGCTTCAGAAGCCAGCATGGGACATTTTATTGTCAATAAAAGAAAACATCAAGCAACACTTGAAGAAGCTATTTCAGCAGCGTGGCACAATGAGGATATGAGGATTAGGTGATGGCAAGTGCTCTGCAGTAGCTCTATGTTACTCATTTCGCTTTTGTTTATCACGTAAACAAAGGTCAGATTGCTTACAGCAAACAGTTTCCAGAATTGCTGTATTTGGTGTGACTTCTCAGATATCGCACTTATCACCTGGCCTAGTGCATCTTCTTGTGGAAGAAAACACATTCCCTAGAGAGGATAAAAACAAGCACATTGGTACATGGAAATCATAAGATCCTGCCCAGATTTTCATTAACACTGAATTAAAGGAAAAGTCTGGATTAGATACACAATTTGATGGATGTTCTTGTCATCTTCTTCTAGTCATTTACCTCATAACAGTGACTCAAAGTGACTTTCAAAGACAATATAGGCACAAACACCAATTGCAACAAAGACAGCCAGTAAAAATATGAAAAACACATCTATACAAATAAAAGACAGCTCTTATAGATCCTGGCCCACTAAAAGATGCTACAGATATGCAATACCTTCAAATTAAATGCCAGAAGCTGATCAACACCAGGCACGGCTGGAAGATGCAGGCCATTTGGATCCCTTCCAATCGGGATACAGGCCGCATCATGGGACTGAAACTGCCTTTGTTTCACTGGTCGATGATCTCCAGCAGGTTAGGGACAAAGTTGAAAGCTGTTTCTTGGTCTCAGTGGCTTTTGACACCATTTATCATGACATACTTCTGGACTGTCTAGAGGGGTTGGGAGCTGGGGGTACTGTTATATAGTGGTTCCGCTCCTTCCTCCTGGGCCATGTCCAGAAAGTGGTGTTGGGGGATGAGTGTTCAGACCCCTGGGCCCTCACTTGTGGGGTGCCTCAGGGTTCCGTTCTCTCCCCCATGCTTTTTAACATCTACATGAAGCCACTGGGAGAGATCATCAGGGGGGTTGGGCTGGGTGTTCATCAATATGCGGATGATACCCAGCTCTACCTCTCTTTTAAATCGACTTCCAAAACATTCAGAAACCAAAGTGCAGCTTCTGATTGGCTGCAGGAAGCTCCTGCAGCCAATCAGAAGCCGCAGAAGCCGCAGAAGCCCCGTCGGATGTTCAGGTTCCAAAGAATGTTCACAAACTGGAACACTCACTTCCAGGTTTGCGGCTTTTGGGAGCCAAAACATCCGAGTTCCAGGGCGTTTGGGATCCAAGGTATGACTGTATATAGAAACACAACAAAGCATCAGGCATTAAAAAACAAAATATCCTATACGAGCAACAAGCAAACCAATAAATCAATAGAAACCAATAACAACAACAACAATAAACATTTTACAGTTTTACCCAAATTAAAATAACCACCAAGCCCAACTAAACATTTAACCAACATCAACGTGACAAAAACAAAACAGAGGAACCAAAGTTAAAACCGTTCAAAACATTTTAAAACGTAAGACCCTCTTGGCCTCCCTGCCCAGTGCAGTGGTGTTCAGCAGTGAACCGTGGATGGTTGTCGGCGAACCATCTCAAACATTGTCGCTAGAGATGCTGGCGGTTTCCCAGGCTGCTTTGCATTATCTCTTCTGGAGTGGAAACAAGGTCTACTGCAGAATTGCATACTGTAATTCTAAATCATGGTGCACAGTGTTGATCTTCTTGTACGCCCCTTTTCTCATCCCTTGGGCAAGGACATATGCCTGTGTGTGTGTGTGTGTGTGTGTGTGTGTGTGTGTGTGTAGTAATATGAAGGTTGTCACATTCACATAGGGGATTGTTTCTCATCCTTTGCCTGCAGCTGAAGCTCTCCGCTGTCAGGTCTGCAACAATTTTAGAAGTGCCCAAGGCTGTGCCGTTGGATGGAGCACCTGTGTGGCTCCCCCTGGAGGGCAATGCATATATATCAGAAAAATTACTAGTAAGTATGTTTCTTTGCTTGTTTATTTTATTTCAGCCATCTTGTATACTGTTTGATAGTAAAAACAACAACAACCCAACAACTTCAAAGCATGAAGTTTTGCATCTGCCTGTTTATATTCTGTGACCAAGCACATATCTAAACTATGAAAGCACTTGTGCAGCTGCAGTCTGCAGGATTGAACCCTCCATTCATCAGCTAGTGAGTAGAGGATTCAGTCCTATGAACTTCAGGGTGCTCCTTCATAAGTGCTTGCCAAGCAGCAGCCAGCAGGATTGAAACCCTCCTCCTCTCAGGAGAGGAGGAGAAGAAAATGATGGTTTATTACATTTCTTTACCTCCCTTCATCCAATCACAGGTCGGTTTACAATATAAAAACACAAAATAGATACCACAGTAACAAACAAAAACATTACCCACCTCCCACAGTTTAAAAGGCCATGTTGTCATTGTTGTTTAGTTGTTTAGTCATGTCCGACTAAACATGGACCAGAGCACGCCAGGCCCTCCTGTCTTTACCAGGGAGTCTTCTCTTCTCATGAGGTGGCCAAAGTATTGGAGTCTCAGCTTCAGGATCTGTCCTTCCAGTGAGCACTCAGGGCTGATTTCCTTAAGAATGGATAGGTTTGATCTTCTTGCAGTCCATGGGACTCTCAAGAGTCTCCTCCAGCACCATAATTCAAAAGCATCAATTCTTCGGCAATCAGCCTTCTTTATGGTCCAGCTCTCACTTCCTTACATCACTACTGAGAAAACCATAGCTTTAACTATACAGACCTTTGTTGGCAAGGTGATGTCTCTTAAAAGGCCATAGATGGTTTAATTAGCCGAAGGCCTGGGAAACGTATTGGGAGCTAATGTACATCTTTCAGGACATCTTTCAACTAAGCTCTGTGCTTATATGACTTCAGCACTGATTAGCAGCTTGCAGCATTGAGCCCTGATGTCACAGCCTGAGCCATACTATAGTAGGTCAGACACATCATCATCATCATCATCATCATCATCATTATTATTATTAACAACAACAACAGCAACCTGATCCTTTTCACTGGATTTACCAGGGATGGAGCTTGAGATCTTCTAATCTGAATGCAAAGTAGATGCTACACTACTGAGCTCCTCTTTCTCTTCATGTGGCACTAAAATGTAGTAACATTTGATTCAAGTACATATATTTCCATTTCCATGCCACGTTTCCACCAAAGAGGTCTTCAAAAGATTTCCAGTCAGAATTAATGCTACATGAACAGCAATACAGCAAAGGTCCGTATAGTTATACAGAGCTGGACCATAAAGAAGGCTGATTGTCGAAGAATTGATGCTTTTGAATTATGGTGCTGGAGGAGACTCTTGAGAGTCCCATGGACTGCAAGAAGATCAAACCTATCCATTCTTAAGGAAATCAGGCCTGAATGCTCACTGGAAGGACAGATCGTGAAGCTGAGGCTCCAATACTTTGGCCACCTCATGAGAAGAGAAGACTCCCTGGTAAAGACCCTGATGTTGGGAAAGATGGAGGGCACAAGGAGAAGGGGACGACAGAGGACGAGATGGTTGGACAGTGTTCTCGAAGCTACCAGCATGAGTCTGACCAAACTGCGGGAGGCAGTGGAAGACAGGAGTGCCTGGCGTGCTCTGGTCCATGGGGTCACGAAGAGTTGGACACGACTAAACGACTAAACAACAACAACAAACAGCAATAACAATGAATAAGCAATACATTCCAGTTCCTTTTTTTTAAAAAAAAAAAATCCAGTTACAAAGAACAACAGCAAACTAAAAGGCATTCTTAAATGGAAGCAAGAGAATGACAAACATAAACACAAGGAACAGAAGGCTGAAAGAGATTGGTATGCAGAGCACTCTGCACAAAATCCAGATATATATACAGAAAAAGCACAACAGATCATTCCTAAAACATCATTTTAATTTCAGAAACAAGATTAGGCTATTTGGAACTCGGAAGGGAATTTTGAATGTGGACAATTTTGGAAGCACCCCTAAACATGGCATTGGACACCTTTAGCTTAGAGAAGCTTTTAGACAAAATCCACTGAAAATTGGGATAAGATTTGTTTCAGTACATGAGATATCACAGCAGTTTTCAAACGGGGGCCCTCAATAAGTTGAGTTATCGTCATAGCTGAGACTTTCTCATATTCACCCAAGCCAAAGCAGCAGATAATGAATAAAAAGCTTACAAGCTGCATTCTGTATATGTTTTGTTTTCTCCCTTGAGCTGATGACTCAGGAGAAGGAATCAAGTGTCCTGTGCTATGTTCCTCATATAATGGCTTGGAAATGTGGGCAGATATGCATTTAAAGTGGACTTGTGGCCTCTTCCTGAAGAGACTCATTTTTCATGCCAGAACTGAAATTATGACCCATTACAATCTTATTGGGAAAGCACAATCTGAGCCTGTGACATTCTTTGATCTTAGAACACCATAGTATTATGCATAATCTGTTACAGATATTTGACTATAGTGCCACCATAAGCAGATGTGGCAGAGCTGCTGCCAGCAGCCACAACACCAGTTGCCAGACTGCTTTTTCTACGCCAATCAGGCCTGTGTGTCCTTCTGCTCGTGGTTGTGAGAGCATGCCTGGTGGTCCAACTGCCAGGAGATTATTTAAGGATTCAGGAGCTCGTCCTACACTCGAGTAGGACCCTGGCAGAGACACATGCCCAACTGGCATGTTCTCTCCCTCCTGGTCGATCGTACGGGAACTTCAAAAGCTTTCTTCTGCCCGAACATCACAGTGACCAATGGCAACAGACATCGGTATACTTAGGGATCCACAGAGTTTGTGCAGCTTGCATAACAGACCTCAGCAACTCAGCATTTTGGCTAATCTACTTTATATACATATAAACACACATGGAGCACTGCAACATGGGTCCTTCTCTCTCTAGCATCAGACAGCAAAGAGAAACAAAACAAAGGACAATAGTTCCACTTCATGGAACACAGTAACACAAACATCCTGTCTCCATCACTTCCCACTCTGTGGAGTTAAAACATACACTGTCATGTGATAGACAAAAATTCCATGACTGCAATCATGGAGCAGGAATTCTAACAGATATTAGCTGCGACAGGAAGGCAGGGCCACCTCGTTTGGTGGAACCTGGGAGGGAGCCTGAGCCTGGACTACTCATGGAAGCCAGGGGTGTAGTTGCCAGAGTCATAGTGGCTCAAAGGCCAGTTACTTTTTTTCCCAACAGAGTCCCTGATGGGTCCCTTCTCCAGTGTCCTAGAGCTGTCCATTCAGCATGAAATGGAAACTTTATAGTCACTGTGTGCACCAAACGTAAGCATTTAGGGGCACTGAAAACATTAGAGGGCCTTCTCGGTAGTGGCACCCACCCTGTGGAATGCCCTCCCACCAGATGTCAAAGAGAACAACAACTACCAGACTTTCAGAAGACATCTGAAGGCAGCCCTGTTTAGGGAAGCTTTTAATGTTTGATGTATTACTGTATTTAAATATTTTCTTGGAAGCCACCCAGAGTGGCTGGGGAGGCCCGGCCAGATGGGCAGGGTATAAATATATTATTATTATTATTATTATTATTATTATTATTATTATTATTATTATTAATTTCCAGCATTATTATTATTATGAATATGAATATGAATATGAATAGTAATAATATTTTTGTACCCTGCCTTTCCCTTGATGGGACTCATGGCGGCTTACTGATAAAAACACAAACTGCTAAAAAGGCAGAAAAACCAATCATTAAAATACAATTAAACATTGATAGAATTAACTATATACAGATATGAAATCTGTTTAAAACATACCAATAATTACAATAAAATCTGCTCTGCACCAACCCTTTATTAAAAGCTGTCAATTCTCAAAAGCCTGTTACTGTTGGGATATGAGTACTACGCAGCTGCAAACAAGCAGCTGGATGTTTACATCACATGATGGAGCTGACTGTGGGACAGGAAGTTCCAGGGAATTCACAGGGATTTGTTCTTTGTGTAACATGAGACCTTCCTATTGCTTGTGTGAAGGAAGTCTCAGTGAGTTGCTCGGAGGAGACTGAGCGAGCAGACATGTTTTTGTACAGTTGTACAGTCAGAAATAAACTAGAGATGAAATAGACTTTCTGACTATCTTCTTTCTCCTGCTGGTATGCAAGGAAGAAGGGGGTGTGCACCTTTCACCCAGGGAGGTGTCGCCTATCAAGATCTGCCTGGACTGCTGGGATGCCAGCCAGGGTAGATCACCAGCAAACAGGTCCCTGGAGCCCGGGAGAGGGGCCAGCCTCTCCCGAGGGGGCTAGTTTTCCAACAAGTGGTACCACACGGATGGTTGAGGTAACAAGGCACAGCTAAGGACGGCTGGAGCACCCGGTGGAGGCGTTTTTTTGGTGATTGCAACGTTCCATGGACCCCCGACAGTTCCTGATTGATGGCTGCATGGTGAACGCAGATTGAACGGTTCTCCGGTTCACTGAAGAGCTGCTGTTTTTCTTGGATTAAAACAGAGCGAGAAAGCCACATTCCAAGCATTCCGGGGGAGTCTGATAACGACTGCTGTCGACTGCCAAGGAATCGTGAGTACTTTTGGGCTGATTTATGGGCTTGTTAAGCTTCAAAGGCAAGAGGGAAGCAAGCCGGGAGGCTCACAGGCTGTTGGAATTTGCTGCGTAGCTCACAGCTCGTAGTAGACAGCTGTAAACAGCTCACAGGCTGTTGGATTTTTCAGCTCGTAGCTGAAAGCTGTAACTTGGAATCAGGATGGATGCCAAGCAAGGGGCGGGTTTGCCTTATCCATCCCCCCCTAACAAATGACAATTATTCCTCATGGTCTTTGAAAATGAAAGCCCTACTTGACAGACAGAGAATATTTGGGGTGATTCAAAATCCCATTCCGGCAGCACCTTCAAGGGTTTGGAATGACTCTAACGTGCAGGCCAGGTCAGCTATCGTCTTGTGTGTGGCCGACGATCAGCTCGTGCATATAGCGCATTTGGAATTCATGAGAGAGATTTGGCCCTACTGTTGTTGCTGCAGAGGAGCAGGCTGTAGCTCTGAACATTGTTCGTTGTTTTAATTGTGGCCAGCCTGGGCATGTTCAGAAGAACTGTAAAAAGCCCCGTCAGCAAAAAGGAGCAAAGGGGGGCTCCACAAAGCCAGAGGCAACTGGCAAGGTTCGTGCCAAAACTCAGGCAAGACCAGCAAAGGCTCTGATGTCACCAAAGGCCTCATCATCGGTTGAGAATGCTTTTATTATTGACACTGGAGCCACCGAGCACCTGACCTCACGCAAAGAGTTGTTTTCTACGTTTGAGAAGCAACGCTTCACTGTGAAACAGGCCAACGGCCAGGAGATGGAAACGACCGGAATTGGGACTGTTTATCTGGAGAGTCTGAACTTGACTATAAGTAATGTTTACTATGTTCCTGACTTAAAATTCAATTTGTTGAGTGTTTCTCAGATGACAAAGAAAGGACTGGTGTTATCCTATGATAAGGAGAAATGCAAAATCTTTAAAGACGGAGAGCTGTATCTTTCTGCCAAAGAGAAAGATGGACTGTATTTGTTGACTTTTGATGAGTCTGATTACAAAGTGTGCAGTGCATGTGATTCTAAAATGTCTTCTCTTGCAGGTGTATCCAAAGGAGCCACGGAGAGAAAGGCAACAAAGATTAGCAGTGTTTTTCAGCAAGTGTATGCTGATGTAATTGGTCCTCTGGCACCATCTAGAGGCAATGCAAAATACTATCTTGTATTTGTTGATCACTATTCTCAATATGTATGGATTTACGTATTGCAATCACCAAAGGAAACCTTAGCAAGGTTTAAAGAGTTTTGTGACAAGGTTAAAACTGTTCATGATGCTAATATTCAATATCTTTTCACAGATGAAAAGCCAATTTTTCTTTCACAGGATTTTCAAGATTCCCTTGAGAAACGAGAGATAGAGCATAAGATTGCTGTCTCTGAAGCTTCATGGAACAAGAGTGTGTGTGTAAAGGTGAACAAAGAGTTGCAGAAAGGCATGGAAGCACAATTGCTTAGTTCACATTTGCCACATGGGTTCTGGGCTGAATCTTTAAACTCTTTCTGTTACACATGGGTGAGAAAGGTTTCAAAAGGTATGGAAAGTTCTCCTTATGAGAAGCTATTCCAGAGAAAACCTTTGGTAAATCGTTTTAAGGTTTTTGGATCTCATGTCAATGTGGAAACTCCACAAGGGGTTAGAAATGCCAAAGGCATTTTTGTGGGTTATGAAAAGGGTTTCTACAGAGTAATTTTGTCTGAATCTGGTCAGGTGATTCTCACAAAGTTTCTAGAGAGCGCTCCAAGACAGGAGAGAGAGGTTCTCCACACATTTCCCACTGATGTCAATACAGATGAGTATTCTGATACTGAGTGTGACACAGAGAGCTCAGAGAGTTTTGCTGACACAGTCTTTGACAGGGGTTCATACACAATGTCTAGTCCTTCACAGGTTAAGGCTGAACTAGAATTGACTGAACCATTGTTTATTGTTGGGCGTGGTTCACCCAAAAGTCCAGAGGATGAACCAGTCAGCAAGGAGGATCTGCACCTCATTCGCAGGTCTGAGAGAGTCACAAAGGGCATACCACCCAAAAGGTACTCTCAAGAGTTTGCTAACTCAGCTGTTGCATGTGTTACTATAGTTGACAACTCAAGCCAAGTTCATGGTATGTCTAAGTCAGAGACAAAGACACACCGGGGAGTTGCAAAGCGTACCACTACATTTCCTAGCCAAGGTAATGCAGAAGCTCTCATTCCTTGGAAAACAGACAACCAGAGAGTTACACTGGTGGAACCAGTGGCAGGTAGTTCCAAAGGTGGAACTGAGACAACAGGGGATTGTTACATGTATAACAACTGTTTGTTTTCTTCTCTGGATGAAGCTTTGTTCACAGCTAACGTCGAATCATATGGGGGAGGATGTTGGGATATGAGTACTACGCAGCTGCGAACAAGCAGCTGGATGTTTACATCACATGATGGAGCTGACTGTGGGACAGGAAGTTCCAGGGAATTCACAGGGATTTGTTCTTTGTGTAACATGAGATCTTCCTGTTGCCTGTGTGAAGGAAGTCTCAGTGAGTTGCTCAGAGGAGACTGAGCGAGCAGACATGTTTTTGTACAGTTGTACAGTCAGAAATAAACTAGAGATGAAATAGACTTTCTGACTATCTTCTTTCTCCTGCTGGTATGCAAGGAAGAAGGGGGTGTGCACCTTTCACCCAGGGAGGTGTCACCTATCAAGATCTGCCTGGACTGCTGGGATGCCAGCCAGGGTAGATCACCGGCAAACAGGCCCCTGGAGCCTGGGAGAGGGTCCAGCCTCTCCCGAGGGGGCTAGTTTTCCAACAGTTACAGCAAGAAATTCTTACCCTGCCGGCAGGAGGACAGCAAGGAGACAGCCGGTCGACCTTCTCTAGGGAGGGAGATCCATATGTTGTATTTGTTTTCCTTTGGGTGGACAACATGCATTTATGATAAATACATTTAGAAAATGCACTTGCAGTTTCTTTTAGCTCAATGATTCCATGAACACATCAGGATATATTTGAAGAGCCTCAAATTCTCAGTATCCCCCCCCCCCAAAGATCAGAGCTGACAGTGGGACATGTTTGGGTGCATATTATAGGTGGCTACATCACTTTAAAACTATTGCTTGTCTCCATCTTGCCTGATGCTTCTCCATATAATTCCAGCAGTTATTTTGCTCTCTGCAAGTGGCCGATTATTTCATGTAAGAGGCTGTGAGTTTGGGAAAGGGAATAAAATGTTGCAAATACCAAATTAATATTAATCAATGGAAGGGGGTACTTGGAAGGAACTTGAGACAGAAACACAATAAATAAAGTGGAGTTGACAAAAAGTTGGAGGTCGCACACACTTCTCTTCATCCAGGCAAGCAAGAGGCATTATTAGATGGTGAGGACACATTCCAGCCTAGCAAAAGCTCCAATTGAGAGTATGGAAGAGGAACAGAGGAGGGTGGGACCTCAGAAGAAGGGGTGTGGTCTGGGAAGGGGTCCATTGTCTGGAAGAATCCCAAGGGCTGGATAAAGAGTCTTGAAGGGCTGTATTTGCTTCCTGGACCTGAGTTTCCCCACCCCTGCATGAGCAAGAGAATGACATCAACAGAGAGGGTCTTTCCAACACTTGAGGAGTGCTCATATGAAAATACCCTTATTAACAGGATCAGGTAAGGCAAACATTCCTCTGATCTCACAAATTCATCCTTAATATCTAAAGGTCCACAAATTGTGATGGTTACAAAGGTCTTTCTTACAACACCACATATCTACCCTGGATAACTTGTCCTGAAACTTCACCCTACGGCATACATTGGTGCAGCCCCGGTCCATTCGCATCACAGCACCATCTGGAAAGGGATAGTAAGAAAGAGAAAAATATATCCAAGCTCCATGATAAGCATATGGTTTCCATCACCACCACCACCACCACCATTTTATTATTATAAAGGAAACTTGTATGGCAAGTTTCATGCTATTAGCCTGATGGATTTCACTTTTATAAGCTGTAAGGTAAAAGGAGCCCTGGACAGTTAAGTCCAGTCAAAGGTGACTATGGGGTTGCGGCACTCATCTAGCTTTCAGGCTAAGAGAGCCAGCGTTTATCTGCGGACAGCTTTCTAGGTCATGTGGCCAGCATGATTAAACCACTTTTTCTGCAACGGAACACCATGATGGAAGCCAGAGCACACAGAAATGCTGTTTACCTACCCGCCACAGCAGGACCTATTTATCTACTTGCACTGGTGTGCTTTCAAACTGCTAGGTTGGCCGGAGCTGGGACAGACCAACGGAAGCTCATCCTGTCACGGGGATTCGAACCGCCGATTTTCTGATCAGCAAGCCCAAGAGACTCAGTGGTGCCATAAGCTGTAGAATGTTGTGCTCTATATAGATGGTTTTACTACTTGCCTGAACTATAATAACATAAATTAGCCCCCACTAACAGCAGAATTTAGCCTCCAGCTGTATATATAAGGCTAGCATGCTGTTGCTTCTCTTACTGGGGAACAAAGCAAGACACCATTCTTTATATGCCATGGATTTTGGAAAAGATGAGCTTGGTACTTACAAATGTGACATTTTCTTACGGTGAAAATGTTTTTTAGCAAGGTTCATTTTAACATTTCTATAACAGAAGTACATTGCCGCCCAAACTCTTACACTTTCATCCTGTGTATATCTAGAGCAGTGAACCTAGAATCATAGAATTCTAGAGAATCATAGAGTTAGAATGGACCGTAAAGGATAATCTAGTTCAACCCCCTGTTATGCAGGAATCTCAGCTAACCAATTCCTGAAAAGCTGGAGTATAGTTGCGGTAGAACCGTCTCTGCTGCTACCGCCATGTTGCCTCTTGTCTCTGCACTCTTCTTACTGAGGATGCACTACAGCTCAGCCACTGGCGTCTAGCACATCTGCTTAGAGCATCTGATCCATACTCTACCCAGCCCCAAGTGCATAGTCTATGTCCAGCAGAATCAGAGGTAGACTCACTGGTAAAAAGTAAAGGTGAAGGGACCCCTGACCATTAGGTCCAGTCGTGGCCAACTCTGGGGTTGAAGAGCTCATCTCGCTTTATTGGCCGAGGGAGCCGGCATACAGATTCCGGGTCATGTGGCCAGCATGACTAAGCTGCTTCTGGTGAACCAGAGCAGCGCACGAAAATGCCATTTACCTTCCCACTGGAGCGGTACTTATTTATCTACTTGCACTTTGACATGCTTTTGGACTCACTGGTACAGGGCAGGAAAGAGTGGCTATCAGATGTCCAAAGGCTGAAGCATTGGAGCACTTTAGCAGCAAGTGTAAGAGTACTCATGCTTATAGCCAGACTCACTTGTAACAGTCATCCGGCTGTAGCAGAATCTCTGAGGTCCTGCCTTGCAAGTTTTTTCTCTATGCTCACAGGTGTTATCATGCTGAACTTCTTCACAGTGAAGGCACCTGATAACTCCAGCTGGACAAGACGAGCAAAAAAGGGGGAATAGAAAACAAATAAACAAATAATAATAATAATACATAATAATTTCATTCTTTGTACCCTGCCCATTTGACTGGGTTGCCCCAACCACTCAGGGGCGATGTCTGGTTAGAGGAAGATTGCTGGCAGTACACCTGCTTGAAAAGAAATGCATTAATATGGAAAACACCAAATGCCACCACCAACTGCAAGTTAGGTACCGTATTTTTCGCCCTATAGGACACACTTTTTCCCCTCCAAATTTTTTTTCCTTTATTTCCCCCCCAAAAAACTAGGTGCGTCCTATGGACCGGAGCGTTCTATGGGACGAAAAATATGGTATGTGCTCAGAGGTCCTCTATGCTGGGGTGGGGGTGCGACAATGATCCTGATTGGCTCAGAATCCCTGCTCATGTAGCAGAGTTCTACATGGATATGTTGACATGCACATGGATCAACATACCCACTCCTGTCCCTGACACGAAACCTGTGCACTTCTTTAAAGACATCACTTCAAAATATTGGTTTGGGAGAACATTTTAAATGATGAATCTACTATTCTATTTTCTCTCTGCCCCCTCCCCTTTTCTCTCCCTTGGTAAAGGTAAAGGGACCCCTGACCATTAGGTCCAATCATGGCCGACTCTGGGGTTGTGGCGCTCATCTCGCTTTATTGGCCAAGGGAGCCGGCGTACAGCTTCCAGGTCATGTGGCCAGCATGACTAAGCCGCTTCTGGCGAACCAGAGCAGCGCATGGAAATGCTGTTTACATTCCCGCCGGAGCAGTACCTATTTATCTACTTGCACTTTGACGTGCTTTCGAACTGCTAGGTTGGCAGGAGCAGGGACCGAGCAACGGGAGCTCACCCTGTCGCGAGGATTTGAATCGCCGACCTTCTGATCAGCAAGTCCTTTTTTTATATTAAAAAAATAATATTTATTAAAGTTTTAAAGGTTACAGGGGGAAAAAAGTAAAAAACACCATATTAAACAAAAACAAAACAAGATGGAAAGGATTTGCTGAAATAGATAATCGAACTAGAATACAAAAAAGGGAGGTGTGAGGAGGTCAAGGAAATAAGCTAATGAAAGATAAGTTATGGGAAGATTCGCTGTGTTTTTTCAATGGATTTTATTTTTCTGTTTTTTTTCTTTTTCTCTTTCTTTCTTTTTTCCTTATTGTGATGTGCTGATCAGCAAGTCCTAGGCTCTGTGGTTTAATCCTCAGTGCCACCTGCATCCCCTCTCCCTTGGTAGTTTATTTTCATTATTATATTATGATTCTCTCTCATTGTATTTTGGTAAGAACTGTACACAGATGAAGGGGAAGGGCAATTTGAAGACTCGGTGTGAGATGCGAGTAAGGGAAGTTCTCACAGGGCGAGAGGGTGTGAGAAGAGGGGGATGAGCCCAGGTGAGAGCTGAGAGGGTGCAACTTCCATCTGGATCTGTCAAGAAGCCACCCAAAGTATCTCAGTGAGGTTCCAACACCAAGGGTGGGTCGGCAGCTTACAGGGCAAACTGGTCCTGACCTCTCAGGGCCAAGGCCTTTTAAAGGCTCATGGCCCTTCCCCACTCTGCGAGATCCCATGGAATAATCTCAGTCTTGTGAGATCTTGCGGGAGCTCTGCAGGGAGATGATGCCCCACCTGAGCCCCTGCCCCACGGGGCAAAGTAGTCCTGCCTGGAAGAACATGCAGAACGAGACATACAAAGTAACTGGGTGACGTTGCTTGGACAATACTTAAACTGGCTGGGTCTGTAAAGCCTGCTGAGTCAGTCATAAAGTATGCTGAATCCTTTTCAGTGCATACACTTCATGAACAGAAACCAGACATTTCAGGAACAAATGCTCAAGGCATATTTTAGGATTATGGTATATTTGCAATGCATCTTGACGTGCAATCTGATCCCCAGAAACAAACTCATGCACAGACATCAGTTTCATATAAATCACTACACACAGTGTTAGCTGCTTCACAAAAACAGTCACTCCGTATATAATACAGCTATCTGTTTTACACCCAGAACTACTACACAGCACAATTCATTTCATTTTTTTTAAAAAAAATATTTTGTTTTTTCAAATTACAGTTTTACAATCACATATCCAACATACAACATAAAGACAAGATTCCATAGAATCTCCTGGACTTCCCTCCTCCCCTTTGTGGGTCCTATTGTTAATTGTTTCCTCCTGCATCTTTTATAATAACCCAAATCTTTTACACCTCCATTATATCCGAAATTCACCATTAAACTACAAGTGTTATTCCAATCCTGTGAACAATTTTAACTGTTTACAATGGTTTTTAAGATAAATTATAAATTTCCCCCTTTCTTTATTAAAGTTTTGGTTTTCCTGATTTCTGATTCTTCCGGTCATTTTTGCCATTTCGGCATAATCCATCAGCTTAATCTGCCATTCTTCTCTGGTCAGGACTTTATCTTCTTGGCATCTCTGGAAAGCATTGTTCATTTCAAATACTTGTACTGAGACTTTTCCCTTTTGCAACTGACATCTCAGAATTCCCAGGATTGGATGAGCTACATAAATTAAGCAATTCCCAATAGCTCTCTCCTAGTAATTCCCCTCTAGAGTGCTTTGTTATTTTGCCTTGGACTTACCTGCCTCAAGGTACAGAAGGGTGAAGAAATGTATTGCCAGAAGGATGTTTAGCTTTACTTCCATTTTTTACCGAGACTGAGGGCAAAAACAAGAAAAAGCAATCAAACTTACCGTAAATTAAGGCAGATGAGGGGGGGAGGGGAGGGGTTTGAGGGGTGCAAGCTCCCCACACTGGACTATGGGAAGAACAGAGTGGCTAGATTTAATTATCATCCTTGAGGGCCAGTGGGTGGGCCACTAGAAGCTTATGGTTAGTGAAGATGCAGAACATCTAGTGACTCATGATGGACATTTGTAAGTCTTCCATGAACTTGTGGAAGAATGGCGTAGGTGAATGTCATGGCCAGGTTCTTTCCATGCTGGTACAGGGGCCACAGGTGCTGCCTTGACTGCAGCGTGCATACTTGTGTACACATTATGACAGACACAACTGCTTTATAACCATGATTGAACCCCAGCTTGTGTTTGCCAATTCTCTGGAAAAGGACAGGACTTGATCAACAGCGAAGCGTATGAATATGTGATGAAGCCTCTTCTTAGGAGAGTTGCTAGGAGTGTAATGAGTCATTCTTCAAAGCTTCAGGGGTTGTTATTAAATGTACATTTACACTTAGGTGTTGAGGAGACAGAAGAGAACTGTGACTGTGGTCAAGCTTCAAAGAAACAAGCTCTCCATTATTATTGGCATCTCCTTTCCTGGGCTGCTTCAACTCCTGAGACTCTACAGCAGCCTTTGTCAACCTGTTGCCCCAGATGACGGAGACTACAACATGCAGCAGCAGCAACAGATAGCATGAGAACTGAGGCATGATTTGATGACGTGAACATGCCTGCACTAATGCAAAGGGTGAAACTGAGATCTTCTGGACTGCAGCTGAGGGATCCCCGCCCCCTCCTGCTTGCACACAAGTAAGGGGAAACGTGGTGGCTGAGGTCAAGGCAGGGCCAGATTTAGATGAAGAGAGGCCCTAGGCTACTCCACTTGTGAGGCCCCTCCCCACCCCCCACCCTCACAACTAGAAGAAAATGGAAGAGTGTTATAAATAAATACAGTGGTACCTCGGGTTACATACGCTTCAGGTTACAGACTCCACTAACCCAGAAACAGTGCTTCAGGTTAAGAACTTTGCTTCAGGATGAGAACAGAAATCGTGCTCTGGCGGCACGGCAGCAGCAGGAGGCCCCATTAGCTAAAGTGGTGCTTCAGGTTAAGAACGGTTTCAGGTTAAGTACGGACCTCCAGAACGAATTAAGTATTTAACCCGAGGTACCACTGTATTAAGTGAAGCCAAGGATGATGACGAGTATTTAAAATTCTGCAATTCACAATTTCTCCTCTAAAGGACATAAAATATTATTGTTAAATACCATGGTGATTTTAAAAAATGCATAAAATTAACACTGACAAACTTTTGCAACAACTGAACTTTGTAAACCTTTTGTGGTGGGCAGGCCCTTGTTTCATATCTAGCTTGTTTCATAGTATCTTTACTATGAAGTTGGTCCCATGTGTTCAATGAGGCTTCCTTCCCTGTAAGGGTGCTTTAGGATTATAGCAACAGTCCAAGATTTACCTATCAATCAACTTCCGTGCAATGCTGTCAGGGAACTGCCATCGGAACGAGAGGAGGAGGAGGGGCTCCACGACGATGCTGGAGAGGGGCCAAGTAGGGAGAGAGGCAGGTCTCCTGTTGGGGAAGAAAATCAGCGCAACACCAGGGATGGAGGGAAGCCAATGGGGGAAGCGGAGAGCAGGCTCAGAGACTCTTCACTGGACACCAGCGGAGAGAGCACAGGTCCTCCGCTACCCACGCCCACCCTGCGCAGAAGGCTTCCGCGCAGGGAGGCTAGGAGGAGACTGGGCGTCAAAGAACTTTTATGTTGGAAAAGGTTGAAGAAACGCCCACTGTCGGATTCTGCCAGCAACTGAGCAGCCACGAAGTGAGGGGCTGTCCAGCCAGGAAAGGTTTAACCAGGCCACCTACCCAGGAGTGGCGGCAACTTACGCACGAGCAACCCCATAACCATTATAAATGCATTTTGATCTGTGGAGCAAAGCCTCAGCTCTCCCCAATGGCTTCTGCTTTTTTTCTTTCTTCAAGCACTTTCTCCCCCCCCTTTTCTCCCCCTGTTTTATAAAATTTGCTTAGTAACATAACATTATTATATATATTCTATAAAACAAAGAATACAGAACAAAATTCATTCATACTACAATGCCTAACTGCATAACATTAATATATATGGTTTCTAAAAAAACGGCTTACATAACAAAATCAATTCAAAAACCATCCGGTTTCCTTTTTTGTTTTGTTTTGTTCCTTTCCTCTCCCTCCCCACTCCAGCCCTCCCTGCCCCCGGTTAGGCCTTCCTTCTTCATATCTTTATCCATGTAGACAGTCTGTTCATTCAAGCTTGTATGTTAGGCTTGGCTCCCCCTCTTTCTATCCAGTTCCTGTAAAATGCCCATTTATTTGTGATTCTTTGGCCTTTATTTTCCCATCTATCCTCTGCCACTATCTGTGCGAATATTTCTGATTGTACGTATTCAAAAACATAATCATTTCATATTTCCATATTCCATTTGGCCTTTTCTTTCCATCCCAAAGCAATAACTCCCATTCCAGCTAGAATCATAATCTTGTACAACTCTTGCTTATTACTCTTTACTTTGTTATTTCCCAGTATTCCCGAAAATAACAAATCCCTATTAACTTCTATGTTTATTTGAAATAGTCCAGAAATTACCTTTATAATCTTTTGCCAATATTCCTTAACCAGATTACATTCCCACCAAATGTGTGAATATAGTCCTTTTTCCTGACCACAATGCCAGCATTTGGGACTAAACCCTTTCACTATATACACCATTTGTGCCGGAGTTCTATACCATTTTAATAAAAATTTTCTACTTAATTCTTTATACTTTTCTATTTTAATATTGTTTATATTCTTCATCAGTTCTTGAGCCGTGTTTGGATGGATCATATCTTCCTGCTCCCATTTAATCTGGATTATCCTTATCATTCCCCAATGGCTTCTGCTCATTGGTTCCACTCTATAATGTTTTGTTCTTCTTGCCTCTGGGATTTACCTGAATCAAGGTAAAGAAGGGCTAGGAAACCCATGACCAGAACTTTGTTCATCCTTAGTTTACTTCTTTCAGGCCAAAGAAGGAAGAGAATCTAAGTTAAATGAAAGGAAACAAGGAGAAAAATTGCAAGCTTCCTACACTGGGTGATGGTAGAACAGAGTGGGTGACTCTAACATTGCACCTGGGTCCTGAAGAGTTGATTATGGGAGGCAAGTTGGCAGTGAGGGGATAGAACATCTAGTAGCTTAAGGACATTTGCTAAGTCTCTCATGTGCTGGAGGAAGAATCGGTAAATATCTCCTCCTCCTTTGAACCTCCACTGATTATGCAACCAAGAAACACAGGTACACATCGCCCTCATCCTCCTTTCGCACCCACCACTTTTATCTAAAATGACAGCAAGTAAAAGTAAGCCCCCACAGATGGTACATTTTGTATCCACGTCCCTCAACGCTCATCTTAAAACACGGCAAATGCATGTTCTGAAATGTGTAACTCATGACGGCAGATTGTCAAGGGTGCTCCCCAGCCAAGGAACGAACATGGCAGAGAAATTATCTCCTTATTTTCAAAGAAAACACATGATAGTTGCTTCTACAGTTGCTTCACACCAATCTGGTATCTAGGCAGTTATTCCCATGTCTGCGCTCTATGGAGCAGTTGCAGCAAAAATGGGGACCACTCCCCCTCCTCATGTTTGAGTACCTTCCCCCAACAGGGTGTGGGCATGGAAGCTGCTTCTGCTATAATAATAATAATAATAATAATAATAATAATAATAATAATAATAATAATATTTATACCCTGGCCATCTGGCTGGGTTTCCTCGGCCACTCTGGGTGGCTTACAGCACATAAATAATTGTAAAACATTAGACATTGAAAATTTCCTGATACAGGGCTAGCTTCCTGCTTCAATCCTTTCCTGGTTTTGGGAGAAAGTGATATAGGAGAGGGTGGTCTGTCTATTCCTCCTCTTCCCCCATCTCTGAAGTTCCCCCTGCCTCTGATTCTTGCCTCCTGGCTGGTACAGGTCTCCACAGAGGACAGACCTTACCTGTGTCAGACTCCAGACACCGTTCCCCTGCTGCACACTTATTGGCGTCTCATCATTCCCGACACAGATGTACCAAGGCACCTAAGAGTAGTAGTGGCACTTAGACCATAACTCCAACATGGGGCTGTGCAAAAGCAGGATGCACATCTTCCAGGGCTGCACCCCCCCAGAAGCCACATGACCTGTGTGAGAGCACGGCTCCTCCAAACTGGGATGTCCTGATTTAATTGGGACATTTGACCGGTATGCTAGCCATGTGTAGTCTTTGTGGGTAAGAATCATTTCCTGCCATGTGACTGTGATCCCTCGAGTGTCAGAGACATGATACCTCTGAATATCAGTTGCTGGAAACCACAGGCAAGGAGGGTACTAATGTGTTTGGGTCCTGCTTGCCATCTTCCCACAGGCATCTGGTCAGCCACTGTGAGAGCAGAACATTGGCCTGATCCAGTGAGCTCATCTTATGTTCTTGCATTCTTATGAATCAACCTCTGACTCTGCAAACACCCAGAATGGGAACACATCATTGGGATAAATTAGGGTCACAACTAGGGATCTTCAGAAATCTTCTGTATCATTCCATTTTGCTTAAGCTGTTTCAGATGTCATTGTTTTGTTGTGCTGTGTATGTGATAAAGAGGAACCACCCTAGTGTGAAGTTGCCCTCCTTTGTTTGTCTCTGTGGTAGTTTGAGTTTGCTGGTTAATTTCTCTAATAGAAGTTTTCCCCTGTTTATCTGTTTGTTTCAAAACAGAAAAGCTTTAATAAGAGCTAATTAAAAATGTTGTTGTTGTTCCTATTTATCTGAGTACCCAGATTATTATTATTATTTGCATTAGTATTAGTAATTTTACTAGTATTTCCCCCCCAAAAATGAGGCAGTGTGACTTACAAAAATAGTAATACTCTGCATAGTAATATTCTGTATGAAAGTTACCTTTTCTCTTACAGATTTTTTTTTTTACTATAATGCAATTTATGAAGGCACACAAAAAGTATCAGAACTAAAAAAATAAACATCACAGTCTGTAACAATAGGCAGTAAACCTTTCATTGCCAACCCTCCTAATGGCCATATTTCATTCTTTTGTAATTTCCAAGTTTGGGCCCTGGAATCTCAGATCTGCAGCCATAACCAGAAGGGATGTTCCTTTAGTTTAGATTTTTGACCAAGCCAGAGAAAAATGGGCTTGAAAAGGTTGCTTGTTCTTTGAGATGGACTTCTCAAGAGCCTAACCTGTGCACACTTCTCCACCATTGTAATTTATGACACAGTGTCATATCGACATAATTACTAGCACTGCATACCCTCCAAGTGTCCCAATTTTCCAGGGACAGTCCCAGAATTGCAAAAGCCACCTTTGCTTCTGATTTGATCATGGAATGTCCCTATTTCCCCCAACAGTGCTGCTGCTGAGCTCGAGGAGGAGAATGAGCCAGTGATTGTCCTGAGTGATGGCCGTAGTGGCAACTTTGGCTGCGAGGGAGCGTACCATTGGGTCTGCATGGCTGCCGCTGCCAACCTCCTCCCTTGGGCAGCCCATAGTACCTGCTGGAGAGTGGGCATGAATGAGGAGAGGATGTGGTCACTGAAGTCCAGCTTCATGTGATACACTGGCTCTGAGGGGCTGGCAGAAGGCAGGGCCACCCTGGGTGGGACAAAAGAGGGAGCAGAGTGGAGCGCAAGGAGTATTTCTTTTCTTTTTTAAATGCCTTGTGCTTCCACATCTAATCTTGTCCCATTCTAAAATTTATTTATTGGTGTGAGTGGTTCCCCCCACCTTTGGAAATCTAATAAAGAATAAAATAAAATAAAATTGAGATTAAGGGATTTTCTCAGGACAGTGGAGGGCATGTGTGCTTTGTGCCCTTCTTATGATAATAAATACTCAGCGGGGGCGGAGGGCAAAAAATGGGGGGGGGTCAAGGAGGGTCAGTTGTGGGGGAGTGAGAAATGTCCCTATTTTCCTCCGATGAATGTTGGAGAATATGGAACTGCAGCAAAAATAGGTTTGTTGCTTGCAGCAAGTTGGCAACAGAGCGGTTTTTTTTATTTAAAAAAGGAAAGGAAAGCCAGAGTCTGTGGACATTAGGGCTCTGCACTGAATTTGGCAGAGGCACAAGCCAAATCAGGCATATTCTGAGGGCTTTGGGCCTACAGATGAAACAGAATGGACTGGCCACAAATGAGATGTGGCAGGTGGAGGACATCAGGTATGAAGGAGAAGCAGGAAGAATGCAAAGCCTGGACATAAAGGAAGTAGGATATTCCTGCCCATGGCTCCTTTGCAATTTGTTTGTCTTGCATGCATGTTCATGAAGAAGCATTGGCCAGAAGCACGTAGGATCAGGTCCTCCAGGATCTGATTCTGCACAATGCTGTGCACTCGCCAAGTTTTTAAAGCCCTTAGTTCTGCTTGTTTTGGAGATGGCTCTGGGGCAAGGAGGATGGACTCTGGGGCAGCACAGGGCAACTTGCCCTAATCTGGGGGCCACAGGTTGAGGCCACGGGGTGGGTATGAGGATCCCTGCTTGACAGTAGTAGACATCCAGTTGACCTGACTAATCCATCTTCAACAAAGTTTTATTATTCCTTTATTCCTTTATTATTCCTTGACCCAGATGTCATGGTGGTTGCAACGGTCTGTGTTACAGCACAGCATATATTTTTCCAGTCCGGATTTCCTATACCTGATGGTTTCACACTTCATAGTACAGCCCCGATCCACATTGACAACAGAAAGCCCTGGGAAAGAAAGAGAAAAAGGCATCATGGTTACCTACTATGGCTGCAGCATGGTCACTAACAAGAGCGAAACATTTACTGTATTGTCTTCAGTGCCTGTTATGGACCATTTTTTAAAGGCAAAACAAACCCAGACATCTAATCCTATTGTGCATATTTGATTTAAACCAGGCATAGGCAAACTCGGCCCTCCGGATGTTTTGGGACTACAATTCCCATCATCTCTGACCACTGGTCCTATTAGCTAGGGATCATGGGAGTTGTAGTCCCAAAACATCTGGAGGGCTGAGTTTGCCTATGCCTGATTTAAAGCAATGTTTTTATTTATGTTGGGTTATATCTACAAGTCCTTATTTTCCAAGGGCAGTCTTGAATTTACAGAAGCCATCCCAGTTTCTGATTTTTTCTGGGAATGTCCCACTTTCCTTTGAAGGTAAAGGGACCCCTGACCATTAGGTCCAGTCGTGGCCGAGTCTGGGGTTACGGCGCTCATCTCGCTTTATTGGCCAAGGGAGCCGGCATACAGCTTCCGGGTCATGTGGCCAGCATGACTAAGCTGCTTCTGGCGAACTAGAGCAGTGCACAGAAACGCCGTTTACCTTCCCACCGGAGCGCTACCTATTTATCTACTTGCACTTTGAGGTGCTTTCGAACTGCTAGGTTGGCAGGAGCAGGGATTGAGCAACGGGAGCTCACCCCGTTGCGGGGATTCGAACCGCCAACCTTCTGATCGGCAAGTCCTAGGCTCTGTGGTTTAACCCACAGCACCACCCGTGTTCCACTTTTATTTAGGATGTCTCTATTTTCATTGGATAAATGTTGGAGGGTATGGAGTTATGTGACCTCTGAGCCAAGGAGATAAGTACCTATATAACCTTTAGAAGACATCTGAAGGAAGCCCTGTATAGGGAAGTTTTTTTAAATGCTTAATGTTTCATTATGTTAAGATTGGAAAAACTGAAAACCTGAGAGAATCAAAAGGTACAGATTCCTCCATCTCTACAAAGGCAAAGACAGCATCTCTAATCATTCAGACCCCCGGGCTCTCACTTGTGGGGTGCCTCAGGGTTCTGTCCTCTCCCCCATGCTTTTCAACATTTACATGCAGCCGCTGGGAGAGATCATCAGGAGGCTTGGGCTGGGTGTTCATCAGTATGCGGATGATACCCAAGCTCTACCTCTCTTTTAAATCAGAACCAGTGAAGGTGGTGAAGGTCCTGTGTGAGTGTCTGGAGGCGGTTGGAGGATGGATGGCGGCTAACAGATTGAGGTTGAATCCTGACAAGACAGAAGTACTGTTTTTGGGGGACAGGAGGCGGGCAGGTGTGGAGGATTCCCTGGTCCTGAATGGGGTAACTGTGCCCCTGAAGGACCAGGTGCGCAGCCTGGGAGTCATTTTGGACTCACAGCTGTCCATGGAGGCACAGGTCAAATCTGTGTCCAGGGCAGCTGTTTACCACCTCCATCTGGTATGTAGGCTGAGACCCTATCTGCCTGCGGACTGTCTCGCCAGAGTGGTGCATGCTCTGGTTATCTCCCGCTTGGACTACTGCAATGCACTCTACGTGGGGCGACCTTTGTAGGTGACTCGGAAACTACAACTAATCCAGAATGCGGCAGCTAGACTGGTGACTGGGGGCGGCCGCCGAGACCATATAACACCGGTCTTGAAAGACCTACATTGGCTCCCAGTACGTTTCCGAGCACAATTCAAAGTGTTGGTGCTGACCTTTAAAGCCCTAAACTGCCTCGGTCCAGTATACCTGAAGGAGCGTCTCCACCCCCATCGTTCTGCCCGGACACTGAGGTCCAGCGCCGAGGGCCTTCTGGCGGTTCCCTCATTGCGAGAAGCAAAGCTACAGGGAGCCAGGCAGAGGGCCTTCTCGGTAGTGGCGCCCACCCTGTGGAACGCCCTTCCAGCAGATGTCAAAGCAATAAACAACTACCTGACATTCAGAAGACATCTTAAGGCAGCCCTGTTCAGGGTAGTTTTTAACGTGTGATATTTTACTGTATTTTTGGTTTCTATGGAAGCCGGCCAGAGTGGCTGGGGAGGCCCAGCCAGATGGGCGGGGTATAAATATATTATTATTATTATTATTATTATTATTATTATTATTATTATTATTATTATTCCTACTAGGGTACTCACCTTTAGCAATCAGCTGAGTATAGCAGAATTTATATTGCCCAGCCCTGCAAGTTTTTGCAGCATGGACACATGTGTTGTCGGTTTTAACCTTCCGACAGTAATGACACACAAAACTTCCAACAGCTAAGAAGAAGAGAAAGGAAGAATATTAAGCAATGGATAAATTGAGACTGGTCCCAAGACAAACAGGCACCACCATTTTTTTGGGGGGGGGATGGAAACAAAGGATGGAGGTGTGAATGACCTATGTAATGAGTATAACAATCATATTCATTAGAGATTTGTGGTATGAATGGAGGAATGAGTGTAGGCCTGTTTTTAGGATGAAGAACACCGCTGTAAAATGGAGTCTTGCTAAGTCTTGCTAAGAAGTGGGAAGCATTTGGGAACAAGCTGTCCCTTCCAACTTTCTTGGCAACTGCATGAAAATTGGTGGACTCATCCAAAACCAGGATTAGGAAGGGAAGCCAGTGTCGATATCTCCCCATTTACAGAGTCACTGTGCATTTTGACCAGCTTCTGTGGGGAAGTTTGACATTAGCAGCCTTTTAGAAATATTGTTTTATACAGCTAATTTCATCCATTCACTCAAACTTCACATTTCAAGCAATCCTTTTGCTGTATAGATGGTGTCAGGAGCAAGCTCAATCATATCTATTTCATATACTTGATAGTGAATGACACCAAATGTAAATCCCATCTCAGTAACAATCCTTCCTCATTAATTTAACAACACTGCTAATTTCATTCATTCCTACTGACACCTTTCTTTTCTGAGCCTGCCCTTTGGACTGGTTGGTCAAAAAATTAACTAAGCATTTCCAATGCCTTTCATACTAACAATGCCCACCATATGTTCTAGGACTTACCCATGTCAATGTAGACCAGGGCTAAAAAACCTACTGCAAGAACCTTGTTCATCTTTAGTCCGTTTTTCCAAGAAATGGGGGGTGAGATGCAAAGGGTGACTCAAAGTCAAATAGAAGCACAGGTGTTATGAAGTCGCAACCTTCCTACCTTGCATGATCAGAAGAAGAACACTTTGGGTGGATTTAATTTACTGCCTGAGGGCCAATGAGTTTATTCTTTGAACCTTATTGGCAGTGAGGACATAGAACAGCTTGGGATTCATTTGTGTGCCTTAGATCTTCAATGTACATGCAGAAGAATACTATGTAAGGTGTCATTCCTGGGGCAGTCCGTAAAATCTTGCCTTTGTCCAAGGTGCATTGCAAGTAGGGATGGGTGTATATGTCGATTTTGGATTCTCTGCATTTCTCATTCTTCCAATTATTAATTCAGTTGTACACATTCCTTCAGAAATTTGTGGACTCTTATTATTATTTTAAAAAAATCCTCATGGAAAACCTTCTCTATTTTATCACAAATTTATACTGATAGATACTAAGGCTGTGCATGGAGTCCATGATCTGATTTGAGGGCCTGATCCAGTGTTTTTGGAGTCCCTGATCTGACCCAGGACAATCCAAGGACAATTTAAAGCATGCAGTTAAAAAGGGCATGCCTTCCAAAACTTCGTCCCTAAAATTGGGATGTCGGGAAGGGCATGATGCTTTGGCGATCATTGGCAGGATTGTCCCAGAGTGCTGGAAGCATAGGTGCTATTTTGCACCGAATATCGTGGCTGCCCACAACGAAGGGCTTCAACTTTGCCGATTGACTTTGTGGGGGTCCAGCCCCACAAATATATTATTGTGGGTGCCTAAGCACCCATGGCTCCCTGGAGTTGGCTCCAGTGGCTGGAAGGTAGGCATTCTGGCACGATAATGCTGACAATCGCCAGAGTGCTAGACCAGAAGGTGCTGTGGCACAACCCTCCTAGAGGGTTTGCTCTAGAGTGAGTGTCTTTCGGTCTGGCTCTCTGGCACGATGACTCACACCAGATTGCCAGACAAAAAAATAGGACATTCCAGGATCCAAACAGAAGTGGGGATTGGCTTCTGTGATCCGGGATGTCTCGCTTAAAATGGGACACTTGCCGGTTATGAAAGTGCGGGATGCAACAGGAGATCTGGGGCCTAGTGCAAAATATCTAGGGGCCTGCCTGCTGCCATCCAAGCCTGCTGCTGCCTTCTCCAAGTCTCCAGCTTTCATATTTTCAAGACAGAGGAATGTGTGTTGTAGGGTTTAGTGCACAGGGATGTGGCTTGCAAGGGAGCACCTAGCAGAATTTTACCACCTGTTTTCACGTCTCCTTCCTCTGTCCCTCCCATCCATAAGTATAGTTAGGGTGTTTAAAAAAACCACAAACCCAAATTAAATATTTGCCCCATCCCCCAAATTGATCCAGGACCAGACCTGGGGTGTGGCGGGTAGTCCCTGGTATGTTCAAAAGGATTTGAAAGCAAAGAGACAGGTTTATCGATTTATGTTCATCTAACAATTCAGTAAAAGGTGCTTGAAAATGCATATCATACCCAATAACATTTACTAGGGTAGGAGTTGTCAGTGAAGTGCCCACTGTGGTACGCACAGAGACCTGCTGAAACCTTCTCTGCCATTTGCTAGACCTGAAGTTAGGCTTGATGAAAGCATTCTGTTAAAGCCAATGGAATGGCTTGTGCTGTGTGGTTGGTGGTGGTGGACAGGTCAGAAATATCCACTCATGGTAGGCCTTTTATTAGCCCATCTGATTCTAAGGGGCTGTGACAGAGTCCAAGAAAAAATCTCTAGATGACTACATGATGTCAATGTAGGAGGGCATGTAGAGAGATGGGGGGCATTCCAGTGCAGTATGTAAATATTCTTCCAGGAAAGTCTCCCTATATTTGTCTTTTATCTTTCCACATGAGTTGAGATACAAGATGGGTGACACCTGGCTTGAGAGCAGTACATGTGAAAAGGATCTAGGAGTCTTGGTTGACCACAAACCTGACATGAGCCAACAGTGTGACGCGGCAGCTAAAAAAGCCAATGCAATTCTGGGCTGCATCAATAGGAGTATAGCATCTAGATCAAGGGAAGTAATAGTGCCACTGTATTCTGCTCTGGTCAGACCTCACCTGGAGTACTGTGTCCAGTTCTGGGCACCACAGTTCAAGAAGGACACTGACAAACTGGAACGTGTCCAGAGGAGGGCAACCAAAATGGTCAAAGGCCTGGAAACGATGCCTTATGAGGAACAAATATATGTTCAAATATATAAAAGGATGTCACATAGAGGAGGGAGAAAGGTTGTTTTCTGCTGCTCCAGAGAAGCGGACACGGAGCAATGGATCCAAACTACAAGAAAGAAGATTCCACCTAAACATTAGGAAGAACTTCCTGACAGTAAGAGCTGTTCAACAGTGGAATTTGCTGCCAAGGAGTGTGGTGGAGTCTTCTTCTTTGGAGGTCTTTAAGCAGAGGCTTGACAACCATATGTCAGGAGTGCTCTGATGGTGTTTCCTGCTTGGCAGGGGGTTGGACTCGATGGCCCTTGTGGTCTCTTCCAACTCTATGATTCTATGATTCTATGAGATGGGTCCTGAGATGATGGGCTCATATGCACATCCACTCGTCCCATGACTTTATGGCTTTACTAGAAGAGACAAGAACATTGCTGGTTCACTACTCACAGCAACGTATTTCATGCAAGTAGTCAAAAGCCAGAAACTTTAGAAACCTCTCGATTTCACAGACTCACCCTCAATAGCTAGGAATGCGCACATTTATTTATTTATTTATTTATTTGTCCAGAGGTTATGAAAATTGCAAAAGTCTTCCACACATCACAACAGCTCTTCTTCATCATATGTTCCAGAGATCCAGATCGTTGCACAATTCGTATCCACAGCACAACATATGTTCTTCATAGCTGTTTTTCATGATCTTGAAGGTATGACAGTCGCTGTTGCAGCCTCGGTCCACACTTGTAACTTTGCCATCTGTGGAGTGATGTGACAGAGAAAAATGCATCATGGACCCTGGGCAGATCTACACTCATGGTTTTTAACGCTAAGAATGAGTTAAGGAATGGTTCTGACAACCATATAGCCATATGACATTCTGCTCTTTAACGGTGTCTGCAGAGCAACTAGGAACCAGGAACCAGAGACAGCAGGGAGGAAGAACAAGAGAACATTTCCTGTTTTGACATTTTAGAATGATATTTCTAATATTGTTCTAATAACGTTTAAAAGGTGAGTGTAGATCCAGCCCCCCTCTCCCCATCCCTACTAGCAATTTAGAAGCTGATGTGCCATGTATGTCTGCTCCATCCCTGAAGTAATATTGAGAAAACGCACCAGATATTGCCAAGCATGTTATCCACACACCCAGCTCACATTAAGAGGGTTGAACACCACCATTTCATCCTGTAGTTCCCACACAGCTGATTTTCCTACTTCAATAAGTTCTCCTGCCTCCCAAAAAGCATCTGTTTGTCACCCATCAGATATTTCAGTGGCCTTGTAGTCTCCAATACAGAGGTGGGTAATCTCAGGCTCAGGGGCCAAATGTAGCCCTCCTAGAATTCCTCTCTCTCTGGCCCTTGGGACCCTGCACAGGCCACAATCCCTTTGTAGCCACACCCTCTTTCTTCAGGCCACACCTCCCTCTGCCCTTGCTTTGCATTCTCCTTGAGTGAATGTTTTCACCTCGCTGCAAATGTATCATTGAAGCCTGATAATAATTCCTTCTTGGCTGAATGAAGAATAGAGAAAAACGTTTGATCATAGATGTAGAAAGAAGTCTGATGTGCAAAGGGAAATGTATGTGCGTTGCTCCACCCACCACTGGCGCATGGCCCCCAGAAGTTTTCCCAAATAGGCTGAGAAAGATTCCCCAAGTCTGCTCTAATAGGTGGCCCAGTTTCAAAAAAAATAATTTAAAATGGCTCTGGTGGTGGCTGGAATATGGTTGCTTGCCTAGTATTTATTACACCTGCGTGTCAAGTGTGTGACAGCACCTACTGTAGCTTCCACCAAGAGAGATGGACGAACAGGAGAAGACAGTATGGCAAGGCACCATCACACACTTGACCTTTGATGGTTCTGGCACTGTTGCTTACTGGAAGTTAGAAGGGAGAAGGAGGTGGCAGGGAGATGGGTGCAGGAATGCCTGATCACCTTCCCCTCACCAGTGGGGAAGTCAGAAGAAGGCTGCATGGTGTGTGAGCCATGTTAAGTGCAGCTTGCAGGAAAGAAAAAAGGAGGGAGATGCGCTCCTCTGAGTTACACTTAAATGGCGAGGAGTGGCCAGGCAAGGCAAGAAGGGAAGCACAGCTGTACCTTGGTTGATGAACATCTTGCGAGTCAAACGTTTTGGCTCCTGAACACCGCAAACCCGGAAGTGAGTGTTCCGGTTTGCGAACGTTCTTTGGAACCTGAATGTCCAATGCCGCTTCCATGGCTTCCGATTGGCTGCAGGAAGCGCCTGCAGCCACTCAGAAGCTCCACATTGGTTCCAGAGGTGGAGCTAGCCGTTCCGGCACCTGGAGCGGCGCACATGCTGTGCACTCGAGGACGGGGCCATGGGGGCAGGGTGAGCATGCCCATGGGAGGCCGCTTCCTGGGGGGCGGGAGGAGCCGCACCACTTTGCCAGCAGCCTTCCTCCCTTCCCTCTTCCTTTTGACAGCTCTGGGGAGGCTCTCCGCTCCCCAGAAGCAGCCTGGGAGCAGGGGGCAAGGGGCGCCGCCTGCCCATGACTCCCAAGCCTCCTCCAAGCTGTCAGAACAAAGAGGGAAGGGGGGAAGGCCTCTGGCAAGGCGGCGCAGCTCCGCCCCTTCCCCCAGTGGCTCGGGGTAGGCTTGGGAGTCGCGGGCGGGCAGCACGCCAAATGTCACCCCCCTCAGTGATGACACCCGGGGCAGACTGCCCCCAACACCCCCTTCCTCCACCCCTGTTTGGTTCCCGAACGTTTTGGAAGTCGAACAGACTTCCAGAATGGATTCTGGAGGTTGGGGGCCTTCTACATACGAAGCAATCAGGGAGAAAGAATTTGAGTCAGCACCACCATTTACTGCACAAGAAAGGAGTTTGTGGGGCAAGGGCCCTCACCTTTTAGCTGCTCCACTAAGCTCTGGATGCTGTGTCTGTGATTTCTTGTTTTTCAGATCCTGCTCTTTGGCCAGCTGCTCTAGCTCTCACTCTCCCACTTCTGCCAGCACAAACTCTTGCTCTCCTCCTGCCCCCCAAGACCCACCATTTGCCCGCGCAAGTTCTGCCTGCCCACGGCTCCACAGCTGGGACAAAAAGGTGGTGGTGGGGAATGAAGTACCTTAAAGGACCAGTGAAGGAAGAGGGAGATGGAAGGGAGGGGATGATAACTTCCAATGCAGGGGAAAAATTGCATCTCGTATTAAACCAATATGGGACACAGCAATTTGCTTTGAAAAAAGGGACGATTCCATATTTTAAGGGATGGGTGGCAACCTTATATACTGGACAATTTACACATCATACTGTTTCATTAATTGTTCTGTGTGACTTCCTCAGGGCTACCACATTACTGCAGTTTGGAGGGGCTACATTGCAGTAAAAGTGAGACATAAAAGCCCACAGAACATTTGCAGCATAAAACATTAAGAGCAGGAGGTTATAAGAGCTTCATAAGCATAAATCACCAAGAAAGCACTGTGAAAAGGATGTCAGGAGGGGCTCTGGACAGTGGGATTTATTCTAAACAAGCAAAGGAACAAATCATCCCTCTGCCACTCTCAAACATTAAACTGTTCCTACTGGACTCACGTTGAATAGTCATTCGTGTGAAGCAGTATCTGTCATTTCCTGCATCGCAAATTTCTTGGATGGTCGAACAACTATTATCATACTCAACATTTGGACAGTAGAGGCACCAGAGGGCTTCAGCTTGGCAGGGAGAATGAAAAGAGGAGAAGAAAATGTTAAGCAAATGACTGATTAGAGAGTGGCTTCCAGGAAGTGAATGGTATATAGCTAAACTCTCTTTGAATAGCAAGACATGCAATGGTGGATGAAACCATGAAAAGGTAACCTCAGTGGTTGGGACAGGGATGAAGGACACATTTGAGAAGTGGAGTGGTGCCCATCTGAAGGCAGCCCTGTTTAGGGAAGCTTTTGATGTTTGATGCATTACTGTATTTTAATATTTTAATATTTTGTTGGAAGACACCCAGAGTGGCTGGGGAAGCCCAGCCAGATGGGTGGGGTATAAATAAATTACTACTACTACTACTACTACTACTACTACTACTACTACTAGAACCTCTTGCTCCATTCATATTGTTACCTAAGGTCTCGTGTGTGTTTTTTTTTATTTACTGCTCATATGGTTGCCCCATTATAAGACTTCCTTTGGCAGTTCACAAAGCCGATAGAGCAAGCAAGTGCTGAACAAGTGCTAGAACAAACTCTTTACAATTCAGTATATAACAATAGGGAACTTTAAGAAACTTATTTTTAAAATCAAAACACAGTGTAAAAAAAAACTTAATTAAAACTGTGAGACCCAGACTGTAAAGCATAGTATTTTAAAAGCCCGGGGAGCCACAAAGATGGTATCCCAAAGATGGTGCTTGAAGGCTAGTGCCACTACCAAGAAGACCCTCTTCCTTTTGAAGGAAGGGCTGTAGCCAAGTGGTAGAGAATCTGCTTTGTAGTCCCACTCTATAATGTTTTGTTCTTCTTGACTCTGGGACTTACCCAGTGCTATTTTTCTAGAAACAGAGGTGCCTGAACTCACCATGAACACCTCCCTCATTCTCTTAAAATGACAATGGCGCCCACCTGAGAGGTGCTGGAACTGAGTTCTGGTGAGTTCCAGCTGGAAAAAAAAAGCTCTAGACTTACCTGAATCAAGGTAGAGAAGGGCTAGGAAGCCTATTATCAGAACTTTGTTCATCCTTAGTTTCCTTCTTTCAAGCCAAAGGAGGACGAGAAGCCAAGTTAAATAAAAGGAGAGAAGGAGAAAAATTGCAAGCTTCCTACACTGGGTGATTGTAAGAACAGAGTGGGTGATTCTAACATTGCACCTGGGTCCTGGTGAGTTTATTAGAAGCAAGTTGGCAGTGAGGGTGTAGAACATCTAGAGGCTCACGGACATTTGCGAAGTTTTTTGCAGATAAAATTGCTCAAATTCGTAAGGAGTAGCAGGGTAGCAGGGTCAGAGTAGGAGGGGGTTGGCTCTGCACACTTCCTCTGGGGTGCAGGGGCCTTTCCTTTGCCCTCAGGGCCCTACTTACCTGGAGCCATGCTAAGAAAATGCACCCTCCTCCCCATAATAATCCTCAGGTTGGAGAAGACAGTGCAAATATAAAAATCTCAACATGAGCTTTGTGCTTGAATTTCATGGATGGTGGCTCCTCTCCACTTTCCCCCTTTCTGCCGTTTATCTTAATTGCAAGAGATGTACCTGATTAAATGAGTGCATCAGTACAGGACATGCTCAAAAGGAATCACAAGTACAATCATGTCAAGATTGCTTTTGCAATGCTTTATTAATGTTATGTACAGTGGTACCTCGGGTTACATATGCTTCAGGTTACATACGCTTCAGGTTACATACGCTTCAGGTTACACACTCAGCTAACCCACAAATAGTGCTTCAGGTTAAGAACTTTGCTTCAGGATAAGAACAGAAATTGGGCTCTGGCAGACCGGCAGCAGCAGGAGGCCCCATTAGCTAAAGTGGTGCTTCAGGTTAAGAACAGTTTCAGGTTAAGAACGGACCTCCGGAACGAATTATAGTACTTAACCTGAGGTACCACTGTATATGCACTTGTTAAGCTGTGTGTGTAGGGGAAGCAGTCAGAGATGCCATTTGTGTTAGGGAACTTAGAAGGGCAGCAAATCATAGATCCTCTAAACCAGGTACCCTCCAGATGCATTGGCCTACAACTCCCATCAAATCTACTCATTGCTTGTGGTAGCTGGGGTAATGTAGCGTCTTTGAGTTTTGAGTTTCATTCTCCCTCCCACAAAAAAAGCTCAACAACTTTTGTGAATCTTACTTCTAGAAATATGGCAACCCTAACTAATGGGAATATGTTTTTGTAAATTACTTTGAGGGTTTTTCTTTCTTTCAATCAAGCAGTATGTAAATAAATAGTCCAAAAATAGTGCAAAAGCAAAACGCAAACTCTCTCTCCTCCCTCTCTCTGTATCACAATGCGGTTTTAGTGATAGTTACTGCAATTTCATGGAAGGGACCCTGATAATAATCTAATCCAACTCCCTGCGATGCAGGAATGTACAGCTATCCCATATGGAGATAAAATAAAAAAGATCTCCAGCTCTACTGGAACTTCTGGGTATCTGTGGTATTTGGTTATCTTTTTTCCCCTTTAGTATTTTACTGCGTTGGTCTTATCTTGTAAGTCATCTTGTTATTTTGTACGAAAGCTGCTCTATAAATGTTTAAAAGCATCAGTCCAATCAATCTCGCCACAGTGGTGAAAACTGACCAGGTGGTCTTTGTGTCTGCTTGGTTTTCTTTCTAGATGCTAATGGTCAGCTTCAAGTCCCAGTTTCTCCCTTCTTATGCTCCACAATCCTTAAACTGGATATAGTCTGGACAGCTCTGGATGTAGAGACTGCTCTTCAGATAAAGAACCCCCTTCTGTAAAGTGGGACACATGAACCTCCCCACTGAAACACTACAATGGGGTGCAGCTGGTGAAATATTGTGCCCAGTATAATTATAATAATATAATATTTGGCTCCCAGCAGAATATTAAAATACAATGATTTATCAAATATTAAAAGCTTCCCTAATTCTCAAGGTAGAAGGCATTCCCTTCTAAAGAAATGGTTCCAACCCACCCACCCAACACAGAAAAAGTGGGGACAGCGTAATTTCTGTGGGATTTCAGCATACAGATGGGGGGGGGGGCGAATCAACAGAATGTAGCTCCTTTCAAAATCTGACAGCTAGGCAGGAAGGGGTTACCATACATCTGAAATGTCCCTGACAGAGCCAGCAACTTTTGTGTCCGGATTTTTGAAACATGGCAAGCCTACATTTCCCCAACAGATTGAGATTTATTTATTTTTTAGTCATTACAAGGCAGAAGTGTTTTAGTGTGAATTCCTTTTAATATACACGCTTGCCCTCAATTTTCTCCAATAATAATGCATTTTTGACATTAAGTCTCTACCCAGGCCTATGGCTATCAAATAATCTATGGCCTGTGAAAGTGTTGGGGAGGGAACTGTTATTATGATAACTATTTTATTACTGGACTGTCTGTCAGTATATTTTGTATTATTTTTTTTATCATTGATGTGTTTTTAATGTTGTACATTGACCTGGAATCTTCTGATAGAGGGAAGTATATAAATGGAATGAACAACAACAACAACATATGCGTTTATAGCCACACTTTCCACTAATGTATGCATTTTTGTACAGAGGGCTGTGTTAAAAAATCCACATGTGTGAGGGCAAGTAATAGTGACCATTTCTCAAAAGAAATCACTCCATATCTAATAAAGCTATTAATTTTTCACCTTTAATTTAACGATGCATCTCATCACACTTGTTCCTAGTCACAGCTTTCTCTTCTGCTCTTTTCCAGTCTGGATGATGGAGTGATCAAAGTTAACTAAGTGAATTCCAACCTAATAATCCCTTCTAAAATGTTTTGCTATTACAGCGGTACCTCAGGTTACAGACGCTTCAGGTTACAGACTCCGCTAACCCAGAAATAGTACCTCAGGTTAAGAACTTTGCTTCAGGATGAGAACAGAAATCGTGCTCCGGCGGCGCGGCGGCAGCAGGAGGCCCTATTAGCTAAAGTGGTACCTCAGGTTAAGAACAGTTTCAGGTTAAGAACAGACCTCCAGAACGAATTAAGTTCTTAACCCGAGGTACCACTGTATTGTATATGAAAACACATACACACCCGCATTGTAACAAGTCTAACTAGCTCAGTACTGCCAATACTGATTGACAGCAGTTTTCAAGAAATTCAGGGCTAGGGTGTCTCTCAGCCATACCTGGAAATGCCAGCAATTGACCCTGAGACCTTCTGCATGCCAAGCAGATGCTCTACCACAGAACTATGGGCCCTTCCTCCCTCTTGCCCCAGGGATTTGTACCTGTATCAAAGTACAGCACAGCTATGAAACCTATTGCCAGAACTCTGCTCATCTTCCATTACTTCTTCCAAGATACCACGAGGAGAGAAGCAGAGGGCCTCAAAGTCAAATATAAGCAGGTAAGGGGAAATAAAGAGCTTCCTATAAAGGATTCTGTAAAACAACAACAACCCCAAAAAACCCCCAGTCTGGACAGATTTCATTTTGCATGCACAGTCGATGAAGGGAACGAAGAACAGGTAGGCACTCATGTGCTTTTGGCAGGTGTGTTGTGTGGTTGGGGAAGAATGATGTAGGCGAGGCCATTTGCCCTGCATTGGCCTTCAACCCATAATGTAAAAGAGTGGGAATTTCAGCTATCAATAGCCTCTTTTGACACCCACCACTGCTATGCGAAGTGATAAAAATAGGTATTAAAAAAAGTGTTCGTCCACATGGCAAGCACACATTTGGAAACCCAATGCCCTTATACCTGCAGAGGTATTAGATTAGCTATAGGTACACACTGCGGCAATCAAACATTTGCTGTCACTGAATCAGGCTAAGGACTCATGTGCACCCTTTTACCAGTCAAGACTTTCCTAGAAGAACAATTGGGACTGTCATTTCTTAAAGGCACTTAAGAGTTAGTATTGCCCTTACAGGGCTTCACTTCCCAGAGTGGTTTAATAATCCACCCCTCTCCAAGGAAACTCTGGGAATTTTAGCTGAGCAAGGGGAATATGTATGTTTGATGTTTTATTATAGGGATGCAGGTGGCGCTGTGGTCCAAACCACTGAGCCTCCTGGGCTTGCTGATAGGAAGGTCGGTGGTTCAAATCCCCTTAACAGAATGAGCTCCCGTTGCTCTGTCCCAGCTTCTGCCAACCTAGCAGTTTGAAAACATGCCAGTGCAAGTAGATAAATAGGTACCACTGCGGCGGGAAGGTAAACAGCATTTCCGTGCGCTCTGGTTTCCGTCACGGTGTCCCATTGTGCCAGAAGCGGTTTAGTCATGCTGGCCACATGACCCGGAAAGCTGTCTGTGGACAAACGCTGGCTACCTTAGCCTATAAGCGAGATGAGCGCAGCAACCCTATAGTTGTCTTTGACTGGCCTTAACTATCCAGGGGTCCTTTACCTTTACCTTTTATCCTTTTTATTATGTTTCTGTATATGCTGGAAGCCACCCAGAGTGGCTGGGAAAACAGAGTCAGAAGGGCTGGGGAAGAAATAATAAAAGTCTTATTAATAATAATATTGGTCTCTTAACTGCTCCCAGCACTCACATCAGCTTGAGTAGCACAGTGTTTATAATGTTGGACCAAGCCACCAAATATTAGGTTCTTAATACCCATTCAGCAATGACAGACTCTCTAAGTGTCTCTATTTTCCAGGGATTTCCCCGATTTAGAGAAGCCTTCACAGTTTCGGATTTGATCCCAAAATGTCCCACTTTTCCTTAGGATGTCCCTTTTTTAATGGAGAAATGTTGGAGGGTATGAAGTTATCTGACCCCAGAGCCATCTGAAGGTAAACCTGTATAGGGAAGGTTTTTTCAAAAATGTTCCGTGTTTTATTGTGTTTTTATATATGTTGGAAGCTGCCCAGAGTGGCTGGGGCAACCCAGTAAGATGTGTGGTGTATAAATTGTAAAATTATCGTTATGGAACAGAACATCCCTATTTTCAGTGAAGAAATGTTGGAGGGTATGCAGTGATACTCTCTAGGTTAATACAGGCCATTTACTACCTCTCAGTCTAACCTTCCTCACAGAAGAAAATGAGAACCATGTTCGCCTCCCAGAGCTCCTTAGACAAAGGGCAAGATATAAAGAAATAATAAATATTGGTTCCGTAGTGAGACAGTCAACAAAGTTTCAGTGGTTGCCATTATATGGCCCAGTTAGTCATAAGAGCCGTCCTCAACCTGATGCCCACCAAATGTTTTTGACAACAACTCCCATCAACACATGCCAAAGAATAGCAAGAAGACTATCTGTTGTGTGGCACGATTTATTAACAGAACTGTTCAAAAGCCAGAGGGGGTGAAAGTCCACCGGCTTCCACCAACCGATTCTCAAGATACAGTCATTCATTATTGATTAGTCCAGAAGTTGTGATTGTTGCAAAGATCGTTCACACAACACAGCGAAGTCTGCGACATCTTTTTTCCCTTATGTACAAAGCTGATGCACTTGTTAGTGCAACCCCGGTCCACATGTACAAAACCTGCTGTAAAGGGGGGGGAAACCACAATTTTTACATTTAGGAAAATTCAGCCATTTGCAGAGGATACATTCCTTCCCACTTCTTAGGGGGTGGGAGCAGAAAGGGAAACAAAGGTTATTTCAGGCTTACTGGAATGTAGCCTTAAAAATCTTTTTCAAATTCGTTGACCATTTCTGTTCATCAGCAGAGGTTTAGCTGAGTGAGGTGGCATGGCAGATTCAGCCAGCATGCTTTTCAATGACTTCGGTTTATAACTTTCTGGTTTTTTTGTTTTTTTTAATATAATTTTTATTGGCTTTTCAACATATATTATAAGACATTACAAACAACAAACACAAACAAACGAACATATAAACATGTATAATTTCATGATTTTTTTTTCTTGTACCCAATTTCAACGACTTCCCCATGCCTCCCTTTTCTGCATCCCTGTTTTAAACTTTTTCAGCAACCCCTGATCTAAATTACTTATAAATTCCTTTCTTTAACCCTTTTCTTTCCTCTTGTCCAATCATTTATCGCTGCAAATCTGCTATGCTTTACCCATGACATTTTAACACTCACTAATTTTACAACAATTTTTAAGATAAAATTTAAATTTCTTCCAATCTTCTTCCACCGTCTCTTTCTCTTGGTCACGGATTCTGCCCGTCATCTCTGCCAGTCCCATGTAGTCAATCTCGGTTTATAACTTTCTGTCTTCCACCTGGTAGCTGTCATTTTACCACCAACTCACAAAAGCCTTGACCTATGGCATGCACAGGGTGTGTGATTGCAGCCCAAACTATAATTCTGCATATTCTGCATGATTATGCAAAACCTATGCTTAATGAAAGTCAAGGAGAGGAAATCTATCTGACAAATGTTGGGAAGTATGTAGGACTGCCAGAATTGCCTTTGCAGATTTCCTATAAAATATAAGAATGCATTTCACAATCTCTTATCAGTTGTGTTTTATCATGGCAAATGGATGCAGTAATGTGCACACATTACCTGGCAATTTTTAAAAATCTGATACAGCTGTCAAACACCCAGGAGCCCTGTCACCAGATGTCTGACAATCCTAGAGATATGGGCTTCCTGCCTTGGCAGCAGTCATAAGGGTTATGTTGTGCTCTGGAAGAGTAACAATTGCCCCCTGAACTTACATTCATTAAGTTGACGAGCAAAGCAAAATTCCCAAGGTCCAGTGGTGCATTGCTTTTCAGGAACCATACATCCGTTGCTACTTGAAACATTTGGACATTCAAGGCATCTAAAATTTCGAGCTGGACCAGATAGAGAGGAGAGGAGAACAGTCAGAATAGGCCATGGCCATATAAAGTTTGAAAAGCAAACCATCCCACTAGATCAATGGCAGGGGCGAGCTCCCTCAATGAGATGTGCAGAAGAGTTCTGTGTGTTTTTAAAATGAGTGTGACTGCTTCTAAAAACTTCAGATGGCAAGTGACATCCTAAAAGAGGTACACTCTCTTTTCTCTCTCGCAGGAAGGATGTCTATTCTAAGGCAAGACTACAATGCATACACCACCTGAGAACAAAGCAACTATGCTTCTTGCTTAAAAGCTGTCTAAATGTACAGCCAGCAGTGGTGATGACTTTTCAAAACAATAACAACAGATCACTCTTTAATACAACTATTCTTTTTGCACCTTTAATTCTGATGGTTTCACTTATTTCTCTAGAATGAATGGTCTAATACAGTGGTACCTCGGGTTACATACGCTTCAGGTTACATACACTTCAGGTTACAGACTCTGCTAACCCAGAAATAGTGCTTCAGGTTAAGAACTTTGCTTCAGGATGAGAACAGAAATTGTGCTCCGGCGGCACGGCGGCAGCAGGAGGCCCCATTAGCTGAAGTGGTGCTTCAGGTTAAGAACAGTTTCAGGTTAAGAACGGACCTCCAGAACGAATTAAGTACTTAACCCGAGGTACCACTGTAAATCAAATTCTTCTCTCAGAGACTTTTGTCTTGGCAGGTCCCCTAGAAAGGGGTTTTGTTCTTGCCTTGGGCTGGATGATTCTTAGTGTCCCTTCCAACTGTACAATTCTATGAATCCTCTGTGGCTTACCTGTAACACAGCAGAACAGGACTAAGAATCCTATTGCTTGGCTATTTCTCATCTTGACCCAACCTTTACTGTGGGAGATATTCTTCTTCCATCCCAATGCAGGAGGCAGCTTTTCAAGAACCCCTCCCAGGAGGGAGGGATGGACTCCTGTCACATGGTCTTTATTAGCCAATAGGCTCAGGGGAGGGGTTTCCTGTAAAAGGTGCCCCTTCTTCAAACTCTTCCTTCTTCCTCACTCCTCTTATCAGAGGAGTTTCTCTGAGCTGGTTAGGGTTGGATTAGGTCAAAGCTCAGGCCTCTTTTCCAACTTGGCCCCTGGCACACAACTTTGAGGGGACGCATCTAGGCGCCTCATGGCAGGCTCCTGCATAGAGGCCAGATCTGCAGGACGCAAGCTGCACCCAGGCCAGGCCCTTAGAGGTGGGTGGTGGCACCATCTCCTTCTTCGCATGGCCAGTGAAGGGACACCTGCATGTGCCCCACCCTCTGGGGATGGGGAGCGAGGGGGAGGGTGCCACACCATCTGAGGGCACCAGTGGCACCAGCATCACCACGTCTTTCCTCCACCGGGCACCAGCACATGAGGAAGCTGCAGAGGCAATTTCCTTGGCGCCAGCCCAGTGCCGCCAGACTGACCAGTCCACTAAAGGGGAACAACATTTGCCCTGTCCCGGGTGCCAACAATCTACGGTATACCACTGCCTTTGTTGGTGACTATGTTTGTGTGTTTTGTCCAAACTGCGGGAGGCAGTGGAAGACAGAAGTGCCTGGTGTGCTCTGGTCCATGGGGTCACGAAGATTCGGACACGACTAAACGACTAAACAACAACAACATGTTTGTGTGTGAGTGCCTTGTCACCATGCTCATATAACCAGAGAAAGTTCCTTTGTTGTGCAATGTGGGGTATAGCCTTTCCAAGATTCTGACTTCCCAAAAGCCGTAGCCTTTCTCCTGTCACCCACACTCGCATCCATACATTTCCACTGAGTGAAAGACACTGCGTCATGCTTCTATCCATCCCCTCTGCTTAGCCAATCACAGCCATCTCTAAGTGCAGCACATCCCACCCGTGTCTCTCTGTGTTTTTTAAAAAAGGAAAAATCCCCAAAAGCAACCATCTCATATAGGAAAGGCTTGGGTAGGGCAGCAGGACCCTACAGTCATGTATAACACCCCCCTCTTTCCTCCTACTAGCTAATCAGAAAACATGAATTTCATTCAAGTGCACAGAAAATGAGCATAAACTCAGGCAGGACTATGGACGCCAACACAGCTATCATACATTTACCAATATGTGGTTGTTTCTCTTTAAAGTCTGTGCTGATCCCTCACTTTCAGGAAGTGGAATTCTCAGCATTAGCGTTGGAGGACTGCATCACAATATTCAGATAATTGCGAATTTTGAAGAATAGTTCTTTTTCCATTCTCACTTTGGTTCAGAATGTGTGAATCAGATGGATTCTGCTGAGGAAACCTGATCTTTAGTACTGAATCGGAGCAAATGTCAATCAGGTTTTCTCCAGATGAAGCTGTGCTCTGATTTATTGCTAAAGAGCAAGGAAGTTTTTAATGTTTGATCTTTTACTGTGCTTTATGTTTTTTAATTGTTGGAAGCCGCCCAGAGTGGATGGGGAAACCATGTGGGTGGCATATAAATAAATAAATCATCATCATCATCATCATCATCAACTATCAAGATCCCTGCTGACTAGCCAGCTTCCCAGGAGTAAGCAGACTCCCGTCATTTCAAGATAGTTTTTATTACAGAAACAAACATCCCAAGTGGAGCTTCACTCAGCAACAATAGATGCCCTAATCTTAATCCGAGTCCTGCTTCCAGCAGGATCTACGCCAGAATCTTGTGTGTCTGCCCCTCCCCTTTCACTCCTCCTTAAAGGTAAAGGTAAAGGGACCCCTGACTGTTAGGTCCAGTCGTGGACGACTCTGGGGTTGTGGCGCTCATCTCGCTTTATTGGCCGAGGGAGCCGGCGTACAGCTTCCAGGTCATGTGGCCTGCATGACTAAGCCGCTTCTGGCGAACCAGAGCAGCGCATGGAAATGCCGTTTACCTTCCCGCCGGAGCAGTGCCTATTTATCTGCTTGCACTTTGACGTGCTTTCGAACTGCTAGGTTGGCAGGAGCAGGGACCGAACAATGGGAGCTCGCCTCATCGCGGGGATTCAAACCGCCAACCTACTCATCAGCAAGCCCTAGGCTCTGTGGTTTAGACCACAGTGCCACCTGCATCGCTTTCGCTCCTCCTTAAGGCGTTGCAAAAGCAGAGTCAGAGAACTGAGAGTTTTCATCGGCTTTTCTATGCTGTCATTGGATTGAGCAGCAATCTTATCTGTTGGCAGCCTGGCCTCTCCTTGGCCATCATCCATCCGTCCCTCTTCATCTGAGCTAGGAGTGAGAAGGGAGGGCTGTGGGGTGCTGGCTTTGAAAAACAGTCCATCTCCCCCATCTGAATCGTCAGCCTGTGAACTGCTAGCTCGGAAGTTTGACCCTTCTGTCTCCTCAGTAGAGTCAGCCTAGTGGTTAAGAGCGGTAGACTCATAATCTGGTGAACCGGGTTCGCGTCTCCACTCCTCCACATACAGCTGCTGGGTGACCTTGGGCTAGTCACACTTCTTTGAAGTCTCTCAGCCCCACTCACAGAGTGTTTGTTGTTAGAGAGGAAGGGAAAGGAGAATGTTAGTCGCTTTGAGACTCCTTTGGGTAGTGATAAAGTGGGATATCAAATCCAAACTCTTCTTCCTCTTCTGAGGATAACTCTACTGCTGGGTCCTGGGGTCCAGGCCACATTCCTGACATTATCATTCTTATTTTCCAGGGAAAGTAACGAGGCTAGGGCAAAACCACTCAGACCCATACCTAGAAAGTGTGGAACAAGCAGAAAACCACTCGGACCCATGCTTTCTAGGCATGGGGCAAACAAAAGTCTGGGTGAGCCCTCAGCCTCAGCCTTGGATTTTCCGAACTTCCATAAATGAAGGAACTGCACAAAAGAATGTCTGAAAATAGGTATGAGTGAATCTGTCAGTTTTGGTTTCTCTTGTTTTTCAGGCTGAAGTAAAGTTATCCACATTCATTTGTGGGGGAGAAGGGTTGTTGTTTTTGTGAAAATTTCTCCTAATATACACATGTCTGTACGTAATTTTGCCCAATACGGTCGTACCTTGGATCCTGAACGCCTTGTGAGTCAAACATTTTGGCTCCCAATTGCCGCAAACCCAGAATTGAGTGTTCTGGTTTGTGAACGTTCTTTGAAACCCAAACGTCTGGCGCAGCTTCCGATTGGCTACAGGAGCTTCCTGCAGCCAATCGGAAGCTGCGCCTTGGTTTCCAAATGTTTTAGAAGTCGAATGGACTTCTGGAACGGATTCTGTTCAACTTCCAAGGTATATACATTTTTTGCAAAGTATTGCTCCCTAATCAAATGCATTTTGTGTGGTTTTTTCACTATCGCATGCATTTTAATGCACATTTTACTTTATTACATGCATGTTTGTACAAATTACGGTACTTAGCTGGATAACTGCTTTACCAAATTCAGAGAAGTGTGAGTTTTTATGGAGGAAGGCTGTGTTACAGTTCATGTGTTGTTTTAGAAAGTGTGAATTACATTGTTCTCCATTAAATGTAATGTGAATCAAATTTCTCCCCTATCCTTTTCAGCACATAGCAAATAATTTAATCTGTGGGGGAGCCTCCCATGATTTGCACTGTAGCAAGGCACTGAAAAACGTTTCCATGGTTTTCATGACACAGTTGGCTGAGGGGAAAAAACCCTGTAAGAATATTGTGTTTCTCAATTGCTGCATTTTATTAACAGACCAGTTCAAAAGCCAGAAGTTCTGAGAATCCACCTGATTTAACAAATCTGTCCCTGGTCAGTATTCTTTTTCCTTTTTATACTGTATTAATGGTTGGTCCAGAAGCTGTGGGTGTTGCAAAGGTCTCTCATACAGCACCGCATAGTTTCTTGATAGTTCTCTCTCGGTCTCTTTATACTATGGCACAGATGAGTGCAACCCCGGTCCACAATTGGTGAGACACCATCTGGAAAGGGATAGCATGTTTAGCATTTAAGAAACTTCACCCATTTGCAGAACACCACTTTACCAATTATTTTTAGTTTTATTTTTTTGAAGGAGGGAGCAAGAGTTGTACAAATTCTGGTGTTGTGTTTAGTACACCATAACAACGAAATTCTTTTAAAATCCATTGGCTCTCCTTGTGTGTCAGTAGAAGCTGGTCCTGAAGATACAGTTAGCTGACCTGGGTGTAGAAGCATGTTTCGAACTGGCTCCTGTTTAATAGTACCTATCCTGACACCAAGATGGGTGTCATTTCATCACTATGTTTGAAAGAACACAGTTCCGGGATTCATACGAATGCATCCCATCGGAGGTGCAAAGGGTGCAGGAGTTGGGGCCAAACAACCATTTCAGTGTGTTACTCATTTGGTATACTCCAAGTCATTATAGAGCTGTTGTTTAATGAGCATGCAAACCAAACCATTGTAATGAGATTAAGGGTTGAGCTGGATGACCACCAAGTCCTTTCCAGTCTCTTGACTGTAGGAATTAAGTATGCTACACTGGCCAAAACACTAGGACTGCTTGTGATTGCTTTGATGGCCTGTCAAAGAGTCCAGTTTTTCCTTTTGTGGGGTGATTTGCACTGATCCCCCAAGAGCAGCGGTTCTCAACCCAGATGTTGTTGGACCACAACTCCCATCATCCCTGACCAATGGTCATGCTGGCTAGGAATGATGGGAGTTGTAGTCCACCAACATCTGGGGACCCACAGGTTGAGAAACACTGCCCTAGAGTGACTGGCCTCTACGTGACTAAGGAAATGGCCATGGAGTTTCTAGGAGTGGGCTTGGCCCAACCAACCACCCTGGAATGTGCTCATTCATAGTGAATTTTGGAAGAAAACAGCTTGGTTAGTTGCAACCTGGAAATTAGGGAGCTAAGAGGAACTCTGGCAGATCTGGGGCATGTTTTTGGAGTGCTTAAAGCTGTGAGCCTCCATCTGTGCCCAACTTGTATAATGCAGTATGATCACATCGTACATGGGACTCGGTTCCAAGGGTTCTGAGTAGTCACAAAAAACATGTTTACTCAGACCCTTGGAACTGCACAATGACTAGCAGGTGGAGGGGACAGAGAAAGCATTCCCAACATTCCCAGAGCCTGTGCACCAAGCAGTCCTTGTGCCCCAAGTAAGGTGGAGAGCTTAAAAACTCTTTCTGCATTCAGCGATTCAAGTGGAGCCAGGACAAAGAGAGCTTTTAACATCTTTGCCTTGCTTGGAAGGAAGGTCTGCTCAGCACACTGGGTCCGGAACGCTTAGGACGCTTGTGAGAGATCTCTCAGGAACCTCGATGGCCCCATGAGATCTCGCAAAGGCACCCCCGAGCCTGTGTGCTTAGCAGACCTTGTCCAAGCAAAGTGGATAGCTCAAAATCTTGTTCGATGCTGGAAAACCGCAAGTGGACTCAGCACAAAAGGAGCTTTGAAGCTCTCCCACTCGCTTGCATTTAACTTGCACAATTTCAGCCAGACAGCCTTCAACAGGGGTAAGGTTGAAATCGCACAGGTTAAATGTGTGATTGTATGATATTGTGCTGCACAAAGCCAGTTGCCTGCAGGAAGTCCTTGGGGGGAAAACCCCAAACCTCTTTTGGTTCAGAGAATTGGGGTAAGTACAACAGAATCTGTTATCCTCTAGGAAATATTGGAAAGTATTGCAGGATTGGCAGCAGGGCCCATAAGTTGGAGTGAAGCAGCCAACCTTGGGGGAGGGGGAACCCTGCAGGGTGACCCCCCATCCCTGCTGCCACTGTGTAACCCTGGTAAGTGAGGCTTTGGCAGGGTGACTACGGGGTGGCAGTGGGGGTAACGGGGGGCAGTACTTTCCCATTATGCCTCAGACAGGATGGGCTGCCCCTGGTTGGCAAGCTTGACCTGACAGCTCTCCTGTGAATTTGACAACAGGTGCTGATTATCTGGGGAATTTTAGCTTCTTGTGGAGCTGTGTAAAGCATAGGAGCCCCGTCAACTGGCAAACATATAGGAAAGGGCTGTCTGTCTGCATAGCAGAGTGTCATAGAGAATGAATACAGGCATCGCATATGCGTAGGATGGAAGCAGAAGCAATGACAACATAAGAAGTATTTTTAAAATCTATGTGAACATGGCAAAGATGACAGGAAAGAAGTGTTCAAGGGATGACATGGACTTGGAAGAATAAACTCCCTATTTGGTCATCTTGAAATATCATATGTTAAATGGCATTGTGGTCAGGATTTAATTTTGAGCAGCAGATGGAAACTAAAATATAATAGTAATGAAATTACTGTGGAATAGCTAATGTAATACAGCATAGAAGGGTGGGCTTAACACCACCATGGAAAAAGGCTGGGGACAACTTTTTAAAGTATGTATTAAATTTAATGTTAATTTGTTTTTTTTAATGAAAATCAATAAAATTCATTGACAGAGAAGAAAAAGAGAATGAGTATTTTATGCTCTCTAAGAATAACAGCCTTCTCTGGATTCACCTTGGGTAGTGAGACGAGTGAAGCAGATGTTCTGCCATGGGGAACTGCACTGAGTTTCAGGCACCATGCAAGAGTTATCTTCAGCAACACGTTTACATTCAATGCATGTGATAGCTCCAGCTGGGCAAGATGAAGACACAGGGGAAACAGTAAGCAATTGGCTGCTCAGAGAATTTGCCCGATGGCCAACATTGGAAAAGTAACAAAGGAAATCCCCTGTGTTGCAAAAACAGACAAACTTAAGCAATAACAGGCAACACGTGGCTAATAATATACTAACAAAATCAACATTGTATGAACAAAATTAGAGAAGGTAGTCAATCAATATCACAGAGGCAAAGAAACCTTTCAATAGTCCCAATCCTGTAATCATGTGATAATAGAAGCTCCAAGCGTAGCATTTCTTAAACAGAGAATATGTAATAGAAACACAGCACTGTTGCATGAACAAAATTAGACAATATAGTCCATCGGTACTGAAAGAGGCAAACAAGCCTTTCAACAGTCACAATCCTGTAACAATCCTATAAATATAAGAATGACAATCCTGTAAACATAACCAATCATGAATAATAAATACATACCATATGAATGGTCCTAACAGGTACATCAAGTAGCATAAGATCAGCACTCACTAAGGAGTGTAGAAAATTGATACTAGGGGCCAAATCTGAGGCATTATATAGGCCATCCTGAGAGTGCTGAGTCATGTACAAATTCAGAAAATTTAAAGATACATAGGAAATGGACGTGCCTGTCTCAAAAGCAACACATCAAGCTAGGGATCAATGTGCATTAGGGCTGCAGTGATTAATCCAGTAAAGCATTGAATTAACAACAACAAAAAGTTCCCTTGAAGAAATGAGCAGGAGAGTTTTATGGTTTTGTTTTTTAAAATTAGTAGGACTGCTTCTAAAAACATCAGATGGTCAACACCATCATAAAAGAGGCTCATTTCCTTTTCTCACAGGAAGAATGTTGAAACCAACACAAAGCCTACTAGGATACATAGATGCAGTGGGTTTTTCCCTGGGGGTACTCAAGGGTATTCAGCGCCGGCACCTCCCACCCCCCCAAAATGTTGAAAGTGTGGCACTTACTGTAACAACTTCAAGGTGAGTTCCAGAGCCATTTCACCCTTTTTTAAAGCACTGCACAGATGCATCATTTAAGAGCAAACAAACTATGCTTCTTGCTTGAGAACTGTGTTTACCAAGCTATGTGTCAACCCTAAGAGATGAATTGGGGTAATTTATGGATCTCTCCCCCCGCCAGTCAGGATGCATTGTCAGTAAGACCCCCTCCCAAACATCATATCAGAGCCCCCACAAACCTTTGGTCACCCTGTGCCCTGTTGTTTCTGCAGTTCTGTATCACTTATACCTCTGTATTGTCATATATTTCTATTTTTCTCTATGTTCGTGGGCTTTGCAAAAAGCCAAGATACCCAAAATGTCACCTGCTGAACACTGAAGAACTCTGCTACATTAATTTATGTTAGAGCACAGCAGCGGAGAAGTATCCCACCCTTTTAAAAATCTACTTTGTTCCATGTGAGGAGGCAATAGTGACTGGTTCATACCTCTGTCAATGTTTGCAGGAAGCTTCCCTGATAATAATCAGTGTCAGGTTACCTGATAATAATCAGTGTCAGGTCACCTCCTCCTCCGAGTGTGCAGAAATAAAACAGAAACATTGAGAGGATGTTGTGGGCTTCAAAAAGAAAGAAAGGGGTGGAATGGAAAACAAGACAACTCCAGGAAAAACCCAACTGCAGCTGATGCTTACTTCAGGAATGTAGTAAGGCGTGGAGAGAAGTTCTTTGGATGCCTCATAAAGTAGTAGCAATAAATGATAACACAGCATAAACAACAACAACAACAACAACAAGGTAAGAATTTCATTATATACCCAGGAAGCAATGCAAGCAAGATTTAAATATCAATTTAAAATTGAGAGGCAACCTTTTCAGACCCAGTACCCACTTTTAACCCAAACAAGACCCATTTCTTAACTTCATATAATATATTTGCAAAGTGGCACTGCTCCTGTTGCAACCCAGATTGGGTCAGGCCATGACCCATAGTGGAAGACCTGTGCCTTTGCTTATCAAGTGACCAGCACAGGTGCTGGCAGCTGTAGTCCAAAGTATCTAAACGGCCTCGGTCCAGTATATCTGAAAGAGCGTCTCCTCCCCCATCGTTCTGCCCGGACACTGAGGTCCAGCTCCGAGGGCCTTCTGGCGGTTCCCTCACTGCAAGAGGCCAAGTTACAGGGAACCAGGCAGAGGGCCTTCTCGGTAGTGGCGCCCGCCCTGTGGAACACCCTCCCATCAGATGTCAAAGCGATAAACATCTACCTGACATTCAGAAGACATCTGAAGGCAGCCCTCTTCAGGGAAGTTTTTAATATGTGACATTTTAGTGTATTTTTCATCTTTGTTGGAAGCCACCCAGAGTGGCTGGGGAAACCCAGCCAGATGGGCGGGGTACAAATAATAAATAAATAAATAAATAAATAAATAAATAATAATAATAATAATAATTATTTAGAATGCACTGGGTTGGCAAAGGCTACTCTCTAATGTTTTGTTTGTATTGCATTTGGGACATACCTGTGTTAAAGCACAGCCAGGCTAAGATGCCCATTTCCAAGGCCTTGTTCATCCTGAGTTCCTTCCTCCAAGCAACAATGGAAGAAAAGCCAAGGACCTCAAATATAAGGGGACAGTGCGAAGTGGCAATCTTTCTATACTGGATGATGGGAAGAACAAAGTGGGTGGATTTCACTGGCCATCCTCCTTATTATTAGAGCCTTATTATTGTGGGCACTGAGCATGAAGGACAGCAAGGTACTCATGTATTATCTGAAGGTCTGTCATGTTCCTGAGGAAGAATGGTGTGGGTGGGTGTTCCTCACGGTGTCTGAGGCCTTCACTCTTCATGAGGCTGAGCCAGAGTTGAGGCCAAGGATGGACCTCAGAGATGAAGTCAAATGAGCCCAACAGTCCTGGAGTCTCTCAAATGACCACCCTGAAAATGTGGTCTCTTCCAACCACAAAGTTCTTTGATACTATGGTCATCTTGCTCTGAGTGGAAGGGAGAAGAAACTGTAACAGCTTTTTCTAAGCAAGCAAGTTGCCTGTTCTATTCTATTCTATTCTATTCTATTCTATTCTATTCTATTCTATTCTATTCTATTCTACCTTCTACCTCAGTGAATCATCCTGCATCAAATTTCACCGGTTCTCATTGTGCATGTGCTGTTAAGAGCCATGTGTGAACATAGTGTTGGGGGAACTTCAGACCTGGTGAACCGCTGTGCTTGACCCTCAAAACTTTCTCCAAGCCACACACCTCAACAGTTTCCATGAGTATTTTTGCTTGACTGGAGTGTTCCTTGAAACTCTGATAATGGCCTCTTGCTTGTCTGAAAGGAGGATGGAGTGTGTGTGTGTGTGTGTGTGTGTGTGTGTGTGTGCATGGAGTTTAGTCTACTGCACAAAGGTAAAATTTACAGTAATTGTTTTCTCAGGACCTGCCCACCACGATTCTGTGGCTCCTGGAATAATGCCCGGAAGGGAATGTGGTCTTGAGGCTGAGAAAGGTTCCCAACCTTTGCATTCATAAGTCTGCTACTGTGGAAATTCAGTCAAAAACATAAATTCATTCCCAATAAAGATTTATTCTTCATCTATCCAATCAGAATGGTTTATTTATTGTGCCACAAGTTGTGAGTGTTGCAAAGGTTTCTCACGCAACACATCATTTTCTCATCGCGTTGACTTTTAACATTCTTTATGCTGCGGCAAACCACAGAGCATCCCCGATCCACACTTGAGGTGGCGCCTGGATAAAAGAGAAAGAAAGACAAAAATGTACCATGGGACACCCCAACTTGATAAGCGTATTTCCTCCCAAAGAACCTTTCCTCTCTTACCATGTAACCACCAGTAGGATTAGGAAGGGGGTGGCGCTGTGGGTTAAACCACAGAGCCTAGGACTTGCCAATCAGAAGGTTGGCGGTTCGAATCCCCGTGACGGGGTGAGCTCCCATTGCTTGGTCCCTGCTCCTGCCAACCTAGCAGTTCGAAAGCACATCAAAGTGCAAGTAGATAAATAGGTACCGCTCCGGCGGGAAGGTAAACGGCGTTTCCATGTGCTGCTCTGGTTCACCAGAAGCGGCTTAGTCATGCTGGCCACATGACCAGGAAGTTGTACGCCGGCTCCCTCGGCCAATAAAGCGAGATGAGCGCCGCAACCCCAGAGTCGGCCACGACTGGACCTAATGGTCAGGGGTCCCTTTACCTTTTAACACATTCATTGCCATTGTGAGCCACACCCTTGGGATATTCCAGGGAGCTGGTCCCTGCCCATGGGTGCTTTGGGTTGATATTGGAGCTGAGTTGCCCTTGCCTCTTCCTTAACTGAGAACTGCATGCATTCCAGATGTCTCCTGGTACACAATGGCCCAACAGACTTGCAAGATTAAAGCAAAAAACAAAAAAAACCCCAGTCACATGGAGTTTCTTTCTTTTTAATAGTAAGCAACAACAAGCTAAATAAATTGCATTAATGATAACTATAAAAGGATTGGCAGAAATGCCTCAGTTAGTACAGTGGGGAGGTTAGCTCTGAAAGGTCCTCCTGAGCTTCCTTTGGGTACATTCAATAGACATGTGATATGACATTTCTATTTTTTTTAAAATTTTTTATTAAAGGTTTTTTTTTATAACAACAAAAACAAAACAAAACAATACAATACAATAAACACAACAAAAAAACAAAAAAACAAGTACAATTTCAGATCTTATTTTCTTGTACCTTACTTCCCCGACTTCCTCATGCCTCCCTTTTCTGTATTCCAATTTCTAATCATTTATTCAGCAAATCTTCCCTTATTTTAACTTAGTTTGATCTTACTTATTCTCCTTATCTTATCCATTACCAATAGTAACCATTTATTTTCTAATCCAACATCATTTTAACTTTCATTAATTTTATAATATTTCTTTAAATAGTCCTTAAATTTTTTCCATTCTTCTTCCGCTGCTTCTCTTCCCTGGTTTCGGATTCTGCTCGTCATCTCTGCCAGTGATATGACATTTCTAGACTTGTGTCTCTCTCCCCTGTAACAAACTTCAGCCATTTACAGAGGACGAACTCTTACCAATTACAGTCATACCTCGGGTTGAAGTAGCTTTGGGATAAGTATTTTCGGGTTGCGCACTGTGGCGACCCGGAAGTAACGGAGCACGTAACTTCCAGGTTTCACCGCTCGTGCATGCGCAGATGGTCAAAATGAGGTCACATGCATGCGCGGAAGTGGGTTGCGTTCGCTTCTGGATGCAAAGGGGCTCCGGAACGGATCCTGTTCGCATCCAGAGGTACCACTGTACGGGGCAAGAGTATGAAAATGATGGTTTCATCTTTAGTGGAATGCAACCTTAACACACATTTCCCTCCCTATTTCCTATTTCTTTTTTTTCAATTGAGATAGCGCGGTGGCAGTGTTTTCATGGCAGATCACCTATGTATTTAACAGTACAGTTGACAAGCAAATATCTACCTATCTTGGGACGCGGGTGGCACTGTGGTCTAAACCACTGAGCCTCTTGAGCTTGTCGATCGGAAGGTTGGTGGTTCGAATCCGCATGATAGGGGGAGCTCCCATTGCTCTGTCCCAGCTTCTGCCAGCCTAGCAGTTCGAAAGCATGCCAGTGCGAGTAGATAAATAGGTACCAATATGGCAGGAAAGTAAACATCGTTTCTGTGCACTCTGGCTTCCATCTCAGTGTTCCATTGTGCCAATGGCAAAATAATCATGCTGGCCACATGATCCAAAAAGCTGTCTGTGGACAAATGCCAGCTCCCTTGGCCTGAAAGCAGGATGAGCGCCGCAACCCCATAGTCGCCTTTGACTGGACCTAACCATCCAGGGGTCCTTTACATTACCTTACCTACCTATCTTGCAGTCTTTTGAAAGAGAGAGGCTGGAAACTGGTATGCTTATATAGTGATATACAAAGGGTATATATCAGTATACAGAAGCAGCTATTCAATCGATAAACAAATTAAACGTGACCAGTGGGACCAGAAATTCTTGAAAGATTGGAGTAAATATACACGTTATCTGAAAGACAATTGTAACCAACTGACTATGCTTGTAGGACTACAATAAGTTTTGTAAGGAGAACTATATGAAATATTGCAGAAATGATTCATGAGAATGAATTTTAAGCTATGGATTATTAAAAGTAATAGTTAGGATCAAATGTAAGATTAAGAGATGAGGTTTGAAAATCATTAGACGTGGTTGATGGAAGTCTCAGGCTAAAATAGCCAAAACGTTGTATAAGATGAGATGAAATTATATGTTCTGTTTGGAAAATATATGTAAAAACTAATAAAAATGTATATTAATAAAAAATAAATAACATGTCAAGGGTGAGTGGCACAGCCCCCCAACATCAGTAGGTCTTCACCAATAGGAGGCAACCTCAGAAAGTGCTTTCTGTATGTCTGCAGCAAGATCTTGCAAAATGTATTTTAAGAACGAGCTGGATTATAACTATTCCAGCAGAATTCTCTTTCCATTGTGTGCACAGGATCCCAAAAGTAATCATTGCCTCCTGGACTCACCTTCAACCTTCAGCCGGGAATAGCAGAATCTCCACAATCTCGCTGAGCATGTTTTTTCTTTATGCGTACAGGTGTTATCTTGTGCAACTTTTTTACATTCCAGGCACTTTAGAGCTCCAGCTGAGCCAGATGAAGAGAAACGGAAAACATTAAGTGAGTGGCTACTAAGAATGGGAAAATGTGTCATCATCTCTTAGAGTAATCAAATGAAACTTTAACACATGGCGTGATAAAAAGTCTGTAATTTTATCAGGACAAGTTACTTGTGGTTTACTGTTGTAGCAATTGTTTTCTAAAAAAATTATTTTCTGTACCATGAAAATGAATGAAAACAGGAAAGAAAGAAAGAAAGAAAGAAAGAAAGAAAGAACGAAAGAAAGAAAGAAAGAAAGAAAGAAAGAAAGAAAGAAAGAAAGAAAATGGCTCCCCAGGCTAGAACAGGCGACAGCCATAGCTGCATGAAAAGCAGCACACTCGACAAGGGATCAGGGGAAGTTCTCTTATGCGCAAAGTGGGGTGGAGCTATACAAGATTCTGACCCCCCCACAAAAAACCCCTTCAAAGCCATGGTTCAGTCTTTCTCCTGTCACAGGAGGGAATCAATAGCATCAATATATTTCCAATTGTGTGGACAGGCGGAGTCCCCCAAACCCTGGGCGGGGCCCCCATGTGGAATAACGACTCAAGACAACGTGCTATGGGATTAAATTGGCCACAACTTTATTATATTTCAGATGTGGGTAGACCTTGGCCCCGGCAATGGGCATTATCCCTCCCCAGTCCCCAGCCGGGGATCTAGGGAACATCAGGGTTATCCAGTGTGTGTGTGGGGGGTGGGCCGGCTCTGGAGAACATATGTTCAAGCAGAGATAGCCGCCCCTGTTACGCCGCCGTTGTCGCAGGGAAGAGCAATGACGACCTCTCGGCGTACGGTCAAAGCCTCCCCTCAGAAACCCCTTTAACAGGGAACCCTGGTATCGCCGCTGCAAAGAGGAAGATAGACTAAAGGATTCCACCCAAGGCCTGATACTGCCAAAGTTGTGATGTTTTGCTACAGGAAAGGCAAAACCTGCCAACACACTCAACAAGGGATCAGGGGAAGTTCTCTTATGCGCAAAGTGGGGTGGAGCTATCCAAGATGCTGACCCCCCCCACAAAAACCCTTCAAAGCCATGGTTCAGTCTTTCTCCTGTCACAGGAGGGAATCAATAGCATCAATATATTTCCAATTACTGAGAGCCTTCTGTCCACCTTCTCTGCTTAGCCAGTCTAAAGTCACTAGCAATGGATCCCACCTTTGGAGAGGAAACAGTTTTTAAAAAAAGCAAAACTAAGCAACTCTTTTGACTAGAAAAAGCTAGGGAGAAAATGTCCGTGCCCATTTGTCCCTGCTTTTCTCACTTTTAGAAACCATGCCTCAAGGCACATAGCCTAAGCTCAGGCAGCAGGAGCCACACGAGCAGCAGATCCCAGTGCAGATCTTTCTCTGCCCTGCCCCCTGTTCCTGATGTAGACCTTCAACCACTCCGTCTTCACTGACGGAGAGGGGGAACCATTTTGTGGTTCACTTCTGGTGCCAACATGCCTTGGGCCAGACCTGGGTACTTGATTTCAGAGGGAATCTATTTTTCCCCAATGAGGGATGAAGGAAAGAGAGAATTCTGGAAGCTTCACTTGAAATTACAAGATGTCCCATATACCGTATTTTTTGCTCTATAAGACTCTACAAAAAAGTAAGGGGAAATGTGTGTGCGTCTTATGGAGCAAATGCAGGCTGTGCAGCTATCCCAGAAGCCAGAACAGCAAGAGGGATTGCTGCTTTCACTGTGCAGCGATTCCTTTTGCTGTTCTGGCTTCTGAGATTCAGAATATTTTTTTTCTTGTTTTCCTCCTCCAAAAACTAGGTGTGTCTTGTGGTCTGGTGCGTCTTATAGAGCGAAAAATAAAAGTAATTGTCTTTACATTTAAGTGTAGAACTGCTGGTTTAAAATGCTCTACCTGGGCTTTTTGTGGTGAGGGGGGAGGCAAATATTTAAGTTTCGCGCGACACATTTTAACATGGTCTGAAAAAAATAAAATTAAACTTTATTACGGAGCATTTGCTCAAGCAAACTTGGGCCTCGGGATAAAAATGGTTCCTCACTCCTGCTATAATTAATCTTAGCTTTTAGATATAGCTTGATATATTATAGGCCAGTGGTGTCCAAACTTCTTTCAAAGAGGGCCAGATTTGATGAACTGAAGGGCCTTGGGGGCCGACCAAAGGGCCAACCAAAGTTTTTTTTAGGATTGAAGTTGTTGAGCTGCTTTTTTGGAGTTGGAGTTGTGAGGGATTTTACCCAAGGAAATAAACCGCCACAGGGACTGGTGGGCCAGATTAGGGCCCCGAAACGGATGGAATATAGGCCATCCAAATGTCCAGTTAGGTATCCAAATGAAGGTGGCGCTTATGAAAAGTGTGTTCAAATGCAGCCAGGGCGTTAATGTTTTCAGACCCCTGTGTAATAGATAGTGGGTGTTTATCTTTGATGGTCAACATACCATCTTAAAAGATGCAAGCCCCCAACTTGCAAGAGCGCCTTCACACTTAGAAAGGCTGAGCATATGGCAAAAGGTAAGAAATTGTGCAGGGAGTCTCCACTGCTAAAGAAGATTCTCCACTATTATTTGAGATGCATTTGTTACTATTATTCTCCACTACAGCAGTAAGCTATAGCAGCTTCAACAAACACTGGGGTTCTCAAGACTGGGTGGTCTGAGTTAACTCAGCTCTCCCCAATGGCTTTTGTCCAAGCAGGTCCCTTTTACAGCGCTTTGTTCTTCTTGACTCTGTGACTTACCAGCATGAAGGTAGAGCAGGGCTAAGAAGCCTATTGCCAGAACGTTGCTCATCTTTTCGTTTCTTTCTTCCAAGGAAGGAACAGAAGCCGAGGACCTCAAAATCAAATAAAAGCAACCGGTGAGACATTGCAGCCTCTTTGCTCTGGGTGATGGGAAGCAAATTCTGGAGGACTTCATTTTACAACCTTGACCCTGGTGAGTTTTCTTTTCTTTTTTTAAAAGAGCTTTATGAGGGCGAAGAACAGTTAGAGACTCGTGTAGATTTGGCAGGCTTGCCGTGTATTTGAAGAAAAATGGTGTGGGTGTCATGCCTGAAACAATCTTACTGTCTTCATGTGGTTGAGGTTAGGACTGTGTGTTTTTATCACCGACCATTAGGGAATGGGACACGGGTGGCGCTGTGGGTAAAACCTCAGTGCCTAGGACTTGCCGATCGTATGGTCAGCGGTTCGAATCCCTGTGGCGGGGTGAGCTCCTGTCTTTCGGTCCCAGCTCCTGCCAACCTAGCAGTTCGAAAGCACCCCTAAGTGCAAGTAGATAAATAGGTACCGCTTTATAGCGGAAAGGTAAACGGCGTTTCTTTGTGCTGCACTGGTGCTGGCTTGCCAGAGCAGCTTTGTCACGCTGGCCACGTGACCCGGAAGTGTCTCCGGACAGCACTGGCCCCCGGCCTCTTAAGTGAGATGGGCGCACAACCCTAGAGTCGGACACGACTGGCCCGTACGGGCAGAGGTACTTTTACCTTTATTAGGGAATGGGAAAGAAATTCCATTCAGTTCACATTCAAAGCCCAAACCAGCAAATTTGGAGCAATAAGAGAACCAAGATGTAGCCATTCTCTGAAATTTGTCCTTGTCCAAAGTTTGCAATGCAGCTCTCCCACCAGTGTTTATAAAATGCACGTTTAAGGGAAATGAGTGCATAAAAATGAATATATTAGTAAAAATACCAAAATATTAGAAGATGAGACGGGATGTGTAGATCAAGGTGTGATCTCAGGGTACAAAGGGATACTGAGAGACCCAACAAGCTGGAGTGCATAAGAAAGATCAAATCTGATATAGGTCTTTAGCTTTAGGAACTGTGGCTAGATAGGGAAAACTGGATTATGTTTACATCTATGTTTGTTTGGCTGTACTTTTGCTCCATTAGGAGAAATTGCTTGTATGCATTGTAAACTGTCTTATGTTTAAACCTTTTTGTTTCTAAGAACAACTTTTTTATCCCATTAGTAAAGTGTTGATTTTGTTTCATCAATGACTTGTGATCTCCATTAATATTTCACTCCATGCTCAAGAGTCAAAGTCTAGGCCATCTTCAGGGTTCTGGAGGAGAAATAAGGAGGAGAAGAAATGAGGTTTTAAGCAGTGCTATTTTTCTACAGGGATGTGGGTGGCGCTGTGGGTTAAACCACAGAGCATAGGACTTGCCAATCAGAAGGCTGGCGGTTCGAATCCCTGCAACAGAGTGAGCTCCCATAGCTCGGTCCCTGCTCCTGCCAACCTAGCAGTTCGAAAGTACGTCAAAGTGCAAGTAGATAAATAGGTCCTGCTCCAGCAGGAAGGTAAACAGCGTTTCCGTGCGCTGCTCTGGTTTGCCAGAAACGGCTTAGTCATGCTGGCCACATGACCCGGAAGCTGTACTCCAGCTCCCTCGACCAATAAAGCGAGATGAGCACCGCAACCCCAGAGTCGGCCACAACTGGACCTAATGGTCAGGGGTTCATTTACCTTTACTATTTTTCTAGAACAAGAGGTGCCGGAACTCACCATGAACACCTCCCTTGTTCTCTCATAATGGCAATGGCACCCATCTGGGGGGGGGGAGCTCTGGTTTTATGGGTGATTGGTAAAAGGCATCCTGTAGGAAATAAACTTTTTCACCTGGTGGCAGAAAGAGAATAATGGGAAGGGTGGGCAAGCAGAGAGAGAACACCCTGTTTTAGCTAGATCTCCCTTCCCCTCAGATTCCCGCACCCAGGGAAGCTGTGGTGCCATGACTGGTATGTTTTTCATGTACATTTAAAAACAGGTTGAAAAATCTGTAGCACCTGGAAGTAACCAACTCAGAGAAGTATGAAATCTAAAGGATAACTATGTCTTCATCTGTGCATTAGTGTGGAAGGTATAAGGTAAAAAAGTAAAGGCAAAGGACCCCTGGACGGTTAAGTCCAGTCCAAAGCATCTATGGGGTGCGGTGTTCATCTTGCTTCAGGCTGAGGGAGTTTGTGTTTGTCCACAGAAACCTTTCCGGGTCATGTGGCAGCATGACTAAACTGCTTCTGGCACAACGGGACACTGTGACGGAAGCCAGAGCACACGGAAACGCTGTTTACCTTCCTGTCACAGCGTACCTATTTATCTACTTGCACTGGTATGCTTTTGAACTGCTAGGTTTGCAGGAGCTGGGAAAGAGCAACGGGAGCTCACCCCATCGCATGGATACGAACCACCGACCTTCTGATCAGCAATCCCAAGAGTCTTTGTGGTTTAGACCGCAGCGCCACCCGCCATGGAAGGTATAATGTAGGTTAGTTTGTTTTAGAATGCGAACCAAACAAAATTATCTTCCCTCTGTATCTTGCAGCATTTTCAGTGGAGAATCTGAGTGTGAGGAAAAGGTTAAACCTGCCTGCCAGTTCTCTCCCTCATAGACCCGTCCCATTCCCAGTCTCCATGTTAAGGTGACAAGAGGAATGTATGGTTGGAAACCCCATTTCCCCTCTCTCATGACTTCTTATTTTGTCCAGAGATGTATGGTAAAGAGACTGAAGACCTGAAAACACAAACAGGCGTGACCTATAAACATAGCTTTTGTACCTACAAACAAGGGAATTTCTGAAGTGATAAATGAGTGGATTGTTCCAGTCTTTCAAAGTAGCTACCATGTGTCAGGTACATGATGAGTTACTTCCACCTGGCTGTTGTATAGACAGCAAGCAATAGCAGTGAGCTCTGACCAAACACAAAGAAAACAATAAGGTTTAGGTCCCATGCTGGGAGGAACAGCCTAAGAATCAGGCTGGTGATTGTCAGGTGATTGTCAGGCTATGTCAGGTTGCCCCATGATTCTCTTCCATCACTCAAGGTCTGTAACAGGAAGTTGGCCAAACATTTGATTTTGGTGTGGGACTCTATCTATGATACAAAAAAGATGAAGTGAGTATTCTCTTTAAAACAATATCTAGGCACACCAAAGAAGTGTTTCAGTTAAATGCATTGTAAACCTCATACGCGGTGTGGGTTAAACCACAGAGCCTAGGACTTGCCGATCAGAAGGTTGGCGGTTCGAATCCCCGTGACGTGGTGAACTCCTGTTGCTCGGTCCCAGCTCCTGCCAACCCAGCAGTTCGAAAGCACATCAAAGTGCAAGTAGATAAATAGGTACCGCTCCGGCGGGAAGGTAAACGGCGTTTCTGTGCACTGCTCTGGTTCGCCAGAAGTGGCTTAGTCATGCTGGCCACATGACCCGGAAGCTGTACGCCGGCTCCCTCAGGCAATAAAGCGAGATGAGAGCCGCAACCCCAGAGTCGGTAACGACTGGACCTAATGGTCAGGGGTCCCTTTACCTTTACAAACCTCATACAGGAAAATCTGGTAGGGAAAGATGGGAGTCCACAGCGCCATCTGGTGTCACAGTGTTATATCGCATATATATCACATATAAAATAAGTTTTCTTTACTGATCTAGCTGAGTTCCTAGTTCAATATCTTTTTGTGACTGTCATTGCCAATGAGGGGCATCTCCAGGTTTTAGGAGGCCCTTGGCAAAGTGTCCTTGTGGGCCTCTCCTCATAGCTGTCAACTTTTCCCTTTTCTTGCGAGGAATCCTATTCGGAATAATGGAATTTCCCTTTAAAAAAGGGAAACATTGACAGCTATGCCTCTCCTACTCTGGTGGGTTTATCTAACAATGATGTTGGTGATCTAATCTGTCTTGCAAATTGCACTTTAGAAACCCAGTGAGTCAGGGGGTATAGCATAACTATTGATCAAGACTAACTGCTTTGATATTTTATTACAATCAAGTGGTATATAAATCTTGTGAAATTATATGCATTAATCAGGCTGCAGTAGAAATGAATTCATTGGCTTATTGATACACACGGCTTCATCCAGAAAATGGATGAAGGAGAAAATATTATGAACTTTGAAGAATGATGTAGTGACATAAAGGGAAACATTATATAGTATTTACAAAGTAACATGGATTAAAAATGACATAAATGTAACATGTAATTCCATTGACAAAGCAATGCAAGAAAGAAAGCCACAAGATGGGTTGTGATTGGGAGTAGGGGAGAGAATGGGCACATTGCTACACAAGCTCCCAGAATCCCTGACTCAAACCATTGTTATGCTGTTATGTTATTATTAGCTCTGCTGGGACATCATGGGGCCAGATATTTTCCGTATTGCAGAAATTAGTTCGACAGCACCAGGTAAGATTCCTATAGTGCGCATCTCGTCGTAGATGAATACAAGTACCAACGCAGCCTCGGTCCACGAACAGTGTTGCATCATCTGTGCCCATGAAAAGAGACAAAAATAGAGAAGAGTCAGCCTTGGGTGGCAACGAATTTGTGGTGGAAATATTTCAAACATTCCCGAATGTGAGAAAACTCTATTTGGACAGGCATGCAAAAATGTAGTTATGCTTTTCTAAGTACAACTGCTACCGCTAATATTTGAGGAGGTTCAAAAACAAACACTTCTCCAATTGCATTAATTCACTTTGCCCCTTTACAGGAATTCAGGAGTCGCCTGATTAGGACACCCAGGTTTGCTGCTGTCACACATCTAATTTGGCCTCAAAGTTGCAGTGCGGGCGTTCCACACAGGATTAACTCGGCACATATGGCGTTCAGCAAGGGTGAATCCACAGCAAAGTGCTCCACAAGTCAGCACTTTGAAAGGGGCTTCTGAAGTTCCAACAATGCTTTCAAAGAAGCTTGGTGAGATTCGGCTGCCAGCTGATTGTTGGGTCTTTAGATGCCCCATGCAAAGCACTATCTTTGTAAGACCCATGTGGGCAAAAAAAGGTCAACTGGTGTCATTGTGACATCAGCATTTGTGGCTAGTGCCCATCGAAAGCAGACAGGCCAACAGTAGGTGAACACAGAGCCAATGTTGGCAGACCAAGCTTTAGTTTCTGCAATGGGGGATGACTACAGATCCCAGTTTGTTGATATCAAATAAAGACATGGCTCTAGTTCCGGGGCACAGCAACCTTTTTCAGCTGTGGGCCGGTCCACTGTCCCTCAGACCATGTGGTGGGCCAGACTATATTTTTTTGAACAAATTCCTATGCCCCACAAATAACCCAGAGATGTATTTTAAATAAAAGGACACATTCTACTCATGTAAAAACACGCTGATTCCCGGGACTGAGAAGGCGATTGGGCTGCATCCAGCCCCTGGGCCTTAGGTTGTCTACTTCTGCTCTAGTTTATCTAGCTATCTGTGCCTTTCCCTTTTCTTCTGGTCTGTGGTGGTTGGTGCTCTTTGCGGCTGGTGGGGCAGCAAGCAGGGAGCTCTGACAGTAAGTGAAACCAGAGTTCATGGAAGAGAGCCAATTCAAGTGTCCTCCCCCCTCAATCCTCCTCCTCATTGAGATTCAGGAGGAGGAAGCTGACCCCTCAGTTTCACCCTCTGGACTGGTTGTAATTAAGAAGGCAGGTGTTATGTACTGAGTTGAATAGGATCCAAAAAAGCAGCAGTCTGATTGGTCCTAAACAATAGGGTCCAGAATGCAGCAGTCTGATTGGTCCTAGAACAATGCAGCAGTATGATTGGTCCGCAGGAGCCACCCAATCCAGCTCCAGGTGGAAGTGAATCCGCAAGCTGATTGGCCTACAGAAGAATCCAGGAATTAGCCAATCACGTGCGGCCAATTGTGTAAATAATATATATAAAGCAGATATTTTGGGGGAACTTTCATTCCTCACTACTATGAGCTGAATAAAGAGCATGAAATCCACACTCGACTCCAAGTATATTTCAGCAGGGCAAGTGAGGGCTGGCTGAGGGCAGACTGAGTTTGGTGGGGCAGTGTCTCCTTGGCCCTAATAGGCCAGCCTTCACTGGGCATCAGGTGACTGAAAGTAGGATAACTCTGTTCACCTGTCAAAACCTGGTCTGCAATGGCTGAGGGAGATAATCTGGCTTGCCAGTCAAATCCAACTCCCCATCCCATTTTCCCTTTAAGACTCACCGTAGCTCACCATTCTGTTGTAACAATACCCAGTGCTTTCAGTAATACAGGTGAATTTGTGTTTTGCGCATTGATTGTCCGGTTGTACATCATCACAGCCATGACACCTGAGATCTCTGCTATTCGCTTTTACCTCTGGGGGGGGGGAATTCAATACACTGATTAACTATGCAGTCCCACCAACCACCTGTTCAGGCAGCATGTGATGTGATGTCATCAGTGCCATTTTTCTAGAAAATAATCTCTGGGTGTGACCAATACATGTCCACACAACTAGAGTTCTCCTACAAGAGAGGGGAACCTGAATAGACCCGAGTCTTCCTTCACACACTGAAGCTCTTAACACAGAGTCCCTTCATCCACTGCTGTGGACATGTTCACTGAACACCACAGTGAGGGGGCAAACCTAGCCCAATTAGGCTTAGCCTCTTGCTCATTTAGTACTAAGACAGGGGTGGGGAACAGGACCCGGCTGGCAAGACAGATCCTGGGTTTCCCTACCCTTGGGGGCCCATATCAAGAGGTGAACAGAGACTGCCTAGCCAAACAGGGCTTGAAGTGACTGCTAATGTTCAGCTCTGCTTTTCTGCTGGGATCAGTATTGCAGCTGATCCTTTTATGCTGAAAACCAGTGCCAATCAGTTGATTGCCAGTGCACAATCAGGAGCATGCTTCAAGCCCCCCTGCATTGCACATTGGCAGCCACATTGCTACCTGACCAGCACCTGATGTCACATATCAAATCAAGTGTGGGGCAGGGGGTGTGTAAAAAGGTAAAGGTAAAGGAACCCTGACAATTAAGTCCAGGCGCAGATGACTCTGGGGTTGTGGTGCTCATCTCGCTTTACAAGCCAAGGGAGCCGGTGTTTGTCCGCAGACAGTTTTTCCGGGTCATGTGGCCAACATGACTAAGCTGCTTCTGGTGCAACGGAACACCGTGACGGAAACCAGAGTGCACGGAAACACTGTTTACCTTCCTGCCGGAGCAGTACCTATTTATCTACTTGCACTTTTTGGCATGCTTTCGAACTGCTAGGTTGGCAGGAGCTGGGACCAAGCAATGGGAGCTCACCCCGTTGTGGGGATTCAAACCGCCAACCTTCTGATCACCAAGCCCAAGAGGCTCAGTAGTTTAGACCACAGCAGTTTGGGGTAAATGGTCCCAGGGGAGAAATTGGGACTCAGGCATGTCCAGTTAGGCTGGGGGCAGACATCCCCACCCCCACTAAGAGAATATAAGCTTGTTCCTCTTGTTGGGTCTCCTAAAAGGGGGTGACTATATAATCCCATTCACTTCCTCTTCTGTTAGTGTACCAGCTGTTCTATTTCAGTCCCAGTGTGGGATCACCTTTCTGGGGCTTCTGGCAGGAACCTGTGGAAGAATGGCTAGTGGCCAACAGACCTGCCTGGGAATTGGTTTGAAAGTGGCTGCTCTAAACCTGGCTTGTTGGGAACTGCAAGAAGGCAGGAGAAGCTGTGCAGAACTGCCTGCATTTCAATGCCAGGTGCAAGATAAAGCATAGATTGTGCTCATTGCTGTTACAAAACAGCCATCACAAACGTAGCTTTTCCTATCAAGGGTGGAAAAGATGCCTTTACATTGGAATTCTAAAACAAGGGGCTATGACCTTTAGAACTGGCACAGCAGAATACCTTTGGGAACAAGAATCTGTTTGTTATTGATACAATGTGGCATATATTGGATTTTTGTAATTGAAAATTAATAAAAAATATTTTCAAAAAGGAACAATAATCTGTTTATAGTGAATCTCTCTCTCTCTCTCTCTCTCTCTCTCTCTCTCTCTCTCTTGTGTGTGTGTGTGTGTGTGTTGCAAGTTGCAAGTGACCTTTTGTTTTCCAATCATTTCCCCCCTTGATTTTTGAGTGTATGGTGAATTGGACTTTGCATTCCTGCCTATCTGCTTGCCTGCATATGTGCATATGGGAAGTTGCAAAGCTGGGTTCACACCACCATTGAAGAAACAACTATGATCACTCTGAAAAATGTTCCCATAGCTTATGACTTCGACTTTCACTGAAAGATCTTTGTGAAAGATTCACAGCTTAATCCTATGGATGCTTCCTCAGAACTAAGTCCTACTGAACTCACTGAGACTTTTTCTCAAAAAGGTTTACACAGCCTTGCGGCTTTAGTGGCAATGACACCTCATTTGGACTGAGCAGACAAAGACTTACCAATGGTCTCCAAGCAGAGAGCAACTAAGAAACTGACAGCTGGCATCTTGTACAACATCTTCATTCCACTGGTTCAAAATGTGGGACGAAGTTGCAGCAATAACAGAGAATCCAAAAGTCAGCCAAAGAATGAAGTGCTATTTACAGTCAAGGTTATAAACTGGATTGTAGGATGAATGGAGGTGGGTTTATATATTGGATCTTAAGCAGTAATCTATTAAAAATATCAATGTGCAAATTCATTACTGAAACACAAGGCCCCTCATATCTCATGCCCTTGGTAGGAATAATCTGTAACTCAAAATGGTGGTAAAACATTCACTTACAAGTAGCATGCTGTGATTTCTAAAACCAGAAGAATTCCAGATCATTAGGACCTATCCCCCCTTAGAATTATAGAGTTGGAAGGGACCCCAAGGGTCTTCTACAACCCCCTACAATGCAGGAGTAAAAACAGCTGTAATCCAGATAAATTCTAAAACAGCTGTAATACAGAAGTGCAGAAAATGCAGGAGTGGTCTGGTAGGATTTTGTTAAGATCAAGCATTATTGAGTCTACGAAACCATGAACTTATTGGATAAGGAAAGAACATTGCCAAGAAATACAAAAGGCAAGTTGCAGAAAATGGCCATTTCATCAAGGGAGAAAAGGGTGGGGGTGGGGATGCTAAATCTTAGCCTTATCCTGCCTGAGTCTCAAAATTGATGTGACGGCTCAGTTCTTCTCCCCTTGACAACGGCGCTGTAGTGGCAAATTCAGAAGTGCTGAAGTGGGGTAGTCACAGCTGTGCCCTGTTACAACCATGCACCTCATACATCCTTCTAATATTATACTTTATTTTACAATTATACAGTAATAATAATTTGGGGTGCAGCAATCAATGCATGTTTTGCCTTTGAAGTAGATCTATTCATCTGTTATAAGACCCAAGATCTTATGACGAAGGGGGGGTATATAAATGTATATACAGTGGTACCTCGGGTTAAGTATTTAATTCATTCCAGAGGTCCATTCTTAACCTGAAACTGTTCTTAACCTGAAGCACCACTTTAGCTAATGGGGCCTCCTGCTACTGCCGCGCCGCCAGAGCCCGATTTCTGTTCTTATCCTGAAGCAAAGTTCTTAACCTGAAGCACTATTTCTGGGTTAGCGAAGTGTGTAACCTGAAGCGTATGTAACCTGAAGCATATGTAACCCGAGGTACCACTGTAAATAACATTATAAACAAATCTGTTATGAGAAGGACAAAATGGACATAGGGAAAAACCAGGAGCACTGTCCTGAACTCCTTGAAGCATGGGCAGAATAATAATAATAATAATAATAATAATAATAATAATAATAATAATAATAATAATAATAAAAAATGAATAAAATGTCTCTGTGAAGTTTAGTTAGTGGGTTGTAACAATAATAAGCATTTCTCTGTCCAGTGTACCTATCACCTGGGATTTGGAGAGGTGTCTGTTTGTGTTATAAAGTTTTAAGCATATATGACTCACAGCTTGATTCTGTCAATGTTTGTTCAGAATTAAATCCCGCAGAGCTCATCTCAAGATGCTGCATTGTACTGCAACCAACTGTTCTATGGATGCCCGAGAATTCTTGCAAAAACTACAACAAACAGAAGTGCAAATTGCCAATGTTCATTTTCTCTCTCTCAAGTCTGGAACAGAAATCAATCCAGTGAATGCCAGTTAACTGTTGTTGTTGTTTTCAGTCCAAAAATGTTGCATAACAGAGAGAAATTGAGAGAGGGTTAAGTGCCTCGGATGTGAGATCGCCAGGCTGATTTTGGATGGACTGATGGACTTTGGCTGGGGATCGAAACCGGGAAAGGGGGTGGTAGGGCTTCGGGAATCCAAAGGGTGTAAAAATATAATTCTGTTTTAATTAAGTTGGTTTTTGCCACTAACATAAAAATGGGGAATTTGGGGAGAGATTTAGGGCCGACCTTAGCAAAAGATTGTCAAGAATAAGTGTTGGATTATAAAGACTGAGATTTTTAAGTTTAAATAGGTTAATTAAATTGATGGAGGAAAAGTAGGTTAAGAATAAGGAAAAGTAGGTTAAGAATATAGGAAAAGTAGGTTAAGAATAAGTTTTGAAATATAAAGATTGAGGTTTAGAAGTTAGAATTTGATTAAGTAAATTGAATTAGGGGAAATAAGGTAAAGTGGGGAGGATAAAAATTGCTGAGCTAAAAATTGGAATTGGAATACAAGAAGGGCAGGTGTGGGGAAGTCAAGGAAATTGGGTATGGAATGTAATTAAGGTAAAAATTTTTAACTGTTGTTTTTTCTTCTTCTTTTCTTTTTTCTTTCTTTTTTCTTTTTTTCTTTTCTGTTTTTCTTTTATATTCTCTTTTGAAAATTTTAATAAACATAATTTAAAAAAAACAAACAAGAAAAACAAAAACAAAAATGTTGCATAACTGGTGGTCTTTCTCCCTTCATTGCATGGGATCTTTTTGCTTCTGGTACTTTGTATATTATTATTATTATTATTATTATTATTATTATTATTATTATTATTACTATTACTATTATTACTATTATTATTATTTCTTTACCGCCCTATACCTGGAGGTCTCAGGGAGGTTCACAGAACAAAATCAAAATATAAAACCACAATATATATAACAATATATATAATCAGAATAAAAACAACAACCTAATAACATCCCCCTGAAAAAAAACCACCCACATTTTAAAAGGGCATAGGATGTCAATCAAATCAACCAAAGGCCTGGTTAAAAAGGAACGTTTTTGCCTGGTGCCTAAAGGTGTATAATGAAGGCACCAAGCGAACTTCCCTGGGGAGAGCATTCCACAGACGGGGAGCCATTGCAGAGAAGGCCCGTTCTCGTGTTCCACCCTCCGGACCTTTTGAGGAGGAGGCACATGGAGAAGGGCCTCAGAAGGTGATCTCAAAGTCTGGGTAGGTTCATATGGAAAGATGATAACATCACTTTTAATCCAATCTGGCAGAGGAAGAAACAGAAAATGTAATTCTTAGATGATGAATAAATGGATCACTTTGTTCCCCCTTCAAAAGGTTGAACATTCGCAGAGGGACCCACACATTTCATTTCTCCCGCAGGTGTTTGCTAGATCTGCCAAATGCATGAAGGTGCCTATCTCTTCTATCTTCATAAGATTTCAATAAAACTCCCAACTGTGGCCTGGGAATAAATCCCGCCTGCCTGCCTGCCTTTCCCATCCTCTAGCATAGGAGGTGCTCAGCAATTCACTTGCTGCCTGTAGCCATCAGATTGCTTTCCTTCTCCAACCTAACTTTTCAGGATGAGCACAAAGGCATACAGGTCTATGACTCTGGGGCTCCTTTTTCTGCTTTGCTTTGAACTAGGTAAATTGCCAGCAGAAAACCCAAAGTCCTCCTCCTCCTGCTGCTGCTCAAGAAACTTTTCTGTTGATACAATGGCAGGCTGAGGATAGAAAGCATCTTGAAGAAATGGTAGCTGTGGAACGGTTAGTTCCAGAAGACAAAGTAAGGACCCTCGAATCCCTCCCACAAAATAGTGGCAGTCTGCAGACACAATAAGTGCGCATAGGACCTCAGTCAATATGAGGTTTCAGCTCAGTCCTGGAAACTGCTTCTGATGCACCTGCCGTACAGATCCCCTGACATGACATAGATGAGTCCTTAAGGAGATGCTTTCTATTTTCTGCAGAATCCTTGTTGCTTCTCCATTCTAAGTGACCATCTTTAATGATTCCCCTTCCCTCTGCTGCTTTACACAGATGAAGCTATCAAGTGCCATGTCTGTGACAATGTGAAGGAAGACAACACCTGTTTCCATAAATCATACATCTGTTCTGGGGGCATTACAGAAAGCTGCTTCACTCGGAGAGTTTCTCTAGGTGAGTCTTAAGAGTGAGGTTGGGGGTTCCATGAAAAACCTGCCATGCAGGAGGGTCCATGAGAGACCCGCCATGCAGCTGGTTGCTCTAATGCTGGTCAGAACAGAGTTTTATGCTGATACTAAGGAGGGGTGAATCTATCAATTGCAGTTTCTCATTTCCCCAGTTTTAGGGTTGCATCCCAGGCTAGTCCTGCTCAGAGCAGACTCACTGAAATTAAGAGACATGGTCACCTTGGGCCCATTCATTTCAACGGGTCTACTTTGAGTAGGTTAGTGGAATATTTTTCTGTATTTGACTTGTTAACATTTCCCCATCAATTTCTGAATTCTTTTAAATCCCCATCAAAAAAATTAGTACAAATTTCCCACAATATACACATTTTTGCATACAGTTCTGGTGAATGTACACTCTTTTTGCAAAGCAATTTCCCCTAATAGAATGTATTTTATTTTCACCAATATATGCACACTTTGCACTAGCAGATGCATGTTTGCACAGATATGCAGCACCCTTCCAGGTTAGAGGGGTGGGGAGAGGGAGTTGCAGTTCTCCATAAAAATTCCATCTTTCTGATCAAGGGATCAATCTACTCATGTCTGGCTTCAGGAGATTGTTTGTGGTGCTGGGCTAGAGAGACAGAATAAGGATTCTGTTAGTGCACGACCTGCCCTGCTCCTCTGTAACCTACCTGACCAAGTTGGCAGAGGTGGTCTCAAATATGGTGTTGGAGAACCCTCACACGTGTTGTTGGGGGACCTCAAAATCCAAGCCGAGGCTGCCTCAGATGAACTTGCTCGGGACTTCGTAGCCCCCATGACAACCATAGGGCTGTCTCAGAACCTCAATTATCCAGCACATGTGGTGGGGCATACCCTCAACCTGGTCTTTGACACAAAACAGACTGGTAATACTCTTTTGATTAGGAGGCTCATTGTGAGTCCATGATCATGGATGGATGGAATGAAGGTAGCTACAGCAGTCGGCAAGAATGGGGGACCCATTGAGTTGATCCACCCTCAGAGACTGATGGACTCTAATGGATTCCAGAATGGATTCCTCTGAGGGATTTCCTGGCTGGCATGGCTGGCACTCCTGCTGAGGCTCTTACCTCACTGTGGGATGGTGAGATGCCAAGAGCCCCGACTCAATCACCCCTGAGCAGCTTTGCTGTTACTGTGGAACATGTAGATCACCTTGGTATTCTAGTGACCTGCATGCAATGAAGCAAGGGGATTGGAGGTTAGAGGGTAGATGGTGCAAGACTAGGTCCAAACCTGACCGAGGTGGCACCACCGTGCCTACCACATGGTGGTGGAGGTGGCAAAGGAGAAGAAAGCTTACTTCTCTGCTATCATTGCGTCTGCAAATAGATGTCCAACAGAGCTTTTCTGAGTGGTGAATGGGCTTTTCTCAGCTGGCCAAGAGAAGGTTCCTCTGACACTCTAGGAGGCCTGCTGTAAGCCACTTTGCGAGGCTCTTTGGGGACAAAATCACTCAGATTTGGACAGTGCTAGACGCCATAGTTAGAGCAAGTAGGTGTCTAGACCAAAGTCTGTTCCATCTATGCTGGGTCAGTTTATATTGTTGTGGACGAGCTGCTGGAAGAAGTGTGGCTGATCACCTTGACCCTTGCCCATTTGAGCTTCTTTGAGGTAGCCATAGCAGGTTGACTGGGTGGGTCCAGTGAGTGATTAATGCTTCCATGGAGGTGGGAAGTACCATTTGTCTTGAAGGAGGCATAAAATAAAACAGAACTATATACAGAGATTTCATTCCTTTCTGCTCCCTGCAGCCATCTGGCCAGAGAGATAAGCTCACAGACTCCCACAGACACTGGCGGACACTGAATCTTTCCTCCCCCAGACGTGCCCAGATAAAGAAACCTGGGGAGAATTCTAATTGCTAAGCAGAATTGGCTCAAGTACAGATCTCCCCGAAGGATCATTTCAAGTTTATTTTGGAATCCACCAAAAATAAATACACTGTCATCCCATTGAGACTTCTGCTCAGGGTGACATAAAACTCTTTCTTACTGAAGGTGGCTGGTGAGGAAGCACACATGCCCCAAGCCTCATACTTTGGGGGAAGTAACAGTGACCATTAGCCAAATGTTGCAGCTCCATCCCCAGTGTGCAACACCAGGCGCCTTCACAGCAGTGCATCTCCTCCAAGAAGTGTGCACTGCCAGCCTCTCCCACTTGAGGGCTCAGTGACTTTGCATGCCTTACAACTGCTTCTCTTTCTGCCTCCTTCCTTAGGACCGGTGGTCGTGAAGATTCAGCGAGGCTGCGGTTCCACCTGCTATACACTTGTTAACAACCTCCGCTTCCGTAAAATAGAGTTCTTGTGCTGCAAGAAAAGCTTCTGCAATACCCATAACATCTGGCCTGAGACCCCAGACAAGAAAATTCCATGGACTTTCTGAATATGAAAGAACACAAGAAGAGCCCTGCTGGATAAAATCAAAGACCTCTAGACCAATGTCCCATTTCCCACAGTGAGCAACCAGTTGTCTCTGGGAGACCAGTCAGCACAATGTGAGGACTCTTAATCTCAGGGTTGTGAGTTTGAGCTCCATTTGGGCAAAATATTCCTGCATTGCAAGGGGTTGAACTGGACGACCCTTGTGGTCCTTTCTTCCCCAGTTCAGATCTTAATTTGAGATGGAGAAGAATTAAATGGCTTGCAGAGCTCCCCTGTCACTTGAAGCAGGTTTTGCAAATCCTATAGCTGGAGAACTTCAGCAACATCTCACATCACAACATGACACAGGGAGGGGTTGTAACATTTGTCATTAATGGCAGCGTCACCAACCAAGAGTTGTTTGTTGTACTCACACAACCCAATTCCAAACAGCATATACAAAAGGCCACAGGATTGCCATGATTTAAAAAAGTCAACATCCACATGGGACCTAGGATAAGGTTACCAGACATTCCCGTTTCCTGGGGACAGTCCCCGGATTTACAAATCTGTCCCCGGACAAAACCCATCCCCGGAATGTCCCCGGATTTCATTTAATGTCCCTGGATTTATATTTTAAGTGTTGTAGATTTATTAGTAGGGAATGAATGTTGTGTGATTGGTTCAACGGCACAAGACACATCATATGGGGACTTCCGGTGAGGCAAAATGGCAGGCGCCATGACAGTGAGCAGCTCCTGAAGCCAGCCAGAGCCAACTGCAATACCAGGCTGGCTCTGGGCTGCTGAGACCTGCCACTGCTGCTGCCACTGCTGAGAGGGAACTGGGGACGCCTGGCGTGTCAACTGGGGAAACCGCTGACCACCAACCCCCCTGACCCAAATTGAGCCTGGAGTGAGAGCACCTGGCCACCCGGCTGATGGCCCAGCAGTGCTCCAGGGCCAGTAAAACCCCTGAAGCTGATGCAGAGAGAAGGAGGAGAGGAGAAGGAGAAGGAAGAGAGAAAAAGAGGATGGAGAAAAAAGAGGGGAGCCCTGACCTTGCTGCGCCGCCGCTGCCGCTGAGGAGGAGAGGTAGGAGAGCACTGGGAGGGCAAGAACACATGGCCAAGCCCAGACCCAACCCAGGCCTACTCCACAGTGGCTAGCGCCCCAAGAGGGCAGGCCGGGGCCCAGAGGAAGGCCGCACAACAGAGGAGACCACAGAAGAGAAGATATTACTTATTTTATTTTAAAAAAATAATAACTTTTTTTCTCTTTTCAAAAAAAAAAAGTGTCCCCGAATTCTTTGAAAAAAATCTGGTAACCTTAACCTAGGATAACATGACCCCTATTGATGAATGGCCTTCATCTTCATCTTGAGTGAAGCTAGCCTAATACTAGCCAGCTGCTAGTCATGATGGCTACATTCCACCTTCACTGTCAGAGGCAGTATAGGAAGTTGTGGGAAGTCACAAATGGGGAAAGCACCCTTGCATTCTGGTCCTCCTTTGGTGTGCCTCATGGTCATCTGGTTGGTCACTGCGAGAACAGGATGCTGGTCTAGACTGGACTCTGGCCTCATCCACCACTCCTAGTCCTCTATTAGGTTGAATCTGAAATTCCAACTTTGCATTTTCACAGATTTCACAGACTCCAAATACGATTTAAGAAGACTAAGAACCTAGAGAATTAGCAAAGCAGTTGCACTGTCTCACCAAGTCAGAAAATTACCTCTGCAGCCAAGAAAACCTGATGAGATTCTAATGCTAGCTGGGATAGGGTTACTGCCTACATCCAGACATTTCTCTTAAAATATCTCCAAGTTCTTTCTACAGAGCATGCTATTGTCCTTGGGTAGAGTGGGGCATTCTGACCTCTGTGCAATTGAATTCAAGGACAGCTTTTTGGCAGCTCAGGGTGTTGTGAAACTACAAAGACAAATGCCTTGGGTTTCTGTGGTCCACCCAGGATGAGAAATCTTTCTTTTTTCCCTTTAATGCGATTACTCTGGTGCTAATAAGCCAACTCTAATATCAGTGAAGGTTTGCCCCTCAGCCCACCCTGTGCAGAGGTTTAGCCTCCTAGTCTGGTCCCCATCTCTGACCTGGTCAATAGTTTGGATATGATGCTTTATTATTTCTTTCCCATCTCCAGGTATTATTACAAAGAAGCTGATTTTTTAAATAGATCATTACCTCAAGCCGCTGCATTTTGTTAGTTCCTATTGCAAACCAGCACATATATTTTTTTTAATTTCCGTCAGACTCAGAGCAGATCTATACTATGTACCTTTTCTCCTTTTTTGGGAAAATCAGGTTAACAATCCTGGCTCCCCCCCCCCCAATAATCCTGTGAATTACAATTTATTGAATAAATGAGACTCTTTAAAGATTTCTGCACAGCAGGATTCCCTGAGGAATTACAAATAAACTGGTGCAAGGCTGCAATTGAGATATGCCATCTTTAATACAATATCAAATATGAGCTAACTTTCAACAAAATAATTTGACTTTACCTTCATTTTTCATCAGTGACAATATTATTATTATTATTATTATTATTATTATTATTATTATTATTATTTGCATGTACATCTTGGAGGCAAGCACATCAGTGAAAAAATAGTTAAATGTGTTTTTAAAAACACTAAAAGCAATTAAAAGCATTTTAAAGCAATCAAAAAACTATAAAAGATTAAAAACAAAAATTATTAGTTGCTTTATACCAAAAGAAAGTCTCAAAGCAACTTACCATTACAAGTAACTAAATCATGTATTTGGATATGCCTGCTGCAACAGATCAGTTTTCTTTTCTTTTTTAATTCAGTCTTTCTTGGTTTATAAACAACACAGACACACAAAGAAGAAAAAAGCAGCACATAACTCACAAAAGAAAAAAAGAAAAGAAAACAGTACAATGAGAAAACACAAAAATACTTTTGACCTCCTTGGTGTGGGTTCTTGGTTTCCTTGTAACTTGCCTCTATTTTTCAATAATCTTAGCCTGTATTATATCTTATTTGTGTTCTTTATACCTTATGCAATTCCGAGAGTTATTCAAAGCATTCTAAAGTTTTAATATGGGGACAATGTTCTTTTAAATATTGCCTATAAATCTCCCATTCCTTTTTAAACTTTTGGGTCGGTCGATCCCTGATCTTTTCCATCACATTCGCTAGTTCCATATATTCAAGCAGTTTAACTTGCCTCTCCTCCTTTGATGGAACAACAGATGTCTACTGAAGATTCCTCCCTAATGTCAACAGGCAGAAAATTCCAGGCCACACTAAAGGAACGATTCCTTCCAGCGGTGTTAACTTGAATAAAATATGGGGCGGGGAGCAGGTAAGCCCCAGCCCACCTAATCACATGCACACTACCTGAATGACAATGCCCATCAACTTGGGGGGTGGCCCCCTCAAATATTTTATGGGGGGGGTGAAGGGACCTCAGCCCCATGAGTTGGCTTCTATGATTCCTGCTTATTAATGCAGAATGAACCCAATGAAACTTGCATGAAGATGGGTGAGAAATTTGGTTAAGTCTGCCCTTTCATAGGAACTCATCTAATTCACATGTCCTGAAAACAATGCATGAATTGAAAGGAAACTATTGTTCAGAATCCGTGCTTCTCAGGATTTTGTAATACAGTTACCCAATTAAGAATGCATATAAAAAATTCTATATTAAAGGAAAGTGTGCACAGAAGGACAAACATAAGTGAAAACACACTGTATTAGGGGAAAGTCTTTGATGAGTGTATTAGGCAAAATTATATTTGTCGTTGTTTAGTCGTTTAGTCGTGTCCGACTCTCCGTGACCCCATGGACCAGAGCGCGCCAAGCACTCCTATCTTCCACTGCCTCCTGCAGTTTGGTCAAACTCATGCTGGTAGCTTCCAGAACACTGTCCAGCCATCTCGTGCTCTGTCGTTCCCTTCTCCTTGTGCCCTCCATCTTTGCCACCATCAGGGTGTTTTCCAGGGAGTCTTCTCTTCTCATGAGGTGGCCAAAATATTGGAGCCTCAGCTTCATGATCTGTCCTTCCAGTGAGCACTCAGGGCTGATTTCCTTAAGAATGGAGAGGTTTGATCTTCTTGCAGTCCATGGGACTCTCAGGAGTCTCCTCCAGCACCATAATTCAAAAGCATCAATTCTTCGGCGATCAGCCTTCTTTATGGTCCAGCTCTCACTTCCATACATCACTACTGGGAAAACCATAGCTTTAACTATACGGACCTTTTTTGGCAAGGACCTTTGTTGGCAAAATTATATTAAAAAGTGGCAAATATTAAGAGAAATGCAATAACTTCTTTTTGCGAGGACTTTGAAAGAAAACCATAAAGTTGTACTGAAATATGGTCAAGATTTGGAAATACAGTCACAGCTGGGAAATGATGAGGGACCAAAATTGACAGACTCTCACAGCACTATTTGCAAATAAACATGTTTAGGGAGATCAAACACTCTTGAGTCTGCTCAAAGATGAGTTTATTGGACAAAGAGTTCACATTCTCCATATATAAAGAAGTGCTTAATTAGGGATGGGCAGGTTACCGCTCCAGCTTCTATTAGCTGTACTTGGAATCATCCCAGATGTTGACATTGTTGCACTTAGGGGTGCTGCCGCAGCAGAAGGTAAAGTTCCTATAGTTTGAGTTTTCTTGTAGTCGTCTACATTTGGAAGTGCAGCCCCTGTCCACGAACAGAACTTCATAATCTGTGATGATGAGTTGAGAAAGAATGAGCAAAGAATGAGCTTCAAGGGCCAGTAACGTTCTGCAGGAAATATTTCAAACACTCCCTGACCTGAACACACACCCTCCAACATTTCTCTAATGAAAATAGGGATGTACTGTTCAACAACAACAACATCATTTTTTAAAAAAATTATACCCTGTGCATCTGACTAAGTTACCCCAGCCATTCTGGGTGGCTTCCAATAGCATAATAAAACTATTCAGGGCTGCCTTCAGATGTCTTCTAAAGGTTGTATAGTTACTTATCTCCTTGATTCACGGATCGCATAACTCTACACCCTCCAAGATTTCGCCAATGAAAATAGGGATATCCTAAGGAAAAGTGGGACATTCCGGGATCAAATCAGAAACAAGGATGGTTTTTGTAAATCCGGGACTGTTCATGGAAAATAGGGACACTTGGAGGGTCTGTGAACATCAAAGGAAATAACAAACACAATGTAATTTTTATTTTTTTCTAAAAAGAAATCTACATGTGCTTCTGACCTTTTTTAAAAAAAACAAACCATTCCTCTGGGCTAAAGCCCTCCAGGACATTGGACTGGCAGTTCAACCACATCCAGTCCATCTGTCCACCTGCCAGTCTTAGGACTGCAGCCATAGGATTGCATCCAATGCTAGCCATACTCAGAGTAAATCTATTGAAAGGAAGGGGCTTTTAAATTTCAGTGAGTTTATTCTTGCATAGAAGTTAGTTGGCTATAGCCCTAAGTATCCCAAGTATGAATGATGTTGGATTTAGATCAGAGGTCACCAGTGTAGTGCCTGTAGGCTCAAGGGCACCCTTGAGCTTGCCCTCTGGTGCCCACAAAAACCTCAGAGCAACCCCAAACACTGCCCCATGGGTTACCCCTTTCTCCCAAGAAAATACGGTACAGTACATGGTTTCCCACCATCCCTTCCCTTTAATACTCACTCCAGCTCACCATCCGGTTGTAGCAGAGCTCGTTCTGTTTGGTGATACAACTGCCTGATTTATTTGCACATTTACCATCTGGCTGTACGTCGGCACAGGTAAGACATATGAGAGGCCTATAACCACGAGGTACTTCTGTGGAGGGGGAAAATCATTTGTTGAATGGCTGCAATGTATTGAGTTGGATAAACTGGATCTAATGCACTAGAAAAATTTTCTTGGGTTACCGTAAACAAAACAAAAAAAAACCCCAACCAAAAACCCTGGGACATCTTGCCAAATTTAAAAAATCCGCCCAGATGGAAATGTTAATCCTGAAAAAGAGGACGTGTCTGGGAAAGGAAGACATATGGTAACGCTAATGTAATGATATTCAAGAAACAATCCCAGCTCTGTCGCCTAGGTGTTTACAAAATCTCCCTGAACTCTTTGGGATTCACTCTGAAATAAGTCCACATAGGATTGCAGCCCTGGTTGCAACTATGCCTCATTTGGACTACTGTATTTTTCAGTGTATAAGATGAGGGTTTTATACTATAAAATAAGGTTTAAAACCCGGGGGTGTCTTATACACGGGTAGTGGGTAGGGGTGACAGGTGATTGGTTGCAGTGGTTGTCATTGGCGATTTTGTGTGTGATTGGTGGCTGTGGCAAGGCTTGCTTTGTATTGGCTGATGGTGTGTTAAGTGGGTGTGTGATTGGTTGCTTCTTCAAGGGCTGCTGTGGATTGGCTGCTGCTGCGGCAATTGTGCTTCCTATTTCCTGCTGCTGTTTGTGCTTGTTGCAGACTACAGTGGTACCTTGGGTTACATACGCTTCAGGTTACATATGCTTCAGGTTACAGACTCCATTAACCCAGAAATAGTACCTCGGGTTAAGAACTTTGCTTCAAGATGAGAACAGAAATCGCACAGCAGTGGTGCGCCGGCAGTGGAAGGCCCCACTAGCTAAAGTGGTGCTTCAGGTTAAGAACAGTTTCAGGTTAAGAACGGACCTCTGGAATGAATTAAGTACCCAAAAAAGCTCAACAACTCTGGGCCAACCCCCCCCCCAAAGCTCCACAACTCTGGGTCATTTTCTTAAATTGGAGTCTCCCAAAATACAGTGGTACCTTGGGTTACATACACTTCAGGTTACAGACTCCGCTAACCCAGAAATAAGAACTTTGCTTCAGGATGAGAACAGAAATCGTGCTCCGGCGAATTAAGTTCTTAACCTGAGGTACCACTGTAGAGGGCACCTTATACACAGGGGCGTGTTATACACAGAAAAGTATGGTAATAATAATAACTTACGACTGCTTGCTAGGTAGACTGAGACTATGTAGCTCAGTGCCAGAGTTTTGTACATCTTCTTTCCCTTTCCTTCAGGGCACATGAGGAAGCTGCAGAGACAAATATCAGAGGAAGAGAGAATCCCAAAGCCAGCCAGAGGTGGGGAAATGTAAACCAGATGAGCCCTGCTGGCTGAGCCCAAAAAACCATGATAGGCCAGCATCTTGTTCTCACAGTGACTGACCAGATGCCTATGGGAAGCCCAAAAGGAGGAGCTGAACGTAAAAGCTCCCTCCTGCTGCCTCTGGTGGTAGAAATGGACACAGCCACCATAGCTAGTTGCCACCCTCTATAAATGTGTAAAACCCTAAGCTGAAAGTCATCCAGGTTGGTGCCCATCAATACAACTTGTGGGAGTGGATTTCATAAGTGTTGTGTGAAGGTGATTTTTATTTTATTTTGGGGGTTTCTCTTGGAACTTCCAATATTTGACTTCATTGAATGGCCCCAAGTTTGAGTACAGTGGTACCTCAGGTTAAGAACTTAATTCATTCTGGAGGTCCGTTCTTAACCTGAAACTGTTCTTAACCTGAAGCAGCACTTAGCTAATGGGGCCTCCCACTGCCGCTGTGCTGCCAGAGCACAATTTCTGTTGTCATCCTGAAGCAAAGTTCTTAACCTGAGGTAATATTTCTGGGTTAGCAGAGTCTGTAACCTGAAACGTATGTAACCTGAAGCGTATGTAACCCGAGGTACCACTGTATTATGAGAGAGGGATGTAAACTTCTCTCTATTCACTTTTCGCACTTGTATACATCACTATCATGTACCACTCTGCTCACATTCCCCCCCAAACTAAAAAGACCCAAATGTTGCAACCCTTCCTCTCTCCTTTCAACCCACCGTCCTTTTCTCCTCCTGGAGTGGAGTTGGGTCTTTTTATGCAGTGGGACATTTGTTTGTTTCTCGCTCTTCCACTGCCCCAAATTTATTTTAAAGCATAAAATACACCCTTTGTATTGTCATCTATTTCAGACATCTTAGGGCTGTCTCATTGTTGCTCTTTTTCGAGAGGGGGGTGGCTGCCCAAACAATGAAAGTCTGAAAGCAAACGAGAAGAAGAAGGACACACTCAACCACCCTACCCCATCCATTAGAAACGACACTAGCGTAATTCAATCCAACACACACACACACACACACACACACACACACGAAAGCAATAGAAAAAGGTGCAATGAAACGAAACTGATAATAATAAAATAGCCAAAATAGAGGACCCCACAGAAAGAAAAAGAGAGAGGTGGGGGGGGGACAGGGGAGAATGCAGAGGGAGGAATATGCAAAGGAAAGACAAAGGGGGGAACGTATGTGTATATATGCATATATGATTTGTTACAAGAAAAACCTGCTCCTTTTTTCCTTATGGGGTATCCAAGAGCCCGTATAGAGTCCTTATGTAGGTTCTCTATCGGTAGGAGAAAATAACAGAGGCCAACCAGAGAGTATTGAGAAGCAAAGCAGCTAGCAAGCCTGATCTTTATTCAACTGTTGCAACAGGGTCCCCCACTCGCCCCAGGCAGGCAGGGAGGAGAGAAACCCAGAACTTTTGTGTGCAAGCTCTTATATAGACTTTTGGAATTGCCTCCCCTGTAGCACAAGACCACCCCGCCCCCAAAACAGCATACATACATCACAGAAAGAGGTGGTCCCCAGCAGAAATTTGAGTGTGTTGCTTCTCTCCTGTCTGCCAGGATACCTGATAATGCCTTATCTGATTGCCTTTTCTGGGTGGCCTGGCCATTCCTTTGAGATGGTAAATACTTAGTTCCTGAATCTCTTACGCATATTGACAGTGTGCTCAGTTTAACAGATACTTGCCAGACTGTATTTACAGGGAGGTGTGAGCCCCTACAGTCCAAAGATGATTGGAAAGCTTTTCCTATTTCCTTCCTCCTTGCAGAGAAATATTTGAGATCCATTTGGGAGAGTCAAAACAGCTTCAGGATTGTTCTCCTGAACTATTTCAGACACATGGTTTATATACTTATGTATGTGTTTGCCTTGTACATTTATGAATACAGTTGTACATCGGGTTACATACGCTTCAGGTTACAGATGCTTCAGGTTACAGACTCCACTAACCCAGAAATAGTACCTCAGGTTAAGAAGTTTGCTTCAGGATGAGAACAGAAATCGTGCTCCGGCAGCACGGCGGCAGCAGGAGGCCCCATTAGCTAAAGTGGTGCTTCAGGTTAAAAACAGTTTCAGGTTAAGAACAGACCTCCGGAACGAATTAAGTTCTTAACCCGAGGTACCACTATATATATAATGACCTTAGAATTCCTATAACAGTATAGTGCAGAAGAAAAGTATTCTGAATTAGATGGCTGAAAATAGGTTGTAGAGGGGGATGTTATCTCCAACTCTTTTATCCCAATAGCACTTTTTTCGAGGTTCGCTAAATGAAATGGGGTAGCAGGGTGACTGATTGTTCTCTTAAGCCCCCTTAACAAACTACAATTCCCAGAGAGGTCCTGGGACTCAGCTACAGTGGCAAAGAAAAAGCGCTTTATATGTGTTGTTTATGCATTCTACCACTGTGGCACCAGATGGCGCTGTGGCATCCCGTTTTCGCCAACCTCAGTTTCTCATACAAAGTTTACAGTGCACTTAACTGAAACACCTCTTTGATGTGTCTAGATCCAGCCCTAATTTCTGATCCGCCTCAGGTTCCAAAATGTCTGAGGATATGACTGCCCTCACAGGGCTCCAACAACCTCCCCATTTGCGTTCCCCCCTTCCTCTAAGGAGCTTGAGGCTATGTACCTGGATATTCCCCCTGCTGTTCCTCAACTACAGTAGTACCTCCGGTTACATAACCCTCTGGTTACATAAACTTCACGTTACGAAAGTGGCAAACCCGGAGGTATCGGACCAGGTTTCGCCATGCGCGCATGTGCAGAAGCGGTCCTCTGGTTACGGAAACCTCAGGATCCGACCGGACTTTCAGAACAGATCCTGTCCGCAACCGGAGGTACCACTGTATTGTTGCTGGATTACTTGCACCAGAAATTTCGCTCCTTAACATTCCTTATGGCAGAGTTAAGTAAAGCAATAGCTCCACCAGCTGGAAGCTAAAATCCATGCAAGGTATTGTGATACTTTCTGTTCAATGCTTTAAAACATGCCTCTCCATGTTTTAGGAAGGGGTTTGAGGGAGGGAGTGTGCAGAGTTTGAGACAGTTGTCACAATGGAGATGAGAAGATTCGGGAGAGTTTGTTGCTGTGTTGGTGGCTGAAGAAGAAGAGATGAGCTATGAGGCTATAGAAGAGAAAGAGGCCTTGTAAATTAATATAAGAACTTCAAACCTGGCCCAGTAACATATGGGCAGCCAATGAAAGCTTTTAAGTTATTTCATCTATCAAAATTTAGATACCACTGATCCCCCAGTGTAGGATACTCACCAGAATTCCCTTTTAACCCATTAAAGCCAAGTGATAGCTTCACTAGCTGGAAGTTAAAATCCATTAATAGCATTTCAGTGTTTTCAGTGCTTTAACAACCAAACAAAATAAAGCTGTGCCTACCTGGGAGATGCATCCGGATGGAGTGAAGGAAGGGAGAGGTCAAGACAGTGTGTAGAGCATGGTGTTACTAAGGAGACTGGAATGTTGGGGAGGATAGAACTTGAAGCTTTGGGTACCCAGCTAGAGAGTCAGTGAGAGGAGTAAAAAGGGATGAGATGTGAAGATGGGGAAGTGGAGGGAGAGAGAGATTTTTTTTTAATGTCCTCTCAATGGTTCTAAAAATCATTACAACTTCAATGTGATATAGAAAAATAGGGGTGGTTGGCTTTTGCTTCCCAACTCCCCAAGGGACTGAGTCCCCTAAGTCCATGATCAGTCAAAGATGATTGGATGGAGGCAGGATGCCATGATAGCAACAGAGTTCCCTCCCTCCTAGCAATGAAGCAAGAAAGATCCAGAACCAAGAAGAAACATCTCTTTTAAGGGTTTGCATTTTCGCATGGAGAAGGAGGACATCCCCTCTACAAACAGTCAGAAATTATATCACACATAAGGTGGGGTTACTGTGGCTCAGGCAGGCCAAGGTGTGATATTCCTCAGGATTTAGCAAGTTTTACATTGTTGCAGACACAGTTTACACACAACATTAGCATTTGATAAGACAATCAGGATGCTTGTCAGACATCCCTCAATGCAGAGCATTTGGGCAAACAATGACAATTAATACAAAGGAGGTTAATAGATATAGGGGAGGAATCCCTTCAGGAACTCCCCCTGATTGCTATCTGCCTACTTGTTCTCAGGCAAAGGGGGATTAAGGAGGCAGAGGAAATATTTAGAGTCTTTAGGAAAGCCAATATGACTTTTGGATTGCTCTCCTGTACTATTTTAGACATCTGGTTTATATACTTAAGTATGTGTGTTTACCCTGTGCAATTATCAACATTAATTCTATATTTGAGACCTCTGAATTCCTATAACAAATGAAACAGTGCTTATGAAAATCGCTTCAAACCTAGCTAGCTTTCTAGCTGGCTAATAACTTTTTAATAACACAAATAAATTAATAATTGCAACACTTTCTGGGATCATTCCTCCAGGAATAAGGGGGGACATCACACCATCCTACCCCTTAAACCTAACCCAGACGGATGCCCCAGAAGGACACTGTGGTCAATGGTACTGAAAGCCGCCAGGTCTAGGGGAACTAATGGAGTTATGCTGTGTCATTTATTCGCTTTCACAAATCATCCACTCAGGTGACCAAGGATATTTCTACCTCAAACCTAGGCCTGAAGCATGTTCCATATGCTCAGTATCTTCCAATGCCATCTGGATTTGAGAAGCCTCTTGAGTGTGATCTTGTGGATGAACCGGACTCATAGTGCTCAAAATTCCTATCACATGTTTTTCTGACTTAAAACCCATGAGATTTTTATTACCTCCTGTGCAAAAGGAGAAGCTTGTAAAAACTCAACATTTATGGCATCAGACCACAACATTAAATATTATTTGTATTGCTTTTGTACAGTTTTCTAGTCATTATCCAACTTCAGGCTTGACTAGAGGAAAGATGCAGTAGTCTGCATACTGTATAGGGAATTAAAACAGTTTGACACTGCGGCTTGCTGGACAGCAGGTGGCAGACTTTGGCTTTGGCATATGTAACTCTGGTTCAAAAAATAAATAAAACCTACAAGCAGCGTTCTTGTGGATTCACTCCCACTATAATAAACTCACAAGAGCCCATGCATTTTCAAGATGAGTGTTGTACCTCATTATGTGTACAGTTGCATATGCAAAGGAATTGTATGTAATAAGAGGCATAGCCTGAAAAGCAGGTGTTTTAGTCACTTTGAATTGCCAGCTCATAACACTATAGGTGCGGCCATGAAAAATTGGTGAGATTCTAACGCTGCCTAAACCAAAACATTTTGCTTAAAAGATCTCCAAGTTCTTCAAACAGAGCATGCCATTATCTACAGGTGGAATGGGGCATTCTGACCTCTGAGCAGTTGAATTGAAGGACAGCTTTTTGGCAGCTCAGGATGTTGTGAAACTACAAAGACAAATGCCTTGGGTTTCTGTGGCCCACCCAGGATAGATGGGAGATATTTTTTAAAAAGAATGTGATTGCTAGTGAGCCAACTCTGATACCAGAAAGGCTATCTGCCCTCCCTACCCAGGGAAAGGCCGAGCCTTGTAGCATGTTCCCATATCTAAACTGTTAGGGAGTTTCGAAATGATGCTTTATTATTGCTTTCTCATCTCAAGTAATTGCGACATTGAAGTTGAATTTTTTTTGGGGGGGGGAGAAGATCATTAGTTAGAGCCTCTGCTTTTTAAAATTTCTTACTGCAACTTGCTTAATCCTGAAAGACAGAATTCAGAAACTTAGGCTGCATAATCGCTATCCCTTTAAAGCACATTCAAAGCATGCTCTCTCCCTCAAAGAATTCTTGGCACTGTAGTTTCTTAAGGGTTGCTGGGGATTATGGTGGCTCCCTGGGCAACTTTGGAAGTTTCTGAAAATACTTCTGATGGTAAGCCAGAGTGAGCCGTGGGTAGCTGGGTGGTGAGGAGACAGCAGTGTCCTTTCCAGTGTACTGAATACACATGTATCATCAATAATTTTTATTGTTTATAGCCAATGGCCATCACAATACAGTATGAGCACAAATCACACAGCTACAAAACCAAAGACATTGCATGCACCAGAACAAGACTAATCTACAATGTCCAAAATTTAGGAACGTTCCTTCTAGTCAGCATCCCTACAGTTTGGCACTTGCACTGTTCAGAAATGTTGCCCTTATCTTTATTGCCAATAGTGCAAATAGTGCCACCCTATAGCTGATGCACTTATCGACATCTGCCAAGGATAAACATGTACCGAACAGTTTCAAAATTATCTTTGATCTTTGTGTTCCTTAGTACTCTCAGATGCTGTGTACCACAGCCCCTCCCACCATACGCCTAGAGCTAAGATTGTAGCTGCGTTCCAATATTCCAATATTTCTAGCTGCAAACATGAAAAAGATTAGCAGGTCCTTAAACAGTAAATTCATGTAGCCATTGGATCAGGTTGTATCACCTGTCCCATCATTGAAAAACCTTTTCTGACTACCATTTTCCAAAAGGATAGTACTGATTTGCATGCTCGCCACATATGGAAATATGAACTTAGCTGTCGACATCCTCTCCAACATTAAGAACTTGAATGAGAGTTTAACCTGGGGAAAATATCCTTTCGATCATTTTTTAACTTGGCCTATCTTAAGGCAGTGTGAGCCGTTGTGGTACCCTCCAGATGTTGTGGGTTACAATGCTCATTGGCCCCATGTCAATATAGGCAACAGCGAAGAAAGATGGGAGTTGTTGTTCAGCAAAATCTGGTTGCAACACCTTTGGCTACCCCTGTGTCAATATCATCAGGAGTTGTCTTCGTATTATTTTACTGTGCGCATCAATAATTTCCACATCCTCTTTCCCAAATCAGTCACGATTTTATGTGCTTAGATCATACTCCCCTTCACACACACCCATTTATAAACTGAAGAAAAGCAAAACCATAACAGTTTTGAGTCTCTTCTCAGGGGAAAGCTGCCTCACAGATTAGCAGTGCAAAATTAAAATATTCAGAGGAGAAGACAGCTGGATTTTTGAGACACTTACAAGCAATCTCAAAATCTTAGATTCCCATCCTCAAAATAGTTTAGCAAACAGAAACAGAAATTAATAAGCATGGCCAACTTAGATCCACTAATTCCAATGGGTCTCATTTGTGTACAAGTTAGTTGGATACAACTCTGTGTTTCTCCACTGGCCAGCAATATCCCTTTCTGCATGAAGGTATCTCTATTTCAATCCCAGAGAAATGTAGCGGGAAGAGGAGATCCCTTAATGAAGGAGGGGGCAAGCTAGCAAGTAGGTAACTCAAAGCTTGGTTTGTGGCATTTATTGTGATAAATGGTATGCAGGTGTGTGCTCCTTGCTCCTTCTTATCTTGGTTGGCTCATTTATAATCTGCTTTTTGTCTTCAAATGAAGTCTTATTCAGCCATTACTGCAAACTGGAAAAATTCACATGTCAAGGAGAGGGCAGGAACATTCCTTCCACCCTCTGCAAGTTCAAGGGAGAGTGTCTCCAGTGGGGAGCCTGCTTCTTTCTTTGTAAGCTCCTTGGCAGGATGGAGAACCCTGATTTTTCCAGGGTTCTACATCAAGCTGAAGCATCCACAGCTACATGAGGGTTCTGTGCTGCAAACAGTCACTACTGAATTCATGGATTGCACTAGCAATGGAGGCATAGCTTAAAAACAAACAAACCCACAACCCTCATACCATGCCGCTCCTCACACTCAGAACTTCCATTCTGCAGTAACTCCCAAACAGGACTTGAGATGTTTCTTTTGCAATGGATGAAATTACATTTGGCAAAATCTGAGGTTGTTTGGGGGAAAGGGGGAACATTCTCAACACCTCCCTCTTTCTCCATCTTTTCCCACAGAGGCCTGTTACATGCCCTTCCAAAATGGCACACCTGCAATGGAGCCCATTGAAAGGAGGAACTGGAAAGAGAATTTTGAAGTGTGTGTGTGCGTGTACTGGGAGATCCTGTCCAGTTTTGGAGGACAAGCATGGAGCCCAGCTTCTTGACAGAGAGAAAGCGCACCTGGCAGCCCTCTGCTCCCATAGCAACCAAATTTGTAAGCTTGTTTCTTGTTGAAGAAACATTTAGCTCAGGAGTAAAAGATTGGCTTGGGTACTGAAAAGATGACGGTTCCAGCCCTTTCTTGTTAACTCCTCTGCAGTGAACCAAATGTAGTGTGAATTTAGTCATCGTGGCTATTAGGGCTTGGGGAGAAATCAGGTGCAGTTCACATTTAAAGGCAAACTTATCTAATAGCAGTTTCTGGAACAGTGTGCGAACCAAAATACAGCCATCCCACCTTAGGTATGCTCAGGTGGCAGAGCATGAGACTCTTAATCTCAGGGTCATGCGTTTGAGCTCGACATTGAGCAAAAGATTCCTGCATTGCAGCGGGTTGAACTAGGTAGTCCTTGTGGCCCATTTCAACTCTCCAATTCTATAATCCTTCAATATCTGCACTTCTCTGAATTTTGCAATGCAGTTCTCCAGTTAAATAATGTGTAAGAAAAATGCACATACAAGGGTTACAGCATGCATATAAATACATATTGTCATGGGATAGTGGGGGAACAGGAATCCTCCAGATCCCTGGGTGTCAGATTTCCCCCTCTAGATTCTGGCGGATCTTCCCATGCATGGTGGAGATTCGAGCGGGAGTGCTCAGTGAGTTCTGGTCTCTATAGATTGTTCTCCTGAGACAAAGGTGAGGCATAGCCAGTTTACAACCACCCCCAGGGCCATCTGCAATGAGATGGCTCTCCTGTGGCAGGCAAGCCCATGAGGAAAGGCTTCGCCAACTGCAGCGGTCCTTAGTCAACAGCGAGACTCTTTCCTTTTGAGCATCTAGGAAAAGGAGAAAGCAAATCCAGGCCCTCTGTTATTTCATTCCAGCCTCTCCCTGGACTTCAGGGGAAATTCCTTCTCCAGACCCAATGCCTGTGTCATGTCTCATCGGTTTGGGGCTATTTACCTTTATTTAGCTTCATTTATCCATCAACAAGGCCCCTGAGAGCCCTGAGTGACTGTCCCAAAGATGGCTTGGATCTAAATCACTTTGATCTAAATTACAGAGGTCAGGAGAGTAACTGAGGGTGAGGGGAGCTGGAGGATAATCAGAACGTCAAGCAGCCTTAGTTCTGTCTCTTTGAAACCAAAGAGAGAGAGTGTGTGTGTTCTCTGACATAATTATCTTTTCTTCTTTCCCCTCTTGTTTCAAGCAAAGCAGGCCTTTCTTCTAGGACTGGGATGGGGAACCTTTGGCGCTTTAGATGTTGGTGGACTCCATCTCCCATCATCCCCAGCCAGCATAACTCTTGGTCAGTGATGATGGAAGTTGTGGTACAACTATATCAGAAGGGCCTTAGGTTCCTCGTCTCAGTTCTAGCATACCCTCCAACATTTATCTGATGAAAATAGGGACGTCCTATTTAACAACAACAACAACAACAACAACAACAACAACAACAACAACTTTATTATTTATACACCACTGTCAGACTTTGGGGAATCAGCTTCCTTCCCCATGGCCGTAAATGAGTAGATCAAATGAAAGGGAATTCTTACCAGTTTATTTCCTTGATAAACACAGTGAAGGACAAAAGAAAGCATCTAACCAGAATGGCAGTGCTCCTAATTAAGGTCACTCCCCCCTCCATCCCTATTAATCTACGTCACTTCTACGTTTTGTAATCTGAGTTTGTACCTTCTCTGCTTTCTGTCCCTACACTTTCTGAATTCTCCGTGACTTCAGGGAAGGGGGGGTGGATACCATCTAGAGACTGTGAATCTATTAACTCTCTCTCTTCTGGTGTTTCTTCTGCTAGCTGTTCCCCATCCAGTATTTCCCAGCTTCTGCCTTCTATGCCCCTCTGTAAACCACTGTGCAAATCTATACTGTCCTCCTGCTCCTGGGAAGATTCAGGATCAAGATCAGGAGGAGGGGGTGGCTCCCACTGTTCTTCCTCAGTGCAGCCCTCCTCAGCACGATCCCTCACATCCACCCGTTAAACATTTTTAAAAATCCCTATACAGGGCTGCCTTTAGAGGTCTTCTCAAGGTTGTATAGTTACTTATCTCCTTGGCTCAGGGCTGGCATAACTCCATGCCCTCCGGCATTTCTCCAGTGAAAATAGGGACATCCTAAGAAAAAGCAGGACATTCTGGGATCAAATGAGAAACCAGGACAGCTTCTGTAAATCCCGGAGTGTCCGTGGAAAATAGGAGCACTTGGAGGGTCTGTTCTGTGAGCTTTTGCAGTGGCCAAAGGGGGTTAAACAAAACCATGATCCCGCACAAGGATGGAAGAATGAGGAAACCCCAATAAAGGAACAGTGGCAAAAGAAATTGATGAACTATGCAGAATTGGCTAAACTGACATACAAACTGTGAGATAAGGACAACTGTGACTTTAAAGAAGAATGGAAACTTTTTACAAAGTTCTTAAAAAGACAACAAAATGAATTGGACTCCTTGGCAGGTTTTGAATAAACATACATAAATTTATTGATTGATAACATGGTAGATAGGTAATATAAGGATCGATATAATTTCATAATATGCAGAGAATAACATGTGCTGAGAAATCAGAGAGAGGAGCTGGGGGAAGTCTCAGGGGAGGGGGGGAAGGAAAAATAATGAATATGATACATTTTGATATATTGTTATGTTGAAATTGTTAATAATTTCAAGTGGTGTCATACCATTTTAAACATTCATGGTTTTCTCCAATGAATCCTGAGAACTGTTGTTAAATGTGCCGGGAGTGGTTAGGAGGCCCCTATTCCTCCACAGAACCACAATTTCCAGAGTGGTTTTACAGTCAAACACTGTTACCAATGAACTTTTCTACCTTGGTAAAGGGGAAATAGATCCACGTCACCTTAGGATATCACAGTGGGAAGGAGTGAAATAAGACCTATAGTGCTACCAGAACAGAACTTTGGGGCAGACATCCAGGACCCCACTCAGCAGAATGAACAGAAAGACCCTCAAATGCAGCAGCAGAGCTGGCTTACCACATTTTGAGGTAAGTGCAATAATACATACTATCGTTTAAAAAGCAGCCCAACTCCCTGGTAAGTCTATCAAGTCCAGAGTCTAAAATTGTCTAATGTGTACTGCTTGGAGTCAGGTCAGTTTGGGGGGAAGCAATGAGGTCTTCATTTCCTGTTAAGCCATTAGCTCAATGGATGGCCTTCAGCAAGGAACCCTCAACATCGAGCCACCGCCATCTGTGTTCGAGGATAATAATAACAGCTTACAATATAGGGTGGTTGTAGAGCTTATTGTTATAAATATTAAGCAGTATTCTGTTATGTGGTGTTTTGCAAGAAGTGCTTAACAGTTCTGGCAAAATCCAGAAAACCACTCTGTGTGTGTGTGTGTGTGTGTGTGTGTGTGTGTGTGTTGGGGGGGCATGGAAAGGGACTTGGATCTCTGGCTAGCACCCCAATGCTATGCTCATTTTGTCAGAACAAACCAATATCTGTCAACCATCCCGCTTTGAGCGAGACATCCTAGAATTACAAAAGCTGTCTCGGCTTCTGATTGGATCCTGGTATACCCCATTTTTGCTCCCACAAGAGTGTGGCCCCAAAAGATGCCCGTTTTGGGGGGCCATGCTCTCGTGTGAGTCACCTGGTTCCTATGAGAGACCCCCTAATGACATGCATTTTGGGGGGCCCTGTTGTTGCATGAGTTGCATGACTAACACGGGTCCACGGACATGAAATACGCTTGTCCTCTGTGGCATGTTGGACAGTATGGCATACTCCTTTTGTTGATCTCAACACACTATGTATCTAAGTGAAGGGTCCCAGGATCACTCACAGGCTCATGCTTCCCTTCTGTTGTCGATCAGTTCTGGCTTTAGGCATCAAGGGATCCTTTATCATATAAAATTTATACAAAGTGAGTGTCATGCATTCTTTCTGGAGTTAATAGAATAATAGGAGAAGGGGCATGGGCATGGGGAAGGAAATTGGGGGCTATAACGAGAGGACAGTGCTTTGTGATGAATTCTGAAAAAGAACCTTGAGGGATCAGTGCCAGAAAATATGATTCATAGCCTGGAGAACAGACTTGTTTGACAGGAGAAAAATTGGGTATTGCTGCATATAACTCGTTCCAAATTGGAACGGGATGGAATCAAAACCACATTTCGTCAGAGTTCAGACACAGACCGGTACAAAAGAATGCTCACGTAGCCAAACCATAAAAGCCCCTTCAGAAAGGCTGAAACCAACATATATATATATATTTCTTTCTGAAAGGTTCATCCCTTTCACCCAAAGGGGTGGAACCTGACATTAATAGGATCACTGAGCTGTGGTGTACTGGTAAATTTTGAAGTGTAGGATCCCCAACAGCCATGCAAAGTATACACCCTTGTGCAAATTAATTGAAACAAACAATGTAGTTTATTGTACAAAACTCACACATGCGTACATTAATCAACATCATGACAATCCTATGCATAGTTTCTCGGGAGAAAGTGTGACTGAACTTGTAGTGTATGCTTCTTTTATTTATATATATATATATATATATATACTATTTTTATTTGTTTTCAATAACAATAATCCAATGTACATGTCATTGTATCAATAACGTATTATAATATCAATTTCAATATCAATCAAATACCCAATTCTGACTGTATAGATTCAATACACACTGTTTAACAAAAGACCTCCAGCCAGCTGAAATTCAACCTTTAGCTTCAAATTAGAAATGCAAACTATCTTGCAAACAAATCTAAGCTGCGAGCATGAAGTAGGAATGCCATCAAAGAAAATGAAAAAAATTATCCTGTCTCTGTTTGATTCCATTCCCCCTTCTCTGACTTTCTGTATGCTTATCTGCCGCAAACAAACTTGAAAGCCTCATTCTCACCTCACCCGATTACCAGAGCAAACAAGGCCTTTCAATTGCCCTGAGGTTCCAGCAGATTAAGTCATTGCTTCTGCTCTGAAAGGTCCTGGAGTTGCCCTGCCCTGCGTTCTCACTCTCTCCAGCACACCACAGTCTCTGAGAGAAGCAAACACTCTTAAAAGCAACGGAACAAAGGATGTAGGAGTAAAATTGGAGGATTCCATGCTATATCACCAGGAAAAGACTCCAGACTCCTGCAATGAGGAGAGAAACAACAACACAGCCTGTATCCATTTGGGTGGATTTCAAGCATAGGCTGTTAACCTCATTGTTGTGGGCTATTTCTCATCTCCGATTGATTTGGAAAGTATTTAATTTGGAAAGCATTTGAGACCTGGCTGTTGTTGCCTTTCTTCTTTCTCTTTTTTTCACTGATAGCAGGAACCATTGAGAGCAGTAAATGAAAAACATCATTTTGTGTCTCTAAAGGGAAGCACAATAGGTTCTCGGAAATACAAGCTGACCCCCAAATAGGGAAATTGATTCACACAGTCATTTAAAACAACCTTTTTTAAAATTAAATCATTTGTTCTCTGCTTGCCAAGGCCCAGATGTGGGATGACGAGGCCTTCAACGAAGTTGCGAAGCGAGACCGAGGAGGTGGGTTCAGTTTTTCTCATGTTTGTTCGAAGGCTTCCATAACTGCATCCTCACCACACACCTCAGCTGTATAATTCATTCTCAGACCAACATTGTTGTCAAAGGGCTAAATTCACTTTGGGGATAAAAGTGGGTTGCTCAAGTGATTTCATTAAGGTTACACTTCTGAAATATACTCAAGAGTCGAGTGTGGATTTCATGCTCTTTATTCAGCTCATAGCCATGAGGAATGAATGTTCCCCCAAAATATCTGCTTTATATACATTATTTACACGATTGGCCGCACGTGATTGGCTAATTCCTGGATTCTTCTGTAGGCCAATCAGGTTGCGGATTCACTTCCACCTGGAGCTGGATTGGGTGGCTCCTGCGGACCAAACATACTGCTGCATTGTTCTAGGACCAATCAGACTGCTGCATTTGGATTCTATTCAACTCAGTACATAACAACTTCTGTGTCCATTTTCCTTGCCAAAATAAAAATAAAAATAGAAAAGTGGAACAAAAGCCCCCAAGGGGAGAAGAAGCAATCAGACCAGAGGAACTCCCATCAACCAAAGCAGAGAGGGGTTTTTTTAAAAAAAAAAACACCTGAGAGCAAAACTAGGTGTGATGTAGAGAAATGTGAAAGCACGTTGTTTTCCCCAAAGAATTCTGGGAGCTGTAGTTTCTATTCCCTTTACAGAGCTGCAATTCCAACCAGCTGTTAGCAGGCTGAGCCTAGGCTCATTGTAGTGGAATGGCGAGGGAGAGATGGACTGAGGGGCAATGATTCTCCTCTGACGGAGAGTGCAGGGCAAAAGGAAGTGGTGTGCACACAAACATGCTTGTATGAGGTAGAGATAGAAGTCAAAAGATCTTCATCCATCTAACTGCTTTTCATCCAATTGCTGTTTGTGTGCCCTTCGCAGTATGTCTGCATAGGGCACTTCTGGATACACGGTGTGTGGAATTTCACATAATTAAATTGTGTAATTAATTGCATTATTCTATGCTGTTAATTTAAGGGACGCAGGTGGCGCTGTGGTCTAAACCACTGAGCCTCTTGGGCTTGCCGATCAGAAGGCTGGCAGTTCAAATCCCAGCGACAGGGTGAGCTCCCATTGCTCGGTCTCTGCTCCTGCCAACCTAGCAGTTCAAAAGCATGCTAAAAGTGCAAGTAGATAAATAGGTAGTGCTCTGGTGGGAAGGTAAACAGTGTTTCCCTGCGCTGCACTGATTTCGCTGCTCCGTTGCGCCAGAAGCGGCTTAGTCATGCTGGCCACATGACCTGGAAAAACTGTTTGCGGACAAACGCTGGCTCCCTCGGCCTGTAAAGCGAGATGAGAGCCGCAACCCCAGAGTCATTTGCAACTGGACTTAACTGTCAGGGATCCTTTACCTTACCTTTTTATGCTGTTCACTGGTAAACAAAGGAAACATAGCACATAAGCAGGAACAGACATCAAGTAAGTATCATTTGCAGACTGAGAACAACAACTGTAGCAAACCCCATTTGTACTTACTGGATTGATTCCATTGCAGACATGGGATGAGTAAGAGAACACTAGCAATTTCTGCTCTCATTTCTGTTTCTGTCAGGATTCTCACATCTACATGTGCATCTTGCCTGTGCATTTTGTTCATGCTGGGTGGAAAAAACAACATGTACTGTAGATCCCTCTCTGTGTCATCACTGATTCTGCATCCTGACTCATCATTCCAGAAAGCTCTTGGGTCCACCATTAGCTCAAGTTCAACAACCTATTACATTAGCAATGGGGGCATGAACTGGTTCTGTGCAAGTGTAGATAACCCCCCTGGTTTCACATTCTGATGCCATTAGCCACACCTGGCCCCGGCTGTTTAAAGTTATGCTTGGCCTGCTAATTATGAGTTAAAAGCTTTGGCTCCCTCTAGCATCGAGGCATCGAGGGAATGCATACCTGCCAGGGTCTGAAAAAGTCTAGGTTTTTGCTCCCTTCCTTGACCTCGTAGTTCCTGCCTCCTGGAAGCAAGGCAAAGAAAGCCAGATCAGGTATTCTAATATTTGGATTCATAACATTCCTAAAGTTATGCTAAAAGTGAAAACCATAAAAAATACTTTGTGTTGCCATGTTTTATGGTTAAGAAAATAGACTGAAGCCATTTTATTCTGCTCTGCCTACAAGTTCTGAGTTACATGATCATTTATTCCATCCTCATCAAATGGCTCGCATTTTCATTAGTCTACCATGCAGTGCAGGGACGCACTAGAACAATGGTCCTAGAACAATGCAGCAGTATGATTGGTTGGCAGGAACCACCCAATCATGCTCCAGATAGAAGTGAATCCACAACCTGATTGGCTTACAGTAGAATTCCTGAATTAGCCAATCATGTGCAGCCCATTGTGTAAATAACGTATATAAAGCAGATACTTTGAGGGGACTTTCATTCATTCCTCCTCACCACTATGAGCTGAATAAAGAGCATGAAATCACTTTGCGACTCTGAGTATATTTCACCCACCCCAAAACACTGAAAGTCCCCACCCAACTATTGAAGCCTGAAGAAGAAGCTGCAAAAGCTGGCGGTGTGGGCAGGCAGTGAAAGACAGGAATGTCGCCCCAGCACCGTCTGCTTAGGAGAAAACTCTGGAAGAAACCTCAAGGAAAGCAAAAAGACTTCCAGTAGGGCCAGTGGCATTTCTCAAGGGGTGGGTGGGTCTGAATATCATGGGGCTCTGCACTTTACCAACTGCACAGGAGGCAGGAATTCAACAGGGGCAGCTTTTTCCAAAGTTTCATCTTCATGATGAGGAAAATTGCATGAGCTGACTTTTGGCCTTTCTGCGCACCAGTTAAAGGCAGGGAACTTCACTCCAGACTAATTTTTCTATTTTCCCCAGTTACCTCTCTGCCACCTGCATCCTGATGAAGTGTTCTGAAGGATGCTAAAGCTTGTGCACATTTTGTCCTAACGACGATATTGCCCGACTTCACGTTTTGAAGGGATTTCCTGTATGGACTAACATAGGTAAAGGTAAAGGTACCCCTGCCCGTACGGGCCAGTCTTGCCAGACTCTAGGGTTGTGCGGTCATCTCACTCTAGAGGCTGGGAGCCAGCGCTGTCCGCAGACACTTCCGGGTCACGTGGCCAGCGTGACAAGCTGCATCTGGCGAGCCACCGCAGCACACGGAACGCCGTTTACCTTCCCGCTGGTAAGTGGTCCCTATTTATCTACTTGCACCCGGAGGTGCTTTCGAACTGCTGGGTTGGCAGGTGCTGGGACCGAACGATGGGAGCGCACCCCGCCATGGGGATTCGAACCGCCGACCATGCGATCAGCAAGTCCTAGGCGCTGAGGTTTTACCCACAGCGCCACCCGCGTCCCTATGGACTAACATGGCTGCCTGTTATTTTCTTCTTCTACTGCCCAGATAAAAAGAAAGTGCCAAATCTGTATGTGCAGAACCTGGCGTGTCAGTCAGTGGGGGCTGAGGGGGTCTTCAGCCCCCCAAAAAAATTCAAGGAGGGGGTTGTGACCCTGCTCTGCCTCCTTCTCCTTACCCAATGCTCTGTGGGGAGAAGGAGGCCAAGTTCTGTGCTCCCCATTCCCCACCCGGTGCATAACACCAGCATTGCAGTGGCGGGACACATGTGTGTCCTGGCCAGGCACTTAAGTACTGATGTGCTAGGCAGGGGCGGGACATGTCACATGATGTGTCACATGATGTGCCCCTCCATGTGGGTGGCAAGTTGGTGCCCCTGTGCAGATCTTTAACTTGGGTGCATCCTTCAGACACAATGTGGGGGTGGGAATGGAAAACACGCTGTGGTTTCTGGATCTGTTAAACCCGTTTAACACCTTTAGCCCAAAACAAGTTACTTGGTTCATGCACAGCCTACAGATTTTGCTTTTTTAATGTCTGTAACCATAAATGTGGTTTCTGGAGGGAGGAAAAAGAAAGGAAACACCACACACACACACACACACACACACACACACACATATATCCCAAAGGTTGAAACAAGGAACTGTCCCTTCTGAGCAGCAGCTGAGTGCCCAAATCCACATATCTACACACTTTTGTTTTTAAATGCAACCCTCTAAGTTAGCCAGAGAGAAAAGGCCCAGTCTGTCCCATGTTTCTTTTCGCAAAAAAAGTCTGCTCCATCTGGCAATTATGTCATGTGCATAACATACCCCATGACCAGGACTAATGAGGCAAAAGGTGGTTGGGTGGGGGGAGAAGAGACCCAAAACATAAGACTCGTGTATTTAAGAAGGGGGAGTGAGGTAGCCTTCCCTCTGGCTAGAAACTGGCCTGGCTGAATTTCCTCTATCCCAGTGTAAGCACCAGGGCCCCCGCTGAACAGACGCCAAGTCAGAACAGCTCTTGGAATCTGGTCTTTTTCTTGTCTACGGTTACGGAATTTTCCAGAAGGTTTTCTCCCAGTTCTGTTAAAAATGACTCTGTGGCTGTGTACACACTGTACATTCAAAGGGTGCCCCCCCTTCAAAAAGGGGGGGGGACAGAATCCTGGGAACTGTAGTTTACCCCTCACAAAGGTACAGTTTTCAGGAAACTTGAGGTGGGGAAAACACACCTTAAATGGGCTTCAAATGGATGGTGTTTGCGCAGCACAGAGGGCAAATTATCTGAAAGGAAAACAACTATACTCATGCAAAGAAGACACTGCTCTTGAAAGGAAGGCGTATTTGGTCCATGTTACAATGAACAAGGTTCCTAGTGGGTAGAGTGGTTTGGTTTGTAAGAGCATGAGATTCTTAATCTCAGGGTCGTGCGTAGTAGTAGTAGTAGTAGTAGTAATAATAATAATAATAATAATAATAATAATAATAATAATAATTTATTATTTATACCCCACCCATCTGGCCAGGCCTCCCCAGCCACAATGGGTGGCTTCCAACAAAATATTAAAATACAGTAATGCAGCAAACATTAAAAGCTTCCCTAAACAGGGCTGCCTTCAGATGTCTCCTAAAAGTCTGGTAGTTGTTGTTCTCTTTGACATCCGGTGGGAGGCCCTCTGCCTGGTTCTCTGTAGCTTGGCTTCTTGCAGCGAGTGAAACGCTAGAAGGCCCTCAGCACTGGACCTCAGTGTCTGGGTAGAACAATGGGGTTGGAGACACTCCTTCAGATATATGTTGAGCAAAGAAGTCCTGCATTGCAGGCGGTTGGACAATATGACTCTTGTGACCCCATCCAACTCTACAATTCTATGATTCTATAATTCCCTGTCTACCTCTTGTAATTTAACTGGTTCTGGGAAGAAAAACTGTGCATGCCAATCAGGCCAGGCATTGGCACATGTTATACTGATGAAAGTGCCAGGGTCCCACTACCGCTGACCCCTGCTTGTGCCATTGCCAGTTCCTCTATAAAAAATTATTGGAACCTGGAACTTAGACGAGCACCAGGCAGCTGCAGAGAGTCACTGTGTTAACACCCCCTCCCCAAACCCACTCTCACGCAATGCAGCTGGATTCCCTGATTTCTTTTCTCATTCTCTAATATTCTAGGTCCTTGTTGTAAACTGCAAATCACCTTGCGGTAAATGCACATGCAAATTTGGTAGCATTAGTAGCTATAGAAATTGTTACTTCTGGTTGTTGTTCTTCTACGTTAGCCAGAGAAAGAAGGCCCAGTCTGTCTTACATTTCCTTTTGCAGGTGTGGGGGACTCCCTGGTACTGAACGGGGTAACTGTGCCCCTGAAGGACCAGGTGCTCAGCCTATGGGTCATTTTGGACTCACAGCTGTCCATGGAGGCGCAGGTGAATTCTGCATCTAGGGCGGCTGTCTACCAGCTCCATCTGGTATGCAGGCTGAGACCCTACCTGTTTGCAGAGTGTCTAAACAGAGTGGTACATGCATTGGTTATCTCCAGCTTGGACCACTGCAATGCACTCTATGTGGGGCTACATTTGAAGGTGACTCAGAAAGTACAACTAATCCAGAATGTGACAGCTAGACTGGTGGCCAGGAGTGGCTGCCAGGACCATAAAAGAACTACATTGGCTCCCAGTACACTTCCAAGTGCAATTCAAAGTGTTGGTGCTGACCTTTAAAGCCCTAAACAGCTTCGGCCCTGTATCCCTGAAGGAGCCAGTTCACCCCAGGAGACATTGAGATCTAGATCTGAGAGGCTTCTGGCGGTTCCCTCAGTATGATAATCGAGGTTACAGGGAACCAGTGATGTAGAAAATAGCTAAAGAAGCTGAAAACCAAGACCAAATAAACCAAATGAAGATGTCCTAAGAGAAATATGAACCTTTTCCTCAATTTTGCCTGTTAGTCTGCTCTGCTCTGCTTTTAGTTCATTGCTCCCATTGTTCTTCTCCTTCAAATCCCTTCTTTCCTTTCTGTCAAATAATGCATTTTTCTTTCTTCCCTGCACTGCCCATTACCCTATTTCCTGAATTTACCCTATCTCTATTCTTATAATTGTATCCAAGTATTTTCTTGTAATTGTCTCCAGGTAATTTTAAATTGTATCTAGCTATTTCTCTTGTAATTGTGTCTTTACTACATATAAATGTGAATCCCTAAGGTGATCCTTATGCAATTGTTACATTTGGAGTCTTTGCAATGGAATCGACCCCTTTCTATCCTTGTGCCTTATCAGTGCTTGTTCAAATTCTCAATGATTGCAACCGCTTTCAGGAAAATAAGAATTGGAACCCATATGTTCAAATTGCATCACTTTATTGTAACCACGAAAGCATAAATGTTATTTTTAGCCTCAACCCAATCACTTCCACTCAGCTCCCCTTCCTTCTTCCCTAAAGTGCCAGACGACCAGATCCATTTCCTTTGACCCTGCGGGGGAGAGGAATTCAGCTGTTAGATAAAACTCTCATCCCTATTGTTATTCTAGAAAAACCAAATTGTCATATCATTTGCCATCTCACCCTAGATTTCTAGGTACATTGGTACCTTGGGTTAAGAACAGCTCAGTTTATGAACAACTTGGGTTAAGAACGCTGCAAACCCGGAAGTAGGTGTTTTGGTTTGTGAACTTTGCCTTGGAATAATAACATATTTTGCTTCCTGTTGAGTGTGTTCCGTTTGTAAATTGAGTCTCCCCACTGCTATGGGAAAACACACCTTGGTTTAAGAACACTTTGGTTTAAGAATGAACTTCTGGAATGGATTAAGTTCGTAAACCAAGGTACCACCGTATTACCTCACTCACGTAGATAGGAATTCGCACCCCCAGTTTGTATCTTGCACCCAAACCTCCCTTTTGCACCCTGCACCCATGTACCTCCCCATTACCTTGTAAACTGCTGAACCTGTGATGAATAAGACCACCCACAGTTGTGACTGTATAAATTTCTGGGTTTACCTTTAGGCAGGGTTCCTCATACCTTTTGTCACCTTTGCGAAGGGAACCCGGTTGCACCCGAATAAAGGATCTTTGCTTTTAAAAAATCGCTTGCTTCTTTCTCTCCTTGGTTGGATGTCACCCATCTTCTTCGACCGTAGAGGACCCCTTTGGGGCCCCGAACCAAATTCTCTGTGCTTTACATCACCAGGCAGAGGGCCTTTTTTTAATATAGTGGTGCCCTCCCTGTGAAACGCATTTCCATCAGATGTCAAACAGATAAACAACCATTTAACTTTTACAATACATCTGAAGGCAGCCCCTGTACAAAGAAGTTTTTTTAAAATGTTAAATGCTTTATTATGTTTTAATATATTTTGGAAGCCACCCAGAGTGGCTGGGGCAACCCAGTCAGGTGGGTGGAGTATAAATAATTAAAGTATTAGTATTAGTATTGACATCCTTATTTTCATCAGAGAAATGTTGGAGGGTATGACTTAAGCATTGAAGGCTGCAGTTCTGTACACACAGTTACCTTGGGATAAGCCCTGCTGAAGGGACGCAGGTGGCGCTGTGGGTTAAACCACAGAGCCTAGGACTTGCCGATCAGAAGGTCGGTGGTTCGAATCCCCGCGATGGGGTGAGCTCCCGTTGCTTGGTCCCTGCTCCTGCCAACCTAGCAGTTCGAAAGCACATCAAAGTGCAAGTAGATAAATAGGTACCACTCTGGCGGGAAGGTAAACGGCGTTTCCATGCACTGCTCTGGTTCGCCAGAAGCGGCTTAGTCATGCTGGCCACATGACCCGGAAGCTGCACGCCGGCTCCCTTGGCCAATAAAGCGAGATGAGCGCCGCAACCCCAGAGTCGGCCACGACTGGACCTAATGGTCAGGGGTCCCTTTACCTTTACCTTTAGGCCTTGCTGAACACAGTAGGACTTGCAACCTGCCGAAGAAACATATGTAGGCTTGTGCTGTATGAGTCCTGCAAGTTAAAATATCCCAGAAGAACTTGCTGGGTCTGAGCCCCCTGTAATAATATGGGTTTTTTTAAAAACCACTCCATTTGTACAGTGAAAAGGACAGAGGATGTTTTGTTGGGCTTTGCAATGGGAGAGGCATTATTTGAAGGTATGAGGGGATGGACTGACCAGGTGTCTGTCCACAGCTGTTAATAGCCCTCATTCCTGGTGGGCTCACTCAGCTGCAGAGAAGAGGCTTCTTGCTTTCCTTGGTTTTAAATCAGTCCCCCTGCCACCCCTTTCACCTCTTAAGATTCCTGCCACGGGCTATACGGTGCGGAATGAAGCCTGATCCTTTACAAGAGGAAGGGAGAGGGCACAGGGGTTGCATTCCAAGGGCAGTGCTGAAGCCTGCAGGTGGACTGCCATGTAACTGACAACTCTGAAATGCGATGGGGGAAATTAGAGGCCACCCATTTGGGTTGCTATAGACAGTTACCTGAGCGATGGTGCATTGTAATTTGCCACTGATTGCCTTTCAAAGGACGGGTACCTATCAAGCCTCAAAGTGAGAGCAGAGAAATCCTTTCTCAACTTATTGAACAGCTCCCATATGTAGGGCTTCCATATGGACATTACCTGGATTTCAAAGGCAGAATTGATGGGGGAGTGCATTTCTGAAAGGCAGTGCTTTGTGCTGAATCTTAGGCAAGTCAATTGAAAAACCGTGGGGGTTTTTCAACAACTTTGGGGTTTGTCTAAAAAAAACAAAAAACCTCAGAGTGTCCTGGTTTTTACTTTTTGAAATATGGCAACCCTACCATAAGTTTTGGGCTCTACTGCATTGCCATTAAGGGTTTTTTTATTTTTTATTCATTTTTCATTTTTGTTCATTACATACATCTCAAATTCTTAACATTTACTATATATTCCTCCCTCCCTCCCCTCCAAGACTTCCCCCAACTTGCATTTCTGGTTTGTTTATATTTTCACCCACTTTGCTATCTCTCAACAGAAAAAAAGTTATTAATAACATAGCATCAAACCTTAAAAACATAAAAATAAAATTAAATACACCATCTTATTTCACTATCTTCCAAACATTTTCTGATGCTAATAATGTGGGTGTTTATTTAAATCCTGCCATCAAGTCTATTGCCTTTCTTTGTTTCTGCAAATATAGTATGAATGGTTCCCAATCTTTTTCAAAGTCTCTGTTGTCTTTTTCTCTTAGTCTTTCTGTCATTTTTGCCAGTTCTGCATAGTTCATCAACTTCTCTTGCCATTGTTCTTTAGTTGGTATTTCTCCAGTCTTCCAAGACTGGAAAATTGGCCATTAAGGGGTTTTTGGACCAGACTCAGTCAAAAGGTATCGAAGTCACATGGCAATGCCACTTCTAGCTCCATATCTGTGATCCGGAATGACTGGAAGTGGTCACCTAGGCTTTGCTATTATTGTGCGTAATTTCATGAGGTAACTAAGACGGCAAGGGGTCTCTTTCTGACCCCCAATGTTTGAAAGGCCTCACCATACAGCTTTCTCTTATAAGGATTATTATATTTATTGCCTGCAATTCACCAGCAAGTCCCAGGGTAGCTTGCACCAATTTCAAATTCAGAATTCAAAGCAGTTTAATTCCCACCACAGGAATAGGGTGAGCCTTGAAAACACACGTCTCTGGCATCAAAAAGCTGGGGTAAAGCGGTACATCTTCAGCATTCACCAAAAGCTGAAAGCGTGCCTCAACTCCTGTTCCTGATTCCCAGGGACCACCAGCGAGTGCATGGAAATTTAAATGAGGATGGCTCGTTGCATGGTTAATGCTTTCCAATTAAGGGATAAGAAGTAATTGCTTGCCACGCAGAAACCACATTTAGTGACTTCCCATCTGGTAAGTGCAATATATGCTTCATGCTCCTTACACTATCTTCAGATGGTGAACAATATCAGGGAAGGGCCTTGGCCTTTCAAATTTCAGTGGTGCCCTGTTAAAGCCAACCCCTTCTGTTCTGCATGTGCACTACATTGTAGTTTTTGCACCCCCCTCGCCTCAACACCCAGCGCAGGGGAACCAGTTGCGTGGCCCTTAATCTGTCTCTGACAATATTAGGCACCTCCACAGGAGTTATTTGGGAGAAACGTTCCCCATTCTCTTTATGTGAAGGTGGTTTGGCTCTCTCTGTCTCCAAATTAGGTGGATCTACAGCTTCTCTTGCTACTCCTGGGTGCATTGTGCTTCTCCAAGAGCCCTTATTCAGATGTCATACTCACCAGTAAGTAGAACACAGAGCAGAGAGAGTGGTGATGAGTGTGCCACCTCGGCCCTCCATCCATCAACTTGTGAAGGGTGATTGTCTGCAATGGGGAGTCTCCTTTATTTCCTGATTTCTACAGCACACAGTTAGTTTACACAAGTAGAGGAGACTCCCCATTACCGACAGCAGTCTTCTACTTCATGGAGGGCAACAGGGATTGCATTGGGAGGTGCAACTAGTATGCTTCTCCCCATTAACTCCCCCCCCTCCATATTAGGAACATAGTGTCAGTTTGCATTTCTTGGTGCAGAAAGTATTGATCTGATGTGTAGAGATCTTTCCTGTTCTAATTAATTCAAGAGGGTTCTCAAAGCTTCTCTGTGTGAAAGAAACAAGCAGAAGGTTCATGATGTTTGGGTTATACCATCAGAGAAGCACAGCTGGTCTAAACTGGTTCTCTTATAGTCAACATGACCTTGATAGAAAGAGATAAGTAAGGCCAGAAGGATCCTTCCATCTGGTGTGGTGTTCTGTATGTAGTGTTAAGCTTTAGACTTATTATTGTACAGTAAGTTAAGTCTGCTGCAAACTGGATTTCTTATGGACAGGGCCAATCCTGAATGTATTGGATTTGTGACCATTATGCTCATTTGCCTTCAATAGCAGTCAAGCTCTGCTGGATGAAATGCAATTGCCTCTGGTCTATTTTTGGGGAATCCTGCAACGTGTTTAAGTTTTTACTCTGCTAACTATACAATGAAATCTACTCTGGATCAATATTGAATAGAATTCAATGACACATCGAAGGCTACCTTACACTGAATAAGAAAACTGGTGCATCTAGCTCAGTGTTGTCTCCTCACTATCTGGCAGTGGCTCTCCAGGGTTTTAGACAGTGGACATTCCCAGGCCCACCTGGAGATGCTGGGGATTGAACCAGGGACCTTCTGCATGCAAGGCAGATGTTCTTCTACCAAGCTACCAGCCCTTCCCACTTACTCATAACATCTGAAAAGGACTGTGGTGTGCACAGAAACAGGCTTTGGCCTTCTAGCTCCTCATCTACCATTCAGGAGGACTAGAGGTGGGTGTTAGGCAACCAAGTCGTTTTGCAATGTTCTGATGTCACACTGATTTCCATTTCATAAATGAGGTGCGAATGGGGATTAAGCATCAAATAAATACCCTCGGGTGGCCATGTTTAGCCCTGCCAGCTTTGCTTCATAGTAACTGAAGGACAAAACGAGATACAGCAGCTGATGGATTTGGAAATCACTCTTGGCTGGGGTGGGGGTGGAGGGGTGGGGAGTGGGAAGGACAAAGAACGAAGAACAGCAGATAATCCTAAAAGTGATGGCAGGAGTGGAAAGCGAAGAGGGCCTGGTAAGAAATGAGCCATTGTTCCAGTCCCTGGTTAAGTCATGACAAGAGGCCCAATAAGTAGGCTCAGTGGCTGCTCAAGGACAGCACCCTATGGAGAGAGTAAGTGCTTCCTAGGGCTCATTTTGCAGCTTTGTTCTTTCATTCCAGGCCCCAGAGTGGTCACTTTGGAAACTACAGTGGTACCTCTGGTTACGTACTTAATTCGTTCTGGAAGTCCGTTCTTAACTTGAAACTGTTCTTAACCTGAAGTACCACTTTAGCTAATGGGGCCTCTGCTGCTGCTGTGCTGCCAGAGCACGATTTCTGTTCTCATCCTGAAGCAAAGTTCTTAACCCGAGGTACTATTTCTGGGTTAGCGGAGTCTGTAACCTGAAGCGTATGTAACCTGAGGTACCACTTTATATGCTTTGATTCTCACCTCACCTGCTTTCTGTTTTGTCACCTTTGTGGGAAGGAGTTCCTCCCCAGAGTCCCTCAGATTTATAACTCAAACTGAGTTGCAGCGACACCTTCTAAAAAGGCAGAGTGAAAAGCCAGGTTGCCATGGAATTATTATTATTTCTTTGTAGTGAGGAGGGAGTGACCCACACCTAGACATGGCTGAATGTCTACTTCTAGTCTGTGGCACGTTTGCATATTTTTATGCATAATTCTATTTTGTGTTTCCATGAATTTCTGCCCTTTTTAAAGGATATAAATGTGCATTTTCTCTCCAAAGCATGTATTTAAAGGTGCCTTTTACACTTAAACTGCCAAGAACTGTGTTGCAATGTCTGAGGAAGCATTAAATCTGGTGGGTAGCTAAATTCCAATCTGGACATTAGTCCAAGAAGTGCAGATCCAAGTCATTGCATAGTGGAATTTGCAAATGTCAAAATTCTCCAGGACCTCTACCCACGCTTCATAAATATGATTGTCTCGCTTGGCTCATAGTTCCTCTCTCTTATGTGACTTTCCCAGTAGGCCTCAGCTCCACGAGTAGATATTCATGCAAGTATCATTAAATTTGGCCTTTTACGCCCGGATCCTACAGCTTTATTGTGTAAAAAAAATTCCTTTTAGGAACTCAGCATGTTGTGGGCTGCAAAAATAGGGGACAGGAAGCACTGGATTGGCTCCACTGGTGTGCCCATACAGCCCCAACTTTTCCATCATTTCCCCTCTCCACATCACAGTTAAGCAGAAATGACACCACTTTCAGGAGCCTCCTGCTGCAGTTCTGTCCCACTGGGCCAGTCACTCCTGATTTCAAACCCATCTCTCCTAATGCCTAGTCTGACATTCTGACCACTACACCACACTGGCCTCATATTATCCCAGTTCAGAGCTTGCCACAATGTGATATCTCTCAGCCTGCGTTGGTTCCCCATGGCTTGGGTGCACCATTCGAATCACCCAGGAGCAGTGAGTTCTGTATTGTGGGCCCAGAACTGTCTTCCAGTTGAGGTCAGACAGGCTACCTCCCTGTAGAACATAAAGGGCTTACTGAATACTTTTTAAAAATTCCTGCAGGCATTTAAACTGCATCCTGATGTTACCGTTTTAACCAATTTTTATTTGCATTGAATTGTGTTCCTTGTATGCCGCTTAAGACATACCCAGCAACATTTCCCCAATGAAAATAGGGATGTTCTATTCATAATAATGTGGGATGCGGATGGCACTGTGTTCAAAACCACTGAGCCTAGGGCTCGCCGATTGGAAGGTTGGCAGTTTGAATCCCCGCGACAGGGTGAGTCCCAGCTCCTGCCCATCTAGCAGTTCGAAAGCACATCAAAGTGCAAGTAGATAAATAGTTACCACTCCAGCAGGAAGGTAAACGGCGTTTCCGTGCACTGCTCTGGTTCGCCAGAGGTGGCTTAGTCATGCTGGCCACATGACCCAGAAGCAGTACACCAGCTCTCTTGGCCAGTAAAGCGAGATGAGCGCCGCAACCCCAGAGTCGTCCACGACTAAGGGTCAGGGGTACCTTTACCTTTTATTCACAACAATAAATGCCCCACCCATCTGACTGGATTGCCCCAGCTACTCTGGGCGCTTCCAACATATAAAATCATAACAAAACATTAAACATTTAAAAAAACTTCCCTATACAGGATTGTCTTCAGGTGTCTTCAAAAGTTTGTATCTTATCTCCTTGGCTCAGAGGTCACATAACTCCATACTATCCAACATTTTTCCAATGAAAAGAGGGACATCCTAAGGGAAAGTGGGACATTGTGGGATCAAATCAGAAACCAGAATGGCTCCTATAAATCGAGGACTGTCCCTGGAAAACAGGGTCCCTTGGAGGGTCTGTTAAGAGACAATTGTAATTAAGTAGTGTGTAAATTATCTAAATTAATTCATAAATAGCAGTCACACTGGAGCCAAAAGCAAGATCCTTTAAATCTGCAGGAGTATCAGGAAGTTCAGAAATATGGAAGCTGGTTTTTCTTATGACCATCCCTGCCACTGGGGTCAGGACTGTACGGAAACAAGACAGACTCCTCAGCTCCCTGAAGTCTGAAAAAGCTAAGAAACGGGTGGGGGATGACAGGCGGGGCCTGGCAGTTATATGTCAGCACTTGTGATAGGGAAGGCTTCTTCCTAGCTTTGTGTCACTCATCCCTGAGCAATTTAACTGCCATCATGTCCTGCGATTCTGTCAGAGCGGGAGGCACAGAGAAGAGATCAGTCTTTTAGTAGAGAAGGGCAGGGGGATGTCACATGACCAAGATGATACACTAGAGGCTTTGTTCCAGCCTTCTTCTTGGGTCACAGTCGGGATCCAGCAGCCCAACTATGGGGGAAGAGTGAAAGAGAGTTGGGGGTGGGGTGGGGAGAGGAGATACCAGATTTGACTAACTCTTCAGCAATCCTAGCAATTTGCTGCTTTGACTACCATGAGCAGCCCTTAAAAATGACGCCTGTGTGTTAACTCATTGATTATACAGCAGTTTTAACATTCCATAAGCTTTGCCTAGATTTATTCTTCCAGCAGGGAAACTCAACTGGTGGCAAATTCCATTGCACTCTTCTCGGGCCTTGACCAGGGTGGAAGGCTAATGAGACCACGGTCTGTCTTCAGCCATGACAAGAGCTGTCAGCATGGTACTATCTGCCTGCAAGGATAAGAGAAGCAGTGCCAAGAACTCTGCATCAGATAGGCCATTTTGGGAGATTCCTCCAACTTCAAACCCCTGGGAACAAAGATTGATAAAGAGATGAGATTAGGCATTGTGGTGCCGGAGTGGACCTGAGGCATGCAGGCATTGCCCAACCAAGGCCTTGGTCTTCTTGTCTCAGAAAAATATAACCCTCTTTCACAAAGGAAGAAAACCAGAGAGCACATTTTGCAAAGCACTGGTCAGCAGTTCTTAAGGGACATTTTAAGAGAATTCCTTTCAAAACTATGTATGTTTGTGTGCAGATGACCATCTCCAAATGCTGGCTCACATCTTCCTCTTTTGTTATTTTGGAAAGCTTTGTGTAAAGAGCTAATTACTCCATTATTATTACTTCACCTAAGGCTCTCATCTTTTTTTAAGTGACTTTTATTCTTGCAGGCCAAGACAATCTGGTGACAGCGAGGCCTGCAAAATTTTGGGCAACTGCCATTGAAATGTATGGTGCTAGTATGGTGCCCTCTGCATCTTAATTCTTACAGTTGTTGATTTGGCCATTTCATTGGTTCGGTTGCATTTTTTTATACTTGATATATAACTATAAATTGCAATGGCTGGTGGCTGGTGCACAGTACGTTTCTGTCTATAGAGAGAGAGAGAAAGGATGTTCTGGTTGTGATCTGGCAACCCTACAACAGGGGAATAACAACACAATTGCACTTTTTAAATATTCTGCTGTTTGTAATCCCACCAGTGACAAAATGCCAAGATCAACTCCCTCAGAGCCAGTTTTAGTTTTCATCGTGGCCTCTCCTATCTCCTCCAAGTCTTTCTTGGCAGAAGCCTATGAAAAATCAGCCAGAACAATGTTTTGAAATGCTAAGGATGGGAAGGAAAATGCAGAAGTCCTTTTGGCCAAGAGATCTGAAGCCCTAGAGATGGATGTTTATGGTAACAAGAGCAATTGCTGGAAAACCTCTGAACTAAATCAAATTGTATGAGCCACTGAGACAAAACAATCAGCAGTTTGTGAGAGGACTGTTTTCCCCATATACAAATGTTTTCATTTAGATTAAGAGAAAATAACAAAGGCGGGGGGAACCTCTTGTAGTGAACCTCAGTCATCCATCTTTTAAACCAATTCTTCCAACATCGCACCAGGAGCTTCACTAGAACTATACCAGTGATAGAGTGATGTGAAAACTTCAGTCTGTTTAGTTTTCTTTGCTTAACTATACACAATATGGCTGCCTATCACAATCAGCGGGAGAAACCACAACTTCAAGGGCAGCCCTACTATTAGGCATGGGTGAGGAAGCCCACTTCAGCTGGCAGTTGCTGGAATACCTATAAAAGGCAACAAATCGATTATTTGTGGTGTTGTGGTTTTAGCACCAAGGTTTCACCATTTGAACTTCCCATCGCCGGCACCCAGATCTCCTGGACCATCCTTGAACACTTCTTTCAAATACATATCATGTGAAACAAAACAAAACGAAACGAAAAGCTTAATTCTCAGAGCCAGCCCACCCATTGGGTAAGGGAGACAACTGACCTTCAAGTGGTGCCAAGCAGTTCTCTGCCAAGTATCAATTTCCAGAGCTTCTCTCACTTTGTGATGTGCTTTTCCTGTTTCAACCACATTTCCAGTCAACAGATTAGGCTCCAAATTGTCCTCAGTAATAGCAGCAGCTTTATGTTTGTACATAGAGTGGGGGAACGGCACAAGGGGGAGGGCTTAAAAACCCTGTCCTGTTCACTTTAGCAAAGCATGCCTGATGGTGAAGCACCACCACATAGCCCAGAAAGGTGGCATTTGCAATTGATGTGACTCTTTATGCAACATGCTCCTCCCTCCCGAGCACCTGATATATTCATTTTTGTACGCATATTCTGTTTGGAGAAGTGCACCACAAAATTCAGAGGAGTAACGAATTTTGAAGGATAGCTGTATATTTCAGTCCATATGTTGCTTTGGAAAGTGAATTAGGTACCTGTCCTGGAGTGTCAACACAAGGGGGCTTGTGAAGAAGGCGCAGCAGAGACTGTACTTTTTGAGAATTCTAAGGAAAAACCATCTTCCGCAGAAACTGCTGCTTGCCTTCTATCACTGTGCCATTGAGAGCGTGCTCACTTATGGCTTATGTGTGTGGTACGGAAGCTGTACTACCCAGGACAGGATGGGGTTGTGCAGAGTTGTTAAGGCAGCAGAGAGCATTGTTGGCTGCCCACTCTCCACCTTAGAGCAGATTTATGCCACAAGGTGCCATAGGAAGGCACTGGACATAGTAAAAGATCCATCGCATCCTGGTCACTGTCTCTTCGAGCTCCTGCCGTCGGGACGGAGATACAGGACGATGAAGACAAGAACGAGCCGTCTTAAGAACAGCTTCTTCTCCAGAGCGATCTCAGCCCTGAATGGGAAGCCTGGACTTTGAAAGTCATCTAATCTTCCTTGCTGTACTATACTGTATTGTTTTAATTAGTGTTTTTATGGAGCAGTCGAGTAATTTCGTTGTCCCTGAGAGGGGGCAATGACAATAAAGATATTATTATTATTATTATTATTATTATTATTATTATTATTATACCTTCCTAGGTCAACAAGCCCTACCTGCCCCTCATTTCCATCAGCAGCACATGCAGAAACTGCTTTATTGACTGTCGGACCCACTATTGGTCTCATCCATCGGTGCTCATTAAAATGCAAAGCGAAGCCAATTCCCCCCCACCCCTATCACAGCTGTTGTTGGATTACAGTTCCCCTCACCCTTGATTATTGGCTGTCTTGGCTGGGGCTGGTGAGAATTGGAGCCCAACTCCAATTTGTTTGGAACGTCGGTAAAAAACTGCAGGGTCACAGCTTAGCCATGCCTGCTATATTGCTTCCCTCTGGGAGCATTCAGGATGAAGTTTCTCCTGTGCAAGGCAATGCTGAGCAGCAGGAAGGCAGGACCAGAAGGGTTGTAGCTTATCTGCCCTGCATGCAGAAGGCCCCAGATTCAATTCCCAGCATCTCTAAGTAGCACTGGGAGAGGACCCTGCCTAAAACCCCAGGGACCCACTGCCAGTCAGTGTAGTCAATACTGAACTAGATGGACCAATGGTCTGACTCAGTGTGAAGGAGCTGCTTGCATTCCTCTTTGCCGATTCTACCATGACATGGCCTTTAGATTCCAAACACAAAAACAGTTTCCCGATTGTTCCATGTCCAAACCAGCAGCACAAGCTTGACTTCTGAGGTCAGGGTCAGGGCATTTCCAGGCTCCCATGAGCCTCCATTCTTTTCCTCCTTCAAAAACACTCCCTCTGCTGGTCCACGTCAGAACAGTTTGGGGCTGTTATCTTCCAGTGTTAAAAGCAAATCTTTAAAACAACAACCGGGAGTAACGGCAGAAGCTTGACACAGCCACGCTGAGAAACCCTCAACAGCTGCAGCAAACTGGCTTCCCGCTTTCCCACTGAAGTTCTTATTTATTAGAATTATATGGGCATTATCTCAGCAGTAAAACGGAACATCTGGAACAGTTTCTTGAGCTGCCTCTAATTGCCTCATTACTAGCCCACAGAAAGCGTAACCTGCACTTGAGTAGCAGCCTGGAGAAATCCAATTGCTCTTCACCATACTTGATGTTCAGCAGCAGAGCACATGGCCTATGTTGATGTCAGAGAAAGTGGAAATACAGCTAAACTGGGTGGATCTGCAAAAGCAGGACTGGTGAACTGTTCTTGTTCAAAGGCAGCATTCCCTTGGAGGCAGTGGTGTAGCATAGGGGGCCACAGGGGCAGGTGCCTCAGGTGCAAAAATTTTAAGGTAAAGGTAAAGGTACCCCTGCCCGTACGGGCCAGTCTTGACAGACTCTAGGGTTGTGCGCTCATCTCACTCTAGAGGCCGGGAGCCAGCGCTGTCCGCAGACACTTCCGGATCACATGGCCAGCGTGACAAGCTGCATCTGGCGAGCCAGCACAGCACACGGAACACCGTTTACCTTCCCGCTGGTAAGCGGTCCCTATTTATCTACTTGCACCCGGGGGTGCTTTCGAACTGTTAGGTTGGCAGGCGCTGGGACCGAACGACGGGAGCTCACCCCGCCGCGGGGATTCGAACCGCCGACCATGCGATCGGCAAGTCCTAGGCGCTGAGGTTTTACCCACAGCGCCACCCACGTCCCTCTACAAAAAATTTAGGATGTGCAAAATTTCAACCCCTCCGGTGCTGCCTCAATACAGCTGCACACTTCCGTCACTGGGCTCCACTGAAAACAGCTTCTCCATGCAAACCAGGATATGACCTCTCCAGACAATGGAATGTCTCTACTTTTTTGATACCTGCGGCTGTGATCTCCTGGGTGGCGCAGATGCCATTAGGCACTTGAATGTGCATGCATATTTCATCTGTTTCCCTCCCACCCACCCCTCCGCGCAGCCCCGGGCACTGGCAACCCACGCTACGCCACTGCTTGGAGGTGATCATTTGACGTCTGCATGCCAGAGCCAGTGGTGGTGAGACCAAAGCCAGCAGTGGGCGGGGGCAGAACTGATAACAGGGAGGGGGGCAAAGCCAGTGAAGGGTGGAGCCAGAGCCAAAAGGGGGTGGGAATCCTTTTATCCTCTCTCTTTCTGCCACTCCTTTTTTCTCTTTCTCCAGCTCACCTCTGGCCCCTCACTCCATTTTTTCACCGACTTTCCTACCACATGAAATCAGGCTGTGCATGGTACTGATGCCATTCAATTCGATCGTCATGTGTGTCAACTCCATTAACAGGCTCCATATTTCACTACCTGTCCAGTGCCACTTCTATTCCTGACACCTTGGAGTGATCTTCCTCTTCCCGATAAATCTCCTGTGGGAAAGAAGTAAGTTATCTGCTTTAAGAGTGTGAAGTCTGCCTCTAATGGTGATTCAGGAAAGGAAAAATAACCTCTTCAGGGCCAAATATTGAACCCTGGACACCTGCTTTAAAAGGTCAATAATGTTTGCCACTTCTCTTAAAGCAGCCACTGGAGCGGAAGGGGAGAGAAGGGTACAGATTGGGACTCCAATGCAGAGGGAGAGCAGTTAAATGGTACCATTTCTCCTGGGCCATTCTCTCCCTGGAAGTTACCTCATCTCCCAAAATAATAATAATAATAAATCTATTTATCCCTAAAGCTCTTTGCTGCTGATAGCACATTTGGGGTTCAAAGCACAGCTTCATGGGGATACATTTGGCAGGGAAATGACGTGAGAGTAAAGGTTAATTGACCCTGCCTCTTTATGGTTTTGATTTGAACTAGAATGTATCTCGCTTTGAAAGCAAAGCCAGTACAAAGAGGGGATGACCCTGATCTAGTTGCATTTATCTTGTTGCATCTCTTACCATCCCCCTTTTTTCCTCCACTGGCTTAAATCCTCATTAACAGACCAAGAGCTCTTAATTATCATGTGTGCTTCCCGAGGATAGAGCAGCCTGGAGCCTCCTCAACAGAGAGAAACATGTTTCCCTGAGATCATCACAAGCCTTGCGGCTTTCCTTCATGAATAATCCCCTTGTTTTCTGTCTGGAGTGGTTTGGAGTGTGGGGGGCTGAGAATATATTGAGTGGAGGAGAGGGGGGTAGCCCGGGAGCGAAGGAGATTCACTTTCTCTTCAGCGCCGAGCTGGCAGGGGGTACAATCGGATACCGTCCCAGGCAGGGAAGGCGGCAGCGATCAGGCTAGGCATGCGTGTGTGAAAAGGGCGAGCGAACAAGCGAGCAGCACATCTGCATGAGAAAAGAAATTCTTGGCCACAACCTCGCCTTTTCACAGGGGCGACCCCTGAAGGTGGTTCCTTTTGTGGGCTCCTTATGGAGTTGGTATAGCACAGCTAGCCAATTTTACCAGCCATTGTATGGCCCACTTCATCCTTTAGGGATTAGACACAGCCCTGACAATCGCCCAGAGTGGACTTGAACGGTGCAAGTTTCTACCCCTTCTTCTCCCCTCTTGAACCATAATATATTCTGTTTGGCTGCCTAAGTGAGAACAATATAATCTCTTGCTCCCAAGAGAGGACAGGTTCCAAGAACACAGTCTCGTTTGGGGTTGTTGTTTTAAAAAAACCACCACAAACCCCTCCACGTTTTAGGGATGGGGGAGGGTGTTCAATGACATATTAAATGCCAAAGGCTAGGAGCACCTTCGCTGGGTTCACTAGCTACGACAAAAGTGACTAGGCCACTGTAACTTCCAGCTTGGAATACTGCAATGTGCTTTACGTGGGGCTGTCCTTGAAGATGATTTGGTCAAAAAGCTCAACAACTTTGCCAAGAAGAAAGCTCAACAACTTTTCTTCCCAGATTTTCACTGTTTGAAGCATGGCAAACCTTACCTATAGCCCCATGTATTAGGTTGGAGGCCTAAATGCAGGTCGGTTTGCTGAAAAATGTGGACCAAGCGAAGTTCTCCTTCTGCCCTTTGATAAGGTCACCTGGTGTGCTTCAAATGATTATGTTTACATGCTCTGAGAAATACCCACAGCTGCCCGTTTTCCACGGAAGGGGGGTAGTTGCACCCACTGGAAGAGGAGCCCAGGCGCTTGCTGAATTTCTCCATGACTAAGATAGTGTTGGCCGATCCATCACACACATCTTTCTTCAGATGGGAGCAAGAATGCACCAACCCATGGAGATTATCTGAATGAAATACAGTCCTAAGCACTATTGTTTGAAGTAAAAATGGCTGCTCCTTGCAACCCATTTCACATCTGCAATAGTCTTGTACACAAGTTAAAAAGCAGCTGGAAACCTAAATCCAGAAACAGAGCTACTGATAAAAAATAAATAGAGGGATATAACACAGCTTCCACAACAGCCCCTTGCCCTGGGTCTCTCTATTCTGGCTAGGGATGGGCTATAGTTGAGACAGCTGTTCTGTTCTGACTCAGCACATCCTTTGTGAATAAATGGGAGACATCCCGAAGTTCTAACAGTCTCTTCCCTCCTCCCTCCTCTGCACCATCTTGACCTTGGTCACATGGGAGAGGTTGCAGATATAAAAGGTTAATACCCTGTCACATGTAGGGGTCAAGTAGCTGCTCATTCAAGGAGCTACTGTTGCATATTTTGCCCTCTGTGTATCCCAGATCACTGTCCCTCCCTGCTTGCCCACAAAGGGAATAACCTGAGCAAGTCTGGCTAATGTAGTATAAGAATTTTGCTGTAGGAACAAGGTAGTTCATTGTGACAGTGGGTTATTTTTAACCCATGGTATTTATTAGAAGGTCATACGACCCTCGACGGGGTGAGCTCCCCTTGTTCGGTCCCTGCTCCGGCCAACCCAGCAGTTTGAAAGTACGCAGTGCAAGTAGATGAATAGGTACTGCTCCAGCAGGAAGGTAAACGGTGTTTCCGTGTGCTGCTCTGGTTTCACCAGAAGCAGCTTAGTCATGCTGGTCACATGACTTGGAAAAACAGGGGTACAGGGAGTGGGCTGGGATGGGGGACTCCCTCGTCCTGAATGGGGCAACTGTGCCCCTGAAGGTGCACAGCCTGGGAGTCATTTTGGACTCACAGCTGTCCATGGAGGCTCATGTTAATTCTGTGTCCAGGGCAGCTGTTTATCAGCTCCATCTGGTACACAGGCTGAGACCCTACCTGCTTGCGGACTGTCCTGCCAGAGTGGTGCATGCTCTAGTTATCTCCTGCTTGGACTACTGCAACACTCTCTACGTGGGGCTACCTTTGAAGGTGACCCAGAAACTTCAACTAATCCAGAATGCGGCAGCTAGACTGGAGACTGGCAGCCGCCGCTGAGACCATATAACACTGGTCCTGAAAGACCTACATTGGCACCCAGTACATTTCCAAGCACAATTCAAAGTGTTGGTGCTGACCTTTAAAGCTCTAAACAGCCTTGGCCCAGTATACCTGAAGGAGCGTCTCCATCCCCATCAGTCAACCCGGCCACTGAGGTCCAGCTCCGAGGGCCTTCTGGAGGTTCCCTCACTGTGAGAAGCTAAGTTACAGGGAACCAGGCAGAGGGCCTTCTCGGTAGTGGTGCCTGCCTTGTGGAACGTCCTCCCATCAGATGTCAAAGAAATAAACAACTACCTGATGTTTAGAAGACATCTGGAGGCAGGCCTGTTTAGGGAAGTTTTAAATGACTGATGTTTTAATGTATTTTCAATCTTGTGTTGGAAGCCGCCCAGAGTGGCTGGGGAAACCCAGCCAGATGGGCGGGGTATAAATAATATATCATCATCATCATCATCATCATTGGTGTCCCTGGCTAGCAGGAGCCAGTGCAATGAGTCCCACTAGTGCAAGAGGGTTTTCTCCCCTCAGTGCCCTGCCCAATTTTTTCTGGAGCGTCAGGGGAATCCCCAGAACAACCTGCAGGAGTAGGAGAGGGGAGATTTTCCATCTGGCAGGCAAAAATACTTGTATTCATGGAATTGAAGAGCTTACTGTGATACTGAATTCCACCCTAACCCTTTTTCTTTCTTGTAATCATGCATTAGTTCATTGGATGCTGTGTTGTATAGAAAAAGTCATATGAAATAAAATATTTATTTACAATAGTGAAAAACAATGAATCTGGCTTTTTAACAGGTGGCGCATCTTTGATATTCAGTGCAACATAGGAGACCCTCCTCAAGCAATGCCTTGAGAGCCAGTGTGGTGTAGTGGTTAAGAGCGGTAGTCTCATAATCTGGTGAACCGGGTTTGCGTCTCCGCTCCTCCACATGCAGCTGCTGGGTGACCTTGGGCCAGTCACACTTCTTTGAAGTCTCTCAGCCCCACTCACCTCACAGAGTGTTTGTTGTGGGGGACGAAGGGAAAGGAGAATGTTAGCTGCTTTGAGACTCCTTAAAGGGAGTGAAAGGCGGGATATCAAATCCAAACTCTTCTTCTTCTTCTTCCCTTACAATGCACCTCTCATGGATCACTGATTTTGGAAGGGAAAAAGGCACCAGAATCGTGGAAAGAGGCTTACATTACACTTATACCGAAAACAGAGACTGAAAAGACCCAACTTAAAAACTACCATCCCATATCCTTATTAAATGTGGATTACAAAATTTTTGCTGACATTTTGGCTAAGAGATTGAAAAGAGTATTGATTGAAGAGATACATAAGGACCAGGCGGGCTTTCTGCCGGGAAGACATATATCTGACAATTTGAGGAACGTAATTGACATCTTGGAAAAGCTAGATGTGGATATAAATACTAAAGCTGTTCTGATATTTGTGGATGCGGAGAAAGCCTTTGATAACATTTCTTGGAGTTTTATGAAAAAGAACCTACAGGGTATGGGGGTAGGCCAAGGGTTTGAAAATGGTATAGGTGCAATATATTCTGAACAAAAGGCCAAATTAATTGTAAATAATGTGGTTACGGAACAATTTAAGATTGAAAAAGGGACACGACAAGGATGCCCAATTTCCCCTTTACTTTTCATATCGGTCCTGGAGGTTTTGCTGAACATGATCAGAAGGGACCGGTTGGTTAAAGGTATACAGGTCGGAGCCAAACAATATAAATTGAGAGCATTTGCAGATGATCTAGTTTTGACATTACAGGAGCCAGAATCTAGTACAAAAAGAGTTTTAGAATTAATCCAAGAATTTGGTCAGGTGGCAGGATTTAAATTGAATAAGACCAAAACCAAGGTTTTAGAGAAAAATATGACATTGTTTGAAAAAGAGAAATTCCAGAATGAAACAGGTCTGTCTGTGGTGAGGAAGGTGAAATATCTGGGGATTAACATGACATCTAAAAATGGGAACTTATTTAAAAACAATTATGAGAAATGCTGGTCAGAAGTGAGAAAAGATCTTGAAATATGGTCAAACTTGAAGCTTTCCTTGATGGGTCGAATAGCAGCTATAAAGATGAATGTATTGCCTAAAATGTTGTTTTTGTTTCAAACATTACAAATTGTGGACAAGATGGAATGTTTTAAGAAGTGGCAGAAAGATATTTCCAAATTTGTCTGGCAGGGCAAGAAGCCTAGGATAAAATATAAGATTTTAACTGATGCAAAGGAAAGGGGTGGCTTCGCCCTGCCAGACTTTAGACTGTATTATGAGTCAGCAGCATTCTGCTGGTTGAAAGACTGGCTGCTTCTTGAAAACACAGACATTTTGGATTTAGAAGGTTTTAACAATGTCTTTGGATGGCATGCATATTTGTGGTATGACAAGGTCAAAGCTCACAAAGCGTTTAAAAATCATATCGTTAGGAGATCTTTGTTTAACGTTTGGATTAGATACAAGGATTTATTGGAAAATAAAACCCCAAGGTGGTTGTCACCAATGGAAGCGAAAGCTCAGAAAAAACTCAATATGGAGGCCAGTTGGCCAAAATATTGGGAAATTTTGGAGCAAGAAGGAGATAGACTGAAATTGCAGAGTTTTGAGAAATTAAAAAATAAAGTTCGAGACTGGCTACATTATTTTCAGATAAGGGAGGCATACAATTTGGACAGGAAAATTGGCTTCCAGGTGGAAAAATCTAAACTAGAAACAGAAGTGTTAGAACCTAAAACTAAAATCATGTCAAAAATGTATAACTTGCTGCTGAAATGGAATACACAGGATGAAACGGTTAAGTCAGCTATGATTAAATGGGCACAAGATCTTGGACATAACATTATGTTTGCTGATTGGGAACAGTTATGGACCACAGGTATGAAATTCACGGCATGTAATGCCTTAAGAGAAAATATTATGAAAATGATATACAGGTGGTACATGACCCCAGTCAAGCTTGCAAAAATATATCACTTGCCCGATAATAAATGCTGGAAGTGTAAGGAGGTTGAAGGTACATTCTTTCACCTTTGGTGGACATGCCCAAAGATTAAGGCCTTCTGGGAAATGATTTATAATGAAATGAAAAAGATATTTAAGTATACTTTCCTGAAAAAACCAGAGGCTTTTCTCTTGGGCATAGTCGGCCATTTGGTGCCAAAGAAGGACAGAACGTTTTTTATGTATGCTACAACGGCAGCAAGAATACTCATAGCAAAGTACTGGAAGACTCAAGATTTACCCACTCTGGAAGAATGGCAGATGAAGCTGATTGACTATATGGGACTGGCAGAAATGACCGGCAGAATCCGCGACCGGGGAGAAAAGTCAGCAGAAGAAGAATGGAAGAAATTTAAGGAATATCTACAGAAATATTATAAAATTAATGAATTTTGAAAAGATGTTGGATTGAACTTTGATGGTCTCTAGCTGTTATGATAAAGATAATGGGGATCATAATTGTTTTTGTTATGAAATTTAAAAAAGAAAAAGGTGAGTGGAAAATAAGGTGATATTCTAAAAGGAACGTTAAGAGAATAGGATTTGCTGAATAAACAAATTGAATTAGAGAACAAGAAGGGGAGGTATGAGGAAGTCAAAGAAACATGTGATTGAAAAAATGTTACTGAAACTGAATTGTTTTTAATATTTTTCTTTTTCTTTTTCTTTATGTGTTTATATAAAATTGGAAAATCTAATAAATATTCATTAAAAAAACAAAAAAACAAAATGTCCTTCCCTTAAGGAAACAATGAGGAAGGAAAGGAACTGAGGGCTGCTTCGCACATCTTTGTTCCTGAAATAGAGAGAACATCCCTGAACAAGTCCAAATATGGGCATTGCCCTGTGAGAAGACAGGTGTCTCCATCAAGCTTCCCAGCCTTTGTACTCAGAGCAAAATAAATGTTCACATTCATATTCAAAACATTTTTTTTCCTTCATAGAGATGATCAAATGTGAAGTGGTCGATTGTGATATATGATTCCGGTTTCCAAAGCATGGGCAATGTGCGTGCATAGCTTGTTGTGCCCTGAAGGTGGCAGCACATGTCTCAGAAGAGCAACCATTGTTTCTTCATCTGAGTATCTCGTTACAGAACCACATTTTTGGCTGAAGTTGACATCCTGAGTTTTGAACAGAAAATGCACCCAAACGGGCTGTGTTGGGAAGACAGTAAGACAGTGGCTGATGGAGCCAATAAAAACAGGTGCAGGAAGGAAACAGGATTCCTATCAGTAAACCACAAGGGAGCGGTTCACCCTAAGCACCAGATGACTCCATATGGGATCTTGCAACTTTAGCAGATATGTAGGGGACAATTGGATGACCTAGTTGTTAATTCATAGAAGTGAAGCTTCTTGGTTTCAGTTCCTTCATCAATCTCTGTTGAATTCCAGTGGTATAGTAATGGAAGGTTTGTTCACATGCTGTTTGTGGGATAAATGTTAAGGAGAATGTAAGTTGAGTGGTTACTGTGCATAACAACTGGCTCAAGTGCATATTCACCAGGCCTCCTGGAGAATGTGTACATAAACTATCCATGAAGAGGGAATGGTACACATTTTTCATCCAGTATCCGGGAGCCAGCGTACAGCTTCCGGGTCATGTGGCCAGCATGACTAAGCCACTTCTGGCGAACCAGAGCAGCTCACGGAAATGCCGTTTACCTTCCCACCGGAGCGGTACCTTTTTATCTACTTGCACTTTGTGCTTTTGAACTGCTAGGTTGGCAGGAGCAGGGACTGAACAATGGGAGCTCACCCCATCGCGGGGATTCAAACCGCTGACCTTCTGATCGGCAAGCCCTAGGCTCTGTGGTTTAACCCACAATGCCACCCACGTCCCTAAGCCCAAGTAGTGAGTACCAAAATGAGTTCTAGTTCAAGGCAAGACTTTTAGTTCAAGACAAAACCTTGGACAGCTCCAAATGGAGCTCATTTTGAAGAATTTCCCTCCCTCCCCCACACATACAAACAAGTCCTAGACCAGGAGTTGTCAACCTGGTCCCTATCGCCCACAAGTGGGCGTTTCAGGATTCTAGGTGGGCGGTAGGGGGTTCTATGGAAGAAGCTGAATCCTCCTTCCATCGAGCACTGGTGGGCGGTAAGGAAATTTTACCATCAAGACAGATGCATTAGTGGGCGGTAGGTATAAAAAGGTTGACTACCCCTGCCCTAGTCCAAGGGTGGGGCACCTGTGGCCCTCTAAGTGTTGATGGATTTCAGCTGCCATCAGCTACAGGGACAGTGGTCAGCGATGAAGGGGAGTTGTGGTCTCGAAACATTCAGAAGGGTACAGATTCCCTTCTCTGCCCTTGATCAAGACCTAAATAGGACTGCAGCTCCACCTCTGCTGGGAGACACCTCTTGTATTAAAATGGTTCCTGCCTATCCTAGCAACCTTTGGATCCAAGAATGCTGGATGTAGTTCTATGCCAAAAATGACTTCTACATTTTAGATCATTCTTCATTAATTAGTTAATTGGAAAAGAAACTGCATTCAAATATTATCAAACGAGAGTTAACATTTCAGTGAAATTGTCATGGGAAGGGTGCAGGGTTTTTGGTGCACTTATTTTTCTTCTGAGGTAGCTGAGTGTTGAGGACGTGGGTGGCGCTGTAGTCTAAGCCACTGAGCATCTTGGGCTTGCTGATCAGAAGGTCAGCGGTTCGAATCCCTGCAATGGGGTGAGCTCCCATTGTTCGGTCCCAGCTCCTGCCCACCTAGCAGTTTGAAAGCACGTCAAAGTGCAAGTAGATAAATAGGTACCACTCCAATGTGAAGGTAAACAGTATTTCCGTGCACTGCTCTGGTTCGCCAGAAGCGGCTTAGTCATGCTGGCCACATGACCTGGAAGCTGTCTGCGAACGAATGCCAGCTCCCTCGGCCTATAGAACAAGATGAGCATGCAACCCCAGAGTCGTCCATGACTGGACCTAACCTTTACCTTTAGCTGAGTGTTCTTTTTTCATGCTTTAAAGCATCTCTCCAGCAGAGAGCAATCTGCAGCCTCCCCAGGTGACAGCACTTTCTGAAAACTCCATATAGGCTGGGCTTTCTTGTAGATGTGGGAAGTTGCAGGATCTGACTGATATACTCTTGACAGCTGTGCTCCTGACAGCTGTTAATTGTTTTTTGTTTTTGTGTATAAAGAAGTGACATCTTTTTACTTTTGAATAAATCAGTGCAGAAACATTTTAAAAGTAAAGAGGATTTCCTTTAAAAACAAAATTGGCAAGAATACTGATCTGAGGCACATGGTAGACAGTCTCCCCAGTTTCCCATGCTTAGGGGAAGACCTCAGGAGGTAACGCCTCTGATGGAGCTTTTTAAGATCAGGAAGCTCAGGCACCTGGGGAGGCTGCAGAATGCTGGAGGAAAGAAAGAAAGAATAGTGGTTGTGTCAAAACAATAAAGTAAGCTCGGTGCACACTCACCAAAATTACAAAGAAATTCTAAAGTGCCCAGTGAATGAGTCAGAGTAGCTGAAGTCTCCTTCTAGCGGGAAGGAAACCTTTTGAGAAATTAATCGACAGGTCTCATAGTAGCACTAATAGGAAGGACTATGGTCTAGCATGGTTTCCCTGGTGGAGCCATTGGAATCTAAGGACGACAGCAGCATGACCTTGTCAGGCTGGGAAGGTGGTAGCAAAATGGGCTTTTCAGTGCTGGGGCTTCTGGGAGATCTTATCTTACATCTGAATTGGCTCAAGGAGAAGGGCCCGGACTTGGAACCATTGAGAAATTTAATGTTTGAAATTTTGATGCAGAAAAGGTGAAATGCACCTTTTGGATTAACGTTTTTTAATGTCTGATGTTTTATCGTATCATCATCATCATTAATTCTGTTGGGAGCCACCCAGAGTTGCTGGGGAATAATAATTATTATTATTAATGAGTGTTCAGAACTTAACTATCCACTGGATGTTGAACTTCTTTGAGTGTGGCCATCACAGTTCCGTGCAGCACATTTCAATAAGAGAAAATAAGTTTTACAATGCATATAGGGAGGGAGGGAGGGAGGGAGATGGAGAGAGTGCTCTAAAACACATATTTGAATATGTTTTGATGCACATTTTTGTGTGCACTATTTTAAAAAACAACAACAACCCAGCAACAATTTGAAAATTAACTTGGAAGTGGCATGGAACAGAATTCTACTGGAGTGTTGCCCTGGCATCCTTAAATTATGACCAACATGTTGTGGGGGAGGGGAGTGATTGAGATTCCACCCAGATTCCACCCAGACCTGCCGTCATTCTGTTGATTGGACCTTGTGTACAAAACGTCTTTGTGTAGAGGTTCTGAATGCTAGATACGTAGGCTGCAGGCTCTGTAGCTAGAGTCATACCCTACACGGCTTTTGCAAGTTACAGATCCTGCACACCTGCTGCTTCTAAGTGTGCCAAGTCTGATCAATGCACAGAGATTGGGATAGATCCAGCTGGTGTGATCCTGGCCCCCCTCCTACTTCCATGCATTGATGGAACCTGCTTTAGGAAAACATCTGTGGAAGACTTGAACCACAAGGGATCTCTGAAGCAGACCCACAAAGGAAGACCCATTTGTTTCAAAAGTGGCAGCAACATAGGTCAAAATATCAGTGCTTACAACTCTATCTCTCTCTCTTTCTTGGACAGTGCTCTGTTGACCAGACTGTGTGCCATATTATGTATGATTGTTTTGATGCTAGTGTGAAATGATGTTTATACGTACAGTGAGGGGGGAAAGTATTTGATCCCCTGCTAAATTTGCCCGTTTGCCCTCTGATGATGGACAGGACCATGTATAGTCAAATCTTGGGTGAGCACCTCCTTCCCTGAGCCAGGGCATTGAAAATGGGTCGAGGATGGGTATTCAAGCATGACAATGACCCAAAACACATGGCCAAGGCAACAAAGGAGTGGCTCAAGAAGAAGCCCATTAAGGTCCTGGATTGGCCTAGCCAGTCTCCAGACCTTAATCCCATCAAAAATCTGTGGAGGGAGCTGAAGGTTCACATCAGCCTCAAAATCTTACTGACTTGGAGAGGATCTGCAAAGACGAATGGAACAAAATACCTCCTGAGATGTGTGCAAACCTGGTGGCCACCTACAAGAAAAGTCTGACCTCTGTAATTGCCAGCAAGGGTTTTGCCACCAAGTACTAAGTCATTTTTTGCAAAGGGATCAACTACTTATTTTACTCATTATAATGCACATCAATCTCTGACTTTTGTCTCCTGGGTTTCTGGGGTTTTTCCTGGTGTTATTCTGTCTCTCACAGCTACAATAAACCTGCCATTAAAATTATGGACTGGTAATTTCTTCATCAGAGGGCAAACGGGCAAATTTAGCAGGAGATTTTCAATTTCATTGATTTTCAATTTCATTGTTCTGTATGGGACAATGACAATAAAGATATCGTATATTGGATCAAATACTTTCCCCCCTCACTGTACTTGTACAAGTATACTTGACTGCATTGTCTACCTTGGGCTGGGTGCTGCTCTCTCAAGCATTTAAAGATAGACACAACCCAGAGGCTATTATATAAATAAAATGACTATAAATAAAATCACTTGTCTTCAGTGGCATCCTGATTTCCTGAAACTCAGTGGCCCCCTCCTTGGCTATGACTACTAATCTGGGAACAAGGCAGGAAGAACCAAGGCAGAGGGGGGTGGGGTGGGGAGAGCTAGCGTGTCCCGCACAGTGTTGTGTTTAATGAGGTGACTTCCAGTTGTAAATGAAACAGAGGGCGGGGTACATTGTATGAACTTTGACCACGGCTGTCCATCTCGGCTTTTATCCGGGAGTTTTATGAGCTGCATAAGCTTCTCTGAGAGACCCACCACAGCTTTGGAGCTTTGCGGCCAGACTGAAAAAAAAGGATTGGGGGGGGGGACGGCAAGAGCCCTTGTGAGAAGGGAAGAGGGGGCAGAGGAAAGTGTTGCAGGCTCAGAGGAAAGAGGACAAGGGGGGGGGGAGCTGGCGGGGAGGAGCTGGAGGAGTGAAGAGTCCTCCTCCGACTTGACAATGAACTTGTGTTACGCTCCCAGTTAGGGATGGAGAAGAAATCTGTTCTGAATGGGTTTCAGCTAGGGATTGGGGAACAGAATAGATCCCAGTCTTTGTTTCATTTTATGGATGCAAGTGAATTTAATTTATGTTATCTGTTTCAGTAGAATTTTTCTCTCTCTTTAGGTAAAGGGACCCCTGACAGTTAAGTCCAGTCGCAGACGACTCTGGGGTTGCGGTGCAAAACAAATTCTTTATAGTATCAAATACAATTCTCAGCTTGTAGGTACAAAATAATAATAATAATAATAATAATAATAATAATAATAATAATAATAATAATAATAATAATAGTATTCCACAGAGACCAAAAATACACTAAAATGTCACACATTAAAAACTTTCCTGAACAAGGCTGCCTTAAGATGTCTTCTGAATACCAGGTAGTTGTTTTTCTCTTTGACATCTGATGGGAGGGCGTTCCACAGGGCGGGTGCCACTACAGAGAAGGCCCTCTGTCTGGTTCCCTGTAGTTTTGCTTCTCGCAATGAGGGCCAGAACGCCCTCAGCGCTGGACCTCAGCGTCCGGGCAGAACGATGGGGGTGGAGACGCTCCTTCAAAAGTGTATGTGGAACATAAAAACCATGAATTATTCCCCCCCCCCCAAGGGCTTATTATTCAGATGTAATTATGATAAGGAAAATGGGAAGCAAGTTCACAAGTTAGCACAAAATGTAACAATGAATTCTGAAAAACCACAAATTTAAGACACAAAGTTTTGCACTCTCCCCAAAAGGCAAGTCTCTTAGCTCCATTTGTTCTTAATTTTGCTTCCTACAGTAAACTGCAGGTTTTGAATTATAACCATCTCATTTTAAGTCACTTTGACTTGAATATTAAAGAGAAGGTGAAAATTTCACATATTTCACACTTTCCCACCCAAACAATGGGCCAACCGAAACTCAGCCATCCTTCAAAATTTGCAGTTCTCTAGAGATTTGAATGCAGTTCTCCAGCCAAGCAATGTGTACAAAAATGCACATACTGGGGGTAAAACGTGCATTAGCAATCCTTAAACGGGTGAAGATAGCGTATAAAATTGTGTTATGTTCGGCAGGGATTGGTTTGGGTACATGCAAAAATGTATTACGAGAAATTTGCAACAATGTGCTGATGAATTTTTGTGAGGAGTTTAAAAAAATAAAATAAAATAAATCCAGCACACTGATGTGGGAAAGTGGAGAACTGAATATAACATTGTAAAAATGAGAAACAAACTGGCAAATTCCTGCACCCCTAGATATAGTTTTTGACAGTTTCAGCCCTGTAAGGCTTTGTTCACATTGAGCTGCCTCTTGCATGGAAGCACCCTTCTTGTACATCATCATTTGGCTTTTTATTTTAATGCCTGGCTAACTATATGCAAAATTATAAACAGAAATTGCACATATTATGAGTATAATGAAGTATAATGAGGTATGTTTCTGCAGCATATTTTTAAAAAATAAATGTTAATATATAATTACCGTATTTTTCACTCTATAGGACTCACCTGACCATAGGACGCACCTTGTTTTAGGGGGGAGAATAAGAAAAAAAATTCCCCCCCTCTCTGCTCAGCGCCCCTTCAGCGAAGCAGCAGGAGAAACGGAGCCCCTTCCATTTCTCCTCCCGCTTGGCTGAAGGGGCGCTGCGCAGCTCTCCCTCTCTGCTGAAGCCAGGAGAGTCTTGCTCTCCCGGCTTCAGCAAAAGGAACCCAAAGCCTTCAGAGCGCAGTGTGTGTTCCCGCTGTGCTCCAAAGGCTTCAGGCGGCTATCCCTGAAGCCTGGAGAGTGAGTGGGATCGGTGTGCACCGACCCCTCTCGCTCTCCAGGCTTCAGTGAAAGCAACGCGAAGCCAAGGAGCGCGGAGGGAGCACTCCCTCTGCACTTCAGAGGCTTCGCATTGCTATCGCTGAAGCCAAGGAGCCTGCATTCGCTCCATAGGATGCACACACATTTCCCCTTAATTTTTGGAGGGGGAAAAGTGCGTCCTATAGAGCGAAAAATACAGTAATTTATGTTTCTGTTCATTGTTGTGTTCATTCCTGCTGATGTGCTAATTAATGTAGGAAACCTGGACTGTGTATGTATATATTGTTTGTATAATATTTATAATAATCTAGTAAATCTAGTGAATCTAGTAATGCAGTTAATATGCAAGAATTGTTTGTATTTTTAATGGGGGGGGGGAATCAAGATTTTCAGAAAATTCCATCCCACCTTTCCAAGTTGTGTATTTCTCCTCCTTAAATCCCCCATGTACAGGGAAATGCTTTGTCCTTGTCTCCTGGTGCCGTTTTAGGCTACTAATTACGTTTCACGCTGATTAGCATTCTGAGCATGTTGAGCAGTGTATTTATTAATGTTCAACAAAAATTATAATGCTCCTCTAGCACAGAAGTGAGGAACCCTTTTCAGCCCAAGGACCACATTTCCTGGTGGGGAACATTCTGGAGGTCATGAACCAGAGATGGGTGTGGCCAGAAGCAAAGGAGGTGGATCAATGGATGTGACTCTTTGCTGCATTCTGGGCAAGCAAACATCAGAGGGCAGATCTGCGCCCTTCATTTGAAGTGTTGTTCTAGGAGCTGTGTGATTCTTAATAGTTATTTTTAATTGCATGCAAACATTCCACGGACCCACCTGAATAAACTTGTGGGCAGTGCCAGATTTACGTATAAGCTAAACAAGCTATAGCTTAGGACCCCACTCTCTTGGGGCCCCCCCAAAAAAATTAAAGAAAAAAACCTGGATGTACATTTCCAAAATATAAGATAAAAAACAAATAATATGACTTGGGATGCGGGTGGCGTTGTGGGTTAAACCACAGAGCCTAGGACTTGCCAATCAGAAGGTCGGTGGTTTGAATCCCCGCGATGGAGTGAGCTCCCGTTGCTCAGTCCCTGCTCCTGCCAACCTAGCAGTTCGAAAGCACGTCAAAGTGCAAGTAGATAAATAGGTGCCGCTCCGGCAGGAATGTAAATGGTGTTTCCGTGCACTGCTCTGGTTCGCCAGAAGCGGCTTAGTCATGCTGGCCACATGACCCGGAAGCTGTACGCCGGCTCCCTCGGCCAATAAAGCGAGATGAGCACTGCAACCCCAGAGTCGGTCACGACTGGACCTATTGGTCAGGGGTCCCTTTACCTTTACCTAGATACCTATTAGGTCCATAAATTACCATATAGCATATATTCAACACAGAAAACAGTGACAATTTGTTGTTGACAAAGGACAGCTGGACATATAAAGGGCCCCATTGCCTTCAGTAGCTTAGGGCCTCATCAAACCTAAATCCGGCCCTGCGTGTGGACCATTGGTGGGCCATGAACCACAGTTTGGGAACCCCGGATCTAGAGGGTGCCATGCTGACTCCCCCTGTTCTACTGTATGGTAATCAAAGCTTTTGATCCCTTTCCTCCCCCCACCCAAAAAATCCCAATTTAGTGATGAAATTGGGTTATATGCTTGTTTGTTTTTTCCCAAACGTTCTGAATGTTACCCTAGTACTCTAAGCTCAGTGATGAATGCATGGGAAAAATGTTCTGCTGGTACGCCAAACCTCCCCATTCCTGCCCAATTTCACAGCTGCCTAAAGCAGAGGAGTGTGGGCACACTCTCCCCACAGCTTTTGTCCCTCCGGTTTAAAAGCTCAGAGAGGGAAAGCTGGTGGCGATTCCCTACAAAGAGTCCTTGGGCGCGCAAGGAGTTAACCGGCTTCACGCATTCATAGATGTCCCTTAATAAAACCAACAGGCGTGATGTGTTCGTCCCCACAATGGGCCAGTGCTCCCAATCACACTCGTCTGTCAGAATGAGGAATGATTGAAGTCTCCAGCAGCAGGGGTGGGAGGTGGAAAGGAATGCCTCGGCCTCTATCAGCCATCAAATTCTGGGAAAGACACCAGGCCCTCCTGCCCCCTCTCACTGCCTCTTCCTCTCCAAGGACACAGCGATTTATTTGTTTGTTTGTTTGTTTGTTTTAAAGAAAAGAAGGCATTGCTGAAGTCATAGGCATTGTCCGTTGACGTATATACTGCATTTCCCGCACATATATCTGTGCTCAAAGCTATTCATATTATTATTATTAATGTTTGATAATAGGTTTTACAAACAACAACAGCAGTGGCAATGGTGATGAAGAAGCAAACATTGACTTGGATATCACCATATTTTAAGTGCCTCAGTTTATGAGGGGAAAAAACATAAAACAGAAAAGAGCTCTTTTTGGTTGAAAACAGAGCATCTGGTACAATGGCTGTACAGCTGTGTTGATCCATCAAAAATGTTAATTTTTAAAAAAATGCAGTTGGGCGGGAGCAAAATAAACTCGCCGCCTGCTGAAATATCACTGCAGAGGGAGAGAAAGAAATTTCTCCTTAACTGACATGGATCTCACTTAAACTTACAAGGTGGTTGAGGGTTTCCCTCCACCTCCCCACCCCTAACTTTTCAAAATAGCCACGTGCTGCTTGTGGTGGTGTTAAGGCTCCCTTTCTGCAGCTTCTGGTCAACCACACTTCCTGGAATAGCTTGGGCACTTTGCATTGCATCATTCCCAAGGCATACAAGGAAGTGTGAAAGGTCTTCCTGCAACTTTCTGCAGGCTGCCCTTCTTGTTGACACCCAGTAGACAAGTGGCGTCCCAGAGAAGGCTGCACTCAACATTGTAGGCCTAATTTTGATAAGAATATGGCTTGCCAGATCCAGACCTTGAGTGGGTTTCCAGTGCCTTTGGAAGGGGAAGAGAAAACCACCAGCCACAATTTCTCCTTTTATTGTGGCGCTATAAAGTATAAAGCTGCATCATGTAAAATTCTGTCTTCTCACTACAATTCTCAAATGTAGAATTGCCCTCTTTCTCTGACCCCACTTACAACTATATCCCAGTGCTTTCATTCATGTTTTCGGTGAGAGAAAAAGGCAGATACATTTCCATTTTCCAGGTAAGGGCAGCTGCCCTTGTGCTCTGCAAACTCCACCAAATGCTTGCAGCATTTGTGAATGGCTGAGCATAAAGTGTTAGCTCTTAGGTAAAGGTAAAGGGACCCCTGACCATTAGGTCCAGTCGTGACCGACTCTGGGGTTGCTGCGCTCATCTCCCTTTATTGGCCGAGGGAGCCGGCTTACAGCTTCTGGGTCATGTGGCCAGCATGGCTAAGCCGCTTCTGGCGAACCAGAGCAGCGCACAGAAACGCCATTTACCTTCCTGCCAGAGCAGTACCTATTTATCTACTTGCACTTTGACGTGCTTTCAATCTGCTAGGTTGGCAGGAGCAGGGACCGAACAACGGGAGCTCACCCCGTCACGGGGATTTGAACCGCCAACCTTCTGATTGGCAAGCCCTAGGCTCTGAGGTTTAACCCACAGCGCCACCCGCGTCCCCTGTTAGCTCTTAAGGACTGTTTAATTCCCCCATGTTTTGATGATATGGTGATATCCAGGCAGGACTTTCTCTTTCTTTCTTCCTTCCTTCCTTCCTTCCTTCCTTCCTTCCTTCCTTCCTTCCTTCCTTCCTTCTTTCTTTCCTTCTTCCAAGCTGCAAGATCTAAACTGCAACCTCACTGGAATGAATGAAGCCTGAAAGTCCACTATTATGTGGTCTGCAGAGATGGCTGGCAATGAAGAATGGATGAATCAGGGATCTCTGACATCTGCCTGAAGCATGGCACAGTTGTCGCAGGCAGGGAAAGAGCAGCTACGTTCAGCCCAAACAAAAGCAGCCCTCACTGCAGGATGGGAAAGCCAGACATTGAAAGCAAGAACATGTTTCTGGTGCATCTGAGGCCTAGATAAAGTCAGCCACATAAGGTAAGTGCCTTGTAGATACAGGGTTGTCATCCAATGTTAGTCCTACTCAAAGCAGATCCATTGAAAAGAATGGTATTTACGAGCTCCATGAATTTCAATGCATATACAGTGGTACCTCGGTTTTTGAATGCCTCTGTAGTCAAATGTTTCAGAACTGAAATGCCGAAAACCCAGAAGTAAGTGCCTCAGTTTTCAAACACGCCTCGGAAGTCGAACAGGAAACACAGCTTCCATTTTGAGTTTTCCGTATTGTGAGGCTTCCGTTTTGAGGCTTCCACTTTCAGTTTTTGAAGGTTTCAGAACTCAAACAGACTTCCGGAACGGATTACATTTGAAAGCCGAGGTACCACTGTATTCTGAATAAAACCTAATAATCAAACCCATGTGGGATGCGGGTGGCACTATGGTCTAAACCACTGAGCCTAGGGCTTGCTGATCGGAAGGACCCCTGGATGGTTAAGTCCAGTCAAAGGCAACTATGGTATTGCAGCACTCATTTCGCTTTCAGGCCGAAGGAGCCGGTGTTTGTCCACAGACAGCTTTCCAGGTCATGTGGCCACCATGACTAAACTGCTTCTGACAAAATGGAACACCATGATGGAAACCAGAGTGCACAGAAACACCATTTACCTTCCCGCTGCAGCAGTGCCTATTTATCTACTTGCACTGGCATGCTTTCGAACTGGCAGGAGCTGGGACAGAGCAACGTGAGCTCACCCTGTCGCGGGGATTCGAACCGCCGACCTTCTGATCGGCAAGTCCAAGAGGCTCAGTGGTTTAGACCACAGCGCCACTTGCGTTCCCCTTTTATGTTCACCTTACTCCAGGTTCATGCAACTGCTCCATTTGACTGCATAGCCCCTATCTCACCAGATACTAGCTTCAGACACTGGTAAGTTTATCCTGGGTGTTAGGTGTAGCAACTTTAAATTTATTGCAATGGGACCAATGGAGATAGCTGCATCCATTACAACCCTTGTGCTTATGAATGGTTTTGCGGCACTCCCGTATGGAATTTTCCCATGGAACTCACGTTTCTCTCTTGGCCTGAGAACTTTCGAGAGTGGGTTACAACAAACACCTCTCAGGAGGAGGTGAGCAATGACCCTTTGCGGAAACATGAGATCAGTCTCCGTCTACCTCCAAGGAGAATGGACTCCCGTTGCTGGTATGCAGTGAATGGTGGCAGCAGAGGCGGGAATCTGGCCTGAGACAGATCCAGCTCTATGTTATTCTGTGTCCACGGGATGGCGGGGCTATTGATGGACCAACCTCGTCTCATTTTACCTTTAGACATGTGCCAAGAAAAAAAAATCCTTATACAAAGTGCTTTCCTCTACACAACTGCCATCAGCGTTAAAGCGTGGGAGATAGGGATAGTCAGTGATTTCCCTCCAGATACTATTGTACCACAAATCCCATCATCCTTGCCCACTGGCCATATTGGCTGGAGCTGATAAGCATTGTAGACTGACAATTTCTGGAGGGCCACAGGTTCCACATCCCTAGCACATGGCAAGGCTTCCGTTGTGAACATTGTTAACAGTGACCCCCAAAGCCAGGTATTTGGGTCTACTGGACATCAGGTTTTATATGAGAGCACAGCTTCAAACAACAACAACAACAACAACAACAACAACAACAACAACAACAACATAATAATAATAATAATTTATTTATACCCCACCCATCTGGCTGGGTTTCCCCAGCCACTCTGGGCGGCCAATACAGCGTCAAACATTAAAAACTTCCCTAAACAGAGGGCCTTCAGTTGTCTTTTAAAAGTAAAATAGTTGTTTATTGCCTTGACATCTGCTGAGAGGGCATTCCACAGGGCAGGCGTCACTACTGAGAAGGCCCTCTGCCTGGTTCCCTGTAACCTCATTTCTCGCAGAGAGGGAACTGCCAGAAGGCCCTCAGTGCTGGACCTCAGTGTCCGGGCTGGATAATGGGGGTGGAGACACTCCTTCAGGTATACTGGGCTGAGGCCGTTTAGGGCTTTTAAGGTCAGCATTAACACTTTGAATTGTGCTCGGAAACATACTGGGAGCCAATGAAGATCTCTCAGGACCGGTGTTATATGGTCTCGGCGGCCACTCTCAGTCACCAGTCTAGCTGCCGCATTCTGGATTAATTGTTGAATTGTTTAGCTTGGCAGCGGAGCCACCATCGTCCTTTGGCTTCCACCATACGATTTTTGCACAGGCCATTTTAGGGATTGTGGCATGAGAAGGTGTATTTGTGGGTAAGGAGGGTGTCAGGTCAGAGAGAGAACTATTGCAGCGCCCGGAGAGCAGGGAGGGAAGCTGCATGGTCACGCTGCCTGCACTGAGTAAGCTGCGGCTAACCTAACTACACCACTGAGTCAATGTAAAATAAACAGAGCTGAGGACAGCTTGCAGGCTCTGTGCAGCAAGAATGGGCACTTGATTGGCTGACTGCTCTCTCCTATTCCATCTCTCGGGAATGAAAGCTTTGATTCTCTCTCTCCCCCCGCCCCTAGTTCTTGGCAGAGTTTTCGGAAAGACACTTTGAGAGATTTCACAGTAAATAAACTCTCTTGCTCACAAAGAGCCTCCGAAGAATAATTGAAATAAGATTGCTATCAACTGCCGTAAGGGGCAGGCTGCTGGCTTGCTGGCAAGTATGGTTCCTGCCGTCTGGCATGAAATGACACCTCTTTTAAGTGGGGGGCCAACCACAGGCCAGGAGGCTGAGTGTAGCCCTCTAAATCCTGCTCTCCTGCCCCTGGGATTCTCAATAGGCCATGCCTTCAACAGGCCACACACCTTTGCCCAGGGCACACCTGACCCTGGTCTCTCATCACCCTCTCCTTGAGTGCATTTGCCTGATTGGAATGTGTCCTTGAATTGGGATTGTGGTTCTTGCATGCATGGAAGGAGAGATGCATTTGTGTGGGTTGGTGTAAACCAACTCTGACTTTTGTGTTGCTGGAATATACAAAGAGCTACATCCATAGATCCACCCACTTCTGCTTCTGTCCACACCCATGTCTGGCATGTGCCCTCCCCCCCAAGAAGGTTCCTCTCAAAGGAATGTGGTCCTTCTGCAGAAAAAAAGTTCTCCATCCAAACTTATAGCATTGAACTAAGGTTGTAGCTGCAGGACAGGCATTGAGAGTTCAGCATAGTTGAGCATTTGCCAAAGGGCTCCATCCCAGCAGGAGACTTCACTGATATGAGCCCTCTGGACCTGCTTCTCAACCTGCACCCTTCCATTCTGGACCAGACTGTGGGAGTGATGAGAAAGAGGAGCAGTAGATGCCCCTGTGGCATTGGCTCTCTGACTGGCAAGCAAGCAGGTAGCAGCAATGCTGAGAGGGGTGAGGAATGACAGGATTAGCTGGTGGTGAGGAGATAGACTAGCTGAGAGATGTGAGCCCATGGAGAAAGTCTTGCCCATGAACTCACCAAAAACTGAAGCTGACATCTTGTGAGTGTTTCCTATCTGTCCTTCATCAGTATCAGTGCTTCTGGAGACTGTGAGGTAATGGGTTAGAGACCAGCATTCCTTCAAACATGACAAACATCCCTTGAAATGAGGAGAATCTCATACTAAGGTTTTCATCTCCATCACACGAAACAGGAACAAGACTCTGATTCACCATGAGCCTTCTAAAATTGGCAACTCTGGCCAGGACAGATCATTGTGGGCGTCACCAATGCCAAGCGGAATTGGCCAGAAAATTAAAGGACACTGAAGAAGTGTGATTCAGAGCTGGTATGGGCCAGTTGATGGAATGTTATACTTTGAGTCAATGCACACATACAGGAAACAGTGCATGGCACTGCCTTCTTGGGAAATAGACTGTAGCTCTGTGGTAGACCGCAGGAGTTGTATTCAAAAGTCCAAAGTTTCAGTCTCTTGTAGGACTGAGAGATCTGTGTTTTGTTTTGTTTTGTTTTGTGTTTTGTTTTGTTTTGTTTTGATGGAGATGCAAGGGATTAAACCTAGAACCTTCTGTGTTCTACCATTGACCCCATGGTCCTTTCCAGGAGATCTCTACGAGTACTTTTTTTGGAATGTGTAGGTTGTGGTGTTTTTTGTGTTGTTATTTTAAAAAAAATAATAACTCAGAGACACACGTATTTTGAATGCACAGTCTCAGGCAGGAATGATTTTTGTAGTAAATATAGATACCGAGAGAACTCCAGCTTCGTATTCAGGCAAGAAAGTTGGATGTGTCATCTCTTCCAAAAGAGGCAGAAGGACATTGGGCTGGGGATGACACTCTGTAGGTCCCTCCCTGCAGGGGGAAAATACTGTTAACTTTTCAGTATATGGAAAGTGCTCCAACATCTTGATTACATGGGTTATCTTTTCCTGCAGTTTTCCCAGCTCTGTGGTTCTTTCCATCCTTCTTTTTCTTTTTCTGAGCTTGGGCAGTAGGAAGGTTATAAACCTGCCCACACTCTTCTTACCAGATCCAGCACAATTGGACAAATGCTGTTTTGCATTGTTTCCCAGTGAAACATATGGGTCCCAAGCGACCTTCTCTTCCTTTAAGTATTCTCTTGTAAAACCTTAGCCCCACAATGGCTGCAAAATGACTAGACAGTTGTTCAGCAGGTGGCACCAACTGTGTCATTTGCTTGCATCCCCGCTCCTAAATACCTTTCCTCATTCTTTCCATCCACCTGTTGCCTCTTGTTAAACTGATTGTAAATTTCTTTGCTCAGTTGTATGTTCTCTCAGGGTCCACCTCTTTCATTCCAAATTGATATTACTGATGGGCGACTGGCCCAAGGTCACCCAGTGAGCTTCTTAGCTGAGTGGGGATTTGATCCTCAGTCTTTCTCGTCCTAGCCGAATACTCTACCCAGTTACACCATGCTGGCTCTCCGCAGTTGAATTCCTCACAGATTTTATAGTTCCAGATTACTCTAGTCCTCCTCAGGGGCAGCCTAAACATGCAAAGAGGTAACCAGGAGCACATGGAGTTAGCTCTGCCCCATTCAATGGTATTGTGCACACTGGGCACATTCTCTGATTGAGGAGTAATTGGCATCCATCTGAAATTTCCAACATGAGGACTCCGACTATGATCAACCAGGGTAGTTGTTCTTTCAGTTCATTTGGGCCCCACTACTGCCACCACATCCCCAATGTAGCTAATACGCCACATAAAACAATCTACATGTAATTGCATCAATATTCATTTTGTGCTGTGTTTTACCAATTCACATAGGAATATGTCTCCATCAGCAAAGCAGTCGTTTACTGCACCACAACAGCCTTTTCAACCAAACTTCAGTGCACATCAGAAACACAGAAGGAGAAAATGCACAGAGACAGAAAAGTGTCTCAGATTGTGCATGCTCTCATTCTGGAATGAAGTTCCGAAAGTCTCCTAGAACCTAAATCAGGTTTCAGGAGAAGCAAAACGCAGCGTAGACTGAACCCATATAGAACAATCAGAGGATGGAATGAAAGGAACCTACTTGTCCATCATACCTAGATAAACATTCTTTCAGTTGAGGGGATGGCCTCAAAAGCAGAAAGGGACAAAAGGGGGATTATTTGCAGCAACAAACAGGCTTAATAATAATAATAATAATAATAATAATAATAATAATAATAATAAATTTATACCCGCCCTCCCTGGCCAGAACCGGGCTCAGGGTGGCTAACACCAAAAAAAATTACAATAAAACGTAAAAGAAGAAGAAAAAACAGTTAATTAAAATACGGGTTAGAATACAGGTTAAAATACAATTTAAAATGCAGCCTCATTTTAGCAGTAGCCCATAAATCAAAACTATAAGGGGAAGGAAACATAAGGGTCAGACTGAGTCCAAACCAAAGGCCAGGTGGAACAGCTCCATCTTGCAGGCCCTGTGGAAAGATGTCAAATCCTGCAGGACCCTGGTCTCTTGTGACAGAGTGTTCCACCAAGTTGGGGCCTGTACTGAAAAGGCCCTGGTCCTAGTTGAGACCAATCTAACGACCTTGTGGCTTGGGACCTCCAAAGTGTTGTTATTTGTGAACCTTAAGGTCCTCTGTGGGGCATACCAGGAGAGGCGGTCCTGTAGGTACAAGGGTCCTAGGCCGCATAGGGCTTTAAAGGTCAAAACCAGCACCTGTACTCCACCGGGATGAATGTGGTCCCGCGGCAAGGACCCCGTAAGGACCCTCGCCGCAGCATTCTGCACCCAATGGAGTTTCTAGGTCAGCTTCAAGGGCAGCCCTGCATAGAGCGAGTTACAGTAATCAAGCCTGGAGGTGACCATCGCATGGATCACTGTGGCCAGATCAGGGCGAGAAAGGCAACAGAATAGTCAGAGCAGCATTGTCTCCCTTACAGGAAGACAACAAGACTTTGTGGAAATCTTAGAAAGGGGAGTTAATCCTAACTGCCTGGTTGCGGTGCTTGGCTCTGCAACTGTTGCAATAACATAAATCCAGCCTGCTCATGTCTGGCTTATCTCTGACTTGAAACTGTGAGCAATGCCTTGATTGCAATGCTTATGCTCCACTCCTGATTTACTGCTATCGTGTCTAATGGTGCATCCATCACTGTTGCCTGACGTCAGCTCCATTATATCATTTCCCCTGAAGGATTCTCTTGCTCGCTCGCTCTTGGGAGGACAGTGAGATATCAGCCTGGCTTGCTACCTTTGGGTAAAAAGGTCAGCTGTCTGGCATTGACTGTGAGATGTAGCCAGGCCTGGAATTTCTGGGGATGAAATAACATAAGCTCAGGATATGGGTCTTGCTGTTTTCCACCTCTAAAGGACTTGATTTATGGGAGCTGAAATAATCCTATTGCATTCCCGAGAAACCGAGAGTCTTCAGTTGCAGCTCTCGTGTTAACTGTAGTTCCGATATGATGTTTCAGGCTATTCTGGGTTCCATTCATGCTCTGTAAATAACACTGGTTGAGGGGCTAATGGCATGGGAAAATGGCAGGTCCCCATGTTAGGAATAGAGGAAGTAGTCTTATACTGAGTCAGACTGCTGGCGCATCTAGTTCAGCATTGCCTAGATAGTGATGTATGGAGGTGAGAGCTGGACCCTAAAGAAGGCTGATCGCCGAAGAATTGATGCTTTTGAACTATGGTGCTGGAGGAGGCTCTTGAGAGTCCCATGGACTGTAAGAAGATCAAACCTCTCCATTCTTAAGGAAATCAGCCCTGAGTGCTCACTGGAAGGACAGATCCTGAAGCTTAGGCTCCAATACTTTGGCCACCTCATGAGAAGAGAAGACTCCCTGGAAAAGACCCTGATGTTGGGAAAGATGGAGGGCACAAGGAGAAGGGGACGACAGAGGACGAGATGGTTGGACAGTGTTCTCGAAGCTACCAGCATGAGTTTGACCAAACTGCAGGAGGCAGTGGAAGACAGGAGTGCCTGGTATGCTCTGGTCCATGGGGTCACGAAGAGTTGGACACGACTAAAACAACAATGCTGAATAGCAGCTTTCCAGGGTGTCAGGCAGGGGATTTTCTCAGTCCTTTGAAGATGCCAGAGGTTGAAAGTGGGAGTAAGGTGCTGCACCACTGAGACCTTCCCAAAGTGTCTTGTCTGGAAACCAAACCTGAGACCTCTGGACCCAAAGTGAGAACGGTGGCACTAGACCAGGGTTATTGCACCTGTGGTCCTCTAGTCTAGAGGATGTTGGACCCTAATTCCCATCAACCCAAGCTAGTCTGGCTAAGGGTCAAGGATGATGGCAGAAGGAGTTCACCACCATCAGAAGGGGATGCAGGTTTTCCCCTCCCTGCAATACTAGAGCAACAAGCTAGAAGCTGTGTTAAAAGGCAGATTGCCACCAAATTAGTATAAAGTAGGCTTGGTGTTGGTTGAAAGTAGAAGAAAGAACAGAGTGTAGAATTCTACCCTTGGCTGCTGCTGCCTTTCACTTGCCAACTCCCTCCCACTACAGTGGTACCTTGGTTCTCAAACTGAATCCATTCCAGAAGTCTGTTCCAAAACCAAAGTGTTCCAAAACCAGGCACGCTTTCCCATTGCAAGTAATGCAAAACGGATTAATCCGTTCTAGACTTTTAAAAACAACCCCTAAAACAGCAATTTAATATGAATTTTACTATCCAACGAGACCATTGATCCATAAAATGAAATCAATAATCAATGTACTGTACTGTATAAATAAGACAGTATTGTAGATGATAAAAATCAAAATTAAATTTTTTTCTTACCTGCACTGTTGGTAGTCATTGTTTGGATGGGAGGCTTTTATCCATTTCCACAGTCACACAATCCAATCGGTCAATCAATCAATCAATCAGTAGCTGAACTGGGTTCCACATAGTCACAAAAACAAATTAATCGAAAAAGCCTCAAAAACAAAAGCACCAAATAAATAGCTAAAAACAAAAGCTTAATCCATTCTGAAAGTCCGTTTGACTTCTGAAATGTTTGAAAACCAAGGCACAGCTTCTGATTGGTGCAGGCGCCCCAGAAACAATAGCCAACAACCGCATCGTATGTTCAGCTTCCAAAAAACATTTGAAAACTGAAACACCTACTTTTTGGCGTTTGAGTACCAAGGCATTTGAGAACCAAGGTACTACTGTATTAGCTTTTTTGCTCATGGACCATCAAGATCAACATCAAGTCCCAGCACATTAGGGCCTAAAGCAAAATCTAAGGCCAATGTGTATGGTCCAACTGAAATAAAAGAAACATATTTAAAGGCATTTCAACTGCTGCCAAAACTAAAGTTGCTAATAGAGCACCCAGGTATTGAGAAGGGTGTCCCACAACTCTAAGGACAGATCTAGATGCTATGGAACGAACACTGCTACCACCACAGCAACAACCTTTCTGCATCTTCCCTCCTCCACTAATGAAGTTGTGAAACAAGGCACCAACAACATTCCCCACATTTCTGCAGGAATTTGCAATAAAACTAAAAATCATGAAAAATCCATTCAACAGTTTAGAGTGAATTTCTCCTGATATACACAATATTGTATGTAGTTTGACTAATATACACATCGTTTACAAGCAATTTCTCCGCATATCATGTTTTGTTTTTAACACATTGTTTCGTTGGAGACCCGAATCACAAAATTCAGAGATGTGCAAATCTTGAAGGAGGATTGCATTTCAATTCGCATATAGGTTAGAGAAGTGTGAATCAAGTAATTTCTCATTAAAATGCAAATTTTAATTAGATTTCTTATCCCCATCATCACAGAGCTGATTTCTGTTCATGAGTTTCCCTGCCAGCATTATTGGCTGCAGGCTTTGCAGGGACAGGAACCTTACAACACGATGATGTTGGTTGAAGGTTTTGTAAAGGTTGCCATTATGGTTCCTCGCTGCCACCCACCAGTAGGGCTTTTCATTGGCTCCTTCCTTCAGGAGAAGATGGTGCAAAGGCCCATGACACTGCTAGGTGGAAGGGGGAAATCTCTCCCCCCCCCAGCCCCATGGCAAAGCTGGGTGGTGGAACATCTTGTTGATTTGGTGGGAGGAAAGGCATTGTGCAGAGCTTTGTCGCCAATCTCCTTCTGCCCCTAGGGGCCAAGTTGACCAGCGGAAAAGCTGGGCAGCAAAACAGGATGCCACCCCTTGGGGTGCTGCCTGAGGTAGCTTCCTCACCCAGCCTCATAGGCTCTGGGTGGGGTGGCGACAGAAGGGGATGTGGGGTATCCTTTTTTGGTGGCATCACATCAACTTCTGGCCTAAGTGTCTTTCTCCAGATTTCACCAAAAGTCAACTCCAAAGCACTCTGAAATTCTGATACACAGGAACAAAACATCGAACAGACAAGCTCCTTCTCAACAAAAATGATCACCAGTGGCTTGCAATGTGGTTTTGCTGCCTCTCCGAGACATTCAAATACAGCAAATCTGTTAAACCAATCTGAACACATCAAGCATTGTCAGTGGTTATCTGTGGGTTTAAGGTTTCAAGACAGAGCAATAACTGCAAGGAGAACTCATTTCATCTTAAAATCCTTATAACGGGAACCCCACAGCTATAGCTGTGTTTGCCATCCCTGGCAGGAACTGGTCTCAATTATGCTTCAGAGCTGGTTGGTGGGGGAGGAGAAGTGGTGAGAAACTGGATTTTAGACAATTTGGAAATAGATCAACCAACAAAACATAGCCTAGCGATGGATTTTCCACGTTTCCCATCTGGCTCAGAACTCTGTCTGGTTGTCACATGCAGTTGAGATTAACAGGCAAATTCACAAAGCGGGCCGTGCCATTCTGGCTGCCTGTGTGTAACTGAAGAACACAGCGCTTCTTTTGAGCCACACAATCTGGCCTCTTCATTTAGGGGAGGAAAATACTATCCTTACCTCTTGGTCGCCTCTGAAATGATTTATGGTGGAACCTACTTGTGCAGATCCGTTCCTTTGGAAGACCAACTCAAGGTGTCTGGCTTATCCACTCTGGTGCAACGGGTAGAATGTTCTGATAAAATTAAAACAAGAAGAATAACCACCACCACAACAACAATTTATGTTCAAGTGACTCATTTGGAAACACACAAATCCCTTTCAACACAGAGCACACGGTAGGAGCAGGATCATTTTGGCTTCCCACTTAAGCTGTATTTTATACTTCAATTAATTTGGGGGGGGGGCAGGGAGGTTATTTATTTGTTTGTTTATCCAGAAAATGAGAGGGAATTTTTGCTACAGGCTTGCAGTCCAAACCATTGTTCTCAACAACATTACCTCATTGAAGTCAGTGGGATTTCCTTCTGGAGAAGCATGGTTAGGGTTGGCTTTCATTCCCAGGGGTTTGTCACAGTCTCTCTCCCCCCCCCAGCCCATTAGCATACAAGTTTTGAAAGCTTTGAAAGATCTGAAGCTTTATAAAAAGATCTGAAAAGTGTTGCATTAGCCAAGAGATGATTGTGGGTTGATGGAGGTGGGCTGAGTAACCATGCATATCATGAACAATGATTGCCATTTCATATTGCCTGCAACTCTTTGTCTTTGGGTTGGCTCCAGGAATTATTCTCCATGGACCATCTCATTCATCAGTAGGAATATACCCCCCCCCCCAAAAAAAGGAATATACCCAACCACTATACAGTCATACCTCATGTTACGTCCACTTCACGTTGCGTGTTTTCATCTTGCGTCCCACGGCAACCTGGAAGTACCGGAATGGGTTACTTCTGGGTTTTGCCGCTTGCACATGCGCAAAATCACACTTCGTCCATGTGCAGAAGCACCAAATCATGCTGCACGCCTGCACAGATGCGGCGCTTCGAGGTGCGGGCTTTTCACATTACAGACGGGCCTCCGGAATGGATCCTGTCCGTAACACAAGGTACCACTGTACCCAAAGGGCCACCTTTTCCATATAAATCTACCCAGACCTTGATATCATCATCCAAGGTCCTTCTCTGCATGCCACATCCAAGGCAGGTCTGGGGATTGGTGATGAAAGAAGAGAGCCATCTCTGTAGGAGCCTCCCATTTACACAGTGCTCTCCCCTAGGAGACCCGCCTGGCACCAACCTTGTCGTCCTTTTCATATTAGGCAAATAGATTTATCCCCAGGCATTTGGGCATTTCTATAATATTGTACTGCTAAATCTGCCTTTACTGATGTTTATGTGATTTTATTGTATTCCCCCCCCCTTTGGTTGCTTTTTTTTTTTTAGTGAGAAGTGATGTATACATTAAATATTCCTAAACCCAATCCCGTTTTTGTGGTGATAGCAGCAGCACACCAGGCAACTGGCTTTTAAACATTCCTCACAAAGTCCCCAACAGCCCTGGTTTATGGCCATATTCTCCAAGATTGTAAGTCTGCAAACAAAACTTGTTTTTTCCCCATGTGGGGATGCTTCAGAAATCCTCATTTGAGGTCTTCCCTGGATTTTGGAGTTCTGAATGTTGTGGTTTTTGCTTCCAAAGTAGAACTGCTGTGTTAGGTATTCTTAGCTGCTGCATTAAAGAAAAAAAATCAAAGTTTTAAGACTAGACTAATTTTTACAAGTCATTCAGGAGCAGAGGACTCAGTGTACATTGAGTGGCAGAAGTTCTCCAGGAATTCTGACAGGATCTCTCCCAGACCTTTCTCAGGATGCTCCCTCCCCAGCCATATCTGCACAAAGGTGTGTTTCCTTGGAAATGCCATTGCGCTTGCCTGACCAATGGCCTTCTGCTATTCCCATCCCACGTGTTTTGGTGATGGTTTAAAAAGCTGCCCGCTGGGCAGCTGAAGCACTCAGAGTATCTCATCCCAAGACACTAGCAGGGAGTTCACCAGCTGAATCTCTTGCAGGCACAATGCATCTTGTTCAGATTTTCTCAGTCGGAGGTCTTGGCAGAAATGCTTCATTTCCGGAGACAGAACGAGCTTTTAATCTACCAAGAGAAAACTTATTTGGGGAGAGAAAAGGAGAGAGGGAAAAGAGAAGTCATAAAATTCTGATAAAGTGAAGCCACATTTTTTTCCCCTTTAAGAATCCATGTTTTCTCTTGGAGCAGATTTGATTGATATGAACAAGCACTTTCCAAAGCTGAGTGTTCTGACAGCATCCACAACAGACAGGCTTTCAGGCTCTTTATCTCTGCAGAGCCCAACCCATAGCTGTCAACGTTTCCCATTTTTTAAGGGAAATTCCCTTATTCCGAATAGGATTCCTCACAAGAAAAGGGAAAAGTTGACAGTTTTTAGGAGGATGTCATTTCATCCTCCTTCCAGACATTCAGAGATGGAAGACTAGAGCATGGGTAGGCAAACTAAGGCCTGGGGGCCAGATCTGACCCAATTCCCTTCTAAATCCGGCCTGCTGAAGGTCCAGGAATCAGTATGTTTTTACATGAGTAGAATGTGTCCTTTTATTTAAAATGCATCTCTGGGTTATTTGTGGGGCCTGCCTGGTGTTTTTACATGAGCAGAATGTGTGCTTTTATTTAAACTGCATCTCTGGGTTATTTGTGGGGCATAGGAATTCGTTCATTCCCCCCCCCAAAAAAAAAATATAGTCCGGCCCCCCACAAGGTCTGAGGGACAGTGGACCAGCTCCCTGCTGAAAAAGTTTGCTGACCCCTGGACTAGAGGGTGAGGAAGTAGACAGCTCAAAATCCCAAAGAGGGTAGTCTGACTTCTTGGCAGCAGTCCAAATGCTGTCCTATCAGGGGATTGGCCATCGCTCACTGGCAGAGAATCCCCTTTGTACACAGATGGTCCCACGGACAATCCCTGGCATCTTCAGGTAGGGCTGAGAGAGAAACCTTGGGGAGTCATGACAGGTCTGTGTAGGCAATGCTGAGCTAGGTGAACTCATGATATGAGGAAACTTTCCATGTTCCTATCAGATGGGATGTAGCATAAAGTTGGACATTTTGAAGAGATGCTAGATGGCTACATTTCAGGGATGCTGAGTAGTCTCTGAATGTTTATCCTTGAGTGAAATGAGGAGGCTTTGGGATTCTGTTTGAGGGAATGTGAGGGAAAGGGGAAAGAGCGTCAACAAGGTTTGCAATATTTCTTAGAGGTCTTCATCATATCCCTACCTCGTGCAAGGCGCTCCATCTACGTGATGACAAGTGAAGGCAAGTGAGAATGACAGCAATTTAAATGAAGAAGCGCTTTTTCTCCAAAAGAAAAGTGCCAGCTTTGTTCGGCGAAATCCCCTGAGACCTCTGGGTATAGGGCAGTATATAAATTCGATAATTAAAATAAAAATAAGCTTTCTACATTGCCAAAAAATCCACATAAAAAGTGAGTAGTTTGAACCCAGCTCTCATTGCCATAACATTTCTTCTGAAGCAAAATTGCAATATTGAGGTAGATGGACCGAGAACTAAACACCTGTGTGTACGCACATGCATGTGCGACTTCTTGTGAAACTCTCCCAGCCCTGCATGCTCCCTTTCAAGCTTAAAAAGTTTGAGCCAGAATGCTGAGCTGCTTTTCTCCAAGGCCACACCTACACCATCCATTCAGAGCATTCTTATACCACCTTCACAGCCATGGCTTCCCTCCAAAGCATCCTGGGAGCTGCAGCTTGTTAAGAGTGCGGGGAGTTGTTGGGAGACTGCTATTCCCTTCACAGAGCTACAGTTTCTGTGGGATGTGATCCATGAGAGGCAGTCAAGTACAACATTCCTTGTAATGCTAGAGAAGACATGCGAGGGAATGTTTGGTCCAGCCAGTCGAAACTTCCTGTTCCTCCTAGCTGGAGCATCCTTCCTTTTGCATGTGATAGAAGGTGGGCGTGACCTAACCTGTCCAGGTAACAAAAGGACGAATCACACAGCACAGCTCTCTCTTTTTGACTTCCTTCTTTGTTTGACCAGCTAGGACTGCTCTGCTAGCTCTCAGCTAGCAAAAGCACTGGGATTATTCCCCCATATGGGGTAGGCCCACATGTACATATTTGTAACTAAGTCTGCCTTCAGGAATCCAACTGTGAACTGATGTGAGTAAACTTATTTTATTGACTTTGAATAAGATTCTCGTGTCTTTATTCTTTTAAGAGGGATTCAAGGGAATTTACTAGGAACGTACAATTCAATCTGAGACAGATTGAATTGTATAATAGTGAGAGGCTCACATGAGCCTGCAACCAGCTATCTGCTGCGCATATAAAAGGGGAATGTAACTCTGCTACATAAAGGAACTTGCTAGCGCAAGTTAGGGAGGCTATTAATAAACAATATAACCTCTCCCACCACCCTGAACATCCCCACAGTTTTCAGCATGGTTTATCAAACAATCCCAGCAAACTCTGGAAATTGTAGCTTGGGTAGAGGACTCTCACCACGCTTAACAAACTACAGTTCCCAGGATTGCTGCACGGGGGAGCCATGACTGTTAACACGGCATAAGCATCTTTAAATGCAAGGCATGGATGTGGCCTAGGTAAGGTAAAGGGACCCCAGACCATTAGGTACAGTCATGGCCGACTCTGAGGTTGCGGCACTCATCTCACTTTATTGGCCAAGGGAGCCGGCGTACAGCATCCGGGTCATGTGGCCAGCATGACTAAGCCGCTTCTGGTGAACCAGAGCAGTACATGGAAACGCCGTTTACCTTCCCGCCAGAGCGGTACCTATTTATCTACTTGCATTTTGACGTCCTTTCGAACCGCTAGGTTGGCAGGAGCAGGGACCGAACAACAGGAGCTCACCCCGTCGCGGGGATTCGAACCGCCGACCTTCTGATCAGCAAGCCCTAGGCTCTGTGGTTTAACCCACAGCACCGCCTGTGTCCTACTCTGCAGCAAAAAGCTCCTTGGATGCTGACTGGTCTGCAGCCTTCCCTTCTCTGCTCCAGAAGAAATGCCAACCCATTGCTAATCCTCTGTGTGGGTAGGATTAGCTGGAACAACCTAGCAGCACAGCAAGACAAGCCAGGCACGGGGTGTGCATTGTTGTGGGGGAGGCTCAGTGGCGCATCTCCCTGCCTGACACCGCAGAGGATCCATGAGGAAGGTGAGCCAATTGGAACACTCTGCTATTACCTCTTGGCAGGCAGGAGTGCTTTTTTTCTACATCACTTCCTGTGCTTTCTTTTCCATCCCTGGCTGGCTGACTCTAAATGACCCAGATGGAGGCTTTGACAATGGGAGGGGGCCAAACCCAGCTTTCTTTTTGAGCCAATTCCCTAAAAAGGTCTTCAGCACGTAAAGAAAATCCAGGCTGCAGACAGATGATATAGGTGTAGAAGAGGGTTTTATGTTTTGTTTGTTTTTAGGACGCAGAGAGAAAGGAGTGGGTGGGAGAGGGAGTTGAACATGATGTGCTAGCGCTATAGCGCCATTTGTGTTATGAGCATTACTTTCTGCAATGCTGCAACTGTCTCTGAGCAAATGGGCTTTGAAGTGGCTGAAGCATGGCTGCAGTGACCACTGAATGCCTTATCCCCAAAAGAAGAAATGCATTTGTTATAAAGAGGTCTGAGGGAGAACAGATCTGCATACAATTTGCATGTGCTAACTTATATGCATGCCTATACCCTTTTAAAATCTGGCTCTTTTGGGGGGGGTATTATTGGGTTAGGGACGTGGGTGGCGCTTTGGGTTAAACCACTGTGCCGCTTGGGCTTGCTGATCGAAAGGTTGTGGTTCGAATCTCCAAGATGGGGTGAGCTCCCGTCGTTCAGTCCCAGCTCCTGCCAACCTAGCAGTTCGAAAGCATGCCAGTGCAAGTAGATAAATTGGTACCACTCTGGTGGGAAGGTAAACGGCATTTCCATGCACTGCTCTGGTTTCACCAGAAGCAGCTTAGTCATGCTGGCCACATGACCAAGAAAAACTGTCTGCGGAAGCGGACGAACACCAGCTCCCTTGGCCTGTAAAGCGAGATGAGCGCCACAACCCCAGAGTCGTTCGCGACTGGACTTAATTGTCAGGGATCCCTTTACCTTTACTATTGGGTTATTGCTTTTATTTTTATTTTACATACTGTGATCTTTTTATGTGAACCACTCTGAGACTTCCGGGTATAGGGTGGTATATAATTTCAATTAATAATGATGATAATAATAATAATAATAATAACAACAACAACAACAACAACAACAATAATGCTGCATGCAAATTTAGAAAGAATAATTATAGCATTAATAGAAATACATCTCACCATGATAGGGACTGCTGACTTCACTTCTTCACCATACATCTGAAGCGCTCTTATACCAATTTAAAAGTTATGGCATCCCCCAAAGAAACTTGGGGACTCCAGTTTATTAACAGTGCTGGAGATTGTGGTTTTGTGACAAACAAACCGACTAAACATCAATGGGAAATTTGGATAGCAAGAGCTGTTCAACAGTGGAACGGTCTCCCTCGGGAGGTTGTGGATTCTCCTTCCTTGGTTTTTAAACCGAGGTTGGATGGCCATCTGTCATGGATGCTTTAGCTGAGATTCCTGCATTGTGGGGGGTTAGACTACATTGTGCTCCCTTCCAGCTCTACAATTCTATGATTCTAGGAACCCGCAGTTCCCAGGATTCCTTGGGAGAAACTGAATCTTAAGGTGGTATGAGAGTGCTTTAAATGTGTGGTGCAGATGTGATCTGTGAGCCAGCTCAGTCTGCTGTCCAGGTACTAACCGTTGATAGGCAACACCAAGGTATCTCCTGCTCTCCTCCCTTCTTATGATTCTTTGGACTGGATTCAACTAGCTCAGTGCAGTGGCAAGTCCTTGCCAGTGCAAGGACTCCTGCAAGTGCAAGGGGGCTTTCCCGCTCTCCTCCCCCTGGCACTTCCCCCAAATCCACTCTGGAGGTTTGGGAGAACCCCCAGAACAACATGTAGGAGATGAGAAAGGAGAAATGTTTTTGCTGACAAAACAGTCATAATAGCACAGCATTGAATTCCACCCTATATCTTTAAATGGAGTTTCAAAGACGGGACTGCCCTCTCTAACTGCCCTCCAAAGACTGGCTTGTCCAGACTAAAGTTGGGCACATGGGCATCCTGTGTATAGCAAGACAAACAAACCCTTCCAAAAACTGTTTGGTCAGACACAAGGTAACTTTTGGTCAGACCAGTCCAAATTTCTGCAGTGTCCCTAGCCATAAACTTAACCAGTGGCAGTTGTGGTAGGTGGCCATTTTAATTTCCCACAATGCCCTTGTGCATTAAAATGGCCGCCGCCACTACTGCCACTGGGTAAACCCAAAACTAGCCCAGACAAACATAGGAAAAGGCAAGCAAGAGAGCAGTTTATGGAAGGCCCCCTCAGACTTGGAAATCTTGGGCCAGTCATTGTCTCTCAACCTCATGTCAGCCAGAGCAAGAGAAATGGTTCATGTCAGGTGCTGGGTTTAAGGGGGAAATGGCATCATCGCAAAAACTAATGTCACAGAAGCTTGTATTTGCATTTCAAAGCTTCATAAACATTTAAGAGGGTTTCCCCCCCCCAAAAAAAAAAAACAAAAATAAAGTTGAAATTGAGAACAATATTAGAACAGATGCTCCAAGCCATTTCTTTCAGCTCCAAGCTGATTTCCTGAGGTAGCCCATGAAGATCGCAGTTGATATAAACTGATGTGTGACATCCACACCTTCCTGTTTCATTATATCCTGTGACTGAAACAAAATGAATAGAACAGAAGAGCATGGAGAATCTTTTAAAATATTGTTACTGGAAGAGAAGCCTGGCACAAAGCTGTGCTTTCCACTGTAACTACAACATGACTTCTCCAAAACAAACTGAGACCTAGAAGAGCGGAATGATTGAAGTGTTACAAAGATACACTACCCAATGGAATATCCAGTGTTTTCTTGTTTCCCATCCTTTGCTCTTCTTGATCAAAACATTCCCTGGCAGATGAGGAAGAGGAAGAGAGTCTCTTTGCAGGGGAAGTTCAGATAGCATGAAGTTTGTCAGAAGCTGATTGATGGAGCGTGCTATAACTCATCGAAGAGTGCAGCTCAGAGTCTGGCACAAGTTTATGACCGCCTTTGAGGTGGAATCTCAAAGAAAACAATCCATGGCTACTGTCAAGTTTACACCAGACCTTTTCCATCTGCTGAGCATTTGCTTGCTTGCTTGCTTGCTTGCTTGCTTGCTTGCTTGCACCAAGAGGAACTTTTCCCCTAAGAAGTAGAGGGGAGTGTTGACGATGCCTTCTAACATCCCTAGTTACAGTGGATTTGAGACAATCGCACCAAGGAAACGTCTCAGCCTGTGGATCAAACAGCATGAAGACTAGGCCTTAAAATCAGGCCTTAAATCAGGATTCCCTGTTGAGCCTGAAGGATCCTGCCTGCCTCTTTCCACCTGGCTTGGGGCGGGGCCTAGAGGGCTCCATAAAGGACTGCTGCTGCTCAACAGAGAGCCAGTGTGGTGTTGTGGTTTAGAGCAATAGACTCATAATCTGGGGAACCAGGTTCGCGTCTCCGCTCCTCCACATGCAGCTGCTGGGTGACCTTGGGCTAGTCACACTTTGAAGTCTCTCAGCCCTACTCACCTCACAGAGTGTTTGTTGTGGGGGAGGAAGGGAAAGGAGAATGTTAGCTGCTTTGAGACTCCTTCGGGTAGTGATAAAGCGGGATATCAAATCCAAACTCTTCTTCTTCTTCTTCTCAACAGAGATGGCTCCTTTTAAAAAATTGTTTTTATTTTTTATCTACGTCATTTTCAATTGTTATTGATATTAATGTTGTAATTTTTTTAGTTTTAGATTTTATGATTTATGTGGAAAGTGTTTTCCATTTGGTTGTGTACCTTTTGATGTGCTTTATTTATTGTTTATGACTTTTGTTACGTTGGTCATTATGTAAATCTTGTCATGTTGTAAGCTGCCTTGAGCATAGTTTCAACTATGGAATGGCGGCATACAAATAATCAGTCAGTCAGGCCCAGGAAGGCATTTTCTAGTTGGTGGAGAAATGCAAAGAGGTGGCGATTCTGGTAAGCAAGGAGGTTGGTAAATTTAATAGGAACCTAGCATAAATCCAGCTCCATCCCACCTTTCCCTCTTACCTCTTGAGATACGACTCACCAGAGAAAGGCAAACATGAGAACTGAATATGCACATTCATTTTAATTAGTAAGAGGGTCTTGGGACACCCCCCCCCCACTGCCAGGAGCAGCACAATGTTGGCGGTGAGGGAGCCTGAACAGAGAGCATGGATCATTTTCAGATTTATACTGTGAGGGAGGCATGGTAAATACTTCGAAGTCCCTGCCAGGCATCTTGGCATAGCTACTGCATCTGCTTGAAGGGGAAACCTTTTCCCCTCACATTCTTTCCTCCCAAATGTGTCCAAGTAAGATATACTCTGAGAATCAGGAGCCAAGACTGAGGAGGGATCCTACCTACCTGTCATCTGATTTCAGAGGGGCAGCATCTCAAAGTTGAGCTGGCTGGCTTTCACTTGAAATAATCTGCTTTTTAACCAAAAGCCCCACTGGATTATAAAGCCATCAAAGCTTGCATCAGATGACTAATCCTTTCAAGGGCTTGCTGCTTAATACACACTGGTTGATGATACGACCAGCTTCATTTACTGAGCTCCTCAGGTCTAATGGATCTTAGAAGGTCTACATTTCTAAAAGGAAGGATATTAATTCCACTTTGTGGAAATGCTAAGGCAGCATTGATTAGTCTATACTAGTGAGCGGCCTGTGATTATGACCAACTTTCTGAATTTAATGGAGCCAGGAAAAAGGCATGGAAGACAATTGCTTTTAAACTCAGGGGGGGGGGGTGGATTTCTATAGGGAAAGCGCAAATCTGCATCTCAGGGGACTCATTCAGCAAGTTGAGCCAGTCATTCTGTCCCAAACAACAATTTTGTGTTGTGAATGCAGTGAGAAGGATACATTAAAGAAAATAATCACAGTCCCTTGCTAATGTTGACATTTATTGGCAATTCTTAAGAGGCCTGGTAATGGGATGCGGGTGACGCTGTGGGTTAAACCACAGAGCCTAGGACTTGCCAATCAGAAGGTTGGCGGTTCGAATCCCCGCAACGGGGTGAGCTCCTGTTGTTCGGTCCTAGCTCCTGCCAACCTAGCAGTTCAGAAGCACGTCAAAGTGCAAGTAGATAAATAGGTACCGCTCTGGCGGGAAGGTAAACAGCATTTCCGTGCGCTGCTCTGGTTCGCCAGAAGCGGCTTAGTCATGCTGGCCACATGAAGTGGAAGCTGTACGCCGGCTCCCTCGACCAATAAAGCGAGATGAGCGCCACAACCCCAGAGTCGGCCACCACTGGACCTAATGGTCAAGGGTCCCTTTACCTTTACCTAAGAGGCCTAGTGGAAAATGTCAGAATATGATGACATTTATTAGCAAATATCAAGGCAAATCAAGTCCAGGCTGAGAAGCAAAGAGCTCCTGACGTTGCACCTTTACTAAAGCAAAGCAGGGTTGTACACAATCTATTTGTTGGCTCAAAGTCCACTGGGAGTCTCAATGCAAGTGCATTTGAATAAATGATTTTGCAAAGAAAACAAAGTCTAAATTCCATTCTCACTTCCATCCTTCATCAGGAAAGGACAACATTCATCAGAGTACTGCTGCAAATATTGAAAGCAAGTCTCTTGATGTGATTGTTACTGACATTTATAAATTTATAATCATAACGTTATGTATATACCATTCTCTTGCAAATATCAGGGTGTTGTTTACCATCAAATCTCAAGAGCTACCAAACACTTTCACTAAATAACCCATTTCCCACATTCCAGTAAAATGTTGTCATTTAATAGCGAAGCATGCAAAACATCTGTAGAATTATGGGGAAAAATGTATTGTTTTTCTGGTATTTTCTTACCTGAGGTAATTGCAAATACACTGAAAAAAAATTCTAAATATAATTACAAATACATATGCAATGAACAATATGCAGTTTTAATACAAATATAAAAAATATTGTGCAGGAATAAAGATAACCAAAGTATCTGCAATGCACTCATATGTGTTGCATTATCACAAGGATAAGTTAAAAGCCAACCTTAAAGGGCTCTATCCAATTAACTTCTATTCAGAGTATCCTAGGTTAACCATGTATATTAATTTCAGTAAGTCTGCTCTGAGTATGACTAGCATTGGATACAACTCAAAATATCTAATGAACTTCCTTATAAATGCAGTGTTGCAAAATATGGCACAGGACAACCACTAGATCTACAAATCACCTTTCTTCTAGAGTTTTTTTTTCTTAATACACATGCCAGTTACAGGTTAATATAAATCAAGGGCTCTCAAACTGAGATCCGTGGACCAGTAGCAGTCCTTGAGCTTCATCCAGATGGTCTACAAGAAGTCTAGATTTTGGGTTGAAGATGGGGGAGGCACATCCCTTACATCCGAAATTCATATTGAATTTTAATTGCATTCTTATTGCTAATTTTATTTCTTATATTGTATTCTGTTGCATTCAAATCTGAGTGCTCCAGAACCTCTCATCATTCAACAGCTGCCTGGTAGAGCAAATCCACACACGCTACTCTCAACGTTCTCTAAATCTGGAAGTGTTGCAGTTCTTTCAAGGGGGTCTTCAGGCCTTGTCTGGCTTCTCAGCTGCAGCCGTTCAAGTGAATTTCAACGAGTGTTGCCTAAGAATCTGAATCCAAAATATGATCTCAACGGATATACAACTGCTTTAACTGAAATCAGAAATTTGGCTCCAGATGCTCAGTTGTACGTTAACCAAACAAGTGCTTTGAGAGTTTCCTGTCTCTACTACAGCAAGGGAAAGTGAGCACAGCAAAACTCCATCCATTAATGATCCAACCCAGCCTATGTCTCATTCATTTCCCTTTCCCAAGGCCAGTTCAATGACAAAGATGCATGCTGCATTATTGCTGTCATGCCGTCTTTACACAGCTTTGAGTGGCAGATGTTGCTTCAGCTGTTTTGGTGGGGAAGCTCACACGAAACTTTTGTGTGGCCTGCCTTTTTAATTGCTCTGCACTTTTCCAGGCTTGTTACAGTTGCCTCAATTAAACTGGCTAATTTTAGCTGCATCCTGATTGCTCCCATCTGGGATTTGTTAGGAAAATTCACAAAAAAAAAAAAAAGCTTGAAATTTGGCTCTGGCCTGTAACAGCCCTGTGCTCTTCCTTCTCTGGTTTCCATCTTCATGTTGCCATTTTGTTTTGTTTTGTTTTTCCATCGCCCCAAAGCAGAGAAAGTACTGGGCCAAGACTGAAATGCAAAGCCAATGTTAATGTGATTTCCCTCTGGAGAAAAATTATGATGCATTGTGAGGCTGTGGTGTGCATCCAGGCATGTTTGCATCAAGCTGGTTCAGAACCGGATCTAAGGACTCAGCAGATCTGACTCCTCTTCAGGCATAACCAGAATGACTCCTCCCATAGCTATACTAATCCCATTTTTTCCTTGTGGCAACGGAACAGGGAATGGTGGATTTCTGCAGGCCAGGGCCTGAGCAGCATGGCCAAGTCTTAGATACAATCCAAGCCCAGCAGATCAGGGGTTCTCGAGCTAATAATCAAAGTATCTCCAGAATCCAAGCCCACAGATCCTGTCCCCCTTCACAACAAGGACCTGTGTCCCCATTTCAGACTGGCAAAAGCCATGTGCCTAGAAGGACTTGTTGGAATGGAAGAGGAATGCCAGCTTTAGCCCTGCAAACTGATGTGGAAATGTGGAAAAGTGAACTTAAAGACTGGACAAGTAAGACAGAGTAACTGAAATAGACAATTATACCTTATCCCTACAGAGAGATATGTACTGCTTGGATTTTCTCAGAAAGTACCAGGCAACAGGCAATCTATCTGAAAGTGGTCAGCAGTTGTCAAGGACTGGGCAGAGGAGGAATGGTGGAGACAGCCTCCCCAGCTTGACCCTTCCAGGGAAGAGGAAGAGGAAGACAGTTTAGAATTACAACAGGGGTTGGAGGGAAGTCACGGTTCAGAGGCAGATGAGGGAAAAGCTGGGAAATCATGGGAGAGGAGGAGGAGGAAGCACCAGGGGTGCAACAGCTGATGAACACAGTGTCTTTAGAAAGCATTCCAGACCCCCAGCCCACTCCCAGAACCCGGCGAGCCTTGAAAGTAGGAGAGCAAAGAGCTCAAAGACAGAGGGCACTTATCAGCACCCGTAGGAGAGACAATGAGATTGATGAATAAGGAAGTGGAAGAGACAACGCTATTATCCAAGAGGCTGGGTTCTAGAGCCTCTCTCTGTAAATACTGAATAAAAAGCTGACAGTAGAGAATATTTCCTTGTCTTTGTACATTCTTGGGCAAATGGCCGTGGGAATCGCTGGCAGCAGCCTGACAACAGTTGGGGCTGAAACTTGGCCAAAAAAGTCCAGTGTAAATACTAAATAATGCCAATGGATCTGTGGCTGGACTGCCAGATTTACTGGTTGCTAAATTCTATTGCATCTGAAGGCCAGGACCATCTAGCATCCTTGCTCATACCCTGAGGATCTATTTTATCTGTCAGTTGCTTGCACAAACATTCATATAGTGTACCATACCCAGGTGACTTTAAATTCCAGGGAGCAAACCATTCATACACAATGGATGCCATGCAGATCAGTGGATTTCCTTTGTTCCACCGCAAATCTTATTGAGGCATCATCTGCATGGTGAGATGACCAACAGGTTCCACCATGGAAATCACTCCCCAAAGAAGGCATTTTAAAGCTGCCCTCTTGCAGAAGCCATTTTGCATGCACCACCCTCAATTTAACATGCCAAGTGAAAGTTGCCAAGTTGGGTCAGACCAATACATTTTGCTACCTGAGGCCACCAACAAGATGGCGCCCACATTCTCCATTTCCATATATATATATATATACACAAACACACACACAACTGGGCTTGCAGTTGACTCTTAGTTCAGCAATGGCAATGGGACAAGATCCTCTACTGTCGCTGAGGGTGGCAGGCAGACCACATGGTACATGTGGCTCTGTCCTCCATCTCCTGCTACTCCTACTCCCAGCATCTGCTGCCTCTCTCTGCCAAATGATAGGGCTGGGCTGGCCCTGTTGCCAAGGGAACCACATGTCTGAAAAGCAAAGGAAGTTCCTTGGACCAAGTTGCAGGAAAGGATTCATATAATAGGAAAGGAGATGTGAGGGCTGGGGGAACACAACCAAAACCAATTGGCTCGATTATAACGAATTGCTTGATGACTTGAGGAAAGGGATTCTGCTATATCTCTGGTTCTGGTATGAACAACGTTCAGCACATTGTGGGTGGCCTGAAAGCCTGCCACTGTAAACAAGTAGAAAACAATTCATTGTAAGACATGTAGAGTCCAGCCAAGAGTTTTCCACAAATGATAGACCTGGGTCTGTGGGACGGGGTGTGTGTGAAGAGAAAAGGGAGCAGATTTTCACTTTGTCACTGGTGTTGTGCTTTGGATCATAACATAGCATGTTACTTTTTGGGGTTCAGCATCCTCCAGACCTCCTGTGGTTAAACTGGCATGCCATATGTCATATTCTGATAAAATCTCCTGAAAGTAAAAAAAGAGATAGAGAGAGATTATATATATATATTATATATATATATAGGACTACTCACTGGAAAATAAGTTAAATTCCTCAGCAACACAGCAAATATATATATTGCCAGGGAGAACAAAGTTACAAACCATTTTCTTTTCTCTGCTTTTCTCAGAATTTCTTGGAAGCAAGAAGGACTACTCACTGGAAAATAAGTTAAATTTCTCAGCAACTCTAGTCCTGAGAGAGTTTCTTCACCAGCCCATAGGCTCCAGCAGGCCTTGGTGTTGGTCGAAGGCAGCTGGAAATCAAAGCACAGCTCAACTTAAAATACATGCAGTAATGTTTTCTATGGATCTGAGAAATGGGTTTGTTGGAAGAATGGGAAACTTACAGCCCTCTGGACGTTGTTGAACTCCAGCTCCCATAAGCTCCAGGCAACATAGTCAATGGTGGCGGGTGATGGGAGTTGTAGTTCACCTACGTTTAGAGGGCCACAGGTCCCCTATCCATAGTGCACAGCAACACACTGAGAAATGTTGCTTGGCTTCTCAAAATTATCTTTGCTGCCCTTGAAATTCCTTGAAAGCTTCACCAAAACAGGAGACTTCAAATTTGCCTGACATTTTTTCTTTCTGATTAAATTGTGGAGCAAATGAGGCTGAGCTGAAATATTTTACCACTTTTTGTGAACAGCAGCTGTGCTTACCAAAACAAAACACCCCTCCCTTTTTTCATGTTTTCCCCTTTTTGCTTTTCTTGCAAAATGTTCATGTATTCATTACTGACATCAGATAGGCACCTTCACTTTATTTTTGACAGTGGCTGCTGAAACCATTTTTGTTTAGATAGGTCTACCCATTAGAAAGTTGATGTGAGTTTTGATCTCTTTGTATTCTATTGTTATTTTAGCAACTGAAAGTCTTAAATTATTGTTGTTGCTTTATTGATAATTTTATTGGGCTTTTTTGTAAACTGCTTTCAGGTGCTGTTTGTTTTTTTTTTAGAATTAAACAGTGTACAAATGTTATGAAATAAACCAAAATTAAAGTACTCCCACTTGCTCTCCCTTGCTTCACTGTGCTGTCAAATCTAATTGACTATGTAGCATCAGCCTGTTTTGTGTGGGATCAACTATTTGACTAATCCAGAAAAGGGAAAAGAAGGGGGGGGCAATGAACGAAAAAGCAGCAGCCAAGGAAAACAATGACATCCAAAAGGATTCAAATGAGATGAATATTCACACAATATTCACACAATACAAGGAATGTTAGGCAGAAATTTCTAGTTCACATTTATTTTTTCAGTGATTTTTGTGCTTATTATAAAATTGTGAAATTCTCCTCCCTCCCACAAGCCCTGCATAATGTCACTAGGTAACCAAATTTCATTAGTTGCTCAGCATTGGGACACCATCCTGTTCTTTGTGATCCCTAATTGGGTGGGATCATGCATGTGACTAATCCAGATTGGAGGAAAAATCTGCAGGGGGGGGGGGGAAGCTTGTTCCAAAAAATAAATAAACAGCAGGTGGGGGCAATAAAAGCAACAGCAGGCTTTAAAAACAGGAACATTTATACAATCTAAGCATGCTTTGTAGAACGTTTCACCTACCAAAGTTGCTAATTTTGACCCAAGACAAAAGATGGTGATAGATTGAATGATGTGAGCCCATAATTTTTGACTTTTTTTCGCACCCAGAACCCAAAGGTACATTTCTTAATTTTTTGCCACGTGTGCTTGTAAGGTGGTTGTGCTGCTTTTTGCAACTCACCTTGGATCAGGCCGCAACCTGGTGGTGGGCCCCAACTCGCCAGATGAAGGCCAATGGTGAAACCTGTGGAAAACAGCAGCCATTTTCCCAATGCATGCTGCATGCATGTTGTTCCCTTGTGCCCTGGAAAGCAGGAGTCCAAGAGGAGACAACCCCCACCCCTTCATTTCTAAACGCAGCCCTTGGCTCTCGTGTTGAGGTTGCTCTTTGAAATCAGGTCAGTGCCTGCATTAGCAACTCCCTTTCCCCCCCTTCTTGGTTCCCTTCAGCCTAATTGTTTTTCCTGGTTTAATGAGCAAGTATCTGCCAGGAGATGTTAGCAATGGACCGAGAGGAGGACCTAAGAAGGGTGGTTGATTTGTCAGGAACGCTTATGATTACCAGCTTGAAGGATCTGCCGGCTCCTCACTCACTTGATTGCTTTCTTGCTATCCCTGCCTGTTGCGACAGAGGAGGACCTATGAATGCCCAAGGAGAGCAATACGATGCTGAAAATCAGGAGTCTGGCCCACCAGTAGTTTTGTAGGCCAGAAATTAGTTTTGTAGGCCAGAAATCGGAGAATAGTTATGATCAGGGATGTCTGAGAATTGCCAGTGCAATGGAAATGGGGGTAAAAATGGCTGTTGTTCACTTATATCTGGCATGAAAATCAATCCAGCAGATATGATTGGTATTCACTGGTGTTGTGGTTTTCAGTCTGTAGATTATATATAACAATATGGAACCGACCAATTTGCTTTGTGTTTATTTGCATTGGACTGCATGATGAGCAATAATGTAATGATAATGAAACGAATGGTGGGTGGACTACTAGACCTAATCAGAGCAGACCCATTGAAATTAATGAACATGGCTAAATTAGTTCTATTAATTTTGATAGGCCTACTCTGAATAAAAGTTAGTTGCATTCCACCTTACGTAATTAATTACATAAAATTTCAGCATATCGAACACCAAGACAAACAACGTAGCTTTTCTCAGAAGCCAAACTGCAGAGGAATGGAAAGAGGGCTGCATGATTCTCTGACGAATCCAGGTCAAAATGGACTAAAATCCTAAGGAAAAGGAGAGAGCAAGACAGAGGAAGTAAAATGAAGCTTCTGTTCTTATCAAATGCCCAGCGCATACTCAGTCATGAGACACATACATACGCCCCTCTGTCATTTGGAGGGATGCAATCCATCTCACCACTTCATTCTTCTACATGTATATTCAAGCGCAGACCATCTCTCTTGGGAAATGTCTTAACACTTACTGGACTGCTGTGGGTTGCCTTCCTTCCACTCCAGTTAATAGATTTCTTTCCTTTTACCCAGGAATGGGGAACCTATGGCCTTCTTAATGTTGTTGAACTTCAACTCCCACATGCCCAGCCAGGGTGGCCAATGGTGGGGCATGATGGGAGTTGTAATTCAGCTGCATCTAAAGAGTCACAGGCTCCCCATCCTTGCTTTTATGCCTACATTGATGTGATGCTTGAAACCCGATAGGGTGCCTTGTAGGTTGCACCATTTTTAACACCACATACAGGTGAAACTCGGAAAATTAGAATATCGTGGAAAAGTTCATTTATTTCAGTAATTCAACTTAAAAGGTGAAACTAATATATAAGATAGACTCATGACATGCAAAGCGAGATATGCCAAGCCTTTATTTGTTATAATTGTAATGATCATGGCGTACAGCTGATGAAAACCCCCCCAAAAAAATCATGTCTGCACATGTCTAGACACCAAAAATCACTTCTGCGCAGGCGCGATTTTCAGCGTCTGGGCATGTGCAGAAGCTATTTCCAGCGCCTCAGACATGCACAGACGCGATTTCCGGCATTGCGCTGTGCCAGTCTGGCCCACGGATGATCTCCATGGGAGTGATCCGGCCCATGGCCGGAAAACTTTGCTGACCCCTGGCCATGACTAAGAGAACACGAAGTGCTTTTGATCCCCGCTACTTTCAGAAGGAGAGAGGGAGAGTGATATTAAGGTGCATGGATAGCTCAGGGACTCAGCTATGCAGCTGCATATGAAATGTTTTAAGTGTGTTTTAAGTGCAATATACAATGTGGCACTAGATGGTGATGGGGAGCCTTATGGAAAATTCAATGTATTTTTAAAATGTTTCGATCCTCGTGTGGGACAGCTGCATTTTCCTGAACTGCAGGGGGTTGGGCTAGATGATCCTCAGGGTGTACGTATGTTTGAAGATGCAGCCTTAAACACATGCTTAAAATTGCAATCCATGTCTACTTGGACATTAGCCCTGTTGAGTTCAAATGGGATGTGCTCCCAGGCAAGTGGGCAAATGACTGCAGCCCAAATCACTCCTGCTGACATCAATATGAATAAAAAGCGAGATTTAACCAGCTGGATTTTGCACCATCACTATCATCACCACCACCACCACCCTTACAGGTTGTCTGACATGTAAAAAGGCCTTCTCCCTCTTCACAGCCCTCAGAGGCCTTTGGTCACATCATCAACCCCATTTTTGCTTGCCTCGATTCATCCCAATTAAGGGGCATTCTCATAATGGGGAACCGAGATGAAACACAGCGCGATGCTCACTCTGGTGGACGAAATTCCTCTTGCTTACTAAAGTCAGGCTAATGTGCACATATATGCACAAGCAGGTTGCTGACCCAGCTGCAGTCTTCTGGAGTGTCTCAACGCTCCTTCTGGCTGGGCAGATTCCCAGCATTTAAATAGTAGGTTACTTTGCAGAAACATACTTGCCAGGAGCCAAGCAACAAAGCTCTTTTTATTCTGTCCTTTTTGCAAGGTGGGGTGGGATAGGGGCCAGGAACACCCCCCTCCCCCTGAGAACCAATTACTGGGGTCTTTTGGAATTTTTAATTGAATATTTGTATTATAAACAGGAGCAGGACCCGTAGCCTTGATTAGGGGAAGCAGAGAGACAATGGCCAGGGTATTGTTTGCTTTTCATTCTGGATTAAGGACTTTCCATTGTTTTCAAAGCTCCTAGATGGTGGCTCTGGGGATAATTAGTCTGAATTTTGTTTGCTGTCTGACTCCCTCTCCATGCTTCCCTCCTCTTTTGCCCCTTCTCACCATCACATGGTGGCAGAGACTGAAGTGAAGCCTTAACATTACCAGCCAGGTCTTCTGTTACACAACTGGGTTTTCTGGAGGCTTTGATACCTCTGGATAGAGCTTAGCTGGGGTGAGTGGGCAGAGCTCATAGAATTTTAAGTCTTTGAGTCTCACCAGGAAGATAATTTGGGTATATCAGCTTGTATGCTAAATTTGAACCATATGTCTGTATGGTCTAGCAACTCTTTCCTCCTCAGAGCATCCCAAGAGAAAGATTACACCTTAGTAATGAAAAGGACTGGGCCTCTCATCCCATTTTAGGGCTGTCTCAACTTATCAGTTCTGCTAAGGAAAGTATTCTTTCAAGTTCTGGGTCCTTATTAGGAGGTGTGTACAGAGCCTAGGACTTGCTGATCAGAAGGTCGGTGGTTCAAATCCCCGCGACGGGGTGAGCTCCCGTTGCTCGGTCCATGCTTCTGCCAACTTAGCAGTTCGAAAGCACCTCAAAGTGCAAGTAGATAAATAGGTACCGCTCCGGCGGGAAGGTAAACTGCGTTTCCGTGCACTGCTCTGGTTCGCCAGAAGCGGCTTAGTCATGCTGGCCACATGACCTGGAAGCTGAACGCCAGCTCCCTCGGCCAATAAAGCGAGATGAGCGCTGCAACCCCAGAGTCGGCCACGACTGGACCTAATGGTCAGAGGTCCCTTTAACTTTTTACAGACAAAAGGAGTGCTCAAACTCAAAGTGGCCCACAGTACTGCAAACTCCTTTTTATCTGTTACGTCTGCCTCTAACATGCCAGAGGAGGAGTAATAGTAGTTCAATTTCTTACCTCCATTTCATCATTAGGTCCCAGCACTGCTTCTCTTCTAGAAAAAAAGGTGCCCATACTGTGTACTCTTGGGTACCCCCAGAGAAAAAGCGCCAGGTTGCAGGGTGGGTTACAGCCATTTCAGAATCATATAAAAGCGAAAATTCCATATTAGAAACAGTTTTTTAAAAATCCCAGTGACACAAATAGGGTGGATCCTGGTGTTATTTACTGTAATGGATTGCTTTGTTGATGCAGTTACTCATTTGTGCCATTTTTAAAACCAATGCAATTTCTATTCTCTACTTGCACGTTTGGCGTGCTTTTGAACTACTAGGTTGGCAAGAGCTGGGACAGAGCAACAGGAGCTCACCCCTTCACAGGGATTTGAACTGCCAACCTTCTGATTGGCAAGCCCAAGAGGCTAGTGGTTTAGACCCCTGCGCCACCCATGATCTATCTGTCTGTCTGTCTATCTATCTATCTATCTATCTATCTATCTATCTATCTATCATCTATCATCTATCATCTATCTATCTCTTAGTGTTCTTGAACTTTAGGTCCCAATACATTGTTGAATTATAACTCCTATCATCTCTGACCACTGGCTAAGCCACCTGGGGATGATAAAATGTTAGCAGGGTTGGAGTAAATTCAGTAGCATAAATTAAGCAGAGATATAATGAATAATTAGAATATGCAGTAGGAATAGATAACTAAAATGAACTATGGAAGGGGGTGGGAAGAGAAGGCAATAGTTAATGTATGGTTGTATTGGTTAATGTATGAGTGTGAAAAATTTGTAGTAGAAAAAATAATAAATAAAAATTAATTTTAAAAGCCAGCTGAAGGTGATGGAAGTTGTAGTCCAGCAACACTAGGAATGCAAGGTTCAAGAACACTGTCGTAAAGGAGCCTTACGCACCAACAGCTATCTGCATATTTTGCACTCTCCTTGAACTCTTGTGGGGGGGGGTTAGGTATTATGTTTTATGTGCTCTGAGGTATAATATCTACTCTCAGACTGATTTGAATAAGGAGTGAGTTATAATTTGCCCCCCAAAATACCACAATGAGCTTCTGCACCTTATTTGTCACTGCATTACCTCTCATGAGAGCTAATAAAGGCACAGAGGGTAGGCAGATTGCCAGAAACAGCAAGGAGGGAAAGGATCAGGACCAGGAGGTTCTGGAAATCAGTGTGGGTCTTGACATAGCAGTGATGGTGCTGATCCCTGATGCTCCTCTGTAATAATAATAATAATAATAATAATAATAATAATAATAATAATAATAATAATAAATTTATTATTTGTACCCCGCCCATCTGGCTGGGTTTCCCCAGCCACTCTGGGCGGCTTCCATAAAAACCACAAAGCACTAAAATATCACACATTAAAAACTTCCCTGAACAGGGCTGCCTTAAGATGTCTTCTGAATGCCAGGTAGTTGTTTATCGCTTTGACATCTGATGGGAGGGCGTTCCCCATATAGCAATCCATATAGCAGGGATCAGGAAACTGGGGCCCTTCAGGTACCGCTAAACCACACCTCCCATCTTTCCTGACCACTGGCCCTGCTTGCTGGGACTCTTTAGAGTTGGAATCCAACAGGTTTCCCATGCCTCTATGCAGAAAATGACTTTGCAAAGGAGAGGGATTTCAACCAAAGCTTCCTGACATGCTCGTCTCTGCTCAATAGGGAACTGTTTTCGTAAGAGATGTGTATTCAGACATGTGATCCCCGTACATGCAGTCCATAACAGGCTAGAACAGAGGTGGCAGGGGCAGCTTACATGGTTGGGGATGATGAGAACTGGAGTTCAGCATCTTTTGGAGGGCCACGGGTACCCCATCCATGCCCTGGAGTAGAAAAAGGCTTGTCCTCTTAGTGAGAATGAAACCTCATCTGGAAGTCCTCCTGCTTCCTGGACTTTTAGTACGGGAAGAAGACTTCAGCGATCCTGCTTAATAATGTGATGTCTTTCTATGAGAAAATATTTGCCAAGCTGTCTTATTCCCCACTATTTGATTTACTCCAACATATGCATTTCGGTGGATTTATGCTCCAAACAAAATAAGCTGGAGCATTTCCCAAACGTCTGGAGCCCTATGAATACTTTCTTCAATTACACCGAATGAGATCATGGAATAATTGGAATGTTGTGATGAATGCTCTGCTAGGTAATGCACGCGCGCGCACGCACACACACACACACAGAGGCAGGCTTTGCTTTACCTCTCTTGTGATAAAATGGCATTCTGCTCCATATATTTGTTCTCTTCCCTTGTTGCTTTCTGCTTTGTAAAAACCTTCACTTTGATGGCTAATGTATCTGAAAGCTGAGAGGCGTCATGCTAGCCCTGTGATTGTGTCCTCGTCGGCCATGCTTATGATGCACAACCTGCTAACCAGCAACAAGACTCACAACCGGTGTTGCTGAGTTCAGCATATGGAAAGCACAGCCTCAGAAAAGCCAGAGTGGTTTCAGTGGAATGCAAGTGTCTCCTACAGTGACAGCACCCTGTAAATAATATCACTGTGGTTTGGCATGGTGCGTTACCCCCACCCCTACTCCCCCATGAAGACAGTATTATTAAGTCACTAGAAATCTGCTCTAAAAATCCAGGTGAGCAAGTTGTTCTAAGATACTGAGAACAAATAAAACTTTCTTCTTTTGATTAGTTCAGGGTCACCAACATGGTGCCCACAGAGGCTTTCCCTTGTGCCAGCGGGGTTCCCTCTTCCTGCTGAAACTACACTGGAAAGAAAAAGTCTATTGAAACTTAGGTTGTGGAGTGTGTAGGGGGTTTGTAGGTTTTTTTTCTGGTTTGCAAACATGCCCATGAGCTCAGAAAGCTTGTTGTCCCTCAAATCCTTTTTGCTCAAAAGAAAAGGGCCTTTGTTTGACTTGTTCTGATAATATCACTATAAATAACAAATAATCACAACAGATATTCTTACAGGTTGCCTTTTAACAATTTAATCTTGGATTTATTCAGGCGTTGGCATCTTGCTCATTGTCATGGTAAATCTTAAATCTCTTTTGACAACCTCCCTCCCACCATCTAAAAAACCAGGCTTGGCCTTCCACTGACTGCAACATTGCCAGCCTAAGACCAATTGAAGAAAGACCTACCAGCATGGAACTGTTTGCAGCTCAGGAAATTTGAGTTATTTGCATATTTTGGAACTAGTATTGCAGGACAGCAGGGGTATTGTGCTTTTACAGGCTGCGTGGCAGGCAGGCATTCGACAGGTTAACCCTTTTCTAGTACGGAAATACAATCATGGGGAAAGCTGCACCTGTTGACACCATCCACCCAGATTGAGGAGCTACCAAAAAACAAGGCCCTCTGAATGTGGATTTGGCCTTTGATTGGGCCAATGAGTTAAGCTGAGTGCACATTATAAGCACCACCTGTAGCTAAACTTAAGGATCAGTTGCAGTTTAGATACAGTCCATCAAACCAAAATGGGACTCTACAACTTACCTGAGAGACCACACTTTTCTTATCATTCTAGTACAGTGGTACCTCGGGTTATGAACTTAATTCATTCCGGAGGTCCGTTCTTAACCCGAAACCATTCTTAACCTGAGGTGTGCTTTCGCTAATGGGGCCTCTCCTGCTGCTGTTCTGCCAGCACACAATCTCCGTTCTCATCCTGGGGCAAAGTTCTCAACTCGAGATACTACTTCCAGGTTAGTGGAGTTTGTAACCGAAGTGTTTATAACCCAAGGTACCGCTGTATAACCCTTAAGAGCAGTGAATATCTTTGCTGGGAGCATCCATGCTCTGAGACCATCAAGCCACACAACAAACCCAGGCAACTGCTTAGGGTATCATAAAGGTAACAGAGCCTATGAAGCAAAGTCTGATCTGCTTGATATTCAAAGACCCAGGACTTTCCACACATTCTCCTCCACTCAACCACATGCTGAATCTTCATCTGATCAGATTAACTCATCATTGGCTGTCAGACTAACAACTTGAAGAACGAAAGGACAGAATTCTTATTACTTTGACATTCTGGGATTCTGTTTTGCTTCCTTATCTCCACCAGCCCAGCAAAGGTTTCACTTGAGGAGGAACCCCTAAATCAACTTTGAATTTAGCTGTGGGCAAAATGTAGTCAGAACCTAGAAAAGAGCAGTGGGGGGGGGGGAATCATGAAAACGTTCATTCACCTCTCTAAGGGACTGGGCAGAGGAAGAACGGTGGAGACCGCCTCCCCATCCTGACCCTTCCAGAGAGGAGTATAGCTTTACAACAGGGGTTTGAGGGAGGTCGCAGCTCAGAGATGAAGGGAAAAGTTGGAAAATCATGGGAGAGCTAGAGCAACACCCAGCTGACACGTTGTCATTAGAAAGCATTCCAGATCCTCCATCTCCCAGAACCCGGCGAGCCTTAAAAGCAGGAGAGCAAAGAGCTCAAAGACAGAGGGCAGGTAGCAGCACCCGTAGAGGAGACGATGAGAATGAGGAAGAGGGAGAGACGGGGATGGAGATTCACTTGGGACAACGCCATTATCCAAGAGGCTGGGTTCTATAGCCTCTCTCTGTAAAGACTGAAATAAAAAAGGATGGTAAGAAACTTTTCCTTGTCTTTATATTTTCCTAGGCAACCAGCTGGTAGCCACTGACAGCATCCTGACAACCTCTAATTTTGCAACACTTTGTTGATCACTGTAATGCAGAGATGAGGAAGTGGACCCTGTTGCTTGGTCAAGTCCCTAATCCCCACCTCATGGGCCATCTTTGACAGGTCATATAATGATATCAGGTGACTTACACCTGTCAACAGCCAAAGGATGAAACTGTAACCACTGATCATTTGTTTGGAGTCCCTTTGGTGGAAACAGCTTGGGTTCAACATTTCCTCCAAATGGAGTGTTAATGCTGTGTTGGAGCATGTGATTTAAATCCAAACCACTTCTTCGGAGGGAAAAATGCTTCACTGGGCTCCAAACTCTTTCTTCCAAATGGATGCTTTTGCCGTTCTGCAATTAAGTAGTTTGAATTCAAACAACTTCCTCCAAATGAAGAAAGTGGATTGTCTCCAACCAAGGCCTATTGAAATGCATGGATTTAAGTCAGTCATTTTTGTTAAATGGGCCTACTCTGAGTAGAGTAGCATTGGCTACAAACCTGTGAGTGCCTTTGGCTGCAGTAGGGAGTTCCTAATGGTGGACTCCTTGGCATAACCAATTCTAATAGGGCTCCCTTGTCAACACCAGTTAGCTGGTTGGGGCTAACAGGGAATCCCACTTGCAAAGGAGCATTTGGGAGCTCACTTTAGACACCCAATTGTTCCTTTGTAGCCACATCCATTCCTGGCCCACCCCCATCACAGTTGATGCCAGGTGTGGGGAAGTTGGGCGAAGGTTGTATGGAAAGGCTTCAGAGGCCAAACAGGGACCAATGAAGGGCCAAATTAAGCCTGCTGAATGGGAGTTGCTCACCATTGCTCTAGTAAAAAGTGAGAAGCTTGAAGCCACTGAAGAACAAAACTTGTGTTGCTTCAAGGTGGAACGTGTTGGTTGTTTGCCCTACTTGCCAATTCAGATTGTTGTCTGTTCTTTGGAACTAGCCAGCAGAACAGCTGGAGATGGAACAAGATTTTGTTTGCCCCTCATTTTAATGCAACCTGACTACATTTACATACCCCTAGACTCTAATTCACAAATCAGCATACCAGTCTTCTTCAGATTTCACACTATTTCACTGCAATTCCCAGCTGGGAAAAATGTATGAAATGAACAAAGAATGTGTGCTTTAGTATTAAATGGGTTTAGAAATATACATATTGCAATAAATATATATAAGTACCTTTTATGCAATGAAATACATTTTTAAATTTGAATTTTGGGTGCAGATTAAAAAACAAACAAAATCACCCATTACTGAGGAAAGGGAATAGAATGGCTTTATGAATGAGCACATCTGAAGTTGAAATGAATTGCAAATAGACTGATCTGCCAATCCCATACACAGCAAATATCCCCTTCCATGAAGATATTTTATGATCTGTCCGTTCATTATTATTAAGTGGGCAGGGAAACAGGGGAGAAAATAGCCCATAAATGGGAGAGAGGAGGGCAGCTCCTGGCCTCTTAATGGTGATTCATGGTGTACAAGCTGTTGGGAGCACAGGTGTGTGCTTAGAAAATATCCTAATTACCTGAACCTGCTGGTTGTATTGTCTGTGTATGTAGGCCTGTGATTTATGAAGCTCTGAAAAGCTAGGTAAGATCATCTGTGTGCCCTGAGGCCAGAAGAAGAAGCAAATCTGGCTGCAGCAAACATTTCTTCTTGGCCCCCTCGTCCCCATCTGCCTTTGCATTCAGGGCTGCTAAGTAAATTGAAGGCTCATGCTTTGCAGATACTGAAAGTACCATAGAGGCACCTTAGCAAAGGGCAGATTCCTGCCCTGAGGAGCCTACAGTCTAAATGTAGACTACATAAAGGGAGAAGAAGAGAGGGGGTGGGAGAGGAGAAAATAATAAAGTTGAGGATTAGAATGGGAAATATGCACAAAGTTTCAGCCATGGACTAGGTTATTGACAGTTCTTATAACTCCAAGAAAGCAATGTTTGAATGGGCCAGAGGACATCATGGGGATGCTGTTAGATTCTACACAAAGAGGATATCATTGTGAAATCACCAGATTTACATACATAAATGCTCAAGGCCCAAAATTTCACAGGCAACAACATCCAGGAGAGAAATGGTTGCCGGACAGGAAGGCTGCATAATCAGACATCTCCAAGCTTCCCCAAACAACAGAGAACGCCTTCAAAAGTATGTAGGTTAAATGGGGAGAGTGGAGAATGGGATTGCACATGTTTCCTTCACCAGCAACTTGAGCACTCTGAATAGAGCCATCTGAACAGAGCCATATGTGCCTGCCCTTCTTCAGACACCTCATTGGCACATACCATTCTATGCACATATTAGACTTTTCAGCATGATTGGGAACCCTGGGAAAAACAACAACATTCCCTGAGTTCACATTGTGCTGCAACCTTATCGAAGGGCCAGGTCTGGTCAGGGAATGGATACAGGAATGAATTTTATGATGGCAGAAAAGGTAGGGTACATAGGCAACAAATTAAATGTGTCTACAGTTGTAAGTTTGAAATCCGCTCATCTAGAAAAATATGAAGCTGTCTTATACTGAGTCAAACTGTTGGGTCACCTAGCTCAGAACTGTGTACATTGATGGGCAGCAGCTTGGCAGGGTTTCACGCTAGGGTCTTTCCCAGTCCTGCCTGGATATGCTGGGGATTGAACCCAGGACCTTTGCATGCAGAGCAGATGCTGTACCATTTCCTCCAACTGGGCAGACACCCACAGCTTGAAATATTTCTATAAGACTGTCTTCCCTACCCCTCCACGTTGATCACATTTTCCAAAGCTCAGTGTTCGAAAGCATGAACAGCAGTTATGCATTTGAATGCGAAAACCCTGATCTCTGGTTCTGTATTCTGTGTTAGCAAAGAAGTCGTGTCTGCAAGTAACTGATTATCTAGGTGTAGCAGAAAGAGAGCCATTTCCCAGATACCCCAAAAGTGCAAACCTTTGCCAGACACACCTGAAATGACTTGTGATTGGTAGGAAACTGCTGGCTCCCAAACACATCCCGTCTGGGTACCCAAAACCCTTAAAAGGGGATTTTATTCCTCTTCATTCCCATAACCTTCAACCAATACCTGAGGCTGCCAGCTTCAGAGGTGACCACCGAGAGCAAGTTTTGCAATGTCAGTTTGGGTTACTATAAGATTAGTTACACAAATATTCTGGAATGGTGTTTTATATAACTTTTGAGATGCATACTTGCAATTTCACTACCTCTTCATTATTACATATACTCTTTTGAATAAAGCGTTGAATTGGATTTCTGGGCTAGGCTGATTTCTGAAGGCACTCAAGGGTTGGTTGTCCTCCCAGTTGTCTTAGGCTGTTTGGATTATGCAACTAGTGCCCAGGACATCAGGAGAGGAGATGGGCTGCAGGGACCACTACGTTAAGAAGCACTTGAACTACCTGAGAAGCCCTGGTGATCCCATCTATGAAAAAGCAGTGCTGAAAGGTGAATCTGCTCCTATCTTTCAGCCTTGCAAGCCTGACCTTCTCCTAGAAAAACGCAAGGAGTTTGCAAACCATGGCCTCTGACCCACAGCTGTGTGCCTCTAGCTGCTGCCAATGGCAATCCATCAGAATCAGCCATGTCTTTGGGTGCTTGTGCCGATACTCTGCTAACAGAGCAGCTTATTAAAAAAAGAGAGAAGTCCTCCCCCCTTCCATCAGATTTCGTTCGCCTTTAGATTCTGTTTCAAGAATCAAAGTTCACCAGCAGTGCAAGATGACCTGGCCTCTTTCAAGCTCAACTGGGTGGCCTGACAAGGCTCCAGTTTTGTTTCAGATCTTTGCCACTGGAACTCAGTATTGGCTGTGGATGCTTCCCTCCATGCAATTCAATGTGGGGAAGCATTCCAGAAAATGAATTATCAACATCCCGCTTGTTCTCTCACATTCCTCCATGGACCTGCTCTTGCAAAGCACTGCTGCTCCACCTAAGCTAACTGTTTGCAGAACCTCTGGACTCTTCTTGACCTTCTCATTTGTTAAAATAAAATTAAATGGATTCTGCACACATGCAAGTCAACTCACAAGCTTCAGATTCAGCCTTGGCTCTACACAACAAATGGCTAGATCAGAGAAGGATAACCTCTCAGGTCTGGAGGCCAGTTGTGACCCTTGAAGTTCTCTCTGGACAATGCTTCCTTTGCTGATCACATCCCCTCTCCTTGGGGCACAACACTCACTGGCCCTACTCTGTCACTTCAAGTATCTGGCTGCCTGACTGCCATGGAGACTGGTCTGTTAGGACTTCTGGGGCTACAAAGAGAATGTCAAGCAATTTAACATCCCATACACACAGAGAGAGAGAGAGAGAGAGAGAGAGAGAGAGAGAGAGAGATCAAAATCATAATTCTTTCCTGTCTCAAACACATTTTATACATGCATATAAACTCAGAGAAGCTCTGCAAACATTTTTGTCAATATACCATTCTCTGGCCAACTAGACCTCCACAGCACTCAACCAGTTCTAATCCAAAAGCATAGTTATAGCAAAGCAGGTCCCACCCATGTGTCTTTTCCAGTTAAAGTCATGTTGCTGACATTTTTATTGTAGAGAGGCCATCTTTTTTCTACCCCCTGCTGTAAAGGCTCCTTGTTGTTATGAGTGCTAACCAGCCATCTCAATCTTGGCCTAGTAGGGCTGCCTTGAAGACCACTCTAAGCATGCTCAGAGCTGTTTCCTTGAAAGCCGCACCTCAAAACACATTCTTCATAGCTAGTCAGAAGAAGAGTGCAGTTCCAATGCGAGCAGCTGGGCTTTTTATTAATATTTATTAAGAGAGAGAAATGGAGGACGGAGTGCATACATATCTTCATAATGCAACTTTCAGTATGCAGACAGAAAAGAAATATACATGCTCTCTCTGTGAAAGCAGAGAGCAACGGGGGGGGGGAGCAGGAAACCAGTAACATCACATCCGTCTCCTGTTTTCTGTGGGACTTCCAACAGTCTGGGATCCCAGGAATGTAAACAGAGTCTTGTGACTCCAAGCACTGCACCAATGGCAACACACAGAAACCTAACAGTTGTGTACTAATAAAATTGTGTTTTCTCCCCACGATGCCCTGCAACAAGGAGATCATGGACCAGATCATTATCTCTCCCATTCCCTGTGGGCCAACTTGGTAGGTAGCTAGGATCACCCACCAGTCAATCACATGACAGCATAATGATGTCAGGCAACTGACACCTGGGTAAGTTAAAAGAAGATAACTGTAACCATCAAGCAGCTCATCAACAGCTACAGAAACCTCCTTTGGAGATGCACCTTCACTGCCAATCAGCAGTCACAGGGGGCCCATTAACATCTCTGTAGAGAGGGAAGTGCTTCTAAAAAATGGAGCATTTTCCCCTCTGCAGAAAAAGTGTTTTGGATTCAGAGCACTGGGGGAAGTGCTTTAAATCCAAACTGCTTCCTCCAGTGGCCTCAGTAGCACTAGGGAGCTCCTGACAAGGAATTATCTAGGGCAGCCAATCCTAGCAGATCATTTGGGCTGTCCTTCGAAGCTCCAACAAATCATCTCTTTGTCAGCCATGGAAGGCTCTCTTTTCTCAAGCACCATCCACCAGCTGGGGTCATGTAGATATTATGTGGCAACAAAGGACAGCATTTCATGCATTTGATAAAGTGGGCACTTGCCTGCAGCCAGACATTTTGTGGTAAGGAGACCTAAGATGAGGGGATGTAGGAAATTAAGGAGGTGCACAGGCCCAAAGATTTGCCCTGCATCTGTGCCTTAAAAAAATAATAATTCTGATCGGCTTCTGAGTTGCTCTCTCCACTTCAAACTGTAATTTGGTTTCTGAGTCACTCTGTTTCAAATGAAGCTCTGTGTTCTGCATTCACTATAATAGGGAATCTTAAAATGGTTATAACCCTTTTTCCCACTTTGGCCAATGTGGATGAAATTGACAGGTACAGGAGCCGCTCCAGAGTAGATTAAGCCTGCCCAGTTGCAGGGGATTCACTTTTCTCCACAATTCCTTGGGAGAATTCCTCTTGCTCTTTCTTACCATGAAATAATTAAGAGGTGGTCAAGGGCTGCGTATTCTTACTTGTACATTATTTCAAGCTTTGTAGTTTCATGCCTGCCTTTCCTTTCCAGTGCTTGTTTATGTCCTTTAATTGGCGTTACAGCATGAGGGTGTCTAGACTACAGCCTGAGGAGTTCTGAAGAGTTGTGTGTTTGTTTTTGTTAAAGCAATGTAATGTAGGATTTTAGAGGGGGGGGGACTTAAATGAAGTTTTTAACTTACAAAAAGTCAACTTCTGTGTTTTAACAAAAACAAAACAAACAAAGCAACCCAGAGCTCTTAAATGCCCCATAGACAACATTTTGGACAGCCTCACTTCTTGCAAAGCCCATGGAACTGGGAAAACATATGTAGGAAAACATAGAGCTATATAGGATAGAAAAGAACAGAAACAACAGGCTGACTGGAGGCTTTGTGTGAGCAGTCTGTGATGTAACTTGGGCATTTATTGACACATGCTTGACTCAGGAGAAGGAGAAGCCCCTGCCCCCCCCCAAATCACATTGCTTAATCTTATTAGACAGACCACACACAGAGCTGACACACACCCCTAGTGAAGAATTGATGCAGAATAACTAGAACTTGAGAGTCCCATGGACTGCAAGAAGATCAAACCTATCCATTCTTAAGGAAATCAGCCCTGAGTGCTCACTGGAAGGACAGATCGTGAAGCTGAGGCTCCAATACTTTGGCCACCTCATGAGAAGAGAAGACTCCCTGGAAAAGACCCTGATGTTGGGAAAGATGGAGGTCACAAGGAGAAGGGGACGACAGAGGATGAGATGGTTGGACAGTGTTCTCGAAGCTACCAGCATGAGTTTGAGCAAACTGCGGGAGGCAGTGGAAGACAGGAGTGCCTGGCGTGCTCTGGTCCATGGGGTCACGAAGAGTCGGACACGACTAAACGATTAAACAGCAACAACTAGAACTTAAATATGATTAGCCAGTAGTGGTTGGTGCCTATTGGGACTGGTAGGGCAGAAGGCATGGTGCTAAAAGGCAGATAGGTGGCAGCCGGTCACGGGCAGGCTGGCAATTGGTGATGGTGGGGTACCCCCATTCACTCTCATGGGCCAGCCTCCACTCCAAAGGTCCATAAAAAGAAGTTATAACAATTTTAATGTACCTATGGCTTACTTGTTATCTCAGTGCCCTTGTACTCATTTGTCAGGACACAGGAAGGTACACAAAAATGCATATATCAAAATATACAAAATGCAATTATATTACAGGGAAATGCTTGCAAAAATGTGTAGATTTGTCAAGACTGCAAAGAATAATGTTTTTATTACAAGAAATTTGCACTAAAATAAATGCTGACAAATTTTTCTTTAAAAATAAATAAATCACAGGATGCTGCAGAAATATGGAGAACTGGAGATTGGAGAAAAGAGAAACTGAGAGAACGCAAAATTGACAAATTCATCCACCCCTTAATAGAACAAGGATGGGAAACATTGGCCCTCCAGATATTGGTAAACTACAGCTCCCACCAACCATAGTCAGCATGCCTTATTGTCAAGGATAATGGGAGTTGTAGTCCAACAATATTGGGAGGGTCACAGCTTCCCCAACCATTCTATGCATGGACCCTTACGGGGGAACAAAAATGAACTGAGTTTGGATCGAAAGTTCAAGCTAGTTGAAACTATTATCCATTCTCCCCCTCCCCTTTCCCTCTCCCTCTCTCTTCTTCTCATTCTCTCTCCAGATTTCCCATCGCTGAACTCGTCTCCTCCCCTCACTCTTTCTGGTGTTTGTCCTTATACTGCCCTCTCGTTCGGCAATGAAGAGAAGGCAGCTGACCGCGTTGTCAGCCTGGAGCCATGGCTGTGGTGTTTATTAGAAGAGACACCAAATTTTCAGTTTTATTTACTACAATTCTCCATGCCTTGTTTCACAGAGGCTGTTTGTGTAGGAGCTGCAGGGGCCGTAATGAGTTGCTGATGTTCTGCAGCTGGCTTGCATTTTGGAGATGGTAACAGTAGCCATCCTTTCCCCCCTCTGCTGCTACCTGATGAATGGAGTAGAAGCCTAGAAACTTCCCATCACACAACAGCAAGTGACATAAGCAGCAAAGGTTTTGACAACTCAGTCTCAGTGCCCCAGTTGCCAGATCAAGAGCCATAATGGGGAACCTTAGGGCTGGTAGCAAAATGCAGAACTTGTCTCTCTTTCTGGTCCTTGAGATCTTTCACAGGCCACACCCTCACCCCAAAGCCACATCCATTCTATCCAGACCACAGCCTTCATTGCTCCTGCTTTGCACCCACATTGTGTGTCCTTACTTGGCTGGAAAGTATCCTTCAATTCTAATCATGCCTCTTGCTTCCTGTATGGAAGATAAAGTGAAGTGTGTGTAGAGACTAGTTGACCATACAAAGGTTAAATTTCCATTTGTTGCTCCAAGGGTGTGATTCAGACTCAGATGCTGAACCTGAGGGATCCCAGCCTGCACAGGATTCCCTACCTCCAGAACCAGCTGAGCTGGGGCTGGGGCGTGAGCCTGAAGGGTCCTCACCTGTGCTGGGTCCTCAGGTGCAGGCATCAGCTGAGTCTGCTCTGGCAGGAGGAGTGCTCGCCTCCAGGCCAGGAGAGGCGAGTCACCAGAGGATCGGGGCCGCCCTATGCCTCAGGGCAGATAAAAACCAGCCAGCCCCAGTCCCAAGTTGTGGAAGCAAGATTGTTGGTTGCTAGTTCCTGCCTGAACGCTTTCCTGCCTGAGCTCCTGACTGGCCCTGGTTCCCTGCTTGCAAGCCTGTTCCTGACTTCACCCGACTCCCTGTCCTGCACCCAGCTTCAGCTACTACGGACTGCCTCCATGTTGCACCTTTGACCGCAGACTGGGCTTGGACCTCGCCTCTTGGGTAACCCACGGGACCAGCACAAAGGGATACAAAGCTGAGCTAGTAAATTTCATACGATGAAATTTACGGCATGTAATGCCTTAAGAGAGAATATTATGAAAATGATATACAGGTGGTACATGACACCAGTCAAGCTTGCAAAAATATATCATTTGCCCGATAACAAATGTTGGAAATGTAAAGAAAATGAAGGTACATTCTTTCACCTTTGGTGGACGTGCCCAAAGATTAAGGCTTTCTGGGAGATGATCTATAATGAAATGAAAAAGGTATTTAAATATACCTTTCTGAAGAAACCAGAGGCCTTTCTCCTGGGCATAGTCGGCCAATTGGTGCTAAAGAAGGATAGAACTTTCTTCATGTATGCAACAACAGCAGCAAGAATACTTATTGCAAAGTATTGGAAGACACAAGATTTACCCACCCTGGAAGAGTGGCAGATGAAGGTGATGGACTATATGGAATTGGTGGAAATGACTGGCAGAATCCGAGACCTGGGAGAAGAGCTGGTGGAAGAAGATTGGAAGAAATTTAAAGACTATCTGCAGAAACACTGTAAAATTAATGAATGTTAAAATGATGTTAGATTGAAAATAATTGGCATTAGCAACAAAGTTAATACGAATATGCAAAAATGAATTGATAATGGGTGAAAATATAGAGTTATAATATGTTAAGACATAGAGTTAAGATAAACGAAAGAGGGTAAGGATTTGCTGATTTGATTATTTAAATGGGAATACAAAAAGGGGAGGTGTGAGGAGGTCAAGGAAACAAGCTAATGAGTTTAAAGTAACAAAAATGGATTTGTTTTTAATTCTTTTTTATCTATTCGTTTTTTGTATTTTTCTTTTTCTTTTTTCTTTTTTATGTATCTTTTTCTTTATATATTTTTTTTGTATTTTGTAAACCTATGTTTTTGTAAAATCTTAATAAAATATTTTATAAAACAAACAAACAAACAAAACAAAGCTGAGCTAGTAAGAGGTCTTGCTCAGGAAGATCTGTGGCTATGGGAGAGTTCAAAGGGCGATAGAGAGCCCTGGAGAAAAGCACCAGGCTGAAAGCTCACCTTCCCCACTCCCGATGAAAACTAGAATGCCATGAAAAGAAATCAGGTCATTTGGAACAGAAAACACTGAAATCAGCGGGAAACTGCCTGGGCCTCCCATTCAAATAAATGAGGGTACAAATTGGGATAGAGTCTAGGGCTGCCATACATTTTCCCAGATGTATACTTATCCATAGGAGATAGCATCCGGGTGGAATTTCCAAAAATGGTTAAAACCTGGACATAGGGCAACCCATGTTGGAACAACTCTGCCCAAAAATATTTGATGACTTTTGTGTCCAGATTTTCACTTTTTGAAATACGGCAACCCAAAGGCATTTCAAATGAATGGAATATGAAATGAATGAAAAAAATCAAAAAATGAAACAAATGGTAAAGTGAAACTCCCTCCCCCAAGCATTTCCACATCAATACAAATCATGATTTTTGGGCAGAGCAGTTACCTGCAGGGCAGGGCAGCTGGTCCTCTCATAAGGTGGTATGGAGTGGCTGTCTCAGGCAGTGAAAGTGCAAGAGGCCTGCCCCATCGATTCTGTCAGTGGCTAAATGCCTCCTCTTGCCAGGATTGTTCCAGTGTGCTCTGTTGCACTTCAAGACCCCCAAGGCACCCCCAGGAGAATAAAGACACAAGGACACAGAGTTTATGTTAATGAGCAAAATTTAGGCCACAACTTTATTGGTTACAGAATGTGAGCGGTATTGGCTTAGGCATTGGCATCAACAGACTATATTGGACTCCTGCCCGCCTTGCAGGAAGTCTGGAAGGGTAAACCACCAGTAGGGGGAGCCCCACCGATGCTGATCGACTCAAGCCCCCCTAGGTTCTCTCTGGGGTAGTGGCATGGCCACAGCCCCTCCCTGGGCTTTGGACAAGATCCACACTCTTTAACAGAATACCCTTACACATGGAGGGGCAGGTGATGGCCGCACCTCCCCTCCCCAACAAATCACTATTCCAATGCCTAACCATCAAACCTTACAAAGTTGTGTTGATTGCTATGAGGTAGGTGAAAACCAAGTGGCTGGTGCCAATTTGCTGAGTGGAAAAAATCCTACCAGGCCCCTCAACGGTGACCAACTGAAGTCCATAGCAAGGCCAGTGACCCTACCTGAAAGAGGATGGGAGGGCAGGAGATCCACGACTCGAGGCTGAAAGAGGAGCTTCCAGAGTCGCGCTGTGGTGTAAATTGGCCCCAGCCATGCCCCCACAGCGTCCTGATTGGTCGCCTGGCAAATGGCATGGCCAGGATGCTACCCCACACCACGCTGAGGCGGGGGTCGGACCGGATGGCCCAAGCACAGCCCAGTCTTCCTTGGAAGCGGAACCGATTTGCTGCTCATCTTCCCCATCCATCGTGCAGAGAAATAGGTATCAAAGCCTTACAGAATGCCCCTCTTCTCTCTGAGTTCAGCGAGAGGTGGGGGCACTCTGGCAAGCCACTTTGCCACTTGCCTTCCCCGCCCCCGGGGCAGCAAAGGCAAGGGTCAAAGGCTTGCAGAATGCCCCTCCGCTCACCAGTTTTGGTGAGTGGATGTTCCAGCACACAGTGGGGGTGGAGTGAGGGGTCAGGGAGCAGCACATTCCTATTTCACCTCAGGTGGCAAAGCGGGATGGGCCGCCCCCGCAGGGCAGGTAGATCAGCCCATGTTGCACCCATATTGCAAGCCTTCTCTATGCAAGTGGTGGAGCATACGTTTGCATGAAAAGGTCACAAGGTTAAGTCCTGTTATCTACCCTTAAAGGATCTCAAGCGTCAGGGCGTGGACTCTATCAAACAGTGTCCAAAAACAGTTACAGACTGATGTTCCCCAAAGTTAGGATTTCAGATTGACATCAAAAAAGACTACAGTGGTACCTCGGGTTGCAGACGCTTCAGGTTACAGACTCTGCTAACCCAGAAGTAGTACCTCGGGTTAAGAACTTTGCTTCAGGATGAGAACAGAAATCGCATGGCGGCGGCACAGCAGCAGCAGCAGGAGGCCCCATTAGCTAAAGTGGTACCTCAGGTTAAGAACAGTTTCAGGTTAAGAACGGATCTCCAGAACGAATTAAGTTCTTAACCCAAGGTACCACTGTACTGCTTTCTTTTTTTAGAACGGCTTTAAAAACAACAACAACAACTAAGATTGAATCACTCACCTTCCAGAATGAAACATTTCCCTGGTCCACTTTTCCTTTTCTTTTGATTATGGGAGACAATAATTCCCTGGGGTTTTTGGTTTTGTTTTGTTTGTGCTGGTGCCTTCTGCATCCATGGTGAAGTCTTGTCAAAAAGTCAACGATGGGCCAGGGAGGATTAAAGATACCTGCTGCTTGCTCCCTTTGAGCTTCATTTAAGCATGACTGGGTCTTCTAGACAACCCTTGACTTCTTTTAATTGCAGTTGCTTTTGGGGATTATATGCTATTGCTAAATCATGGAGGGACGGGAGAGACTCTGTGAGCTTTCCTAATACTACAGAGAAAAGAGATACCATGTCACTTTTCCTTTGCATTTAAAGGTCTTGTGTTTGTGTTCATACACAGCTTGGCCCTGCCACTCATACGGGTTAATGGAATAGTTATTGTACAGGGATCTCGGGCGCAGGGACAAAATGTGACCCTCTTGGCCTTTCTGTCTAGCCCCAAGCCACACCTCCTCTCTCCACAGACCACACCCCTCAATGGCTCTGCATTGCGCCCCAAATGTTTTTGCATGGCTTGAATGTGTCCTTGACCTCTTATAATGGCAGTCACTCCTGCAGTCACATGCCCTTCCCCTCTCCTTTTGGGTCCAGTCTGTATCACTGCCCAGAAAGATTATGAAAGACAAGTGGAGGCAGTTTCTCCTTCTGCTGACAGACTTGGAGATGGCAAATGATGAGGCAGTGGCAGAAGAAAGGAAGAAGAGAGGCAGAATTTGATGGCTCTGGGGTTCGGCACAGAACTGGGTCAACAGTGCTGGCCTTCAGTTCTCTCCATTTCTCATTTATACAATCCTAAATTCAGTTTTCCACATTTCTGCAGCAATTTGTAGTTTTTAAAAAAATCCTCATTAAAACTTGTCAGCATTTTTGTATGAAATTTTCCCAATGAATGCATGTTTGCAGGCAGTTTTGACTGTACACATTTTTCCAATCATTTTCCCCTAATAAAATGCTCTTTTGCATGCTATTCTAACTAATAAATGCATTTCTATGCACATCTTTGCTTAACATATTCATTTTTGCACCTGCTGTTTGGATGGAAAACTGAATTGCAAAATTCGGAGAAGTGCAAGTTTTGAAGATTTGCTGTTTTGGAGTTCACATATTGTTTCAAAAAGTGCAATACAAATACAAATGCAAAAAACCCCCACAACAACCCTTGATTTTCTCCCCCATCCCCAAATGCTACTGGTTTGAATTAGCTGACTTTGGGATCTTTTTCCAGGTGATCCAATGTTCGGCATAAGGTAAATATTATATGCATGTGTAAATGAGCTTTGTCAGGGGTCGGCAAAGTTTTTGTGGCTTGGGCCGGTTCATAGTCCCGCAGGCGCCACAGTGGGCTGGAGTGTGCGTGTGTGCGTGCATGCACATGTGCACGCATGTGCAAACGTTATTTCCGGCACTCCTTCCGGTGCAGAGGAGGCGTGTGCAGCTTCCCACCAGCTGCAGGAGCATTGAGGAAGTCAGTCCCTGCTCTGCTCTGCGCCGGTTTAGTGCGGCGCACAGGAGCCAACCGAGCAGGTGGCAGGGGGCCCCAAGTGGGCGGTGGGGGTCCATGCGCTGGTTAAATGAACCCCATGGGCTACTTGTGGCCCATGGGCCTTAGGTTGCTGACCCCGGAGCTATGCCCTTCATGAGGTGGGACTGCATTGACAGCCATTGCCAACCTGGAGCCAGTGTGGTGTAGTGGTTAAGTGCGGTGGACTCATAATCTGGTGAACCGGGTTCGCGTCTCCGCTCCTCCACATGCAGCTGCTGGGTGACCTTGGGCCAGTCACACTTCTCTGAAATCTCTCAGCCTCACTCTCCTCACAGAGTGTTTGCTGTGGGGGAGGAAGGGAAAGGAGAATGTTAGCCGCTTTGAGACTCCTTTGGGTAGTGATAAAGCAGGATATCAAATCCAAACTCCTCCTCCTCCTCCTCCTCCTCTTCTTCTTCTTCTTCTTCTTCTTCTTCTTCTTCTTCTTCTTCTTCTTCTTCTTCTTCTTCTTCTGCCTTAGACTAAAATTCTCATTACCCCAGCCAGCATGATCAATGGTTAAGTTACAATGGCAGTTGTAGTCCAAACCATCTGGAGGGCATCCGGTTGGCAACTCCTGGGATGTACTAATGAGATTTTTCAGCCAGCGGGTGTAGGGGACAACAAGGTGACATCTTGGAGTAGATATTTCATGGATTATGTGGGGTGAGGAGACAGGTCCTCCGACAAAAGGGAAGGAGACTTGGGTTACATCCCTGTCTGCCTCACAATAGCAGAAGGAAGGAGATTTCTTTTGAGAGGCTTGTTGGAAAGCAATCATCAGATTAAGGGTGAAAATAAACCTTTGATGGGAAGATTGAAGGGATTTCGGTGCTGTTGTTCTGGAAAGACATATAATCCATTTGAACACAGGAATGCCCCGGCAATTAAATCAACAGGCAACACTGGCTAATGCTAAATAAACAAGGGGGCAGCAAAGGAGGGGGGAGCTGTGTCCTGGTCTGTACAAGGATGTTGAAATAGAGGCCACTAGCTCCTTCTCCTCTTTGTACATGGGACAGAGAAGTCTTGCTGCTGTAATGGAACACAACTTCCAGAAGTTGCAGCATGTTGCACAAAAGGAAGAACAAAGGATATGTTCACATTACCGTTTACCCCACACCCACTGTGCTCCCACTGCAAGTGTTCACATGACATTAGCCACAATCCGTCTCAACCCTGTAGCTCCTTGACAGATGCTGCTGTTGGATGCAGTTTTTCTCAAACCGGTTTCAATCCGACTAAAAGCCTGATGCCACATTGACTTTGTACATGTTCATGATCCCTGGGGACAACCATTGCATATGCACAGAGGAGCACACATGCACAAATAACATCTTCTTGAATAAGAGCTTGGGGGTGTGCAGTTGGGGGGGGACCAAACAGGCCAAGCGCGTTGGGTGAAGACAAGCTATTACAGAATAAATTGATATGATTTACAGTAGACAGAGAAGAAGCAGTACGCTGACGGGGGTCACATTTGGATCTTTAGTGTGGGTAGGGCCTGAAATACTAGAGAGTCCTTTATGTGAAATGTTGGGGGTAGGGCTGAACCGAAATGGCCAGATTGGAATTCTTCTAACCAGTTAGGGAGCAATCCAAACCCCAGAATTACCAGGAAGAGCAAGATAGGATCCAAAGGATCTCTGGATTTGCAGCGTGTATAACAAGGTTAGGGTACTAATTCCTCATGTTTGGATAAATGAATTTCCGTATACCGTGTTCATAAAGCAGGACCTGTGTTTGTAGTGCGGATGAACCCTCATAACTATAGCCTCACCTGGATTTATTAATATTTCTCTAGATCTTCTGGTGTTCAGCTATATTTAATGAAATGTTTGTAATGGTTATTCAGTGTCTTGGTATTATTGCCTTTTTATTAATTTATCTACTGTATTGCTGTGTATGTCGGGTTATTATAATTATAAGATCATTGCGGTGTAAATTTTGATAAAATGTTTGTAATTATGATTTTTTTTTAGTACTTAAAACTGTTCATATTTATTATTCAGTGTTGCTTGATACAATGAGCTTGTTTTGAACATATATATATAGGCCCGTGTGTGTGTATCCATTTCATTTATTGCTGTTATTTCTGTCACTTAAAAGAAATTTAAACTTCAGCATAATATAAATGGAGAGGGAGTATATAAATATAACAACAATGGCACTAAGCTGGATCTGAGCATTGAAAGTCATCACATCTTGTTTCAATTGAAATAAATGCAGCACTTTGCCATGACATAACAAGGTTGAGGGCTGGGACAGGGGGAGGGGTGGAATATCAGAGTTTATTGAAATCGTTAACTTCATCCATGGACCAAAGGATGAGGAGGTGGGCTGGGAATAGAATGGAATTCATTTCATTGCTTTAAATGAAATAAAACATTGCATCGTGGAAATTCATTCCAGCCTAACATCAAACACATAATAAAGCCTTCAAAAGCAGCATTGACAAGGCTGGGGAAAGGGGGAGGCCTGCTTTGGGTCCTGCTCATTGGGGAGTTTTTGGAGTGGTTTTGTTTTGTTTCGTGGCAATATTTTTGAAATTATGAATGAGTTGAGTCAAGAGTTTCTGTTTTGTCCAAGACATTTATTTATTCATTGGCTGGAATCCTTAATTTTTGGCTGACATCATTACTCCCACGCTCCTGGGAATAAGCCCCATTCAGCAAGATGGGATTTGTTTTGAGGAGGTATGGATAGGATTATGCTTTTAGAAGAAGGTGGTTGTGGGGGGAGACCCACCTCCCTCTTGGAGAGTATATATATTGTATGATAATGGTACCAGAGTTAATCGCTGGCATCTCCAGGTCTGGCACCTCCTGGCTTGAAGAGAGTCCTGTTCAGAACCCTAGGGGAGCCAGTGGCAGTGAACTAGATGGACCAACACTCTAACTTGTTATAAGGCAGCTTAAAAAGGTAAAGGTAAAGGGACCCCTGACCATTAGGCCCAGTCGTGGCCGACTCTGGGGTTGCAGCGCTCATCTCGCTCTATAGGCTGAGGGAGCTGGCGCTTGTCCGCATGTGGTCATGTGGCCAGCATGACTAAGCTTCTGGCGAACCAGAGCAGCACACGGAAACGCCATTTACCTTCCCGCCAGAGCGGTACCAATTTATCTACTTGCACTTTGACATACTTTCGAACTGCTAGGTTGGCAGGAGCAGGGACCGAGCAACGGGAGCTAACCCCGTCGCGGGGATTCGAACCGCCAACCTTCTGATCAGCAAGTCCTAGGCTTTGTGGTTTAAGCAACAGCACCACCCGCATCTATGTTTAAAAGAACAACGGTGGAAAGAAAGTGGGCCTCTCTTGGCATTTGGTGACGCAAACTAGGTAAGACAACAGAGGCCCTCTCTCACATATTCTAGGCATTCATACCTTTGAAATCTGGACATGGAGAAGAATGACTTCAGCAGATCTTAATGCATGGGCAAATTTATATGGGTGGAAGCAGTGCTTTTTTTCCTGGGGGAGATGCAGGGGTACACATACCCCAAAACATTTTGTGAATCTTTGTACTTTTGTCCATTTACAGTATTTACTTTTCCTGATTTGAACTATAAAATGGTGGTTTTCTTGAGTCAAAATGAGAGTACCCCTAAACATTTTTTAAGGAGAAAAAAAAAGCACTGGGTGTAGGTAGTTCTTTAGATAGCCTGATCCTAAATACATAGGGCTTTAAAGGGGACCACCAACACTTTGAATTGGTCCCAGGAACAAATCAGAAGCTGGTGACCCTGTTGCCATAGGAGGGTCCTGATAATTGACTCATCAGCTAGGAACAGAGGAACCAGTCAATTTCTGTTCTCTACGTTTCTCATTTTTCCAGTCTTAAATTCAGTTTGCCACATTTCATTAGCGGTCCACAAGGCAAGGCTGGGTGTGATTACTTGATGCACATTTGATAACCCTCCCCTTGCTTAGGTTATCAGGTCTTTCCCTCCCTGCATGTGCCCCAGGTGAATGAAGTTGGAGAAGTGGTGATTGCAATTTTGGTATACACCAAGTGGCCACAACATCACTGGGCAGGTGTGGATGCACCACCACCCCATTGCTGGGACCACCTACATCTCTTTTCATGTAGACATTCTGTGGGGTAATGCAGAATCAATCTGCAATGGTCTTTTTCTTTTTCAAATAAAACCAGTTCCTCAAAAGTGCATTCTGGGACCAAAAAAATAAATAAATGCAAGAGATGTAGATTATGTTTGGACTACATGGGGTGTGGGGAGAGACAAGAACTCAGTCTTTGTTGATTCTAGAATAAAATATTGTGCAGACAGAGAGGTGGGCATTTGCAATCAATCACTCAGTGACTTGGAGCCTTACACACCTGTTGTCCTCTGCCGAGTAACCCAATTCTTGCAGAGGATCTGCTTCCTACATGCCCATAAATACAAATAAGAGATTTGAGGGTCTCGCAATGCTGGAGAAACACATACCATAGGACGAGGGCCCGTTAATGAGGTATGACTTGAAACTGATTAGACGAGGCTGCTGAGCAAGAGATTTATATTCGGCTCGGAGCATCAAACCAGTGAAGCCTAACCGCTTTAATAAGGATAAACCCAGGTTAGCGATGATTAATATAGGCTGGCTGGGCATGGTGGAGGAAAAGCTGGTGAGCCGGACGGTGGGTTTGATTACCTTACTCAGTTGGAGAGAAAGAACTTTAGTTGAACCATTGTCCACCATTTCATCAAATTCGCCCAGTGTCTCCTGGGGATACCTAGAGTTTGACCTTAAACACTCGGACCAAAGTTCTTTTCTTTGTCTCCTAATAAACAGGCCCTGATGACTGCAAGGCTCCTGCTGTTCCTCAGCTCCCAGCTTCCTGAAAGAGATGACTTCTCCATGTGACGTCTCATTAATGTGGACTTAGGGCCAGGTTGGGCTCTCGGCAGCCGCCTCTCTCCTCATTATAGGCCCTGACTAGTTAGAGCAATCATTTTCAGCTCTTTACTTGACGGGAAAGTGGCTCTTGGGTATGAACCAGCTTTCATAGAAGCCCATTGTATGAAAAGTTCAGGCCTCCTGTTTTGACAGCACTGAGGAGAAGGGGGGGGGGGGAGGTTCCCACTTAGCATGACATTTTAAAACATTTTGACAGATTCCCCCCTTTTTTTCCTTTGGTGTCTGCCTGAGTTGTATCAACTCCTCTCAAAGACAACTTGTACTAAGGAACTAATGGCCTGCATACATATGTGTGCATGTAGGCAGGTATAATTTTGCAGTGGGGCAGCTTGGTTGTCATTCTTTGACAGAAAATAGATCAAAACCAGCTGCGGGCAGACCAGCAATTCACAAAATTCAAAGGCATGTCCACGCATACATGCAGACAGATGTACAACACCCAGCCCTCCTCCCTTTATCTGGAGCAACAGGCATTTTACATGTGTGTGTGCGTGCCAGGTTCTCTTTAAGTGTGCAAGACCAGTGGTCTTCAGAGGGTCTAAACCTGAGACCCACCACTGACTCCTAACATGCAACATGAACCCACTTTCATTTATTCGCTTCCAATTTATACTTAATAGCACTAAAACGGCACATTGTTAAGCCGAAAATGGCAGTTCACAGAGCAATCTACATATTCTTAACTTTGCATTGCTACAAGATGGAAACCAGCAAGGAACCCAATTTGATTTCAGGTGGAAGGGCAGGCATCCCCAAACTCAGCCCTCCGGGTGTTTTGGGACTACAATTCCCATCGTCCCTGTTAGCTAGGGATTATGGGAGTTGTAATCCCAAAACAGCTGGAGGGCCAAATTTGGGAATGCCTGTTGTAAGAAGGGAGGATGGTGTGGCACCCCTGCTCCTTCGAACTCTTACTTCGTGTAGCGAGACTAATGCTGTCATTTCCGTGGTCCCCGGCTGCTGCCATGATGGTAGCCATTGGGCAACCAAGCTCCCCATCCCAGTGGACGCTTCTGCAGTCTAGTCCAGAACATGCTTCCATTCTGGGAGAAATCTGCAGAGCCATAGAAACAGACTGGAAAGTGAACAGAGTATCGCTACTCCATAGAGTGCTCCCTCACTACAAATATAGCTATAGGAAGGTGGGGCATACAGTTGGTCAGAAATATATTTCTTAGTGAAAAGGGCTCTTGCCTTTCTTCTGCCATGTTGCAGTACTCATGGAAATTGATGAAATGAGTTTCAGGTCCTCAGATCAAGCTGGGTGTTGGGTCTCAGTAAGCAGCAGGAACTCCAGGTCCCTCTGATTGGTGGATAGCATTCTGCCATCCTCAGAAGTGGTGGCCTGGGAGAGGCTGTTCTCTGCAGCAGCCTCTAAGTGCTCTAGTTTCCCTCTATAGAGGTGCTGCAAGCAGAATCCCTAATCTTGGACCTTGCACAGAGTAGAAATGATTTTGCTCTCCACAACAGGAATGTGTTTCAATACTTTACTGAAACAGTCTTAAAATAGTTACAAATAAATGTTACAAAACACAAAGTAGCACACTGCTCTTAAACAAACTAGCAATGTGGTCCAGTCTTCTTTTTAGCCCTTAAAACAGTTCAATAACTTTCCTCTCTCTGTTCTTAGAGAGCGATCCTTAGCACTATTGAACAATGCTGAGCTGAGTTCCTTCTCCTCCTCCTCCTCCTGACTTCATCCCTTGCTGTGATGCTGAGTTATCTGGTTTCCCCAGGAATGAGTAATCACTTAGCATACTCCCTGAAACAGAAAATATCCAGCCTCTCCTTGCCGCATTTACCTAGAGTTCAACCTCTTGCCTAATACAAACTTCTCTTTATAAAATATTTTCAAACACAATGGATACAAACTTTACATTCTATGCATATTAAACTCATATCTTTAACAAGAGGTGCACCAAACCCCTTCATTTTTAAGTTTCCATTATGTTCTGAAGTTGCACCCCTGTAGCCTGACCTTTGATAGGGAAGATATTTTGTTTTGTGGACCCACCTCTTTTGTTGAATCTATACCATTCTGTTTTGGTCATTATCATATCACTGCTTTACTTGTTCTTATAACTGTATGTATTGTATTGTTGTAATGTGCGCTGGGACCTTGCAGTGAAAGGCAGGTAAGAAATCTTATAAATAAACAAACCAAGAAACAAACCCTCATGGAAGGACAGGGAATTATTGCCCACCCCACCCCCAAAAAAATAAAAAGCAGAGATCAAAGTCTTCATGCAGTGGCAGACCTTGGTGTCTCAACTTGCAAATTACTCTTGTTTAGCTATTTAGAGAAAAATTAAGGAGAGTAAACAAAGTTCAAGATGCAGGTTCTTTGTTCTTATTTAATTTCAGTAAAAAAAAACCAACAGCTGCTGAAGAACAGGACATTGGAATCAGATTGAAAGTACGAAAGTGTCTTACTTAGACCACTAAAATGGGCACAAGCAGACGTCATGATAAGCCATATCATAAGTTCATCTTGGTGGAATTACATCTAGACTCCCCTAGGATTCACACGTACAAACACTCTCTCCTTTTCCAGTGTGGCTGCAAGGAAGTGATTGAAAGCTTTTAACCTCAATTGATCATAGTTCAGCATTAAGTCAAACCTTAAACTGTTGCTAATCATAACTATGGTTTGTTGAAACAAGCCAACTTCGTAAACCCTGGTCTGAAGTTGTCTTCTTTCAAACAAACCATAGTTACAATGAACACAATTTTGCATAGGAACAAAGAAGTCATACAGTGGTACCTCGGGTTAAGAGCTTAATTCTGGAGGTCCGTTCTTAACCAGAAACTGTTCTTAACTTGAGGTGCCACTTTAGCTAGTGGGGCCTCCTGCTGCCGCCGCACAATTTCTGTTCTCATCCTGAAGCAAAGTTCTTAACCCGAGGTAATATTTCTGGGTTAGCGGAGTCTGTAACCTGAAGCGTCTGTAACCTGAGGTACCACTGTACGGAGTCAGAATATTGGTCCATCTATCACAGTAAATACCTGCTGGCCATGGCTCCAAGTTTCAGATAGGGGTCTCTCCCTGGCAACACCAGGGATTGAACATGGGATCTTCTGTATGCCAAAAAGCACTACTGCTGAGCTCTGACCCTTCCCCAGTTTTGTCAGGTTCACAATGATGGCAGGCTGTGATTGATCAGAAATATAAGGGAAAGCTCCTCAACTCCTCATGCCCACACCAGAGGAGGAGGAGAAACATAAGCCTGGGAGCAAGGGTTAGGCTCACCCTCATTGCAATAAACCATGCTATATCAATATGCCCAAACATAGACCATGAGTTAATGGCATTTTCCAAATTCTGCTATTTGGGAGCTGATGTGCACAACTCTGTGTGCTTTTGATTTTCACATTTTCATTATTTATTTATTTTTTGCAATCTGGTAGCAGCAGAGTAGATATCTTTCCCTATCAGGAATAAACTAGATATACTGCAAGGTGTTTCTGTCTCCTTGCATAGCCCAAGCCTGCCTCTGCCTCTAGAGGTGTGTTGATTCTCGCCGTATAATATCAAGTCTTGGTATAAGGGGCTTAACATTTATATGGTGCTATTTACTGGTGTTTTCCCAGTTAGCGCCACTCTGAAATTTTCCTATATTACATACTGCTGTTCCAACAATAAACAAGTCATTACTGAGGTCAGAGGGCAAACTCTGGCTGTTTTATATTCATTGTTTTACGAATTGACTCGATCCTCTCATTAAAATGCTTGTATACACTCTGGACTGTTTTGCAAGCAAAGTGGATACTGAAGCTCTAAGGCTTCACCAGGTGAATTCAGGCTTTGCTTCAGAGCAAAGCAGAGATTCCTCTCACTCCCCACCCCTCCCATCACACACTTGCACGCACGCATTGCCCTCTGAGCAATTTCCAGCAGAGCATGAGCTGTGCAATTAATTGTGGGATCACAGCTCCACAGAGCTTTGGCGAGTTTTATTTCCATTTTAGCCTGCAAACAAACATCAGGGCCAGGGGCAGACTTTGGATCAATGCCCATCCTAAATGAATCCATGATCTGCAATAAACAGCCATGTTGAGCAATGTAATCACACCTATGCACCTGGAGAAGCTAGTAAAAACCGTTGAAAGCTTCTGAAACAAAAGCCATGGGCCTACGGTGCATTTGAAGCCAGGAAGGGGTTTGTTGCACCCTCACGCAGGGGCGTAGGAAGGGGGGGTGCGGGGGGTGCGGTTCACCACGGGTGTCACCCTGATGGGGGGTGACAAAATGGCGGGTGGCACTCATCACTGCAGGGCCTGCAGCATGCATGAGCCATGTCTTTCGGCACCCGCAGGCTCCATGCTGTCTGCTCACTGCCTCCCCCCCAGCTGTAGGGCAACTGAGGCCCCACTGCAGTGCCCCGATCCTATGGGTGCCGCATGCCCCGTCTCGTCCATAGGGACAGCATAGGGCACACTGTGCCCATAGGGATGGGGTGTGGCGCGGTGCCAATAGGGATGGCACAGGATGCCAAGCACCCCGTTCCGTCCCTATGGGTGCCATGCACCCAGCCCCTATGGGCGGTTCGCCCTGCCCCTGGGCATGCCACCCCAGGTGCCTGAGAGGCTTCCTCCGCCACTCCCCTCTCGGTGCAATCCTAGGCATGCCTACTCAGAAGTAGGCCCCGTTGGCTTACTCCCAGGCATATGGGCTAGGGGTTGCAGCCTTAAAGACTCACAATTCGTGCAATAAGTGTTATTACAATTTATAGACTTTTACATGGGACAGTGCTCTGTAAGATCTGGGCATGGCCTGCTAAGGTCACTCGTTGGGGCTGGCTGGGAAGAGCAGAGTAAGATTGGAGATTGCTGTATGAGTTGCAGAGTCACTCCACAGACTGGCAGCGCAATCTTGGCCTGTCAGAAGAAAGTCCCATGGAGTCCACTGAGACTTACGCCCTACTAATTGTGTATAGTCTAAGGTTGTAATCAGGGCACCCCAGGAGGCCAGGTGAGACCATTGCCTCAGGTGGAAGATCTGGGTCTGAGGAGCAAGTCACTGTCACCGCTATCTCCACGCTGTTGCCTCAACTCCTGTGCCCAGGCTGCCACATCTGCACAGTGCCCAGACCAATGCCATGGCTGTAGCCACACCACTGTGGGGCATAGGGGCAGTGCAAGTGGTGTGGGCATGGAGGCACAGGCAGGGCAGGGGCAGGGAGGGTCCAGGGGGTTGGCCCAGATCTGCAGCAGTGGCAAAACATCCTGGGCCAGCCCTAGTTGCAATCCTATATACATTTACCTGGGAGTAATTTTCACTGAACCCAGTGGGCTCTTTTTAGTTGTCGTCCCCAACAGGGTACCCCAAGCCATCTGATACCTCCCTCTTCTGTGTGGGTGGTGCTGTTTTGGCTATATAAGGATCACCATCTGAACACCAGAAATAGCTGAGTGAGATGCCAGGACACCAAGGTCACACCCATATAATTCATTTAAAGCACATAAACGGCCTCAGCCCAGTATACCTGAAGGAGCATCTCCACCCTCATTGTTCAACCCGGACAATGAGGTCCAGTGCTGAGGACCTTCTGGCGGTTCCCTCACTGCAAGAAGTGAAGCTACAGGGAACCAGGCAGAGAGCCTTCTCGGTACTGATGCCCGCCCTGGGGGAAGCCCTCTCATCAGATGTCAAGGAAGAAGAAAACTATCTGACTTTTAGAAGACATCTGAAAGCAGCCCTGTTTAGGGAAGTTTTTAATGTCTGATGTTTTATTGTGCTTTTAATTCTGTTGGGAGCGTCCCAGAGTGGCTGGGAAAACCCAGCCAGTTGGGCGGGGTATAATAATAAATGTATTATTATTATTATTATTATTATTATTATTATTATTATTATTATTAAACTCACATGGCTTCCCTCAAAGAATTCTGAGAACTGTGGTGCCTAGAATTATGACTCTGGTGAGGATTAAACTACAGCTCCCAAGATTCTTTGGGGCAAGTCATGTGCTTTAAATATATGGTGTGGATGTGTGGCCTCATCTAAACAACCAGAATAAAAAGATGTTTGTTTCTAAAACTCTCTGGCTTTCCCACATACCCTCACATCATTGCAAGAGTCTTATAGAGTTGCTTTGTAGTGGTTCATTATACAAGGCACAGACAGCTTCCTTTATGTTGGCTCATGGAGTAACCTTCTTGGAAATATTATTGCTGAGAGCTGCAAACTTTCACTCTCTCAAGAGTAGAGGAATCAAGGCAAACTTGGTGGGGCCTACTTAACATGTGTTAGATAGCACTATTAGCCATGGCAGTTTTCAGATAGAATGCCTTCAGCCAGGACCCAGTTCACACAGTTCCAGTGGGATGGGTTAGTTAGGGAAGGAAAGGGAGACAGGTCTGGAAGTCAAATAGATGACTCATATGCTCCCATCTGACCTTCAATCTGGATTTGGAGTTCAGGGTTCTTTTATTTCCACATTTTGTAGATTACTCTGCATGCATGGTTCGGGGTTCCTGCTGTTTCTTCATGTCTTTTTACTCTCTGCGCCAGCACCAAGTTTTGGGATCACTGGGCATCTGACAACTGCCCACGAAATAGAAGAAAGCCCACCAACAAGAACCCCTGGATGATCCATGCCTCTACACTATATGATAAAGGACCCCTGGATGGTTAAGTCCAGTCAAAGGCGACTATGGGGTTGCAGCTCTCATCTCGCTTTCAGTCCAAGGGAGCTGGTGTTTGTCCACAGGCAGCTCCCCGGGTCATGTGGCCAGCATGACTAAACCACTTCTGGCACAATGGAACATCGTGATGGAAACCAGAGTGCATGGAAATGCCATTTACCTTCCCGCTGGAGTGGTACCTATTTATGGCATGCTTTTGAACTGCTAGGTTGGCAGGAGCTGGGACAGAGCAATGTGAGCTCACCCCTTCATGGGGATTTGAACTGCCAACCTTCTGATTGGCGTCCTATTACACTATAGCAACTGGCTTGCGCACCTACCACTCAATCTGGACCAGACGATGGTGAAGCTACAGAGAAAGAAAGCTTGGGAGATGCCACCATCTTGACTGCTTGACTCTCTGCCAGGGATTGAACCTGGGACGTTTTGTGTCCACAAAAGGTGTTTTGTCCAAAATTTTAGAAATATGAAAACCAATTTCAAGAGGAGCAGAAAGCAAGGCAGAGAGAACCACAGACTGGTTGTAGGAATGGGGCAGGTGATATTTCCTGAGCCCTCTCCTTTCTTCTGGATCTGGAGGATGGAGCAGGGATGTCTAGTTGGCTTATTTCCACAAGCAGCCCATCTGTACTTCTGCTGTGCAGGCAGACGACAACCAAAGTTTCACTTTCCCCTGCCCTGTAGGGCAGGGATGGAGAAATCTGTGGCCTTCCAGATGTTGCTGAACTCCAATTCCCATCATCCCTAGCCATTGATGGTCAATGGAAAGGAAAGATGGAGGTTGTAGTTCAACAGTATCTAGAAGACCACATGTTCCCTACCCCTACAGGAGGGGAGAGTCAACCTAGGAGCAGCTTTTCTCTCCAGATTGTTGTCCCTGCAGGACCAGTGGGTAAGTGGGACAATGCTCTTTCACATCTGCTTTTTGTTAACAAAGCAACAGCTTCATTTGGGGACCTGGGGAGAGGGGATGGTAATTGGCTCATGAAAGCTGCATTTTGCTGGAGGGTTCAGGAAGGGGCTGGGAGGGGGCTGCAGTGAGAGCAGCGAAAGGGGACTTAATGGGAACCAAATGCAGCCTGCAGAGCAATACCCCCTGCCATCACTCCCCCCTCCCATCCATTAGCATTCCTCAGACACCTGTAGGCACTTAAAACCTTGGCAGCCGACAGAAAACATTTTCTTTTTCTTCTGTGCCATGTTTGTTCACAAAAAAGACGCACAAGTTTGGTTTCAATTAAGGGAGCTGCCAACTACGAGGAGCTCCTTATAAATCCATTGCGGAGAGCAGGCAAGGAGGAGGAGGGCAGGGAGGAGAGGAGAGGGCCCTTTTTCAGCAGAGTGTTTTGAAAGGCCGGGACTGGAGGGACCCTCCCAGTGATGTCCTTAGGGGTGTTGGAGCTTGATCTGATCTGCCACAGGGATAGCAAGAGGTGTAAGTAAAGGCCCATCAAGGTGGCTTCTCGTGTACCAGTAGCTGATGTATTAGCAGAACTCAAGGCACCTGTCAGATGTTCTTTGTGATTTCTACAGTGCTTGGTGGGCATGTATCTGCCTTCTTCAATCTCGCACCCTCCAGATGTTTAGGTGCTAAACATCATCTCCAGCCAGAGAGGAACCGCAGTCCAAAACATGTAGAGAGCCTGGGGTGGGCAAAGGCTGGCCTATCGTCCAAAGGAAATGGATGAAATTGTCCCTTTTTGGTGAGGTGCAAGAGGAGAATTCATCTTCATTTTTGACTCCTTACAATAGCTGAGCCAAATCAACATTCCTGACTTCATTCTTTTATCAAAATGCATCACCAACAGTGGATTTTCTGTACTAGTAAACATATCCTCATTTTTTGGTAACTATGTTCTTCCTTGCTGCTGTTTCCCTTATAGTGGATGACACGATAGAGGAGAGGTCCTGCTCACCTGACCTCCATTCAGTTGTGTTGCTGCTGCTTACTGAGATGTAGAGGGTGATGGGACAAGGGAGCAGCAAGATTGGTTTATCTGGTACACATGTACCGTGCTAACCTCTCCATCACCTTGTTCCTTCCCTTGTGGTTCCTGGTAAGCAGCAGCAAAGCAACTGACTTGAGGTCAAGTGAGCGATGTCCCACCATGCCATCCAACCTTTCATTGTCCTCCTGGCTTTGTTTCTCATTTGCCCCTATGGTTACTTAATCTACATGGCTGTGGTGTGATCCATGTCACCTTGCCAAGGATGCTGTGGTGCTCCATCTGCTCTGATGTCACGAAAAAGGAAGCAACAGGCTATGGGGAGAAGGAGGAGGGTGGAAGGAGGGAACTGAGATGGCAAATGGGGGTTGGAAGAAGAGAGGCAACAGGTTAAGAGATGGAGCACAGGTGAAAGTTTCGAAGAGGGGATGGTCCAAGGAATGAAATGAGGAATGAGAATGACAAGTGGGGAAAGATGTAAGGAAGGCATGGGAAAGGGATGGTATTGACAAAGCAGGGAGCCTGATGGGGAAGGGAAGCTGGGAGGAGAACTGGCCTGTGAGAAGAGATGCAGATCTCTTTAAAAAGGTGGCAAACTTTCTTGCTTGCTTTCGATGCGGGAAACAGACATACAGACATTCAGTTCTGTTGTTTATTAGTTAGCATATCTATAGATACATGGTGCTTTGCACCATCAGATCATAGCAGATCACTGCTCAAATTATTATGGTCCAAATCACTTTGTGAGCTTTTAAACTGGTTCTCCTTGGTTGTAGCCTGCCATGTTTTTGTCCACACTACAATCTCAGGTCCAGCACCTGATGGCAGCCCTCCAGCCTCAAACCACACCCCACATTGTCCCTTCACCACACCTTTAATGTATTTGCCTGGCTGGACTGTCTCCTTGAACTCTGGCAATACCTCAGGCTTGTCTGGGTGGAGGGAGAGGGATGTGGAATGTGGAGGGAGAGGGATGTGCAGAGAGGGATGTGGGTGGGTGCAGAAACTAGCTCACCATACAAAGGTAAAATTAATGTGCATAGCTCTTCCTACATCTGCCTCTGGCCTCCTTCATCACTGGCACATGGCCAAAAGTTGGAGAAAGGAGGAGGGCTGAATATCTTGTCATAGCCTGCCAAATCTGTGACTGTGGTCCTTTGAGGTGACGGCAATTTAGGGTGTGTACACAGCAGACATTTAAACCACATGACTTTCTCCCAAGAGTCCTAGCAACTGCAGTTTGCACCTCACAGAGCTACAATTCCCAGCACCCTTAACAAATTACAGTTCCCGGGATTCTTTGAGGAAAACCATGTGGTTTAAATGTATGGGAGTGATATTCAACTAAATTTTACTCAGACCCACTGAAATTAACAAACATGTCTAAGTTAGGTCAATTCATTTCAATGTGTCTGCTCTGTGTAAAACCTAGTTGAATACCGCTTCATGGTGTGTTCAAAGCCTTGATTAAATGATTGCACCATTCATTGTCATTTATGCCTCAGCGACTAGTCAGTGTCATATGATGTGTTTCCAAAGGCCAAGCTACACATTACATTAAAACTCTCAATGCCATTTTCTTCAAAAGGCAGCTGGTGGTGGGATTTGGATCAGGGTCACAATGAGGAGAGGGAACATTGCTACTTTTTCTGAAGAAGAAAATGGTGTCAGTAGTTCCATTCACAGTACACAACTGTGGTTTGGCCCTGTATCTCAATTGTGAAACGTCTGTTTCCTTTCATGGGATCTGAGCCAGGCTAGCTAATAGTTATTTTCTATAAATGTTGTGAGAGAGCCATCCCACTCAGGAAGTAGAGTCATAAGCCCTGAAGACATGCAGAAAGACAGCAAGTGAAACTGGAGATGAAATCATGGTGAGAGCCTCACATGTTGAATTTTGCCTGACATGTAGCTGGTAATGCAGAGGCTGGGAACTTCAGGCGAAGGGGCCAAATGTGTCCCTCCAAACTTCTCCATCTGGGCCTTAGGGCTCCTCCTAGGCCACACTATTTACTGGCCCTGTAATACACCCTCCTCCAGTTCGTTTACCTGGCTGGAATGTGTCCTTGAACTGTAAGAAAGCTTCTCACTTCCCTGAATGGAGAGGTACATGTGTTGAAAGATACCTCTGACTTGGTACAATAGGCTGCAGTTCAACCATGTGAAAGAGTGACATTCTGTGCCTCATTCACCACTCACATGTGGCCCCTAGAAGGTTGCTCATGGGGAAACGTGGCCCTCAGACTGAAAGAGTTTCCCCATCCCTGTGCTAAAGGCACACATGATCTGCCTGGGGATGGGAGGAGGATAGAGAGAATTGGCAACCTCACAGGGTCGAGCCATCTGGCCATAGGTGGGCCTTACTTTGCAAGAAACAAGGAAGGCCTTAAGTTCCTCAGAGACCCGCTTCTACCCCCACAGTTATGTAATTTCATGACGGACTGTGGGAATGGAAATTAAAGTCCAAGGACACAGCGGGGAAGAGTCGCCTTTGAGTGGGAAGGCCCGCTCTCCTTTGGTGGAAATATGTTTTATGAGCTGAAGCAGAGACACAGCTGGCAGCTCAGGAATTAAAACAGCCAGCCCTTTTCCGCCCCCACCTTTAGCATGTCTTGGCAAGGCAAACGTTGTGCTCCGTGGTCCCTTGCTTGACAACCACGTCTGCAATGGCTAAGGATATCAGAGAATTTGGTCGGAAACACAGAAATTGCTGCAATTTACCTGTCTGCCCAAGGTCAAGAACAGACCTTTGTTTTTGTCAATGAACATTACATATATAACTGCATTGTTTTCTGCATTGTTTTTGACATTTCCCTGCTATTGAAATGCACTGAAGTTAATTGCGTGGTTAATTACATAGTTAATTACATTGGTTTCAGCAAGACGTATAACATAGGTTTCAGCAGAAGCTGAACTGTAGTGGAATGGAAACAGTACCAACTGCAACAAGCACAATGACTTTGAAGAACATTTCTAGTGAATCATGTCAGACCACACAAAGTGCACACCTTCCAACAGAGGATGACAATGTGCATTTGTCAGAGAGCAGAGGGAGGATAGATAGCCAGTTAGAGGGATAGATAGATATTTGCATCCTCCACAAGACATTGCAATCTGTGTACAAAGTACAGCATATATAAACACAACCACACAGATAACATTGCCACACTAAATGAACGGGCATGCAATTTAAACTCAAAGCATCACTGTGGCCCTTATGTTAAGGGCAGTCATTAGAAATAATGAGGTGCTTATCCTGGGGCCCCTACTGGACTTAATCGCCTGCCTGTGAGTCTTGAAGGCCACTCTCTGCAAGGCCTTTTTGACCTGGCCTAGGGGGCGGGGCCCAGGCTCACCAGTTCTACTAAAGAGGCCCCTGGGGAGACATGCCTGACAACAAATCCTAAGTATTGGATTCTTTTGCCCCATCTTTTTGTGCCTGCCAAACAGCCATGTTGTGCTTATAATATTTTATTCTCTTGTTAATTTTGCTGTTTTAAATGTGCATGCTATATTTGATTTCACTAAGCAATGTTTTCTTTTGAAATGTTTAAGATCATCTTTTTGTTTTTGGTTTTGTTAACTTTGTGTTAAGTATGTTTTCTGTAGTTGACCTCCTTTGCAATGTTTTATTTTGAAACCTTTGAGACAGTATTTTGGTTTAGCGTTAATTGTGTTGCTTTGACTGTGTACTTTATATTTGACTTCCTTCAGAAATGTTTGATTCTGCATTGTTTTTATTGATGTTTAATATGCCATAAGATTTTTCTGAAAAACATAAAGCGGTATAGAAATGAAATAACAACAACAACAACAACAACAACAACAGCAACAACAACAACAACAACAACAACAACAACAACAACAACAACAACCCAGGCTAGATTGACTGGTAGGGTTGCCAACATTTTCATTGACTCTGCAGGCCCACAAAGAAATTTGGCAAGGATGCTTTTCCTGGCATGAAGATCAAAGTGATGGGGAAAGTTTAACCTATAGTGGTACCTCGGGTTACAGATGCTTCAGGTTACAGATGCTTCAGGTTACAGACTCCGCTAACCCAGAAATAGTACCTCAGGTTAAGAACTTTGCTTCAGGATGAGAACAGAAATTGTGCGGCAGCAGAGTGGCAGCAGCGGGAGGCCCCATTAGCTAAAGTGGTACCTCAGCTTAAGAACAGTTTCAGGTTAAGAACGGACCTCCAGAACGAATTAAGTTCTTAACCCGAGGGGCCACTGTACTTGACTTCTGTAAGCTGAGCTGCTGCTAAAAACATAGGAGCTGGATCAGTTTTAAATGGTGGCAAACTTTCTTGCTTGCTTTCGCCGCAGGGAGCAGGCATACAGACATTCAGTTCTGTTGTTTATTAGTTAGCATATCTATAGATACATGGTGCTTTGCACCATAAGATCATAGCACATCACTGCTCAAATTGTGACGGTCCATATCACTTTGTGAGCTTTTAAGCTGGTTCTCTTTGGTTGTAGCCTTCCATGTTTTTGTCTACATTACAATCTCAGGTCCAGGGCCTGATGGCAGCCCTCCAGCCTCAAACCACATCCAACATTGTCCCTTCATCACACCTTTAATGTATTTGCCTGGCTGAACTGTGTCCTTGAACTATGCCAATACCTCTTGCTTCTCTGGAGGGTGGGGAGAGAGGGATGTGGGTGGATGCAGAAACTAGATCACCATACAAAGGTAAAATTTATATGTGTTGCTCCTCCCACTTCTGCCTCTGGCCTCCTTCACCACCGACACATGGCCCTCAGAAGGTTGCCCAAACACAACACGGCACTCAAGCTGAGAAAGCTTCCCCACCATTGGTCCACACCACACTGGCTCCAAGCAGGAAGGGTCAGCAAGAGCTTATTGGAAAAGCTCGGCCTTTAGAGAGATCTGAATGAGAAGAAAAGGTGGTGTGGGCACTTGTATAGTTTAGCCATCAGGAATTTCCTGTTACTGTACTGTTCTTCTTTCAGAGGGACCAATAAAGTTTTCGTCTAGCTTCCTGACTGTTGCCTCCACAAAGCCTTCAGTGAGAAGGTGTTCTCAAATGGATCTTCAGAGATAATGGACAGCAACGAGGTGGAATCATTAAGAAAGCTGCGGACCTAAGGGCAGTCAAGAATGGTGGGTGTTCATTTATCCACCATTTCACCCTGCCCTGACTGCAAAAAAAATAATAATGAAAATATAATAGGAGGCACCAGGCTCAGCTGCTGTAGGAACTATTGCAGGCTTGCCAAAATGCCTAAACCTTGCCAAGGGGGAGAACGAGGGGAGTTGAAAGAGGACATTCCAACACCCACATGTAGCTGAACAGTTTGAGAAGCCCCAGAGAACAAGTGCAGACCTCAGCAGCTTTTCCCTGCTGGCTGGGCTTTTTTTTTATTTTAATGGGCTCCCTGAATGATGGCAAACTCCATTCTCACCTGCTCCCCAGCTGTCTTTCTCTACAAAGTCTTATTCCACCCCGCTCAACTGTAAATTCTCACAGGCTTCTTAAAAATCATCCACCCAAATGTGAGACATCTGTAAGACGGATTTGCAGATTAGTGTTAAGTGGAACTATTTATATTGTTATCTTTGGGATGGTTCGTTTCTCCTCCCTCTTTCTCTCTTTCTTTCTCTCTTTCTTTTTAAATTGGCCTGTTTATTTTATTTTCACTAATGAGGCAACAGTTAGTTTTAGTAATATCCTACATGTGTAATATTAGCTCATTTACTCCTTTCCCCAAACAGAGCTACTACAAGCATGTGGGACTTAGTTTTAAGACTACCAGCAAAATCCTAGATTGCTGTAGGACACGCATTATAGATTCTGAAGGAAAGCATTCAGAAGGTCTTGAATCAGCCACCAAATGGAAGGACGTGGAGAGAAGCACCTTCAGGAACAAGAAGCCCCAGGTTCTACAACCGGTATGCATTATTTCAATGAGCCTATTGATACTGGAGTCTTAAATTGCTTTAAAATGCATTCCTTCACCCCCAAAGATTACTGGGAACTGTGCTTTTATGAGGCGGACTAGGGCTCACTGCACCGAACTATAACAGTTATTCCCTCTGTTTCCGATATCCTGGTGTGAGTGCCATCACTTAGGTAGCTACCAATGGCATCATCTGCACACAAGGGGGAGCTATCAGTGGGGTTTGGGGGATCCCAAGACAGCTATTTCTGGCCTGTTTTCCGCTTTCTGCAATCAGCACCATTTCTGTTCCACTGCACTTTGGTTTCCACCTATGTTACTGATCTCACTATCAACTATGGCCAAAACAAACATAATTAATTACATAATAAACCTCAATACATTTCAGTAAAAGGGAAACATAAAAAATATGTATTTTTGGAATATAAATACATATAAAAACCAGAAACCTACACAGAATCCGATTGCAGAATTATAAAAAAAAAAATGACTGCAAATGTCACCCATATTGACATGCATGATTTCATCCCTGACCTTGGATGAACATGCAAATTGTGACAATTTCCACTCTGATTTCCAACAGAATTTTCTAACATCCCTGGGGAGAGGATGGAAAACTAAGCAGTAGGCGTAACTATCTTATTAGAACAGCACTTGCCACTGCAATATTTTGTTGCCGGTCTGGCTTGCTCCTCAGATACTTTGGGGTAAGCCATGACATAGGAAACTGTAGTGTGAGTGCAAGACATTTTGCTGATTGACACACAGTCCAAATACCACCCTTTTAAGGTTTGCTAACCCACTGAGATGCCAGTTCTAGACTTCATCCATTGCATCTGGGTGCCACTTAGGTAAGTTGCTTCACCCTGCTGAATTGCATGACTGGCTCTGGAAAGCTTATACCAGGTTGGACTAGTTGTCAATCTAGCCTAATCAGTATTATCTTTTCTGACTGGCAGCAGCCTTCAAAGTTTCAGGGAGAGTTCTCTCCCATTGTTCCATCTTCAGTCTCCCACAAACCAGCAAGCACCCTTTCATTAGGAGATGAGCAGAGGTCCCAAGATTCATCTTCCTGTACCTGTGCATTCTTTAAATAAATAAAAAATTCAGATCTGTTTCTGAGTCGTTCTGTGCACTCTCCTTTTTTATGTGTAATTTGGCTTCTGAGCCACTCTGTAGAACATAAAGCTCCCTGTTTCCCCATTCTCTATGTCATAGTTTCGCCTTTTGCCCAAAGTGGATGAAATTTACAGGCACAGGAGTCTTTCCAGAGTAGATTACAAACAGGCTTTTGTTGGCATATTAAAAGGGATTCACTGCTGCTTCTGGGCACCTTCTTCATGCATTTACATCTCATGGCACTGCTATTATTACTACTACTACTACTACCACCACCACCACCACCACTGCTCCAGAGCCCAAGGCCACCTGGCTACCTTCTGAGCATCTTCGACAGTGGAATTTGCTGCCAAGGAGTGTGGTGGAGTCTCCTTCTTTGGAGGTCTTTAAGCAGAGGCTTGACAACCATATGTCAGGAGTGCTCTGATTGTGTTTCCTGCTTGGCAGGGGGTTGGACTCGATGGCCCTTGTGGTCTCTTCCAACTCTATGATTCTATGATTCCTCCCTGCACTGTTGTGACAATCTCGCTGGAGCTTGCCTGGGCTACCCACCCAAGCACCACCTATTGGTAATCAAGAGAACTCCAGCATGATGACACATTTATATTTTTATTATATAGTAAGAAATATATAATCTCTCTCTACCCCCCTCTTTCTCTCACATACAATACCCTTCATCAGCTACCTGATTCTTTTTAACTTGTTTGAACCAGGGGTGTCAGGCATGTAAAACTTGTGCTTTGTGCATAGAGTCCCCAGTTTGCATGCTGTGTATGATTTTAGCAGTGTAAGAGAAGTAGGAGCTGAATGGGCAAAGCATGTTTCAGGGACCTGGAGACAAAGGGATCTGGGTGAAATGGGAGAGAAAAAGCTCTGGTTGTCTCTTATTTCTCAGCAAGTGACCTGACAACTCAAAAGAGGGACAGAAAGAACAGGGGGGGAAACAGTTACATGTAACAAAACCATCCTCATTCCCTGGCTATGCAATGCCTCACATTACTAGCCTCTTAGCAGAGATTGCTTGCTTTATTGCAAGTCTAGAAACACACTGAATTTCCACATGACTTGTTTATTGGGCATTCATCCTGAATGGTTTGCAGGGAAATTCGATGATGTTGGCTATTTAATGAGCATTCACTCCTGTTTGTTTTCAGGTAAGCTTGAAGTTGTGACATCAAAGCAAGCATTATCCCACAATTTCCACTGCATCCTCCTGCAACTTTCCTTATCACAAACCAACATGAGCTTGTTGCACTAGAGCCTCCAAATTGACTTCAATATGCAACCTTGATTTGTAAGTATGTGATTAAAAGCCACTCCAAAATAGTGACAGTATGGAAGTTCCCCAAAGGGCTGGAAACTACTACTACTACTACTACTACTACTAATAATAATGCCACTGGCAAAGCAACCAGATCCCATGTGTCTATACCTGATTCTTGGCAAGATCACTGCTATGCAGATTTATATCCCTTTAGCACAATATTTTTTGATAGGGCTTCAGTGTCAGTGTAAATGCAATAAGGAAGGGGACCTTGTGGATTTACCCCAGTAGGTTGTTCCACAATTTAGGGGCCAAGGCAGAAAGGCTCTGCCTGTCATGCTTGCCCACCAGGCCCCCTAAAGATCCACAGGGCAGAGCACAAAGCCTTCAGTCTTGAGGCTCAGAAAGGTTTGTATGGGGAAAGGTATTTCTTAAAACCCGTATACTGCAGGATAAGAGTTAGCATGTGTGCAAGCTCTGAGTCATTACAATTCCTAGAAAAATGGAGTTTGACATTCCCGGGGAGGGCTTGGTTGCGGCTGATAAAAAGAGAACATCAATGTCCAATACCTTTCTGCAGCTTCTTCTTCTTTTGGTTGAAAGATGAAAGTGAGGGGGGAATCTGAAGGAAGAGATGTATGGAACAGAATGGAGATAGATCCTCTAATTGTTGGCAGGTGCTCTTCAACGTGGCTGGGAAAATTCCCCTAATGATTTCAGGCCAAGCTGCTCGTAATCTTAGGGGAAGGGCATCTAGGAGTCCTTTGGACTTCACAAGGTCAAAGGGTCATTTGCAAAGCAGCCATACTGGCTGCCAAAGGGTAGGGAAAGTCTCTCATTAGTTTGAAATCCTGGTTTGCTTCCCCTCCCCCTCCGCCCCAGCAAATAATTTAGTCTAAAAATGTTCATGGCTTTTGTCTGTAGCCTAATTGCTCCCTTGCCTGAGCTTTATCTTGTGTAGCCTGAAAAAAGGGGGGGGACGGTGTGGAAAGAGAACAGAGCAACTTACAGTGACAGCTGCTCTTTTTTAAAAAATGATGCTATCATGATTCTCAGATGAAGGTGTTTAATCTTCATCAGGCCATCAATTTATTGCATTATTTAAATGGCCTTTCCCCCCAATTTGGAAAGTGTGGAACCTGTGGTGTGGATCAGACCAGTTCATGCTGAAATCTGCAAAGCTCCAATTTCTCAAGCATTGCTCTAGATGAGATGGCCTGATCCTGCAGACTTCTTATGTAAGGAGCCCCAGCAGCACCAGCTGTGTGAGCATAGCAGCTCTGCATTCAGCTTCCAGAGCTCTTTGGGGATGCTCCTGGGTCCAGTCTGGAAGTTTCAGCTAGAGCAGAATGTTGTGGCTAGACTGGTGATGGGAACAGAGGACCTCCAACACATGACAGTGGCATTAAAAGGTCCGGATGGGCTTCCCACCTCCTACCAAGCAAGGTTCAAGGTTCTTGTAGCAGTGTACAAAGCCCTGAAAAACGTAGACCCGATACCTTAAGGACCACTTTGTCCAGCATGTCCCAAGCCCACCACTGAGATCATCTAGGGGAGCACTATTGGTGGTGCTTTTCCAGGGGGAAGTGTGGATAAGCCCCAAATTGCTTTCAGGAAAACATATACTAGACGAAACCATGTACAAACATGCATAGGGCATAGATGCACATAAAAAACTGAATTGTCGCTGAAATATGGAGATTTTTTAAAAAACACAAATTGATGCAGAAATGGGCGAGCAGGATTCAAGGTTGTAAAAAACAGCAGGTGAAGAGGAACCAGAATGGAGAGATTCCTCCATCCCTGGTATTAAGCTACTCTGGTCTCTTAAAAATGCACCGATCAGATTCTCTAAGCTGAGTCGTGCATGCTGTGCACATAGGTATGTATGCATGTGTTATCTAGATACCCTCTCCTCTGTCTGACTTTGCTCAAGCCTCCTGGTCAGGGCCAGCAAATGAGAAAGCCGGTGCTTCCGGTGTCCAGGGTACCTGATGCTTTTGCTCTCCCATTGGCCACCCTGACAGAGAATAGCTGCAAGTTAATTCCCAGCAATAATGAAGTCGGGAGCAGCGAAGTGTGCGTGCGTTTGGTGGAAGGAAGGGGAGGGGAGAGAAACAGCTGAGGTTAGCCCTGTCTGGGAGTAAACTTGACCTGTCCTCTCTTAAAAGGGCCATTAGTTTTTGCCACCGCCAAGCGGGAGAGCACAAGGGACGGGCCTGCTTCAAGCTGAACTCCCACTTTGGCGGACTCGGCGGGGTTAGGATACAGAAAAGACAAGCACTCCATAGACTGCCAGGCCCTGAAAGCGACTATTGTTAAGGGCTTTGGCATGAGGGAGCCCAGAGCAAAAGAGACTTGTTAGAGAGGCCCAGGCTGAATACAAGACGCTCTCAGAAAGCCACTGAACCATGCTAAATTACTTAAACCAACACTATTGACATTGCACCCAGCTCTACTTGAAGGGGGCAGTTTCTCCTTCTGTTCATCAAAAATTCATAGTAAAACCCTCCGGCGCTTCTTTCTCTGCTCTTGTTATTCACTGAGGAGTGCTTCCCCCCCTTACAAACAAACACACACACACACACACACACACACACACACACCGTTCCTTTCCAGTCCCCTGGCTCTGAAAGGAAGACGGGGAAGCCTGCTATGGGAGATCAAGAGGGTTTTTGATGCAAAAACAACAACCCAACCCTTTCAGAGTTTATTAAATCAGAGTACAAGGCCAAGCAAACCTGGCTTGTTGCAGCCAACTGGATGTCAGAACAGTCGTGCTCCCGCCACCGGGGTCTGTTGCAAACAAGTTCTTCTGTCGTGTTCTGTGTACAGCCTCCCAGATTCCCCCATCAGTCAAGGCTAACAATTTCGAATTTCCAGAGGGGTAGTAGCCGTGTTTTTCTACCGCAGCAGCAGTAACAACAAAGAGTCTTGTGGCACCTCAAAGACTTGCACGTGTATCACGGCATGTGCTTGAGGGTCTGCTTCAGCCAGGCGTTTACCCAAATTGGGGTGCTTACTTCGTTCATCTGAGGAGGCGGACTCTAGCCCGTGAAAGCTTTATGGCACAACAAGAAATTTCTTAACAATTTAGAAAGCGGTACCTCAGGTTGAAACGCTGAAATTGTTCCAAGGTCCCTTCGCAAGTCTTGGAAGGCAAACTGAGCCACGGTCTTCAAGCTGATATTGGGAGGAGGTGTGTCATTTGTTTATTTTTGTTGCTATTATTTGTATTTCTTACGTGACCTTCACAAAAAAGGTCCAGGGCAAGTTATAGCATAAAAAAAAAACATAATTGAAACAGTAAAAAGAAAACTAAGCCAAACCATCAACCCCAAATCAATGACTCATGAGGGACATTACAGGGAGGGTACCAAAATCCATTCTTCTGTTTTCAATGATAGACAAACATGGGAAATCCTGAGCCTTACTCCCTGAAACGGCCCCACCCATTTTCCATTGCTGCCCCTTATGCCTAGACCTGTCTCCCAGATCTCTTGATATGTCCACCCTATTTCCTTTTAAGCTCCTCCTAAAGCTCATCTTTTCCAGGAAGGCTTTGGGCCATTCCCCTTGGTCCCTGCACCTTGCTGTAACTAAGCCAAAGTATGGGTAATTGAAATAACCACATCTTCTGCCTACCCATGTCTCCATTTCGCCTCTCACAGGGGTGGTCAATGTTGGGCTCTCCAGATATTGTTGGATTACAACACCCATCAGCCCCAGCCAGCATGGCCAGAGGTGATGGGTGTTGTAGTCCGACAACATCTGGAGGACGCCTCCTCTATGGTTTCCCTGTGTTTGTTTTCAGATTGTAAGCCTCTTTGGAGGAGAGTATGTCATACCTGCTTTTTGTTAAGTGTCATGTGGATGTCAGAACAATAGATCATGATTCATTTAGGATAGACCAATAGGCACAATAACCTAAAATGAGTTGCTTCACCAGCCACATTTGGATGTCAGCCTGTCAAGTCATACTCCCTGCCTCTCACAATCTACTGCCCTTATGGACTACAGCTCCCAGTATCCCTGAGATTGGCAATGCTGGTTGGGACTATGGGAACTGGAGTCCCAAAACATCAGGAGGGCACCTTGTTGAGGAAGGCCGTCCTAAATTGTAACCAAAACGAGACCTGGATCTGAAGACAGGGGAACTTAGAACTGCTTTATAAGCCTTTTTGGCATATAAACAGCATATAAATTAAATTATTCTATTATTACAGTATTATATCCATAATTGATCGGCCCCTCCAATCCTCTTGCTGAGTCTAATCTGTTGACTTGGGGGTTTCTGCAAAATCATTTCCCAAATCTCGCCTCTGACACTGGGTTGCCCTAATCCGGCTGCTCTGCCCTCCTGGATTCAATCAAAGGAGGCGAATGGCATAGCAAAAGCTGAACATTTCTGTATATGAAGTGTGAAGAGGATCTCCCATGGTTCAGTGACTCTCTGCTAACTCAGTGGGAAGGAAATGATAAACATACTAAAGAGCTGCTGATTTGGTGCTGTGTAAACTCAGCCTGACACCGTTTACTTTGCTGTCAGAAGCCCCTTCGCTTGGCGCAGAACAGAGCACTTTTCACGGGCAGCCAGCCCCCACAAGCAAGCACAGGAGTTTCCCATGTCCACGGTTGTTAAGAAGAGCCCTGCTGGATCAGGCCAAAGGCGCGTCTAGTCCAGAACCCTGTTCTCACCATGGCCAACCAGATGCCTCTGCAGACAGGACCAGAGTCAACATACCCTCCCCACTTGTGATTCCCAGCAACTGTTATTTGGAGAAATGCTTCTTCTGGCAGTGAACACTGCAGATCTTGGGAGGCAGAAGCAAGGAGAAAACTATTTTTCCACTGCCAAGGCATCTTTCCCTGATTTTGAGCATGTTTTTCTGGCCTTTCTTTCTTGGAAAAAGTCACCAAGAGGTAAACATCAAGAGTGATATTTAACTAAATAGTTGTGCTAGCGCAAGGATTAACACAATGGGATTTCCCCCTTCGCCCCCCATGCATTTCCCATGCACTACCCAAATCTGTTCAGGATGATTTGGGGAACTCAGATTTAGGGGGTGGGGGAGGAGAGGAGGAGACTGTTCCATTACGCAAGGAGAATTCCTTGTGCTGATGAGATGATCTGCCTAACCAGGACTTCTTCTTTTTTCAGCCAGAGCTCACAGGAGCTCAGCTCCGGTACCTCTCAGGTGGGTGCCATTGCCATTCTAATAGAACAAGGGAGAAATTCATGGTGAGCTCTGACACCTCTTTTTCTAGAAAAATTGCACCGTGCCTAACCCTTAGCTGAACACAAACCCAAATAAACCAAGAGTCAAAACCCATAAATCTGTTTTTAAAGCATACAAAAACGAGGGGAATGATTCTGCACTGGAGACCAGTAAGGAGAGCCCTGAGATATCCATGAAAACAGTTGCATCAAATGACACCAGTCTCTGCTCTGCCCTTTGGCTCCTGGTCTCACCCTAGATTCTGCCCTCAGTCTGAAGAGGACTGGCAAACCTACTACCCATGTTCTATTTGGGATAGCAGCTTGGTGGGGCACATGTAGTGATCCTCAGCACAGAATCCTACTGGTAGCTTATAGCTGAGCAGCATCTGCTGCAGACGATCTTCAAGGTTCTGGTTAACATCAAAGTCTGTTTGAGAAATTTGCAGTGATATAGGGTCTCCATGAAAACAGTAACCATGAAAGCACCTTCCTTCGTCAGCCAGTCAGCATTCCTGTCCAGCAGAGAGAAGGTTATATTGGAAATAAAAAGGAATATATTGCTAGCTGTCTGTCAATAGCAGTGTCTGGAATGCAAGCAGAAGACTCTTAACAGGCTCAAAACCCTTCCTCTCTTTAACTCTGTAAAAGAAATAACAGGTATCAAATCAATTTGCATATGCTTTTTTACTATTGCTTCTATTTGTTAAGGAATGGGAAAAGTAGCAAGCTCCGTCTCCTCTTTCAACCCACCCACTACCTCCATTAAATTTCCTACACTCGTCCCTGATGGGTTTGAGGAGTCCATCGTTTCAGGCTGTCAAATGAATTCACAGAACTCTGTGAACATTTTCAGCAATGGCCCCAAACACTTTCCATTTCCAGCTATTTTTCAGCACTTTGTGAAAACAGATGTGCATCTTCATTCATGTTGCTCTCAGTAACAGCATTGTGTTGGTCAAATCCTCTTATATGGCTATCATTGTGACATCATCCTACTCAACTGTATGAAGAACAAGTTGTTCAGCTGGACCATTCCATGCAACCACCAATAATCCGTATTCAAGAGAAGTAGGTTGACTAAGACCCACTTCCTTCCTTTTACAATACAGTGACAGATCCAGGTTTTTGATGCCCCCTGGACAAAGCATCTCCCATGGGTTTCAAGAAGAACTAGGTTACTATTTTTGTCAGGGTGCCTCTTGCTCAAGGTGCTTCCTGTTCACCTTCCTGTATTGCTGCTACTGTTGCTAAGAAAAGATTACTTGAGGAATATCTTCCAGTGGTTGACCTTGTAGCAACCACAACAAAGCAAGTGATGGTTTTCCCCCACATTGACTTATCTGCTCATATTATGAGAAGTTCATCTCTCTCAAAACTTAGTACAAGGATAGCCAACAAGTCGCCCTCCAGATGTTGCTGTAGTACAAATCTCACTGTCTCTGGGGATGATGGGACTTGGAGGGCACCCCACTGGCCACCCCAACTTTAGAGACATCCTTGGTACAACATATAACACTCCTAAAAGTGAAATCTACATCTCAAGCCATCAGTAGTCCACCAATATCACTTCAGAGGCATCTGTGCAAGGTGGGCTATAATTATGAACCAGAATGGGTTTACTTTTCAGATTTCAGAAGCTCAGGAGAGATTTATTACTAGAGTCTGGGATTGAAGTAGGATTTTCACTAAAGGAGTGTAGAATTCACTCTCCCTCCCCCTTCGCTCATAGTTAAAATCATTCTGGCTTAGTTCTGCTCCTTCTACCACCATCCACGTTCCTATGAGCCAAAAATGCATGAACTTTATGCTAATAGCTCAACTCTGGCTCCAATTTGAGACAAAGTTCTTGCAAGTCTGAGATGAAACACATGCCTTTCTGTCAGGCCGGTAATAAGAGGCAGAGAGGTCGGAGATGTCCCAGGGCAATCGGAAACTATTTGGAGTGAGAGGAAGGAAACAAGGCTGTGATGTCCAATTCTAGATGATAGGACAGATCCATACTTCCAACTATCCCAGTTGTCATTTCAAGCTAATATGGAACCAACATGTTATCTTGATGAGGCCTAGTCAGGTTTGGTTTGGTTTTGAACTCAAATTAGAGAAAGCAAGAACTTTTATTGTAAAAGTATTGTTGTGTTAGTAAGAGAATCCCATTCCAGCGCTCTCTCCAGAAAACTTCTCCTCCGAAGCCTCCTTTCATGAGCCCATACAAAAGTCCGAATAATCTGGGGCTGAACAGTCTAACTTTAGGGTGATTGAGTTGTTTATTCTCCATTCTGTCTGCCGAGCAATAAGGAGAATTTCACCTCACACCTATTCATTCGTGTAGAAGGTCTGGTAAAACAGGCATTCATATAAGCTCAAAGATTCTGCAGAATCACAGGGAAACTTTGATTTGTCACGTGGTAAAGAACAGACAATATTTTTTTAAGATGCACCAAGATCCACCCAGTCAGTTGCTTTGACTCTTTCAAAACATGGTTGTGTTTAGCTCAGTGATGGGGAAACTACGGTACTCCAAATATAGTTGGCCTTCAACTCCCATCATCTCTTACTATTGGCAATGCTGGTTAGGACTGATGAGGGGGTGGAGTCTGATAACTGGAGAGCCACAGGTTCCTAGTCCCTGGTTTAAAAGATGACTGTTCTTCAAGAAAGCAATGAAACGTTCTGGGCTCATGAAAGCCTCATTAGAGCAGCACTCATTTTCAAGGCTCCTTGTTGGCCAGGAACAAGCTCACGTGTGTTTCCTCAAATGAAAGCAGCTTCTTTCATGATTATTTTTAAAGGAAGATATTGCTTCCTCCCAAAGGCAGAACCTGTTACTTGGCAAGCGTTCAGACAGTCTGGATCTTTTGGAGGAAGAGACATCAGTTCCTGTAATACAAAAGGATTTTCCTCTCAACTTGTAATTGTCTTCTTGGAGAAGTCCTCTCCTCTTCTAAGTCGTCATTGGGAAGAGAGCCATACACGGCATAGTGCCGGAGCATGTTCTCTGAAGATTTGAGCCCCATTCAAAAGTGTTTGATGTGGACTTGAGATGATGCATGGAGGACGGATGAGGATTGTGTGTGTAGGTGCAACAACGGAGTCCTGTTTACATGGAAAATATAATCCCTGCACCAAATGAAGTAAATGGTGAAGCTGGCACACAAAGTCCTTCCTATAATTTCGGAGGAAAAGGTCACCAATTCTTTAATTGCAATATTTCTGCGGCTAGCCATTTCTTAGGAAACACAGGGAGTTTTGATTCCTTTATTGCAGGGGTGGCGAACTTCCAAGAGACTGCGATCTACTCACAGAGTTAAAAACTGGCAGTGATCTACTCCCTTTTTGGGGCTTCAGGTAAAAGTTGTTGAGCTTTTTTAGGGAGGAGGATAACGACGTGTTTTAGGGGTGCAGGGCAAATATATTGAGGTTTTTTTAGGGGAGCCAAACTTTTTTTGCTTCTTTGGGGGGAGATACCAGTGATCTACCACAGACGTCCAGTGATCTACCTGTTGAACATGCCTGCTTTATTGTAAATGGAGCCTTGCTCGGTCTACTCAGAAGTCCCACTGTATTCAATGGAGCTTAATCCCAGGTAACTGGGTAAAGACTGGGCAGCTGTACACTGCAATCTGAAGTATTTTTACTCAGAACTAGGTCCCACTGAGTTCAGTATGATTTACTGTCTGGTATGTTCCTGATCATTCTCACAGTTTCTTCTTCTTCTTCTTCTTCTTCTTCTTCTTCTTCTTCTTCTTCTTCTATTATTTGAGTCTCCCTGACTCAAAGCAACTTACAGCTAAAATTTTATTTCATTCCATTTATCTGTGGGAGGTCTTGTACATGATCCATTCCATCACACATTTTTTTTCTTTACAACCTTCCCGTGAGGTAGGTGAGGCAGAGAGGTTGTAATTGGCTCAAGGTGACAGGTGTATCTGTGTATATGACGTCTATGTGTGTGGCAAGATCAAACATGGGAGAAGCTTTCTGGTGTAGAATAGAACATCCCTCTTTTCATTGGGAAAATGTCGGAGGGTACGTAAAAAGGACAGGCCTTTAAATTGTCCATCAGTGGTGAGCACCTGGGCAGCAGACTGAGCAGGAACAAGGGTTACCTGCTCACAGTCCTCCTCCGCACTGTAATGAGATACATCTTTATTTCTAAATTTATCTTTGTACTTGTAGTACCTGTAGCAGCAAAACCAGATGCCTTCATCTGCCCCACCTGCAATAAACCATCTCTCTACTGTATTGGTCTCTACAGACACAGCAGGCACTCTCCAGCAGTTTGGTTTGACCCCAGAAGGCACACTCTTCCATTGCCTCTCAACGGAGGCCTTGTGAAAAGTGACCACCCCACCTCAATCTCAGAAACTCTTGTGTCTGAGAACACAGTTTCCAAGTCCGGATTTGGTTATGGCTGCCTATAGCTCCAGCCTAGCTGTGATGGTGCACACATTATAAATCCCACTCTGCAGACTTCAGGCCCATACAGAACCAGCAATTGATACAATCTGTTGTATAGCGTTGGTGGTATAGTGGTGAGCATAGCTGCCTTCCAATCTGTTGCATAAATTCCAGGAGGTAAACCATACGTAGAATCAGTCTGCCCCTGCGGCTTGATGGAGGTAGAAACTGTCTCTCATGTCTTGTTACGCTGCCGTTTCTATGGGGATAACACTCTGTATTTATCACTCCTGTTATACAGAAATCTCCAAATGGGTCTGAACTTCAATGTCTAAAACTATTGGTAGAGGACAAGGATCTAGAGAGCACTCTAAGGGTGGCCAAATTCTATGCGACTGCCATAAAACTTAGGGAACAAGCTGTACTACCAAAATGACAATTTTAGGTTACATTTTAGTGATCAATATTTTATATATATTTTAATTGCCGCTATATCTGAATTGTCTCTGCTATATCCAACTGCAATTCAATGTATTCCTGTTGTGTTTTATGATTTTCCTGATATTGTAAGTGAGCTGGAACTGGTCTGTGACCGTAATAATAAAATTCTAAATTCTAAATTCCAGGAAGGCAATACCAATGGAGTACTTAAAGCATGCAGGTTGGATGTGCATTAGATACATGCCTAGGCTTTCAAAACCTCCTCATAGAAGCTGTATTCCTAAGGAAAGTGCATCCCTTCTTTTCCAGACCCAGTGGCCTGGCAATCACAAGCTATATCATGTAGCGCTAGTGCACTGATATACATAAAGTATCAGTACCAAGACCTACATGGATAGTAACACACATGGCTTCATTTGGCTGCATTTCCCACATAGGCATACCCGACTTCCTGTCCTAAGAATTCTGGGTAATATAATGTGGCATGTATTTCCTGCAGTAAGAAATACGAAACTGTCACAGTTGCCACAAGAGGGCATACCAACGACCTGTGCGCCTGTGCGCCTGAACATGACTTGTTCCGTTTGTTAATTAATGGCGTGAAGCTTGGGTAGATATCTCACTGGCTCAGATACAAACCCTCTGTTATTCTTTGTGTAAATGGGTTCAGCCTGCTAAGCCCCTGTTTAGTCACAGAATGGCTGGCTCTCACAACAGTCCTCCAGATGTGTCATAATAAGCTGCCATGAATGTGCAAGGAGGCAGCTGGGACAGCGTTAAATCAAAAAATAGCATGGTTTTGGAGTTCCAGCTCTTAGCCTTTGTGGTATTTTATTGCGGGCTTCTTTCTTTTTTTGGAGATGTGGCGGGGGGAATGACACATTTTACTCCAAGTGCATTGATTTAACAGGACAAAGATATCTCCTTTTAAAAAATGCACATTCTTCCCGTTTTCCCTCTAGAGTCTTATATAGGGGTGCAGCTGCTATATAGTCCCCTGAAGCGCATAAGAAGATGGAGGCCTTTTGGAAGGGAAGTGTCCAATTTCTGTGGCTCCCAGCTGGGAGCAGTGAGTCACTTCCTTGCAGGAGAGGAAAAGCAAAAAACCAGAGAGAGAGAGAGAGAGAGCGCGAGAGAGAGAGAGAGAGCGCAAAGCATCCCAAACTAAAAGAAGGGTTATCATTTGGTTAACAAAATGGAAGCAAGTTGACAAGGTTTGTGGTTCAGCAAATCACAAGATAACCTACTGGCCGTATGCTAGTGTAGTTTTCTGTATTTCCATTTTGTTTGCAGATTGCAGCCTGTTTTTCCTTCCCAGTGGTGAGGATGAATGCAAAATATCAAAATGATAGCAAACCCTCCAAGTGTCCCTATTTTCCCAGATTTACAGAAGCTGTCCCGGTTTCTGATTTGATCCCAGAATGTCCCAGTTTTCCTTAGGACGTCTCTGTTTTCATTAGAGGGTATGGAGTTATGCTATCCTTGAGCCAAGGAGATAAGTAACTATACAATCTTTACAAGACATTTGAAGGCAGCCCTGCATAGGGAAGTTGTTGTTGTTTTTTTAATGTTTGATGTTTTATTATGTTTTTATATATGTTGGAAGCTGCCCAGAGTGGCTGGGGCAACTCATTCAGATGTGTGGGGCATAAATATAATAATGATCATCATCTATTATGTCTCAATTTTCATCAGAGAAATGTTGGAGAAATGTTGATATTCAATGGGACAATCTATCAAAAAACAGAACCATTTTTAAAAACCAATTTTCATATCCAAACAGTACTGACAAATAAGTAAGTAAAACTGTTAACTCAGTGAGAGTGATTTCAATAACTCTTCTCATTGGCTGTAAAATCCAGCTAATTAGCAATAACTGTTCTGTCAACGTATACTATGAGACAATGATGAAACTGATACCCTCCTAGCTTGAGAACTCCAGGTTAAGTCCTACTTTACAGGGGACTGACTCCTATTTGAAGGGGCTGTGAAGTTGCCTATCACTTGGACAGCAAAGGGAGCAGGAACACAGATCACATCATCACAATCTGATCCATTTTGCCATTTCTGCATCATCCATCAGTTTCATCTTCTCTGGTAGGGACTGTGCCTACTTTCCAACTGTAGTGTCTTAAGAGTGTTGAGCAGGGGGAGGCAACCTAAGGCCCGGGGGCCGGATGCGGCCCAATCACCTTCTCAATCCAGCCTGCGGACTGTCCAGGAATCAGCATGTTTTTACATGAGTAGAATGTGTGCTTTTATTTAAAATGCATCTCTGGGTTATTTGTGGTGCACAGGAATTTGTTCATTATTTTTTTCAAAATATAGTCCGGCCCACCACATGGTCTGAGGGACGGTGGACCAGCCCACATCTGAAAAATGTTGCTGACCCCTGGTGTTGAGAATAATTAAAAAAGTAAAGGGACCCCTGACCAGTAGGTCCAGTCATGGCCGACTCTGGGGTTGCAGCGCTCATTTCACTTTATTGGCCGAGGGAGCCGGCGTACAGCTTCTGGGTCATGTGGCCAGCATGACTAAGCCGCTTTTGGCTAACCAGAGCAGCGCACGGAAACGTCGTTTACCTTCCCGCTGGAGCGGTACCTATTTATCTACTTGCACTTTGACGTGGTTTCGAACTGCTAGGTTGGCAGGAGCAGGGACCGAACAACGAGAGCTCACCCCATCACGGGGATTCGAACCTCCGACCTTCTGATCGGCAAGTCCTAGGCTCTGTGGCTTAAGCCACAGCGCCACCCGCGTTCCTCTGAGAATAATTAGGCGACCTATTCCTTTCCCAGAGTGGATTTACAGTACAATCAATCCCTAGTCTCAGGGAATTCTGGGAATTGCAGCTCTGGAAGGGGAAAATGTGTTCCATAACAATTCTCTGCACCTGCGAGAAACTACAGTACCATTACAGTTGAAAGCAGTATGATCCTTCTTTAGATGTATAGTGCAGGTGGGACCGTACTGGACTGATAACTGATTCTTACTTCATCCCTAGTGATGGGGCATGATCTTACACTATACCTGAGGGTAGCAAGTAAACTTAGGAGACAAAGGGTAGTCCCCATGACTTACACACAGCTCCGTCCTGCAACACCTCACCTATGCTCCCCAACACCACCTAGGCAGCTGCCTTAGCCTCATTGCGCCTACCTAATGGTAGGACCAGCCCTCTCCTGCCAAAAAGGAATGAAAACATTAAGGAAATTGACAACTGTATTGAATCTCAGAATAGTAACACTTTGGGTCGATAAGAGAGCTGCGATATTGTCACGCCTACACGTTTCATTTAAAAAGAGAAGGGGAAATCACGAATGGAGCAATTTGCTAATGGGACTCATGGGATTTTTGCAAACAGCAGCCGAGGAAGTAAACCTAAGTCTTTGGAATGAACCACTTCAGAATGCAGGTGGAGGTGGGGAAACATGACAAAATGTTTCCCCATGGAAAGGAGTCTGATACACAGAAAACTAACCTTTCTGGAAGATGATTAGGCTACAAACCCTTCTCCCGGATGTCTGGTTTTCTGTGTTCAGGAAAGAAGGGGAGTTGGGGATATGGAGAAGCGTTTAGTTACATGAGCCCCCCTCCCAATGTGAAGTAGTACAGTCCAGACAAAGATTGACTATGCCGTCTGCTGTTTGTGAAAACTAGGCTGTAGTTAATCTTTGGAGTAGGAAAATACATTCCCCCCTTGCTTCCTAATGAGAAACACAAACTCAGCATTCAGGGGGACAGAGAGTTGTTCCAAATCCAGGAAAATGAAGCGGAGGAAGAAGGAAAGAGAAAACACGCAATGGAATTGGGGGCTGGGAAGCAGAGATTGTAGCTCTGAGTAAACTGTTGATTAAAAAAAATTCAATAAATGAGTGATGGCGTCAGACCCAGGAGAGGTGCAGAAGGAAAATTGAAAATGAGCAGGCTTTTTCCTAAGTAAGGACAGCTGCCGGGGGTGGAATGGGAACAGCATTTTAATAAACAGTCAAGGTACAACACCTGGGAGCAGATCAGAGGCGCTGAATCCATTGGGTTGGGGGGCGAAGGGGATGTGACTCTCAGCCCAAATGAGAAGAGAGCAGGAAGCCTTTAGGAATATATTTATGTAGACAAACCTTTTATTTGTCTACATTTGCGAGAAGTAGTTCCTTTAGGGCGGCAGCACCTGTGCTCTGAGAACTCCTTGCCTGCGGAGATTAGGCAGACACCTTCACTAAACTGCTTTGGAAGCCTGCCAAAAACCTTTTCTCTTCCATCAAGCCTGTCTGGACACATGATCTAGTTGCATTTGTTTTAAATTTACATTTGCTTGTTTTAAAAAATGAGGGTTTTATGTATATTTGTTTTTCATTAGTTTGTGGGTTTGGGTTAGGTTTATATATATATATATATAATTGTGCTTGGAAAATTTATTTTTGAGCAAGCGGTTTATACGTTTTCTAAATAAATAAATATTGCAAAATACTGCTTGATTGATTTTTTAAGAAAGCTTTGTGCATTGCTATCATGGAGTCTCAGCTGAGTCTACTTCAGAGGATTGTAGTGAGGATACAATGGCCGAGGGTCGGGTGGATTGCAGCCAACTAAGCTCTACTCAGAGAAGACCCATTGAAATGAATGAGCCAAAGTTAGGCCCGATCTCCACTATACATACTAGACACCAGCCAGCTTTCTTTTTTTTTCATTTTTTTTTCAATAAATATTTATTAAGATTTTACAAAACAAAAAAAATCATCATTTCAAATAAATCAATCAATCAGGTGAAGCCCAAACAAAGAACAGCGAACGGAAAAACAAGAAAAGATACACAATTAACAAAGAAAAAAAAAGAAAAATCCACTTTTAAATTTCAAAATTCCATATTCCTCTGTCCTGACCTCCTCACATCTCTCTTTTTTGTGTTCCTCTTTATTCCATCAAATTCAGCAAGTTCTAACCCTTTTTCAAACCTTACTTATAATTATACATTTCCGGTTATTATGTCTCAAATTTCCCTTATCTTAGCCCATTACTCCACCTTATATACTATGACATAATATTATTCTGTTCATATCCCCCTTCTCCTTTTTAAAATTCTTCTTTTCATATCACTTTTAACCAAATCCCACATGCCCTGTTACCTTCACTTCCCACATCATGTTAACACTCAGACATTTTACAATATTTTTGTAAATAGTCCTTAAACTTTTTCCAGTCCTGTTCCATCAATTCTTCTCCCTGGTCACGGATTCTGCCGGTCATTTCTGCCATCTCCATGTAGTCAATCACTTGCATCTGCCACTCTTCCACGGTGGGTAGACACCAGCCAGCTTTCAACCATGGATAGCCTTCAAGCTATGATCCCGCTCAGCGAGTCAACTTGACTTATTATCACTCTATAGCAAGGTTGTCCAGTGTGCGGACCAAGGGCCACATGCAGCCCCCGAGGCCTTTTTGGGCAGCCCTCAGCAACAGTTGATGCCCCCACCCCTGCTCTTGTGCTGCCTTCCCCAATCCAGATAATGGAGGCACTGGGCTTTGGGAGGGAAGCGTGAGGGCTCTGACAGGGTCTCAGAGTCCTCCATCCTCCTTCCTAAAGCCTAGTGAGTGCTTTCCCAGCTTTGGGAAGGAGGTGGGTGGGTTCTCAGACCCTGCCAATTCTAGGACCCTAATAAACCCCCGTGTTGCAAAAAGAATTTCAGCAATGTCTAGGCAACACGATGACCATCTACATACGCAACAGGCAATCTTTTATAGGATTCCTTCAAACCATAACAAGTCCAAAATGAAATCTTTAGTCTCAAAATCTCTGAAAATCTTTAAATGAAGCGAGGTATCTGACTTTGTACAATGAAAAACAAGCTGTGAAGCTTTGTGTATTCAGCAAATATGATGTCCAACACTGAACAGTGATTCCGGATATTGACTACTGTTTCGTAGAATTCTTCGTCAGCGTGGTGGGAGGATATAGAATTGCTTCATAAACCCATCTTATTTCAAATGAATGTATGTAAATGAAAATATCAAATGCTGTGGGAAAGTGCTCATGTAATAATGTAGTCACTGCTCATTTACCTCGCTTAATTTAAAGATTTTCAGAGACTAAAGATTTCATTTTGGACTTGTTATGGTTTGAAGGAGTTCTATAAAAGATTGTCTATTGCGTATGTACATGGGCATCGTGTTGCCTAGGCATTGCTGAAATTCTAGAACCCTGCCAGAGCCTCGTGCTGCTTTCCCAAAGCCCTGTGCCTTATCTGGCTTTGGGAAGGCAGTGTGAGGGCTGGGGCAGGAGTTATATTTTGGCCACACTCCCCTCCTTCAGTGTGACAAGGAAGGGTGTGGCCCACAGGTTCCATGTAGAAATACTCTTGAAGCCCACTTGGTATAAGAGGTTGGACCAGCCTGCATTATAGCGTCCCCTAGCCAGAAGATTCCCTCCATCCATCCAGCGGCAGAGCAAGCTCAATGGGTGCCTGGTTGGTGCGCATGCCCAGGGGTGTGCCCAGCCACCCTTGGGGGTGGGGCCAGCTGCCCAGAGGGTGGGGCCAGCCAGGGCAGGATACTCCATGGGGCCTCCGAGGAGTCTGCCTGCCTCTTCCCACTCAGCCACCCTACAGCTAAGGGGGAGGCAGTGGGTGGACTGTTTGGGGCAATGCAGAGCCTGCGGGCACCCAAGCCACCGTGTCACTCCCAGGAGAAATGCGTGGCTCAGGCGCGCTGCAGGCCCCGCAGTGAATGCCGCCTGGCATTTTGTCACCCCCCTCAGTGGTGACACCCAGGGTGACCCGCCCCCACCACACCCTCCTCCTCCGCCCCTGCATCCATCTGCCAATCTACCTTCTCCAAGTGGAAGAAGTCAAGGCAACGTCACAGCTGTTGCTGTTTTGCTGTTAGGGAAGAGGAAAAGGTTATTGTATTCAGAGTAGACCTATTGAATCAATAGACAGCTAGACTGGTGACTGGGAGTGGCCACTGAGACCATATAACACCGGTCCTGAAAGATCTTCATTGGCTCCCAGTATGTTTCCAAGAACAATTCAAAGTGTTGGTGCTGACTTTTAAGACCCGAAATGGCCTCGGTCCTGTATACCTGAAGGAGTGTCTTCACCCTCATCATCCAGCCCAGACACTGAGGTCCAGTGCCGAGGGCCTTCTGGCGGTTCCTTTGCTGCGAGAAGTGAGGTTACAGGGAACCAGGCAGAGGGCCTTCTCGGTAGTGGCGCCTCCCTGTGGAATGCCCTCCCACCAGATGTCAAGGCAATAAACAACTATTTTACTTTTAAAAGACAACTGAAGGTGGCCCTGTTTAGGGAAGTTTTTAATGTCTGACGCTGTATTCTTTTTAATATTCAGTTGGAAGCCGCACAGAGTGGCTGGGGAAACCCAGCGAGATGGGTGGGGTATAAATAATAAAAAAATATTATTATTATTATCATTATCATCATCGTCATCATTAACTTGAATCCATTGATTTCAGTGGGTCTATTCTGAGTATGAAGTATTTGGCTATCCAATTATTAAAAACAACAGAATGCAAAGACGCTAAAGAATTAAAACAAAGGAGAAGGCGAAAATCCTTAGCCTGAGGACAATTTCAGCTAGGATTGCAGGTCAGGTGTATTCCTTAGCCCAAACCAGACCTAGGGGTGGGCCTTGGCGCTGTCATTAATGTACTTAAGTACAGCACCCGAGCAGGGAGAACAGGGGACCTTGCCACCTACACTTGTTGTGAACTGCACTGTTAATAATCCTGCCCAGGAAACTTCGTCATGCACCAAGTTAGGGATGAATAGAAGTCCCCATTTGTTTCTTTGGGGTTATTTTTGCAGATGGTGCATAAATTATTTTGAGCTACCCCCTTCCCCCGTGCTTTTGAACGAAGCTCCACTGACATGCAGCAAAAAAATAAATAATTGAGGTGTGGTGAATCTGTGTCCTCTGATTTCCTTGGTTGGAGGAGGGGGGGGGAATTAAAGCCACAATATTATTCTTACCTAACCTGCAGTGCATAAGGCTTGTGCAGAAACGTTAGATTAATCTGCATTGCCTATGCCGTCAGAGGAAATTTATATGAAATGTCTGCATTCAAATATTAATAAAGCTTGCTTGCTTAGGAATATATTTTCCATGGTGCTGTGCTGTAAAAGGCACCTTGCGTGTCATTGCCATTGCTTTAAAATATATATAAAGGGATTTTAAAGTGGAAAAAATGAATAATTTTAACTTTATAAGGCTGCACAACATATATAAAGTATGCAACCAGGGGGGAAAAGAGAGATTCCATTGTCTAATGTATACAGCTTTAAAATAGATTTAAGCAATTCTTGCCAGACTTTCCAAAAGTACTCTTTGTTCAGCAGGGGAAAAAATACAATGGTTGATGTGGTGGGATGGTTTCTGCCCAGAATTGTGAGATAGAGCTTGATACCTTTTGTTTTATCTGTCTGTCTATGTATCTTTCAAAAATTCCTCTAGTAATGAGCTCAGGTGGTTGAGTGCTAACTAAGAATGGGAAGAACTTCAATTTGGCTGGCATTTTAATTCACACTTCCAAAACAATATGTAAAAAGAAACACAGTAAATCCTTTGAAAGTCTCTAAATTTTCTGATGTTGTTCTCAACCCAACGCAAGTGTAAGAAAATGAGTAAACTGGGGAAATTTTGCATTGAAATGCATATATTAAAAATTACACATTTTTGAAGTGGTTTTCATTGATGGGGTTAAAATATTTTTTAGGGTTGCCATATTTTTTATCATTATTCTCATTATTAGGGTTTTGTGGTTGCTCTGTTGTATTTATTGCTGCTAAACTGATTAAGAAAAAGATTTAAGTTGCTGCTTTAATTTACGTTGTTATTTGCTAGCCACCTTGGGCTCATTGAGGCAAGGTGGGGTATAAATGGCTTTAATAGATTTTTTAAAAAAATGTTACTGTGAGAAACTCTTGTTTCATCTCCTTTCCTGGAAATTGCTCCCCATACTCTCAAATGTGTCTTAAAACATGAACACAGAGAGCAGAAAGCGTCTTGGTATACCTACCCAAGCCTTTGCGCTTTCACTAGTGAGCGGTGGATGTGATGTGGAAAAGAAGCAAATTGACCAGTTGCTTATTAAGTAAGTTCATATCCACATCATCCATTTAAAGCACCCTGGGTACCATTTTAACAGCCATGGCGTCCCCCAAAGAAACCTGGCAACTGTGGTTTGCTAAGGAGCTCCCAGAGCTACAATTCGCAGCACCCTTAACAAACTTCCTTTTCCCAGGATTTGCCATGACTGTTAAAGTGATTCAGTTGTGCTTTAGACGAATTGTGCAGCAGGATCAGGCTACAGTTCCCAACAACCCTGATCGCTGGCTATTCTGACTGAGGCTGATGGGACTTGTAGTCCAACAATATCTGGATGGCATCATGTTGGCTACCCCTGAGTTATGGAGTAGGGCCAGTAAGCAGATCACCAAATTATTTCTTGCAGGGAGGTCACTTGTAATTTTTCTTTTAAAAAAGCATGAATGGTTTTAATGCAACCTCTTATGACTGATATTAGGTTCATGGAGCTCATCTGTCTTGCTGGGACCTAGTTCTTTGATCACGCAACGTGAATTCTGCTCTTGCCATAAAATTATACAACGGAGGTTGTACTTAATAGGCACATATTCAGTTGGTCACCTTCTGACATCAGACCAAACATCTCTCTAGTCCAGCCATGTCCATTGCCATGTCCCTGAGAGTTTACAAGTATAGTGTGGTGCAGACACCCCCGTGTCTGTATAAGGCCAGATATTTACTGCTTTTGTACACAGAAGTTCACTCTTAGTATTCGTGATGCTTCTACAGATTACTTTTGCCTAAAAAGAAAGAGAGCACAAAGGATTTCAGCCTCTGGTGGTTTCAGTTACGGGCTTATTTTTCTGCGTATCTTGCAAGTCATGAGCACCACACCGCTTTGTTTTCTCATTTCTTATGACAGTATTCTCCTGTCTGTATTTTATCACAGATATCTGAATAAGCTGTTTCATCATTTCTGCTTGTGAAGGTAACATCCCATGCCGACTTTGGTTCAGTTCGGTTTTCATGCATTTGTCTCATGAAGTTTTGTTCTCTTTCTAAAATTCAATAAAAAAATACTTTTTTAAAAAAGGGTTTGAACTACCAGCTCTCCCACTGAAAGTTTAAACCCAGCAGTAAAAAAGGGAACTTATCCTAAACTCAAGACATCTTTGAGAGCAAGGCATCCATATATATATATATATATATATATATATATATATATATATAATGTATTATTGTTTCCTGCTCCCCAGACATACCTGGAGCCTCTGAACACCAGTTGCTGGGAACCACATTTTGTGCGCATTTTATTCCCAAGCTTGGAGAAGCCCTTTGATTTCAGTGAGTCTACTCTGATGATGGCTAACAGATATCAAACATTATTTCTAAATTTGCACCTGTACATAGAAAGTAGTACATGCAAACTTTATGCATCTCTGTGCCCTCATTTGCCCTCTTTCTTTTAGGGTGGGGGGCAATATGTTTACTCTCTCTTTAGCAGTGCCTATGTGGTCACTGTAATACAGAGTGGCTGGTACTACTTTGGATGGAAAAGCTGAAGAAGAGAAGTCAGACTGAAGCAGAAATTTCAGGGGCCCATGGCCAGAAAATCCAACCTGACACTGATTATCTGAAGAATGCTTTGAACCGGAGGTCCTGGAAACTAATTCTCCGCCCTGCCCAATGGAATGTGGCTTTGGCCAGGATCAGGAGAGTATTTCAGATAAAGTCTTGCTCCTCAGAAATAATCTGGCCTTGGTGCTCACAGTCCTCATTTAAACCCAGTCAATATAACAGAAATGCAACTTCCATGAGCATCAAACCAACACGCTTGTTTCAGAGTGATCTGTACATTAAATACAGCAATTAGTTGGCAGATGGTTCAGATTTCCCTTTCTGAGGGCAGGGAGAGAAGTCCACTGTTGAAGAGGACAGGTTGACCTTGCAAGCCTCCTGCCTATGACTACAGAAAGATCTGCAGCTCGTGCTTTATCAACATCTATCTGTACTGTTGGAGGTCCAAATGAGGAATGCTGGGGAGCGCCAGCGATATGCCAGAGTCATGCCAGAAGAGGCCGTGCATCTACAGGATCCAAACCCCTCTCATTCCCCCTGCACAGACCCTGAATGAGGGTAAAAAAATTCACCTGCAGTTGGTGTAGTTTATTTCTTTTGTATTGATCCAAAAGCAAGGGTGGGGGTACTTGTCCTGGATAAATTAGCGCTGTGCCAAAATCCGCCTTCTCAGACATCTCAGACATTTCTTCCTTCCTTTCTGAGGCTTCCAAAAAAAAATCTGGCCTCATGGTCAGGATACTTGGGATTTGCAAGGTGGCTGAGGGTGGTGTGTGTTTTCCTTCCAGCAAGCATTTATCTATGACTCTGCAGCCTCCCCCCCCCCACTTCCTGACCTGAGAAAGCTCCGTGGGAGGAGTCATCCCATGACATCTTCCTTCAATTGAAGTGTGGGCACCCAGGAAGGCTGCTGAGCACTGCAGATCACTGGTGAGGTACATAGAAACATAGAAAGCTGTCTTACACCGAATCAGACCGCTGGTCCATTTAGCTCAGTATTGTCTACATTGAGAGGCAGCTGCTCTCCAAGATTTCAGGAGATGAGCTGGGGCCATTCTGCATGCAACACAGATGCTCTGCTGTTTATAGAATGAAATAAGGTACCTTATATATAGAATGAAATAAGGTACCTAGATGGTGTTTCCGTGTGCTGCTCTGGTGCCGGTTCGCCGGAGCAGCTTCGTCACACTGGCCACGTGACCTGGAAGTGTCTACGGACAGTGCTGGCTCCCGGCCTCTAGAGTGAGATGAGCGCACAACCCTAGAGTCGGACACGACTGGCCCATACGGGCAGGGGTACCTTTACCTTTAAGGTACCTTCACTAACAGCCCTCAGCCACCTCTAAAGTAAGATAAGTCAGAGAAAGGTCCTGCACCCCAACCTTGAGAATTCCACCAACATTTTCTCTCCTCTTTGGCAATTTCCAAAAGTGGTTTCTCTTCTCATTAATTGGGGGAGAATGGTTAAACACAGACACAGGAGGAATCTTCAACACAGCATGAGAAAAAGTGCCTCTGAAAGGAGCGGGGAAGGAGGAAGGAGCAAATGCCCAGTAGGATTTTAGACATGGCAGCTCATCCCCCTTTGATTCCTCCAGCATTGCTCTGTCAGTCTTGAACTCATCGAAAAACACTAGCCCTTGAATCTGATTTTAAGACTGATTTTGGGGCTGGGTGTTCATCAGTATGCAGATGACACCCAGCTCTACCTCTCCTTTAAATCAGAACCAGCGAAGGCGGTGAAGGTCCTGCGTGAGTGCCTGGAGGCGGTTGGAGGATGGATGGCGGCTAACAAGACAGAAGTACTGTTTTGACAAGACAAGACAGAAGTACTGTTTTGGGGGGACAGGGGGCGGGCAGGTGTGGAGGATTCCCTGGTCCTGAATGGGGTAACTGTGCCCCTGAAGGACCAGGTGCGCAGCCTGGGAGTCATTTTGGACTCACAGCTGTCCATGGATGCACAGGTTAATTCTGTGTCCAGGGCGGCTGTCTACCAGCTCCACCTGGTACGCAGGCTAAGACCCTACCTGCCCACAGACTGTCTCACCAGAGTGGTGCATGCTCTAGTTATCTCCCTCTTGGACTACTGCAATGCGCTCTACGTGGGGCTACCTTTGAAGGTAACCAGGAAACTGCAATTAATTCAGAATGCGGCAGCTAGACCGATGACTGGGAGTGGCCGCCGGGACCACATAGCACCGGTCCTGAGAGATCTGCATTGGCTCCCAGTACGTTTCCGAGCAGAATTCAAAGTGTTGGTGCTGACCTTTAAAGCCCTAAACGGCCTCGGTCCTGTATGCCTGAAGGAGCATCTCCACCCCCATCGTTCAGCCCAGACACTGAGATCCAGCGCCGAGGGCCTTCTGGCAGTTCCCTCATTGCAAGGTTACAGGGAACTAGACAGAGGGCCTTCTCGGTAGTGGCACCCACCCTGTGGAACACCCTCCCTTCAGATGTGAAGGAAATAAGCAGCTATCCTATCTTTAAAAGAAATCTGAAGGCAGCCCTGTTTAGGGAAGTTTTTAATATTTAATGCTGTACTGTTTTTAACACTTGATTGGGAGCCGCCCAGAGTGGCTGGGGAAACTCAGTCAGATGGGCGGGGTATAAGTAATATATTATTATTATTATTATTTATTATTATTATTATTAAGGCTGGCTCTTGCCCTTTAAGATTTTATTATTTTTTATTTTGCTTTGCCCCCCCCACACCACACTCTCAAACACTGAATAGCGCTCCTCTTGGCCTATGCCCTAGAAAGGAAGTCCTTTTCTGATTGTCACAACTGGCTGTTTAATATTCCTGAAGAATGCCAGGAAAGCCTCCAGAAGAAGATAGGATCCATGGAAAAATGTGCCATCTCCCCCTCCTCTTTCCTGTGATCGTGAGTCATGTAAATTTGACCTTTAAGGAGGCTTTTAAATAAAATCTCAGCACTTCATTCTTTCTCCCATCTGGAAGGCAGGATCTGGCTCTGACATGGCGAGGCCCATGTGCAGCCCAGATGTCGAAAACCTGACAAGAGTTACAGCAGCTCAGCTGCATTTTGAACTGTTCCTTGACCTCTTGACATGTGGAAATTCCATATAACCTTCGAGTCTTCACACCTGAGAGAGAGAGGCTTCACCCCTGCCAATGGGAAAGGGCTGCAGCTAAGTGAGGGAGCATGTGCTATGCACACAGAAGGTCCATGGTTCAATATCCAGAATATCCAGGCAGGATTTGGGGGAAACTCCCATCTGTAATTCTGAGGAGCCACTACCAATCAGTGTAGAGACTATATGGAAAAAGATAGACCAAGGCTGCATCCCCACCATCCACTGAAAGTACAATGAAAGTACAATGCTTCCCCCAAGGAATTATGGGAGCTGTGGTTTGTTAAACATGCTGAGAGCTGTTAGGAGTCCCCTACTCCCCTCACAGCTCCCAGAGCATAGTGTGAGAGGTGCCAAGGGGGCCATGGCCTTGGGCACACAGTTTTTTGAGGGAGTGTAAACCAGGTGCCCCCAGACAGGTGACCTCAGCACAACTTGGCCTGGTGCTCCTCTCCTCCCTCCAAGGGCTGCATCAGCTGGATGGGCTCCCCCCTGTGCTGGTGGACAGGCAGCTCAGCATGGCCCCACTTTGCTCCGGTGGAAGTGGGGCCACTCCAGTGGTGTAGCTAGTGAGTGCTGAGCTGGTTCCCTCCTGCCCTGTGCAGCAGAAACCAACGCTATGCCACTGCCCAGAGTGCCTTAGTAGTAGGGATTGATTGTTAAGTCACTCTGGGAATTGTAGTTCTGGGGAGGGAATAGGGGTCTCCTAACAGTTCTCAGCAGCCTTAACACTTAACGCTGAGGTCCAGCGCCGAGGGCCTTCTGGCGGTTCCCTCATTGCGAGAAGCAAAGCTACAGGGAACCAGGCAGAGGGCCTTCTCGGTAGTGGCGCCCGCCCTTTGGAACGCCCTCCCATCAGATGTCAAAGCGATAAATAACTACCTGACATTCAGAAGACATCTTCAGGCAGCCCTGTTCAGGGAAGTTTTTAGCCTGTGATATTTTACTGTATTTTTGGTTTCTATGGAAGCCGCCCAGAGTGGCTGGGGAAACCCAGCCAGATGGGCGGGGTACAAATAATAAATTATTACTATTATTATTATTATTATTATTATTATTATTATTATCAAGCTACACTTTCCAGAATTCTTCAGGAGACGCCATGCCTACTTAATGTGAACTCGCAGTGCCTTAAATGTATGGTGTGAAAGTTGCCCAAGTATAAGACAGCTTGCATATGGTCCTCATCAATTTCTGTGGGAAATGGGGCGTGGAGCTGGGAGGACAAAGGAATGGTGATTATGATACTACTGGCTAGCCAAGTATTTGTCCTCTGACTTTCGCACCTTCTTGTGAAATGGTTCATGGGATAATGGCAGAGGGCGTTCCATCCTGCTTTGGAACAGCTACTTGCCACAATCCCAGAGAAGAGATAAGAAAGCAATACAAATGCTGAACAATTCTATGTCCTATGTTATGTATTCAGTGGTCTGTGTTTGCCTGAGCTTGAGTCTGGACTAAGGATTCTGAGCTCCTGTGTTCTGATTCAATACATGATGTCCAATCACATAACATTTCAGGATTTGGGCCTCTGCCGTTGGCCCTTGAACTCTGAGTTGTGATTCGCAGCATGGAAGTTTAGACAGCCAATCACGTTGGGAGTGGGAGTGGCCCAAGGTTTCAGGAATGCATATAAGCAGTTGCTTTTCCTCTGTTTTCCAGTTATGTAGTTCAATAAAGGTTCTTGTTGTTATCGCTGTGTCTTGCCTCTTGTGAACCCACCTACACTTCACTGGCAATGAGGATTGGATGCTAGGCTAGGTATGCAGCCCTGGCTAGCTTCCACAAGCTGAAATCACTGCTGGAGAACTGTCACCTCAGCAGAGCTGAAATCCTATGCCCCCAAGGGCTCAGTCTAGGTGTTGTCTGAGTTTGGGCACATTCTGCAATGGAGAAAGAAGTCTGTTATAGGGTGGCCATATGTCCTACACTGCACTCTGTTTGAAGGGTTAGGAACATTGGAAGCTGCCTTAAACCAAGTCAGATCCATCTATCTTAGTGCTGCCTACACTGACTGTCAGCAGCTCTCTAGGATTTCAGGCAGGAGTCCATCTTTACCTAGAGATGTTGGGGATTGAACCTGGGACCTTCTGCATGCAAACCATGAGCTCTACCACCGAGCCACAGCTCTCTGCTCCAAGTCTGGTTTAAATATTTTTTAAATGTGAGAAGGAAGAGCAAGAAAGATGGGGTGAGATTGGGGCCACATATGTGCCCCAGTGGGACCACTGCCCTGCCTCAGCCCTGTCCAGGTAAGCAGCAAAGATGCCTGTGTCGGGAGAGCAGCTCCACCACACAACTACTGGACTTACTCTTTGGGCCTGCCTCATGGGCTGTCCTTTGATTCATGGTCCCTGGCTCACTACGGACTGCTGCATGTGGTCTTCCCATAGCCATCTGGGTTGGCCACTGTGAGGTTGGTGTCAGTTGAATCTGGCCCATCTTTGCCCTTGGGTGAGAAATATGAATGTCACCCTGATCTCTGTTGAGGAAGGGGACAGTGAAGGCTAGTCTATTAGGACAAATGGGGCACACCCCACCAACCTCTGTCTGCCAGCACCCACCGGCATGTGTCCTTACATCCAGTCCAAGCAGGTAGCCCTGCCTGCCCACTTCCTCTCCGTCCTTGGTCTCAGAATTGCCCTTGTAGAACCTAGTAAGGAAGAGGATGGGGGGAAAGGCTAGAATTAGCTGGCTCTGCCTGTAGCTGACTCTTGCTTCTGCTTATCATTTGCTCAGACTCCACCTACCATTCGGGCTTCTTGGTTTCTGCCCCACCAGGCCCAATGGGTACCAACTGCCCCTAGAAAGGTGGGGTTTTTTTAATGTAAATAATAAATAATACGACATCATTTTGCTTCAACAGCCACCCAATGCTGTACAAGGTCTTTGCTCTTGGTTCCTCCACCAGCCACCAACCCATTCTGGTGATCTCTTTGAAATGCAAATAAAAATGTTTAATTGAAGTGGAAGAATGTGGCATTTCTGAATGGGAACTTACTGGAAACTAGGGCAGAATACAGAAGGTTTTTTTTCCCCCCTCTTCTTCTTCTTTAAAGAACAACTTTAATAATATTACCAGGATTTTTTTTTCATGGGGACAGAAACTATCAAATCCAAATCAATGCAATAAGTGAAAACACACCTGGTGTCATAAAAGGCTTTGGGAAAGATGCCATGTTAATAAAGAGGGAAATGTGAAGGAGTCTATGAAGAGAAAGCAGTTAAGAAAAACTCAGGCACTTGTAAAAAAACCACTCCAACAAAAACTGCAGGCAAGATTTATTTTTAATTTGGAGGGAGGGGCCTATTTCTTTGGTCTCAACGGATCTTTGATTTAGGAGATGGTGGAGACGTTTATTTGCAATTGAAACAATTGGTTTATAAAGAGGAATCGAGGAGACCTTGTAAAAAAGAAAACAGATCTTAAATCAATAGGACATATTCTGTGATTACTTCAAAACATTGGCCTCTTATCATCATCCCACTCCAAACATAAGGCAGGCACAGTGAAATAGCTAAGAACACAAGAAGAGCCCTAGTGGATCAAGCCAAAGGCCCATCTAGTCTAGCAATCTCTTCTCACGTGGCTAATCAGATGCTTATGGGAGGTCCACAAGCAGGACACAAGAGCAACAGCACTCTCCCATTTTGCAGTTCCCAGTGACTGGTATTCATAGGCATTCAGCCTATCCATAACTGCAACCTTCACCAGTCTCCAGGCTCATCCTTCCTCTCCTTCTCAATTGGCTTAGTAGAAACCTTGCTGCAACTACCTTAAGAGGAGCTGTACAGATCAGAACTCTTCAAAGGCAACATATGCATGGTGCTGGAATTCAGCAGACAAGGTTCAAAATGCTGTGTGAATGTTCAGTCGCAGATCTAACACCACGGGTGGGACTTTTCCTATCATCTCAAATGACAGTGCTTTTCAGTGGGGTTCTAATTCTCACATTTAACTTCCAGTCCCAAGGCCTGTTTCACATGCACAAATGCACATCATTTGGTTTGACTGTGCTCAATTATTGTACCCTTGATGACTGGCTCTCTTTAGGTTGCCATTCATTCTAAAGCATTCTGCCATGCATGCTTTAGTTGAGATTTCTGCATTGTGGAGCCTTGGACTCAATGGGCCTCAGACTAAGTATACCAGATTTTTTCCCCAAAGAATCTGGGGACACTGTTTTTCTTTAAAAAGGGGAGGAAGATATTTTTTTAAAAGTTATATAAAAAAATAAGAAGTAATATCTTCTCTTCTGTGGTCTCTTCTGTCGCAAGGTTTTCCTCTGGGCCCCAGCCTGCTCTCTTGGAGTGCTAGCCGCCATGGAGTAGGCTCGGGTCGGGCCTGGGCTCGGCCTCGTGTCCTTGCCCTCCTGGTGCTCTCCTACCTCTGCTCAGTGGCGGCGGTGCGGCAAGGTTGGGGCTCCCCTCTTTTTTCTCCTTCCTCTTTCTCTCTCTTCCTTCTCCTTCTCCTCTCCTCCTTCTCACTGCATCAGCTCTGGGGTTTTATTGGCCTTGGAGCGCCTCTAGGCAGTTGGCCGGGTGGCTGAGCGCTCTCACTCCTGGCTCAATTTGGATCGTGGGGGGTCAGTGGTTCCCCCAGTTGATGTGCCAGGCATCCCCGGTTCCCCCTTGGCAGTGGCAGCACAGCGGCAGTCTCAGCAGCCCGGAGCCAGCCTGATAGCGCAGTTGGCTCTGGCTGGCTTCAGGAGCTGCTCGCTGCTGTGGTGCCCGCCATTTTGCCTCACCGGAAGTCCCCATATGATGTGTCTTGTGCCGTTGAACCAATCACACAACATTCATTCCCTACTAATAAATCTACAACACTTAAAATATAAATCTGGGGACATTAAATGAAATCCGGGGACATTCTGGGGATGGATTTTGTCCGGGGACAGATTTGTAAATCCAGGGACTGTCCCCAGGAAATGGGGACGTCTGGTATCCATACCTCAGAGTCTCTTCCAGCTCTACAATTCTATGATTCTATGACTAAAGCTATCAAAATGTATTCAAGCTGGGCTTATCTTACATTGACTAGGGTTTTTTTTGTCATTATTCAGACCAAGATCAGCACTTTCAAATCCTCTGATTTTCTAAGGGCATCTAAGGGGATACTTGCTTCTCTCATTCAATTTCAAGCTCTGATCTAATCTTACTTACTTCAAAGTTAATCCCGCCAAAATCTCTTGGACTTCTTAAATAAACAAGCAGGTTGCAACATGGCTTAACTTTGGTTGAAAGATGTCCTTGCTTATTATGTGTGCAGGTTTCTGCTTGTGAGTTTATCTCTGCCAGCTCTGCCTATTTCTACCCACTAGAAACTGAATGTCATCAAATTTCTAGTGCATCTCAAGTTTTGACATTATAACAAAGGGATCCTGGTTATGGGAAGCCAGCAGGACCTAGATCTTTAAGCCAAGTTAATATAAGTGACCCCTGTTCCGAACTCCGTTCAGAACTGGGGCCCTTAAAACAGAGTTTGACTTACACAAGCTTTCCTTTAGGTTTCCGGGTCACATGGCAAAGCTGAAGGAGGTTTGGAAGAGGTGTAAATCACCCATTCCTCTCCTGCCTTGCCCCTGATAAGGGAAGGCAATCCAATATAAAATTGCATGTTGCCTGACTGGAATGCACCAAAGCACATTGTGTGGGTGGGTTCTTTGACATGTGTGGTGACATTCCACTCGACGCCATCCATCACCAGGCCCCCATACTTCCATTTTGTTTCTAAAGAAACAAAAAGATGCAGCTTGCGCTTTTGGGCCAGTTGTTGTGGTGTCCCGTGCACTCGTTCCATTAGCGCACAGGCTTACACTTATGCAGTGGGACTTTCCATCTCTCTTCCCCCTGCCCACACCCTATCCCATTCCTCGATCTGCTCCAGGTGGTTGGGGAGCTCCCAGAACAGATTTAGAGGGTATGCAGGTGGAGGAGGAGAGCGGGGCAGGTTCTGCTGTGCAAGTGCTAATGGAATGGGTTCCCAAGTGTGACATTGGATTCAGCCCAATTTGTCCATTTCCCACTGTCAAATGATGGTTGCATATTGCTGGAATGCAACCATTCCCCCCCCCCCATTTTTTCTTATGGCAAAAGTTTAGTGGTGTTTAAGGGAGCGCAATTCCAATATTATTTCAGTTTCTGGAAACACCTTTAATTTCCAACACCCTTTTGTTGGGTGAGACTCCAAATAGCCAGGTGTTTCGGAACCAGGCCACACCAATGTCTGGAAGGCATTTTGCAGGCATAGCCCAATGACTGACACCCTCCGCCCTCTTCCCCTTTCCCTGGCTCTCATCAAGAGCAGCTATTCACATTTATATATGGAACTATGTTTCATTATTTCATAGATTTTCAAATAATGAGGGCCTTTGCTGTTTCAAGTGCTTCCTATTTTTGTCTTCCATATTTGTTTGGGGAATAGATTTATGAAAATCAGACCTAAATCCTCCTACACTTGTTTTATTGGTTTTATTAGTATCAAGCTCACTCATCACTAGGGTGATGAACCTGACAATTCACTAGGGTGAACCTGACAATTTCAGCTTCTTTCATAGTCTCAATTTTCCATTCTTCCATTTTTACATGTTTCCACTTCAGTTTATGGTTTTTAAAAGCCTTCATGAGAAATCATCAGGATGTCCCCTAATATAAAGCTTTATATACAATTCCTCCTAACATACACATATTTCCAAAAAACTTCCCCTAATATGATGCATGTTCACTAATATATGCAATTATATGCACATTTTATTCCTGTATATGCATTTTTGTATATGTAACTTAGCTGGAGAACTGCACTGCAAAATTCAAAGCAATCCAGAAATTTCAAAAGATGAAAGTGTTTCTGTTTACATGCTGTTTCTGAAAGTACAAATGAGGGGAGATGGTATTAAAATGTGAACTGAATTTAATCTCTTCCCAATCCCTACTCATCACCAGGTGCCTCATTAAATATTAAGATATTTGAAAGGTACTATGGAATCAGGGGGCATCTGTCTGGATTTCAGCCTTGGAGTGGAGGAAGAAAGAGATGGGCTTATGTCCACATCTTTGCACGACATGTGACCATCTTCAGTGCAACTTGTTGGCATAACACAGACCTGGTCCCATTATCAGAGCAAGAGCTACTTTGGAAGAACAGCTAAGCACTTCCTCCCTTGGATCCATAAACTGTTCCTCAACCATTTGTTGGCTTCTGTGTGTCTCAGGAGTCCATTGGAAGAGTGTGCCTTTGCAGGTAAAGTCAAAGCATTAGAGAGTTGCAGCGCCTGCTGTGGCTGTAGAGGTTGATATGGAAAAGATGTATTTTATTGCAGGTGGGGCTGATGAAGGCAGACGGTTTTGCTGCTACAGGTGCACCATGGCGTTCCTTCTGCCTGTGCTTCTCCCAGTCCACCAGTAAATCTCTTTGTTTCTACAAGTTTGATTTGCTGTCAGTTTTATATCAGTGTGTGAGAATGTTAGCAGGATTAACCATTAGACTAAGAACCCTACCGAGTGGGACCTCGGTGGAACTGGGGCTCTAACTTGGGGGTGGGGAACCTCCAGTCCGTGGGACTAATTAGGCCCCACCATTTGGCCCGTAAGGTTGTTTTGGCAATGCCATATCAATCTGCCGTACACTTGATGTCTTCTATGGCGTAAGTGAGGGGCAGATAAAGGCAGGGCTTGGCTGAAAATAGCTGTGTAAAGATGCCTGCGTTGCAAATCTTGTCTAGCTAAAGTGTAATTTTCCAATAGTGTTTCAGTATAGGGAAGGAAGTAATGTTCCCTGTGGAGGGTAAAAGATGTATCTTTATCATATGAACCTAGCACTCCCTTTTACTGCCTTCCAGTCTTCCCTAAATGAGGAGCACTGCTGCACCAATGATGCAATGGGGTAGGATGCCTAAGAGGAAGCTTGTGGATGTTCTGAGCCAACGCGCTGTTTAACCAAGCCATTGAAAGAGCATTGCTTCAAGAAAAATGCAAATCAATTTCATCCAAGGATGGGTCTGGAGGGATTTGTGCTGGTTTATCCCTCCCAAGGGAATGGCATCCCATTTCCAGCTGTGAGTGACTTGTGCATTCCAACCACACTATTCTTCCTTTGCCAACTCAACTTCCCAGCTTTCCTGGTACCTTATTGGCTGGGTTCCAGGGCTAGGACCACCCCCTGCCCCCTGCAACCTGATGTTGGGTCTTGGGTTTCCTATAGGACTGAGTGCAGAAGAAGACAGGCAGCTCTCTTATATAACCCTTTCGCCCTCTTTTTTTGTCCCTTGCTTACCAAAATCAAGTCATGCTGCATGTGCAAATGTCAGCCCATCAAGTGAGGGGGGTGTGTGGGTGTGTGTGTGTAAGCATTTGTGCACATGCACACCAAGAAAAGAAAAGAGGGCAGTGAGGGTATATGCAGCAAGCCCCTCGCAAGGAGCTGGATTCATAGACTCTACATGCAGCAGAACACTCACCTTCTTTAATGATCTATGGTTCTGTAAGCAACACTTTGAGAGTTTGTGCTTTCTTTGGTCAAGATCCAAGGCAAAGTGGAAGCCCACACATAATAACCAACTGTTGAAAGTGAGAATTAGCAGCAGCCAATTCCATTTTCAGGCTCTTCAACCCCTCCGAAAGCTCCCTGCCTCTCCTTTTATGGAGGCTAGAAATTCCATGTTGACTTGGCTCTGTTACAGGGCGGCATGAGGCCTGTCTGAAAAGACCACCCCACCAGCCCCCTCCCCAAAGTGGAGATCATTTCTTTTCTTCTTCTGTATTTCTAAATCAGGATAGGAAGTGCTGCTTTGCTAATTGTGGGCCCCCTAAATGAATCATGACCACATTAGATGCCATATTTGGTACAAATGAGCACACACATATATATATTTCTTCACTTACTGAAAGAACCCCAGCTGGTTGCTACATATACACACACACTCACATACACATAACTATTTAAAATAGTAAAACCTCAGAAATACAGCCTGAGGTCATTTTTTGGCACAAGTGCCCATTTTGTACCAAAGTTTTAAGATCTGTTTTAAGATCTGCAAAAAAAAAAAAAGCATTCTTGAGCATGGTGGAGAGGAGTCATTTGGGACGAGCAGTTTCTTAATCAGGAATGATTCTCAGTTTACCGGCATCTTTTGGTACTCCGTTGCCAGGAGAAATCAACAGGCAGCTGTTACGTACTGGACCAACTAGGAAAGCTATATAGATTCCAGGAGGTGGGGGAATATAGGTATTTGAAATGCATGTACATTCTTGGAATGCAGAAGGGTCAAAGGAGATAGCATTTGCCTGCACAAGATGTGGCTTCTAAGGACACTCATTCCAGACATAAGTACATAAGAAGAGCTCTGCTAGATTAAGCCCAAGGCTTACCTATGCCCACATCCTTTTTTCCAATGGCCACCCAGATGCCCATGGAAAGCCTGCAAGGAGGACCTGAGTGAAACAGCACTGGTACCCAGCAACCGGTACCCAGAGGCATACAGCCAACACATTTCAGACTCCCAGCTCCAGGAAGCGATCCTTCTCTTCTTCTGTACATCATATGTAAGGTGGGCACAACTTTTAAGGGGCAACATATGGCCATTGCAGAATCCATCAACTCCTCATCTCCTCTGCATAGCTGTCAACTTTTTTCCTTTTTTTAAAGGGAAATTCCCTTATTCCGAATAGGATTCCTCGCAAGAAAAGGGAAAAGTTGACAGCTATGCTCCTCTGGTCTAGTGGTCTCAGGGGCCACGACCATAAAGAGAAGGAGCCTGGGATAGGACAAAGGCATGCTGGAGAAATGAGAAAAAGCTAATAAAACACAAACAAAACAATCAAGCAAAACAAAACCCAGCTGGCTGGGATAAATTGGGGCACCCTGGCATCGAGTCAGAAGCCACGACAGCTTTAGGAATTCCAGGGCTGTCCCAGCGAAATTGGGACCATTGGAGGATATGTACCGTACTTGAAGCATGCACTGCAGAGGGGGCCTAAATCAGGTTTGGGGAACCTCAGGGGCCAAATGCAGCCCCCCAGGCCTCTCTGTCTGTCAAGGCTGTATCAAGGCTTTGGGGAATTACGATCCCTCCCCCGGTGGCAGTAAAAAGGCAAATAACCGAAAGAGTTCTTACCATGTAACTTATTCAGTATTGACTGAGAGAGAGAAAAGAATGTTGTCTCTACAAGAATGGCGTTGCTCCAACTGAGCTCCTCCTTTCCCAGCAACAGCACTTCCCTTTACGGTGGCCGCCAGGGGCTAATTGTCTCTGTGTCCTTCGCTCTTCCACTTTCAATGCACGTTGAGTTCTGGGAGAAGGGGGGTCAGAACTGCTCTCCAGTGATAACGTCTCAGCTGGCTGCTCTGGCTCTGTCTCCCCCTTCTCTTCTCCCAACACCTCCCAACTCTTCTGTTCACCTGTTTCTGAGCTATGGCCTTCCTCAAATCACTGGAGATTTCAATACTGCCTTCCTCTTCTCTGGAAGGTTTGGGGGGCAGTCTCCACCATTCCTCCTCAGTCTTGTCCCACTCAGTCCAGTCCCTGACATCGTCTGGCCTTCAGTAGGCCACACCTGCTGCCCAGGCCATAGCTGCTTTCCCCAAGCGACACCAGCCCTACTCTGAACCTTCCTAGAAGGATTTCAGTGGTCAGCCTGAGTGGACCACATCAGTTTGGAATGTTCTTTATTAAGGAGACACCCACCTGCAGTTCCATGATTCACAGGAACTGTAGGACACTTGCACAGAGTTCACCAGCTCCTGACAAGAAGGCGTGGCTCTGTTGGCCAGAAGAAATAAAGATGGCTTGGATCAAGCTGCTGAGAACAGAACTGGGAATCTACAGCTCACAGTGAGCTGCCCCATATGGAGAAGTCTTCTCACACTCCAGAGTGGGGCTGCCTACCCATGCATGCCATTATGCACCTCTGAACAGGAAGGGCTATAAAGGGTTTCCTGTTTTTGGCTCTGTCTTTTGGCTTTGTTCTTCAGCTTTGTTTTTCCGGCAAAGCTCCTGGCATCTCATTGTGGCTCGGTCTTGTCCGCTAGGCTCACAGTGAACATGCTAGGCTTGGCCAATCCAGAGACCTCATGCTGCCTGCCAATTGCCGAAGCCAATGCACCCCTAATCCCATCTATACCTGAAGAACACTGGAAGCTGCCTTATACCGAATCAGACCAATGGCCCATTTGTCTGTGCTGACTGGAAGCAGCTCTCCAGAGTTCCAGGCAGGTGACGTTCTCAACCCTACCTGAAGATACCAGGGATTGAACCTGGGACCTTCTGTGTATAAAGTAGACGCTCCATCATGAAGCTATGGCTTGAGAGTGCAAGTTACCAGTAGCTCCCTAGTCTTGGACCCAGACTAGATTCTAAAGCTATAGATCCAAATAAACATGCCCCTGGGGAAGGAAAAGTAAGTCTCTGTATGAGTATAAGGCTGCGGTTCTCAACCTGTGGGTCCCCAGATGTTGTTGGACTATAACTCCCATCATCCCTAGCTTGCAAGGCCAGAGCTCAGGGATGATGGGACTTGTAGTCCAGCAACATCTGGGGACCCACAGGTTGAGAACCACTGGTGTAAGGGATTTGAGAGAAAGTCAAAATAAATTAAAACAATTCTTTAAAAAGACAGCTAAAAAGACTCTTAAAAACCTAAAAACTCCCTTAAAAGAATCAAGTCTTCAAAAAAGTGATATGATCTAAGAAAGTCTTTAAAAGAACCCTTCCAAAAGAATTTAAAAATTATAATGTAGCACCTTAGAGACCAACTGAGTAGTCTTAGGTATAAGCTTTTGTGTGCATGCACACTTCTTCAGATAGGAATGTAGGGGATGCTTTAGCTGAGATTCCTGTGTTGCAGGGGGATTGGACTAGAGGACCTTTGGAGGTCCCCTTCCAACTCTACCATTCTATGATTCTACTTTCCTACAGAGAAAGTATTAGACTCGGCTTCATGGTTGCATTAGGCAGATATATTCTGAAGCCCTGGATGTTTTAAACAAAGCGACACTCTGAATTTATGTTGCAAGCTGGACCTAGTCAACCTCTCAAATGCACGTGTGCGTCTCTTGCGATAAATTCCCTCCAGGGACATGTTATGTCATTCCCTGATGGGTGGTAGAATGGAAACGCTGGGACGAGCCTTTGAAGGATTTAATTCGCTTCTTAATTGCACAAGCTGGAGGATAAATGTCCTACAGCCAAAGAAGATGGAAGGCTTGCTCACGCAGAATAGCTTGAACCTGAGTGATTTAGCACCAGCTAAATCTGACAAATTACAGTAGCACTGACAGCTTTACAGTTTTGTCAACAGCAGGCCCCACCTCATTTCAGAGCTCTCTGTGGAGAGATCATAGGAGTCTCCTGGCACCATGGACGAGCTCTTGGCGCTAAAGAGTTTCATCTCTGACTGAGGCTGATATTATGTATTGCAACAAGGCCCCCAGAAAGCTGTAGAAAAGCACACGGGGCTTTAGGCTCACCTGTCAGGTTCTTGAAAGCTCCCTCATGTGCTGAAATGACTTTCTGAAGAGCATTGAGTGGCTTCTGGTCCTGCTGTGTGAATCACTGAGAACCAACATGGACAAAACCACCCATCACATGTACTGAAAATGGAAACCTCTTAACTTATTTCATAGATTAAGTCTCTGTGGAGGTGTTCTGGGTGCAAAAAAGAAATCGTTCGCTGCAGTGCAAAAGAATGAGGAAAAAAATGGCTTAAACCCATCAGGCACTGAATCTAGCACTAGTTTTTTCTGTAACAATATTTAATAATTTGTTTATTTCCTTATTTATCCATTGCCTTCCACACATGTCTCAAGGCAATGTACAAAATGCTATAAAAACCATTAAAAACAACCCAGAAACTAACAGGAGATCAATGTTAAAAGAATGCCAGGTAGACACCCATGGCAGAGAACTACTCAACCACCTGGGAAAGCGTATCTGAACAAAAACGTATTCAATTGATTCCAGAAAGTGCAGATAGTGAGGGCGTGTCATAAAAATGCTCCCCGTGCCTGTTGGAGAGGCTTGCCTGGTGAAGTAGAGTCACAGCAGCAAAGTCACTGCTGCTTACCAGGGGGAGAGAGAGGTGACAGAGAGAACAAGGCCACATGGGAGTGTTAGAATTCCTGCTCCATGATTGCAGTCATGGGATTTTTGTCTTTCACATGACGGTGTATGTTTTGACTCCACAAAGCAGAAAGTGACGGAGACAGGATGTTTGTGTTACTGTATTCTGTGAAGTGGGACTATTGTCCTGTGTTCTTTCTCTTTGCTGTCTGATGCTAGAGAGAGAGGGAGCCATGTTGCAGTGCTCCATGTGTGTTTATATGTAAATAAAGTAGATTAGCCAAAATGCTGAGTTGCTGAGGTCTGTTACGCAAGCTGCGAAGACTCTGCGGATCCCTAAGTGTGCCAATGTCTGTTGGCATCGGTCGCTGTGATGTTCGGGCTGAAGAAAGCTTTTGAAGCTCCCGAACGATCGACCAGGAGGGAGAGAACATGCCAGTCGGGCTTGTGTCTCTGCCAGGGTCGTACTCAAGTGTAGGACGAGCTGCTGACAGGGAGCACTAGATTGACTCCACTGTTTCATCTGCGAAGCACCACTCTTGCCATTGTCTCATGTCTCCACATCTCAGGAAGCAGCAGTAATGCTGCTGTCAGGAAACTATTGCTCTGGCTCCACCCGTCCAGCTGAGACACTCCTGCTTTACTCAGGGTGCTTTGCTGTAGCAGAAACTCTCGCTGTTGCCCAGTGCTGCTGTTTTAACTTTTCCACCATCCTACCAGAGTGATGCTACATTAGGAACACTATGGAGAACTTTAAATGGTGGCCTGTAGCCAGGCACCAGCGCTGCAAGGTAAGCCTGTTACCTGATCTCCACTGACAGAAGCCCAACCAGAGGGCATTCACCAAGGATCCACTCCAACCTAGCCCTGCAAATTGGACCTCCTCATCGCCTTGAATGGACTGAGAGCGCCCCCTAGGACACATTCTGCTATGGCTTAGAACTGCAGGTGACAACGTCCTTCAGGAAAACGTGCTCAGCAAGAAGATCAGCAATGCTGGGGTTCCCTGGAACACAGTGTACAAGCTCCTGTTTTCAAATAAAGTTGCCCCTTGCCACTCTAAAGAGTAGACTCTTGGCCCACCGCCTTCAAAAGCAGGTTTAAGAATGGCCGTGGGTAGATGAGTTACTTTTTGCCCACAAGCTTTATCTTTGTTATATGTCCCACCACCATGAGCCACAAGGAAGCTCATGCTGCAAGCTTCACATCTGCGGCAAACGTTTTTGCAAAATAAATATTGGCACTTAGCAGCACAGCATCTGCCGTCTTGCAAAACCAGATTCAGGCTTCTCCTTAGATTTGCCTGCTCGCAAGTGCGCAACCTCACCAAATGCAGCCAAGTTAGCTGTCCCCACCTGGCTCAGCTAGCATATGGTCCCTATAAGATCAATAAGATAAGAGGCATGCTTATCTTGAAGCAAAGAGGTTTTCATTAGCAGGTCAGCCAAGAACCAGTGGTGAGGGAGTCCGAGATACCACAACACGTAGAGTTATTTACTGCTATCAAAACCTCAGCGTAAAAAGGTTTTGCAGGCAATTCTGTAAGGGCATTTTGGCTTCCAAAAGTTTTCTTTAAAAATCACTTGATGGGTATCACTCAAACTCCCCATCTCCTTGGCTTCTTTTGGGATAAATGCATCCCCTGGCATTTGTACATGCTCTTCTGCATCTGATATAACATAATAGGCAAGAAGAGTTGCTTTGTCCCCTACACCTTGGTTTCTGCTGAAGTGCCCCTTAAAAATATACATATACCTCAAGTGTCAAAAACCAGGGGAAAGAGATGCATCTTCAGTATTTGCAGGAAGCTGTATAAGGAAGATGCCAGATGCATCTCTGTAGGGAGGGAGTCCCACAACTTAGTGGCTGCAAGTACTCTGAGCTTCTGAGGGCAGAGGAACTACAAAGAGTGCCCCTTTTGCCTCTGTGTGTGTGTGTGTGTATTTCTCTAGATACCAAGATCCAGGCTTGGGGCAAGGGCTCTTTGGGGAGAGAACCCAGCAGAAATTTAAAGTCACAAAATACGCAGCAAAGTAAAGTGTGGAAATATAGGCTGTTAGCCCTTTAAACTATGCCAACTGAAGTTTCCGAGTCTTCAAGGGAAGCCCAATTTATCATCCCATCAGTCCTGTAAGTTACATTCAGTAGTGCAGTGGTGACAGGGCAACAGCTGAATGGAAGGGGTATAAATATCATCATCATCACTGCCATTAGTGCAACAGGGCTTTCCACCCTCTCCCTCCCATGCCTCCCTCAAATCTGCTCTGCAGGCTCAAGATCATGCCCAGAATAGCACGCTGGGTAAGGAGGAAGTAGATCATTCTATTGGGCAAGCAGAAATGCTTGCACTGTTGGAAAGGAATTCTTAGCACTACATTGAATTCCACCCCAGGTCTCAAATATGGCCACCTTTCTCCCACCCGGATCAATGCATATAGAGCATCATAGACATCAACCTTGTGCCTGCATGTGAGATTTCTAGCCCTTTTTGAGATCAGAGTCAATTGCACACATTTCCCTCCCGTTTCCCACAATAGGTGAAATCAAAACTCCAGGGCACTTTGACATATAATGCCATGCCAATATCTGCACCATTTAATATGTTCATTTTGTTTTGTTCCTCGGTCTGTTGCCTCCACACTTTCCACCATCTGTGGCTGCTTTGCCTTGCCTTGAACTACTTCTGATCTTGGCGGGAGAGGAATTCTTTTGCCCGGGCCCAGATGGTTTGCTTTCTGTCTTGTTCTCCATCTTCATTATCAAACTCGTTTTCTAAACCTGTCTTGAAAGTAACTCAGGAATGACTGCAAAATCTCATCCAGAAGTACTCCTTTGCTTCTGGCCCAATTTTCTGGGGAAAGAGTTAATCACCCCCTACCATCATCAAATACCCACATACCCACACACAATGCCACATTTCTGCTCTCAATTCTTTCCACCCCAAGTGATTTTTCTTAAAATAAATGGTATCAGGGCGCCGGTATGCATGTTTGCACCTCACACGTCATTAGCCCCTGAAGTCTGGAAGAAGAGGTAAGAGAACCGTGTTTCTACAGAAATAATCAGTAAATGTTCATGGTGACATTTGCCTTGGCTGCTTCTCAGTGTCTTAATGGAATATTGTAATGTGCTCTACACAGGTTTTCCTTAGAAGAGTTTCCAGAACCTTCATTTGGTTCAGAATGCAGCCCAGGTGGAGAATCTTTGTCAGCCTGAGGGCTACATTCACTGACAGACAACCTTCCAGGGACCATATGCCAATGGAGGGTGGAGTCAGATGCAATGATGAGTGGAGCAACATACTGTATGAGATGCTTAGTTTTCTTTTGAATAATTATTATTATTATTATTATTATTATTATTATTATTATTATTCTACCCATCTGCTGGCTGGGCTTCCCTAGCCACTCTGGGTGACTCCCAATAGAATATTTAAAACACGATAAAATATCAAACATAAAAAAACTTCCCTAAACAAGGTTGTCTTCTAAAAGTCAGATAGTTGTTTATTTCCTTGACATCTGAGGGGAGGGTGTTCCACAGAGTGGACGCCACTACTGAGAAGGCCCTCTGCCCGGTTCCCTGTAACCTCACTTCTCGCAGAGAGGGAACCACCAGAAGACCCTCAGAGCTGAACCTCAGTGTCCAGGCTGAACAATAGGGATGGAGATGCTCCTTCAGGTATACTGGGCCGAGGCCGTTTAGGGCTTTAAAGGTAAGCACCAACACTTTGAATTGTCCCCAGAAACATACCGGGAGCCAATGTAAGTCTTTCAGGACTGGTGTTATATGATCTTGGTGGCCGCTCCCAGTCACCAGTCTAGCTGCCGCATTCTGGGTTAATTGTAGTTTCCGGGTTACCTTCAAAGGTAGCCCCACGTATGATAAGCTGCATTCCACCCCCACAAAAGTCAGATGCCTCCACATCTCTCAATCTCCTATCCAACTGAGCAACACAAATCACCATGGTCCAAGGAAACATTCCAGCGACGCAAAAACATTTGAGAAGTGCACACAGCAAAGCCAATGAGTGGGGAGGCCTGAGGAAAGGAGTTGTGGCCAGGTAGAGAGGCCCAGGCGGCCATATTTTGTCATCACATTGAATGAATCCATGTACAAATCTATATGGTCATGTGATTGTATCAGCATGGCCCTGCCTTACAACATGAGCCTTTTTTAGCTAGGCAGGGGAATTGCCATTTCTGCTTCCCCCCCACTGCCAAAAAAATAAACTGAGCTGTTTAAGCCATTTTTCAAGTGCCTCCTAGCTATTGAATAGGACTACTTTCCACAGTGCCTGCCATAGAACCATCATCTCTTCTTCTTCTTCCTCCTCCTCCTCTTCCATTTAGTCTCTTAAAAGTCTTACTATGTCTATTGTATGTTAATTTAAGTTGCTGTGAGCTAAAACATGGCCACTAAACCACTTCAACCACATAATGTTCATTCTGCACCTGTAAGGAACCAAACTTTTAGTGTGCCAGATCCCATACTCTGGAAATTTAACTGAGAACCTATACTTTTAATTGCTCACTTTATTCATTTTGTTTGTTCATCTTTTTTTTCCAATGTCGAATTTTATTGAAAAGTTCAATGTATATTTCATGTTGTATAGGTGAGCTGATTTTCGGGGGGGGGAGTTGTCAACCACTTTGGAGACCTACTGTCAAGCAAGAAAGAAGGTGAGAAATATTGTGAATTAATGAATAAATAAATAAATTGACGAACAGTATGAGATTATTCCTTGGAAACATGTCTCCCATGCTATTGTTCCATATTTATGAAATCTCAGGGTTGTAGTCAACGTAGTGTTAAGTTAAAGTCACTTGAAAGTATACTTCTTCCTCTGGTGAAATGTTTTGCACTAGTGGAAGATAGTTGCATTAGCAGGTAACTGGTAACTTTGTCACGCAATAGATTGCTCAGTCTGTCGCGCAACGAGTTTCCACTAGTGCAGATGGTGCACTGAATTCCTTTGTTGGGCAACAATAAATCTTGCTTGGCTGATAGAACAAGAGTTCTTCTGTTAGCAGATGGAGAACATTGGAATCATCCCTAAATGTAAGCATGTTGAGGAGGCCCTGGTACTTTGAGTACGGAAGCATTGATGGGAACAGGTGACGAGACATGAACATGCTTGAATTAACGGAAGGTAGTTGACTCACCAGATTGGACCACAAGCGTCTGGTCAAGAGCGTGAGCAAACCAGGGCACTCTTTCCCATTGTCCCACATCTGGGGTAGATTGTCTTCGGCCACCTTCTTTAGCCTCCCTTAATGCTTTCCTTTTGATCATGTTGGTTTAGAACGTTGAAGTGTAACTTTCCGAAAAACAACACAGCTGGGTCGAGATCTGAGCATGTGGATTTCCTGAAATCCCACTTTCTTTTTATCAGACACTTGAGGAGATTATTTCATTTGCCTTCCCCCAGCTGGGCGCAGCTGTTGCAGAGGCTGATGGAGCTCCTTACACTTTGGCCTTCATCAACTCTTGCTTGATCCTTCTTTTGTGAAATCCAAACCTTGGGCAAGCCTCAGATTTCAGCCCCACTGCTAAAGTCTTTAGGCTTGTTGGGCCTGGCTGGAATTCCATTGTAACTGTATCTTTTGGCCTTGTCTCTGGGCAGTCTGAATAATTCTGGGAATGCAGCACTGCTGAAAACAGTGCCGTCAACAAGTTGCCAAGCAGAGATCCAGTCTAACAATGGCTGTGTTTGTCTTGGGATGTTGGGCACAGTATTGTGGTTCTACAGAACTCCTGCTGAGGCCTTTGCCCAGAACTCATGCACAGCTGAAATAAGCTTTCCTAGAAGGGTATTTGGATTTTTGTCCTGTTGTTTGCTTTCTGGTTGAATATTTATATCCTGCCTTTCTTCTGCTGTGGAACCCAAGATGCCATATCTACAGTTCCCAGGCAGTCAACCATCCAAACGCTGAGTGAGCTCAGCTTAGAGTCAGCACAGTGGTGGTTTCCTGTACCTTGAGACTAGAGACAAACACATATGACAATCTCAGTTTCTTATTTTTCCAATCTTCAGGTCACATTTCAGTCTGCAATTTTTTTTTAAGTCTGCGTGAATATTCATCTGCATTTTAGCACGAATTTTTCCTAATACACACGATTTTGTTTGTAATTTATCTTGATATACACACCTTTTTTTTTGCAAAGCACATTTTCCCCAATATAACACATTTTTTTGCATGTTATGCATTGCTTGGTCAGCGAGCTGCCCTGTGAAATTTGGAGAACTGCAAATTTCAAAGGATGGCTGCGTTTTGATTTGTGTGTTGTTTCAGGAAGTACAAATTTGGTAGGCTTACCTTTAAATAAAAACTGAATTGAATTGCTACTCCATCGCTACCTCAGACCATACACTGGAACTCAAAATACTAGGAAGCAGTCTTTCCCAGCAATAGCCACTTTTACACATTCATTCATTCATTCATTCATTGAATGCATGGAGAAGGGAGATTTCATTCAGTGACCTGTCACAGGAATGTGCTGGTCAGTAATTAAACAGTTCAAAGCTGCAGTTAACTCTTTATTAGCAAAAACACAATCTTCACAGACTTGGTTGAGTGTCAGGTCTAGTGAGCAGAGCACCTCATTCCTGGTGGTCTTCCTCCATGAAAATCAGTTGCCAAGACTGAAAGTTCTTGCCTCCTCACAGCTGTCTATGACTCCTCCTCTCCAGGACTTTTTCAAAGGAATCAGAGACTGTGTCTGCATGCACCCACATCTCCTCTGCCCTTTTCATGCCTCCTTCGGGTCTGAGAGATCAGGGGGAGAGGAGCTTGTCACAACTGGAGGGGAAACTCTGGTGACTCTTCACCAGCCTGAATCATCTCTGCCTCTTGGCCTTCCTCCTTCCATGCTCCTGCTTCAGCTTCTGCCTCTGATTCTAGACTTCTCTCTGCCACAGACTCTCCCAGCTCACTAAGCCCTGTTACCTCTTTAACTTTCAACACCTCCTCTTCCAAGTTTTCTCCCTCTTCTCCCTCTGGCCACTGATCAATGCCCTACCATCAGCCCCTGAACTCTGAGTCTTTCCTTGGGCATTCCCCAGTTGGTTCCTCCCACCATTCCTCTGCATCCAACCAGTCCATGACATGACCCTAGTTTCAACTTCCACACATTCAGACAAATGCGTGAATAGACCCTACTTGCACACAAGTTGTACATGCATAGATTCTCTGCATGTGATCAGGAACCCTTCAAAAGGCATAGTTCCCAATCACATTTATGTAGGATTGCATGTCCTCTGGGCAGTGTCCAACCAACACATCCCATTAGTGCAAGGTTTTCTGTGCACACAACAGGACTTCCCCCCCCTCTCTTTCCCCCATGCATACCCCTAAAACAGATTTAGGGAGCACTGGAAGGCCGGAGTATGTTCCATTGTACAATTGAAAATCCTTGTGCTAGTACTTTAGAAGCAGTCCTCTAGCTCTGCTCAGACATTTTGCTGACCATTCTGAGGTTCAAGACAGGGCTGACTGAGGAATCAGGGAAGGCTGGGAATGACTTGCTCTGAACTCTGAATGAATTGTGAGCCGAGCTGAATTTGAGAGACAAGTTCGACTCGGCTCATCATTGACCCCGTTTTTCAAAACTGGGGGAGTCTCATTCCACCCCCACCCCAATTCTGACACTCAACACCACCCCTACCAACCATCTCCCTTCGATGCTTAACATCCATAAAACTGGCTGGGAAAGAGCTGCAGTCAGGACACAAGAGACCAGAAACTCTTTTGCCAAACTGAATATTTGCAAGGAAGTGAGTCATACTGTTTTAATTTAGTGGGTTTAGATGGCGAAACACACACACACACACACACACACACACCAACATGCAATGTGCTCTCTAATTTGCAAGCAAAACTCCCTGAAGTGTTCATTAAAGAAAAACAGCCAAACAAAACAGACACAATGCCTGAACAAAAGAACAAACATCCAAGTTCTGATTGGTTGAAGATGACTCATGTGATGACAGAACACAATTAGCAAGGAAATGAATCAAGGCAATACAGACACGGCTAATCAACGAGAAGGTCTCTTCTCTCTGGAGGTCTGAAGAGAAACTCCATGATTCATCAGTGATAGTATAAGCTAGCAACTTCCTGCACTGAAATCAGTTGATACTTAGGGCCAAATGACTCTAGGGATGCCATCTTCTGATTTACAAAACACTGTCTCCCTGGGTGAGGTATTGAGGACCTTTGGCCCACTAGATGCTGCTGAACCATGACTCCCATCACCCCTGGCCATTGGGCTGATGGGAGTTGTCATTCAACAACATCTGGAGGGCACCACATTGGGTGCACCTACTTCAGGTGGACCAGGGGGGAAATCCAGTAAACTATCTGGTCTAGAGGTTGTGCCTATGTTAATTCTAATACATGGACAGGGAACCTGTGGCTCTCCAAATGTTGTTGGACTCCAACTCCCATCCTCCCCAGCCAGTGGTCAGAGACAATAGAAGTTGTAGGCAGTAACACCTGGAGGACTGTGAGTTCTTCAAAGGGATTAATGAATCTTTTAGTTTTGGTTTCTCTCAATTTCTCATTTTTCCAATCTTAAATTTGGTTCTCCACAGTTCCACATCAATGAGCGTTTTTTTCCTTAAAAAAAATATGTATTCTTGAAAATTCATTAGCATTTTAAAGGCGAAGTCTCCAAATACTGTATGCACAGCTTTGTATGCAATTTGGCCTAATATGCACATTTTTGCAACACAATGTCCCCTAATCTAACGCATTTTTCTATGTCATCTTCAGTAATACATGCATTTTAATGCATGCTTTAACCTAGTATATGCATTTTTGTACACATTACATGACTAGAGAATTCAGAAAGGGGTGAATTTTGAAGGATGGCTGTTTCAGATCTTGGATTGTTTTGGAAAATGCAAATTAGGAAGGTTCGCCTTTAAATGCCAACTGAGCCAAATTTCTCCCCCATCCTAGTTCTCCATTTCTGCCCCATGGGGCAGAACAAAGATGTTACATGGTGTGTCATGTGCAAAGCCTGGCAGAATCCGAAGGTTGCAAGGTCTTCAGACCATATTACTGTTTTCCCTGCAGAACTCAGTTTTACTGCTAAGACAAATAAATTACTGGCTGGTTAGAAACCCTAATTAACACATTACTTAACACCATTGGTGGTGATTATATCAATATCCTGCTTTCCTCCATGGAGCGCAATGCAGTGTCTGTGCTTCCTCTCTCCCTCACTTTATCCTCATAGCAACCATGTGAGGTAGGTTAGGCTGAGAGACCAAGACTGACTGGCCAAATATCACCCAAGGAGCTTCATAGCGGAATAGTGTGTGGACTCTGGGCATCCCAGTGCTAGCTCAGTGCTCTACTCACCACATTAGACTGTGTCATGTTCTAGCCAGATCCCATGGAGAAAGCTGCAAGGTTGGTCAGAGGTTGCTATGCCTTGAATAGCTCTGAGGGAGGAACTTCCTCAGACAAAGCTTGGGAGCAGACTGTAGACTGTTAAGCTTCTGTCTCCTGGCTCTCCATCTGGTGCTCCCATATGAAAAGGTAAAGGACCTCTGGAAAGTTAAGTCCAATCAAAGGTGATCATGGGGTTGCGGCACTCATCTCACTTTCAGGCCAAGGGAGCCGGTGTTTGTCCACAGACAGTTTTCTGGGTCATGTGGCCAGCATGACTAAACAGCTTCTGGCACAACAGAAAACTGTGACGGAAACCAGAGCGCACGGAAACACCGTTTACCTTCCCACCACAGAGGTACCTATTTATCTACTTGCACTGGCATGTTTTTGAACTGCTAGGTTGGCAGGAACTGGGACAGAGCAATGGGAGCTCACCCTGTTGCGGGGATTTGAACCACCAACCTTCCAATTGGCAAGCCCAAGAGGCTCAGTGGTTTAGACCACAGCACCACACGCGTCCTTCCCATATAGTGTCCAGATCACTGCTGGATTTGGGGGTCATGCCATACTGGCTCTTAAAGAATAGCACTTTTCCCATGGTTTTAGCAGCAACCTTGAGTGGTGGTGGCAGGTAACATTTAACGTGGGCCTTCTTCTTTCAAGTTATGAAAGCTCAGTGTCACCCAGGGTGCTAACCAGTGCTGGTTCTTGGGGGTCCCAAATGTGTGGAATTTGCACTAAAATGCTGGTGAGTTTTCATGCAGATTAATTTTTTTAAGAAAGCAAATTGCTGCAGAAATGTGAATAACTGAAGTTTTAAACTGGAAAACTGAGGGAACTGAAATGAAACAACTTGTTCATCTCTTGTTTCAGGTCCCACTACTTCACCCCTATTGCTAGATGAAAGACTATATATTTCTGCTGTGAAGCAGAGTTCTTGGACTACGTGGTGCAGCTCTTTGAGGCTGCCAAAATGTCCTAAACCCTCCTTGATTGTCACGGAGGCAGAATGCCATTCTGGGGCAAGAGCAGTCAGTCTGTACTCGCTGCCTCATTTATAGCCCTTCAAACAACACTGAGATTTCTAGGTCAGCGAGAGCTCTCTGTGCCTCTCTGCAAAGTTCACAATAGCAAGATGATGGCTGAAAATCTCCTTAAAAGTCTAATGCAAAGTATAAGAAGTTCTGGTTTGGGGAGGGTTCTGTGTTGCTTCAACAAGCAAGTGAGGCTTTCCAAACTCTTTAAACAGAGGCGGGATCCTTTGCTGGAATTTGGCAGGAGAATCACATTTTTAACATCCGTTTCAGGTTTTTATCTCTTTTCTGTCCCATACTGATTTATGCTTCTCAAGGTTTTATCTAAGCTGTTGCATCTCTCCTCCCTATGATTTATTCCACCTCTCAGCTCAGCAAATAAATGTAGTTCATGTTCAGCCATGCAAAGCAAGCTACCCTGCCAGTGGTTCATGGGGGGGTATCTCATTTCTCTTAGCATTAGGGAATGGTTCAACCCCCCCCCTTTACATTTTGGCTCTGGGACAGTTGAATTGACATGTCACCCAGAGATCAATGCCTTTAAGGAGATGATGAAGTGTTGAGGGACCCCAAGGAACTTCTGGTCCAACCCCTGCAATGCAGGAAGCACATAATTATAATCTTAACAGGATTGCACCTCCATCTACTCAATATCATTGTGCGATCCCTGATAGGGTGGGATCACCCATGTAACCACACAATCTAAGTGGAGGAGGGTTGGCAGGGGTTCTTACCCCACTAAATTTACTAGGTTCTACCTGAAAAATCAGATTTGGAGAATATTCAGCACAACTCTACCTATTTGGGGACAGGAGAATGAATATTGATTTAAAATCTTGTAGCAAGTGACTCTTGTTTTACCTGCGGAAGGGGGCATGTAATGCAATTAGATTTGTTAACATGTCATTTCTAATTAGTCCCATCTTCCCCAAGGGAAGTTGTACTCAAGGAGACTGACCCAATGTTTGTGGTTCAACAGTTTTGGCTGCTATTATTTAAATAGTTTTATAATCCTCTGGGAGACACAATAAAATTCTTGGGGACATCTGCTATTAATATTGCTTTGTCCATATGTATTTATGTTGTGTTCTTTGATTTATTTGGTGGCATAATTGGGTATGCAAACTGTTTGGGTTTTTTGTCAGGGATGTTAGGTCTCCAGGGATAAAGGTCACAATGAGAAATTTAATTTAATTTTTAACTTTTTAACATAGTTTTCACCCATTTAACCCCAAGAGTTGTTTCTTGATTGGATAGATATATGACCTAGTACAGGGGTAGGCAACCTAAGGCCCGGGGGCCGGATGTGACCCAATCGCCTTCTCAATCTGGCCCTCAGATGGTCTGGGAATCAGTGTGTTTTTACATGAGCAGAATGTGTCCTTTTATTTAAAATGCATCTCTGCGTTATTTGTGGGGCATAGGAATTCGTTCATCCCCCCAAAAAAATATATATATATCTGGCCCACCACATGGTCTGAGGGATGGTGGACTGGCCCACAGCTGAAAAAGGTTGCTGACCCCTGACCTAGTACAAAACCGTTGTGTAAATCCCAAGACAGCAAACAGATACTGATAAAAGTTAACTGCTACTGAAAAACCACTGCCGAAAATGAAAATTGTTTTATTTATTTAGATGTCCATTTTGCATATTTATTATTTCCTCATTCATTCATTCATTCATTTATTATTAAGACTTAAATCCAACTTTTTCTCCAATATGGGGTCCAAGGTGACTTGCAAACAAAAAACTTGTTAGGCCAAGGCTAGCCGAACACAGAGTAGACCCAATAAAACGAATAGACATGATGAACCCAGGGTCCATTAATTTTAGTAGGTCTATTCTGAATAGAAGTTAGTTGGATTTGAATATATACCGAATCATAGAATTGTAGAGTTGGAAGTGACCACAAGCGCCATCTAGTCTAACCCCCTGCAGTGCAGGAAACTTTTGCCCAACATGAGGCTCAAACCTACGACCCTAAAATTAAGCATTTCATGCTCTACCAACTGAGCGCTCCTCTTGCTCTATATTCCACAAAAAAGAAATACAAATAAAACCTTTCTAAAAAAAAAAAAACACCAATAAAATTCCATAAGCTGCATAGCAAACAGCAGGGTAAAGGATCCGTTAAAACAGAAGAGTAAAAAACTCTTCAAGCAAATGCCTGGTGAAATAAATAAAAGTCTTTACACACTTCTTTAAACTATCCACTTTGGGGAACAGCTGTATTTATAGCAAGGAGGTAGATCAAAGATTGGGAGACCACTATGAAGAAGGTTCTGATAATGCATCCAGAAGTGAGTCAGTTTGGTGCTGTGGGCAGAGTGTTTGACTAGGAAGAGGTAGCAGCACTTCCTTATGTTTTTCCAACTCCCATGCTACCTGGGGCTGATGGGTGCTGGAGTCCAGGAACATCTGGAGCGCAACAGATTCCCCATCCCTTGACTAGGACCAGGAGATGCTCGTGTTTAAATACAGTGGTACCTCGTGTTACGGACGGGATCCGTTCCAGAGGCCCGTCTGTAACATGAAATGCCTGCAACTCAAAGCGCTGCATCTGTGCAGGCACGCGGTGCGATTTGGCGCTTCTGCGCATGCATGAGCGGAGAAACCCAGAAGTAACCCGTTCCGGTACTTCCTGTTTCCCGTGGGACGTAACATGAAAAGACGCAACATGAAGCAGACGCAATGCGAGGTATGACTCAACAGGCTCAACCAGGATGCTGGATCCATGGGGGACAAATATAATAGGGGGACAAATATAATAAATGCAAACACTCGTAATACAAATATCCACCTTTACCATTCACAGAGGGGAAATTTGTGAATGTTTGTGGACAGACTCATTTCACCTCTTGCTGTCTTCCCATCTGCTTGATGTGCAAATACTACACTCAAGGCATCTCTCTGTTTGTGTTACAGCTCCCTTGCACCAGGCCCCACAAATTCTGCTTCTGCTGCTATTTACTCACATAGCCCTGAGATCTTTCTTTGCTTCTTGGAAAGGACCACCACTGACGTCAATTGGGTGTTTCACCAACTTTCAGCAGATGGTTTATGGGGCAGTTAAATTTCTCTCCTCCATACCTCTTTTTCCTCTTATCAGTGATGTGTGTTCACACTGGTACCTCTGTCTTTCTACCAGTCTATATGCATAGGAATGAAATTATTTACTCAAGTGAACTTTCCAAAAGTTCCTGGAATAATACAATCTGTTGGATGTAACAGTTGCAGGGCTGCATCCAGGGCTTAAAGCCCTCCTGGTGATGCACACTCCATTGGGGGGGGCGGAATCCACAAAACCAACCCACTCCAGCCAAATGAAGGTCAGAGGTTTAGACACACCTATTGACACCTCTCCATCCTCCATTCAAGCAAACATCACAATTCAAGGACACATTCCACTGAGGCAAAAATATTCAAGGAGGGATTCGGAGCAGGGGCTGTGAAGGGTGTGGTCTGAGAAAAGACTTGTGGGCTGGATAGAGAGCTCTAGAGTCTTGCATTTGGTCCACAGGCTGGAAGCCCTCTACTCCTTCATTGGAATCTAAGATATACTGGTAGGTCATTAAGACAGCAACCCAGTTTAGACACTTACATGGGAGTAGGTTTCGCTGAACTCAGTGGAGCTTACTCCTGAATAGGCACATATAAGTTTGCACTGTAATCTTGCATATGCGCATGTTGTTGTCACCCATCTGTCTTGAAGGACAATGGAGTGCATCTCTGGAGGTGAAGTCAAACCACTGTGTTAGCAGCGCGAAAGTGAGCTCCCTGGGGAGCCAGCCTGGGCAGTGTGTATGGAGGTCCTGGGCTGCATAGAAAACAAGCCCCCCTGCCAGCCTCACTGATGTGGTCCAAAGGAAAGCAGAGCAATACATTTGGCACCAGCCACATCCTCCGTACAACCCTCTTTAAGAACTCCACTCCAGATTTGTGTGGGGTTTATTCCTTAGCCTCTCCTGAAACTATACCACAAGGCAGTATAAATTTAGGATCAGATATTTTCTTCTCCTAGATGGGCTACCTCCCCAGGTTGATGAGTCTCATCTGCTCCTTACTTTCCTCTGCAGCACATGCAGAAACCACCTTCTTCACCGTTGGACCCATTATTGGTCTCGTCCGCTCAATCCCCCGGAGCCTGTCTTCGCATGCAGAGGAAGTCCCTAACTCATTAAGTGTTCAAAACCCTTTGGCTACCCTCACCTGATTTAACCAGTCAGTTGAAGCCATTTCCTGGGGGTATGGCTGCCATCACATGCTGACAGCTTCAGGGGGCCACAGGTGAGAGCTGAGTGCAGGGTGGGGCCCAAGGATGGACAAGCTATCCCAGAAGGATCACAACGTGTCCCTCACCAGAGATACTACCCCTTCCCTAATACCCCATACACCCCATCCCATGTTGCAGACTTTCCAAATTTTACCCATGACAGCTGGCTTAGTTACCCCACCTACAGATACTTAGCACTAAACTGCTTGCTTGGTTTTGCCTTAAAGCAGAACCATCGCTTGATGTGACCTTAACATTATGATGGAATCTTCATTTTTCTCCTTGAACTTCACACCTGTTGTTGTTGCTCAACTCAGAATACACCTCTGTATACCTCCACATCAACGTACTGTTAGATTATACCCTCTTTTTCTCCTTCAGTCCTTGGAAATTCAATACAGGTTCCACTACTGCTACCCTGGGAAAATGAGCATACCTTGTTTTTCAATTTAGCCTCTCTGTGCTTTTAAGCAATCTGCCATTTCAGGCCGCTCTAGATGGCCAATTCCCATACGTCCGCAGTTCCTGCTACTTGTGAATGCGGGGCTGTGCAACATACTTCATCGGAGTCTGGGAAGGTTATCAGGCAAACAGATGCCTTTTAATCTCATGTACCAGGAGGTACCTGGGTCATTTGTAAACTGACAATCCTGGAGGAGAGTAAATCTCAGCCAGGAGGAGCCAGAACCGAACATTCTTGGCGAGAGTTTGTAGTCCCATGATGGAAACATTGGAATATCCATTTAATAAAGACCATCTGGGAGGCTCATCTGAGCAGCAACTGCATGAGGAGCAGAAGCAGAAGCAGAAACAGCAGCACACACTCCTGGCTGCACTGGCAGCTTCACCAACATAGATGGCTATGCACAGATGATAACGTTTCAGAGCTATGAAGGAAGCATTTGCAGAGCTGTTGCTGCCTTTTTGTTTTACCCCCATCACCTCATTTTCTCTGCTAGTCAATATATACACACACATATATATACATTTTGTGTGGGTGAGTATGATTACTTTCGTTTTGTAAGATAAAAGGTAAAGGTAAAGGACCCGTGGATGGTTACGTCCAGTCAAAGGCAACTATGGGGTTGCGGCACTCATCTTGCTTTCAGGCTGAAGGAACCGGCATTTGTCCACAGACAGCTTTCTGGGTCATGTGGTCAGCATGACTAAACCACTTCTGGGACAACAGAACAGCGTGATGGAAACCAGAATGCATGGAAACGCTGTTAACCTTCCCGCCACAGTGGTACCTATTTATCTACTTGCCCTGGTGTGCTTTAGAACTGCTAGGTTGGCAGGACCTGGGACAGAGCAACAGGAGCTCACTCCATTGCAGGGATTTGAACCACTGATCTTGTGATTGGCAAGCCCAAGAGGCTCAGTGGTTTAGACCACAACGCCACCCACAACCTTTCACCTTTCACATTTAATTTTGTATCACAGCACAGCCCTGACCTCAAAGCTGCCTTGCCCCAGCCCTGGCCAGGTAAGCAGCCATGATGTCAGGCTCGGTAGGTAGCTCCACACCCACCCACACTCCACCACGCACACTGCCGCTGCATCCTGCACTATTTCTCCAATAGAAACAATTCCCTCTCAAAAGCCGCTGTTTGTTGTCCTGATGCCCATGTTGCAGTTGTGTTTCCTTCCTGTTCTTCTACTACAAGGAAGACATCAGGCCCCATTTAAATCCTTGTGAGACTAGAGAAGCTAATCTGTTTCACTTGTTTTATTATGCTAACTGTTTTATGTAGAGATCAGACTGCAGTTACAGACAGAATCTTTGAGTGGGCTCATTGGGTGCCTTATTTCTGTCAATGATATCAGCTTGAAGTTTTTGCCAAAAAGAAAAGTCAAATGCAAAAAGAATATGATTTGAGAATTTCAAGTATGATGTTTTCCGCTCATAAAAAAGAAAGAAAGAAAGAAAGAAAGAGCGAGCAATATGGGATTGCATCCAATCAAGTCCTACTAAGAGTAGACCTATTAGAATTGAAGGACCTAAGTTAAGGCTCTTCCACACTTCTGCTTTTCCTATGCCTAGAAAGAATGTGTCCCAGAGATTTTGTGCTTATCCTGTGCTTTCTAGGCATGGGATGGAGTGGTTTTACCTTTGCTCTGCCAATTCCCCCCAGAAAACCTGCTCTTTAGTGCCAAATCTGAACAAACGGAAATCCACAGAAAACCCAATTGCCATTTGTTCAGCACTAAAGATTGGGTTTCCCCAGGGGAAAGTGACAGGGCGAACGGAGATGTGTACAAGCCTTTAGTCATGTCCATAAACTTCAGTGGGTCTACTCTGCGTAGGACTAGCATTGGATGCATCCCATCCAATTGAGGTTTTTGCAATTTTTTAAATTTTAGTTTTACTTTGTAAATGCAAATACAGTTACAGAAATGCTTATGTAATGTTTTCCCATTTAGGCTTTTGTTTCATACATGATGATCTGTGGCCGGAATAAATCTTTGTTCCCACAATGGTGGCTCAGCTTTGTTTCACCCTTCCAGAGAGAGGTCAAGTTGGCCAAAGACGTTAATGGCTGGTGAGCGTGCCATTCTTGCTACTAGGCCCGTAATACCCCACCGAAGAAGTCTCAGTGGAAGCTTCTCAAACAAAATGCATCAGTGTTTCCTTTGCCCCCCTGCCTTCATTATAAACTCTTGTCTCTGACTCAGAGACCCCCCCGCTGGTTTCGATGAAGGCTGTCATCCATCCTGAGAAGAAGGGAAAGCAAAACCGACCCTTAACTAAATAACTCCCAGAGATGGGAAGTTCTGGCCACTCTCCATCATGCCTGAGCCCCTCTGCTAATCTGTTATGTCTTTTTCAGTAATTTAGCACATTAGGACAGTCCCGGCTATGTTCTGTTTATTTTTCTGATCCTCACATAAACCATATTATAGCTGTAGGCTGGGGCAGGGGAGTAGAGTGGGGAGGAGATGTCTTGTAGTTAATACTTGGGGCAGGGTGGAGGGAGGGAATACGAAAGCAGAGGGGAAAGTCCCAAGCTTGTGTTTTCTGCTCTCCATCTGCCGTACAGCTGTTAAAATTAATGTCTCTGTTTAATGAAGTGATTGTTGATTTTGCAACCCCAGGGCCTGAGGTTTGAAAGAACTCATGAAATCACTTGTGCTTTTCAAGCAAAGCATTAGGACCTGGCTTGCTTGCTTGCTTGCTATTATTTATTTGCTAAATTTGTTTGCCACTTTTCCACCCAAATGGTGCTCGTGAAGTTCTCAGAGATGGTAGTGGGTGAGGGCAGAGCTAGGGTGCCCATCCTCATTGCCCCTGCTCCAGGGAGGCATTAAACCTTATTGGTGGCAGCTGAAGAGGACTACAGCCTAGAGTCAATGGTCAAATCCTTGATAATGTAGGTCAGTGGTGGGGAGCCTGTTGTTGGACTCCATTTCCCATCAGCCCCATCCCAGCATGGGCAGTGGTGGGAACTGTAGATCAGTAACAGCCAGAGGGCCAAAGGTTTCTCATCCTAAATTCATGGGTTTGGGCAAACAGAACGAGTATGAGAAAGATTAACTTTGGAGAAAGCTGCATTCCTGTATAAAGCAGTACCTCAGTTCTCGAACGAAGTCTGTTCTGGAAGCCTGTTTGGCTTCTGAAACATTCAAAAAGCGAGGCGCAGCTTCCCATTGGTTGCAAGAGCTTCTTGCACTCAACGGAAACTGCTTCGCATGTTCAGGTTCCAAAAAACAATTGAAAATGGAAGCATTTACTTTCGGATTCTCGGCGTTCGAAATGTACGACAACAAAGGAGTTCAGGAACCGAGGTTCCACTGTATACACACACTTGTCTGTAAATTCATTCTGCTTAGCTCAGTGGAGTTTAGTACAGAGTAGACATATAAAGGGCTGCATTTCTAAGTACGGTGCTTGTTTAATATGGTTGCAAATCGGCAATTGTTCTGCAGCATATTGATGAGTTTTTCAATAACAAGGTTTAAAAATGCACATAATGCAAAATGGTGTAGAGGAAAATTAAGATTTTTTTAAAAAATTACTTTCAGTAGCCGTGAAGTCTGTACCAACACGTACTTTGTTCTTTTGAGAATGCAGCACAAAGTTAGCTTTTGGAGAGAGGAAGTGTGTTTACATTAGAGATTAATGTCAAATAAATGGGACTGTTGATCCACAGTTCTCTACCCCCCCCCCCCGCCCCGCCCCGGCCTGTCTTTTCTCCTGTCCTGCATACCTTTGTCCCCTTAGGCTTATTAATATCAGACATATGGGAGAGACACTTGTGAAATGACAGCCACTTCTTCTCCACCCTTTGTATTTGTCAGTAGGTCCTGGGGAACTAGAAGGGAAGGTTGGTTCCCCCCCCCAACATACACACCCCTTTTATAAGAAAACTACTTTGTTTGTACTCTTTTTTTAAAAAGGGGGGAGCTGACTTTCTGCAAATACAATATCAATTTAGACTCGCCCATCTCACGAGGAGAGGTTTTCTCTCTCACGCACAAAACATAATGTTTACTACAATGGTTTCAGGCCAAAGATCTCTTCCAGACAGGTTGTGGGGTCCAGTGTGGTTGTGTTCTGCAACTTGCCATTGATGCAATAGTAGAGCATTCATGGTGGGTTTATACTGGGCCTTCCACATATCCTCTGCCTTCATTAGTTGCTGTGGGACGCTTTTTGCAATATTACCTCATTACTGCTGGAGGGGCATGCAACCAAACCAAGTTAACAGAAAATAACCCTGGAACAATTTGTGGCATTAAATGTTACAGGATTTCTGCAGGAAATTATGGGACATGCACTTACTGGAAACAAAGCAGTATGTCCACTTGAAAACCTCTGCATGCACAAATGTTACTGAAAGCACGCTTGTGTATAACCGACTTGATACTATCCTGAATGCACAGTAAAAAAAAAAAAGGATGTCTGGAGAGGCACAAAATATGGCCTGGCTCAGTAGAAGGCAGCTTCCTATAGGAGTTTCAATGATGTACCCAAACCATTTCAATCATACTTAGAGGGCATGTCTAGGAAACTGTCTCATACCCATCTAGCTCAGTTTTATCTGTACTAGAGTTAGTCAATGTGATATCCTCCATATGGTGTTGGACCATCATCATCCCTGATCATTGGCTATGTGGTTGTCTTGGGTAGATGATTGCTGGATGACTCCACATTGGCTACCCCTAATATATACCAAGTGGAAGCAGGTCTTCATGGTTTCAGAGAGGCACATTCCCTGGAGCCTTCCACATGCAAAGCATGTGCTTTCTTCAGCAGAGGTGTGTCGGCTTGCTGTGGGTCAAAGCCCCATTCCTGTTTCTGCAGCAGGATCCCTGTCTCCAGCAGCCTAGAGCTGCCCAATCAGCAGGAAAGGTGAGCTTTTTTAGCCATTGAGAAGAAATCTTCTTAACCGTCGTGCTGATTGGAGCCAGCCAGAGCAAAAGATGGTGAATCAGCCACTGAGGATTGGCTCCTAGGGCCATGTTGAAGAAGGTGTGCAGGAAGAACACCAAGGAGCTGTTGTTTATGCTCCAAAACTAAGCATTTAGGAGCACTGAAAACACAAGGTGCTTCGATTTCGAGAGAATGATGTGCAAGTTCTGTTACATATAATGGAATGTCAAGCAAAACACAGCTTAAGAAAACCCTGGAAAAATATATCGGAGAACTACAAATCCTTTGTCCATGGTCACACATAGCAAATAGTAGATATAGCTGAAAGGCATCACATGGAGATCTGCATGACCACTCCAATGCACTCACAATTATTGTTGTTGTTTAATCGTTTAGTCATGTCTGACTCTTCGTGACCACATGGACCAGAGCCTGCCAGGCACTCCTGTCTTCCACTGCCTCCCGCAGTTTGGTCAAACTCATGCTGGTAGCTTCGAGAACACTGTCCAACCATCTCGTCCTCAGTCGTCCCCTTCTCCTTGTGCCCTCCATCTTTCCCAACATCAGGGTCTTTTCCAGGGAGTCTTCTCTTCTCATGAGGTGGCCGAAGTATTGGAGCCTCAGCTTCAGGACCTGTCCTTCCAGTGAGCACTCAGGGCTGATTTCCTTCAGAATGGATAGGTTTGATCTTCTTGCAGTCCATGGGACTCTCAAGAGTCATTCACAATTATTATTATTGTATAATTAAAAGATTTTTGTATAATCTTAGAAGGCTGTATTTGAGCGTGTGGCAGTGAGGGAGCTTGGCTGCCATATGCCTATGACTCTCATGAAAGGATTCTGCACTTCTGAATCTGCCAGTACACCGCTGATCTTCACAGAGCAATAGCCTTTCCCCATTTCTACCCAGAGTCCTCAAACTTGTTCCATCAGTTTCCAGAGTTGCATTCCAGGTCAGACACCTCTTCTCAAGAAGAGGTGTCCCCAAAGGGTATCTTTAGCCCTAGCTCACATTTTGCTTTCTCCCAAGGATTTCCAAAAGAAACTCCATCAACCTTGCTTGACGGCAGCAATGCCCCATTGTCAGAGGTGCATCTCCTAACATCCCATTCAGTCTCCAGTTGGCATGGCAGTCTCAGAGTTCAATGAGGCACAGCTGCATGTTTCTTTAATGATGAACAAACATCTGGAAGAGCTAAGGAGCAGCAATAATAGAAAACTTTTCACCTCGGTTTGTAGGGCTCTAAGCTGACTGAAGTATTCATGATCAGCACATTTGGGCCACATTGATCCTGCAGAATAAATAGTGCATAATGCTTTTAATTTGTACGGCAAGATGTTTTACTGTTTCTGCCTTCCATGCTCATCCTTCCAACAACCATGCTCCAATGTTATATACCTGTATCTTGGGCTGAAATTGCATGATGTGCCCCTTTTGATCGCCCAGCTTGCAATCTCTGATGCACTGGACACCACATGGCAGCAATGAAGCTGCAACAGGAGAAACAGCCTCTACATCGCCAGCACGTTCGTGCCACTCACGACTCTTTCTGCCGAGGCTTTTTTGGAGTTCATAACCATTCAGAGATAAAATGTCGCATTGCAAAACAGCAGGGGGTAGAAATCAGAACAACTCCATCATTCTGTCTTGGGGAGTTAATGTTCTGCCTAGGAAGGGAAAACACACTTTGAGATTCTGTCTGTCTTGGCCAGGCTGCCAAGCTAAACGGCGCTCCACTCTGGGTAGTGATTCCTCTGTTTCTCTGGAGAGACCTCTGTGAGTTCTGGGAGGGAGGTGGCTTCCTGCTCCAAGAGCCCTTTCGACTCTGTTCCTTGTAATGGAAAAAGAAAGGGAGGGGGAGAGATGTGGCACTGGGGCTCTGCTGCCCCTATTATTTTAGCGCTAATACTTTCAGCCTGTGTTTATTTTCGGAGAGCGGCCAGTGTCTCCACTGCCGGAGATCCTGCACACATTGCACTAGTATGAGGGAGGAGGGGATCTCTGGTGACTGCATTCAGCAGCAGCAGCAGCGAGTGCATGTGAGTGTGCATGTGTTTGTTTTAGAAGTGTTGCTAGACTGGGGGCTGGACGAGGGAGATTGCCAACAGAGCAGCTTGCGAACAGGACAAGTGCTGTGTTTGTTTACTTAGCTGAGTGGAGCTGGGCTTGGGGCAGAGGGAAGAGAGAGAACGGCAGGTGCAGGCCTGACAAGTCCTCTCTCTAAACCAGAACGAAAATAAACGGCAGCAAAGGGAAGCCATGGGCTTCAGGGTGCGAATCGCCTTCCACCATCTGGTAGGGTGCTGGGCTGAGATAATTCCTAGGCCAGGAGATAGGACCTTTTTCCAGCCCAAAAGTGGCACATTCCCTCCTAAGGCAACCTTCCAAGGGCCATGCAGGGACAGTAGGGAGGGGCAAAGGTGGGCAGAGCAACACACGTGAAAATGACCTGCATGCACCAAAGAAGAAGGAGTAGCAAATAAAACTGATGGAGTATGCAGAACTGGCAAGGTTGACTGGGAGAATTCGGAACCAGAAAGACCAGGAGTTCCTTAAGGATTGGAAGAAATATATGACTTACAGTGGTACCTCGGGTTACATACGCTTCAGGTTACAGACGCTTCAGGTTACAGACTCCGCTAACCCAGAAATAGTACCTCGGGTTAAGAACTTTACTTCAGGATGAGAACAGAAATTGTGTGGTGGCAGCAGCAGGAGGCCCCATTAGCTAAAGTGGTGCTTCAGGTTAAGAATAGTTTCAGGTTAAGAAAGGACCTCCAGAACGAATTAAGTACTTAACCCGAAGTACCACTGTAATTCAAAGACAATTGCATTAATGTAACTCGCTTGTAGGTTTACAAGAAGTTTTGTAAGGGGGCCTATATAAATTATTGCAAAATGATTTAGGAAGGAAATAATTAGGAAATGAAGTTTAAAAGCATTAATTATAATAATAAATTGCAAGATTAGATAGCAAATTTGAAAATCACTAGACAGGATTGATGGAAGTCTCAGGCTATAATAGCCAAAATGAGGATGATGTGATGTGAAGTTTTGTTTGGAAAACATATACTAAAATTAATAAAAATGATATAAAAAGAGAGAAAATGACCTGTGTGCAGTAGGCTCGTTTCAACACAAGTTTCTGTATCTCCCATCACAATGGGCAACAAGCATTATCAGATTCAAGGGCACATTCTAGACAGGCAAAAAGACTCCGGGGTGAAGCAGGACCAGCGAGAGGTGTGGTCTTGGGAGAGTTCAGGAGACCAGACAGAGAGAACTGGAAGGCATGCTCTCCAACATTTCTCCAATAGAAATAAGGTAAAGGTAAAGGGACCCCTGACCATTAGGTCCAGTCGTTGCCGACTCTGGGGTTGCGGCGCTCATCTCGCTTTATTGGCTGAGGGAGCTGGCGTACAGTTTCCGGGTCATGTGGCTAGCATGACTAAACCGCTTCTGGCAAACCAGAGCAGCGCACGGAAACACTGTTTACCTTCCCGCTGGAGTGGTACCTATTTATCTACTTGCACTTTGACGTGCTTTCAAACTGCTAGGTTGGCAGGAGCAGGGACCGAGCAATGGGAGCTCACCCCATCATTCTGATCGGTAAGTCCTAGGCTCTATGGTTTAACCCACAGCACCACCCGCATCCCTAGAAATAGGGACATCCTATTCTGTACACTCCAACATATCTCTGAAGAAAATAGGGAAATAGGGGAAATAGGGAAAACCGGAGGTTTTTTTTGTTAGGCATTCTAGGTACAGAGATTCTGAAGCAGCAGAAACGACTATTCATGTACTCGACGACAGCAGCGAGGATACCACTGGCCCAGAGATAGAAAGAAGACAAAGTTCCAACCAGAGATGAAGGGCTGATAAAGATGATGGACTATTCCAAAATGACAAAAGTGACTGGGAAAATCAGAAACTAAGAAGAGAATAATTTTAAGAAGGAACAGGGAAAATTTATAATGTATTTAAGAGAACACTGTAAACAACTAAAAACTTTGGCAGGATTTGAGTGTGCTTGTAATGTACGAAAAACCATGGGAAAATGGAGTATTATACTTTTAACAAATTAGCAAAACATTATAACATTCTCACACGCTGGCACCACACTTATTACAGGGCTCATGCATTACCAAAAGAAGAAAAAGAAGAGGGAAGGCATCACCCAAAAAGAAGGCAAAAGAGGACATACACATGGAAGACTGAACAAGCTGGGCAGGTTTCTAAGCAGAGATTGGATGGCTGTCTGTTATGGATCCTTTAGCTGAGATTCCTGCATTTCAGGTGGGTGGACTAGATGATTCTCTGGGTCCCTTCCAACTCTGCGATTCTATGAAATTTGCCAGTGCTGTTTTATAAATAATGACTATACAGTGGTACCTTGGTTTACGAACTTAATCCGTTCCGGAAGTCCATTCTTAAACCAAGTCATGCTTTCCCATAGCAGCGGGAACACACAAATGGAACACACTCAACAGGAAGCGGAACATGTTCTGCTTCCAAGGCAAAGTTCACAAACCAAAACACCTACTTCCGGGTTTGCAGCGTTCTTAATCCAAGTTGTTCATAAACTAAGCTGTTCTTAAACCAAGGTACCACTGTAATTTAAATACTAATGAAATACATCTCTGGAAAGCAGGGAGAGAAAGAGAGATGGGCAGACAGACAGATTGTGACCAGCTGACCATTGTGCATACTTGGTCTGCTGTCCAGGTCCTATTGATGGGCAACCTCAAGGCTCCTCTTCTTCTTCCTGGATGCCTTATCTTTCAAGCAAACTTGGGCCAGATGCTGTCAAATAATAATTTTCCTGTATTTTATTTTCTTAACCTCTGTCATCGAACCAAAGTGTCATTCCCAGACAGTCACCCATCCAAGCACTGGCCAGTTCCAGACTTCTTCTGTAGCTGCATCAAGGTGGCCACACCCTTGGGATGGTTCCTCTGTGAAGCTGACCATATGAAAGCTTTATCGGCACTTGCTTGATTGTTCACCATTGCATCTGCCCAGCGCCAACCAGTGGTGCTGTTTTGACCAGTAGGTGTTTTTTTTAATAGCTTGGTCCTTGCTCGACTCCCTCAGTGGTAAACTTTTGGCTCAGTCATAGTTTATACACCCGGCGTACTGGCTGAACTCTTAACACACTGTAAGCGATGGACATGCTATGCTACTTTAAGGATGGCGGCATTCTGGAAAATGAATTTTGTCTGGCCCACCTTTAAGCCAGCCCTTATGCACACTTGTCCCCATTGATTTGGTGTTACTTGAGACTCCCTTCCTTCTGCTTGTTCGGCCACTCGTTCGGATTACTTGTTCGGATTACAATAGAAACTCGCCCTGGTGGGATGTTGTCCTTCCTGCTGCTAAGCTGTTTTTGCAGGTGAGAGAATAAAAGAGGCAGGGAGGGCTTACTGGATTTTTGTACATTATTGAGGCAGGAAGTTAAGAGGCAGTTGAGAGTTTCACTCCCCCCCACCCCACCCTCACCACACGCACAGCTTTTTTTTTCTTTTTCTTTTGAGGGCAAAAGTGAATTGCACAAAGATCCTTTTCTTTCCTGTCTGGGATCCTTTCAAAGTGTCCTGGGGCTGCGGGAATAGCAGCTTGGCTGCAGGTAAATGGTTCTTTGGATCCTGCTGCTCAGAGTTGATCTGCAGGTGCACTTTAAGCCCTGGAAACTGTGCTCCGTGCACAGTAACTGAAGGCAGAGGATGAGGCAGCAATCCTTGTTCCTCCAGATGTTTCGTTCTACCTGCCTTCTCACTATTCACTTCTTTGCCTTTTGTTCGTTTACAAAATAAATTCAGCTTCTTAGGGCATCCCTCTCCCCATTCCAATTGTAAGAGAATTGTTTCGTCTTTGAAATTTAGTTTTAGGTCCCCTCCAGACTTTTTTGCAGGTACGCTCTGCATCATGTCCTTGATATAATAATACTACGTTAAAGGTAAAGGTAAAGGGGCCCCTGACCATTAGGTCCAGTCGTGACCGACTCTGGGGTTGCGGCACTCATCTCACTTTATTGGCCGAGGGAGCCGGCGTACAGCTTCCAGGTCATGTGGCCAGCATGACTAAGCCGCTTCTGGCGAACCAGAGCAGCGCACAGAAATGCCGTTTACCTTCCCACCAGAGCGGTACCTATTTATCTATTTGCACTTTGACATGCTTTTGAACTGCTAGGTTGGCAGGAGCCAGGACCAAGCAATGGGAGCGCACCCCGTCGCGGGGATTCAAACCGCCGACCTTCTGATCGGCAAGTCCTAGGCTCTGCAGTTTAACCCACAGCACCACCCAGTTTATACTGGAAACAGCTCTGGTGGGGGGCACACTTGCCAGAAAGACTGCTGACTACTGACCCACCCACTTTTTAAGCAGAAAGGAGGAAGGGAGTGGCACATTGGAAGGTTAGAAAGGAATTAAAAGCTAAGGAGGATTCCTACACTGGCCCTGATAGACCAGGGTCAGGTAGTGGAGGAAGATAGATTGGTCCCTGAAAACATTGGCAAAGATAAGCAATGGCTAGGACTGGTCTGTGAAAGAGCAGGACTTTCTATCATTTTGTGCTGAGATTATAGCTGTAAAATGGTTGTGAAATGATTGCTTTTTCCTTTCAAGTAACTCCTGTATTGGAGGGTCAAAAGTTCGCAGGAAGGTTAAAAGTACAGGGGGTGTTTTGCTCAGGAAGAGTCGACAATACAAGGTGATGTTTTGCACAGAAGGGCTAAAGGATCGTCCTAATAACCTGGCAAATGGGGGAGATAGAAAGTTCACCAAGACCCTTCTCTTCTTATGATTGGCTGAAAGGTTGAGAGGAGAAGTGAAAATACAGCATGTAAGTTGAGTTACAAATAGAGTAGTTAGAAAGATGAGGAGTTGAAGAAATTTGTGGAGTAAAAAATGCACAAGAGATGAAAAGGACTGAAACATTTTTTAAAAGCTAGAATACTGGAACGTGTTCAAGGGCACAGATGAGTAGTGCAGCAAAAGCCATGAAAAACCAAAAGGTACCCAGAAGCTCAGTTGAGGAATGCAAATGGCAAGTGTTGCCTTGTCCAGGCACACTGTCTAGAATAGGTATAGCTGGATGCATTTAGCTCAATTTATGTTTAACTTTTGGGTCTAAATTAATTTCCCCAAACTGGCTGACATTGCCATTTCTAGACTCCATAAGAAATAAACACAGCTTGTGATGGGGCAATCTGGCTTGAGTCCTTGTTATTTGGCCCATGCCTAAGTGCCACAATACTCCACTCAATACAGAGAGTAGGTTGGGCCAGTTAAAGTCAAAAAGGTCAAACAGCTGTTCAGTGGAGGCAGATAGAGAAAAAGAAAATCATTTACTTGGTGGCTGTAGGAAAGTTAAGAAGGAAGAGGAGTTGTTTAACTGGTCTCCTTGCCTCCCTTACACTTGTAGTTCAGTATACACCCCATGCCATGATACAAGACAGTTTCCTGCCTGACACAAAAGACAAGATGGTGCTCTCTCTCTCTCTCCCATTCTCTGGATAAGAACGCACCAGATTTGCAACTGAATCTTCCTTCAGCTCTGGTGATGAAACAGCATCTGCCGCTGCATCTGAGGACAGTAGGCTAGCCTGAGAAGTACTAGCCTGCGGTGCACACAGTTCTGTCCTCCAACAAGTCACCATTGCTTCCCATCGCCTGTTTCTGCCACCTGAGACATCTGCCTCACTCTCTCTAATGGTAATGCTAGCCATGGCAAAACCACTCCCTTCTTGGGGAGTGGTCTCCAATAGAGATCCACAGACAAATGTGAATCACTCTGGCTTGGTGTCCATTTGTTTCCCATATTTGCTGCAGATTTGGAGAAAGTATGCAGCTCAATGAGCAGCTTTGTGATTTGGGCTGGAATATCACTTTCCCAGGCCAATTTTAATGGGACTTGTTGTTTTTCCCAGACTCTTTGATCCAGTTCATTGCTCGTTGCATCTAATCTGAGATGCCTGAAAATGCATCTTGAGTTTTTGGAGAGTTATGGCTCCCGTCTTATTCATTAGCCACTTGGCTTGTAGCCAGAGGAGATGTTCTGGCTTCTTTGCATGCCAGATGTGATGAAGAAAAAATGGAGGGTGTGTGTGTCTTGATCCTTGAGAAGAAAAGGTCTTGGGTAAATCAAAAGGAAATGTTTGTAATGGGTTATTGAGGCCAATAGAAGTCAATCCATCTTTATATGGCTAACTCATCCCAGGAGAGAACTGGTGAGATTAAACCATTCGCTTGCATTCTGCTACAGCTGCTTGTAGTCTTTCATCTTGCAAAGGATGCTCCAATCTGTGGAAACTTCCCTTCTCACCACCGCTTCAATCTTTCTCACTTTCCTTCGTTCTCTTTTGCAGATACACCCAAGCACTCACTTTTTCAACCTCATGTTTCAATGGCCTTACAAAATACTTTAATCCAAACCTAACATCAAATTATGGAAGAAATGAAACCGGGATAAAGGCTTTAGAGTTCAAATGCTAAAGATGGCTCAGATCCATTTGTCCCTTTGGGAGCAGGGAAAGGTCTCAAGAGATGAAGCCAGCCATAATGTCTAGAGCCAATCTGCTGTGGAAGAAACCTACTTGAAAAGGAACAACATTGGGATCACCATGAGCAAGGAGATGGAGAAGGCCCTTTTTTATCCACCCATTGTAATCCACAGGCTCACATGTCAATATTTCCACTTTTATTGGCAGGTAGGGGTTTGTGTGTGTCTATCTTCTCTATTTGGATGAATTCCCACAAGTGTTTATTGCAAACATTTCATATGGGATTCACTCCCCATTCAAAGCTAGAGCAGCTCTTGTTCCTAGAGAAGGTGGGGGGGAGGAAGGGCTGCTTAGGTTCCAAGCAACTCTCTTTCATGGCTGGCAATGGGGAACTGCAATTCCCAGGGTGCAATACAATAAAGCGTTCTGCTTGCAAACTCACAGAGAGGGAGCTCAGAAAGTAGACACGTTCAAGATATTCGAATTGATGATTGTTTACCCTTTTCTAGTTTATGTAGCATTGTTATTTTGCAGTGGTGTTATTGAGAAATTTGAATTCTAATGAGCTCTCATTTTTAGTCTTGGACTTATTGTAATACCATTTCTGGTAGCCATCAGCACATATCGAGATGGTTCAAACGGACTCTTTTACAATACACTCACAGTCGTTCCTCTCTGACTCCACTAGTTCCACCATTTTTCTTCATCCCCACTCAACCACTGCCCGTGGTTTGAGTTCCTCTAGGGATTTAAGAAAGCATTGTTAGCCCAAGTAGAAAAGGATATATTTATCCCGGGGCTTTCCAAAAGACCAGGTGCTATCCTCTTTAATCTTCTGGGTCAGAGGTCAGCGTTTTTGACACTGCCGTGATCAAGCAGGAGGTGGACTTGGAGAATGATTCCCAGGAACATGTGTGGTTTTGGCTCAGAAATGATAACCTTCTTTCCTCCCCTGTTTTTCAATAAAATAGTAAATTCAATGCTCTCTTCATTTAGAGCTATCGCTATTCTTCCTCAGGGGCAAAACCTGAAAAATAGTGTATCACCAATCAATACAAATCTGCCTTATAAGAAAAGATACGGATAGGTGTACTCATTCCACCCACCTGAATGTGTGCAGAATTTTCTCAGGAAACCTGTGGGGCCAGCCAACCCACCCTTCCCCATGGTTTTAGGGCTCCCTTCCAAATGAGATTCAGCTGTCCCCCACATGGCCAAGGTTTAGGCATCAACTCAAAACATGTTTCAAGAAATTGATCTATTCATTTTATTTTATTTTGTTTAGAGCTTTTCAGCCCAAAAGGCTCCCAGATTAACTTACATACAATCAATAAAAAAACAAAACAAGAAAAGACAGTCCCTGCTTGCAGGTCTACCATATAAAACTACTACACAAAAAACCACACAAGTCAAAGGGAACAGAGAGGAAGAAAAATCAAACTCAAGAACCAATTATTAAACAAATCGCAATGTAAACAGGATACAAATCTCTTTATTAGCATTGCTGGAGAGGGTCCAAAAGAGGCTGCTTTGGATAAAGAAATTCTATATTCTATATAATTCTATATTTATTGTTAGCCACCAGGTTGATTATCGCATTAACATGGAAATATTGAGAGGGATTAAATAAGGAATTGTGGTACAGTATAGTCAAATCTGCTCCATAATTATTGCTGAAAAAATAGCTCAAAAATTAAGATATACTAGAGGACAAATGAAAGAAATGTTCATTTTTTTACTATGCAGCAAAATTTTATACAATAACGATGATAACAGTGTTCAAATGACTCCTGTTAAATAAACATGCTGCTATTGTGAAGATGTCATTGTGATCTTTTTATGATTTATTCAATTTCTTACCCACCCAGTTGTGTCATGGAACAGTGGCTTTTTAATCAATATACCACCATGTCATGCTAAAGTTCAAGTGATGGTAAAGAACTGTATGCTGGGATAGTGCCCCAAATTCCATCACATGAAATTGCAATGCAAAACTCCCACAATTTTTAAGTTAATGAGGCTGAAAATGACTTTTTCTCCTAGAAGCTAATTGTTAATGACATGGAAATGTTTGTGAAACTCCCACTAGATTTCACCAGATACCCAGAAGTGGCTTTTGTGTCATGTGAAAGATCACATAAGGAATAGAAATGACCAGGTAAGGTAATTTCAGGAAAATGGAATAAAGGACTCTAAAGTGAAACTAGGTAGAACCCAACTCTGGTTCTGCTCTGAGCTACAGAGTTCATATGTTGTTTTAACAGGGAGCAAAAAGAGCCTCAGCCCTATAGAGTAGCAGCACGGTTGCCTCCTCATTGTGAGCCCTGCGCATACTGGAAAGTGTTGCTTTGCTTAAAGGGGCCCAGCCCTTTCCATGACTTCCTTACCGCAACAGAGCAGAGGGATTCTCCAGTCACACCGATTCCTCCATGGAGTTCTCCAAGTCCAAGGATAGCAGTACTAGGGGGACACTGGCTCTGAAGGCTCATTAGGTAGCTACACTTCTAGAAGGCAGTTCTGTGTAGCTTTCCCCTCTGTTTCAGAGTCCTCCGCTTCCTCATGTGAAGAGGACTCTGACAACTGGTACCCTCCAGAAGTTATTGAACTACAACTGACATCATCACCTTTGAGCATGGCCACTGAGCATGGCCAAATGCATTTCTTAGTATAGAAAGTATTGATCTGATTTGTAGAGATCTTTCCTGTTCTAATTAATTCAAGAGGGTTCTGGAAGCTTCTGGAAGCTTCTCTGTGTGAAAGAAACTTCATGTTTGGGTTATTCCTTCAGAGAAGCTGAGTACAGCCTGTTTAAACTGGTTCTCTTATCTCTTTCTGTCAAGGTCATGTTGACTATAATAGTGAGGCCTGGGTTTTACTCTCTCTTTCGGTCTCTCTCTCTTTCTTTCTGGTGTGGAGTTCTATATATCGTGTTAAGGTTTAGTCTTATTACAGTATAAGTTCTTGTAAGTTTAAGTTAAGTCTGCTGCAACTGGATTTCTTATGGACAGTGCCAATCCTTAATGTATTGGATTTGTGACCATTATGCTCATTTGCCTTCAGTAGCACTAAGCTCTGCTGGATGAAATGCAATTGCCTCTGGTCTATTTTTTGGGAATCCTGCAACATGTTTAAGCTTTTACATTGGAATCTACTCTGGATCAATATTGAGTAGAATTTAAATGACACAAATATCTGGTGGGTACCTGTTTGGGAAAGACTGTTCTAACCTACAAGGTTCTGAGCTCCTTTGGGTTGGATGAAGAGCAGCAGTTGATGGAAGGACCAACCAACTTCCAGTCCTTGTCCTTACCTCTTTCACATGTGTTCATTTATAAGTCCACTCCATGACATTAATTTTAGATACATATTTAAATAGGTATTTTTGAATTTATTTGCTCACAAAGCACGCTTTCCTAAATGAGCTTCTTTTCTCAAAATACACATTTCTAAGCAGGTTTTATCCCAAAATACATATTTGTATATGCATTGTGGTATTTCTCATTGCTGAAAATTGTTTTGTGAAATTTAGAAAAGCACAAAATCCAAAGGATAGTTATATTCTCATCCACACATTAGTCAAAGAGGTACTGAATGAATCAGGTGAGTCCAAATTAGAATTCATGAAGAGGGGATTCCTCAAGTATCTCTGGCTTTGCCATTATGTAAGAACCTGGGTTCACGGGAGAGAATTCCCCCCACCAATGAGGCAGAATCACAGAGTCCAGGCTGTTTCCTGACAACGCTGTAGCCAAAGCACAGGCATGACTGAACAAACCTGGAAATGGGAGCACTTTGCCCCCCGTGATCTGTGTCAGCAGGCTGGAGAATGAACAGTGGGAAGGAATGCAAATGTAGGGTTTCACTCTCACCACTTTGCAGAAGTGGCTAGAAAATAATAAATTGGTATTTCTAAAGCAACTACTGAAGCACAAGCAGATAGGAAGATAGACCATAGCAAAAGCATTTAAACAACAGCTGCAGACCCTTGCTAAACACTTAAATTATGAGAACCACAGCCTGTCAGACTTATTGGCAAATGCTCTAGAGGTTCCAACCGATCCTGCAATGTTAGCAATATTAATTATTCTAATCTGTCTGGGTTGCCATACCTTCTAACATTTCTCTGTTGAAAATAGGGATATCCTATTCCATACCCTCCAGCATTGCTCCGATGAAAACAGACATCTCCTCCAAAATTTCTCGGATGAAAAAAGGAATGTCCTATTTCATGTCCTCCAACATTTCTCCAATGAAAATAGGGACATCCTAAGGAAAAGCGGGACATTTAGGATCAAATCAGAAACTGGGACGGCTTCTGTAAATCCGGGACTGTTCTTGGTAAATAGGAACAGTTGGAGAGTCTGGGTTGCCCCAGCCACTCTGAGCGGCTCCTAAAAGCAAAAAGGGAGAACTGCTGGATGTACACATTAACACTGCATGGCCTCAACCAAGAGGATAGTACCAGCATGGCTTAGCGTCAGCGAATGAAGCCCTTCTGAACATCTTATTCTCATAGCTCTATGACGGCCGCCTTAGAAACGGCATCACTTTTATCAAAGCAAATGATGAAGGTGGAAGCCAAAATGTTTTGCCATGAGAATTTTTAAATTTCTCTTTTGTTACTCACTGTAATATATACAGTGGTACCTCTGGTTGCAAACGGGATCCATTCTGGAGGCCCGTTTCCAACATGAAAAGAGCGCAACCTGAAGCGTTGTATCTGCGCAGGTGCCCAGCACAATTTGGCGCTTGTGTGCATGTGTGAAGCGCAATTTAGCGCTTCTGCGCATGCATGAGCGGCAAAACCTGGAAGTAACCCTTTCCGGTACTTCTGGGTTGCCACGGGACGTAACCTGAAAGAATGTAACATGAAGCAAACGTAACATGAGGTATGACTGTATATACAGTGGTACCTCTGGTTAAGTACTTAATTCGTTCTGGAGGTCTGCTCTTAACCTGAAACTGTTCTTAACCTGAAGCACCGCTTTAGCTAATGGGGCCTCCTGCTGCTGCCATACTGCCGGAGCATGATTTCTGTTCTTATCCTGAAGCAAAGTTCTTAACCTGAAGCACTATTTCTGGGTTAGCGGAGTGTGTAACCTGAAGTGTATGTAACCTGAAGCGTATGTAACCCAAGGTACCACTGTACATATATACATTCATTCCTTATATACGAAAGAGGAACATCTTCTACACTACAGGCACCGAAAGGACAATGCAGAAGGGCACCAATTATGAAATGCATGGGTGGGGAACCTGAGACTCGGGGGGGTCAAATACAGCCCCAAAGCCCATCTATTTAGCTATTTAGCCCTCAGACCCCTCCCCAGGCCACACTGCCTGTCTGTTTTTCCCTGGCTGGAATGTGGCCTGGAGCTCTGGTAATGCCTCCTGTTTGCCTGGCTGGAAGATAGTCTGTTTGAAACTAGCCCACTGTACAAAGATAAAAGTCCCATCCAGTGCCTCTGGCTCCACTTAAAACTGGCATGTGGAACCCAGATGGCTCCCAGAAAGGGATGTGGCCCTTGAGAAGAGGGCTTCCCTCCCCTAATATAATGCCTGCCCAATAAATGATATTACCTGATCTACCTCCTTCCCCCTTCCTATACTCCGAGAACATGACAAAGCTGAATGAGTACCACATGCCCTTTAAGCTATTCACAGTGTCCATAATTTCCAGCTGTGCTAAAACGCAACTTCTGCTGCAAACACATATTCCGGATTCAAATACCTTCTAGATAAAAAACTCCCCTAGGGAATTTGTTCCAGAGGTTAGTTACTTTCCTTGTTCGTATCATGTGTGCCAAATCATAGTCTGCCTAGCTTCAGTTTCAGATACAGGATCTCGTTCTGCTTTTTGTCCTCTTCAGACATCTTTGAACATTCCCCACTTTGCCTGCACTCCAGGGCCTTTGCTGTACGTTATGAGTCTGCTACTTAACCCTCTCTGGGTATGTCTCATAAGTTCCTCCCGAGGTTAGATGTGAAGGTTTAAAAGATGACTCACCTGTCTACGTTGTACATATGGCAAAGCTGTATACTCTGCTAGTTAAATGTGCATTTCAAGGCACCATCTGGATTCTGAAGAGCATGGCAGATGTTTCTCTTTCTCCATCCTTACCGTACTCCCGACACCTCGCATGCACAGATGCCGACACCTGGCCCTTTCCCCTCCATAAACAAGCCCATAAATTAAACTACCATGGGACGGGTGTCCAGGCTCCAACTCAGTGAAGAACCCAAACTCAGATAATGGGTCTTTCCAAAACTTTATATGCTCAGATCAGTGTGATACATATGCTAAACAATATCTCAAAAGCGCATCAGGCAATACACATCTTTACCCAAAGGCATAGCAGGTAATATGGCTACTCAAGAGAATACATTGATCCATGAGCGTAGCCAGGATTTATGCTGGGGGGGGCAGGACACCCACCTGCCATCATCCTTTGTCTGGCTCTGTCTAGCAGATTCAGAATGAAATATCTCAACAACAACTGTTTTCAATTACAGCCATACCTCAGAAGTCGAATGGAATCCGTTCCAGAAGTCCGTTCCATTTCCAAAACATTCGGAACCCAAAGCGTGGCTTCTGATTGGCTACAGGAGGCTCCTGCAGCCAATGGGAAGCCGCGGAAGCCTCGCCGGACGTTCAGGTTCCAAAGAACATTCACAAACTGGAACACTCACTTCTGGGTTTGCGACGTTCGGGAGCCAAAACATTTGACTTGCAAGGCGTTCGGGATCCAATGGACGACTGTACTTTATTTTGGCCCCAAGTGCTAGAAAACTCTTGTCCAAATCGTTCTACAATTTCTACTTTTAGGTAAGCATTTTTATTTATTTGCTTGATTTGTGCGGTGGGCAGCTGGCCCCTGCCCCCCACCCACCCACCCACTGATCCAACAGTGACATATCCCTTGCACTTCTGTGCAGGCAATAGCGCAGGCAAAACCTAGAGTAGCAAACTATTTCTTAGCAAGCAATCTAACACTCCACCTGGAAGGCTGGACCATCTGTTCAAGCCTCTACTGGTGTCTCCAGGACCTAGGTGAAGGATGGGGGTACCTGTGTCTCCTGAGAGACAGGGAGTGGGCACAGCATCCTCCTCCAAAGTGGCAGGGGAAGACCTGGTGTCTGAAAGCTAGACTAAAACTCTCACAATCCCTTGGGGGGAAGGTGCTGGCAGCATAACTATGCTGGTAACATGGCAATGCAAGAAGCTACGTCATATTGATTCCAAATGGCATCCAATAGTATCCAAACATAGAGGGGAAACCTTGATCTCAGGAACCATCACACCCAATTTGGTTATGATATTGTCAGGGAACTGCCATCGGAACGAGAGGAGGAGGAGAGGCTCCACGACGATGCTGGAGAGGGGCCAAGTAGGGAGAGAGGCAGGTCTCCTGTTGGGGAAGAAATTCAGCGCGACACCAGGGATGGAGGGGGGCCAATGGGGGAAGCAGAGAGCAGGCTCAGAGACTCTTCACTGGACACCAGCGGGGAGAGCACAGGTCCTCCGCTACCCACGCCCACCCTGCGCAGAAGGCTTCCGCGCAGGGAGGCTAGGAGGAGACTGGGCGTCAAACAACTTTTATGTTGGAAAAGGTTGAAGAAACGCCCACTGTCGGATTCTGCCAGCGACTGAGCAGCCACGAAGTGAGGGGCTGTCCAGCCAGGAAAGGTTTAACCAGGCCACCTACCCAGGAGTGGCGGCAACTTACGCACGAGCAACCCCCATAACCATTAGAGATATCATAAGAGGTGTCTAAACGCATAGAGAAAAAGCAACTTTCTGAAATATATAGTAGATTTTTGTATGCTGTTTCTGCTACTGTGGACGTCCTTTGCCCTAACACAGGCATTTAAACCAACCAACCAACCAATGAACCTCATCCATAGCTGTCAACTTTTCCCTTTTCTTGCGAGGAATCCTATTCGGAATAAGGGAATTTCCCTTTAAAAAAGTGAAACGTTGACAGCTATGACCTTATCACTTTGCTGGAGAACTGCATTGCAAAATTCAGAGATGTGTGAATTTCAGCTGATGGCTGCATTTTGGTTCCTGTGTTATTTTGCCAAGTGCAACTTAGGTCAGTTCTGCTTTAAATGTGAACTGAATTGAATTTATCCCCCATCCTTAAAGTGATCCTTTCAAGAGAACTGTAGCCACTGGCCAAATTGTCTCAACAGCATTGGTATATAGCAGGCATGTCCAAAGACCGTTTTGGGGATGTAATCCGGCCCGCTGGTCGAGTCAATCTGGCCCTTGTGGCAGTTTATTTCGTGGGCTAAAATCCTTAAAAAACGAAAAAAAACCTCAACAACTTCAATCCTAAAAAAAGAAGTGTCTTTTAAACCCTAAAAGAAGCTCAACAACTTTGGGGTAAAATCATAAAAAAAGCTGAACAACTTCAATCCTAAAAAAAGGTCAACAACTTTGGTCGGCCCATTGGTCAGCCCTCACAGCTCTTCACTTCATGAAATCTGGCCCTCTTTGAAAAAAGTTTGGACACCACTGGTATATAGTGTAATTCACAAGGTTTTTTTGGGGGGGGGGCATTGTGGAAAGATAAAGTACCAGTTTGGGTGTGGTTTGTTTAAAAAATAAAAACTTGATATGTAATAAAAGACAAAAGACTCCATCTGCAATGCAGTTGTTTCTGCATCTCAGCTCCAGGGAGAAAATCTGCTTCGATTTCTGTTCCCTTTTAACAATACCTAATCTGAAAAGCAGTTGGAGCTTGGCACCAACAACCTTCACAGCTGGAAGAGGCCCCGGTCTTCTCAGGAACACCCTCCAAATCTACCCAGAAGGTGGCAAAACTTGACTGTGTGAGGCGTCGGAAAGGAGCCGGACTGGTGTGAGGTATCTGTTCTCAGTTCCGGAGCCATAAATCCTGGCCTGATAGGGTAGCCAGATGTGAGAGAGGGCAAGGATGCACCTGCTGAAATTCCATCTTCTACACGGCTATGGAAAGGCCACGTTGGTCCGTATGTGTGTCGCAAGGGGAGGGGTCCCTACAAAATCCACATGCCTTTATCAGGACCAACCTGAAAGAAGAGAATTGCACAAGGAAGCGAAGGCTTATACAAAATGCAAAAAGTCACGGATGGAAGGGATAGGAATGCGTCCAGTCTGAAACCTTGAGAATCTTCTTGCACCCCCTGCCCTCTGCAGGCCTATTACAGGGGTGGGGAGAGACCCTCAGCTTCGGAGTGAGGATATGGTAGTCTTCAGCTCTTGTACTCCCCCAGCGACAGTTTGCAAATTGAAGGTGCTTGTGGAAGATTCATTATGAGGAGGCAGCATGCAGCCACATGGCTTGTTCTCTGGCAAATAAATGGCAGTTTAGCAGCCAGGGATTTTTATAACTGGACTGGGATAGAAATTGAACTTTCAGGTTGCAATCCTAAAAAAAATTTACTTAGGAGTAAGACCCAATGAGATAGGTGACTATGTCAATTTTGGTTTCTCTGTTTGGAACAGGAGCAGTAAACCTGATTTCAAGAAATTGGATTAAATTAAATTAATTTGGTTTGATTTGATTTGTAATAATTTGGAAAATTAATATTAAAAATGGGGGAGTCTGGTTTCTCTCAGTTTTTCAGTTTTCCAACCTTAAATTCAGTTCCCCATATGCCTATATTAGTGTGAAATTCTTTTTTAAAAGTCCTAATGAAAATACATCAGTATTCTATTCCAATTTCTTCTGATACACACTTTTTTTGCCAGCAATCTTGCCCAATACATGTTTTTTGCCCACAATTTCCCCAAATGTATGATATTTTTGCACGATATTTTCCCTAATATAAGCATTTTTATGCACACTTTACCCTGGTACATGCATTTCCCTACATGTTACTTGGTTGGAAAACTGCATTTCAAAATTCAAAAAAGTGTAAATTTCAAAGATGACTGCATTTTGGTTCAGTATTATTACCGGATGAGAAAATTATTTCTATCTCTAGAAGTAAATGTGCAAAGAATTGTGCTGGCACTAGAGTTACAAAGGTGGGTGCTAATATGTGGAGAATGGCAAATATAGTAACTCATATTAACAATACTCTAGGGGTGTTCACACATTACATTTAATGAGCATACAATCCGTTTACCTGTGCACACAATAACCTATAGCTGAGCTGCACAAAAAAAGTGTATACTCTTTCACACAAACATTTGTACAAGTGTAGAGGTACCTATTACCTGTGTTCAGTGTGAACATGTGAGCAGCCTTTTTATCTATCTATCTATCTATCTATCTATCTATCTATCTATCTATCATCTATCTATCTATCTATATCTATCTATCTATCTATCATCTATCTATCTATCTAGAGTTTATATTCCATCCTTCTTCCTGAAGTAGCCAAAGGTGGAAAACATACCCAGATTTTTTTAAAAAAAAATTCTTTAAAAAATTCTAAAAACAATTAAAGTTAAAAACATTATTCCATCCAGTGATCTCAGGATTGCCAGAAACGGTATTCTTCTGCTACCAAATGACTGGGTAAAGAAGAATGTTTTCTAATTCCTCCTGAAAGTTAGTCATGATGGACTCAGGCTTACCGCACTAGGAAGGGCATTCCAAAACTGGGGAACCACCACTGAAAAGACCCTGCTATGGGTCAACACCAACCAGGCAGCCCCCTAGGGGCATCACCACCAACAAGGCCTTGCCTGTTGATTGTAGGATCCAAGATGGTTGGTTAAAGTGCATTCTCCAAATCTCCAGAGAAGAAGAAGAAGAAGAAGAAGAAGAAGAAGAAGAAGAAGAGGAGGAGGAGGAGGAGGAGGAGGAGGAGGAGGAGGAAGAAGAAGAAATGGGCAGGTTTGGGGGACTCGTGTTGTTTTTTTATGTGTTTGTTTTAACCAGGAACAGATTCCTGAAAAATGTTTCATGTGCCTGGTAAATAGGAACAATTGGAACACATTGTATTTGCAAACCATGACACTGCTTAGAAGGTATAGCCAGACAGTTTAGCTGACTCTGAACACCTATATGATACGTGCTGTGTTGGTCAAAGAGTGGGAGAACGAGAGAGAGAGAGAGAGAGAGAGAGAGAGAGAGAGAGAGAGAGAGAGAGAGAGAGCCATGAGTAACTCTCTGCAGAGCTGTCTGGACCGAATGAGGTTTTTTCCGGAGGTAAAATTACAGGCAGGGTTTTAATTGGGATCATAAATAAAGAGAGAGAAATGTGTCAGTCTAAGACATTTGGGGAGTGTGGGGCGGGGGGGTGGCTTTCAGCATAAACATCATGGAAAGTTAGGTCTACATTAAAAAAAAAAATCAGAATGGCCAAGCAGAGCCTTAAGAAGACTCCCTGGAAAAGACCATGATGTTGGGAAAGATGGAGGGCACAAGGAGAAGGGGACGACAGAGGACGAGATGGTTGGATAGTGTCTTCGAAGCTACAAACATGAGTCTGACCAAACTGCGGGAGGCAGTGGAAAACAGAAGTGCCTGGCGTGCTCTGGTCCATGGGGTCACGAAGAGTCGGACACGACTAAACGACTAAACAACAACATCCATTATCATTATTGTTGTTGTTGTTACCCTGCCCATCTGAATGGGTTACCCAGCCACTCTGGGCAGCTTCCAACATATATAAAAACATAATAAAACACTAAGGAACTTCCCTATACAGGGTTGCCTTCAGATGTCTTCTAAAGGTTGTATAGCTACTTATCTTCTCGGCTTGGGGTGGGTCACATAACTCCACACCCTCCAACATTTCTCCAATGAAAACAGGAACATCCTAAGGAAAAGCAAGGCATTCCAGGATCAAATCAGAAACTGTCCCTGGAAAATAGAGGCACTTGGAGGTTCTGTAACAGTTATTTAGTAAGCAAAAACCCAGCACCCAAAGTCCATTCCAGGGCTGGCTGTACCATTAGGCACTGCCTCAGGCAGCCGATCCTTAGGGAAGCAGCAGAAGCAGTGCAGCCGCCTCTGGCTTTTTCTCCTAAGCCCCCAGCCCTTCCCCACAGCTACCATATGGCCTCTTCTGCACCACCTAATCTGGCCTGCTGTCTCAGGTGTGGTGGGGGGTGCTATCCCTTGTTGAAATAAGATTTGACTGCAGTGCAGTTGGCTTCTGACAAGAGAGATGGGAGGGAATGCAGAGATGGGAGGGAATGCATATGGCAAAATGTCTTGGACTGGCCCTGTTGCAATCTTAATGCCACATCTGGCTAGGCTGTCAGGGGCCATATAGACCACAGCCTGGCCTTTCAGACACATTGCAGCTATGGGGATGGGGAATCTCTTGGCTCTCCACATGTTGGTGGACTCCAGACCCCATCAGCCCCAGCCACCATAACCAGTGGTCAAGAATGATGGGAGTTGTAGTCCAACAGCATCTGGAGGAGCACAAGTTATCCATCCCTGGAGTAGAGGCAGGTAACATTCACAGCAAAGTAAGGGAGGCCAGGTTGTGGCTGTTCCCTATAGGGTTGTCACATGTCTGGAATTTCCCTGACATAGCCAGAATACTGGAGACAGAAGCAGTGTCCGGATCAAAATTGCAAAAAAAATGTCCGGGAAAATTTGGACGTATGGCAACCCATGTTGGGAGTGTCGTTCGGGGTGATTTTCCTTAAAAGTAGCTCAAAAACTTATCTTTTCTCTCTCTCTCTTTTGCGATTTTGCCAAAGAAGCTCAACAATTTTGGGCAAAACTAAAAAAACCCAACTCAATAACATTGGCCAAAAAAAAAAAAAAGACAAAGAAGCTCAACAGAACTTTTGTGTCCAGATTTTCACTTTTCAAAATATGGCAACCCTAAATTAGCTTTCCCAGACTTTGCCTATAACATTCTCACTGCAGGGTGTGTGTTTGTAAATGACGTCATCTGCTTCAAATCATATTTTACTGGAGACAAATGGCCAGGGCTCATGCCAGAGAACTCTGCCGGTTAGGGGCTGATCAAAGACTTTAGGATTGGGCTCAAGATCAATGGGAAGGAGACAGAGAGAGAGAATCAGCTTTATTGCCTTCAGATGGTCATTAGCTGCAGGTGGAAGAAGGCATCTCCCTCACACCTGTTGTGTTGGCCCAGTCATGAAGTTGGCATCAGCAGACCCAGCCAAGACACTTATGACTCCAGGCTGCCTTTCATCTAGAAAATGCAGGGCCAAGCTGACAGAATGCCCTGATAGCCCCTTTTCTTGCCTCTTACACATATTTGAGCATGCACTTACTTAAAACATCCATGCGTATGCCAGGCAGCCCGCTACAGTGCCCAAATTTTAAAGCAAATGTGATGACCGCAACAGGGAATGGCAGTGATCCATTAGACAGGTTCCTTTTCAATTACAGCTGATTGACAAAGCTTCAACAGAAGTCCTTTACACTTCCAAATTAAGGATTCTTTAGGGCTCTGAAGAAATGCTCTATCTCTGAGATTCCTGCATCTCTTCATCAAAAATACCCTTTCTCCGGATAACTGGTGCTTGTGGAGACAATTTGACACTTCTTTCCCAACCTTCTCTTTCTGCTTTCCCCTATGGGTGTGAGCGGTGCTTTTTTCTGGGGGGGAACACAGGGGTACGCATACCCCTAAACATTTTGTGAATCTAAGTTTGGCCTCACTGAAGGGCAGCATTTCAACATGAGTGGGAAAATGAGAGTACCCCTAAACACTGTTCTAGTAAAAAAAGCACTGGGTGTGAGAGTGGGGCAAGGAGAGATTTTTCAAACATTCATGAATAATCTGTACTTATGTTTATAGTCAGCTGGGCTGGGCTGGTGCCAACAATGTGGACTTTTAATGCAGCTGAGTTCATGAGCGCAGAAAGCACTCAAAAATTAGTTGCATACCTAGTTATGCACTGTTTGTCTATGCTTATTAAACAGCTGTTTTGTGTGGCTTTTATCATACGCGTTTGTTGTGTCAACAGTGAATGCGTTACAGATTGATTTTCATTTTAAATATGTATATATACTTCCAAGGCTTACATTGCACTTCCAGTGGTTTCCCATCCAGGTCATTGACCAAACCTTCACTGGCTTAGCTTCACAAAAACAATAGTCTGATTTGCACATAATGCTAAACCAAGCCCCAGCTTAGTGTAAACAAGCAAACATGTAGCTCCAACGGAGGAGATGATGGCCACTTTGCTCCTGCCCTGTCAACTTGCTGCTGTGCTGTACTGAGCTAAGCCATGGTGTGTCATCCAAACCCAGACTCATGCTTCAACTCTCCACCAGACTGACCATGAGCTGGAACTAAAGTCTGACCTTCGATTTGCATCTTGTGGTACCTACAGCACAAGATATTATGGGCTGCCCCGTGAATCCGCTGGATGAAATAGCAGAAGAACGTTGTCTCAGGAGAGTGAGGAAAATTCTCAGGGATGATTCACACCCTGGCCAGCACTTTCTTGATCTCCTGCCCTCAGGCAGAAGATATAGAAGCATGATTAGTCGTACCAACAGGGTAAAGAACAGCTTCTATCCGTGGGCTGTTAGGCTGCTGAATGAAAAGATAACAAGAGGGCAACTGACTTTCAGGTTTGGTGGGTGTGCGTCAGTAAACGAGGGGAATGAAGACTAAGAGAACTGAGTGGGGGGTGCTCATGTAATATCACTTTATACAAGTTGTACAAGTGACAATAAAGTATTTCAATTTCTGGAAGAGGTCAACCACAAGGCCAGGTTCAAATGACATGCTAAGCACACCATGTATTTGCACAGCAGCAAAAGAACCTAGGAGGAGCCAAGGAGCGCATGATCTACTTTTGGGGAACCAACATGTTTGCTTGTTCACACGAAACCATAGTTTGGCTTAGTGTTATGTGTGAACAAGGGCTGTGTGCTCCTGGACAATTCAATAAGCACAAACTGATACCATTATAATGACTGGGCTTATCAGTTACACCATGCTGGAACAAAGAGCTAGGTGCCACCTACACTCCAAATATCCCATGGCAGCTCCCAGCAGCTTCCTATAGATGTTAACAGCATGGGCGACAAGATTCAACTCTGCAGGACAACAGAGAGCAGCTGAGGTAGTGCTGAACACTAACTTGTCATAACTGTATTTTCTGCAAGTGGTTCTGGAGGCAGGAGTGGAGGAATAATAATAATAATAATAATAATAATAATAATAATAATAATAATATATTTATACCATGCCCAGAATATTAAAAGCAGAATAAAACATCAAACATTAAAAACTCCCCTAAACATGGTTGCCTTCAGATGGCTTCTAAAAGTCAGATAGTTGTTTATTTCCTTGACATCTGATGGGAGGGTGGGTGCCACTACTGAGAAGGCCCTCTGCCTGGTTCCCTGTAACCTCACTTTTCGCAGCAAGGGAACTGCCAGAAGACCCTCGGTGCTGGACCTCAGTGTCCGGGCTGAGCGATGGGGGTGGAGACACTCCTTCAGGTATACTGGGCCGAGGCTGTTTAGGGCTTTAAACGTCAGCACCAACACTTTGAATTGTGCCTGGAAATGTACGGGGAGAGAATGTAGGTCTTTCAGGACCGATGTTATATGGTCTTGGCAAGCACTCCCAGTCACCAGTCTAGCTGCCACATTCTGGATTAGTTGTAGTTTCCAGGTCAGCTTCAAAGGTAGTCCCACGTAGAGCGCATTGCAGTAGTCCAAGCAGGAGATAACTAAATTATGCACCACTCTGGCGGGACAGTCCGCAGGCAGATAGGGTCTCAGCCTGTGTACCAGATGGAGCTGGTAGACAGCTGCCTGGATACAGAATTGATCTTTGCAAAATGAGACCCTAGCAGAATACAGTTCCCAGTGTTCTTTGGGAGAAGCCATGACTATTAAAGTTGTATAGGAGTGCTTTAAATGGGTGGTGTGGGTGTGGCCTTCAATACCCAAGACACATCAAAGACCATGCAGGGGTCCAAAACGGAACTCATTCTTGGCCAGTTATGGCAGCAGTGGCCAATGTGATGTCCTCCAGCTCTTAGAACAGAATCATAGAATCATAGAGTTGGAAGAGACCACAAGGGCCATCGAGTCCAACCCCCTGCCAAGCAGGAAACACCATCAGAGCACTCCTGACATATGGTTGTCAAGCCTCTGCTTAAAGACCTCCAAAGAAGGAGACTCCACCACACTCCTTGGCAGCAAATTCCACTGTCGAACAGCTCTTACTGTCAGGAAGTTCTTCCTAATGTTTAGGTGGAATCTTCTTTCCTGCAGTTTGGAGCCATTGCTCCGTGTCCGCTTCTCTGGAGCAGCAGAAAACAACCTTTCTCCCTCCTCTATGTGACATCCTTTTATATATTTGAACATGGCTATCATATCACCCCTTAACCTCCTCTTCTCCAGGCTAAACATGCCCAGCTCCCTTAGCCATTCCTCATAAGGCATCGTTTCCAGGCCTTTGACCATTTTGGTTGCCCTCCTCTGGACACGTTCCAGTTTGTCAGTGTCCTTCTTGAACTGTGGTGCCCAGAACTGGACACAGTACTCCGGGTGAGGTCTTCTTCAACTCCAGTTCCCATGGGCCTCATCCAGCATGGCCAATGGTTGGAGATGGTGGAAGTTGTCCCCCAACAACATCACTATTGGCTGTCTTGGCCCTAGGAATCACAAAGTTCTCTTCTATATGCTCAGGAGTCAAGTAGCCAAGGAGAATCTCCTCCGAGAGTTCCCCAGCAAGCATCTTTGTTCAATTTCATCTGAAGACAAGGGGCGGCAGGAAGAAACCGCTATTTCTTTTTCTCCCCTGGACAAAAAACATGGGTCTCATCTTCCTAGTTGCGGCAAAGGTTAGCCTCTGACCCCTGCCAGACACAAGGAAGGTGTGTGCCCTGAAAGGCAAGCTTGTGTGGAGCAGCCAAATGAATAAAGCCATGGGAGAAGGAGGGGGGGATGCTTTATCCAAAACACATGTTTTTTGCCACTATTCTAGTTATCTGGAATATTTCCTGCATGTTTGTTGCCGTGGTAACTGGCCCAGCATGAAAGACCTATTTACTAGGCCCTAGGATAAGAAACAGCCATGTGTTGTCAATTTTAGAGCTCTCTTTCTCTCCCCCCCAACACCCCTGTCTCTCTCTCTCTCTCCCCCTCTTATACAGTCCCCCTCTGCTGTATACCCGGATGGTACGGAGCCTAAAAACCCAAGACGAGAACCATCCCTCCTGCTCGCATCATTCCCAAGTAATTTTGTTTTCTCCTTGAGTGAGGTTTTCTTGGCTCCGCATGGAGAACGACTGGGCAAAGAGCCATGGTGGGCTGGGGGGGGTGGGTTCTGCTTTGAAGGAAACGTTAAGAAAAAGTGTCTGGTGCCTTAGAGGCGTGATTTGAACAGGGGAGGCTCTGAGACTCGACAAGAATTCACCGACAGAGCAGGAGGTAAGTGAGCACTTCAGCTTTCAGAAGGGGAAGCCGCTGAGTTAGCTGAGGTGAATTCGTCCCCTCTTCCTTCTTTCTCTTTTTCTCTCTCTCTCTTTGCACCTTCTTTCCCCGGTTTCCTCAGGGTGGTCAACCTGAGCTGAAGCTCTTTCACCTTGCTGCTTTCTCGCTCCCTCTTTTTTTTTTCTTCCTGTGAAGCGAGCAGCCTGTCGACAAGCAAACCTGTAGGAAAATATTTGCTCTTCAAACTGCGACAGGAGAGCTGCACTGAGCTGCCTTTCTTACACTCCAGTTCAGAAGAGCAAAAGGGGGAACATTGATGAGAGCATCGAGATTGTGTGGTCGGAGCTTCTCTGTACAACGACAGAAAGATGTAGTCCCCGAGGGACCATGAGACCCTCTCAGAAGGGCTCTGGGGACCCAGAATTGATGGTGGCCTGTTTTACAGTCTAAGCCTCCGCATGTTCCTTCTGTGAGAAAGTCTTGCAGCTCTACGAGGGATTCCTCCAGTCACCAAGGGGCTCTGTTCATACTAAACGTAATGTGTCATATGCTGGACAGAGCCCCAAGCTTCTGTCTGCCGTTTAGGATTCAGAGAAGTCGCTTCTGGTTGTCCCTGGGGACAGATCTGCTGCCTGAAGTCAGACAGGTGCAAGCTCGTTTGAGATACTTTAGTAATTAAAACCAGTCCAGGTAATTTGCCTGAATTAATTATCCTAATAAAAGACAAATGTCTCCTCTTCTTTTTCTTCGATGTCTCTTTGCTGGACAAATCAGAGTGTGCTTTGAGGTGTGGGTGAGCTGAGGGGAGGAAGGTATGATCTGTCTTTCCACAGGTGTTGCCAAGACACTCCTTGGAGAATGTTTGTTTCCCTGAGCTGTGGGAACTCTGGTGCAGTATTGCTTTTGATATATATTGTAGTTCCTATGAAGGATGATGGGTTGTGTTGTGATGTATGCAGTTACTGCTGTGTGAGCATTCAAAGGAGAGGTGAATAGGAAAAGCATACATTGTAATGGCGTGTCAGTGGCCCTTACCTGTGCCCAGGTGTGTGCAGTACTTGAGCACAAAACTTTGCTGCTTTGGGATCCATAATAATGCCTGAACATCAAACCAGCTGATGTAGGCATACCTCTGGTTGACTGACACATCCGTTTCCTATATTTCATAAGGTGTAGCAAGCGGGACTGGATGGTTAGGAGTTTGGGTTTTGTTTCTTTTTATTTTTGTCCAAATGCTCTGTGTTGAGATCAGTGTAGGAAGCCAGTCCATTTAGCTCAGTTACATCTACACCAGGGATAGCCAATGTGGTGTTGTGCAGAGGTTGTTGGACTATAAACTCCCATCATCTCTGAGCATTGGCCATGCTGCTTGGGGCAGCTGAGAATTGTAGGCATGGAGAAAAGCTTAAACTTCCACATATTGCGCATTTTTTTCATTCCTGCCATAAATTCAACAATGTCCGGAGGGCAACACTTTAGCTACCCTTAGTCTCCACTGGCTGGAAGCGGTTCATCAGCATTTCAGACAAGGAACTTGCTCAGCTCTACCTGAATATGACAGGGGTGGAACATAGGATCTTCTGCATATAAAGCATTTACTCTACCACCTTGGTCCCTTCCCAAGGAGGCACATGGCAAACCTCAAAAATTACGCATCCCAGGTATGTTAAGGCAAAGGGAGCCCGCGGCATCATGTATCTGCTCCAACATATAGATGTTAAGATACGACTGTTCACCCCTAATATTTTGTGCCTTCCCTCTGCTCAGCTTTCCTCTAAAGCAGTATAAGTAAGCACAGTATGAGACAGGATATCAGATAGGGTGAACTTGCACAAAAGACCTGAAAACTCTTTCTCACATCGTTTAATGTACACATTTCCATTGTAATTGCACATGTGCATAAACTCTGCAGTGCTGCATGCATAGAATTTCCTGCAGAAAAACATGTTGCTGTATGGATTCCTGACACTGCCACCATCCATGATTTAAAAAACCAAACCATGCAATATAATTCTAGTCCTCAAGGAAATTGAAATAATATTTTAAACCATGTGCTGTATCTGCCAGAGGCTCCAGTGTTCAAGTGATAGAGTTTCGGTGCTTGTCTTTACCTGTTCACATATCCCACAACTCACGACTGACCCTTTCCTTGCCTCCTGCCACCCTACTGCTGCTTCCCCCAAATAGTTTATGTTTTGCAAAAAAAGGTAAGGCATGGGGCTCAGAAGAAAGTTGAGCCCATGCTTTACCTTCGTACTTCACACCAAATGAACAATATGATTATAATAAGGAAGCACGTTTACAAAAATTAAAAAGATTGTTTATTTAAGTGATTGAACTCAAGATGTGGGGTAGATGCCATTATTTCTTCCTGATTTAGAACCTGATTTCTAGAACACATTCGCTACTTTCACAACCCCATCAAGTACCCCGGGATCAACAAGAGTTGGTGTGCTCAACAGAGAAGTTGTGAGACTGCATCTATTGAAGTCTGGCACATTATAGAAATATGGGGAAGGAATATAGCTCAGTGGTACAATGGCACATGCTTTGCATTTAAGAGGTCCCAGATTCACCCCCTGGCATCTCCATGTAGGCAGAGGCTGGGGAAGACCCCTGTCTGGAAGCCTGGAGAGCTGCTGCTGATCATTTTAGATCAGAGATGGGGAACCCTCTAGCCCTCCAGATGTTGGTGGACTCCAGCCCCCTCCGTCAGCATGGTCCATGGTCAGATATGGTGATCCAATGACATCTGGAGGGCCACAGGCTCTTAATCCCTGGTGCAGACCATACTGAGCTAGAAGAACCAATGGTCTGACTCTGTTTAAGGCAGCATCCTATGTTCCTGGATATATTCTATGGGGCACAGCCATCCAGCCCACTCAATGGCAGCATTATAGTCAACTTGACCATGTGTTCATATTCTAACATGCTTTCCATCTACCCCCAGTGCATATAGCTCATTCTCCCATGCCCCTGGCAGAAATATCACACATTTAACAACTGTATGGCAGACAGAAACCCTGTCCCATTGCTGAATCTGCATGCAAGGAAAGGCTTTGCCTGGTTTCTGCCTTTCATGCAGAGGTAAAAGCCGCAGCAGTCTTGCTGGTGGGGAGAAGCAACCCTGTTCAGTTAGTAGGCTGCATTTTTCACTAGCCTTGGCATTCTGTGAATTTGCTGAAAGTCCCAAGACGTGTTGAAATTCCATCAGAAATGGCTGGAATTGAAGGTTGGAGTGGGAAATGAAACATCTCTGATAGGAGGGCAAACTAGGTCACCACTGTGGTTCTCTCTAGCCTGTAGATTTGTGTTACAGACAGCTAGGCTCCCCTTTTGAAGCAAAGCATTCTTTCATATGGATGTGAAGTGACTGTTTCCATACCTTTGGCCAAAACAATACCTCCTGCCATCCCCTAAGAGCAAAAAATGCCAAGAACATTCATTCTGGCATGTAAACTATATGGCAACGGCAGAGCGCGCTGTCATGAGCCAAGGAAAATACCTCCTGACATTCCCTTAGAAAAATAAAAGCCTAGGTTTCCTCGCAATATGAAATAACTTGAATATTAAAAACAAACAGAGGCCCAGTAAGAGGGTCGAGATGCAAAGAGTAACTCCTCGTACAACTGAAGTTTTGCATGCAAAGATGTACCATATCTATGGGAGCGTCACCCACATACAACCAGAAGTAAGTAGAAGGAAATATGATGGCACTGGCACTGGCCAGTAGGCAACCACAATACTAATACAATGGCCATCCACATGCTATTTCATCTGCAATACTTCTACTCCCTGGACAAATCGATCACCCAATCAATCCTTGAAGTGCTATAATCTTTCTCGCCTATATGGATGTATATGCTGCATAGCAGGGCCTCACTTTTGCATGGCTGGAACTTATCTCCAGAACAGAGGTAAACCCGCACTGATTGATCTGCACACTTTGCCTTTGGCCCCATCCACCACTTAGATGAGGGCCCTGGAAAGTTCAGACTAAGGGAAAGCAACGGTTGGGTTGGGTTCCCCACCCCACGGGGACAGATAGAAGAGGACACCTTCATCCCAGTATGGCTCCCCCTTATCACATGCACAGCTCAACGAGACAACCCACAGACTGCATACCAATCAATATGGCTTACCTGACCCAACAATCCCACCCACCACCCTCACAAATGCAAACAAACTTCACTTCAGCCAACTACAGACAACCAACCACACCCTGGGCCCCCCAATCCCTCTCACTATCAAGGAAAGGTAAGAAGTGAATAGAAAGAGAGCCTACCCAGTTGACACTGGCCAACCCCCCCCCAAAAAAAAACCCACATGTACGCTATACAAAACGCTATACACACCTCCTCTCCTCCCTCTCTTCTTCCCCGACTCCATACTGAATACAAAACTAATGTCTCATATATAATGCAACTGATTTGTAGAAAAGTCTTTAATCCAGAAAAAAAGAGACAAGGCACGTGCTTTGGTAAACCAAGAAAAGCATAATAATAATAATAATAATAATAATAATAATAATAATAATGTCCCCCACTTTAAACAACCTGCAGTGCCAAAAACGAAATACTTATTCTGAGAGCCAAATGGATGCATGGAAGATGAGCACCCTCAATTCCCCAAGCTTATCTTCCCCTCGCGACAGTTATCTTCCCACTCTTCTCAGAATCAGAGGCCAACTGAGCAAGGAGGAGTTTGGGTGATGGACTGTGGGAAGGCAAGCCATGGGAACCGTGTGGGATCTTCTCAAATGCACACCCACTTTCCACAACACTGAGCCCCATCCCACATTTTGAACATGGTGGGGGCAGACCTAGGCCTAAACCAAGGGATGGAGAACCTTTTTTTAGCCTGAGGGCCACATTCTTCCGTGAGCAACTTTCTGGGGGCCACATGCTAGTGGTGGGTGTGGTCAAAGGGTGTGACTTTCATCTTTGCTACATTCTGGCCATGCAGGTGCTAGAGGGTTGTATGCAAGTGCCCATATCTCTCTATTCAGTCAGGCAGCAGGTATTATCACATTTCCAGTCAGGCATATTCCAGCCAGGCAAAAGCATTCAAGGAGTGGCTCAGAGTGGGGGGGGTAGCCTAGGGAGAGTTCTGAGGGCCAGAGAGATATTGAGGGCCGCAGGCTCCCCATTCCTGGCTTTCTGCAGACATCACTGGTAATTTGATCTTCAGTTTTCCTACACCAGATATGCATATGTAACCATAATATACCTGTAAATCCTTGCATTTCCCTTTGCCTTCAGTCTGCTGAGCTGAAGAGAGTTTTGTTGATGAAAAGCTGTGAAATGCCAGGGCCAGGTCACATGACCCTTGCAAGGTGCTCTGCGTAAGGGTAACACTGCGGTTTGTTTTGGAGCAGCCATGGCATGTGCCAGTGGCCAGGGTGCCCAGACGACCAGGGCTATGTTTATAATAACAGTGTTATGTGTGTAGTAAGAGCAGCCTATAAAAGGCAATGCAGGCTGGTGGTTGTAGAGGAGAAATGTAAACATATAGCTGAAAGTTAGAGGCAGACCTGCTGGGCTATGAAGAAACTTGCTTGTGAGATAGAGATGGGATTGAGACTGGAGGAAGCCTAGCGTGCAGGCAGTTTAAGGAGGTCTCTGTCTGCCAAGCATAAAAACCTCAAAACCTGACAATATTAGGAGTCAGGTCACACAGCCCTTGGCTCTGTCCGTTTGGAATATTGCTGTGAAAAGGATGACAGCCTTGTAGAAATTTCATAAAGCTTTTCTTGAAATCTAACAGAGTATTTGATCTTGCACCTTTAGTCTCCTGCTTTCAGATCCACAGCATTACACATTTTTTACTTGGGTGCTATCGGCTGACGGTTAACATTTCTGTGTACTTGTAAAGGATATTTTCATAATATGCTGACCTGTCATGCCATTTGCAGTCTGATCCTCTGGCCGCCATCATGTTGCACCAAAAAGATCCATTTAAGTTATTGAATGTGCCCCCAATTTACAACTTTTCCATTCTAACTCAGAAGAATGGAACATTTAAGACTACAAAGTCAATGATTCAGTGTTGCGCTGAGCAAGAAAAGGAAAGAAAGGAACATGTGTGACACCACTCAGGGCCTAAATTAATTCAACCAAGTAACTGAGAAAGTATGGAAGTTGATTGCTTGGGGCCAGGGAAGTGGAATGCATCTTGTATTTGGGCTATCATTTGTGTTATGTTTATTTTCTTGTAACCGTTTATTTTATTAAAGTTTTTTTTTGGATGGGGTAAAATTGCAGTTTGGAGATGGAGGCAAGCATTGGAACCAGAAGCCTCTCTGAGCCATGAACACACATACAAGTGATGCGCCTCTGTGGCTAGTTATCACATGCCTAGAATTCTCCATCCGATCACCTGGACACTCCCAGCTCCCACTGCCCCTCGCTCAAGAATCTGCCTCTAAAATGCCAAGAATGAGCCCATCTCAAACAAGGGAGGAGGCTGGAGGCCTCTATTCCTTTGCACAGGTGTCAAAGCAGAGTGCCTCAAGTGGGATCTCCCCAGATTGACAACACAACATTACATGGAGCGGCATCTGCCATCATTCCTGAGCGCGGAGCACAATGTGCGGCCCGGAGGCAATCCACAAGGTCAGAGTCCTGACCTCCAAAGACACAGCCCCACGGGCTGGAATGTGTTTCCACAGCAACCTGTTGGGTTTGGATTTCCCCACGCCACCCCAACCGCCTCACTTATCAAGGGGACAGTTTCTGTTTTGGCAGCTAATGGAGCAGCCTGGGAGTGTAACTGGATCCACAGCTGGAATTAAAGTAATGGCCTGGCTTGTTTAAGAAGTTTGATGGATGGGGAACCCCTTGGGGTGAGTGGAGGAGGGGGTTGGATACTCAAGGCCGAGTCTCGGGAGCTGGTGCTGAAAGCAGAAGGCCACCTGCCCTTGTTGCTCCAGAGCCCTCCTTCTAATTTGAGTCCCTCCTGGGTTGTTTGTGGTCTGGTGGGTGGTTAGATGCTAGCCGGAGAGATCTGATGAGTGGCAGAGCCAAGCTGTTTGCTTTAGCTTGGAGTACTGGCTCGCTCTTTGGTTTCCCCCCTTTCAAGTGGCAACTGAGGTTGTGTTGTGGGGAATGTGGGCAAACAGGGGTCCGGACAAAGAGGAAGCCGCCATCGAGCCTCAGTGCGGCAGAAGGAGCTGCTCATATTTCCAGCCAAGGCTTTTGCAGGCGATGAATTTATCTATATTTGGCCATTTCAATGCCACACCCATGATAAATGAACCTTGCAGTGCCTGAAAGGTTGATTCTCCCTGGCCACTGCTATTGAGAATGCTTACTGTGCTAGTCCAGTGCTCCAATTTGGAGGGGAAATGCATAATGTTATCTGCAAGATCCTCCTCAATTTTAGTCCAATCGCAAACATGGTAGCCTTTTTAAAAACAGTAGCTGAGGAGGCCAGCACAGAGGGGAAAGGGGCTGGATCCCCTCTGTCCCTCCTTATGATTTAAGTCATATGCCTATTTTATGTATATTTGATCTTCCTGGGCTGCACCTTTTGGCATGTCATGGTCATGTGGCCTTAGTCTTGACCAGTTTCCCTCTATATCCATAAGTGTGAGCATCTGTAAACACAGCATCTCTCCGGATTATAGTAGCCAGTTAGGCATCACCAAAAGCAAGAGCAAGTCAGTTTTGCATAACATTTGCATATTGCAATGTACAGCCACAAGCTGACAAATTATGGGTTGCGTCCAATACAGCACTAAGTTGACGTCACTTAGCGGCATACTTGTCCCACCGGCAAAATGTTTTGTACGAGAGAAATGTTGTGGCGCAATAGAAGGCTGGTTGCCAGTAATTTTGTTGTGTAGCAGATTGTGCAATCTGTTGTACAATGACTTTCCACCAGTGCAGTTGATGCAATGGGTTCCTCCGTGGCACAACATTAAAACTCACCTGTCTGCTAGTGCATTGGCCCTTAATAACAATAAAACCAAATCCGTTGCAGGTGAGGAGCTCTAGTTTCTCTGTACTCCAAGAGCCTGCAGCATTCAGGCCTAAGTACAGTTCAGAGTGAACGGGGGTCTTCTCACCAGGATGAGTGGCTCACAGCAATGAGCAGTGAGAAAATTGATACTGCACCTCTGAGTTCAGGCCCTATGCAAGCCTCTGTCTTCCTTCGCTGTTGTGTGTGTCAGCCTGAAGGATGCTATGGGAAAGTCTCAGTCTTCTGTGGGAACCTCAGTGCAAAGCTCAAGGCCCCCCACTTCCCAACCCCCCGTGTTGTGTCCCGAAGAAGCACCTGGACCTGCGCCCCCATGAAGCAGAGAGCGGGGAGCTGTTGTCCTGCAAAAACTGCTCCCTCGGCCCTGTTTGCATGCAAAAGTCTTGCAGCAGGAGACTCTGTAGGCGTGGACCCAGCCCAGCCGACAGTGGGATTTGCATACATCAAAGCCGCAGACAAGGAGCCTCCCATGTGTTTGTCAGCCTGAGTTAGAGATGATACGGGCCGGAGCTATTGTCTGCCCTTAAGCCACCCCTGAAAAGATCCACTTTCAATATCTGAAATAATTTCTCCCTCGGTTATTAAGAGACGAGTGGCGGCCACTTACTGAGAGGTCTCCAGCTGTGTAGCCAATGGGGTTTTCATGGCCTTTGGAAGCGAGGCCGGTCCTTTATGAGAAAAAAGAGAGGTTTCCTGTGGGAAGAAAGGTTGGCCAGGGCGTATGTATGTCACTGTGGGTACTATGGACCTTGAGCAGGTTCTGTCACACTTGTCTTGCACTAAGGAGAGGCGTGCTGTCATTTCCCAGGCTTGTGGGCGATTCAGATGCATCGCGAGCAAAACCAATATGAATCATAAGCATAAGCTGTTTGTCTAGGGAACAGCCAGATGGCCCTGGTTTGAGGAGCTAGGCAAAGTGATTCAGCCCTTCCAGCGCCACAGAGGTGTAGGGTAGCTCAAACTGCCTGAGCCCTCTTTGGGTTCCACAGAGCTGAAGGAAGCCCACATGGGATGACTGGGGGTTGCATCCCCTGCCTAGCTGACTCGGGGTGGGCATTTGCACATCACCAAGAAAAGAGGGGTGGTGCTATGGTCTAAACCACAGAGCCTTGGGCTTGCTGATCAGAAGGTCGGTGGTTCGAATCCCCAGCTCCTGCCAACCTAGCAGTTCGAAAGCATGTCAAAGTGCAAGTAGATAAATAGGTACCACTCCGGCGGGAAGGTAAACGGCGTTTCCGTGAGCTGCTCTGGTTTCGTCAGAAGCGGCTTAGTCATGCTGGCCACATGACCCAGAAAAACTGTCTGCAGACAAACATCAGCTCCCTCAGCCAGTAAAATGAGATGATCACCACAACTCCAGAGTCATTCGCAACTGAACTTAATTGCCGGGGGTCCTTTACCTTCTTTTTTTTTTAAGAAGTGAGGGAGAGGGAAAGAGGGCGCAGAGCTGCATAAAATTCACATCTGTGAATTTATGTGTACAGATGTGCAAATTTTGAAATAATGACTGTGACTGAAATACCTTTCCCCAGAGCAAGGAACATGGAGACCAGCTGGCCTGTGTACCTGCTCAGTATGTTCTCCAGATACTAACTGTAAATGGGCAACTTGGGCACAATTAGGTACATCCACACCATTAAAAGCACTGTTATACTACTTAAACAGTCATGGCTTGAGTTTGTTGAGGGTGCTGAGAGTTAAGACTCCCTTAGAGAGCTACAATTCCCAGCACCTTTAACAACTTGACAACAAACTTGGACCAGGCGGACAGTCCTTCAAGTGAAAGATGCCTTCAGAGATGGAGCTGTGGTCTGTCAATTAGGATCCATGGACCCCCTAAGACATGGGTAGGCAAACTAAGTCCCAGGGGCCAGATCTGGCCCAATCGCCTTCTAAATCCGGCCCATGAACGGTCCAGGAATCAACATGTTTTTACATGAGTAGAATGTGTGCTTTTATTTAAAATGCATCTCTGGGTTATTTGTGGGGCATAGAAATCCGTTCATTTTTATTATTTTTTTCAAAATATAGTCCGGGCCCCCACAAGCTCTGAGAGAAAGTGGACCAGCAATAAGCTAGGGTGTAAGTGGCCAACTTGCAGCCCATGAGCTGAAATCAATCCAGGAATTTATATATTGTTTACATAAGTACGTGTGTGTGTGTGTGTGTGTGAGAGAGAGAGAGAGAGAGAGAGAGAGAGAGAGAGAGAGAGAGAGAAGTATCAAAATAACTTGAAAGGGCTTGGGTGCTTTGAATTTCAATTTGTGGGATAAGTCACCATATACTGTTTTCTCCTAAAGAGCAGAATATGTCGGGCCAGCTTTGGAAACGAACAGACTGGTGGTTCAGGCTAATGGCTAATGCTAAGCAGAACAGGAATTCTGTCTCTGATTCCGTAACTGAATTACACCGGAATGCCCAGTCTCCCAATCCCCTTGGCAACCTGCTGCTGCTCCAGCTGGGCAGTGGCTGACAGGTAAAGAATGGGAAGGAAGTGTGCTTCGGTGCAAAATGGTTATCAGTCCGGTGCTGTGACAGTCTGCAGAAACCTGCCTTGGTCAGAGGCTATGCCAGAGACAAAGGGAAGATAGCCCAGGGGTGAGGAGCTAGAGAATAGGGAGGCCTGGAGGTGAGGCTTTGTTACCATGGCTACCAGGATGCAAACACGGCTGGGCGCAGAGATGCTGGAGGCAAGGAGCAGCTTCTTAAGAAACCGTTTTTTGGTGTGTGTGGCCTTTTTGGCTGCGTAATGTGCCTGTTGAATAAATATCTCTCTTTCGCTACAATCCAGTGACACTTTCATTGTTTTTACTTCATAAACAAGAAGGCTGAGTTTCTATAACTTCTGTTTGTTTGACTTGTCTCCTTTGCTGTGCTTAAGGCAATGGAAGGGAAAGAGCAGAACACTCTTATTTGGGACTGGGAAGCGTAAGGCCATGTCAAGCTTCCCCAAGCTGGAGCTCTCCAGATGTTTTGGACAGCAGCTGGGCTGGCTGGAGCTGATGAGAGCTGTGGTCCCAAACATCTGTGTGGCACCGGGTTGCAGGAGGCGGTGCTATTCTGAGGCTGCCACTAGGGCCAAACAGAAAATTGACTTGGAAGTCTGAGACCCTGAAGTTGGGAAGCCTTTTTTTAACTGTTTGGGAGTGATGTGTACCACGCTTTGTACACAGAACATCATTTGACAGAGGAAGTTGAGCTAAAGGGAGAATGAATTTTAAAGACAGGTTGTCAGGATGCCCAGCAGGGAAGAGAGACGGGTCCCCGAAAGTCACAAAAGAGATGTCGCTTCTGCACACATTACAATATGTTGTAAATAAATGCCAATTACATGTGCATTTGATGGATCATTGCAGTGCAGGTACAAACCTCTGGCTGATCTCGGTTTGCAGTTTGGCTCGGAGTCTCACAGCTTCTTTTCATGAATGTACTGCTTTATGTTATCTGTTAATCAGTACAGTGGTACCTCGGGTTAAGTACTTAATTCGTTCCAGAGGTCTGTTCTTAACCTGAAACTGTTCTTAACCTGAAGCACCACTTTAGGTAATGGGGCCTCTGCTGCTGCTGCACTGCCGGAGCACGATTTCTGTTCTCATCCTGAAGCAAAGTTCTTAACCCGAGGTACTATTTCTTGGTTAGCGGAGTCTGCAACCTGAAGCGTATGTAACCTGAAGCGTATGTAACCTGAGGTACCACTCTAATGGCTAGTGGCCCTTGGGACTGGTAGGATGGAAGACCAACAGTAGATGGCGCTAGAATCGATGACAGGCAGATCTAACTAACTCAGGAATTGGTTCATTCCCCCCCAAAAAAAATATAATTCAGCCCCCCACAAGATCTGAGGGACAGTGAACTGGCCCCCTGCTGAAAATGTTTGCTGACCCCTGGTCTAGTACATTTCCAAGCACAATTCAAAGTGTTGGTGCTGACCTCTAAAGCCCTAAACAGCCTCGGTCCTGTATACCTGAAGGAGCGTCTCCACCCCCATTCTTCCGCCTGGACACTGAGGGCCTTCTGGCAGTTCCCTCACTGCGAGAAGCCAAGTTACAGGGAACCAGGCAGAGGGCCTTCTCAGTAGTGGCACCTGCCCTGTGGAACACCCCCCCCACCAGATGTCAAAGAAATAAACAATTTTCTGACTTTTAGGAGACATCTGAAGGCAGCCCTGTGTAGGGAAGCTTTTAATATTTGATGAAGCTTCTGGAGTCCTGCGCATCTCAACACATCCCATTTTCTTTATCAGTTTTGGTCACCTTTTCCAGCTCCTCCTCCAGTTTTCTTTACCTCCAGCGGAACACTCTCTTCCAACTATCTTTTATTAGTTTTCTTGCTTCTCAGTCCTCTGCCTCCTCTTTTTTTCTTGGGTTCTCCTGCTGGCTCTACCTCTCCATACCTAGACCTTCCTCCTAACACCCTGTTCTCGCAGTGGCCAGCCAAATTTCCATGGGAAACCCACAAGCAGAATTTGAGCAAAAGAGCATTCTTCCCTTTCTGTGGTTTCCAGCAACTGGTCTTCAGAAGCATTGATGCCTCTGACACTCTGAAGCTGTGCTTAGGCTACGTTTTTAACCTTTCCTGCAAAAACTTTGATGCCACTGCCAGACGTATAGCTGCTCTGTATCATATATGCAAGAACACCCTATCAGTGATTATTCTCTGATCTCTCCCGCCGGCCTCGTTCCCTCCTTCATTTCTGAAAAATATCCCAAATGCTCTAAAGTAGGGCAGAGGTTGGGGAGGGGGTGTTATTGGGGGTGGGGGGTTGTCATATTTTGCTGGTCCTAAGGCCCCAGATTACCTTAATCCTGTTCTGTGTATAAGGAGAGGAGACAGTAAGGAAATTGTCTCTTTTTCAATTCCTGGAGGAGTCGAGAGATTTTGTTTGAAGACAGTTCTTAATTTCCTGCCTTGCGTGCTTCAAAGCTGAGGTATGCCTTAGGGAGTTTTTGGGGACTGCTCTGCTCGCAAGAGCTCAGGAAGCAGAGCTCGTGGGGAAAATGACAGCTGCAATTTTAATATGATGACTGCTTTTCAAATGAGCTCAATTACGGACGCGGGGCTGTTGCCCTGTTGACAGTGTTGGTTAAAAACCAGAAGAACAACTGTGTCGGAGGCAGGGAAAGCAACCAGGCTAAAGGACGAACGCTGAAATGGGCCTCTTGCTAAGGCTTCACTGGGGCCAAAGGAAGCATGGAAGGTTTTCTTTCTTTCTTTCTTTCTTTCTTTCTTTCTTTCTTTCTTTCTTTCTTTCTTTCTTTCTTTTGATAGATATAGATATAGATATAGATATAGATATAGATATAGATATAGATATAGATATAGATATAGATATAGATATAGATATAGATAGATAGATGATAGATAGATGATAGATATAGATATAGATATAGATATAGATATAGATATAGATATAGATATAGATAGATGATAGGTAGATAGATGATAGATAGATGATAGATAGATAGATAGATAGATAGATAGATAGATAGATAGATAGATAGATATAGATATATATACAGTCATACCTCAGGTTACAGATGCTTCAAGTTGCATTTTCTCAGGTTACGGATGCACCAAAACCCAGAAGTACAGGAACGGGTTACTTCCAGGTTTCGGCGGTCGCGCATGCGCAGAAGTGCTAAAACACACTTTGTGCATGTGCAGAAGTGCTAAATCATGCTTTGTGCATGTTCAGAAGTGCCGAGTCGCAACCAGTGTGTGCGCAGACGCGGCGCTGCGGGTTGCGAACACTGTGGGTTGCGAATGTGCCTCCCACATGTTTGCAACCCACATTCGCAGCCTGAGCATCCACTGTGTGTGTGTGTGTGTGTGTGTATAGGTTTACGAAAGTACTGGTATGTGCAATGTCTCTTTTTCAAGTTACATTTTCTACAGATCAGTTTCATTTGTTGAGACATTAGTATTACATTAGGAAGAAAAGGGGGAAAGAGGTAGAGGGGGAATGGGGAGTGGGGAGTGGGGTGGGGTCAGGTGGCAATGCTTCTATTCTACTTAGTGTATGTGTGGGGTTTTGTGTCAGAGTCGCCTGTGCGGGTTCTCTTTACTATTCGCTTGTATCCCTTTGGGGGTGAGAGAGGTTGGGGGTTGGCCTGAGGTGTGATTGGTTGTTTTTGATTGTAACTCGCCAACAGCATTCCAATCAATCTGGCTAAGCTGATGCAAACACACCCACACCCCACTCACACAAGAAACCAAAGTTTTCTTTCATTTCTGAGTATCTGTAAAAAGGGCTGCAATGAATTGCTGGTGAATTGGTGCAATTTCATAGCTGTCAACTTTTCCCTTGTGAGGAATCCTATTCGGAATAAGGGAATTAAAAAAAGGAAAACATTGACAGCTACGCAATTAATGCTGCTAAAAACATTTTGGTTGGCTAAAAGTGTGTGTCTGGTTGATCAGGTAGCAGGCTCTTACTTTTTTCATGGTCCTGGCCACATCCACACCCAAACATTCAAATCACATGGCTTTCCCTGAAGAATCCTGGCAGCTGCAGCTTTTAAGGGTGTTGGGAACTGTAGCCCCATGGGGAGGGTAAAACTACTGTTCCCAGGATTCTTGGTGGGGAGAGGAGCATGACTGTTAAAGCGATACGAGTATGCTTTAAATGTGTGGTGTGGATGTGTTCTTTAAAGCTGTAGAGGGTCAAGTGGTTTTTGAGAAGTGGAGAATGCTTTTCAGCTGCATGCCCTCCTGGGCAACCTTGCAGGGACTGCACACCACTGATGGGAACGGCCACAGGCAACAGTGGGTGGGGCCAGAGGCAAAAGTAGGTGGCGCAATGGAGACTACTCTTTCTTTTTCAGAGAAGCGTGCATTCCAGTCACACACAACTATGGGGTTTCTGTTTCTACAGACATAGGGTTACTATACGTCTGGAATCCCGGACATATCCGGGATTCATCCATTGAAAATAGTGTCCAGGCAGAATTTTGGAGAAGCGGTAAAATGTCAGGGAAAACTGGGAGCGTATGGCAACCCATGTCAGAAGTGTTGATTTTTTGGCGAATTTCCATAAAAATTGCTCCAAAACTTCATTTTTCATTCTTTGAAGTTTTGCAAAAAAAAAAGGCTCAACAGCTTTGCACCACCCCAAAAAAAGACAACTTTGCCCCCCAAAAAGTTCAACAACTTTTGTGTCTGGATTTTTACTTTTTGAAATAACTCTATACCCTCCAACATTTCTCCAATGAAAATAGGGACGTCCTAAGGAAATGCGGGGGACTTGGAGGGTCTGAAATTTATGCAGATTTAATGTCTATTATATTGAGTAATCAACTATTCTTCCTCTGATTCTTTGACTTTAATCACAGAACTGTGCTTAGGTTCAGTGAGAGTTGGATACCAGTGTTTGAGCAAGTCCAATGTCTGTTCCATCCACATTGGATCAGTTTTTTTATTATGGCCTGAAGAGGTGGACAAGCTGCTTAAAGAAGTGCAGCCGACCGCTTGCCTCCTTGGCCCTTGCCCATCTTGGTTTCTTAGAGCTACCTGTAAGAGGATGACCGGGCGAGTCCAGAGAGTGATTAGTGTTTCACAGAAGGAAGAGGAGGAAATGCCATCGGCATTGAAGGAGGAAGTGGTGTGCCTCCTCCTTAAGAAGACCTCCGTGGACCCCAAGATGTTAAAATAACCATTGCCCGGTGGTCTTCTGGGGGCAAGATGCTAGGGAAGATGGTAGCAGTCCAGCTTCAGGCATGCTTGGAGAAAACTGCGTACTTGGATCTGTTCTAGTCTGGCTTGATCATGGCACTGAAACTGCTTTGATCAGGAGAGAGATGGAGCAGTGCAAGCCTTGATCTCTCGACAATTTCTGAAACTGTCAACCTCAGGAAGGTAGAAACTTGGGGACATTGTGCGGCAGCTAGACTGGTGGCTGGGCATGGCCGCCGAGACCATATAACACTGGTCCTGAAAGACCTACATTGGCTCCCAGTATGTTTCCAAGCACAATTCAAAGTGTTGGTGCTGACCTTTAAAGCCCTAAATGGCCTCGGTCCAGTATACCTGAAGGAGCGTCTCCACCCCCCCATTGTTCTGCCCGGACACTGAGGTCCAGCTCACAGGGCCTTCTAGCAGTTCCCTCATTGCGAGAAGTGAGGTTACAGGGAACCAGGCAGAGGGCCTTCTTGCTGGTGGCGCCCACCCTGTGGCACGCCCTCCCGTCAGATGTCAAGGAAATAAACAACTATCTGACTTTTAGAAGACATCTGAAGGCAACCCTGTTTAGGGAAGTTTTTAATGTTTGATGTTTTATTGTGCTTTTAATATTCTGTTGGGAGCTGCCCAGAGTGGCTGGGGAAACCCAGCCAGATGGGCATGGTATAAATAATTTTGATGATGATGATGATGATGATGATGATGATGATGATGATTATTATTCCACTCCTGCCTCCAGAGCCACTTGCAGAAAATACATTTATGACAAGTTAGTGTTCAGCACCACCTCAGCTGCTCTCTATTGTCTTGCAAGGTTGAATCTTGTCCCCCATGTTGTTAACATCTATAGGAAGCTGCTGGGAGCTGCCACGGGATATTTGGAGTGTAGGTGGCACTTAGTTCTTTCTTCCACCTGAATCAGGCGAAGTGGTTGGAGGCAATGGTGAGGTTGAATTTTCCTCCCCAGTTACGCTCACAAGTCATGGAAGCATCCTTGCGTGGAAACACCACATAGGGGCGTATGTGTTTGTGTGTCAGCTTCCAGTGACATGTGTAGGTGTCTGCCATCTGGGTACCACACAGCTGATTCTCCTCTCTCTGCTCTCCACAGAGAGACTTCCTTGGCAAAACTGGACCATTCCAGAAACGGTAGCCTGCCACGGTAAGTCTGCCTTCGTGGATGCTGCTACTTCCCTCTCTTCCCAATTGCCGCTTAATTCCTTGTGTAAACTCTTCGTTTTTGCCACCTCGAGGCATGCTTCCAGTGACCCTGTCCAGTGTTTCCTCTTCCCCCAGCACACACACGCACACACACACACATCTGGGAGGTCCCCTGGGAAGTCTGCTGCCTTGATCTCTTTCGGGTAAGTGCTAACTGCTGATAATAATCTAACAATAAGCATTTCAGGGCAAGGTTAGGGATATTATTATGGCAAAGCGTTCACACTCCTTTACTTGTTGTTGCAGATGGGGCCGGGGATTGGGGGGTGGGCTGGGCTGGAAGTGGATGGGGATTGAGACCAAATAGGCCTCTTTTCCTGACCTTGTGTAAATGGCCGACTTTAGGTCACGGCTGTGCAAACAGAATCTTCCCTCCCCTACTTGTTTATTTCTTTATTTGTCTAGCTAATGCGGGTTTAGTTCAAATGCTGCCAAAAGGACTGCTAGTCCCCTGTCATGGGCTTCACAGCCTGTGCCAGAGATCGGTGGCAGGACCACTAGGCAGGCAGCCAGGCCAATCTCTCCTCGAAGTGCCACATTCTCCAAATTCAGGGGTGCACCTTCCCACACTCTGTCAAATAGCAGAACTCTGCTCCCTGCAACTTCAGTGGAAAAAATCATGTCATTACTGAATTACTCAGCCTGCTGCTTGGGATAGAAGTCTCAATTCGCTCCTGTGCTTGCAGGGGCTGGAGAAGCCAGCTATTCCACATCCCTGTCCTGTTTCCATGGTCCCAAGGAGTAGTTTTCTGGGCATGGAGGGAAAGAAAACTCCAATGGTCCTCTGTCCTTCCACAGCTATTAGTCAGCTTTGGAGGTGATTTGGCTGCTCTCCTTCCAAAAGGAGTTGTAAAGTAAAGGTAAAGGGACCCCTGACCATTAGGTCCAGTCGTGGCCGACTCTGGGGTTGCGGCGCTCATCTCGCTTTGTTGGCCGAGGGAGCCGGCGTACAGCTTCCGGGTCATGTGGCCAGCATGACTAAGCCGCTTCTGGCGAACCAGAGCAGTGCATGGAAATGCTGTTTACCTTCCCACCAGAGTGGTACCTATTTATCTACTTGCACTGTGACGTGCTTTCGAACTGCTAGGTTGGCAGGAACAGGGAACGAGCAACGGGAGCTCACCCCGTCGCGGGGATTCAAACCGCCGACCTTCTGATTGGCAAGTCCTAGGCTCTGTGGTTTAACCCACAGCTCCACCCGTGTCCCTAAAAGGAGTTGTAAACACATGCTATTTGTCATGGTTAGGAGTTGCCCCGTCTTCAATTCAGATTTTTGTGCAGGTGCATCACCAGGTAAACTACAGAACGATGGGCTGAAGCATCTGCCTAGTATTCTCAGGCCCTGGACTATCTCTGTCCACCCAAGCTGGTCACAGGGCACCTTCTTATTTCACCTGAGCAGCAAGACATTCCTGGTGTTGATGTGGCCTTTCATGCTCTGCACCTGTGCCCTGCAGCCCTGCATTTGGACTTATCTTTGGTTCCAACTGTCAGGAGTTCAGCCTACCCTCAAGTAGGAACCTGGCAGAGATACAAGCCCGACTGGCATGTTCTCTCCCTCCTGGTCGATCGTTCGGGAGCTTCAAAAGCTTTCTTCTGCCCGAACATCACAGCGACCGATGCCAACAAACACCTGCACACTTAGGGATCCGCAGAGTCTTTGCAGCTTGCATAACAGACCTCAGCAACTCAGCATTTTGGCTAATCTACTTTATTTACATATAAACATATACAGAGCACTGCAACAGGGCTCCCTCTCTCTCTAGCATCAGACAGCAAAGAGAAAAAGAACAAAAGACAATAGTCCCACTTCACGGAACACAGTAACACAAACCTCCTGTCTCCGTCACTTCCCACTCTGTGGAGTCAAAACATACACCGTCATGTGATAGACAAACATCCCATGACTGCAATCATAGATCAGGAATTCTAACAACAACACCTGCTTTCTTCTAGGCTTGTGTTTGATTCTGCTGGCTCCTGGTGTGGATAGTGTCATTATGTAGTTTAGTCAATAGGTGGAACTGAACTGACCTGTCTCTGGGTAGAGTCAGGCATTTCCTGTTGCTGCTCTGTTCCTGTTGGAGAGAGGCAATAAAGTTCCTGTCCTGTTTCCTGTAGCCTTTAAGTCTTCCATGGTATTCCTTGGTGTCCGATGGTTTCCTTGGTTCTGAGTCCCCAAGCTTGCTCCTTGGCTTCGACTCTGTCGATTGGCTCCTGGCTCATCTTGTACATCTGCCTGTGGTTCGATCTGAATACTCACCTTTTCCAGGTCCTTTGCTCCCTGGATCTTGCCAGTGGGAAAAGGCACCAGTGCTGTTTGGACAGCAGGCACCATCTGCAATAATCAACTAGCTGAACTGGCAACAATCTCCCTGAAACAATAACCCTGATTGCAGTTGCCCCTTACCCTCATGGTCAACTGACCGCCATGCAGGACAAAAGCCTGACAGTGATTGATAAAGTCCAGCTGGACTCACCGCGCTTGGCTAATCATTTAAGGAGCCATCCTTCTTCCGTTTTCACGTGCCTATCCTTACTGCTTCTCTCAAGGCAAACCTCGCGTTCCTGCCTGTCGGCCGAGCTTCCCAAGTCCAAGACAGATGGCCCAATTGCATCTGCCTTCTGCAATTAAAACAGCAATTCCTGTCGCTAGGTACTGAGATGGGAAAATAAGGGACCCTCCTTTATTCCTGACCTGGAAAGTTCCCCAAGCAAAACACAGCTCACCCTCTCCAAGCATCTCATAATGAAAACAGCAGGCAACAGAGCAAGATGTTTACACAAGCTGTGCTCTTCTTCCCATGGAGAGGTTGACTGGGTTGGAGCTTCCTTGCACATCCTTCTTTTAAAAAGACATTCCAGGGACTGGCTTGGCTCCGGCATTGCATCTGTTCTGTTCTACAGACCAGTCAAAGGCTAGTCTCTTTATTTCATGGACAGAGAACCTTTCTGTTGAGGGTCAGGCCCCACAAGCTGTTGGTGGGAAGAGTCAAAAGCAGTGGTGGTTGAAGCTAACAGGGTGTGATGGCCTGGGACTCGGGCTCGGATTCAGAATCAGAGGAGTCTCAGTCTGCACCAGATCCTTCGCCTCAGGCATCATCTGAACCAAGTCTGGGACCTGATCCTGAAAAGCCCCAGTCTGCACAGGTTCCCCTGCAACAAACACCAGCTGGACTGAGTCAGGGGCCTGAGCCTGCCCTGGCTCCAGATGCGGGGATTACCTCGTTGTCTTCAGCTGGGCCATCACTTACAGCTGCTCCACTACCGGTTGGGTCAGGGGAGGCTGAGGCGGCTCCTGGGTCTAGTAACCCACCGACATCTCCCGAGCTGCAGAGACTCAGGTCTGAGAGAAGGAGAGACCTGAGTACTCGCAGGAGGAGTGCTCACCTTTGGGCGAAATGGGAGGTGAGTCGCTGGGGGATCAGGACCGGCCGTTACCCTGACAAAGATTAAAGGCTGTCGGACCCCGCCCCAGATTGTGGGAGCAACATTGCTGTATGCCAGATCCTCCCTGAGATCCTGTACCTATCCTTGCCTGGACTAACTCCCAGTGGAACCTTTGGATTCTGGACTGGTCCTGGACTGTGTTTCACGGGTTACCCCTGGGCCCAGCACACAGGAGCTTGGACTGAACACCTTTCTCTCTTCTTCCTCCCCAGTCTCTTCACTGCCCAGCTGTCAGCTGGGGGTCAGACATCTTGCAAAAGGTCTGAACAGATCACTTGCAGAGGACTTCTGAAATCAGGCTAAGGTCTGCGTGTGGCCGTAGGGCTGCTGGTTGCTCATCATAGCCCTACTTTTATATAGCAGAATTCCCTCCTTGGTCTTTCAGTCAGGCTTAGCCTAGATTAGGAATGGGGAACTTTTTCAACCTTGGGGCCACATTCCCTTTGAGGCAACCTCCATGCCAGTGGTGGTCAGAACAACAAATATGAATTACCTGTATACCTCTGCACTCCATCCAGACAGGCAAGAGGCATGATTAGAGTTCAAGGATGCATTCCAGCTAGGTAATAAAACTTGAGGTGTGAAGCAAGGCCAATGAGGGGTGTGGCCTTGAGAAGGAGGGTGTCGCTTGTCGTGTCAAGGGACCACGAGGGTCATCTAGTCCAACCCCCTGCAATGTATGGATCTTTTGCCCATCATGGGGCTCGAACCCACAACCTTGAGATTATTAGTCTCATTCTTAACCAACTGGGCTATGATGGGTACACTAATTGTGTGACAATTAGAGTAAAACAGTCTAACTATAAAGTTGGGCTGAGACTTTGGATGTATTAGTTATATAACAAACCATGGTGTGTGTTTGTGTGTGTGTGATGCACATCTGTATTGGGCTGAAATGTGATGATGGCATCATTATGACAAAAAGAATTTTTTTTAAGAAAATGGGATTTGTTCATAAGCACGGGCCCCCAAATGCTAAAAATCCCCTGCTGTTTAGGAGGTTTGAGTCTTGCTGCAACTGACTAACACAGATACCCCTTTGGAATTAGTTGCTTGTTCACCAGAAGCGGCTTAGTCATGCTGGCCACATGACCCGGAAGCTGTACGCCGGCTCCCTCGGCCAGTAAAGCGAGATGAGTGCCGCAACCCCAGAGTCGGTCACAACTGGACCTAATGGTCAGGGGGCCCTTTACCTTTATATTGGTTTTTCATGCTGTGCAGGTGCAAAACCTCTTCTTTGCATACAGTATATCCTACCTGTAGTCTCTTTTCTGGCGCATCATCTGGTGCACCATGTCTTAGGATCTGGCCCCAAGCATTATGAACACCATTTGCCTTTCATTTAATTAGAAAAACAAACAAGCCCCTCTTCATTTCATCACTACAAACAGCGAGCCAAAGATGTGGCTGGTCCGGCTCCGCCGAACGCAACAGATTTACACCAGGAATGACTGTGGTCTGCATTGTGTTTTATTCAGCCACAATAAATTTTCTCCTGCAAGTGCTCTGGTGTGGCATGAAAGCAGCTGTGTTTTCTTAGGCACCAACAATTTGACTGATATGGTTTTTATTGCCACCACAGAAGCTGTTAGCACGTAAAAGTTACATTAAAGTTTTATGGACCTTGCTGTCTCCTATGTTAACCTTCATATATCTAAGGAGGGTTTCCAAAGGAGACACCTCCTTCCAGAAAAGGCCTCTGCAGGTCTGGAAGAACCCACACATGCCACACATTTAAACACAGAGAAATACAGAATCCACCGTCCGAATGATTCCTGTCCCTCACCTTGCAGAAAAGCAGCGGTCCCTCCTGCTTCGGTGCCCCCTTCCCATTAAAAAGCAAAACAAAACGCTCCGTCATACAAGTCTCAATCATTATGCCGTATCAGATCATGTCGCTAAGAATGCCATAATGTAACGGGCAGCCGGCCAGGAATAATATTCGCATTCCCCCTGGAAATCTCGAAAACCCTTTCATTTCACCGCGTCCCCAGATATACTCTCCACAAAGAGGTCATGAAATCTAAACCTCAGTGTATAAACCGCAGGAGGACATCGGCCGAACATGTCAGGCTGGGAGCGAGGGGGTGGGCTGAGGGGGGGGGGTGTGAAAAAAGCGGGGAGGGTGTCGCATTAAAAATTGCCTTGCCCATTTACAATCTGTTGAAAGTTTAAAGATCGCTTTCTTTGAGGTGACAAAGCGATCTGTCCGCAGCAAACAAAGGCCATTTACCCGAGTGCTTGGTTTTGGGGGGTTTTGATGGTGTGTGTGTGTGTGTGTGTGTGTGTTTGCGTTTTGTGGTTGTTGCTTTTTAATGCGCGGAACAAGGGCGACTCTGCAGCCGAGTCAGCTTAGAAGCAAGAATGGTGCCTGAATCGGGGAGACAGGATGATTTGGGAGTGTAGGCTCGCTTGCATTGTTCCCCTTCCTCCTCGCCCCCACCCCCCCACCCCCGTGCTGCCCCCATGCTGATCTGGCTTTGGCAATTTGAAATTGATTATTTTGGATTGTGTGCGTGTGTAGAGCCCCGCCCCTTCTGCCGGCTAATTAAAAAGTGGCCTTGTTGAGGCAGCATGCTTTTAAATTGCTAAGGATTGGCAGGCCAGCCCGGCAACAAAAAAATCATTAATTCTAACGTGACAGTGTTTCTTTAAGGGGCCCTCATGGTACAGGACAGGGGTCGGATCAAGTTGATTATGGACTCCTGTTCTCATCAATCTCGCGCTCTGCGGGAAGGTAGCGGAAACATAGCTCCAGACTTTGGCTCGCTTTTCAGCTCTGGGCTGAGCTGGGGTCGAGACTGTTTCTCAGGCTCCTCGTTTCTCCTGGGGGGAAGGAAGGGGGGTCAGAAACGAGGCTCCTCCGCGTACAGCCAAGTGTAATGAAGAGTCAGCCTTCGTCATCTTCGGCGAGATTGCTTTTCAGCGTTAAAAGCGCTCCAGCCAGGACACTGCTGTTATTCAGCTGGGCTGGGTCTGGTCCTGCCGGATTATCCCAGAGCAGGGTGTGAGATATCAAAGTTGGAAGAGCAAGGCAATGTCAGCTCTGCTTTGTGAGATTCACTCCCATGAATGCATGAAAGGCTCCCTGTACAAACTGCATTAGATGCGCTCCAAATGTTCATTCCTGATTGGTCACGCTCTGACCCGCAGCTGCATTCCCTGGCTGGAGGAGTGAAAGATGCACTGTGGCTTTGTTCTGCCAAAATCAGGGCTTGGAACCATGACAGGACTATCATATTACTGAAATGGAGGGTCATCTGGAGAAAAATGATCCTCGCTGTGGCTCGAGGGCCATGTCCCTCCTCGGGAGAACAAAACACAGAAAGTCCCAGATTGGTTTCCGTTGAGGTGGGCGCAGTGAATACTGGGTGCAAAACAAGGATCCGGCAGAGGCCTGGTGTCCTGCTCCATCGCAACATCCAAGGATACAACTCTCACTTCTAAATTATTCGCTTCTAAATTCTGCTGTGTGGATCGAAACGGTGACTGGACAATATACTTGGCATGTTTAGGCTTTCTCTAATATAGATCTTGCCTTCAGTGACTAATTTGGACTCACTATCATAACCCAAGGTTGGTTGGTTTTAAAAAAACAAACCCAACTAGCTTTGATAATTCCATTGTCTGCCCCAAGTGTCCCCCACCCCTTCTTTCTTTCAGAGAATATTCTCTTTTATTTTTGTTAAGTTTCTAGTGCTCATGGACATCAGCGCTATGAAAATTGGTAGGTGGCAGCTGCTGAAAGCACAGCAAAACAGTGGATGTTTAGGGGTACAGTGGTACCTCAGGTTAAGTACTTAATTCGTTCCAGAGGTCTGTACTTAAGCTGAAACTGTTCTTAACCTGAAGCACCACTTTAGCTAATGGGGCCTCCCGCTGCCGCTGTACCACCGGAGCACGATTTCTGTTCTCATCCTGAAGCAAAGTTCTTAACCTGAAGCACTATTTCTGGGTTAGCGGAGTCTGTAACCTAAAGCGTATGTAACCTGAAGCATATGTAACCTGAGGTACCACTGTACTCTCATTTTCCTACTCATATTGAAATACTGCCCCTCAATGAGGCCAAACTTAGATTCACAACATGTTTAGGGGTGTGTGTACCCCTGCGTCCCCCCAGGAAAAAAAGGACTGGTTGTCTGTATTCTGAGAATCTGTGCAAATGCAGAATGCCCATGCTGATACTTAGCAAAATAAATTAATAATTCTCCCAACACAGCATTTTGTAGCAAAAAGAACCTAAAACACTGCAATAAATCAGAATCAGAGAGGCAATTACAAAATGTGCACCGTTTATTCTGAGTGTGGCATTCGGTTCTTTATTGTCACAGAATTTGGATGGGGCATTATGACCTAGTGGTCACCGGGGAAGCAGTTTTACTCGATGCGCCTTTTATTGTGGGCATAGTCCAGCTGAACCCCAGCTGAAAAGTAAAAGTTTTTAAAATATGCTCTGTCCTATTTAGGGCTGGCCCTTTTTACTGGGGATGAGCTAACCACTACACAACAGGCTGAAATGCAACAGTTCTGGTGAAGCACCCAGGGTTGTGCTCTCTCTCTCGTTTTGCCCCTCACAAAGCTACAGTTTGTGACACCCTTAACAAATTACAGTTCCCAGGATTCAAAGAGGGGTGAGTGAGAGAATGTGCTTTTAAATATATGGCGTGTATGCAGCCTTTGCACCCAATGTGCTTCACCTTAAGTCAATCCACTCCTCTCATTTTTCTGCCACGGTGTCTTCGCAAAACTGCAATTGCTGTTTCTTGCCCACTTATTTGTGAGGCCAGGGTCTCTGCCTCTGTCCCTGCAGGTGAATCCCCCATCCAGGAAACATTAACAATAATTTAGAAGCAATAACATTTGTTTGTCAAAGAGCCCTGCTGGCTATCAGGTATCACTTGGGGCAAAACCTTAATGAGAGGCACAATAATGGAACAGCAGCTTTAAAAGTATTTTTGTTCTAGCTGTATGAACTGTGCAACGGACTGGCTTGACAATTTGCCAAGAACCTTCTACAGTCATACCTTCTACAATCGTAGCTTAGTTCTCGAATTTTTCGCCCCCCCAACACCGCAAACCTGGAAGTGAGTGGTCTGGCTTGTGAACTATTTTTTTGGAAGCTGAACGTCCTAAGGTGGTTTCGCGGCTTCCGATTGGCAATCAGAGCTTCCTGCAGCCAATCAGAAGCCACACTTTGGTTTCCAAATGTTTTAGAAGTCGAACGGACTTCCGGAACAGATTCCGTTTGACTTCCAAGGTACGACAGTATATGTCTTTGACAGAAAACGAAACCAGCATCCTCCCTGTAGCTTGATTAATTGCAGCTAGAAGTGGCTAGGAGGTAGGTGGAGTCATAGACCTTAGAAAAGTGTAGATTCACAAACGCTGGCTGGCTTTTGACTTGAAATGTTCGTTTTCGGCTTCTCGGAAATCTGTAACGGCGAGAAGCAGCAAGGGGGAGCTGGCCAACAATGGTGCCCAACTGAGAGGTGCCAGAACTGTGCTCTGGCATGCGCCAACTGGGGGGGGGAGCACTGCGCATGCATCTGCTGCAGTTGACTCTAGCCCCTAAAAGCTTATAATTACAGTGGATGCTCAAGTTGCGAACGTGATCTGCGTGGGAGGCACGTTCACAACCCGCAGCATCTGCAAACCACAGTGCCGCGTCTGCGCATGCGCGGGTTGTGATTCAGCGCTTCTGCACATCCGCAAAGTGCAATTTAGCGCTTCTGCACATGTGCGAACGCATTCCGGTACTTCCGGGTTTCAGCGCGTCCATAACCTGAAAACGCACAACCTGAAGCATCTGTAACCCGAGGTATGACTGTACAGTGGTACCTCGGGTTACATACGCTTCAGGTTACAGACTCCGCTAACCCAGAAATAGTACCTCGGGTTAAGAACTTTGCTTCAGGATGAGAACAGAAATCGCACGGCGGCAACGGGAGGCCCCATTAGCTAAAGTGGTGCTTCAGGTTAAGAACAGTTTCAGGTTAAGAACGGACCTCCAGAACAAATTAAGTACTTAACCCAAGGTACCACTGTATTGTGTTTGCTTTTAAGGTGCTGCTCTCTGCTGTTGTCTCCACTGCTGTTAGGCAGAAGTAGCTGAGGGAGCAGCAATGAGGCGTTGTGGGCCAGGGCTGTCTGAGCCAAGCGGCCTGCTATGTACCCCCAAAGATGGCCCTCAGGTGTGGTGGATGATGCTGCCTCACTGCCACAGCTGAACCGAGCGCCACTCTGATTGGCTTTTGTACGTGGACGTAGGAGAACTGCACCATCTTGCCTGTTGCCTCGGGTAGCGAAACACCTTGGACACCAGACTGACGCAGCCCTGTCCCTCTGGAAATGGTTGCCTCTATCTGCCATTCCTAGCGAGTCTGTGTCATGGCCTCTGTTTATGGCTCTGCAAATGGGCAGAGCTTTGTGCCCTTCAAACCACGCAACCTTCTCTCGTGTGATTCCAGTCCACCCCGATCATATCCATCTCCGAGCAGCAAACTGGTTAACGTGACCTTGCGAAAGGTGGGGGGGGGCTGGGGTTACTTCTCCCTCCTTTTTTGTTCTTTTGAAGCTTGAAAGGGAGTTTAAAGGCTCCAATCAGTAATGGGAAGCGAATGGGCACAGGTCAGAATAAATTAGACTCTCCTCTTGCAATGAAAACCAGGTTGGCTGAAAATTACCCCCACTCCCCAGTTCTCACTATTTTTAGTCCCATGGCGGCAGGGCAGGCGGATGTGGTGGAGGAACAGAACTATTTACCTTTTGGCAAGCATCAAGTATTGAACTTGAGAAGGGAGAACAAAAGGGAGAACATCTTTCTCTGGGCAGGCGGAACTCAAAAGGGTCAATTCAGAGCTCGCCCTGGATTTAATACTTCTGTACTGCTCTTTATCAAAAGAATCCAGGGAGGTGTACAAAAGAAGACTTAATTCACACAACAGAGAGATGTTGTTTGAAAATGAGTGAATAAGTATCAGAAGATACAACACACATGCAAAACCACACAAATATTGCTTCTTAAAGAAGCTGCCGAAAAGAAAGAGCCCGTGTAATATAGTTGTTAGAGTGTTGGAGTAGGACCTGGGAGACCAGGGGTCAAATCCTTACTCGGCCATGAAGCTCGCTGAGTGACCTTGGGCCTGTCTCTGCCTCCTAGGCTAGCCTACCTCACAGAGCTGTTGTGGGGATTAAATCAGGAAGGGGAAGAACCATGTACACCACCACATGACCCCAGTAAGTGGAGCTTTGGTTGGAGGGCAGTAGCCACAGAGGAGCAGCACCTTCTCGTTTCGCCTCAGGCGGCAAAACGGGACGGGCCCCCACCTGGTCCTTCGGCAAGACACCTGCCACAGGCCCCGCATCCTTTGTGAGGCTACCTGCTCATCACCATTCTCCCTCATCATGGCTACTGCCTGCTTGCTTGCCAGGCAGAGATCCAGTGAGCAAGCGGTCAGTGGCATCTCCTGCCCACCTTCTCCCCACTGCCATTGTCTTGGCGTCTGGTGATCAAGCAGGCTACAGGTAGGGGAGCAGGCCCAGGAGAGCTCTTGTCAGGGGGCTCCCTTCCAGGGTGGATGCCCAACCATGCCGGCCCTTGACAGTGTCTCAAATCTTCATGTTCAGAAGTAGCATTGCCACTGGATTCCCCTTGCTGTGGGGCAACAGCAGGGGAAGGCCGTAGTCTTTGTTTTGTCCGCATGGGACTGAAGGAGGCATCTGCCTGGCCAATGGAGGAAGGAGGATGCTGGACTTAATAGGCCTTTGGCATGGGCATAGCCAGGACCACAGGTGGCGCTGTGGGTTAAACCACAGAACCTAGGACTTGCTGACCAGAAGGTCGGTGGATCGAATCCCCACGACAAGGTGAGCTCCTGTTGCTCGGTCCCTGCTCCTGCCAACCTAGCAGTTCGAAAGCACCTCAAAGTGCAAGTAGATAAATAGGTACTGCTCTGGCGGAAAGGTAAACGGCATTTCCATGTGCTGCTCTGGTTTGCCAGAAACGGCTTAGTCATGCTGGCCACATGACCCGGAAGCTGTACGCCAGCTCCCTCAGCCAATAAAGCGAGATGAGCACCACAACCCCAGAGTCGGTCACGACTGGACCTAATGGTCAGGGGTCCCTTTACCTTTTATGGGCATAGCCAAAGGTCACTTGGATGACGTTGTGGCACATTTCTAGCAATGCACCCAGCAACCCGCCTGAGCTTCAACTCCGAAGCTGAACTATGGTACACCATGGGGAAACAGAAGAAACTCAGCAAAGAGCAGTTGAAAGAGCTGAACGTAGTGGACCTAGTAAAAGACTTGGAAACCTTTTGCCACACCACAAAGAAAGGCTCTGTTCATCTCTCTTGCTCTGCCACGCGCCACTTGCACCCTAGAGTGATCATTCGGTACCTTGAAGAGAGTAAAGATCTAGCTAAGGCCGACAGTGGCCGGGGAGCGTCTCACTGGGCTATGCTTATTGAGCGTGTGCAGAAAAACTGGATCAGGGGGAAAGGAGGAATTTGAGAAGGAAGGGCTGGAAAAGTTTTCAGAAAATCCAAGAAAACTTGTTTTTGTTTAGTTTTTTAAAATAAAATGGAAAAAAGGCGCGTTCTTTGTAATTTTGCAAAATATACTCGTTAACGGCATGAAAGGTACTCCCTGGTGTTAATTTTTTACTTAGCTTCCTAGTTGTCAAATGGCTTTAAGATTTTGACAGGTTTTTATGAGCACTTGGGGTCAAAAGGAAGCAATTTAAAACAACTGTTGTTGAGATATTTCATTCTGAATCTGCTAGACAGAGAATGATGACAGGTGGGTGTACTGTCTCCCCCACGCCCATGGTTTTGAGTCTGATCCAGCAGGGTGGGTGTACACACACACACACACACACACACACACACACACACACAAACAGAGGAAGCTGTGTTATACTGAATAACAGCTCAGCACTGTCTTCACTGACTGGCAACAGTTCTCTAGGGTTTCAGATAAGGAACTCTTCCAGTCCTAGCAGGAGATGCCAGTGACTGAACCAGGGACCTTCTACATGCGAAGCAGGTGTTCTACCACTGAGCTGCAGTCCTTCTTAACTCCAAAATGGCATTTCTCAGAGGTGGCTGAGAGAGGCCTCTATTCCATCATGGATAGACGCCAACGGGTCATTGGATGTGCTTCAGCTGCCCCCTTTCCCCTCTGTGATTTATGCTTTGCAAATGCCAGGTGTAACTGGGCTGGCAGCCCCTAAATCTCCCCTTGGTACAAATGGGAGCTTTCCTTCTGATGCAAACGGCAGGCATGAGGCAGGCGATCTGGATCAGGACCACAGTAGGCGGCAAAGGGTTAAAGCCCCCTCCTTCCTGGCCAGGGTCTGGGACTCAGCACCTGCTGTTAACTTTTTAAAAAGCGATTCCAGAAATTGCAAATTGCATGAATGACGTCTTGTCTAGTTTTGGACTACCTCTTTTAGGCTTACACCTGACGGTCATTTGCCGGGAACACTTCTGCTCGTTAAACTGCAGGGCAAAATGTACTGGGAAAGGAAAGTCCTCTGATTCAGAGAAAGATTTACTTGAATGCTTGTAAAGAGAAAAGAGCAGTCTGCTCATGGATGCACCCTAAAACTGTGGTTGTTTAAGAGGCATTCTCTCAACATTTTCACCTATAATGACATCCACACTGTGGGCAAACACTACAACCTCCATGTTGCAGTGCAAGCATGATCTAACTACACTATAAGCACAGAAAAGAGCAGTCTGCTCATGGACACCCTCTAAAACTGTAATTGTTTAAGAGACATTCTCTCAACATTTTCACCTATATTATTATTATTATTATTATTATTATTATTATTATTATCCGCACCATGGACAAACACTACAATGTCCATGTTGCAGTGCAAACATGATCTAACTACAGTATAAGTATAGGAACAATCTCATGCTGCTGTTTAACTCCCTATAAGCAAAATATACCAACATAACATGTGGGAGTTAGTATGTAGTGGTTTGAGTATCAAACCAGGACCTGGGAGATGGGTTCAAGTCCCCTCACAACCACAAACTGACTGAGTGTCATATATTTTAGCCTTATCTACTTAACTGGATTGCTGTGAGGATAAAACAAAAGAGGGGGAGAGAAACAATAACTGCCTTGGGATCCTTGGAGAAAAAGCTGGATACAAACGTAGAAAACGAAATAAAGTGAAACGTGTACGTGAAATCATTTGTTTGCTGGATTCCAGCGAAATCGGTTTTCCTCCTGGATCCGGATGGGTGGAACTCGCAGCAGATTTCCCGGTGGGATTCAAAGCAGCACGGTTGCTAACAGTCCATTTGAAAGCACCCAAGGCTCCCCTTTCATAAGATGGTTGCATTGTGTGTTGGAAAACACAGCTGGGGAGGGGAGAAGCAAAGCAATTCAGGAGTGTTGCAAAAGCCCATGGTGCCCTGGCAGCTTCCGCAGACCCAGGACTGCCATTTCACTCTTGGAACAGCTGGGTGTATTTTTCATTTGGCTGTTGCCTGGCTTCTGATATCAGCATTGTGCCTGATGTCACCTAGCTGATAAAACATGGCTTCATCCCCCATTGAGAGGAGCAAATGAGTGAGTCAGACAAAGAGCAGCGAAGAAAAGGGCTCACTTTAAAGAGGCTTTCAAGGATGTTGCTTAAGTCTCTTTTATAAGCTCCTCAAAGCTCCGTCCCTCCTCCTATTAACTTCCCTCTAGGTGGGAACCTCTCCTTCTGAAGTGTGACATAATGAGAGGACTGTGACTTCTCAAGCAGTCAGGTGGGGCCAGAGAGGCTGCCATTGCTTACACAGTGTTGTTCTTACCTGGTTGTAGCCCACAAAAACAACAATAACAATCTTTATTACGGTCCAGAGACCCAACAAAACATTACAAATCAATACACAGTTCATACAGCCTACCTCCAGGTTAATCAAGCATTTTGTTTAGAATATAGGGCTCATTTGTTCTTGCAACCCCCGATAAAAACTTTGCCACTGCCAACGTTCTAGCTTTTGTCCGATCTTCCAGTAGGAACCTGACATAGTGAGCCTCTGATTTTCCCCGGAAAGGCACCAGCAAGGGTAGTATCAGTTCAGCCCTGGCCTGCTCATACTTCACACAATGTAACAAAATATGATTTATGGAATCGATGTCTTGAGCACACGAGCAAAGTCTGTCCTGGTAGGGAACTCCTCTCAACCTACCATCCAGCACTGCAGAGGGGAAGACATTTAGTCTGGCTTTGGTGAAAAGCCTTCGATAGTTAGGTACTGTCAAGTTTTTGATGCAAGATGTTGACTCAAAGACATACCCATATTGAACTCCTGCTGCCAGCGGACTACAGACTGTGTGTGATCAAAATCGCAAGTCGCTGTGTGCATTGTCCCATAATCTTTGCTTTAAAACCTTTTGGGCGCCTTCATAACCCAGGTAATACAGTTGGGGGGGAGACAGACCAATAGAGGTGGCTTTTTTAGCCATGGTTTTCTGCCATTTGCTGACAAATTCCTCATTGGTCAAATGTTGGTACACAAAAACAACGATCAAGGGCATGTTCGCTTCTTTGGCATGCTGATTTTGCACCAGTCTGTACTGCTGCTGGCTTGTACAGTTTCCATATAATAACGACATCTTCTACCAGCCTGTTGTAATTGATATCCCATTTCTAGGGGCGCGATTGTCACTTTACAAGAGAGAAAATAACAATGCATCTTTCAGTAATTTTGCAAAGAACCCTGACTGGAGCAACAGAGACATCATTTCCGTATTAGAATATTTTCTTCTTCTTCCCAGGCGTTTTGTTACCACCCGAAGCCTGTGATTTCAAAACCTTAAGTTTAATTTTAGATAGATTCCTCCCTCCCATTCATTTCTGTAGTTATCATTTACAGCTGTCACTGAAAAATCTGAATAAGCCATTGATAAGGGGAGCAAAAACTTCACACCTATTTTAATGTGCTAACAAGGTTGCCTGGACACACACACACACACACACACACACACACACACACACATATATATATAGAGAGAGAGAGAGAGAGAGAGAGAGTGTTATCTGGGTACCGGTTATAATTTCAAAACTCCTCCCAGCTCTTGCCTTGCTCTGCTCTTTTATATTTTATCACTACTTATATTTTATCACTACTACATCTTATCATTATATTTTATCACTACTATTCTATATAATGATGATGATGATGATGATGATGATGATTTATTATTTATATCTCACCCATCTGGCTGGGTTTCCCCAGCTACTCTGTGCGGCTTCCAACAAAATATTAAAATACAATAATTCATCAAACATTAAAAACTTCCCTAAACAGGGCTGCCTTCAGATGTCTTCTAAAAGTCAGATAGTTGTTTATTTCCTTGACATCTAATGGAAGGGCATTACACAGGGCGGGCGCCACTACCAAGAAGGCCCTCTGCCTGGTTCCCTGTAACCTCACTTCTCGCAGGGAGGGAACCGCTACAAGGTCCTCAGAGCTGGACCTCAGTGTCCGGGCTGAACAATGGGGGTGGAGACGCTCCTTCAGGTATACTGGGCCAAGGCCATTTAGAGCTTTAAAGGTCAGCACCAACACTTTGAATTGTGCCCGGAAACGTACTGAGAGCCAATGTAGGTCTTTCAGGACTGGTGTTATGTGGGCTCGGTGGCCACTCCCAGTCACCAGTCTAGCTGCTGCAGTAAACAAAGGTGGTAGGTGCTGGGGAAAATGGAGCCAAACCTATTGTTTTTCAGTAGCCCAGTCTTGGTGATGCTTAAGTAGCCTAATAAGGATTGAACATACTCAGTACCCTGAAATGTTATGGGGCGAGACAAATGGAAAATCAGGCAACTTGTGAATGCCCTTGATAGTATTCTAAGGAAAGCATGCAGAGTCTTGTTGCTCGGAAGTGTTGCAGGTCCCAGCGTAGGGTGTGTGGCTAGTCACCTAAATGTTCCCATAAATCAGAGTATTATAGTATTAAAGCCTAGTGCCTCTTTCCCAAAGCCTAGGAAGCTTCTGCCCGGCTTAGGGAGGGAGGCGCGATGTCAGGACATTGTGATGTCACACGCACAATGTTACTCCCCTGCATCACCCTCACAAGCTGGCGCCTCTGGCCTTAGCTGCTCCCCTGTGAAACATTTCACTGCACAATACTGGTGGGAGTGCATTTGCTTGCCAATTGTAAAGTTTTAGCATCAAGTTGTACAGATGCCTGCCTCTTCAGCATTTTTATTATTATTACAGGGGTACCTTGGTTCCCAAACGGTTTGGCTCCCAAACAAATTGGTGCCCAAACGCTGCAAACCCAGAAGTAAGTGTTCTGGTTTTTGAACATTTTTCGGAAGCTGAACGTCCAATGAGGCTTCTCCGGCTTCCCACTGAGTGCAGGAAACTCCTGCAGCCAGTCGGAAGCTGCGCCTTGGTTTTCAAACAGTTTCGAGAGTCGAATGAACTCCCGGAACGGATTAAGTTTGAGAACCAAAGTACCACTGTATTATTATTATCAGAGACTTTTCGATCATGTATTTGTTGTTGTTGTTTAGTTGTTTAGTCGTGTCCGACTCTTTGTGACCCCATGGACCAGAGCAGGCCAGGCACTCCTGTCTTCCACTGCCTCCTGCAGTTTGGTCAAACTCATGCTGGTAGCTTCGAGAACACTGTCCAACCATCTGATCCTCTGTCGTCCCCTTCTCCTTGTGCCCTCCATCTTTCCCAACATCAGGGTCTTTTCCAGGGAGTCTTCTCTTCTCATGAGGTGGCCAAAGTATTGGAGCCTCAGCTTCAGGATCTGTCCTTCCAGTGAGCACTCAGGGCTGATTTCCTTCAGAATGGAGAGGTTTGATCTTCTTGCAGTCCATGGGACTCTCAAGAGTCTCCTCCAGCAGGTCATGTATTTAGCTTTAAAATAAAAGGCGTTCTAAGGCCCAGGTTGTTCTCCGTGCCTCATTTACTGAGAATTTTCTCACTTCAACAGAGTGAGTCTGCATATCTGCAGCTAACGCATAAATGTTTTCCGTTGAGCCAGATGTCCATGGCCTGCTCATTTGAAAGGTTGTGATGATGAAGATACCTGTTCTTTGAGAACAGTGATGGGGAGGGAGCCTGTTGCCTGCCGGTCTTGACTCCAGCTCCCATCAGCCCCAGCCAGTATGCCCAATGGCCAGGAATGATGTGAGTTGGAGTCCAACATTGCAGTTTTTCAAGGCTTGTAAGAACTGCTAAGGTAAGCATTTTCTTTAACCTTGGGCAATTTGATTTTCCTGTCCATTTTGAATGGGCTGTTGCTGTTTTACTCTGCGGGTTTAATTTTTCTGCATTAGTGTGCATTCTTGATTATCATGATTATGAAACTGTAGTCTAATATCCTGTAGTCTTCTAATATCCTATACTCCCACAAGATTAGAATTTCAGAATATGGGGCATTATTTTATTTTATTTTAAGCCCCAAATAGCTATCCCCTTGTGCATGCTCTAAAGTCCAATATTTACTGGATGGAGGAACCTGAGGAAACTTAAGGAATGCGCTTACAGCCATGGATTCAGGAACAATTTGCCATTCATGTGGAAAGGAAAACCCCACACTCTCTGATAACAACAACATGGGAAGCAAGGTGCAGACAATCAGCTACAAAGTCTAACTTTGGATCAAAGAGCACTATAAATGGTATACACTATAAAAGGCCCACAGTTGTGAGGATAAAAGCAGGGGAATATGTGTGCTGCCCTGCATATGTTGGAGGAAGGGTGGAATGAGAATATAATTATTATTGTACATGACTTCACACCTAACAAAAAGATGATGTTTCTCATGGTTTAACGCAGAGGAAATATTTGCAGCATGTGGTGTTTTCCTACCTCATGTGGAAATAGGAATCTTTCAGTGCATTTAGCTAGCAGGGCTGCTTAATAACAATTTCAGGAGCAGCTGTTTACCAAGTTATTTCAAAATCTCACATTTTCACCCAAATCCCCCTCTGGGAGTTAGCGATCTCCCGTGTAGACCGTGTGCGACAGACATGAAGAAACAAGCTGTCCGTCATCCCTTCTGAACCATGAAGCGGTTTGTCCCCTGATGTTAATTTAGTTAGATCACGGCCAAAGGGCGTAGCTTGTATCAATGCCAGGCCTTAATGAGCAGCTCATTTGAATCCATGCAAAGTACCAGGGAGCATGGAGACATGCTAATTAAAGTGACTGCTGTTCTTTAATTAAGCAGTAATTCCCCCCCAAAGAGGTGATTATCATGCAAATGGAGCCCACTTAAGTGATGTAAATGCTTTGGGCAATATATGAGCCTCTTTCTTTGCTAAGAAGTAAGGGGACATTAATCCAGTATGCATGTACTGGTATTAACCAAGCAGATAAAAGTTATTCATTTATTGAGCTATTGGGTTCTCGGGGCTTTGTTGCGGAACAATGGGGCCAGGCAACAGGGCTCTGCTTACAATAATATATTTATGAATAATCCTACTTCCATCCTAAAGGCCTATTCAAAGACTGCAGATGTATAGTTAAGGTCTGCCAGCAATATCTTACAAGTGTGTGTATATCTCTCTGTGTGTGCTGGGCATGTGAGAGAGGGAATACATCTGGGTAGTATTTCAAGAGCAGTAGGGTAACATGTGTCTATAGATGGTGTTGACATGTTGGTCCTGGAGGGCTGAAGGAGACAAAGGGCTCAGTCCATTGGGAATACCTTCGGTGTAAATTCTCTTGGAATGAATGGCTCTTGTGCAGGAGCACAGCTCCCCTACTTTTTCCACTGCTCCCATGCCTTTCAACCCTGTTGTTCTACAAAAGACCTTCCCCAGTTGCTCGCGCCCAAAGTAGGTAGCAAATTGATACTGTTTTGGAGGCGAGCCGCTAGTGCTAAATTTGTTCTTTAGTTTGCAACAAATCAATAGCAAAGATCCCACAACTCGGGGACAATTCTGAGGGGAGTTTTATTAGCATGCATGCTCTGCCAGGCGCTCTGTATTGGGGGAACATTGGATTTCCAAAAGTCAATCAATTGATTTATTGTGCATAGCCAAAGGCCTTCACAATGTACAGCAGAGGGCAAGGCAAGGCTTTCCTCTGAAATCGCACAACATACCCTATAAAAACAGCATGAAATTTTAACGTAAGAGAGCATTATGGAGCTTCTTACTTGCTGGAGCAAATGGCTACCAGGTGTATAATCTGTAGATATTTATCAGCTAGGAACTCTATTATCACCTCCTGAGGGGAATCAGCCTGAGAGACAGTCAAGGACAGGTAATTTTCTCTGGGCATTTGAAGCTAAGGGGCAAAGCAGCAGGTAATACCTCAGGGACAATTCACACTTCTGCTTCCTGGGTTTAGTTTGATCTGTGGACCAGCTACTTGTAACACTTACAACAGAGGGGAGGAAGAGGGGCAAAGTGGGAGGGAGGTTGATGCGGTGCAAACACAGTGGTGAAGCCCATCTAGCACTCCTGCAAGCGTGTTTGCTCCACGCTGACCTTCCTGCTGCCTCCACCTCCCAGTAAGCAATAGCGACCCACCTGCTAGGGCGGCCAGTCCCTTCTGGGTTTAGGTTTATTAAATTTATTTATCTCTTCCTGCAACAAAAGTCCTAAAGCAATTTCCAACAAGACCAGAATACAATAATAAAAATACGTAAAGATATTAAAAATATACTCGGAGGAGAAACATCCAATCATTGGTACTGCCCAAAATGCTCAAGGGGTGGTTGGGTGGTATTTTCCTAGCACCAAAGTAGCGCCAGGGGATCTGCTACAGATTCTCAGACCCTCCAAGTGTCCCTATTTTCCAAAGACGTCCCGGATTTAGAGAAGCAGTCCCGGTTTCGGATTTGATCCCGGAATGTCCTACTTTTCCTTAGGATGTCCCTACTTTGATTGGAGAAATGTTGGGGGGTTTGGAGTTATCCGACCCCACCAGCCGTCAGAAGGCAATCCTGCATAGGGAAGGTTTTTTATGTTTAATGCTTTATTATGTTTTAATACAGTTGTACCTCGGGTTAAGTACTTAATTTGTTCCGGAGGTCCGTTCTTAACCTGAAACTGTTCTTAACCTGAAACACCACTTTAGCTAATGGGGCCTCCTGCTGCTGCTGTGCTGCCGCTGCACAATTTCTGTTCTCATCCTGAAGCAAAGTTCTTAACCTGAAGCACTATTTCTGGGTAAGGGAGTCTGTAACCTGAAGCGTATGTAAACTGAAGCGTATGTAACCTGAGGTACCACTGTATATGTTGGAAGCTGCACAGAGTGGACCACCAGTAAGAGGTGCGGGATATAAAAAGTAAAATTATCATTATGGAATGGGACATCCTTATTTTCATCGGATACATGTTGGAGGGTATGGATTCTTATTTCTAAAGGTCCCAGGCCATTTGAAGAAAAGACTGCCTACATCCTGCACTTGGCAGCCTAGTACAGTGGAAGCTTGGGTTGCGAACGTGATCCGTGCGGGAAGCACGTTCGCAACCTGCTGCATCCGCAACCCGCAGCGTTGCGTCTGCGCACGTGCAGGTTGCGATTCGGTGCTTCTGCACATGCGCGAGCGCCGAAACCCGGAAGTAACCCATTCCAGTACTTCCGGGTTTGGCGTGGTGCGCAACCCGAAATCGCACAACCTGAAGCATCTGTAACCCGAGGTATGACTGTAGTATATTTTGGGCTGTAACTGTCTTGGATGGGGCTGCTGTGAAAATCAATATAACGTCTCATGATTATGCCAGGCATCAGTATCTGCTCATACTGATGTGAATTCCATGCTCAGCTTGCCATGTTAATATTGTGAGAGAAGCAGTGCCAGATTTACGTATAAGCTAAACAAGCTATAGTTTAGGGTCCCACTCACTTGGAGGCCCCCAAAAAATTAAAGGAAAAAAAATACTGGGTGTACATTTCCAAAATATAAGATAAAAACCAAATAAAATAAAACCTACATAACAGCAACAGTGTTTTGTGTTGTGCAGGCTCCTGTGATGTACGTAATGGGCCCCGCCTGCTCCCTAAAATATCACTGGTTTGCTCATTTCGATATATAGGGTGCCTACATTCTGCACGTGCAAATGGCTTTAGATACCTGTTAGGTCCATAAATTACCCTATAGCATACATTCAACACAAAAAACAGCGTGAATTGTTGACAAAGGACCGCTGGACATATAAAGGGCCCCATTACCTTCAGTAGCTTAGGCCAGGGCCTCATTAAACCTAGACCTGGCCCTGGAGAGAGGAAGAGGGGGAAAGCTTGCCCAGATTAGAAGAAAGGTAAAAAAATCAAGTAGTTATGTCAATAAACCCTGGCTAATATTCCAAGACAGATGTGTGCCTATTTATTTTCATGGAATTATGGAATTGTAGAGACCCCAAGGGACATCTAGTCCAACCCTCTGCAGAGATATGCCATAGTGTGATGGCTTGATATTGCTCAATAGTCTTGATATTGCGCAATAGTGTAGTCAGCTTGCAATAATAAGGTCAACAGAGAATCTTGTGGCACCAACAAATTTATTATGACATAAGCTTTCATGGACTATACTCCACTTCACCAGATGCATGAAATGTTATCCTGAGTTACAGTTGCAGGTGCATAATATGAGAGGCAGTATGGTGTAGTGGTTAGAGTGTCAGTCCAGGACTTGGGAGACTAGGGTTCAAATCCCCACTTGGCCAGGTGACCTTAAGCTAGTCACTGCCTCCCAGCCCAACCTAAAGGTAAAGGTGAAGGGACCCCTGACTGTTAAGTCCAGTCGCAGACGACTCTGGGGTTGCGGCGCTCATCTCACTTTATTGGCCACAGGAGCTGATGTACAGCTTCCGGGTCATGTGGCCAGCATGACTAAGCTGCTTTCTGGCGAACCAGAGCAGTGCACGGAAATGCCATTTACCTTCCTGCTGGAGCAGTACCTATTTATCTACTTGCACTTTCACATGCTTTCAAACTGCTAGGTGGGCAGGAGCAGGGACCGAGCAATGGGAGCTCACCCCGTCGTGGGGATTCGAACCACCGACCTTCTGATTGGCAAGCCCTAGGCTCTGTGGTTTAACCCACAGCGCCACCCGTGTCCCTTCCAGCCCAACCTGTCAACCTGTTATTGTGAGGATAGATGAAGAGAAGGAAAACCAGGTATGGTATCTTGTGCTCCTTAGATAAAAATGTGGGAAATAAATAAATAAGTGTGTCTGCCTAGCAGCAGAGATTGTCACTAGTGAGGTCAGCAAGAAATAAGATGCAAGGAGTCTTGAAATTGCTAAATACTGGAACAGCTTCTATATAACAGCACAAGACCTTTTCATAGAACTGAGCCGTGCTGTAGCATATGAAAGTTATGTGCTTAGAAGCAGAGTATACAAAGGCTGTTTCAGGAGCAAGCAAATCTGGCTTTTATAGCTTACAACTCATCAAAGTTAAGATGGGCCCTTACGCTGGTGATGGATTTTTGGAGCCTAAAAGACTACAGAACAAGCATCAGACTAGAGAGAATGAGATCTTCAGTGCATCACTTGAAGCCTGGGGAGACTCCTGCATGTCTGAGTGGCAGCCTTTGAAATTCATTTATTTTTGTCTCTGGCAGCTTTGATCAGATTGTCAACATGGGGCCTGACAAGGACTTGTTGTGATGATGAGCGAGTGATAAAAGTATCTTCTCTCTAGAGGAGAGGCTGATCCAAGCTGCTCCTTTTCTCATTATGGAGGCCTGTAAACTGTGCAGGAGAGACACTAGATGTCGAGAGGATTCTGAATATGCCGCAGTTATTGTTCTGATCTATGCTGGAGCAGGGGAGTGCGGGAGGCTTCCCTGCATCCAGCATGTATTTGCATGGAATTAAAGATGGTCTTTTGATCCACTGTCTTCAAAAATAAAACCACATGGAATGACTGGATGCCAAGAATGATACTGAGGCTGCTATTTTGGGGCTAGCAGGGAAGAGGCTGCAGACTGAAGGTGGCAATCCTAAATCTTGGGCGGGAAGATTTAGACCTTATCTAATACGCGGGTGGCGCTGTGGGTTAAACCACAGAGCCTAGGACTTGCTGATCAGAAGGTCAGCGGTTCGAATCCCCGTGACGGGGTGAGCTCCTGTTGGTCAGTCCCTGCTCCTGCCAACCTAGCAGTTCAAAAGCACTTCAAAGTGCAAGTAGATAAATAGGTACCGCTCCAGCGGGAAGGTAAACGGCATTTCCGTGCGCTGCTTTGGTTCGCCAGAAGCGGCTTAGTCATACTGGCCACATGACCCGGAAGTTAGATGAGCGCCGCAACCCCAGAGTCAGTCACGACTGGACCTAATGGTCAGGGGTCCCTTTACCTTTACCTAATACTTTGCCAGGTTCTTACGGTGGCAGAAGATCACTCTTATGTTTCTCCATCCGTTCCCTTTTGTTGCTGTGGTGGAACAATTTTCCTCCCGATGGAAACTACAGGGGGGGAAAAGATGAGAAGAAACTGCACCAGCTTCACAAATGGTGGAGCTCATAATGTCCAACCGGTTGATCGCAATCTACTGGTCGATCGCGGGGTGTCCCAGGTCAATTATGTGGTTTATTTGCCATAGCATATACAGTGGTACCTCGGGTTACATACACTTCAGGTTACAGACGCTTCAGGTTACAGACTCCGCTAACCTAGAAATAGTACTTCAGGTTAAGAACTTTGCTTCAGGATGAGAACAGAAATCGTGCTCTGGCGGCGCGGCAGCAGCGGGAGGCCCCATTAGCTAAAGTGGTGCTTCAGGTTAAGAACAGTTTCAGGTTCAGTACAGACCTCCGGAACGAATTAAGTACTTAACCCGAGGTACCACTGTATTTCAAACATTTTGACTGTATACCGTATTATGGTTGCCATATTTCAAAATACCGTATTATGGTTGCCATATTTCAAAAAGTGAAAATCCACATGCAAAAGACCCAACTGACGAATTCCAGACATATGGCAGCCTTAGCTAAGTGACTTTAATGTAACGCTACATTGGATACAACTGGGGTTATATTTCAAACAATGAAAAAGTTGAGCTTTTTTTAGTTTTGCCCAAAGTTGTTGAGTTTTTTTGGCAAAATCACAAAAAATGCCAGTTTTGAGCTATTTCTGTGGAAAATCGGCACTGCCATATGTCCATATTTTCCCAAACATTTGACCTATTTCCACCCAGACACTGCTGCCAACTGCAGTATTCCGGATCTGTCGAGGAAATTCCAGGTGTATGGCAACCCTAATACAACCCACAATTGCTATGCTCTATACAGCCAGTGCTTCTCAGCCCTTGCTTAAACATTCCCATTGGAGAAGAGCTTTATTCTGCAATCCTTTAGGCATGTGCAACTGCTTTGAACATGGCAATGTACACCACACCAGTTCTTACTTTTCTTCTTGGGGGTGATTGCTGTATTGAGAGAGGAAAGGGAATGATGTATTGCAGATCAGACTTGCTGGTGGCGACTGTGGTGCTTACCCAATACATGAACTATGATGGTTGCTCCTGAAACATTCTGTATCAGGGAAGGATAGTCAATGGAAGCCCAATGGAAGCCCTCAGACCATATCTTGCCTACAAGGGCTTTTCCATCCCATGCTGTCAGGAGTCTGCGCTGGAATCACGGTTAACCTGATCTATCACAGTGAACAGGTAGGAACACATCCAGTGCCCCAAAGAACCGCAATGTGGGCCACTTGTAGGAGCTGCAGACCTCACCAAGCCTCCGCTTCCCAGTCTGTTTTCCACAGAAGCTCTTCTATTAACGGGTTCTTGATCCTGTTTATTTGGCCTTTAATCCACCAAGAATAATTGTCCTCATCGGGAAGTTAGCATTTATTAGAGGAGTCGTTTTCAAAACCCTTAAGCAAGTCACAGTGATGAAATGTGTCTGTTTTTATGGGGCTTTAAAATGCAGCTTAATCATTGTAAACAAAGAAGAGAATCGCGGACAGTGGAAATCTGGAGTAATCCCAAATGGTGAGAGAACCAATGTGCTATCTAAAGAAGAAAACAAAAACAGAGGCCTGAAGCCCATAGCTCTGTTTATTTTATTCTTGGCCGGTGGAATCCTTTCACAGTGCAAAAGCCCCAACAAAAACTTAAAACAGCAGTAGCTATTTATATAGACAAGCACAGAGTAAACACTCTCTGATGGAGTAGTCCACCATTCACAACACAGCAGCCATTTTTTTTCGGGAATCCTGCCATTTCCTGTTTCCATAGAAATGTGGCTCACCCTGTTTCGCCCTTATCATTTCCCTCATGTCTAGACCGCCAAGAATTCTAGCGCGTTGAACTTTCCTAAATAATACGAGGCATTTCAGCTGATAAGCAGTCAGAGGTGTCTCACCACACATCTCACGTGTTACGCAAACGGGGGCGGGGGGAGAGAGAGAGAGCATCTAAAAAAACCCCAACCACCTCCTAGAAATCTTGACAAGAGTAGATGTTGTTTGCTTTGGAAGCAGAGACTCTGCGGCTGTTGGGATACACACAGCAAGCTCCACAATTTGGTGGCGTGTATAATATTGCACAGGCTTTTCTGAGTGACATATACACAGCTTTTACAGGCTTTAAGTAAAAACACCTCCTGGACTCATCAATCTCTCTCCTCTGTCCTTTTAACTTTGTTGTCAGCAACTACTAGTTGGAAGAGATGGGATGAGTTAACATCTCTGTTTACCCCCTTTCCCTTACTTACTCCCTCCCCACCCGCCACCCCGTCTTTTTACAACAAGGGGCCACTAATATAACCTTTTAGGGCTTTGAGGAGCACCATTATCCTCTTCTGACTGATGCATCCTGCAATTGTATTCCTGCCTTGGATAGCTTTTGTTTTGCTTCGTAGTGCAGAAGGCAAGTGGCCGAGCCCTGAGTTAATGAGGGTAATTGCTGCTGCAAGAAGACTGCTGTAAATATTATGCTTTGGGATTCTAGACTGCTAGGTTAAACATCATCCTTGCTCTGCAGTCATCCTTGGAATGCAGCCTTCCAGCGACAGAAATAAAGCTGAATCTGTTAAAGGCGAGCCTTTCTGGATCCGCCTTTTCATGTAAAAGGGATGGGGCGGCGAAGGGAAAAGGTAAGGTTCCACAAGCAACAATATTTGTGCTAACTGAACAAGTTGCATGGCACTACGCTGGCCGAAGGCGTTGTCGAAAGGAGGCCTACAAGGCCCACTGTAAGGCCTTAGGGACCCCACTCAGAATTGGTATAGGGTTTATTCCTTAGCTTTTTCTTCTCCCGATTACAAAATCTTCTAAGATTATACAGTAATCTTATAATTATACAATAATAATAAAAAGGGGTCTGCAACTATCAGTGCAGATCCCTATGCGTGAATCTATTTTTTGTGCATGGACTTGGGCAAACGATTTGCAGTGCTCCGATATCTTCCTTCAGAGTGCCTTTAGTCTAAGGTTACCAGACGTCCCCGTTTCCCAGGGACAGTCCCCGGATTTACAAATCAGTCCCCTGACAAAATCCTATCATTCCTACTGAAGTTGAAAAGTGTCCCCGAATTCATTGGAAAAAAAATCTGGCAGCCTTACTTTAGCCGTGTTTTCTTTGAAGTTTCATTGCATATAACAGAGCTTGCACAACATTTCCTTGAAACAGAAACACCTTGTGTTTTCAGTGCATGTTCCTAAATGCTTAAGCTTTGGAGTGTACGGGGAAATTCCTCTTCTGAGTTCTTCCGACGCATCTTCTTCAGGGTAGCCCTAGGAGCCAATCCTCAGTGGCCGACTCACCTACTTTCGTTCTGATTGGCTCTGATCAGCACAAAGGGTGTGAAGGCTTTTCTCAGTGGCTGAAAAGCTCATTTTTCGTGCTGATGGGGCAGCTCCAGAATGGGGGAGACAGGAACCCTATCTTCAACCTGCCATAGTCCCGGACCACTACACCACTGCATGGATATGTGTTATGTACTGAGTTGAATAGGATCCAAAAGGCAGCAGTCTGATTGGTCCTAGAACAATAGGATTCAGAATGCAGCCGTCTGATTGATCCTAGAACAATAGGGTCCAGAATGCAGCAATCTGATTGGTCCTAGAACAATGCAGCAGTATGATTGGTCCGCAGGAGCCACCCAATCCAGCTCCAGATGGAAGTGAATCCGCAACCTGATTGGCCTACAGGAGAATCCCAGAATAAGCCAATCACGTGCGGCCCATTGTGTAAATAATGTATATAAAGCAGATATTTGGGGGGAACTTGCATTCCTCACTACTATGAGCTGCATAAAGAGCATGAAATCCACATTGAGTATATTTCAATATATTTTTACAGTAGTCATTTCTCTACATAGCTAACCTTTTTCTCAAATATGCAAGGCAACTTACAGAGGTTGTCTGAGCATTTTTCCATCCAAGCTGACCAAGGCCAGGCCTGCTTGGGCTCATCAAAGTGGATTGTATCATATGGGAGTTGGAGTAGATGCTCCTCAGGGTCCCTTCTATGATTCTGTGTGCCTTCTGACTAAGCCTTGGGCTGCTGGGGTATTTATGTGATGCTGAGGCTTCATGGGAAAGAAGTTTAATGGCCAAAAAGAGCTCCTATGCCACCCAGCACGGTCATGTGATCACTAGTGCCATGCCACTAGTTTATTCACTCCCAGAAAAGTTACCAGCACCTGTGGAAAAACTGAGTAATCTGTGAATATTTACACAGCCAGTGTGGTTCTTTTTAAAAACTCTGTTGGTGTTACTTTCTGCCAGAGGCGTTTGCTTGATGTTTGAGGGTCCTCCTCAGCATGAATGGTGGCAGTTTCTGTAACATAGGCAAAGAACCTCATAGGCTCATAGAATTGCAGAGTTGGAGAGGACCTTGAGGACCATCTAGTGCAGGGATGTCCAACCAGTCAACCGTGATCGACAGGTAGATCCCCAGATGTTCACAGTCATTCATGGTTGATCGTGTGATCCCTGTTGATCGCTGGATGAAAAAAGCATTGCGAGGAAAGTCTCTGGCTCCTGCCGTCCTCGCTCTATCCCTCCATTGCATCTAATGGGCGTCCGTTTGTCGTTTGTTAGCCTCACCTAAAAAAAGCTCAACAACTCTGGCGTCTCCCTCGATTGACAATAGGTAGATAACTGCAATTTATTTTCTACTGGGAGTAGATAGCAGTCTCTTGGGAGTTGGACGTGCCTGATCTAGTGCAACCCCTGCAATGCAGGAATATGCAACTGTCTCATATGGGGATCGAACCCGCAACCTTGGTGTTATCAGCACCAGGCTCTAACCAACTGAGCTAACAACAGATGCTTCTGTGGTGCAATGCTGCTGCTGTATCTTGTGCAAGGAATGTAGATACACAACCCTCCGATGGCTTGCGATAATCAAGAAATCCCAGCTTATAATGACATGTGAACATAGCCAATCAAGGGTGGAGGAAAGGGGGCGGTGGGGGCGGTCCGCCCTGGGTGTCACCACTGAGGGGGATGACAAAATGCCAGGTGGCACTCACCGTGGGGCCTGCAGCGCGCCCGAGCCACGGGTCTCTTCTGTGAGTGACGTGGTGGCCCAAACAGTCCGCCTGCTGCCTCCCTCTCAGCTATAGGGCGGCTGAGTGGGAAGAAGGCAGGCAGATTCCTCGGAGGTCCTGCGGAGCGTCCTGCCCCAGCTCGCCCCACAGGCGGCTGGCTGCGCCTCTGGGTGCAGGGCATGTGTGCTGCCCCAGGCGCCCGATCGATTTGCTCCGCCACTGTAGCCAATGGCTTGCTCTTCTACCTTGCTGCGCTGAAGCAGCCCAGTTTTGGTTGCACTCAGACCTGAACACTTCTTTTAAGGATCCTTAAATCTTTCTCAATAGAAAAATTCATTTCTTTAAAGAAAAAAATAGTAAGAAGACATCATTTTGCCATAGCTCCCCCTTTTCTTTTTCTTAAGGCTATTATAAGCTTATATGAAACGCAAACAACATGATAATTATTTACGCCCCCCCCCCCCCACATAGCTGGCGTGGAGTGCAATTCCTGTTGTTCTATAGATGATTGTTAAACTATTTGCTTTTATTTTTAAAAAAAATCTATTGCACGGATTTCTTCTCACGTTTCCATCTTCCTTTTAAAACGTCTCTGTAATGCCATGCCAAAATGGAAAAAAGGCACAAGTGGTGCAAGCTGAAACATTAAGATGTTTAAAAAGTGTGTGTGTGTGTGTGTGTGTGTGTGTGTGTGTGCGTGTGACAGAGTGAGTGCACACTGAATTTAATATTGAATGTGGAAAGAGAAAAAGCAGATTGCAGTCTTTCTTGAAGTCTTGGACAGCAAACAATATTGTATTCAGTTGCTGCAGAATAAATGCTTTGTGTTACGGCATGCTCAAGATATGATCTCAAAAAGTCTTGCCAACTTTGCACTCTTTGTGCCAATTCGCGGGCCGTTTCTGGAAGGGGGAGCAGACCAAAAAACAACATTGCCAGGACTTGTTAGCAAAACATTTTCATCATTCAAAGGACTGCCATGCTTGAAAGTGCGAAAGATACCAAGCATGCCCAGTGACTCATAATATACATACTTTTTACCTTGCTTAAAATTGTCCTGCAAATTGATTTAAAAAACTGTCTCAATGTTCCACCGGGTGGGGAGGGGGCGTTGTATTGTGTGTGTGTTTTAAAATAATCCTACATGAGTTCTTGTGTTAGCGGTTAGGAAACTTTCACTTGGTTGGGTTTGAAAATGAAAACAAGGTCAAAGTACTTTCGATTTACCAAAACCTACAGGAGGAAACCAGATTTTTGGTAGTTAACCAAGGCAAGTTATTTTGGTGCTTCTCTGAGTTTATCATAGAGCGACTGTGATTCTTATCAGTATTTTCCACAATAATTATGACGCTCGTTGCGACTCTTTGCACATACATACCTTCCAACATTTCTCTGATGAAAATAGGGATGATGTAAGGAAAAGCGGGGCATTCCGGCTAAATCAGAAACTACTGTGGCTTCTGTAAATCCGGGACTGTCCCTGGAAAATAGGGACACTTGGAGGGTCTGCAAGAGAGCCTATTGGCTCCACTCCTTTCATGTGTTTGGCATCAAACTTTATGTGTATGTAGGTTCTGTATACAGGAAAGTACCTTATACTGACTTAGGCCATTGATCTATTTGGGCCAGAATTATTTCCGCACCATGGGTGGCTGACCTGGGACCTTCCAGATTTGCTGGACTACAACTCTCATCATTCCTGACTGTTGGCCATGCTAAGCAAGGAATGATGAGAGTAAACAATATTTAGAGGACTCCCACTGATCAACTCTGGCTGATAGAGGGTTGTGCCAATTCACATCATGGGTTAGTTTACTATTATCTATAGTTATTGATGGTGGCTTTCTAAAGTTTCAGACAGGAGTCTTTTCCAGCTATACCTGAAGATACCTGAGATTGAACCTGGAACCTTTTGTCTGCAAAGCATGTTTTCTGCCACTGAGCACCATTTATCCATCACCTGCTACCTGATTCTTTTAATTGACGATACCAAGGATTCAGCCTAGGACTTATTGCCTGCAAAGCATGTATCTTACTATTCAGCAGCATCAGTGATCAGAGAGCTCGTTGAATAGGCAGAATCCCAATTATGTTTGCAGAGTCCGTGCTTACGCTCTCTGGGTGTGCAAGTAGGTCAGGGATCACAAACTTTTTTGGACTTGTGGGCCCATTTTGAATTTTGAGAGGGTGCTGAGGTGCCAGTCACAAAACGGCTATCATGGAGAGGGTGGGCACCACACAAAATGGTTTATCTGGAGTAGTGTGGCATAACACAAAATGAGAGGGACAACCACCCCCAGGAAAAAGATGCATGGTAGTCACTCTCATTTCACAGAAACAGTTTTGAAAGTACCTGAATTTTTTGCCCCATAACTTTCTAGGAAGGCTAGAAGCTTTTTTCTTTTTTCTTTTTAAATGAAAGCTCAGAGTCTGGGCCACTTGTCCAGAGATACCTCTGAAGCCTTCATAGGTGTCACAGTCCCCCCCCCCCCCGGGCACAGAATTGGTTACTCCTGATATAGGCCCTTTCACAGGTTATGCTGAACTCAGGTATAGGGCAAGGCTAGCAAGCAAGCACAGTCCCACTGCCCCATCTACATGGAGTCACCACAAAGTGTGGTGTGGTCTGAGTGGTGGGAATGCACAGGAAGTGGGGTCCATTAATGGATCCAGCTGAAATAATTTCATGGCCTTGGCAGGTGGTGAACAGTAGAGTGGTTTCCCAAAGCTCTGTGTTCAGAGATTGGAGATACCATTTATCACAGGTAAGTTTTACTCCACGTAGACTCATTAAAATGAATGGGCCTAACCTGGCCATATGAATTGCGTTGGGTCTACTCTGAGCAAAACATAGATCCCACCCCAAGCTGTTTGTTCCAATCCAACAATGGAGATCCAGCATGAAGAAGACCTTCAGCGTGCATTGCAGATGTAGAGGAGAACCTCGGTGTGAATGCCATCTGCATCATGATGCTTATCCATATACGGTTCCCACAGGTGGGTGAGTCTATTGATGGAAACAGAGAATATAAGTCCACCAGGGAAGGTCCAGAACAGCAGTGGGGAACCTGTGGTCCTTCAAACGCAGTTGGTCTACAACTCCTGTTGTCCTTGGCCATTGGCCATAGTGTTTGGGGCTGATGGGAGTCCAACAACATGTGGAGAGCCACAGGGGTACATGATTTGAGTTGGGTCAATTTCCCTCTTGGTGTGGTCATATCAGTACCCTACATCTGGCAGAAACCCATTCTGAGAATGTGTTGATTAGTAAGTAATTAGATTTTAAAACATACCCACACACCCCTACAGTGAGCAGGAGGCTGTGTGCGGCTGGCAGCATAGCTAGTGTTTGAGAACAGCTCATTCCAAGGGGATTGTTTTAAATAGCAGGTCGTTAATCAAAAATCTTGTTTCATTAGAAACGAATATGGCATGTTAGTTTTTAATCTAATCGCCTATAAATTTCAGTTTGAGAATAATAATAATACATCTTCTTAAGTGGTGTGGCTGAGTCATTGGTGTCTGAGTAATGGAGTTTTGGATGGTGGGAAGAAAGCCCTCTTAGATCATATCTTTCAACAAGATTTTCTAGTATCCTCCCAGTCTTATTTCAAAATGTTTGTTTAAAGCGTGTTCGGTGCCCATTGTCATAGTAAGACAACATCTTTCCATGGGGCCACATGAAGTCTTTTTTGTCAAGAGCCACAGACAGCACTCTCCTTAAGCTATCTACAGCCTACCTTTAGCAATTTTGGTGTCCACCTCCTCTGCTCCTGTAGTTTCTCCTGGGACAAGGAATTATTGAATAATGGACCTTTTAAAAATTACAGCAAGAGTCACCGCATTAAGAGTCTGGCTACAGTACAAGGAATCTATTCAACTGATGCTTAAACTCATGGCCAAAAGCAGCTGCTCTGCCATGGCGTAAAAGGAACTTGCCATTAGCTGTCATCGAAAACAGCATGTCTCTATCCCAGCTGCTAGCAACATCAGCTTGCCTGTCTCTGTGCACAGGTGCAGAAGAAACTAGGCCTTTCTGAGTTCCCAGGACTCGGCCTGGAGAACGTCAACCCATCTCCAACATGTGGTTTGAGGGATTTCTATAGATTCTCAGCACAGGTTTCCCCCCACTAGTGATTCTTAAACTGTGTGTGGCAAAGGGGGCTGAGTGTGCTTTGATGAATGAAGTTACCATGCTTAATTTGAGATTTACGCAGGTTATCAATATATGTTGACTTTGTGATTCAACATTTACTAGTATTTAAACATGCCCATTGGAATGGGTAGTGTTTATTCGAAGAACTGCCAAGTCCCTTAAGATTCTGCCCAGTTATCAAGACCATCATTAGCTAGAGGATCAACTTGCAGGTGGCTGTCTTTTTTCCTCATATACAGGTTATATCAGGCTTCCTCAACCTCGACTCTCCAGATGTTTTTGGCCTACAACTCCCATGATCCCTAGCTAGCAGGACCAGTGTCAGGGATGATGGGAATTGTAGTGTCAAAACATCTGGAGGGCCGAGGTTGAGGAAGCCTGGGTTATATAATAAATACACTGGGCTACACTGTTATTTATTTTATAGGATAATTTTGGTTCTTCTGCTTCCCAGAAAAAGCCCAGAGAAAAACAAACAGAGCTAATTGAGGCTACCCAAGTACGATACAGTGTGTGGTGTGTGCGTTTGCAAGATGCAATGTTTGGCATAGCAGTTTTGCCCGATATAATACCTTCTTATTGAAGAAATAGAAATCTCCTAACAAGTTTTGCTGCAGCCTGGAAAACCATTCACAAACTTGTAAATCCCATTAACTTCAGTGACATAGCGGTTACAAGTGGTTTTCGGGCTCTGCCCTTGTTATTTTCAGTCATTTGGATTTATTGAAGGAGGGGAACTGGGGTGTCAAAGGCAAGTCACTCCACCTAAATAAAAACAAAGCCCTGAAGCAGAGGATCTTTTGTGATGAAGGATCACAGACAGAAGCTCTGTTGGTTCAGCTTCCTGGCTTCTGGCAACAGGTCAGGCAGAGTTAAGTGATTTAACTTTTTAGAAAGGAGTTAAGTCCTCTTTCAGGGCTTTTTTCTTGTTTTTGTTTTTTCTTAGGATTAGAGAAAATGTGGGTGTTTCCCCCCACCACTCCACCCTCCTCCTCCAGGCTTAATTCTGAAAGAATGCAGAAGGATGCATTCAAGGGTGCTGTCCCGAGGCACCCAACTTTAATCACAAGGTAAACCTTTTGTGGAGGTAGCCTAGTAGAAAAGACAGCCATTCTAGGGTGCTAATTAGCTCCGAGTTAAGCTTCTGACAAATCCAGCTGAAATAAATGTGGGATGGGAAACACATCCAGGAATGCAGGTAGAAGAATGTGAACGGAGGTGAATGAATAGCCTCCGCTGATTATACATCCCCTCCGCAGCACTCCGACAGACAGGTAGCGGGGGAGAAAGGACGTTTAATCTGAGACCATAGAAAATTGCATTGTGGCCTGCCTTTAAGGATCTCTGCCTGGGTTTTAGCTGCTGTCGTCAGCAGGACTGTCCTTTCCTTAGGGAACTGGAGGAGAGGCAGAGAGAGCACCATGCTGGGGTATAGAGTACATCCTGGCAGGGGCCTGGATTTGATTCACTCCCTTAGCATCATTATTCTCTACAGAGCAAAGAAATTTTAAAAAGGAGTATCTAAGTGAAGCAGGCAAGTGGAGTATCTAAGTGAAGCAAGCCACATTTAACAGAGGCGATATAGAGAAAACATGCTAGCCATGTCTTCTGTTCCTTGCAAATAAGTCACTTTTTGATTTGTCTTATTTTGTCATTGTTTTGTTTGCAGAGATTTGCTCGATGAATATACATTTGCTTTTCAGCTTTTCAGCAGACTCAGCAAAACATTAACTAATGAGTAAGGAAACATTTCAGTATCCTCAAGGGCAGTTCTACTACACACACACACACACTTCATTTTAGTCATGCTTCAAGTTCATTTGAAAACTGATGTAATGTGAAATAAGCTCTTAAAACCGCCAGAAACAGCACCCAGTTGTTTAAAAACACAGTCTCAAAAAGAGCCCAAAGTTATTTCAGTAGAGCATAGTGGACAGAGCATTTAGACTGGAGAGACACATGTTCAAATCTCTGCCCAGCCATGGAGCTCCCTGGGTAGCCTTGGGCCAGTTTGTTGTTGTTTAGTCGTGTCCGACTCTTCGTGACCCCATGGACCAGAGCACGCCAGACACTCCTGTCTTCCACTGCCTCCCGCAGTTTGGTCAAACTCATGCTGGTAGCTTCGAGAACACTGTCCAACCATCTCGTCCTCTGTCGTTCCCTTCTCCTTGTGCCCTCCATCTTTCCCAACATCAGGGTCTTTTCTAGGGAGTCTTCTCTTCTTATGAGGTGGCCAAAGTATTGGAGCCTCACCTTCACGATCTGTCCTTCCAGTGAGCACTCAGGGCTGATTTCCTTAAGAATGGAGAGGTTTGATCTTCTTGCAGTCCATGGGACTCTCAAGAGTCTCCTCCAGTCCATAATTCAAAAACATCAATTCTTCGGCGATCAGCCTTCTTTATGGTCCAGCTCTCACTTCCATACATCACTACTGGGAAAACCATAGCTTTAACTATACAGACCTTTGTGTGCTTTATTTATTTACAGGGAGTCTGTTTTTATTCATTTGGTGGTGGTGGGCGTATTCAAAAGTGGTATCCCACACCAGGCATTGTGGAATCATAGAGTTGTAGAGTTGGAAGGGACCCCGAGGGTCATCTAGTCCAACCCCCTGCAATGCACCATGACAAATGGCCATCCAGCCTCCGCTTAAAAACCTCTGATGGAAGAGTCCACCACGTCCCAAAGAAATCCATTCTTGTCGAACCGCTCTTCCTGTCAAAAAGTTGTTCCTGGTGTTTAATCTCCTTTCTTGAAACTTGAAGCCATTGGTTCGAGTCCTACCTTCCAGAGCATGAGAAAACAAGCTTGCTCCATCTTCCAAGTCACAGCCCTTGAGATAGCTATCATATCTCATTTCAGTCTCCTCTTTTCCAGGCTAAACATACCAAACTCCATCAACCATTCAGAGTTTCAGACCCTTGATCATCTTGGTTGCCCTCTGCACATCTTCCAGCTTGTCAATGTCTTTCTTAAATTGTGGTACCCAGAACTGGACACAGCATTCCAGGTGTGGTCTGACCAAGGCAGAATAGAGTGGCACTATTGCTTCCCCTGATCTGTGTAAGAATTTAGGCTGCAGTCCTAACCCTCTTACCTAGGAGCAAGCCTCACTGACTTCAGCAGGACTTATTTCTCAGTTGGTTGAATTTACTTATATGCCACTCTTGCATAATGGGCTGCACCCAAAGTGGCCTACAGCAAACATCCAAAAATCAAAATACAAATATACAAAATATAGAGCATGTCAGTAAATTTCAAAAATGACAATTTAACAAACACAGAATAAATTCAGTATTACCACAATACACACACCACAATATAGGTTTAAGTACATAAATACAAAGCAAAACAAGAGTTAACTGACAGTAAAGTTTCTGGTTCTAGTTTTCCTGTGCTCCAAGCAGCTTGGCTTACAGCTCAGAGGGGAGGGGGTCCTCTCACCAGGCTAGATGACACATACAGCTGGCTCCCAAATCCTTACTCCAGAGGAGGCTGGCAGCAGCTAAAAGCAGAAGTTGGGCAGGGCAATGATGGTCAGTCCCTTCCCTAGCATCCTAGTGCATATCTTATTGGTTAGGAGTTCACTGTTGGTATAAAGTTTATCCATGAATTCTTATGGAAGCAACAACCTTTTATTTTCACTCCTTGAAAGAAATGTTTTCGCTAATAGTATTACAGTTTATAAGCACTTATGTGGATGAGAACCAGCTATTTCCTGAGATCCACTTTTCCCCAAGACTCCATTATATTTATTTTAAAACTTGGTGGAGGTGAGTTTTTGAAAATGCTTTGCTTAATTTAAACCCTTTGTTTTCGCTTCACTATTAATGTCAATATATATGGCCTGTAACAAAGAATCTTGTTTTGTCTAGCGACGTTGATCCTTCCAAAAATGCTTATTTTTAGAACGCCTAAAAGTCAGCCAAACATGCAGCAGTCACAATCTGTCTTCTTTTAGACAGGAAAAATACAAGCTTCTATTGGGTTTTTGTTTGTTTGTTTGTTTCGTTGTCAACTCCACAATGTTCAAGTGGATTCTAACCACAGCCAGATGACGTATAATGTCACTAGGGTGGTTGTGTGCCCTAATTTACAATGGGCAGTCCTCTATTGGGCTGACACTCCTCTATTGGAAGAGTCCAAGTCTCGTTTAAAGAGAAAGAACCCCAAGAATGGTGAGCAGGTGCCATGAAGTTTGAGATCAACAGTGAACACCTGCACAGAAGAAAAAGCAGACACCTGGCCATAGTTGTTCCCACTACTGTGAGATGTATTTTAGTTAAATGATAGCAATTCTTCCTAATTCTACATCATTACATATAAATTGGGGATGCGGGTGGCACTGTGGGTTAAACCACAGAGCCTAGGACTTGCTGATCAGAAGGTCAGCGGTTCGAATCCCTGCGATGGGCTGAGCTCCCGTTGCTCGGTCCCTGCTCCTGCCCACCTAGCAGTTCGAAAGCACGTCAAATTGCAAGTAGATAAATAGGTACCGCGCCGGCGGGAAGGTAAACGCCGTTTCCGTGTGCTGCTCTGGTTCGCCAGAAGCAGCTTAGTCATGCTGGCCACATGACCCGGAAGCTGTACGCTGGCTCCCTCGGCCAATAAAGCGAGATGAGCGCCGCAACCCCAGAGTCGGTCACGACTGGACCTAATGGTCAGGGGTCCCTTTACCTTTACTTTTTACATATAAATTAGATACGGAAGTTCTTTGCAAATCTGTGTCCTCTTTTGAGGTGATACATTTCCACTCTTTTTGGGTGCTATATAAATGAGCACCCCAGCTGGAGCTAGCTGAATTGCCCATGGTGTATTGTCATTGAAGATTTAGAAATATTTTATGACTGTTCTTCCTCATGTCTCTATATGTTAAAGGAGAGAGATAGTTGGAGAGGCTAAACAAACTTATTAGGGAACAAGCCCCATTGGACACAATGGTCTTAATTCCAAATAAACATGTATCGGAGACAGAAGGCATGTTCAGGACTGTATGTTTGCATGAGTGACCAAAGGTAAACTTGATCAGAACAAGAGTTACTGCAGGAGCTACTCAAATGCTACAGCTACTAGAAAGTAAGATCATCACTCCTGGGATGGTAATACATACAGGATAGGGGTGCATGCATTCTTGAGCAAAGATAAGATACTGCGTTGAATTTCATGAATGCACATTTCAATTTTTTCCTTTCATTATGAATGGGTAAGTGTGGCAAGGAAAGGAATCACAATAGCAAATGAGAGCAGGACTGTACTCTGTGTATCAAGTGTAGAATTTTATTTATGGCATTAGAATTACACTGGCCTTGTGCCAGTGCAAAAAAATCAAGCCCGTGGCACTCCTTTCAAGGTTTTCAGCTTCCCCAAGGAGAGTAGTTCTAGTTAGCAAATGAGTAGCTTTATTTATTTATGACACATGGCCATTTTTAATTTCAGAATTTGTTGTGCATATCATCACTGTGGCCTCTGGGGACATCAGGCATAAAAGTGAACCTCTGATATATAGCATTCCGTGCTGCTGCTGGTAAAACTCAGCCTTGCAGAAGACTTTCAGAGAATTTACTAGCTCACCTGTCTACAGCTACAGGCCATCAAGCAGGCCCAGCAGCAAGTTGCCCTTTGTTTATTTTTGTTTAATTGCTACCTTTATATCTCTCCTTTCTTCCATGATGCATAATTCCCAGACAGACTCATCAGGGGCAGGAGCAGAGTGACTGACCCAAGGATATTCAGTGAGCTTCATGGCTGAGTGGGAGGATTTGAACCCTAGTCCCCCAGGCCCTAGTCTGTCACTCTAACCACTGCAGCACACTGCCTCTAACATATGTGAGCCCTGTGGTGCTCTGGTCACTTTAAACTGCTATCATATGCCTCTATGCAGTGCTTTTTTCCTTAAAAAATGTTTAGGGATACTCTCACTTTGACTCAAGAAAATCACAATTTTATAGTCCAAATCAGGGAAAATACAGCAAATGGACAAAAGTGCAAAAAATGTTTAGGGGTATGCATCTCTCTGCGTCCCCCCAGAAAAAATCACTGCCTCTATGAATAAATAACGCACGTAATTTTTTAAAAAATCGTTTTTATCCCACACCTGCTTACCTAGGAGCATGTCCCACTAAACTAAATGGGGCTTATTTCTGACACTAGGATCGCAGCGTTCATCTCAATAATGTTCGCAGCGATAAAGCCCACAGCAAACCATACACAAACTTCACACGTTGCTGGATCTCATTGAGAAAACTGGAGGTCAAACAGAGTTACACATGCCCGCAGCTCCGCCTCCTTTTCTGGACGGCAACGCCCATGTTCGTACGGGGGGTGGGGTGGGGAGAAACACCTTCGCTGTTCCTTCTTCCTAGGACTTCCAAGCGGCGGCGCCCCGCTTCAAAGCCAGCCGTTTCCTCCGCAAAGTCGCCGCCCTCACATCTCCGCTTAAGCAACGGACGCGGCTCGGCCAGGATTGAGATTTCGCTCTTTTACGCACGCACCCCCCCCCACCTTCCATTTGTTTACGCCATTGGTACATTCCAAGAGTGTTGCGGTGGCGGGAGGAGGGAGGAGCGCGGGAAGGCAAAGGAAACCGCCGTTTGGCTGAGCGAGCGCGGTGGGCGGCGCTTGAGGCGCGAGCCTAGCCGTTTTGGCTCCAGAGGAGAAGAAGGAGGAGGAGGAGGAAGGCGGAGCCTCGAGCGCGCGCCTCCCGCTCCCTCTCCGTCTGTGAGAGGCTGCGCTCGGGCGCGAGCGGGCCATGGGGCGGGGCTTAACGCACCCACCCACCTACCCTCGCGAGCGGAGCCGAGCGCGCGCCTGTGGCTTGCTGGCTCGCGCGGGCGGGCGGGCCGGCGGGCGCGCGCGCGTTCCCTCCCTCAGTTCAGTCAATCAGTCCGTCAGTGCTTGAGAGTCGTGTGTTGTTCGTTGGCGGCGGCGGCGGCGCAGGACGGGACGGTCTGCTCTGGCCGGTTGGTCGGTCGGTGTTGGATGGAGGGTCCCGTCCGCCTCGCCTGCTCTCTCTGGAATGTACTGGGGGGCGGCTGCCGAGTGGGAGCGAGGGCTCTATGGGCGCAGGCAGCGCCGCTGCTGCCGCTGAGGAGAGGTGAGAAGGAGGGGAGCCGCGGGGGGGGGTGGGGGGTGGGGGCGGGTTGGCTGCGGTGGGTGTGTTAAAAGCCGGTGAGGGGATAAAGAGAGGCCGAAGAAGTGCCGGGGCTTCGGGCCGAATGCCTTGAGCCCGGCCAGCCCTGGGTGTGCGCGCGTACGTGTGAATGCGGGCTTGGAGTTACAGGTCACCTCAGGAGGACAAGTGTAGGGCCGGGGGACGCTGCTGCAGCTGCTGAGGGCCCTCAGAGAGGAGGAGGTGGTGCTCTTCAGTTAAATGGTGAGGCTCGGTGTTTACAATCGGTTCGTTTTTACGGCTACGTGTAAAGAAAAAACCTCGGATCGTCGTACACTGTACTGTGAACCGGGAAGTGGGGGCGCGTTTGTGTGTAAACGAATCGGATCCGAAGCAAGAGCCGGGTGTTAGCTGCAGGCTGATTTTGGCGGGGACACCCCCACCCCAATGCACAACACCCACACACACCCTGTAAAAAACCCAACAACACGGGTCATCAATGTGCGAAACAAATAAACACGTGCGCACATGTGTGACACCTTTAAAGGCTCGCTGATTTATTGTGCGAGTAAGCTGATGTGGGCTACGTGCAGCAAGCAGCCCACTCAATCAAGGCAAGAAGCAGTTAGGTTTTGCGCTGAGGCGGGAGCATCAGCAATGTTTCATGGCACCTGGAAGACAGTTTTATCCGGGATGTTAGCTTCACGAAAGCTGCTGCCATAATAAACCTGCTCCTCAAAGTTATTTAAATACACGAAGCATGATCCAGCCAGCCACATTTAAGTTGGATCACAGTTCATGAAAGTGGGATTCTGTAGCCATGTAAACTTATGCCACAATAAGTATATTGCTTTTAAATATGTTATAGAAGTGAGGCTTAGGTTTCTATTGTATTCTGGTGTTTATATTTGGTTTCAATGCATGTTTCATGTTACAAGGTACAGATACTTCTGTGTATATGTGATATGTGTTTGCTTTAATAAGCTACCATGTCTACTCCTCTGGAATTTGAGGAAATAAAGTTTGTTTAATCTGAAATAGTTTCTCGTTTCCACATGCATCTGCCCAGGGGAAAGTAATTGGTGTGGAAGTACCTTTTTAAATCCTAGAAGTGTGAAAAGGAAGAAGCATTATGACTTTAGTCTTTAATTCTGGGTGTCATTTTTGATATCACGGTATCCATCCTCTAAGGTTGGCACTTGAAGAAAAGATCTGTTTGTTGTTGAGTGCATCCAAGCTTTCCCCCTATATACAAAGGGATGAGCACCTCTTACTCAGCTGTACTTTTCTGCAGAGTGCATATGCAAACTAACACTGGGGTTCTGGAATAACCAGCGCCTCCTGGTTCCATTTATAAATGTGAAAGGGGTTGGGGGGGGAGGGTGGAGGCAGATGATTCTGCTTAACAATTTCTTAACTTTCATTTTTACCTGACAATGGATGAAATATTTTGATTGGTATGAATATACCCTCTTGCATTTGATTACTTTACTTTAAAGTAAGTTAGCCCAGTACAAGACATCACTTTTTATGTCTTCTGCCCCCATTACATTATACTTCCTTTAATGTAAAAAAATTCTTCTGCCTGCTTTTTGTTACCTGACTTTGCAGTCAGGGATAACCTTACCTGATTGTGTTCCTGTCATTTATGATGCAGTTTCAAAAGCTCTAGTGTGTATATGTGGAAGGAAGAATACCTGTGATTACCTGTGTGAATTGGAAGGTATTCTGTTCCTTCTGGTTAAGGCATGGATGCTGTATATCCATGACCAAATCCCATAGAAGCAGATAATTGGATCCTAAGCAGCTGCCATGTCTGCAGTCTTCTGATGCTGTCTTGATCAGAAACTTGCTTTTGATAGAGCCAAAAGCAGTTCCTGGCACTTCAATGGGAAATGTGATTGAGAAGCTTGGTTGTCAACTTCAAACTGTTTTAAGTTCTGGCACATCTCTTTATGAACATGAAATTGTAAGCTGCATCTTGTTTTTCTTAAAAAGTATTTATAGCAGCTACATGTTGGGAGTTCTTCTCATTTGGGCTGAGATGAAACATCACATTTTGTCTGGAAAGTTTAAATTAACTGTTGTTAACTGCTGCTTAACTAGAAAGCATTCTTACCAGGAGCAGCCTGCATTGCCGCTATCTGTTATGCACATGTTAAAATTGCAGTGTCCAAATGAGTTGTGTGGAAGAACGATATAAAATAAGAAAAGTTTGTTTCTCTGTACTGTACCTAATTTCAGAGGAACAGTTTGCTTACTTAATCAGGAACATAATTCGCTGTGACTTGTGGGTTTACATAAGAGAATTCTTAGCATTAAGTTCTTTCAGCATCTTAATTAACCAAACTTGCAGGAGATTGATGCCTCAATCTTCTGTTCCTGGAGGCTATCTCTATTGATTTCTAAGCAGAGTATTTATGATTCTGTGTCAAAACACTTGTGTTTGTGTCAAAATGAGATCAGTTGTGATTTTAACCCTGTATCACTCTTAACAGAGGCTTGGCTGGTTTTAAAACTTTGTATTCAAATATGATTTTTCCTGTGAAAAGAACTCTACAGTGTCATTTAGTTTTCTCAAAAAGGACACAGTAAAGAGCTGGATCATGTTGCTTTAGTTTGTAGGTTTCATAATCCTTGCCCAGTCTAGCAGGTGGTTTGACTTTCAAGTGAATTAAATTGATTGTTTAGACAGCCAGGTCAGCAAAACAGTACAGAATGAGTTTTCTATGTACCAGAGCAAGAACTGTTGTACTCCTTCTACTGTCAAAGTGAGAGAGGAATTAGTACTGAACTCAATTTAGGAGGCCTATAATCTGATGTTTTTCCATGTTGGATAAAAAACATGCAGACCTATTTTGATGTATTTTTACATTTTTTTGTGGGGCGAGTGTTTCTTTTTAATTATAGCATGTACATAACCTAGGGGTTGAATCTAGTTCATTATGACCTATTATCTGACAGTTTCCTTTCACAAGTAATAATGGTTGTAGTCTGTCTGCAGCGCATTTTAAACAGGATTTAGGGCAATATTATTTTAAATGTTAATGTTCTCTAACTGTGAAATATCCCTTGACTTTTAGCCATAAAAGTTATTTCCCAGGGCCATTTGGCACATATCTCCTGATTTTCAAAACTCATAGTATTCAGCAACATCGGTGTCATGTACAAAGAGATTTCATTTTGAAGGTTAAAAATCTAAAGGAAAAATTAATCACTGCTAGCTTGTTTTCATGCTCAAAGAGTTAAGCATGAATGTCTTGCTGTTAAAATGAAACCATGCAGCATGCAATAATAGGAAACATCCCTTTGTAGAATATGTAACATTTTGTATGATTCTTTTTATATTTCCTTAGTTCCCTTTTTCAGCCTTGCGATGTACAGTATCGCTGTCACGCACAATCTGGGTAATAGTACTGAGGTGATATTAATGTGACTCTTTAAAATCAAACTAATTATATCTGCCTGAAAGAGCCACATTAGTGTGATTCTTGCTCCCTAGTGCTTTTTTGGAGCCCTGGAGACAACCTAGTGAATAGGGCTGAAAATTCATTCTGTATTTGATTAAATGGAACAGACTCGTTGCTTCTTACCCCAGCAGGGGCTATGAGATCTCTTGATCCCCGAAGCGGCTCATAGACCCTGGGAATTCCATTAGCAAGCACCTGAGGAATTTCTGCCCTGCAGTGCCTTTTTTTGTAATACGGGTGGGGGTGGGGAAAATAGAACAAGAAGTATATCACTCTTGATGATGAGTGGGGGAGGCTACACCAGAAGAATCTGTATGTTGGCAGATCTAAAATCAAGGCATGACTTAACAGCTTATCTAGTGAGAGAAAAGCCCAACCCCAAAGAATACGAATAGTTAGACACTGATGTTTAAAGAGAACTGTACTTTACTTAAGGCACTGAAATTAGTTCAACCACCCTTATTATTGAAACCATCACTTATTTCTCAGTCTGAAGAAGCAAACCGGTGGCAAACCATTATCAGTGCAAGCACTTAGACTTGTGGAGTGGGTGAGTCTTTTTAATAAGATAGAATATAACAGGCAATGGTGTGTATTTTTTATTTGCCAGTTAATATAAATTTGGTTTTTTAATTATTTTTAATTATTTTAATCATATTTGTGGTACTGTTTAAAGCATAGATTTTTGCTGAGAGAAGCCTCTAGAGCACTATTTTGATCACACTGATTTTTTTTAAAAGTCTGAATAAGTAACAGATTCTTGGTAATTAACCTTTTATTTGTATACTTTTCATCTTCCCCCACAGGAAAAATACTGGTAATTGAAGCATTTCTCAATAGTTCCAAGTTTGTGTTCATTATCTTTTTATCTTAAATTTTTGATAACATATGCAAATGGTATATGATTTGTATGCAACAATATATATGGATTGCACTATACATGTTTGATCATTTGGTGATTATCATATTTCTATATTGAATGGTATATTTCTTATGTGGTCCATTGTTTCCATTTACAATTTGTACATGGAATTTATGTCTATTTTTTAGACATAATTCATTAAAACAACTAATGTACTTAGCAATTGAATATTGCACCTTGCCTGAACATAATCACAAAGATTGCACAGGTAGTCTTGTGTAATGTGGCTTACTTTTAAGGATGACAATCCCTTCTCTAAATACATACTCCCCTCTACCTGCTCCAGTTTTTAAACATTATTTTTTAATTGACAAGGTTTAGGAAGCGAAGCTTATTCTTTAACATGATTCTTGGAGGATGTGCTAATTTCAGGGTTTAGATTTTCTGTTGTTATTTGTGTATGTACATTAAATGTGGAAATTGTATTGATTTGATTTACAGCACCAGCAGTGCTTTTTCTTCTTCTAAAGAAATGTTTAGGGGTACTCTCATTTTGACTCAAGAAAATCACCATTTTATAGTTCAAATTGGGAAAAATAAATACAGTAAATGGAGAAAAGTACAAAGATTTGCAAAATGTTAAGGGGCATGCATCACTCCAGGAAAAAGCACTGAACATCAGTATTGGCTAAGATTGTCTCTGGTACTGTCTGGGTTTGGAATCCAATTTTAGTAGTTGCACTGACAAACATTTCCAGTAGCATTTCTAGTTTATCATTTGGATATTTTAAAATAGAGCATATGAAGGGGGAAGAAAAATGTAAGTTCCTTAGATTTACGTAATTCAATCGGTTGCATGAAATATACTTCTGAAGTAAGATTGAAATATTATTTGTTTGTAAGTTTCATTTAAGCATAATTAGGTATGATGTGGGCTAACAAGTATAATAAATAGCTTAAATGTCAGCCTGGTAAAAGCACAAAACAGTGGGAAAATGATAAAATGGTATTATATTGATTGACACAAGAGCTAATATTTTAGGATTACAACTGAATCGTGTAGTCCTAACATTTGAAAGTAAGATTTTATTTCCAAAACAATTTTTATTCTGAGAAGTTGGCATACTCTGTTCATGGTCTGCAAACATTGATCTTCTCTATTTCTGTTTAGTAAAATTATCTAGTTTGTGATGTTTACAAAATTCTTTTCAGCTATGCAGAACATTGGCTGTGACATACTCCCTCTGCTGGTCAGCTGCAAAGGCAGCACTATTTGTGAATACAGTACCTGTTCAGGAAACTTTAGAGTAGTAGACACTTTTCATGTTTGATAGTACAACAGCTATAACTTTAGGGAAACAAAGAAAACAGTAATTTGGGAGTCATACAAGCACTACTATCTGTCTGTTAGAATGTAAATTCAAGATTCTTGATTTCAGCTTTCTCTTTTAGAATGGGTTCACCAAAGCACGAATTGCACACACATGCATTTGTTATCAAAATACAAAAAATATATGCACTGTATTCTGTACATTAGAAGATTAAAGCTTTTAAAAACTAGATGGGCAGTCAGTCCATGTCAAGTTATTGGCACAATAAAACTATGCATTGAAAACCACAGAAACAAGTTCGGATAGTGACTTGAAGAAAGGGCACAGTTTTTAAAATGTAATGCTATCTTAGCATTGCAGCCAAGTCTGTTCTTTTAACGTAAAGTAAACTATCTTAAAGTAGCCTGGGGCATTTTATGTAGTACTGATGTCTGCCTTAGAAATGTGTCATAAGTGAGTATTCCAATCTATATTTTGTGTGGTAACTGATGTAGCGTTTGCTTTATGATGCCAGTTTTTGATGGTTTATTATGCTCAAGAACTTCAGCAAAACGTATCAGTAAATGGCAGGTAACTTTCTCTGTCTCTACTGAAAATGGTTTTTCTTGCTACCTGTAGGGTTTTACATGAGTCTACTGTCTACAGCGGTCTTGATGAGTCTTCCCCAACCTAGTGCTCTCCATATGTTTTAGACAACTCCAGCTGGCTGAGGCTGATGGGAATTAAGTCCAACAACATCTGGCGGGCAACAGGTTGGGGACGGCTGACATTAAGGTTTTAGAAATTAGTGGCCACTGAGAGAACAGCATGCTGGATTAGATGGACCCTTGGTCTGATCCAGCAGGGCTGCTTGTATGTTTGTATCCATAGAAAAGTAGGTGGCAAGTGGCAAAGCAGGGGATTGGTGTAAGTAAGCTGCACAGAGAGTGTGTGGAAGACAGCTGTTCTGAAAAATCAGGGGTGGAGTCTAGCTAATCTGCTGGGCATTGAGGATGCATGTGAGGCAGAGATGCACAGTGCACTGAGGGTTTACTTACCTCACTGCTTCAACAGTGGGGTTGTGATTTTATGACAAGTCCATTGAGGTCTGGGCATCTCTAAGGCAGTCATAACCAGGCAGGAAATGTATGTGATCTTAGAAGTGAGAAGGCAGCAGGCTGTGGGTTCTGATTCTGCCAAGTTTGTTGAGTGTAAAGGAAGAGAAGTGGGGAAGAGAAGTGGTGATTGTCATCCCTGTCTTTCTACCTGAGCCCTTTGTTGGCAGTATAGGCAGTGAACATACTCTCCTCACCCCTCACAGCATATATGCAGGAAGCATGATGTTGGCACAAGAGAAAGCGTGATGCAGTCAGCTGACATATCAGTAAGGGAGGGTGATGGAATAAGTTAGGCAGACAGATATGGGAGATAAACATGGGTGATGGAGACCATGTAACAGGAAAAGTGAGGAGAAATTTTCTCTCAGTCTACTATTTAGTAACTGTGGGCACATTTGTGTATTCTGTACCAGCCAGTGCATTAGGCGTGGGCTTCTAGGGTCCTAAATTGAACTATTAGAAGAATAAGTCTTGGAATCCAGTGTCAGCCTCCTGATGGTGCTCTCTGTGATTGAAAGTGAGGGCATGTTAGAGGAAGTCAGCAGCCTCTTCCTGCTTATGGAACTTCTTTCTTCCAGCATTCTATGAAACCCTGTCCTGTACTAGACAGATATGGAGAATGTGTCAGAGCACCACTTTTTTGTCCCTTATACCTCCCAGCTAAGACTATTCCAACCCATCATCCATTACAACTACGGTATATTTTGCAGTTTGGCAGTAGGCATGTCTTGATTCACCGGCAGTCCCCCTAACCTGAATCAGCTGCTCACCATTGCCAACAGCCCACATAACAGAGGCACAAATGCAAGGATCAGACACTGCAACAAGCCCAGATACAGATGCAATAAAATAGGTATTAAAGGACCTAATAATGTTAACCACAATATCAAGGGTTTAGTCACCTGCTTGTCTTCCAATATGACATACAGCATCATCTGCCAGTAATAGCCTTCTGCATTCTATACAGCATAGGGCAAACAGGTCAGTAGCCTTTATGCAAAGAAAGAGAGAGAAAACACAAATATTACATCAAAAAGGACCATATCCCATTGGAGAACATTTCACCACCACAGAATACTCTGTTACTGACCTTAAGTTGACCGTTCTTGAACAAAGAGAGGTGTTGATTAACTTGCAATGCCAGGATGTGTATGTTACTGTTCACAAAGCAATGTTGCTCATTGTAATTCTTTTACATACAGCTAAATGTTAATACATTTTTCACCATCTGCATTTCTTACATTTCATTTTCTGCTCATCCGACAGCTAATGTTTTATCTCTTTCTCTATAGTCATGTGTACTATATTGTAGCTACTCATTCAGCATCATATTCCATACATCTGATAAAGTGGACTTTAGTCCTTGAAAGCATGTGCCATAATAAATTAATTTTAAAGATGCCCCAAGACTTTGTTTTTTGCCTATGTTCTAAATAAAACAATCTAAATAAAATGTTCTAAATAAAACAATCAAGTTGTTGCTTGAATACCTGAGGCTACAATATTAGAAATTATTAAAAAGCAAATAATCACAAATCCTTAATTTAATTCTTCAAATCCCCATTTAGCATTCACAGAAGTTATAAAGCATTTGACTGCTGGTGCAAGACTTGCCTACCACTAAGTGGATTTATTTCTGGCATTATATCACATAAATCAGGGGCTGTACAAACAATGTTGATACCATGTAAATTTTAGAATAGCTGTAGCCTTCAATCCAAGAAATCTTTCTAATAAGACTGCTGAATTGTTGAAGGAATACTGAAATGATAGTGTTGTAAATCTGCTGTTCTGTGATCTGATGAAGCTGTTGAGATACATTTTGGAACATTAAAGCTTGATTTCCTCATGGAATCTTCTGCTGAGTTACCTGGAAATTTGCATTGGGTTTTGGTTTCCCAGAACCTGAAAGAATTACAGGAGGTTAAAAAGTGTGGCCCACCACTTCATTTGAAACTAGTATATATGCCAACAAAATGCAAGCAAGACTGAGTTTGGTGAAAATGTCGGTGAAGTATAGAATAAATAACATGAAGTCAAAACTTAACAGTTGCTCCTTTCTTACTCCGTATTGAGTCAGATTTAATTCGTCTCTACCATATGCTGGTTGAAATTCTGTGGAACTTGTGTTTGCTTTGTGTTCCCATTCATGGGACTTGTATTTTCCCTGTGGCCATGAATTCACTGAATTCTAATTACCTATGATGTAAGACAGTAGTAGATGACTGGGTGGCTATAAATTGTAGCTGCAGGTGTGGATTTAATAGATATATGTTCCTTTTATGGATCACAAATAGTATCTATAGTACAAGTTGCAACAGAAAATAAGACTTGATAAGCTGGCTTACTTTTGGCCTGTATTTTATAGAGTTGCCATAGTTTCTTGACAATGTCAGTGTAAGTACAGTTGAAAATTAAGTTATTAGTTATTTTAGAGTAGAGTTCAGATACCTATGCACAAGTGCTTAATGACTGGTGGATACTTAATAGCAGAACACAACCATTCTTTAGCCAACATGGATGCTAAACAGTGTGGTGTGATGGTTAGAGTGTTGCATCAGGACCTGGGAGAGCAGGGTTTGAATCCCCACTCAGCCATGAAACTCACTGGATGATCAATCTTAGCCTAACCTACCTCACAGGATTGTTGTGAGGATGACATGGGGTGGGGAGAGAGAACCATGTACACCACCTTGAGATCCTTGGAAGCTAAAGGTGGTATATAAATGTAAGCAATAATAAAAAATAATAATAACCCTGATGGATATGTTCTGCCTCCAAAGTTGGAAACCACAGGAGGGGAGAGTGTTGTTGTGCTCAGATCCTACTTGTGGGTTTTCTATACACATCTGGTTGGTCAGTGTGAGAACAGGCTGCTGAAGTAGATGGGCCACTGGCCTGATCCAGCAGTCTCTTTTTGCATTCTTATGTGTGTGTGTCTTCCTGTCATTTAAGTTATGGAATTTCCCAAAGGAACAGTGTTGAGGCATCTGAGCATTGTGATGGGATGAAGTGTCAGATCTCTACACTTGTTCTTTGGGCCTCCCTTCATCATATCTGAATGATCTTTAATGTCATTTTTCTAGTCTTTCAAACCAAATTAATAGGTCTTCAGGCCTCTACGTTGGCTCATCTTACTTTTCTCTCTATGCGATTGAATTTGAGACTACTTGAGAGATCATATTTGGATTCAAGCCTAGTTCTTGCTGTACACGTTAGTAGCTTTCTTTCTTTTTGAATGCAAAGTATCTAGCTATTGATTGCTTACACTAGTGAATGGAGTAAGGCTCTGTAAAGCTAAAAGAATTTCCTTACTGAAAATGCACCAACAGTCTTCTTGGTTTCTTCTTCTCTACAGGCAACTCTCCACTTACGCAGGGGTTACGCTCCAGGGACAGCGCATAAAGCCAAAATTGCATATAGTCAAAACACATTGGGTTGAGTAGGTGTGTAAGATTGTCAAAGCCTTTTCCCCTAGACACCTATTCCATTTCCGTCCATTCATTTATTTTTTAGCCAAGCACATAAAGCTGGATGTGTGCAAGTTAAATGCACACAAGTTGCAAGTTACCTGTGCTGCCGTGCTTGATTTGCTTTCTTGAGATGTGTGGACTGTTACTGGGTTGTTTATGCACTTCTGGCATGGCCTACCTTGTGTGTTCTACTCCATTCTTGTGACATACTTTAGTCAGAATGTTTTGGAATGTGGAATAATATACAGAAAATCATGCTTCTAGGTCAGAGGGTAGATGGTTCTATTATATCTCTAGGCCGCATCTGTATTCCATGTGCAAGTTCCATTAGACTGTCATTGGCCATACCTAAGAACCAGATGTGTTCGACATGGTTTAGTGTGCATTACATAGTCAGGGCCATATGCATGCCAAGTTTTAGAACAAAGCTGCTTTTTTGTGTGTCTCGTTATAACAATTGAATAATTAAAACAGTTGAAAATCCTGCCCTGCCCTATTCCTTCTATAGCTTGCAGATGTGTAATTTAGTTGACCTATGAGTTGAGTTCAAGAATGAAAATTTATAGACCTCAAGGCAAAATGTAAAAGGCTTACCAATTGAAGTGTGGCTCAGATAAATGGGTGGTGGCCGCTATCTAGCTTCGAAACATGTACAGCTTTTTGGTTTTTCAGAGGAGAAAAGTATTTCTCTCTAGGCATCACACCATAATTAGAATTCCTTACACAACTGTGTAATCATGTTGGCAACATGTCAGCAAAATGTGTACAGTTTTTTAGCTATGTGACCCACGGAGTCTTACAATGATGAGTTGCCCAACTTTTCTTAGCCTTTATAGTTTCCAAGAATTAAACTGTAGTAGAAATGTTGAAAAGTCAGGAGCAAGGAAATACATTAAAATATGTGTTCATTGGTCGGTGGTCATAATCAGTGGTCATAATTTCTAAGTTAAATCAATATTTTTTTAAGGGTTGCAAAAAACGCTTCAAAGTTTTCTGTTACCATTCTGTATGGCATAAAGAAAGAAAGTCTCAAAATGAGACTGGAAAAATGTAGTGAACTCTAATGAAAGAGTAAATGGACAATTTACTACATTATTTTGTTGAAACGTTCCTTGGGGGTGTAAATTTAGTTTATGGTGAATTATAATGCCTCTGAGGAGGGTTTATATTGATACTCATTGGACAGTTTACTGTTTTACTTGAGTTCGCTCCTATACCTTGTACCATTTTGAGGTTTCCCTCTTTCTCTGCTCTTTTGCATTTGGTTCTGTCCTTTTTTATTTAGTGTTGTAGCAGTTGTTTGTAGCCTTCTACTCTTGATCTATAATAAGCCTGGTTCATGTTGCAAGACACAAGATTTTCATAGTGACTTTCAATTTCAGTAGTAGATGGATTTATGTGAATTTAATACTTTCAGAAATAAGCCACCAGTGTATTTTGTTTCACAGTAACTTGCACACAGAGAATTTGTCTCAGGATTGTGGGTTTGAGACCTACGTTGGGTAAAAGATTCCTGCATTGGGTAAAAGAAGAAGAAGAAGAGTTTGGATTTGATATCCCGCCTTTCACTCCCTTTAAGGAGTCTCAAAGCGGCTAACATTCTCCTTTCCCTTCCTCCCCCACAACAAACACTCTGTGAGGTGAGTGGGGCTGAGAGACTTCAAAGAAGTGTGACTGGCCCAAGGTCACCCAGCAGCTGCATGTGGAGGAGCAGAGACGCGAACCCGGTTCCCCAGATTACGAGACTACCGCTCTTAACCACTACACCACACTGGCTCTCAACAGGGGTTGGACTAGGTGTCCCACATGGTCCCTTCCAACTCTACAGTTCTATGATTCTAAGTTTCTGTGAAATAAACTCCCTGGAAAAGTTCAAGAGTTCCTTCAAATGGTTGTGGTGTTTGATGAAACATGAAATGGTGCTTTGTGGCAAGTTGGCATATTTTTGTTCCTACTAGCTCATGCTGAAACTTGACTCGAAAAACAAAACACCCTAGTCTAGTCATAGTGAATCAGTGGAACACTTTACCTGTTGCTTTAAATTAAACCTTTTCCCAGGAAAGTGTTGTGACTTGTAGAATCTAGGAAAAAAATTTACTAGTGCACATCTGTGATTCAAGGTTGTAAAAGTGCTTGGTACACCCTTTATCTCTAGAGTTTGGTTTATCTTTAGTGCCTGACTCTGTTTTTAATTTAAATTTATATTTACCACTTTGAGAACTGAAGGTTCTCAAAGTGGTAAATATTAATATACTATTAAAATCAAACAAGGTTAGGAATGAAGTTACAGCAACAAAGTAAGCTTTAAAGCAACATATGGTCACCATCAGAGCACTAGTAGGAGGGACAGATAATCACAATAGCAAAGGCATGAAAAAAAATAGCAGGTTTTTTTTTTTACAAGATGTTGAAATGCCAATAAAGAGTGGGACAAACAAGTGTCTTGGGATTGGGAGTCACATAATCAGAGCAGTACACCTTGATACGTATAATTACTACATGCACAGTGATTTCCAAATTTGGGGCAGGGTGGACAATATCATATTTGTAAATGTTTTAAATGGAGTGTTGACTGCTTGATTCCTTCCTTGTTTTAGAACAGTGAAATAAACTTGGAAGCGAGTTTGTTGCTCATCAACTTTAATTCAGAGCATAAATGAAGGCATAACATTGTTGCTGGGTTATATAGATATCTCACGTTTAAAATAGGCATATTTGTTTCTGAACAGGGATAGCATAACCACTATAGTCCATGCATTTGTAATTTCTGGGCTAGATTACTACAATGTTCTCTATGTGGGGCTGCCCTTGGGTCTTGTGTGGAAGCTCCAGCCAAGGATGTGGCTGACAGCATGTGACAACATAGTTAAAACATTAGCATTGCTGCCAATCTGCTACTAAGTCAGGTTCTGGGTCCCAAGGGACCACCTGAACCCTTACATTCCAGACTGATCCCTGAGATAATCTGCAGGGGCATCATTAGTTGTTTCCTAAGTTGACGAGGCTCATTTGATAGTAACAAGAAGCCTTTTGTGTCACTGGAATACTTGTGGAATACTCTGCCAGTAGAGGTACCTTCTTTTTCAGCTTTTAAATCAGGGTTAGGCAACCTAAGGCTGGATGTGGCCCAATTGCCTTCTCAATCCGGCCCATGGACGGTCCGGGAATCAGCGTGTTTTTACATGAGTAGAATGTAATTTATTTAAATGTTATTTAAAATGCATCTCTGGGTTATTTGTGGAGCATAGGAATTCGCTCATCCCCCCAAAAAATGTTGTCTGGCCCCCCACAAGGTCTGAGGGACCGTGGACCGGTCCACAGCTGAAAAAGGCTGCTGACCCCTGTTTTAAATGCTTGCTGAATTTTTTTCTATTCCATGAGGCTTATGCTGGCAGCTACACATACATACTTCTGTAATACTTAACTGTTCTGGTTTTTTTTTTTTTACTGTAATTTTGTGTGTTTTTTATGTATAACTGTTGTAAACCACTGTGATACTTTTAAAAGAATAGCGGCATACAAATGTTCAAAACAAACAATTAAAGCATTTCATTATTGGTGTCGCACACAAGCCATCTAGTTGCCCAAGGTGAGCAGGTTCAAATGCCTGCATAACTATGGGATCTCTCTGCATGACTTTAGCAAATCACTTTCTTTCTGTCTCACTTATCTGTCAGGTAGTACTTGTGCACACAGTAGCATAAAGCTTGCTTAAACATATGTTCTTAATGGTTGCGTTCAGAGTGTTACAGTGACCTACAGCAGATGGTATTGGATTTTGATGAGGAAATTTTCCACATTCCTGCCTTTCCATATCATTTTGAAAAGGCATTCATTCAATCCCCTTCCCCCTTGTGGCCTGTGGAGATTTGTATTCATCTGGTTGCCTTTTCTGTATCAAGTGTCCATATTTATCATGAATAATATAAGGGATATCACACACCTCAAATTTAGTTGCTGTACCTAACTCCACCCTTTCTGCTCTTGGAATGTAAAATGACCCAAATCCAGAAGTTAGGGGAGCGAGGGAGTAAGATGTGCATAGCCAGACAACAGACAACTCAGTTGCTGTCAGCCCATTGAACGTAGTGAGACTTACTTCTGAGTAGACATGCATATACTTGTCTGTTCAGATTTAAACCATGCTATATTAATTTATTTTAGGAAGATGAGAGAGGGATAATAAACTGATTAGTTAATTCGTAGCTGTTACTAAACATACCTATAATAAATGTATTAATTAAATGGGTTTTCATAAAAGCTTATAACTGCATCCTGCATGGAAACTACCACTTTTTATACGTTCTTATTTATTGATTTCACTGCAGTGTTTGAAACTCCCATTGTTCTAGGCACATTTTGCAACAGGGAATTTCATTTGCGCGAGCAGTTTCTGAGCTCTGGGCGCAGTACTGCGCCAAAGATTTCAGATTAAAACTTCATAGTGGAAGGAAAGGAGGACCTTTTTCTGCCTCTCCACTTCCAGCTACTCTCTGAAGACTGGAGAAGAGACCCTCTTAAGAACATTAGGGGGGTGGGTAGGAAGAAGGATTCTTGTTATTAAAAAAGTGCCTTGACAGTCCATTGTTGCGCTCATAACCTAGGTTTAAGGTGCCATTTAGCTCCTAGCTTTCATATCTCAGTTTCTAACACTGTTATACTGATACGCAGTACTAGCTTTCTTCCAAGGCATTCCAATGTTATTTGCATTTTTAAAATACTAAAACAAACAAATGGTACAAAGTAGGGAACATTTTCTTCTTAGACCAAGTGGTGGTCTCTTCAAGAGCTGATAATCAGCCTCCTACCTTGAGCTTCTTCACTTCTGCCTTCCTTCAGGGCATACAGCTCTTAATTTGCCCCAAGCAAGGTGTTGGAAGAGCTACCCTAACAGTAATAGATGAAAGATGGCAGTTGTGGAAAAAGACAGCAGGCTTGAGGACTGTCTTCTGTTTGGTCTAGCAATTTTAGAACATTTTTTTTAATTTCTTAATTGCCATTCTATTTGCTTACTAAAGATGACACACAATAATAAGAAAAAAGGCAAAGTTAGGCAGGCTGACACACAAGTAAAATATGACAGTTTCTCCACTAGTTTGGTAATATCTTCATTGGGACCATCCAAAATGTCACAAAGTGTAGCATACTTTTGAGTTCCCCAGAACTCAGCATACAAATAAGATGTTTACACAGAGATGAGACCAAGAGGTCAGCTTGTAGACTCAGTTACAAGATGGAGACTGCAGGCTAAATAACTCCCTCCCAGGTGCTTCAGATATCAGGTTACACACCTAGGATTCTGGAATAAATAAGCGATGCCATCTCCAAATTTCTGATAAATTAGAACCTGGCTTGTAACATATTTCTCTCAAAAATAATGAATAACAAAAAATTCTCCTGAAATGGTTAAAAATGTTAAACTTTTGAAATAATATTATGATTCTAAAGTATAATTCAAATTAGCTTGTTACACACATTGTATTTTTGTCCTAAATTTAGAAAATGTAGGTGTGTGCACACATATCCTGCCTTCATTCTTGGTTTGAAAAACTTCTGGTAAATTATTTGTTCTATTCAGTATCATAGATTTGTGAAAGGCTAGTACAAATATTGAAAATGCAAATTTAGTTGAAGGACTGAACCTTGGAAACCAACAGACTCACTTCTCTCTTCGCAAAGTACTTCTAGATCTGACTTTTCAAATCACTTTTGCAAGTTTCTCATCCGCAGGCATGTTGGAGGCCTAACTTCTTTTAATCTAGTAATACACAAAAATATAAGTTGTAGTTCCTGCCTTTTACATTAGGTTGTGACTAAATCAAAACATTATTTGAGCTCAATCCCTTCTTTTCTGAATGTAATTAGGAACACACTGATTCTTATTGCAGCTGGCAGCCTCTCACTATTGCCTTTTTCTTCATGTGACCCCCACGGTCTCGATGACCTTTCCTGGGGTTAGTCATAGGCCTTTTTCATTGTGATGGGCTAGAAGTGGCTCATGTGGAGTTGATTATTTCCTTGCTTGTCTGGTCTTTTTGGTGCCATAACTTCAAGTCATTTCCATTTTCTTCTCTGTTTTTGGCTGACCACAGTGAAAGGAAATGCTTTTGCTGGCGACAGGATCAGTTTACATGCTTGGCCGACTTGATTGAGCCTGTGAAAAGGTGGGGGCATAGGGTAACAAACCCCAAAGGTGCTATATTTCCTAGGTATAATTTGGTAGTTGGTAGTGTCTATTAAACATCTAAAATCTGCTTAAATTTACATTTCCCCGATTTTCCAGTCTCCCTTTCAGTGTTTAATGCACAGCAACTTTTTAAAAATCCCAAACCCACAGCCCTGTGAGAGAGAATGTATTAGTGTCAATTGTACATGAATGTGCATTGAGAGATTTTACAGTTCTCAGAAGAGTGAAGAAATGAACCCTGGGGTTAGCAGTTAAAATTGATGGGCAGCAAGTCAGTTGCTACTAGCTGATGTTTAACCACTCCTTGTAAACAAATAAGGCCTAGTGAATTGCATATGCCAGCTGTTACACTTGTATGCCTGAGTTCTGACGAAACAGCATGAAAACTGTGATCAAAGGCTTTGAGAATCACGGAGGAGCCAGTGACTAAGGAAATACCTTTCTTTAAATGATGTAGATGTCTCTACTTTTGCTTTTAAGGTGGCTCAGTGTGAAACTTAATGATCAATTTTCACTTTTAAAAACGTGTGCTGTTCCTGACAGATGTAGTGGAATCTAAATGGGTTTTCATTGATGCAAGGGGGGCAGTGTGACAAGATGTTTCTTCACACAACGTTATGTACAGATTAAGAGCATACAAAACTCTGAAATTGCAACAGAATGAAGTAAGCAACTTTCATAAGTTGAAATTTCTCTGTCATGCAAAATTTTAAAATCCTCCATTTTTCAAAGGCATTGACTTGCACTGGTGGTGTCATTTGCTGCCTCTCTCAGCTCTCCACCCCTCACTTCCATAATATGTAGATAGTACTGACATACATTCATGGATTTTTAAAGTATTATTGAAGCCTTATTTACCTAGGGATCCATCAGCCACGCCATCCCCGGACCTTGGAGGGAACAAAAGTACCAGGAAAGCAAAATCTTCTTTGGAGAAAAAGAGTTTATTGAAATCTGTGTACAAAGACATTTTGTACACAGAGACAACCAGTTGGATAGCTCCTGAAAATACACTGGCTGTAAATACATGGCATTTGGCAGGCATTCTTATACTGTAGGTACACATTTCTCCACCAATCACCAATTGCCAACCTATAGGTACACCTTCCTTCCACCAATCACCAATTGCCAACCTATAGGCACACCTTAGGAGGATAATCACGTTAAGCACGTTCCTTACCCATTTCCCTGTCTTTTGAGCCTACGTGGCTCCTCTTATTCTTTACTTGACCAGTGTCACAAGCCAAACCTGCTTAAGCAATCTTTATTGGAATCTAAAGCCAAAGCTTGCTCAGGCAATCTATATTGCAAACTTGACCAGTGTCACAAGCCAAACCTGCTTAAGCAATCTTTATTGGAATCTATATTGTGACAGAGCTAAACCGTCCCTTCCTTCATTCCCTCCTCTTCTTTTGGACAGCCTTCTGGCTCGTCCAAGGCAATAGGCTGGTATTCACGCATCAAAGCTATCACTCGGGGACCCATCATGCGCGACATTGTTTTGTGCACCATATTTTGCAAGCATTGCACCAAGCAGGGAATACAGAAGCAAAGAAGCAATAAAAATAAAATTGGTCCTAAGAGCATAAAAAAAACATTCCTCTGAGCCACCCATTTGGCAAAAGCTTATCTAGCCAAGACATATTCCATCCTTCCCACATTTGTACAGGGACGTGTGCCACCTTCTCAATACTTGCGGCTAGATTACGGATGGCTTCACCATGATCTGAAATATTGAAGCAGCATGCTCCCCCAGTCAGGTTGAGGGCAGCACAAAATCCTCCTTGTTTGGCCAGAATAAAGTCCATTCCCAAACGCAGCTGGAGGACAGCAGTGCGGGTCTCATCCAGCTGGGTAGCAACAAGGCGAAGGGCGGTGGCCGTTGCATTGGCCACAATCTCTACTACTGCCTGGAGTCGGATTATGCGATTTAGATTGTACATGGGCTCTCTGGCACCTGCTACTAACTCATCAGGGTTCCAGGAGGCCGGATCATAGTGGGCAATTATTCGCTCAGGTGGCCATTCATCCTTTCCCCACGTCTGCTTGCTCCCTGAGGCTATATTCATGATATCAACAGATCTGTGATTGCGATGGGGAAATAAGGTGGTAGGGAGCAGCCACATGGGGGGTAAAAGGAAGGCTGGATAACAATTGCCCCACCAACCGTTGGGGAGGTGGTGGAAAGCCTTTGTCCCACAAATCCAATATACAGGATCCTTGTTCTGGGTGGCCATATGGTCACCCATAGAACTAAAAGCTAAAAGATTTAAATTGGTGCAGGCTCCGCCACACTCAGTGGTATCAGTGGGGTTACACGTACACTTGCATGAGGAGCGCCCAGTAAAAGTTATATTGTGTCCAAGGGTGGCATTTTTGGTCTGGTTGACACAGAACCATCCGGGAATCCGATAAACCCGGAGGGGATAGGGATGATTCCAGTATGGGCCCCACTGGAATTTACTTCCAGTATACTGGATTCGGGTCCGATTAAGAGGCAACGGAAGCAGGGGCATGCCCCCAGCCGCATCCAGAGGTCCCAAGGCACAAACAAGGCAACGGGTCCTATTCTCCTCCTTAGCTACCATTTCTGCCGTTTGCAGCCAGCGGTTGTAAGGGTTGTGGATGCCCCGCGTGACCATGATACGGGTAATGTTTACCTGGGAGATCCAGGACCCTACTTCCCCCTGGGCCAGAGCGCAGGCGGGTTCCCCAACTAGGAAGAGAAGGAGAACTGTCAGTGGGATGGAGGAGGGACGCTTCTTCCCGCAAATTCTATGGCGCTCGTGCCAGCAAAAAAAAAGAGAGAGACATCCACGTGACAAGGGCAGTTGAGATAACTCCCACCCACTAACGCCAAGAATGCCAGGGCTCTTCCCACCACAGATCAGTCATGGTATGGGTCTGGAAGGGGGGTTGGGGTTACCCGGACGCTCGAGTTGGTTAGGGAAACAAGGTCGGGGATACCTCCAAGTGTCAAACCCTATGGTGTGGAGATAAAACCCCTCAATCCCCGGGGGATGATGGTACCCCTGATGGGTGGAGGATAACCTTGCCCCCCAAGGAGAGGGTACCCACGGTGGATGGGCCACTACACACCCACACGAATAGGTAGCCGCCTGTAAACTGCAAATGCTTGGTGTCAAAATCCCCACTGCTTCCTCCTCACACCATATAATGCATACTAAAGTTCGTTCAGGGTTCTGGACGTTATCAGGGAACAAAGGCTGCAAGGCTGGAACGTTGGAGGTGCTCCCGGCGGGCGCCCCTCCCATCCAATTATTCAGCTGTGCGTAGAGATATCAGCTTCCGGTGTGATATCAGCAGAGCGGTCGTCTGCCAGGCGTCTGGCGATAGTCAGCCGGAGGGAGTTCTCTGGATCTGGTGTAACTGTCCAGTCTGAAATAGCTTTCTTCACTCGAGTATGGTGGACCCACGGGGTGATGCCAGCAACCTTCACAGCAGTAGGTGTAGAAAGTAGCACAGTGTATGGTCCCTTCCAGCAAGGCTGTAGGGGGGGCTCGCTGCCAGTCTTTCACCCACACTTCATCACCTGGCTCGAACTGATGGAACCGTTCAGTTAACACACATGAGGTGCGAGCCTGGGTCCACCTGTTGAAACAGGAGAGAACTTGGGAGAGTGACTGTACATAGTTATTCAATTGCATATCTTGGCTAGCATATGGAGTTAACATTCCAGTCTTGTGGCCATAGCAATGGATAACTGCCACTGCCTCGGGCTCCCATACAGCATCCAGAAGGTTCAATAGAGCTTGTGGGTGGGCCACCTGGTTTCCTCTGGAGGTAAGCAAACCTCTTTCTTTCCATAAGGCTCCATGGGCATGTAAAGTCAGGAATGCATACTTAGAATCTGTATAAATGTTTATCTTCTGTCCCTTTGCCAGGCTCAGGACTCTGGTAAGCGCAGTTAGCTCTGCCAGCTGGGCCGATGTTCCAGGCGGGGAGTGACTTTGCTTCGATCACCTGGTCTTCCAGGGCTACCACTGCATAGCCTGCTTTCCGCTGTCCAGTCTCAACAAAGCTGCTTGACTAATCTTTCTACAAACTCTTCATTCTCATCATCCTCTTCTCCTTCTGACTCATCAGTCTTGGGTTTGGGCTGGGGACCAGCTCCTCCCAGTGCCTGGGGACCTGGGCCTGGTGGAATTGCCTGAGGGGCAGTTGGTGAAGCATAGGGTGGAGGTGGTTTAATAATTCCTCCCTCCTCATCTTCTGGGTCTAGTATCACTGGGGGCCTTTCTGACTTCCCTGCCGGTCGAACTGCACAAACTGTACTTTGTGGGGCGTCGCCTCGGCAGGCTTTCAACCATGATGGGTTCTTTTCTACATTGGTTTTCCAAGTAGAAATGTAGGGGATCTGGTCTGGGTGGACGTTCAAGATATTTTGATACAGTGGGTTGATTAGTTGCAAATTAAGACTGCCCTCCGATGGCCAATTAGTTTGTTGGGGCCAATCAACTTCACACAATGTCCTAATCCTCTGTCTTCTCAATTTCCCCAATCATCATGCTTTGTGGCTGCTTTCCAGTTGTTTAAAAAAACATTCCAGAGGACTATATTGGCTTGCCCCAGACCCCATTTTTTTTTTTTTTTTTTTCTTCAGATACTCTGCTCCTAACAGGTTGTAAATTCTTTCACACTCCACACACTACAGCCCTACAATCGCTCGGCCAAGGGGGACACTAAGCCCTGGCCCACACTTGACAATTCAGTCACTAGAGTATCTGACATGCAACATACAACATACAAAGCACATCAATATAGTTTCAACATGTAACACACTAAACACACCAAAATAATTTCAGCATGCAATACACAAAACACACCAAAATAATTTTCCCTCCTTCTTCTGTTCCAAATTTTTGCTGGTGGCACTCTCCTGCACAACCAGTCCCCCCCCCTTTTTTTTTTCCTGGTGGCTGGCACTCTACTGCGCAACCAATCCCCTTTATTCCTGGTGGCCCACCTGCCACGCCCTTTTTTCCCTTCCTGGCTGCACTCTACTGCATAACCAGGTGAGGCTGATCAGGCCTCGCCCTTTCCGTCGGGCTGCCCTTTCCGTCGGGCTTACCTTTTCCGCTGCGGATTCCCTTCCCCTCGGCGCCGTCCTCTTTGTTTTTCTCCCTCAACAAGATGTCTCCACTGCAGGACAGTGTGGCTGGCTCCCCCCACGAAACAGGCGGGGTGCGCACGGGAGCCTGCAAACGCTGCTGAGCTGTTCACCTTGGTTGAGCCTGGCCCTCCGGTCCATATTTGGGGAGGGGGCTTATCCCGGACGAGCCCCCAAAGAAATGAAGCCTTATTTACCTAGGGATCCATCAGCCACGCCATCCCCGGACCTTGGAGGGAACAAAAGTACCAGGAAAGCAAAATCTTCTTTGGAGAAAAAGAGTTTATTGAAATCTGTGTACAAAGACATTTTGTACACAGAGACAACCAGTTGGATAGCTCCTGAAAATACACTGGCTGTAAATACATGGCATTTGGCAGGCATTCTTATACTGTAGGTACACATTTCTCCACCAATCACCAATTGCCAACCTATAGGTACACCTTCCTTCCACCAATCACCAATTGCCAACCTATAGGCACACCTTAGGAGGATAATCACGTTAAGCACGTTCCTTACCCATTTCCCTGTCTTTTGAGCCTACGTGGCTCCTCTTATTCTTTACTTGACCAGTGTCACAAGCCAAACCTGCTTAAGCAATCTTTATTGGAATCTAAAGCCAAAGCTTGCTCAGGCAATCTATATTGCAAACTTGACCAGTGTCACAAGCCAAACCTGCTTAAGCAATCTTTATTGGAATCTATATTGTGACAGAGCTAAACCGTCCCTTCCTTCATTATGACAAGAAAAAATGTACCTGAAGTGTGTTGAACACTGTTGAGTGCCATATAGATGGATTATTATTCATTCAGTTAATATTCTCAAAGGGCAAAGAAGCTTTGTTGTAATTCATCTAAAGCAAATTAGCCACTTATCAAAAGCTCATTTTAGAGCTGGGGTAACAAAAGCAATATTGTCTGGCTTCTAGGAATGGAATCATGATCTTACTAATTTTTGCTTCTTTTTTTTTTAAACTTGGTGCTACTTTAGTGGATGATTTGCTTATTTGTTTAAGCACATCAGTAGAAGGGCCTAAAATATATTCCATTGCAGACATCACTAGATATATAGATGGTACAAAACAATGTATGTGCAGAAAATGATCTGAAAATATTTGTTTGAATTGTGATGTTAACTGCAGAATTTCCTGCAAATATCTCTAAAAATATTGTTCACTCATTTGACTGGAAATTCTGAACTAAAGCTAAATATAAATAGTGATGATTCGATTCTGCAGTAAATTTTCCAGCTCTGAATTTTGTTCACTATGGACAGTTAACATAGTAAATAAGGAATAAGGAATGATCCAGGTTTTGGAATATTAGAAATTGTGATTAATGTCCAAAATAATATTCTGTGACTGAAATAAATGTAACATCTCATGCTGCCTCTTTCTTGAAGATTTACAACTTGTATAGATGAGCAGACTTCAGTCTGTAGACTCATTAAATCTTGACCTCTTGAAATGATCAATAGAGATATCAGTGATGACAAATGAAAGGACACCTGTCACTTAACAAAGTTGTTGGCCTTTCCTTTCATCTTCAGGCTGAGTTTCAGTACTGTGGTTACCCTGGTAGATGACCTATGCTGTTGTAGAGATCTGGGTACCATGAATATTTATCCCCCCCCCCCGATCTTTCAGTCGACTTTGATACCATTGATTATGGATGTTGCTGGGAGGTTCAAGAAGGTGAACCTGGGGAACTGTTCTTCTGTTTAGCAGATTAATTGTTGTAGGGTCCTTCCAGGATCCACACTGTCTCCAGGGTGATAATATATACAAGAATCATCAGAGTGAGATCAGCCCCAATAGGCATATGGTACACACTTCCATTTATGTCTTCCATCTTAATGACATGATTCTTCAGCTTTACTGGGCAGTTGCCTAGGGTCAATAATGCACTGATTAAATCCAGTCAAGTTGGTCATAGTCAATATTTCTCTGAAATGAAGTGAGACGAGTAACTATCAGGGACATAGGGACCATCTCCTAGAGGCTGAGGTCCCTTTAGCCCCCCCCCCATAAAATATTTGAGGGAGGCGGGCCCTTGAAGGTTGATTGGCATTGCCATTCAAATGGCGTGCATGTGCCATGTCATGTGATCAGTTATGCAGGTTGTGGCTTACCTGGGCCCCCTCAATATTTTATTCAAGTTGACACCTGTGATCAGGGAGGGTGTCTTTTTAGTAGTGGCAACCCAGGTAGGGAACTCTTCCCAGGGATATATGTGTGTGTGTGTCAAGTTTGTGGTCTTTTCAGTACAGTGTGAAGACTTTGCTGCTTATTGAGTTTAATGGCAATTAATATTGGTTGGTTAGACTGTCTACTTATTTTTACTTTTAAAAAACAAAATATTGAACTTGTTAGAATTCACCTGCTTATCTCTCAGTATGATATATGAGGGACTCCATTCTCCTGTACAGACTTGCAGTTACTGCAGTCACTCACTGCAGTCTGCAGATGGAACCCTCCTGATTGTACCATGAACCACAGAGATCCAATTGCTGGTTGTACAAGGAAATCCTTCTCTTTTGTGGCACCTACCACATGAAATGCTCTTCTCACTGAAATCAGGGAAATACTAACCTTGGGGTGTTTCTGCCACTGATTTGAAGACATATCTGTTCATCTTTTCCCTGACCCTTAATATTACTAATACTGGCCATTGGGATGATTGTACTGATTATTTTTATTGGATTTGTTGCATTTTATTATTGTGTGAGCTGCTTTGGTATTTCTTTCTGTAAATGAAAAGTGGAATAGAAATGTTTTAATAAACAAACTGAAAAATCTACCCGCAATGCCCTTTTGCATTCTACAGAGGAAAAACCCATCTCTGTGCAAAAGAATATGTGAACACAAATCTGACACCAGAAATGACATTATGGGGGGTATTTCTGTAAATGACCTCAAAGTGCCCATCCTAAAGCAAAGGGATTTCAGAGGCAGAATAGTGTTCCAATGCCAGAACTTCTGTCATCATCTACACTTTGAGAATTACCACTGTCAAGTATGTAATGATCACTGTCTATGTTTTCTGCATTTCATTTTCCTTTGACCTCAGTTTTTACAGTCCCTCTCAATGGGGTATATGCGTGTAAATATGTGTGTATCTACCTGTAACTTGAAGTAACACTTCATATGTTTGATGAGGTGGACTAAAGACAACAAATACTTATGCCAGAACCACAAAAGACTAACACAGCTGTTACTTGGGAAATGGTTAGAATTCTACTGATGTTTGATACTGCTTTGTTTGTAAGCTGCCTCATAGACCAAATGGTAGAAAAGCAGAATATTTTGCTGCCCTCAAAAATAGAAATGCTTTTGTAAATAAATACCGTGCCAAAATGTAGTTCATGATGAGTGCTTAGCTGCCCTGATTGAGGTGATCCTTAAACCAGAAGCCCTTTGTGTTTGTGAATTACTGTTTTCTGTTAGAGAAATTAACATACATGACATTTTGTTTTATATGGAATCTAATCTGCCAATAAGAAATAAATTCAGGACAGAAAGCCACTTAAGTGGTTACTGGATGAAAAGAAAGTGGGAGTAAAGAAATTCTTTAATAAGCCATCATAAAGTAAACTTCTTGAAAAGCAAAATAATTTATTTTCTCTTATTAAACATGTTGCTATAAATAGTACTGGGTGTTTTCTGGATGTTCAGTTTTATAGCAAACAGTAAAATTTGTGACATGTACAAGTTGTGTGAATCTGCTTCTTCTACTTTTCACAATACATTTTAATAAGCATTCATGCTCCACTGAAAATTTAATATGGCAAGCATTCAGGAATCATGGATTTTTATAAGGCATTGCCCACCACATTAAAACTTACCTTCAAAATATATGGGCTAGAAACCTAGGTCACACCCACAACTTACATTTAAAGTTCGTATACTGTAGTAGTAGTAGTAGTAGTAGTAGTAGTAGTAGTAGTAGTAGTAGTAGTAATTTTTATTTATACCCTGCCCTCCCCAGCCAAGGCTCAGGGCGGGTAATGGAGAATCCTGGGAACTGAAGTTTGCTCAGGGTGCTGGTAATTGCAGGTCTGTGAGGTCAACACCTTAAAACAAACTACATTTCCCAGGATTCTTTGCAGGAAGTCATGGCTGTTAAATTGATATGAGTGCTTTATGGTGAGGGTGTGACCTTGCTCTTTTAGAATTAAAAGCATTGGAGAATGTAACATATGGTTGACTTCACTTGTAAGTGTAAGTATGCTTTGCCCTCTATCACTAGCCAGAAGAGTGAGGACCACTGGGAGGTTGTACCCCCTCCATCCCAGAGCACCATGGCAAAGGGAAGACTAGCCTGGCCCTAGCCATCAGCCATATTTTCTTTCCATCTCCCTAATGGAAAGAACTCTACACCAACTACGAGGACCTGTGACTGCAGTTGTATGAAGAAGATGCCACTGGCTTCCCTCACTTACCAGAGCACTAAGGACCATTGAGTTAGTTTCACAGGTTCTATTCCAGCCAGAATATTCACGAGGGAAGGCCAGTGATCCTAGGTGTCTTCATTCTGGCAGTATCAAACTGTTGATTTTCCTCTACCCTTTTCTTCCTCTACCTTTTTCTTTTAGTCCCTTCTGCATGTGTGTCTCTCCCTTTGTAAAACTTTCTTTCATTTGTGCACAGTGCTTACCACCACATGCATTGTCCAATATGAGCCATTTTGTAGCCATTTTTGAGAAGCAGGATTAAGAGCATAAAGCCTGACTATGTAGCAACAAAAAACACAAAAGTCCACTTTAGACTGTTTATTTCATTGGATGGTTTCTTGTGTGAATACAACTGATGTTTTGTAAACCATGTTTCATTTAATACAACACCGATTTTTAAAAATAAAGACACTCCTAGAAAATCAATACATTAAAGGGCGTGTATAGCATAGATATGTATATGGTCTACTGGATGACTTTTGAAATTTTTTTGTATACAAAGCCTGTGAAATAACTGGGTAAAGTTGATAATGTTGAGTGTAGTTTCAACTACACTCTTTACATAAATAGATGGTAGAAGGATTTGGCAGATAGAGAAAACACTGCTTCTCATCCTTTTAAAGTTCTCTAAATGTTTACTTCTCACATGCTGCTCAGGTGGTTATACTACTGAATACATGAAAAACAAGCAAATGCACTCTTCTATACAGTTATTTCCATCTGTACAGCTTGAACTCTAAAGGATCACAAATAAAAATGAACTAAATACCTTGGATTATTTATGTGAGTTTTTCTCTTTTCAGTAAGAAAATTACCCAGCAAATGGTAATATAAAATGTTGAGTTCCTGCTGGTTGAGTATAGTTCACTTCTACATTGAACATTCTAATGCAGCAATTATATACCTCATTTTATGCCATTTTTAAAAAAACCTTTCCTTACTAGACATGGAAAATAATTGACAGATTTGGTGCTAGCAATACCTCTGGAGTAAACAAAAACACTACAGGACACCTTTACACCCACCCACCTCTTTAGGCATGTTGTTCATCCTAAAATGACTTTCAGGAACACCAGAACTGTATTGCAGTTGGAAACAGTTAGTGAAAAGTATGCAACATCTGTTTAAAACAGAGTTGAAAATGTAAATGCAGTGTGTTGAACACATGCAAAGACTTCACTCCTAAAAACTGAATTCCCTTGAGCAACTTGGAGATCTCTTATGGCCTTCTTTGGTAAGGAAAGCAACATAGGGCTCATCCACACTTCTGCTTGTGTTGTTCCTAGAAAGCACGGGTCTGAGTGGTTTTCCCCTTGCCCCACTCCTTTCCAACTGACAGAAAGGAAGTAGGCCTTCCCTCAAACGACCTTCAGTGTATCATTCTCACGACACCATCTGTTTGGCTGTACCATATTACATCTTATTCATGCAATCTTTCTGGCCTCATCTTACTGTCCCATCAGAATGCTTCTATTCTGCAGGCATTTGACATACCTGATTAATGAATTTAATGTGGCAAACCCTTGTTTTAGATTACTTTTATCTGCTATGTCAGCCTTTTTAGCAACGTTGCTGCTGCTGCTGCTATATTGGTTTGTGGTAGTAGTAGGTTTGATTTTTTCCTGTTTTTACCTATTGTGTACTGCCTTTACAACAGCAAATGCATTGGAAGGGCAGGTTAGAGTTTTCCTAGCACTGAGAGATGCTGAGGCGAAACCCAGGAGCTGGAAATGGAACAAGACAGTTTCATACCTGAAAAACAGATGAAAAACAGTATTAATAAAATAAATACCTAAATAGTATGCTCCAATGTGTGTCGCTCCTTCCTTCTTGTTAGTATAAGTATGTGGAAATGGTACTGTAGCAATTATGGATTGAAGAAATAACCAACCTTATTTTTAGATCTTAAAAACTAACAAAAGCCAACTAGACAAAAGACATCTGAGAGAATTTCCTTTTGTAAAACAGTTATCATATTTACACACTTGTAAATATTAAAAGATGAAAGATTTATACGATCTGAAGGAGGGGAGGGGGGTTATTGGTTTATTTTATTTTTGTTCATTTTAAAAATGTATTTTGTGTACTTAATCTTGTTTTTTATGTTGTGAAACACCCAGAGATCTATGGATGTAGTGTACAGATTGAGTAAATAATAGTGTGGCCGCCCCTGCTCTATCAAATAGCATTCCAGTTAAGATATGACAAGTGTCCACTATCTGTACTTTCAAGAAACCATTAAAGACATTTTTGTTCTGATAGGCTTATCCAGGTGGATAAATGGGTCTTTACTACAAGTGTTCACTTGTTAGGATTTTAGTATTTTTTTAAATGTATTTGTTTTTGTGTTTTAAACAGTTTTTAATTTTCTTATGTGTAAATCACATTGAGACAAATTATACTTAGAAGGCTACAGTATTAATAAATGAATTGTAATAATAATAATAATAACATGCCTATTCTTTTGTAGGCTCTTCAGTGATTCTCATTAATCTGAAGCTCTTTGCCACAACACTTTCTAACTTGGCACTATGCATCCTGATCCTGGACCTTTACAAGAACTACTTTTTCTTATAGTTACCATTTGCTTCTCAACTACAGCTTCAGGTAAGTTCACCTTCCAAAACTGTCATATATACCTAATGTTCTCCTCCAGACATTTTGGTGGTTGATCTCTGTTGCCATGCCCCTATATCATGTGCTCCTCACTTGGGCACAACCTAACCATTCGAACTGCCAACCTTCTGATCGGCAAGCTCCAGGCTCTGCGGTTTAACCCACAGTGCCACCCGCGTGGATACATGCCATCAAAGACTGCCCACTAGTATGGATTCTAAAGAGAGATACAGTATACTTACAAGAAGCAGAAAAAGTGAGCCACATGTGTGGATCTGTTCATATCAATGATACAGACGGATAAATTGGATCAGAAAGACCTTCCTGGATATAAGTACCTGAAGTGTCTGTTAATATCTGATAATCAAGCCAAAATATTATATTACTTTCTGTATTTAAAACTGAGTTTTTAAAAAATCAGTCTAAGGATTTAGAATTAAACTCGATGATACCACATATGGTGATCAGAGGTCGTTGTATATTAAATAGTATGGCTTCACTGTAATGAAAGCGGTTTCTGCATTGTCAGTCTAGCACTGTACTTGATTTTGAGAGTGGTAAAAATGCTCATATTGCGCTAAGGTTTAACTTCAAAATAGTTTTCTGTTCCAATCTGTAGTGCTTATGAGTAACAAATGCACAAATATTGAGGTTGGATATAAATTTAGAAATAGTATAAACTGGTCTGTATTTGTAGGAGATACATTTTTTAAAAAATTCTATGGCCCCCCCCCATGATGTTGCCTATTGAAAATCCTGACACTATTTTATATTCTTTTGATTGTTGTGTTTTCTATATTGTACCTTTATTACATATTTCTTTTGCATCAATACGTATTAATGTTTTCCACTGCTTTGGGGACCTTTGGGCTAAACTGCAGCACTGTATATATCCTGCAGCATACCAAATGTTTAGTCCACATTTTCATACATACTCAAAACTGCTAACAGCTAAAGGAATTGTTTGCACTGAGTGTGTGTGTCTTTCTTTTCTAGACTTGATTCCTCACTTTGTTTCTGAGCCACTTTCTACCATCCAGAAACCTGGTGCAACTGTAAAGCTTCATTGTACTGCTGAGCCCTCTACAGCTCATGTAGCTTGGCTATTCAATGGAGAGAAATTACACAAGAAAGTGGAGCAAGTAGACTCACAGCCAGGATACCTTACAATCTTCTCCCTTAGCCCTTCAAATTCTGGTGTATATCAATGCATAGTCAATAACAGCATTGGTGCAATTATCAGCAGGCCTGCAACAGTATCTATTGCCTGTAAGTTATAGTTTTATTTCTGGTAAAACTGAGCACATTATTCTTTTATAACGTTTCCTTTTATTTTGTCCATTTTTTTTGTTTGCCACATCCATGAATTTAACGTCTTGGAGGAATTTATGTGTCTTTAAACATGCCTTATTTGGGACAAAGGGGTGACCTCTGTGTTAGAAGCACATAGTAAAGCAAAGTATCTATTTTGTGTTTTTCTCTTGAAGTTAACTACATAATATAGAAAGAAACTATTACTAATTTCTTCCAGTAAAAATCAGTCCTCATATTGCAATTTATGAACAAGTTCTAGAAAGGGAGTTAGTGCTAAATGAAGAAATCTTTATCTGAAGGCCTACCCAAACACCCCCTAGTTTTTAGGTAGATGGTGTAAGTTTGATCAGTTTTACCTGAATTGAAAGGGGAGGGGAACAAAGCTTGTTAATTCCATGGGAATTGCCATAATTTACATTATAAACCATAATCAACTGTAAAAAAATTAGATTTGCAAATACAATCTTAAATGAAAGTTAAAAGATCTTAACAAAATCATCCCATGCTTATATTTGTCTTTTGAAAACCTTTCCCCCTCTTGTTTTCAAAAGTATTTCCAACTTGAGGGTGATTTGGCTTTTGGGGATCAGAAGTAAGATGCTTGAATTGTCTTGTTAAGTCTGAGTTAAAGAATCTCCTTTATAAAGATGCTGTGTGTATGAAGCATATCCCAAATACTCATAAGAGAAAAGTTTCTCATAATTGAGACAGGTAAGTGTTTTTGTAGAGTATTGACCCATAGCAGGATTCCCTTGAGAGCTTATAAAGGTCAGTTAGCACTGACAAACTCTACTGGTTGCAATAAATTGTGAATATATCTAAGTGTACTGTACCACTTGGAGGTGAAAATGGTGGAACTACTGGTAGGTGAATTGGCATTTAAGTGAACTAGCAGCTCTGTAACATAAGCTGAGAATTGTACAAAACAGTGGCCCAGTTCACACATCACATTAAACCATAGTTAAAAGAAACCAGTGTGGAGCAGCATGTTCATGCATGCTGCTGAAGTCATGGGCACTTCACTTCATCCTTGTCATGTTGTTCAAACCCAGTTGTTTTTCTACAAAGGAGCAAGATGTGGAAGCCAAGGTTATTTGGAGAGAAACAAACCACAAGAGTGGGTTCAGATAACATGACATACCAAATCATGGCTTATTTCCCAACAGTACAGCAGGAGCAGGGGAGGAAGAAGACATCTGTACTCTCAGCAGTATGCACCAGCAACTCTGCTCATTCAAACTCAGTCATAATTTGTTTTAACAATGGTTTAATGTGCTGTGCAAACCTAGCCAATGAAAACTGTCATGGCAGTACTGTACAACAACACTATATTCCACACATTGTCGAATTGCTATTCTGCTATTCTAATTATCTTCCATTGCAGGAACAAAATGTTCTTGTTGCACGCCCTTTCTCTTGCATCTGATTTTATAACAGTACCCCACTAGTTCTTGCATTTTAGCCTTTCCTTTTAGCCTTACTGCAATATAACTGAAAGGTTTTTTTAATGATACTTTGAATGAATTCATCCTACCTTTCATTTAGAATTGAAATTCTCTGGTTGCCCATATAGCATTGTTGAGGTCGAAAAGGTTAGAAGAATTTTTAGATGGTGCTCTTCAGGAGACAGTCAATACAGTAACAATGGAGATTCAGACTTAGATATATTCATCCCTGGCACATACGTGTGTGCACACAGAGAGAGAGAGAGCATGTAGAAAATAAACTTCAAATTGGGCTGTATGCTGGAACTTTAGTTTCTGTGCTTAGTAAAGTGGGAGGGGAAGGACACACATGAACTTAAGGCTTTCCTTCATTGTTACTGCATTGACATTCTCTCCTGAGAAATATCCTCTGATCAGGACTTGAGCACCCCATTGTTATTAAACCCAAAACTTTGGAAGTAGATCCTGCTGTATTTTCTGAACCTTTAAAGAAAAAAACTACGTTTTCTTCTAGATCTTGATGATTTTGAGACCTCAGTGAGGAACACAATTGTTGCGGAAGAAGGGAATACTGCTTTAATCAGTTGCAAGCCACCAAAAAGTAGTCCAGAGGCACATATTCGTTTCCGTGTACGAGGGAAATGGCTGGAACAATCAACAGGTGAGACTCTGTGTAATAAAATGATTTAAATGGCTGCAATCCAGTGCACCCTTACCAAGGAATAAGTCCCATGGAACTGCATAGAACTTATTTCTGGGTAGATATATATATAGAGGGATTTCACTTTCTGTCTGTTTCCTGACCATTAGGAATTGCTACAGTAATTTGAGCTTTGGTCATTACATTATCTTTCTGTTTCAGTAAACACTGATTAATCTGCACACTTGAATAGAAAATCAATCCATAGCAACTAAATTAATAATAACCCAATTTTATTCTAGAAAACTACCTAATTCTCCCATCTGGAAATCTGCAAATTTTGAATGTATCTTCAGATGACAAAGGATTCTATAAGTGTGCAGCATATAACCCAGTCACTGATGATCTTAAACATGAACCCAGTGGACATAAGCTCATAATCAGCAGTGAGTATTGAATGTGATAGGACTAAAATTGTTCCATGAAATCATAGGGCATAAACCACCAAGGACTACAACTGCAAGTTCCCTTAATCTCATACCTTGCACTTTGAAAACTTCAGTTTAGAGGAAGCCCTGTCAAAGTATCAGGTACTATGCACACAACGCATAACCAGTTTTCCTTAACTATTGTTAAGCATTGAATCTAAATACCTAAATTATTATTATGGATGTGAAAACATAATTTGGAGTGTGTTTGTAAATTGTAGTTAGTATTAACCTTTTTAAAGAGTTGCATCTGCATCAAGCAGACCATTCCAAAGGGCCACAACTCAGTGGCAGAGCATATGCTTTGCATGAAAAAGTTGGCCTCTCTAGGTAGGACCAAGAAATGCCCACACCTTGAAACCTTGGAGTGCTGCTGCCAGACATGATAAACAATACTGAGCTAGATAAACCAATAGTCTGGCTTCGTGTAAGGTAGATTCTTATGGTTAAAGCAGTTTGCAAGCAGAGAAATGAAGAAAGAAGGAAAAGTGATAAGCAGATCTTACTAATGTGTACTACTTAAGGTTTAGCTTGGCTATACCTGGCAAACGTTTGGAAATTTAACCAGGCTGAAGGGAACAAACTACTGTACAATCAAATGTTACATCTTCATTCAGCCTAGGGTCAACAGTGGGTGGTTATGTTAGCATGTTTATAAAACGGTTTAGAAACATAATGCCTTGGTGAGAATGTAGGAAGCCAGAGAGTCTTGAACACCCAACTGAAAAGAACTCATGTATCCTTTTCTCTCAATTTCTAGGCTCTTCCTCAGACAACTTTCACATTGTTCATCCCACCACTTCTCAGACTTTGGCAGTACCTCAGCACAATCCTTTGATGTTGGAATGTGTTGTTAGTGGGCTGTCTGTTTCTTATGTCCATTGGTATAAGGATGACCAAGATGTACTCACTAAAGGCAGGTGGAGAATGCTTCACTCTCATCTTATGATAGACTCGATTAATACGTCAGATGCTGGAAATTACTCCTGTGTGGTGGATAACAAGTCCGGAGTTGTGAAACATGTAAACTACAGTATAAATGTACTTGGTAAGATATGCAGTGGCAAAATGCTTGATTGGCAAGTTTTTCTGAAGCAATAAATTTATGGTCCATGAGGCATGCTATTGTGAAATTAACAGAATGAAAGCAGCATATCATATGTACATTTTCTTTTCCATTCTAGAATCGCCATCAATTTCAAAAGGATTGCAAGATCAGTTAGTGTCCCTGGGTAAAAATATACATCTTTCCTGTGAAATACATGGAAACCCGACACCTAACCTCACCTGGTACCATAATGCAGCTCCTGTCCATCTTTCTTCACGGCACTTTCCTTCAGGAAACAAGCTGAGAATTAATGGTTTCACCAGAGAAGATTCAGGGTTGTATCAGTGTTTAGTCAACAATGGCATTGGATTTGTGCAGTCTACTGGGAGACTTCATTCCCAAGGAGGTAAAAAAATAAATCACATCACACACCCTTCTGTTTATAAACTTCTGCTTTTCTTTTTGACATCTTTCAGTCTAACATGAAAATAACCTGTTGCTTCCTGGGATTATTCTCCTAAATTATTCTGATCAACAAGTTACGCTTTAAAATGGTAGACCTCATCTCTTATGTTACAAAGTAGGCTGTAGTCCACTGACCAAATACTAGCCAATTTTTGATAGGCCACCTAGTGTGTGAGCTATGAGATTGTGACAGACTAAATTTATTTGCCTCTTAGTTTTCATGGTGTTGAGAGTGTTGCCAATGGTTTTGATGATGTTGCCAATTGAAACTAAATTCCAGCTGTAAACTTATATATGCAGAATCTCAAATAATAGAATTCTGATAATACATCTTGCTGATGTGTCAGTTTAGGGAGCATATTTGAAAGCTTTCAGTTTCTTTCTCTTCAGAATATTAAATATTCTTTTACTAGAGTAGTTAACAATCACAGCACCTGCATGAGTGGGTTCTGATGTGTTTGTGGCCCAAAGCAGTCTACTTAGCTTTTATGTGCATAGATGTCCATATATTACCCCCTGGCCCCCTTTATGACTGTGCTGGCTTCGGGATATGCAAGAACAGTACAGTATTTTATTATAATATGAGTTTGTATCTTATATTTATATTTTTAATAGACAGAGGCTTCAAGCCAACTATAACCTCGCTGCCAGCAAACAGCAGAGTAGCAGAAGGTGACACAGTCACGCTGTCCTGCAATGCCACTGGGTTGCCTCCGCCTGTAATCCGTTGGTACAACAGTCATGGGCTGATTACCAGCCATCCTTCACAGGTGCTTTATTCAAAATCACGGAAGTCATCCTCCCAAGCAAGAACTGGCAACTCCATTTCAGACAGAACCTACTTCATCATGTCTCGCAGTGGATCAAGCTCCTTATATGTTCAGCCTGTTACATCAGAGCATGCTGGGAAATATACCTGTGAAGCAATTAACGAATATGGGACTGCTCGTTCCGAAGCTTTCCTTACCGTTGGTAAGTGGCATCCAAGTTGCTGCTCCAATAGTGTGCAGATATTTTGGCTGAAGTACTGTCAGGATAACTTTTTATTTTATTGGATTTGGACAAATCATACATCTAATGGATGGTCAGGAGCGTCTGCCTGTTGCTGTTCATACATATTGTGCAGCTTATCATGCTTTGTTTCTGGCCAAGCAAACCCATGAATGGAAACCAGGGTTCTTGACTTAACAGTTGTGGTTGGTCTGGTGGAAATAAACGATGACTGTTAGTTCATACATAATGCTAAGCCAGGGCTGTGGTTTGTTTCCTCCTGGCGTGGAAAACACAGGAGCAGGGAAGGAGCAAAGTAAGGTATGACTAACTTGTGTGCCAGTGCACAGTGCTTGTTCACGTTAAATCAGTGTTTTATTTTTATTTTATATTTAATTATGCTTTTGTGTGATGTGCAGTCTGGCTCACTGTGCCACAAGAATGTGTCTTTCATATTTGTTGGTAAAGATCAAAAAGCAAAGCAATATTTTATGTTCTGTAGGGTAGGGGTATCCAAAATGATGCCCTTCAGGTGCTGTTGGATTACAACTTCCATCATACCTAGCCATTGGCTATTGGCTGGGGCTGATGGTAGTTGTAAACCAATAACATTGGAATCCATGCATATCTTCAGGGCTTTTTTTCAGCTGGAACTTGCCAGAACTCAGTTCTGGCATCTCTCAGGTAGACACCATTGCCTTTATAAGAGATTAAGGGAAGCATTCGTGGAGAGTTCTGGTGCCTCTTTTTCTAGCACTGCATATCTCTAACCTTCAGCTTCCTTCTGTAGATTCCTACGAAGCTAGTACAAAAGCAGAAGAAATTGCTCCTGTGGAAATTGCCCAGAGCGATGAAGGAGATGGAGATTATGATTCCGATACCGGCCTTCAAAGTTCATCTCCAACAGAGATTCTTACTGAAGAAGTTGCTACAGAAAAAACATCCAGTGGCATTTCTCCACCAGAAGCTCCAATCATTCTCAGTCCTCCACAGACTCTTAAACCAGATCAGTACAATCTTGTATGGCGCCCTGGAAAAGATGGTGGTCAGCCAATTAATGCCTATTTTGTGAAATATCGCAAGGTACTTATTCAAATTGCACTATATTTGATAAACTTTGCACTTCCTTTTTTTGAATATTGGATGAGTTGGACTGCCATCATTTTTAGTAACAAACAGGGCTTATGTTAAACACACACACACACAGAGAGAGAGAGAGAGAGAGAGAGAGAGAGAGAGAGTACAGAACTCTGGTATTTGATATTAATATTAGGCCAAAGAGAGATACATCCATCTGGATATGTAGGTAGCTGTTTAGGAATGCAGAGGTTTCAGGTTCTTTTGCTACTGGCAACATGAAATAGAGCCTTGGGAGTTTCTAATTTAACCTCCCAATTTAAATACTGCCCAGAAGCTTGGGGAGAAAACCCTAGCAAGATTAGGAAACTCCATGTCCCAATGCATTCAAGTCTCTGCTCTTAAAGCTTGCTCTAAGCTTTGCAGGAAAAGTCATTAAGAAAACTCTTCCACATCAGTTACTTGTTTTCACTTTCTTATAGTGAAATAACTAAGGTATTAGCTTATATTTACACTTGCCTTTACTGTATTTAACTGCAGCAGATTCAGATATGGGTTAATTTGCTCTTAGCCTCTTGTGATTCCTTTTTGCAGTTGGATGATAATCTCAATGTTACCAACTGGAATACAGTTCGTGTCCCTGGAAGCGAAAATGAACTTTCTCTCTCAGAACTGGAACCTTCCAGTCTCTATGAAGTCTTGATGGTAGCCAGAAATGTGGCTGGTGAAGGCCAGCCTTCCATGCTTACTTTCCGTACTAGCAAAGGTAAGTAAGCTTGTACTCAAAATACATTGCAGTTGATGGGCTTTTTTCTAAAGTTCCCATTTGCGGAGACCTATAAAAAAAACCAAAGATAGTGGCTGCAGTCTCATTGGAACTCCATGTCCAGTACTTGCTCTGAACCAGGATTCAGGAATTGAACATAGATCTGCAGTCTGAGTAGAACCCTGAGATTCTGTGAGTGATCTTTCATTCACAGAACAATGTCAGCACTTGCTGATATAAGGGGAGGAAGGTGATTTTTGCAAATTTCTCCTCTCCTCTTTAGCCCCTAGGAAAATTTACTCTGGTAGAGTGGGGGTCCCTTGGGAAGAGTATTGAAAGTTGTGTGGCTGGCTGGCTGCAGGAATGAAGGCAGATTGGCAAAATCACCTTTCTTGCACTCTTGGGAGGCTGTGCTCTTTCATACATAGAAGGGCACTTTGGGATCTCTTCACAATGAGAATATGCTTTCCTTGGGAACTTCCCAAAGTTCCACTGAAACAGACTTGCAGATTCGGGCTGTCCTATAGCAAAGGCTAAACTGATGTACCATCAATAGCATGGCATATCCAGTTTTAGTGGGATTTCTGTAGTGTAAATATCATTTAGGTTCAATAGTATTGCTGCCTATTTCCATGGGGCAGAAAGCTGTTCTCAAATGGCATAAAAATTGTGTGGGATGTGTGTGATTATAAACCTTTACTACTTGGTTCAAAACATGCCATAGGAGAGGATATTGACTGAATAGCAAGGTTTCTTCCACTCACTGAGCACATAATTCTCTTTTAGAAAGAACCTCCTCCTCAAAAAATACTCAGGCTCCCTCTCAACCAGTTGGTATTCCTAAGCACTCTGTCATTCAAGAAGGGGCAACCAACAATTTTGGAGTGGTCCTTCCAGATTCATCTCGACATAGTGGAGGTAGGTGTTACCATTCAGATTTTTGTCTGTGCATTTTATACTGCAGCATACATTACGGTTTAGGGTGTGTGTGTGTGTGGAAACCCTCCTGAATATTCTCTGGCTGTTCATCTGATTTTCAGGTCATTTATGTGTAAGTGTTCAATTTGTGACTCTTCTGGTTGAATGACGGTATAGCAACTTAAAATACTTAAAAGACTGAGCACTAAACTGTTTGTGGAATTGGGAAGGCCCCGTGGCTTATTGCAGAATGCATGTTTTGCATGAAGAGGATCCAAATTCAATCTCTGGCATCTTCAGTTAAAACAAAAATCTGGTAGCAGATTATGAAAGACTGAGAACCTGGAAAATTGTCACTGCTCAGTGTGGGCAGTACTGGGCTAGATGTTCAATAGTCTGATGTGGTATAAGGCAGCTTCTACATCCAGTTAAAGATCTTGGGTAGCAGTGCTGGGTAAGACCTCTGCTTTTGGGAGAGTGCTTCCAGTCAGAGTAGTTTGCAGTGGGCTAGATTGGGGTAGAGAACCTCTGGTCTGTGGAGCTTTGCCAAACCACATCCACTTGCCCCAAACCTGACATCATATGTGATGTGAGGTGCCAGGCAGATAGAGATGTGACTGAATCCTGCAGCTGGAAAGCAATATTTAATCTGCCAATTAGTCAACCCCCACCTTGTGGACCAACTTTGACAGAGTATACACATTATAATATCATCAGATGATAGACAGTGGTCCCACTGATTCATCAGAGTTTGTCCAAGAATGAACTCTCTGTGTGCATCAGCTGAGGTGTGAGGAGCCTAGTCCTACTTGATTCAGGAACTTGATTCCCAGGGGGAACTCTGGTGCATCCAAACCTTCCAGAAAGTAGGACTCCTCACTCATTACATGATATATTTACCTTCCTGATTTCCTATATGATTTGTTGTATAATGAAGAGGGTTCCAGCGTATAATCAAAATGTATTGTTTGTGATGGTCTTTGGGTTGCATGTTGAGATGGTAGGATTAATGGAATTTATAATTAGTGAGAGATGTCCTACTCATTTACTAAAAAATGAGTCCAATGTATGTTCCACCACTTTTGTCAAGTTGCTAAATTTTACAGAATATTTTAACATTTCATAGTTAAATTGATGTGAAACAACATAGTCAAGTGTCGGCGCTTGCATGTGTTGTCTGTCCTATGTGGTAGAAGATGACAAGCTGGAAAATAGCCTTAAGGATATATAACCTTTTCGTGGTTAAACTATGTATCTTCCTCTTCCAAATTATATCCCATTTCTCTATTCTATACTCTATGTAGTTTAAATGTATGAATCAATAAAGACTGAAGGATATTTCTGCCAGAATGGTTATAATCACACTTACTAACACCACCTCTCTTCATTCTTTCTGTTCCCACTGCTGTCTAACTTCAAGTGAGTTCAGTAAGTATTAATATAATCTGCATGGTTTTGAATGCTAGCTAACTTGTTTTTAAGAGGTCTTAAAGCTTCTTGATACTTATGAAAGCTTTATTCTTATAGTTACTGTATCTAGGAATTTCAGTTTAGATTGTAGGCTTTCTGTACTGCAAATGGTTAGGTTTCTGTGCAATACGTTCATTTCACTTTGGTACCAAGTAGTAGTGACACAGCAGATCACCCTGTCTATTTCTGTGGTTGTGAATTAAGCTATGCAATTCTCTTGGTTTCTGATGATGTGCTAATACTTTAGGACTGGTGTGTGCTGACATTATACAGTGTTCTTGCATAACGTAAGCTATATACAATAGACTACATTGCCAAATTAGCTAAAAAAATTTCCTAAGAAGCTTTAATTATCTCCATATTTGAAAACAGAAATGATCTTCCATGTTTGCATTTCAGAAAGGATTTTCTGGGCTTAAGACTAATGCACTTTTGAATATGTTCTTTCTCACTTGACTGAAACACATTATTAAATAAAATCTGGGTATAGAAATCAAGTACTTCTAACTATTCTAAATCTTTATGAAGCCTTCTCAATTTCCTATTTCAGTACCTGAGGCACCAGATCGACCTACTATTTCCACGGCATCAGAGACTTCTGTTTATGTCACTTGGATCCCACGTGCCAATGGTGGATCACCCATCACTGCCTTTAAAGTAGAATATAAACGCATGAACAGGAACAGTGAGTGGCTGGTTGCAGCTGATAACATCTCCCCTTCCAAACTTTCAGTGGAAGTTGGCAGTTTGGATCCAGGTATTAATATGCATTTTTTGTTCAAGAGAGATCACAATCAGTATTATGCTTTTCTGCATTTGTGCTGTAGCCAAATTAAAATCCTGTTAAACTATAAGATGTTGCTTTTAATGCCACCAATGCTATATAAGATTCAGGGAAATTAGTAGTCCTTGTGTCTTAACTATCACAAACTTTTTTAGTCAAGCATCTGAACAGCATTTTCATAATAAGCATGAGAATAAGTCGCTGACCAGCTTTTACTTTCCTAACTTGGTATAGAGAGCAGGCATGTGCTCACATCTTGCCATATCTTTTCTGGTGGAAAATAACATCTCATCCAGTATTTGGCTAGATTGGATCTTTCTATAAGGAAGGGATGTCCAGCATAGTAAGTGAGAAAAATAGTATAAGATAACCTTACAACAAGGGCCATTTGGATCTTTCTGTTCTATGTTTCTATAATGCTGGGTTTTATCTTTTCATCTAATGTTCAGTTCTCTCTTTTTTGCCATATGAAAGGAGCTGCATATAAGTTTCGTGTGATTGCTATTAATAACTACGGGGAGAGCCCACGAAGTTCTGCCTCTCGGCCTTATCAGGTAGCTGGCTTTACCAATCGGTTTTCCAACCGACCCGTCACAGGACCACACATTGCTTACACTGAGGCGGTCAGCGACACTCAGATCATGTTAAAGTGGACTGTAAGTATCAATTTATGTGCACCATGAAAAAATTGATTTTGCTTGCATCTCGCGTTAGATCAAATGTTCTGTACAGCAACAAATCAGTGGATTATACTAAACTGACCTTTTGGGAACCAAAAGCTGTATATGAAAAGCAGTGAGCACTTGAAATGCACAGTATAAATGCTGAGTATGTACAGTCAGTATTAGCAACCAGTATTGCACTCAGGAAAATGCCTTGGTGAACATGTACTCTTAAAAACTTGCATCAAAACATAATATAGATAGTGCCTACTGTAACTCTGTAGGGTGGCTGTTCCACATAGTAGGTGCTACTGTCACAACAGCCCTTTTCCTGGTGGTCTGGAGGCTGGAAGGTGCATTAAGAGGGCTCATCTTCTGATCTCATTGCATGGACAGGTCTATATGGGAGGAAGCATTCCTTTGTGCAACCCGGTTCCAAGTTGTTTAAGGTTTTATAAATTGCAGTAGACCCTTAAACTTTGTTTAATAGCAAATTGAAAGCCAGTGCAGTTTCTTCAAGTGGGATGTTACATGCCCACAGAATGGTGCTCCACTGAGCAACCAAGTTACCACATTGTACACCAGCTGCAACTTTCGAAACAGTCTTCAGAGCAGCCCCACATTGAATACATTATATTACTGCAATCTCAGAATTTCCAAGGCATGGGTCACTGGCTTAGGCTGTGCCTTTCTAAGAACAGTCAGAGCTGACATACCAGCCAGAGCTATAAAAAGGCATTCATAGCCATGAGCCTACTTGAGTCACCAGTGACAGAGATAGATCTAGGTATACCCCAGGCTAGATACCTATTCCTTCAGGCAAAAGCAGCCCCATCCCGAACATGCAACTCTTCTGTTTCCCAGAACCAGGAACCACTTACCCATAGGGCCTCAGCTTTATTTCATTGATCCTCATCCATGTGTAAAGGCAACAGGGTCACATTACTCCTGCCCTTCTCCTGATAAAGGTCATCCCTCAAGATGACCAAAGCTAATTTGGTCTGAACCCAGAATGGAATGGTTCCAGATTTTAAACCTTTAAACAATAATGAGAGTATAGCTTTAGCTAAAATTCTAGAACTGTATTCACAAAATACTTCTCACTGTTTTAAAGCCCACTTTTGTTCCGTTGTCTCTTCCCGCATTACATTAACATTGTCTTTCAGCCCCTGCCCCAGGAAAATATATCCCTTGTTGACTGTAGTTCTGGAATTTCAGTTGTTTTAATATTTCTTTTCTAGTATATCACTTCAAGCAACAACAACACACCCATCCAAGGATTTTATATTTATTACCGGCCAACAGATAGTGACAATGATAGTGATTACAAGAGGGATGTTGTGGAAGGTAAGATACATTACTCTGATTATGCAAGGAATTGCTCAAATTACAGTACTTCTTATTCCCCCTCCAAAGCATCAACCCAAATGCTGTTCTAATGTAAAGAAAACATAACAAAGACATCACAAAAAAGACATCACAGAAATAGACAACTCTGTATAAGGGACTGTGCTCATTGTAACATTTAAGAAAGCCAAAGTGTAATGTGGGGGGGGGATGAGAACCCTTTCTGATTCCTGTGAACTAGAGTTGAGGCACTAGAATAAACATATATATTTTATTTGTGGAGTATTAGTTCTCATAATAAATTTCGCACATGATCCATAAATCTCATTATGGTCTAACAGGATTGTGTGGAAGCTGTTTATGTGAATGAATGATCCTTCACTTTTTGAATTCAGTGTCCCATTACTGTAAAGATGCCATGTTGTTAACTTTTAGGTTAGAAATTTGAGATAAGCTGCAAAATTTTCTATACTGCAATTGTTCTTCTATTTAATTCAGGTGTTAAATCTCTTAACGTGCTTGAAGCTGGAAAAGAACTGGCTTCTCAGATTTAGTCTCATAACACTAATATATAAGCAGCTGGTTTTATTGGATGGATTTTGGTCCATTTGTAGGTCTTAATTTTATGAGCTGTACAGTGGGAAAGTATATAAACCAATTACATTCGTTAACGCAGGAACAGGCATTTGGTTGAGCACTGACAACTACAGAATTCCTCTGATAACACCTGTTAGTGCATCTATGAGCTCTTAAAATTATTTTATGTAAGATTAAACCTGTTCTCACAATTGCATAGAATGGCTATGGCTGCCATAAGTTGCCATGCTTGAATCTATTACTATATTAATATTGCTCTACAATGCTACAGGGCTGCTAAACACCTATGTAATGAGTGTAGTTAACTGAGAGGTTAAGCTATTACCTTGGAAGAAGTTCAGTGTTTCACTTGTAGCCTTTCTGGTACACAGAATCTGTGTTTATAAATGTTTAAGTGAGCTCCGCTGTGCTGTGAAATTTGCTTGTTCCTGATTTTCAGGTTTATGCATTCTGAAATCTTAAAGGAAGCCTGAAACCACTAGCAGCTGCTCTGCTGTGCCAAAGCTTGAACAGAAATTTGCACAGTGGTAGAAATGTTATACATCAAACTCTTCTTTACTACATTATATATCCACAACTACTTATTGATTTAAATATTCAAATTAGCCTTAGTTATGTAGGAAAATATAGAGAGGGGAATCTCTTGTGCATGCCTTTTGGATCACTGCAGCTGCATTGTATTTTTCTTTTTCTTTTTTGTACCTTTCATAAGTAAATTTCAGCAAAGGATTTTCAGTTCCAAACACTCAGTAGTAAAGTTTTCGCAATGGTTGTGACTTCATTAGTAGCCCAAGGTTTCATTTCATGATCAGTCTTGTCTTTCTGAGATTGTCTCAAAACTTTGATGCCTTTTCTGTATATGTTGCCACATGCTAGCTTGATTTTATTTTTAAAGTTCCTGATGTTTGCATTTGGTTCTTCATTACATAGTCAGTAGTTTTCTGTCTTTCTGCTTGTTCAACAAAAGCACCACCAAACCTTTTGTTGTCTCCTGTGCTGAAATTTTGCATTCCATACTTGGTTCATGGAGCTAGTGTCAAAAACTCAAAAGTGCATTCAGATAACAGTTGCTTACATTTTCCTTGCTTCAATATATGGGAACAGAGTTAAAATATTTGTACTGATTCCAGTTCTAGTAAACGTTTGAAGGGAAAATCTAAAGCCTGATGCAATTACTAAAAGGATGCTTGAGGTATAATGAGAAGATGGAGCTTAGAAAGATTTGGAAACTGAGTTCTTGGGGAAAAGCTAGTCTGCTGCTTCAGCCTGTATTCATTTTTCAGGATATAAGCTGCAAATATAAATGAACTAAGATTTGTTTGAAACAGTCACCTCTAAGGCTCTTCAGCAAAGCAATTAAACACACAGACTTTCAGATATTGGCAGGCTGTATTGTACAACAGTGCTGTTCTCTTGTCGGTTCAGTCTTTCAGTAGGGACAATAGTTGTATATGCATGTGATTCACACCTGGAGTGTGATTTTGAGGGGAAGCAGAATTACACTGGCTGGCTCAAGCTCTATGCATTGACGCAAAGGTGAGAATTAGGTGTCTGTGCGTGTACCTGTCTGGAGCCTTGCATGCAGTTGAGATCCGTGATTGATCAATGTTTCAGGTGGTGCCGAAACATCTGTGCACATAAAGGCCCATTTTCACCTTTGTCGGACTGTATGTGGAGATCCTGCTTTACTTCCACCTTTTTAAGTGGAGCAAAGAAGAGATTGGGTTATTGTGTAAATAGCAACCCTACTTGGGTGCTGTTGAAATACAGTAGCATCTTGATACTATTCTTCCCTGTGAAGGCTGTAGCTTATAGATCTGTCTGTGTTCTAGGTGGAAGTAGTTCCAGCAGAAATAGACCACGATGTTGACATTTAAGAAGCATTAGGCGTATCTAAACCATCTTAATTATAATATAGTGGGTTCCTCTTTATTAAAACTTGTCATAAGGGTGAGCATACAGACTGAAAGTGATTTATGAGTACGGAGAAAACACCAGGTGGTGTCTAAACGAAAAATTGACTTTCAGCCAGACACAGTAAAATCATTCTCTTAAATGAACTTGTTTGGATTAGAATTTCCAATGCTGAATATCAAAGGCCTTCTTACTTCATATATTTTCATAGTACATAAAAATTGTCTGCAGCTAGTCATGCTGTTGGTAAACTGCTTTCCTCAGGTTCTCTGGAGTATGTTCTTAGACTTAAGTATAGAATTGAGTGGCTTCAAGTCTTATGTGATGTCTTCACTTTTCTGCCTTTAAAAAGACACACACACCCTAAGGTGGCTAGCAAAATGTTACTCCTTTTATCATATGATTTGTTGTATCAACAGAAGACCTACAGACAAAAGTACAGTTTCTCTTTCTACCAGGCTCCTATCACATGCTTTATTTTTTTAAAAGTCAAGTCTTAATAGCATGGTGGAAAGTGCTGTGGGAAAACCTCACCTAAGGTCTGTTGCACAGCTGAGTCCTTTACTCACTATCAAAATGACAAGTGACACTCAATAATTCTCTAAAAGCAAATTTAATTTCTTACTTGAGCAGAAAAGGTAACAACAAGCGATCAGAAAAGTGATCAGAGGCTGAATCCTTATCTCTGTTTGCACATAGTTTTTATACATATAGGTTAGACTTGCAAGACTCCCAGTAATACAATCTTGCGTGTGATAGCGCCAGCTTAACTGCATAGACAGATGCTTCCACATTTCAGCTAGCTAGGCATTTTTTTGTTTATTCCATTTAAATGTCATGGCCTAGCATGCTCCTAAAACTTCCCTTTACACACCCTCTTGTGGTTTGCTTTTTCTCTGTTCCTCTCTTAAGCTTGCATGTCAGCATGATTACAATGAGAATACATGATTATGGTGTCAGCCTGCAGTAAGATGGTGTTAGTCTTGCTTAAGCTATAACAAAGGTGGAGGTGGTTCATGTTAACTCTGTGTATCATATTGTGATTAGTTGTATCAACAGCAAGTCAAAAGTACAGTGTCTCTTTCTACCAGGCTCCTATTGCATGCTTTATTTATTTATTTTTTAAAGTCAGATCTTAATAGCGTGGTGGAAGGTCACCAACAATGGCGCTAGATGAGTCTCTTCTATGATCATAGCATGTTGTGATCCATGGCTGTCCATGTGTACTGCTTTGTATTGGCCAAATTCCAAAGTTTAAAACAACCACTTTCTGCCAAATATTTCTTACTGCAGTTTTATTTACATGTCTGATTCAGACTTTGCCCTTAGGGTTTTATGTTAAATAGATGCTACATTCCATCTTTGAGACAAACATGTTCAGGAAAGTTGTAGACATTTTATTAGTAGTAAATTAAATTCTTCTTATATGCATATTTGTGTATTTAAGACTGATTTTGGCCTGCTATCTTAGCTCTTAATTGCAATGGGCCATTTATTTTTTACCTGTTGTCCTCAAATTGTAAGGACAGTTCCTACATTTTTTAGCTCAGTTTATATTTTCCAAATTGTGAAACAAACATGCTACATGTCTATATGTTTTTCTTTCTTTCTAGGCACAAAGCAGTGGCACTTGATAAGTCACCTGCAACCTGAAACATCTTATGATATTAAAATGCAGTGCTACAATGAAGGAGGTGAAAGTGACTACAGCAATGTGATGATCTGTGAGACCAAAGGTGAGAAGGAGCTGTTATTTTTCTTCTGTCACTAAACCAATAGCCATATATTTGCTGTTCCCTAATCTTCATACTTGGGACGCGGGTGGCGCTGTGGTCCAAACCACAGAGCCTAGGGCTTGCCGATCAGAAGGTCAGCGGTTCGAATCCCTGCAATGGGGTAAGCTCCCATTGTTCGGTTCCAGCTCCCCCCCCCCACCTAGCAATTTGAAAGCACGTCAGCGTGCAAGTAGATAAATAGGTACCGCTCCGGCAGGAAGGTAAATGGCATTTCCATGCGCTGCTCTGGTTCGCCAGAAGCAGCTTAGTCATGCTGGCCACATGACCCGGAAGCAGTCTGTGGACAAACGCTGGCTCCCTCGGCCTATAAAGCAAGATGAGCGTGCAACCCCAGAGCCGTCCGCAACTGGACCTAACAGTCAGGGGTACCTTCACCTTTAATCTTCATACTTATGTAAGAATTCATTTCTTTTCCAATATTTTTCACAATATTTCAGATGTTTTAGTTAGTTTCTTGACTTCATGAAAATAAATATTCCATTTCAGCACACTATATGTAATCTAATATGGGCTTTTAGAAATCACATGCTACCATCAAAACCACACCTCAGTGGTTGAGAGAGCTTCTCATTCAATGCATAAAACTGTGCTATCTTCCCATACTTTATCTCAAGCTAATGTTCCTGCTTGTTATTGCTGTAAACAAAACGACGGCTTCAGTTTCTTGGTTCAGAAAGACACGTAGGATTTATCAGCAGCTACCCAATACCCTTGTTGTTCAATAAATAATTTATTTCTTTTAAAGCAAACTATGTTTGAAACTATGATCAGTTTTAAAATATAAAATTTTGGGATACTAGTAAGGGTAGAAGAAGGATCTTTAATAAATTTTACGCACACCTGTCCCAGAATATATTGGTATGTGTTCATTTCAAGCCATCCATAAGCATTGATATTTGACAACAAAAATGGGCCCATTATCTTTTTTTGTCAACTACTTTACATTCTGGTAATGTTCATTATTCCTATGTGTGAAAGAAGCTAAAGCAGTGACACGTGTGGACTTGAGGGTAAACAAATTCCAAAACAAATATATATTATCAAGTAACTTATGATAAAAAATGTTCTACCATCATATTTTATGCCATTTTGGATTATGGTAGTTGCAGCTCTTGATTGACTTATAGAATTAATAACACTTCTGTAGACTTGCTATTTTAAATGTGTGTTTTATCTTATACTCTCCTCCCTCCATATTAGTGAAGCGCACACCTGGAGCATCAGAATACCCAGTGAAGGACCTTAGCACACCACCAAATTCTCCTGATCGTGGAGTTGGGAGTAATGCTGGTCAACCAAATGGTCCCGTCCGAAGTAGTGACATGTTATACCTGATTGTGGGCTGTGTCCTTGGAGTGATGGTGCTTATTCTGATAGCCTTCATTGCTATGTGCTTGTGGAAGAATCGCCAGCAAATTGCCATGCAGAGTAGGTTAATGCTAATATTCTTCATGTCCTCTGCTGGACCAAACCTAATGAAACAATATTGTTGCCAAGTAACCTAACACCACAACATTTACTGTGAATTTCAGTTGCTGTTATGATCACCACTGAATAACGGAGGGGAACAAATTTGAAAAAGCACTTTATTCTTCTTATGAAACATAGAGATTAGAGCCTAACGCTGTGCCTTCACTTTCCATTCCAACTTAACAATAGAAATGTATTCTAGGAGAACATTATATCTTCACTTTCAAAGGATATTGGTAGATAAAGTTAATGGCCAACATACATAGTTAGAGTCTTCTTTGAAATCTTCAGCTGGTAAAGGGAGATGCTTCCTGTTCCTACATTTTTAGTATTCTAAATGTTCACAAGGTATAGCAATTGTATCTTGGTCTGGGGAAAATGTGGGATATAAATAAATATAATAATAATAGCAATTTTACTTGGCTCTTATAACTATAGATCTAACAGAACAATCTATATTGCATTGTTAAGAATAGTGCTGGTGCAATAAAGCAAGTGTCTTTATGCCACAAAAGCTGTCAGATTCCCCAAACAGTGGCAAATATGCAAAACATGTAATCTGTGTTAGCCCCTTAATTATCAGTGGTGGTAGTCTGCTATCTGAACTCTGTTAGTCGTCAGATTGTAACATGTTTTACAATTTGTAAAGGGCTTAAGGCATTGTAGTGCTAGGGGTGTAAACTCTACCATGAACAGCCAGCTATAAAACATTTTCATCTGTAACCTTTTCAGATAAAAAACATGTTTAAGAGTTGAAGTGTTAAGCGTTTTCTCCCAATCCTCACTCTTGCAGAGTATGACCCTCCTGGTTACCTTTACCAACGTGCTGATATCAATGGGCAAATGGTTGAGTACACAACATTACCAGGCACAAGTCGTATCAATGGCAGCATACATGGAAACTTTATCAGTAATGGAAACCATAATAATGGTTGCCTTCACCTCCATCACAAGGTTCCTAATGGAACGAATGGAATCATGAATGGTGCTGTAAATGGAGGAACTGTTGTTTATCCAAGGCACACTAATTCCCTGTCCAGAGCGCACATGGAATATGAACACACCCACCACCTCGGAAATGTAAGTAAGCCCTAGATGTTGGAGGTCTGTTTCTTGAACATAATACGAAATGAAATCTTAGGAAATGGAAAGCATTCAGCACTTAACAAAAATATGTTGAAAATTCCACAACATGGCATGCTTTTTGAAGCTTAACTTGCTGGAAGTAACCTCATAGAAGTATGTTACATTAAAATTAATCATTTCAGACCCCTACAAGAGAACTGCACATGTATTTCAAATGACATCTCCATACATCTCAGTTAATTTTATATTTTGAATCTGAATATATGGATTTGTTTGTAAACTCTATCCCTGTTAGGGGATAGAATCTTCATTTTTAAACAGCATTTTTAACACCCAATATTAATGTTTTGCTAACCTGGTGTTTACAGAGAGGCTCAAAAAGGTTGGCTAAAAGATCAAGCATAGCAAATATGCTGTCTTTCAGTTCTCATCATTTCTTGTGACTCTGCCAAGTTTTTCAGAATAAAGATGTTATGCATGCATGTGTGAACCTGATGGGATGAATAAACACCATTGAAAAGTTTTGCGTTAGACTTGGTTGAAGAAAGTTGTGCTTTTAGTGATCTATTTTTATATTATATATGTGCATGTCATCAATGGTGATTTTTTATGTGTGAACCAGCATATAGATAGATAGAGGTAACTTGCATAAGTGTAGTTTCCCATGTACTATTCTGCTTTGTTGGTTTTTTTTGTTCTTGAAGGCTGTCAGCCCAACTTTAATGAAGGTGCTTGGGTGGAATTATTCCTCAGGCATTCTCAGTTTAGCTCTACGTCACAGTAATAATGGCAGTTACACATTGGATACCCTTCCACTCACTTACATTGCTTGGAGATTTTTGTGATCTTATTGGAGACTTCTCACATTCTTCCATTAATTGTGCCAGAACCTTTAGCTTTATGACCAGGCTGTTACTACAGCCCCATTTCAGGTTTAACTTTTAAGCAGTGCACTTTATTACATTACAGTGTGCCAAAACTTTAGGTTAATAAATCAGAAAATCCCTCCTCCTGGTCCTGCTCTGACACACCATAAGTCTATCTGCATTCTGAATGTTTGAGACTTGGGTTGAAATTATTAAGAATGATTGTGATTAGGCCCATGTATTATGAAAAAAATATTCATTTGTTTCCCCAAGGAATTATCTAAATACTAATTTTTTTTAACACTAGTCCTGCTCAAAACGTTTTGAATATTTTATGGGGAAACAAATAATGTGTTCAATTTTTTTTGAGTAAGTATACTTCTGAGGGTAGTGGGGAATATAGGACTAGTGTTTGTTTTTGGTAACTGAACACAAGAGCTTCATTTTAGGGAGAAAGAGATTGCTGCTCAAGCAAGAGTTGCCACTTCAGATAACCTTGCCTTATCTTATTTCTTTTTGCAGCACTCTTAAACTCCTAAGTTCTCATTCTTTCTAAAAAGCCAACCCAAACACTGATTTTACAAGTATCAAAACACGATTCTATAAGCATTCTGTAAGTGATGGATATATCCAGACTATGTGAACCTAAACAGAACAATTGTCTATTGTCTGTATAGGGGTATTCCAGGGACACAAACCTAAAACAGGTGTTAACCAGTTTTCTTTTAGATGCTTGTCTAAGGCCTGATTCTCACTTTGACATTTACATTCTTAATAAAAATACAGTCATACCTTGGGTTACAGGTTGCGTGTTTACAGGTTGTGCACCACCCCAAACCCGGAAGTACCGGAACAGTTTATTCCAGGTTTCAGCACATGCGCAGAAGCACTAAATCGCACTTTGCGCATACACATAAGTGCCGAAACGCGACCCCCCTCGTGCGCAGATGCGGCGCTGCGGGTTGCGAACGTGCCTTCCGCATGGATCACGTTCGCAACCCAAGCGTCCACTGTAGTACTTTTAAACTAAATATGAAATCTGTAGTTCAGCATGCATGCCTATAAAATAATCCAAAGCAAAGGCCTTTTCTTTTCTTATTCACTGGTTTTGTTTATTTCAAAGGGCTGCATACTTACATTTAGAGAGAGACACTCTTCAACTTAATGAGAGCCATGTGTCTGTTGTACTTGCCCCATCCATAATATCAAAGTGAGAATCTGCCTATAATATTCTAATTTGTCCTCTTCATCTTGAAACAACACACCAGGGCTAAATTGGAGTATGAAATTGGAATTTTGTGTGGCTATATAGTACGTTCTTTTAAGGCCCTCTGACCTACACAGTGAACTATGATTTACTGGTGAGCAAATTTATTGCGTTGAGCAAATGTGGCAACTTAGAACTAGTGTACAGGAGCAGTTTTGCTTTGGATGTCTTCATAGTCAAATACTGGACAGAAAGATTTGTTCAGTAGAGTTTGAGTCTTGGATGTAAAATGGTCTTTCACAGTCTTGACTTGAGTAGTTAAATACAGATTTTTATTGCCACCTGTACTACCTCATTTTCAAATATTCCTCAAACCTGCATGTCCCTTGCATTCAGCAGTGAGGTATGTGTTAATCTTAGCATTTTTATTTGTAAAGGATTCTGCAGCCAAAACCAACAATTCAAAATCCCTCTCACCCCCAAACCCCAAATCACTCTTGGCTGGTGAATTATTGCATCTGTGAAAATAAAGAACATTTCAAAACTGAGTTTGGTGAAGCAAGCTGATCTAATCAGATTAATTCCAAGAAAATCAGTCAGATGTATTCATCATACTAGCCACATGTATATCTTGTCTCCACAAGCAGACAAAAGTCTGTATTGGAAAGGAAATTACTTTCATGTCTCATCTGTGTGTGAAGCATTTTCAGTTTTGTCAAATTTGAGTTGGGCACTACAGGCTGAAAATAGAGCCAAGGAAATTACAACATACGTGGGCAAGCTACAGCTGTTAGTTTTTGCTGTAACATACATGCTGAAAGTTAGGCTTTACAAAACAAATTTTGCAATACTGTGCGCTCTGTCTTTTTGATGAATGCCAAACTTCATTACAAATTAGAATAGAATCTGTTGTTGTTGTTAAATGTAACAGATGGCATGCTTAAGGGCTTGAATTTATTCTGATTTGTTATTCTCTCCCCATCCCAAACCCCCAATTTATCTAGGGTGGTGGTGTATACACAGCTATGCCTCAGACAGACCCTTCAGAATGCGCGAACTGCCGGAACTGTCGGAACAATAACAGGTAGTAAACCGGGGAAAGGAGAATAAAGTGAGCTTTGGGATTGAGTCTGCTCCAGTTGCTTACTACACCTATGCATTTTAGGGGCTTTCAAATGGAGGTTGCTTTTTATCCCTGATTTTCACATAAAGACTATGCAAGATTTATTTAAAGAAGCTGTTACGTTTTATGGAAATGTGCATCCTAAGATGTTGGCACTTTAACAGCAGCTTTCTGGGATTTCTCGAATACTTTGAGTCCAGAAACAGATACCATAGCAACTGGTGATGCTGCCTCAGGATAAAAACCATCTAATCTGTGTTCTGTTATGTTGCCATTGCAAATGAATGGGTGAGCTTGCAAATCTTCTAGGTTTATTGTGGTTATTATACCACTGTGATTTCAGCATGGGTGTCTCAAACATCCCAAACAAGGGATGAATATCATCACCCAGAGGAGCTTCTCTCTGGATCCTCGTAGCTTAGTTTGTAAGCTAAGCTTCCAAGAGGCATAGTTCTTTTGCCATCCATTCTCTTTTATCTTCCCCATCTACCAGCACCTTCCAGTCTTTTCCCAACTGGAACATCTTTGAGTAGCTTGTTCCCTCTATGATATTGCATTGGTATATGATAGCCCAGCAGGTGCACTCTGTTTTCTTCCTTTTATATTGAATTATTACTATGAAGAGGCCCCAAAATAAGGCAAAACTCCCTAAGCTCTGTACAGCAAAACAGAACAAACACAAGAAATGTGGAATATCTGCTCAATTTGTATGTTCCAGTTGCAAAATGGGAGTACTGGATTGACAGTTTTGAAGTATGGAAGGTGTTTTAACAGACCTCTTATCCTTGTAGTGAGGATGGGGCATGCAGTTAGGTAATGAGCCGAGTACCTCCAAAAATACAGGATCTGCATTTTGCAGCGAAGTATCTCTGAACCCTTCTCCTGAGACTTCAGATCAATGGCAGGCTAAACACCACACCCAAAAATGTAGCATCAAGCAAGAGAATTTCCAGTTTCCACAGATGCACATATGTCATTTCACATAACATTTATAAGAGTCAACAGGAGAAATGAAGCTGTCCAAAAACCAGCCACAAGGTTGGGTGTGGCTCCCTGCTTAGCACTGGATACATTTGGCTGCTTTTAGAGTCCTTAAAACAGTTCCATCTTCAAATGTATAGTATCTAGTTGCCGTGAAGGTCATCCATCGACACAGAAAAATGCTCTTAGGAAGCACAATGTCAGAAAAGAACAGCTGTTAGAAGCTCATCAATTTTAGACTGAAAGTTTCATGCTGCAACAGACAATTTCATTATTCTAAAAGAAGCTAACTGCATGTGCACATCAAGAGAAACTGGGTGATTGGATAGAACTAGTAATAAAGGTAATCCAAGCAGAGGTTATATTGGGTATAATATTATCATGGTTAGATGTTTCCACTTTACTCTTTTGTAAAAGGTGCCAATCCCCCCCCCCAAGTTTCTTAAATGATCACAGCAATAACTAGTTGGCGAATCAGAGTGCCATGTATGCTGCCAAACGTCTCTGCACAAGCACCTGAATTCTTTGGCTTTTCCATTTCAACTGCAACTCCTTTAGGTGCACCAGAGGCTGCTCTAGTGAGACTATCAGATTTCAAGAGTGACTCTTCAGGGTCCATGGTGGCAGGAGTGAGAAGTCACAGCTTGTGGGGGGGAGGTTCAGTCAACATCTCTTTAGTCTTACCCTTGATTTTTGCAACTTTCCATTAGCAAACATTGCACACCGTAGTCAGCGAGAAACCACTGTCTGTCTGCAGGGGACACGTGGAATGCCCTGGTTGATTACCAGGGTTAATTTGGTCTTATTTTGCACACAGCTGACCCTTTTGGGCCCTTAGATCAAACAGACTCAACATTTGAGGATCAATGCTAATGTTTTCCTGGTCAGACTGTTTTAAATACACCTGGGGTAATAGTTCTCTTTTACAGATGATAAAAAGCACTCCTTGTGTCGGCTGTATATTTTGAGCTTAGTGGCTTGTGGAGTAAGGGGAAAACCCTCATGCAAACATTTTCAAGTTTGTTCATTCCAGAATATAGCCAGTTTCTTGCCCTTCAATGTAAAACAAGCGGAAATTAAATGGCTTAGTCAGGAGCCATTCTTAATTCCGTTGCTGTCAACTTAAGTAAGCACAGCTTCTAAAATAGATGATTGCACCGTAGAACTGTGTAGCAGTTCTGTGGTGTCAGTTTTTCTTAGTATTGAGTGTGGTGCAGTCATCCCAGTCTTCTCTAATCAAAGACTGATGTAACTATGATTCCAGGATTGCACAATCTCTACTTATAGTTGCCTGTGTTTTGAGTCAGTCACGTATTTATGTGTTTATTACTTTAGATGCACAAAGTGAATAATGTTTTATTTTAAAGAAAAAGTTATCCCCCAGCATTCAAGCCATTCTGCGTTGCAAATTTTAAAGCAAATGTACTATCCTTTCAAATAGAATCAGACAAAAATGTAGTAGTAGATCTATGCTGACTATCAAAAGTCGGATTTTACAGGTCTTCTGTTAAAAATACACAAGGAGAGTTAATTCCATGATTATGGTTAGACCACAGTGTGCGCATCAGTATTTGCCTCTGCTGTCTGCATTTGTGATTCTTTTTGGGAATCTCTGTGATTCTTGCAATAGGATATGGGAAGGATCCAGTTGCTCAGGTAGAGCTGAGGTTGCAATTGTTTTGATATGCACATTTAAATATACATTTGGAAACCAGCACTTTGACCTATACTATTGGAAGAGCAAAGGCTCCTAAACAGAGGTTCTTAGTTGCTGCCTTACAGATGTGGAACTCCCTTCTAGATTTCCATTGAAGTCTCAGCCTGGATACCTTCCAGAAGTATTTTTAGGCTAGGTTTACACGTGCAGCAGAATTTATAAAAACTCCTAACCCACAAGGCATCTCACAACTGTAAATCAAAACATAACAACTTACCAATAATAGAACTGTTAAAAATATACAGCAACAGGTTTGAATTACTCAAATCAAGCTAAAAATGTGGCAGAACAAAGTCTTTTCAATTCGCATAAATGGTATTAAAGAAGGGACCAGTTGACTCTCCCAAAGAGAGTTCCAGAGTCCAGACACTGCAGCCAAGTATGCAGTATACTGCTGGACCTATGATGGCAGTGAGATGCAGAGCATGGCCTCTTAAGAACATAGAGACTTGAGACTCTAGGTATCATTGTTATATGATCCCCATATTGGTTTAAAAGCCTTGCCAGGAATAGAACCCTTAGCTGCTAATGAGGGGAGGTTTTAGCTGAGCATTCAAAAACATCTTTCCACCTGTAGTCTGATGTGATGCAGTCCATTTTACTGCCTCATTCTGCGACAGACATAACCTTCCCTGTTCTGGCTGGCTTTTAAAGCTCAGACGTAAAGAGGTATAAAGTGACTTCTGTATGTAAATTGTGTAAATGCAGCATCAGGTTTTTTTTAACTTGGTAGAGTTGTGCTGTGTCTTGGCTGAAAATGACAGTGCTTAAGCATCCTAATGGCGTATAAAATGGAATAAATAATCCTCTAGCGGGTAAATGTAGGAGATGCAAATGTATATTTGGGGTAACTCTCAGGGTCTCAAGATGTGGGCTACGACCTTCCTGGGGGATTGTGAAATAGTCGTGGGAAAGTTATGCCACAAGAACTTCATGGAATAATCCAGCAGTGCTGGAAGACATAGACAGACGCTGGCTGGTAACTTGTGCAAGCAGCAGCTCAGTTCCTTGTCTTGGCAGAAAATATAGATATGGAGAAAGGGCAATAGCACTCCTGCTAAGGTCTTGAATATCCATTTGTTCAAGTGCATAGGTTCTCACACGGCACAGAAAGATATATGCTGCTCTGTGCTACATTGTCTAGACACTCTTCCGCTATGCACAAGGTTAAGGGAGCCTGAAAGTTTTTTAAAAAAAATTAAGAGGATGGCTTGTTAACTTGAGACACATTTTAAATATCCTGCAAATAAGAATCTTGCAGCTTGTGTTGTATTTGTCCATATGAGTGTTCCATTTGTGAAATGAATCTTATCTCTCTCCATTCACATTCCTCCTCCGAATCCACCTCTTCTGTGAATCCTGTGCCCTAACTTCTTAATCTTGATCACAAGCCAAAACACAGTCTCTGTGTATTTCCATCTGCTCACATTCATCCCCTTTAGCTCTGTTGTCTCTCATCATGACGAAATTTAGACTGTAAGCTACTTGCAGCAGGGCGACTTTTGGGTTTCTTCTGTAAAGTGCAAAGCACGTCGTTGGCACTGTATAAATAACAAAGCATTTCTAATTATGATTCTGCTTCTGTGGCTAAAGAAAGTTCCACATAATAAGCTTTCCGTCTGTAAAGCTAAATATTATGTAGCTTTAGGATGTATTTTGACAGCCATTGTGAATAAGTGGTGTGGTTGCCAAGGAATAATTTAAGACAGAGCTTCATGTTAATCATCTTCTTCCTAGGAGATAATTATGGAGAGCTAGCAAACCATAGTCAATGAAAAGTGAATGAATTCAAAGAATGTATATGCCAGTAGTTCCTCTACTTGGTGGAAGAATACTTTCTATGTTTTATTTCAAGTTCTCTTAATAAACCCTGTAACAAGAAAAGGTTTAATTTAAATCACTGTAAACACGTATATATGTGAGAGGATGAAGTGCAGTGTCAAAATATTTTTGCTACTTCTATCATAGTTTTGGAGAATATTCTTAATTGTTCACATGCTTTGTGTCCCAGATTTTCAGTTCATATGCCTGTCCTAAATAGATATGGGTGTGCTTTGGTTTCTCATTTGTTTAGTTACAAATAATATAGTTAAGTACTTGTTAGCATATATCATGAAAGTTGAAAAAGCAAGTTGATAACCACCTCAGTGTCCTTAGAAGCTGGTTCTCCAGCTGCAAACATTTATAGCACTGGCAGTTTCCCAACACTTTGGATTAGATCTGGGCATGTCTACAAAGGATTTTAGCTGTAAGATGCCTTTTTTTGTTGTTCAAAGGCTAAGTAGATTCCGCTATAAGGAATTGACTTCCTTCCCTGCTTGACTAGTCTTTCACAATCCAGAATTATAAAAGATTCTTTCTGGGAAGGCTTAGAAAGCATGTTCTCACTTTCTAAGTTTACAATGCTGAAGAATCCAATATTGAATGTAATCACTCTATCAGCCGCACTTTAACAGAGGTCAAGTTACCAATTGAAAGAGCAAATTGATATTGAAGTTCTTTTTCTTATATTTCCAAAAAAACCCCATTTAAAAATGTGGAAGAGAGCACTTAGTGGGAGCTGTCTTTTTAAAAAAATAAAAAACCCTCTATTTTGTACAACTGGGTAATGAAACATTGTTTATTTCATTTAAGAATCACTCTATAAGGTGCATCACAAAGTGATTTACAGTATACTTTATAGTGAGCCATTTTCCATGAACGTGTTTGAATTTTTCTAGGTGCTTCACTAAAACCAGTGGCACTTTTGGAAGCAACCCTGCAGCTGTGATGCCCATCGTAGCACCTTATCAGCAGGACAGTTTAGAAATGAAACCGTTGAATCATATGATGGTTGCGATGTGCTTAGCGTCCACAACCCCCGGATGCAATGCCGAGGCAGAGGAAGACGGCAAGGAGAAAGTGGATCCCCCATCTCTTCGGGACTCCTGTGACCAAGAAAATGTGAATCCACTCAGTACAGATTGTATAGAAGGTACGCCAGCATTTTGGGAATTGTGAAAATATATAGCTGCCTCCGAGGCAGTTGCTTTTTATTTATAATCAGAGCAATTTAGCACAGAAACCAAACTCAGACTGAGATTAAATACTTAAGCTTCTTGTGGTTCCCTGTGCATGTTATGGAATTTGGTGCTGTGGTGCTTAAACTGCAGGCTTCTTTTTCTTTTTAAAAAATGGATTTCATCCAGTACTCTCCTTGGATTATTTGTGGTGACTAAATTGTTTTAAACACTGTGCTAATTTATTTAAATCTCTGCCAAGACCACCTTCGGCTGTGATCTTGTGTTTCAGCAACTAAGATTAATCAAACTAGCTACTTAGGATAGCAAGAGCTGCAGGACAGCGGGGGAGGGAGGAATGTTGATGATTCATCAAATAGGAGACTTGTTTCCCAGCCTGTTGGAGCTTGTATGAAGCCTCTTGATAAATTTGATGGTTGTTGAAGTTGCTAATAGACAACTAGATGATAATAGCTGCGTTTTTAATTTGCAGATCACAGTGCACATTTGGAAACATCAGATCACATGTTGAGCTGGAGCCCCCTTATTCTCCAGCCTTTTTCAAAAGACTGTAATGAAAAGACAGAAGGGATTTCAAATGGCGTTACGTTGGACGGTTTGGGGAGTCTTCGACAGCTCCAAGTACAAGAGACTTAAGGAACTGACCTCCTTCCCCTCCCCACTTAAAGCCAGTAACTGCACAGCAGAGTCGCTGAAAGAGACTTACAACAGGATGTTAATTATAAAAAATGCTATTTATTTTTTGGTGTAGTGTCCTATGAATGTATGTTTTTAAGAAAGCCTTTTGCCTTTTCATTTTATTTATGTCTTGAGAAATTCCTTCCCATCCCTCCCAGCACAACACCATTGTGACTATCTGAAGGTATGTTGTCATTACAGGAAACATACTAAAATGTTTTCCACGGACATTGGAAGAATACAGCTTCATTATAGTGCAAACATTTAGGTGAAGTAACTTATTGGATTGGTTCAGATCCAAGTTGATCTTCGGTTTATAATTTACAATTTGGTGATATAACTCCACAGGATGGTTCAGTGCAAATGAAAACAGAATGAACTGTTGGCTATGGAAATTTAAATTGTTACAGCATATTAATGAACTGTTGCCACCTAACTCTAAACACCCTAATGTGGAAAAACATGGAACTTGCAATGGAAGTCTGGTTCTCAGTCAGTGCTAGCGAATACTTGTTGGAAAATGGCAGGACTGAAGAGAGGCTCATTTAAGTGAATGTAGTAGTTGAGGTGTGGAGTTCTTGCCATACTCGTTCCAGATAGTGAAAGGACAACATGGGCAACAATTAATGGTTGGCAGACACATATGTAACCCTTACTGCTGGGTGGAAGAGTTGAGCATGGGTATTTTGCACCGGCGCCCCTTGTTGCCATTCTAAAGTGTTTTGATTTGTTTCCTGATGTTCCTGTTATGTGTCCTGTGCATCAAGGAGAATGTACAGGGCACATTTTCTACTTGGGTTAGGTGAGCTTTTTTGAAAGGCTTTGTAGGATGCTTGGGTTAAAAAAAGCAAGGGGAGAATTTGATGTCAGTGATTTAGGAAAGCAATCAAAATTGTTCTGGATTGAAAATGGCTCCCTCCTATCTCCCCACCCCCACCCCCTCAAATGTGTGTTTCTGGCGTTTGCTTTAAGGGTAAATAAGTTCATACACGGTCCACATTAAGGAAATAGAGAGGTAAACACCAGGAGGGAAATGGCCAGAATGGAGGAAGTTCAGAATAGTTGTCCTGGTTAATCCGCAGTTAGAACCTTTATAACTAGTCACTTTCACAAGATGGAGCAGTATTGAGAGAGGTTTGGGGACAAAAGTGCTAGTTGTTGGTAGTTAAGTTTAGCAACACATTCTATGAAATAGGTCGTACAAACTCACCCTTTGCCAGAAGTTGGTCCAGAAAAGGGTTCTGCTTTGGCTGCTTTATAAATACACTGGAGCATTACACAATCAAGCTTAGAATGTAAGGCCTCTAGAACATTTTGTTCATTTGGTTTAGGCACCAGCTTCAGACTCAAGTCCTTTGCCTTACACCTTCCCAGGGTTGCCAACTTGAATAAAATATTGGGGGGGGGGAGCTTCCCAAAAATTGTCATGATTATTCTGTGTATCTTCATGGAACTTGGATAATAGGTGTAAAAGCAGGGCAGTCAGGGTTGGGGGTGATGCAGAATGTTTAACACCCTTGTTTCACTTCTTTTGGAGTACAAAATAGCGGCTTCGCCCCACAGCGCCCAACACTATTCAATGGTTGTGTCAGACTTGCAGCCAAGTTGTACAACACCTGTATATGTATCTTTAAGAAAGGTGCCTGTGCTTCAGAAATAGCTGAGGGCACAATGTGGACGTCACAAGGCTAGCTGCATATTTCCACCTTCTCCCAGTTTTAACCAGCACAAATAAAACAAACTTACACTTGTAAAAGAGCTCCACGAATTGGAGGCACGTAACACTATATTTGCAGTCGCCCCGCGGCAATATGAATTCATTTTCCTAGCTAGATCCAGGAACTAGAAACGCCCATTTGAAGAAGGGGTGAGGGGGGGAATAGAGGAAAGGCCAAATATACTGAATAGTAATTGCAAGCCCCTTACAGAAGAGCAGAGGTGCTCATAGGTGCAATGTACCATACTGAGTAACATTTGTGTGTTTTGTGAGTGTGTGTGTGTGCGCGCGATAAAAACAAGCTTTGTATTTTTATATCTGTTGCAGCAATTGTCAAATGCTGTGTGTGTATATAGTGTGCGATTATTTTATATAATATATTATGTATATTATATAATTTTATAAATAAGGCTCCCTAATGAGAATTTGCAGTGCTTATTTGGGTTACTGTGCAAGGACCTCTTTCTTTGTAGGAAATTAGAACAAGATTCAATTTATAATTAGGCCCACAGAACATCTCTGCTGCTCATCTCCAAACTAAACTAACGGCTGGAGACTTCCGAGAAATTACTTTTCAAAGCCTTAGAGGGGGAGTGACAACTAGTAAACGAATGTGACCTGGTGGAAGCAAAGTCCCAGCTGGTTTGGAGACAATTATTATATATGCCTTTTCAAAAAGCAAGAATGTCAGAGTACCTTTGATGTGGGAATTTAAGGGATTCTGGCACCTTCTCTGTCATACGAGGCCACTTCAGTTCAAAAGAGTCCAGGCAGGTAACATGAGCCTTTCGATGTGGAACTGAGAAAGTCATACTTGGAGGCTGGGAAAGAGTTTGTAATCTGTTGTAGTAGAATCTCATCAAGGACTGCTTTATTTATATTGTGTGACACTGTTTTAAGTGTTTTTCCTTTTTATTGTATTTTATTTATAAAAGTTATATATTGCCTTTATATTTTAGGGGGATTGTGAGTTTTCCCTCAATCATAGGTGTGTAATTATGAACCTTGCAAAGCATAGACAAGTGGCCAAGTTTCTCTGATCCACCTGCTCATTCAGTTCCATATTAGATTCTGACTAATGACTTCTGGCCAGGAAACCTAAGAAAATCTTGTTTTTGCATGTACTGATGGATAATAATGTGCCTTCTTACTTGGTATCCACTTAAGCTGTCACTGCCTTTTCAAATTCATTAAGCACAATAAATTTGTGGGACTTTTTAATGGCTCACAAAGCACTTTCATGAGACTTACAGCATCTTGTTTAAAAACTTTAGAATGCTAGCTTCTCAATGTTTCCAGTCCTCATGTCTTCACAGAGCTTTGGAACCAAATAAGCAAGTAGAAGTCTAAACTCCACATTCATTCTCATGCTTTTAGTGTTTAGTATATTTTCCCTGAATATTTCTCATATACAAAATTCATGATCAGAATATATTACTGCCGCAGACAAAATGCTGCATGTCTGCCATCAGTAGTTTGGCATCTGACACGTGTCCTCATGGAAAGATGCAGATTATGTTAAATCAGAAACAAAATGCACAATTTTGGCTTGCGGTAGGTTAGATGTTCTCCTTTTGTTCATCCTTAAGGTCTCTGACTCATTAGAAGGGCTTCTGACTATTTTAAAATGGCAAGAACTGATGCAGCAATATATTATTATACCACAGCTATCCATGTTATGCATGGCACTAGCAAGTCTGTAAGTCCAAGCACAAAATTGGCAAATATGTCCCACTGAAATCTGTCGTCCTTACTTCAATATAAGGAGCCAGTGCTGGGAAACCACTTCAGCTTTGACAAGTTTTTTTTGAACAACTTTCTTGATGGCATATGTCCTGCCTATGGAACTGAAGTGTTTCCCAACCTGGTGCCCTCTGTATGTTGCTGGATTACAATTTCCGTAATCCCGAAACATTGGTCATACTGGCTAGAGCTGATGGAGTCCCACAACTTCTTAAGGGTACCAGGTTAAGGGATACTGGTCTTCATTATAAAAGGTCTGATCCCCCTCCAATCTCTTAAAAGCAACTTGGTTAAATAAAGTATTGCTGTCTAAGCAGCAAGCGTTCTAATATTTGTAATTCTTGTTCTTTTGCAAATAAATGGTTTTAAAGATGCATGTCTTTTGTATCATATAGAAAAAAATACACTATATTTTCCTTTAAAAGTTGTAATATTCTTTTTTAAAAAAGAAAATTGTACATATGTTTAAATGATGTAGGTTTGGGCAGGATTTTCCTTGTTTTTAATATTAAAGAGAATGCTGCTGCTTTGGTGTAATAGTTACAATTGCTGTCTGGTGTTTCAGTCTCCAATGTTTAAATCTGAATTCTCCAGAATTATGGTTTCCAAGTGCTATACCAAGTAAGTTAACTGCTTAACGGTGCTTTGTTATTGTTATTTTGGTATTAGTAGTAGTACACACAACATTTCTTTCTTTCTTTCTTTCTTTCTTTCTTTCTTTCTTTCTTTCTTTCTTTCTTTCTTTCCTCTCTCTCTCTCTCTCTCTCTCTCTCTCTCCCACACCCACACACCCACACCCACACACATACCTGCGCATCATAGAATTAAATGATTGGTTAGTATACTATGTGTTTACCCCGGACATATGGGGATATTTTCAGGACCTTTTCAATAATTGTGCCCTGGTTTTGGAATGCTCTCCCCAGAAAAGTTCCTCTGGCACCCACTCTGATAGTTTTCCTACAACAGGTGAAGTCCTTTTTTATTTTCCCAAGCTTTTTTTTTTACTGAACCCAATATATCAGTTGGGTTATTTTTTTGCTGCCCTCTATAGGTTTGATGTTTTTTAGTTTATACATAAGTTTATACATACATTATTTTATGGTGTTTAAATTGGTGTTTGATAATACATTTGGAATAGTAATAACAACAAATAATTAATTTCAAATCCACTATTTGACACACACCTTATTTAAATGGTGACATTAGGTCAGCCTTCTCTCACCTGGTGCTGTTCCAAAGTATTGAACTATAACTCCCAATATTCCCTAACCATGGCTGTGCTGCCTAGAGCTGATGGGAGCTATAGTCCTGACACCTGGAGAGCACCAGGTGAGGGAAGGCTGCGCTTGAGGATTACAGTGCTTCCATGTGTTTGCCACTGCCATCCCATAACCAGCTGTTGCTATACCGCATTGGTGCTTAAAACTGCTGTGGAGGTTTCATATAAAATATCAACCCAAGCGCTTACTATGGTTGCCTTCCTCTGGGGACCAGTTTTTCCAGCAGACAATTAGAACAGGCTTGTAATAATTGTGGAATTGGATGCCATTTCAGGGACAAAAAGCAAACTGCACCTTTTTCACATAACGTGTATACTGCCAAGCCTTGTGTATTTTTAATATTGCCTGTTGTGGATCTGTGTTACCTGTCTAAATGGCCTTTAATGTTTGCGGCATTTCAGTTATCTTCCACAACTGTCAACTCTGAAAAGGGCCCCCAATGAAGTTTAGAAGTGTTTTATAAAGATGAATCAATATACATAAGAAGCCAGCTGCTGAATCAGGCCAGGGGCCCATCTTGCTCATCAGCCTGTTCTTATAGCGACCACCCAGATGCCTGGGAGAAGCTTGGAAGCAGGACCTGAATGCTACAGCATTCTTCCCTCCTCACCACCTCAAGAGAAGGACCTAAGTTGAGAAGCTCCTAGATTGCTCTAAGGGAAAGTGTAGTGTAGTCAAATCAGCCTGTGAAACTGCTCTGCACCAAGACTGCTTCCTGCAGTTGGTCAGACTGCCTTGTCTATAAAATCTTACACTAGAAATCCACAATTCCCTACGAGACCCCTCTCCAGCTATCTCTGAGTAGCCACTGCCTTAAAACTGGACCTGCAGCGACGCCTCCACAGCTTCTATATCACTCCTTTGCCCACCCATCCTCATATAATTGGTCAATGACTTTTGCCACACCCCTGTCTCCTTGTTTCAACTTTTTGAGCTGCTGTTCTGCCTGTCTAAATAGGTTCCACAAATCCTATGATCGCTCTTAAGAAGGTAGGAAATGGAATCCTACTTTCTTGTCATGGCCTACGGAGACCGTGGATGTTGCAGCCTCAACATACACCCCAAAACATGATTCCTTGAAGGAACCTGCTTTTAAAGTGTTCCCTGATCCAGATCCTAAGAGTGGGTTCCTGTGATTTGAATTCCATAGTTGTGAATTATTTCCTAGCTGCGTGCCGATGATGAGCAAAAGCAGTACTTGGTGTTAATGCAACCCTTAAAAGGAGAGGAATCTTCACAAAGTCTGGAGCCCAGCGACAATGGCTGAAGCCACATGGAGCTGTTGGACTCAGGCAGAGGTCAGGAACTTGTGACCCACCACCAACATCCTTGACCATTGGCCATGCTACCTGGGGTTGATGGGAACAGAGAGTCCGACAAGACCTGAATGGCCACTTGTTCCCAATTTCTGGGCTAGGGAACCTTACAGAAAGGCAGAATGTGGTGGCCTGCCTTTTTAATTGCAGAGAAACCAGTTACGCAGGAGTTGGGCTTCCAGTGACCGAGGCACAAACTTTTCTTTGGTGTAGATATTAGAAGAGAATGTCTGTGTGGTTGTGGTGGCGAGGTTGCTACAACAAAATGCACTTTGTACAGAAATGTGATAGCAAGCAGGCAGATTGCTTGGGTAGTGAATGCCGTCTCCCACCGATCCCATAGACAAGCTGGGGGGGGAATATGTCTGGGTCTTTGCCTGGGCCTTGTTTGCTGAAGAGTCTCATTGTTCCAGTTGCTTAGGGCTGCTGTTTTATTGGCCCAGGCAAGTCGCTAATGAGAGATGAGAGGATGCAGGGATTCCATGGCAGATGAGACCGGGTGGGTGCTTGTGGGGCTGGCAGTTCCCACAGTTTTTCTGACTGTCCTCTTGGGAGACAATGAAAGGAATGTCTCCTATGGTTAAAGTAGCTGTTGACATCCTATGTTCTTTGGGGCACTGGATTTAAAACTAGGAGGGATTAATCTGATGCAGTCAGAACTTCTGTTAGCATGTGTGCCCCTAACCACCCCCTTTCTCATTTCAACAATGAGCTGAGCAAACAACTGGCTCTTCAATCCATTCCTCTGTCCCTGATCATCAGCTCAGCCTCTCCTCCACCTGCTAAGATTTGGACCACCATAAATCACCTGGGAATGACTGTGTTGATTTCAGCAAAAATAAATAAATGGGAGGGCAGGTATATGTCAGTAAATGAATGTATAAGCTGCCTTTCCATCTTGAACAGAAGATTCAAAGGTCACAACGTGTTGGAAACAGAGAAAGAGCAAAAGTGGCCAGCTCGTGAGCTGAAATCAGCCAAGGAAGTGATGCTGTTTGACTGATGAAACTCATCACAACAAATAGCCAGTATGTTGAGCCACAGCTTGGCAGCATAGTTGTGTGTATGTGTGTGTGCACGCGCACGTGCATATGCAGGCATGAGACATGGACATAGCCCCTGGCATCTCCATTTAAAGCAGGAATCACAGCATTCACAGAACTTACCTAGGCAGCATTTAAGGGCATTGCAAGAAGGACTTGCAAGCAACCTAGAGCCATGGCTACAGGCTCTGTCTGTAGAACAATTATTAGCTCCACTTTTCCAGGCAAACTCTATCCCCCAAGGATAAAGCCCAAAGGTGACAAAGGGGGTGGGGGTAGGGGTGGGGTATCATTAGTAATAGCGTGTGGTGCAGTAAAGTAATTTTGGACTATTGCCTTACAGTGACAACACTTTTTAGACACCAATGTGTATAATACACTTCACTTCAAGCTATGGGAAACCAGTCCTCTGTTTATGCCAACTTGCCTGCTCATGTTGCTGAGTGGGACCTGGGTGCCTGTTCCAAAGTCTTGATGATGCCACTGGCAAGATTATGGTGCTCTGACTGGGTGAAGATTTCTGCACATGGTTCTTGGGTATATGAATTTTGGGATGATTTACATCACATTCTCAAGAGACCTCTTAAAATTATCCTTCTCCCTGGACCATACCATGTCAGGCAGTGGGATGTGGGGGTTGAACTGCCTGGGTGAATACTCTCTCCCACCCACAAATTTCTGGGTAGAGAAGAACTAATGCAGCCTAGCAAAAGACAAGAATTCTTACCTTGGTAGGAGATTCTCTCACTTTCAGCATTCTAAGTGCTGTTGATGTGCAGGAGCATTCCAACGTGCAACTGCTCCACCTCCAGTCCAATTATACAGAATAAGCTCTAAAGTTCAGTGTTCTTCCAGTGGCCCATCCATTTTTGTTCCTTGGTGTTCAGGCCCTTTATCACCACATTAGACCAGAGATTGACTATTAGTGGCCCTCAGGTGTGGTTAGACTCCAGCTCCCATCAGCCCCAACCCAAATGGTCAATGATGATGGGAGTTGGAATCCAAAACATCTGGAGAGTCACAGGTTCCCCACTAGATCCAAAAAAAGAATCTTCTTCACCTCCAACAGCTAACCTATATCCATTGACTTAGAAGTTGTCTTGTATTTGTGCAAGAGATGGACACAGCCATTCCCAAGGAGCAAAATAATTTTGCAAAGCCCTGAAATGGGTGCATGATACAATCGCACTGGGGTTCCCAAACTGGGAAATTAGTCCATTGGTTACCACACTTCTTCTTGGACCTGGGGCTCCAGATAGACTACCCAGCCTCCTTCAAAAGACAGTAAGGAAGAGGTGGTCTGAGAGTCTAGGCTGAGCAGAGACATCAGACCCATGTCAATCGATTCATCCAACCATTTCCATCAAGCAAGACTGAACAGGAGGGGCAGCAGGGAGGGTATAGCTATGGCAAAGAAATATTCCCAGAGTTGTTGTGGATCAAACACAAAGGTGACTGTCAGCTAGTCGCAAGGGGCAGACATGGGTAGAGCTGTGAGGGCAGCTTCTACTGAAACAGCAATCACCACGAGACTTTTATTGCTCCTCTATCTCCAAAGGGCACCCATAAGAGTGAATTTAACCTGTAGGATGACCATTGGGGAGAAAGGATAGCATCTATCTCTACCAAAATGGCAAGATCCGAACTGGGATTGTGCTTCTATATCTTTTAAATGGAGTTATTTAAATGCAGCACTTGACCTGACGTCTGCTTTCTGCAGGCATTGGGTGTGCAAGGGAGTTCCCTATGGGCAGGTCCCTTGTGCAGGCTAATCTAGAAGCCTTGGCTCTACTGCCCTTCAACTGCTCTTCTTTGCCAATACAAAATCATGAGTACACTTTAGGGCTTCTGATGGTACATTTGCAGCCACATTTCTACTTGCCCCACATCTTGTGGCGTCTGGTGTCAGGCAGGTGGGTGTGGTTTGGACCAAGTAAATGTGTTTAGGATCTGGATGATAGGTTAGTTTGGGCCTTTTCTTTGGGCTCCTTCACACTTCCCCTTGTCCCGTGCCTAGAAAGTATGGCTTTGAGCAGTTTTGCATTTGCCCAGCAACTGTCCCCTGGAAAACCAGCACTTTAGCGCTGATTTGGAACCAAGGACAATCTGTGGGGAAACCCAATTGCCCTTCGCTCCCATTCAGTGCTAAACCGTGGGTTTTGGGGGGGATGGGGGAGTGGTGGGGCAAACAGAAATGTGGATGAGCCCTTGCACTCATGGAGATATCCATTCATCGGAACAACCAAAATTTTCAGTCAATGGCTCACAGATCCCATCACAATTGTCATTGTCTCCAAGAGGCAAGCATCTTCTTGAGATAGGCAAAAACGACCTTTTCTTCAGCCTACTATATATCTTGCAAACTGAATGTGTTTGCTTAATGTCAGCTGAGGACTTAAACAAGTTCCACTTGGATGGGAGCTGTAGAAAACAGCTTGGTGGTTTCGATCTAGCCAGCAATTAGAGAAATAGGTCTGAGGTTTAAAGCAGGCTGGCAGCCAAGTAAACTAAAAAAAAAAAACCCACCTAAGACAAATATTGAGTTAGAAGCAAGGTCTTGCTTTCCATTTCTGCAGTTGTAATTTGTGTAATGTTAAATAGCCACCTGCACCTTTTGGTTTGAACCTAACTGTCAGAGAAACTGGGTTTTAGTGGCAGAGCACATGGGCCACATGCGGAAGGTCCCAGGTTCTGTCCCCAGCATCTCCAAATGGGATTGGGGCAGTCCTGAAACTCTGAAGTGGTGTTGCCAGTCAGTGCAGACTGAGGGGTAGCAAATGTGATGCTCTCCAAATGCTATGTACTGCATGCTCCCATAAGCCTCAGACAGCATAGCCAATAGCCAGGAGTGATGAATGTTGTTATCGAGGGGACACTGCATAGGTTGCAGCGTGGTGTAGTGGTTAAGAGTGGTAGACTCGTAATCTGGTGAACTGGGTTCGCATCTCTGCTCCTCCACATGCAGCTGCTGGGTGACCTTGGGCTAGTCACACTTCTTTGAAGTCTCTCAGCCCCACTCACCTCACAGAGTGTTTGTTGTGGGGGAGGAAGGAAAAGGAGATTATTAGTTGCCTTGAGACTCCTTAGGGTAGTGATAAGAAGAAGAAGAGTTTGGATTTGATATCCCGCTTTATCACTACCCAGTGAGAGCCAGTGAGCCACTGAGAGCCAGTGTGGTGTAGTGGTTAAGAGCGGTAGTCTCGTAATCTGGTGAACCGGGTTCGCGTCTCTGCTCCTCCACATGCAGCTGCTGGGTGACCTTGGGCCAGTCACACTTCTCTGAAGTCTCTCAGCCTCACTCACCTCACAGAGTGTTTGTTGTGGGGGAGGAAGGGAAAAGAGAATGTTAGCCGCTTTGAGACTCCTTAGGGTAGTGATAAAGCAGGATATCAAATCCAAACTCCTCCCTCCCCCCCCCTGCCCCTTGGTGAAAATATATTGAGCTAGATGAACCAGCTGTCTGACGTGGTACAATGCAACTTTCTATTAATCCATTTCCCTAGTACATCTTAAGGGTGGATTTAGCCTTAAAGGTGAAGCTGGAGTAGCTAGACTCTCATCTAAATGAGTAACCTCTGAGATGCTGGAGGAAGAGAGGAGGTTAGGACTCTATCGTTTTCTAAAGGAGCCCAGGGACAACACACCTACTTAATATCCCAGGCACTTTCAGATTCCTCCGTCTCCCACTAAGGAAAAAAAAAAGATTCCACACTGTCAGTGCATCAGACTGTTTAACAGTGGTGACCAATCATTAGCAGTGGTTTTCTGCACGCCCACTAATGTACAAAGAAGCCAGCATCTGTTGCATAACAGGATTTTGTCCCAGGTCTCCCAGATGAGGTCTCTGAATCTTCAGTAACCACATGCAAACTAAAGTGGCACCTCTGAGGCTTCCCTGTCGTCATTCCTAGACCAGGAACTGCCCAGCCAGCTTCTACAAAGAGGAAGGAAAGAAGCACATCTCTTTCTCTAAGGAAGGCATCCTCCAGATTTTTCACAGGCTACCCCTTCTTTGCTGCAAGGAGCCTTTTGATTCTGTGGCTAGTGATTAGATGTGGCCTTCTGCCTTCAAAGAGGAAGAAGCTTCAGGGTCTGCGACGAGAAAAATCTTGCCTGATTCAAGGAGGGGTTTGATATCTCCCTCCACTTTCCCCCAAGCATTGCAATCCTTCCCCACATCAGTGTCTTCCCCTTGTTGACCTGAATAGCTCTCCCCAAGCTATTTTGACTACCGGGGAGTCAGATTTCCTGGTGGTCACGGGGTCGTGGTCACTGTGATTGTCACATTAACTGGAGGGTCATCAGCGGTGGGATCTGGGACAGGCGCTGGAGCTGGGGCTTCTTCCTGGGCCGCTGCCGAATCCTCTGGGACTTCTGTACCCTCCCCGGGGCTAACCTCTGTAAAATGAAGAAACACATGCACAAAGTATTTAAGGGACAGTGGTACCTTGGGTTACAGACGCTTCAGGTTACATATACTTCAGGTTAAAGACTCTGCTAACCCAGAAATAGTACCTCGGGTTAAGAACTTTGCTTTAGGATGAGAGCAGAAATTGTGTGGCGGCAGTGGCAGCGGCAGCAGGAGGCGCCATTAGCTAAAGTGGTACCTCAGGTTACGAACAGTTTCAGGTTAAGAACGGACCTCCAGAACAAATTAAGATCTTAACCCGAGGTACCACTGTACTTGTGAGAGGTGGCATAGGAAGGGGGGTGCGGGTTACTGTGGGTGTCATCACTGAGGAGGGTGACCGTGGGGCCTGGCCTGCAGCACGCCTGAGCCACACCTCTCTCCTGGGGAGTGACATGGTGGCACTGGCCCCTGCAAGCTCCGCGTTGCCCAAAATGGCAATGTGGGGCTTGTGGACTCTGTGGAGGTTCTGCACAGCATGCTCTGTCCTGGCTTGCCCTGCCCCGGGTTTAGGGCATTTGCGCCGCCCCGGGTGCCTGAGCAGCTAGCTACACCACTGCTTGGGGGGTGATGGGGGAAAGGCATTCAACAGGAGACGAAATGCAAAAAGACTTAAAAAGACTATATGCAACAACAGCCGCAAGAATGCTGCTCGTCCAGAAGTGGAAGGAAGAGAAAGTCCTAACCAAAGAAGAATGGATAACCAAGATGATGGATTATGCCGAAATGGCAAAGATGACCGTGAAGATCAGACAACAAGATGATTAAAAAAAAATAGTCATGAGTGAGGAAAAGAATGATAGAATATCTTAAAGACCACTGTAGATACTTAAAAACGTTATCAGGATTGTTATCGTACTTATAATGTAATATGATTTAAGGTTAAAAAGGAAATAAAATGGATTAGATAAATGTAATTATATGTAATAGAATGAAAAGGAAAACTGGAAACCAGGCGTGGGGGTGTGGAGTTCAGGGATCTAAGCAGTCCCAGATGTATAGAAATTGAAAATGTCTTAAATGTATAAGAATGTTGTTTTTAAAAAATGAAAAATAAAATATATATTTTTAAACATAAGGCAGTCAATAGTTTCTGCCTATGTGCACACGACGTTCTATTCTAGAATCAATGGAAACTGCATACTTGGGGGGGGGGTTGTTGTTTTTTAATGTAGACCTATTGCACGATCTAGACCTATTGTATGTTTTTTGTTTGTTTGTTTTTTGCCCAGAAAAGTGCTTCTTGAGAAATAGGTCCCTTTCTGAAGAGAAGGACTCATTGCTATTTGATTCTGTATTACCCTGCCATGTGTCCATTTGGAAAGAAATGGAGGAAGTCCCGGCAACTGGGGGATATATTCACATCTTCGTAATGGCATTGTGAGTGGGCATATAACAAGATTGCAACCACTTCCTTCTTCATTCACCTGCCTCGTGCACAGTGAGGAAAAGGCAGGGGAAATCTAATCAAAGGAAGCTTGTCAAATGTGTATCAAGTAGCCATGCCCACCCTTGTGGACAGCAAGAACTAGAAGAGGCAGCCCCAAACTCGGCCCTCCAGCTGTTTGGGACTACAACTCCCATCATCCCTATCTAACAGGACCAGTGGTCAGGGATGATGGGAATTGTAGTCAAACAACAGCTGGAGGGCTGAGTTTGGGGATACCTGATCTAGAATAAACCTAGATTGAAAGCAGCATGTTGACAACTCCAAATTGAGAAAAGGTACATTTTGGTGCTACAAACATTTGCATATACAGGTCTCTGTAATTTTTTGCTAGAATCTGTTACTAAGTTCCTTCCTTCCTTGGACCATTCATTGGATAGGGGCAAAAGGAAAACCTTACAAAAAGTAAGATGGGGAGAGATTTTCTGAAGAGAGGCCTGTCCCTTACCTCAATTAAACCTTTCGAGGTTGCCAAGGCTTTTCCATTTAGCCCCACATCATTTGCAGTTGTGTGAGGCTCTTGTCCTGTCTCTGTAATTTCTCACCAGGGTTGCCACATCATTGCGTCTTGCATCCCTCCCAAGGCATTCCAGGAAGTGCGGCTTCTGGGAAGCAGCACGAGACTCTTCCCACAGGGCTCACTTCCTAACAAGACCCAGTCAGGTGAGCTGTACACACTTCTGAAGACTTCAGAGAAATCCCTTCCCTCCCCCTTTGCAAAAGAACCTGGGGCAGAGAATCAGCCCCTATTTTTGCAGGATGAGAGTGTTTGGGGAAAACAAGGGAGGGATTGTTGACCCAGATTGTTGACTCCGAGGTCCGGCACTTTGTCCCAATGAAATGCAGATTCTGTGCTTGCAAGCAAACAGAAACGACCCTAACCATGGCAAGTTGGGTGCAAGGAGTTTGCTTTGTATACGTGTGATCTTTTTGTGTGCTTTGGGGAATGCAGTGACTCAGCACGACGGTCAGAATCATGGAATGTGACTGAACAAAAGCAGGGCAGGAGGATGCTGAGACTTCCTATATTTTTCAATGAAAACCAAACTCTCGACATAAAAAATTCAGGCTTCAATTCCAAAAAAGAGAGAACAGATTCATGTGCCTAATTAGGAAAATTGTACGCTGCTGCCACTCCCAAAGAGGCAAGCTGCTGTTCAGTTTAAAAGGGAGCTTGCCTCTTCAAAACTGGGAATGGCAGTGACATTTATGTACTTATAAATAACCAACCGTTTCCTTTCCAGAGAAACCAAGTGTCTGAATGGATGAACTCAGCCCGCTGGCTGCACTATGTCAAAGGACTTGCAAAATCTGCGCTCATTGATCAGTGGTGCCTTTGTCCACACATGTGAGTCACCAGTTCCTGCTGTGGTTGCCAGTCCTCCAGAGTAGATTTTCAGAGGCACAATGGGTTTTCCAAGAAAAGGGATAACCACACTAGATCTTCCCCTGGTGGGAGCTTCACATGAGCGGAACTCCACTTAGGGGATGCTCCCACAAATAGAAGCCTAGTTTGGATGCAAGTCAACTTTATCAATCCAGTGATGGTGCAGGTCTGCCATCGGTTTACCTGCTGCTGTTTCCTCGGCTTCCGTGGAAGGCTCTCCAAGCTGCTCACTGGTCCCTCCTTCCATCCCTGCTGCTGTCTCAGCATCTTCTGGAGTGCTGATGTGCTCACGGGCTTCTCCCCCAGCCCTAAAGGGGTGTGTACACAAGAGACATAGAAGGAAAAAGTGAAGACACAGCTAGAAACATCTCAAGTCTTTTGGCTCTCTCACATCCATACTATTCCTACTATCATGTGTTCACAATTTTGGTTCTTTAGGCTTGGGTGGAGGTTAGGCTTTCCTTGAGTGTTTTACTCTGGCAAATGTCCAATATAAAATCTCGTAAGTTCTCTCTCTCTCTCTCTCTCTCTCTCTCTCTCTCTCTCTCTCTCTCCTTTTCAGATCTTTACTTCCTTCCCCCTCTTTCTGCCGTTCCTTAAATTTATTTTTAATATCTTTAAATTTAATATCTTTAAATCTTTAATATCTTTAAAGTATATATTCTTTAAATATGTACTCTTATGAAACTGCAGGTTATTGCAATAATCCTGCCAATGTTCTTATCTGTTTACAATTTATCTGGAAATATTTAATAAACCATTTCCATTCTTTTATAAAAAGTTTGTTATCCTGATTTCTTATTCTTCCAGTAAGTTTCACCATTTCTGCATATTCCGTAAGTTTTTGTACCCATTCTTCTTTGGCTGGGACTTCTGCTTCTTTCCATTTTGGGGCAAGTAACATTCTTGTCGTAAGGTCTCTGTCAACTGGCATCTTCTGCCAAATGCTAAGCCTGGCACCATAGCTGCAAAATTGTTATTTGCCCAAAAATGGAAGGAATAAGAGGTTACAACGAGAGAAGAATGGTTACAGAAACTAATGCAGAAAGGGCAAAACTTACCGGAAGAATAAGAAATCAAGATAACAAACTTTTTAGAAAGGAATGGAAATGGTTTATTGAGCACTTACAAATGAGCTGTAAACAGATCAAGACATTGGCAGGATTATTCTAAAAACCTGCAGCTTCAAAAATATATATGAGATACATAAGAATAGATGAATAAAATAATAAGTTAAGATAATTTGGAGTATGTGAGAAAGGACGGAAATAAATGTAAAGAACCACAAAAAGAAGGGGAAGGGAGTCGAAGTTGGAGATGTTAAAATTATGGTTGAGTAATTGTTGTAATGCATATAAACGAAAATTATAAATAAAATCATATATATATAAATGTTAAATTTATACACAAAATAGCAACAACCAAATATTAAAAATAAGCATCAAGGTCATATATGAAACATTGAAATCAAATGGCAGTAGATATTCAGTATTGACAAAATATTTAAAGGCTACACTGACATATACACACACTGCAAAGCCATGAAATTCTTCCTCCCATCTGCTGAGCCATCTAGGTGGCAAGTCACAGTATATTCTGGGCAGTAAGATGGGGTGGAGGACCAGAGGTCCTCCAAATTTTGTTGAACTCTGATTCCCATCAGCCTTGACCATTGGCTATGCTGCATGGAGCTGATGAGTGTTGGAGTCCAACAACATCTGGAGAATTTCAGGTCCCCATACCTACAGCAAGGGCTCCTGAAGCACCTCTAGCTTGCCATTGGTTTGCGGCAGGAAGAGATGCAAAAACCCTCACAGTCCCTTCCAATTCTATGACTTCTTGTTCAGACTGGAACATTGATAGGGCCACAAGAGACCTCGCTGTCTCCAATTCCTGTCTTGTGATTCCTGGTTTATGATTCGTGGCTTGCATTTCTTGCTCAGCAGCTACCTACAGCCCAACTCTGCCAAGCTCTGACATCAAAATTAGCAAAGGAAAATTTTGGGAAGCACATTTATTTGGGCATAAAGTGTTCCATGCGGTCTAGCTGTTTGAGCTGTGAATGCAGACCACTTGCAGTCAACAGGTTGCTTTCCATATGTTGTTCTCCCCGCCCATCAGCCCCAGCCAGCATAGGCAATGATTAGGAATTGATGGGAGTTATAGTCCAACATCTGTAAGGCTGGACCATATTGGCTATCCCTAGCATAAGTCAACAAGAGCAAATGAGAGCAGGAATCAATGAGTGACAGAGGACATAAGAGGCAAAGAATAGAGGATACCACTTACATTCTGAAGAGCAGGTCGTGTAACCCTGTAACATAATAAAGCAAAGAGACCACATCTTTAGAACTATGTTGCAGGAACAGTGGCAAAATTAAACCCCATCCTCAAAACCCAGGGAAAAGGAGCTTCAGAGACGAGGCTCACCCTCACAAGATATGTTTGTAGCATGGGTGGAGAACCTGTTGGAGAACAGGTGTTGCTGGGCTACAGTGCCATTGGCTGGCATCTGTCTCAAGAGCCAGTGGAGTGTGCCTCTGGGGGTGAAGTCCAATGGCTGCATTAGCAGCAGTGAAGTGCCCTCCCCAGGGCACAAGCCTGAGCACTAATCCTGGACTATTGGCTACACTGGTAGAGGCTGATGGGAGTCAGACTCCAGCAAGATCTGGAGGGCCACCAGGTTTCTCCAGTCCAAGAAATAAATCTGTCCTGCAGCAACGAGCCACTTGCTTGGAGCAAAAGCAGGATGGACTCATGACTTTGCATGGCTATAGGAAACACTTCACTTGACCTACTTTGGCATTATACCTTTGTTGCATCCAAATGGGAAGAGAGCCCCCCTGGTCACTAACCTGGGGGCTGTAGGTATCATGGTGGATATTCCACTGGCAGTTCTTTCTGCCTTTCTCTCTCTGCCTCTCTTTCTTTCTCTGCCTCATCTATTCCACCCTGTTTCAGTTCAGTACACACCACAATGCATCGCCATGTTATCTAGACAAGGCCCCACTGATTGTGCCCCTGGATGGCTGTGCTATTTTGACTTCTTTGTCTCTCTGCTTCGCTCCACATCAGACTTCAGCTGCACTTGCTCAGCAAGAAGAGGAACTTAGGAAACTGCCTTGCACAGAGTCAGGCCGTCTATCTCTTGTCTTGTCAACACTGACCAGCAGCAGCTTCCAACAATTTCAGTGCAGCTTACTGGCACAAAACAGATAAAATGTAAGCGCATCATAAAGAAATGGGGGCGAGGGGAGAGGCTGAGCATATGCCCTCCGAGTGGTGCAGGAATAAAACTGTGAGCACATTTGCAAAGCTAAGCAGGGTCTGGCATGGTTTCAGATTGGATGGGAGACCGTCCATTGCAGAGGGTTGGGTTCCTTCCAACTCTATGATTCTAATGTGTACCAAGATAATCCCTACACCAAGAGGTGTATCCTGGAGAAGAGGGGGGAGTCTACCAAGAATCCTGAGGGTGAAATAGAGATGCCTCAGGGCCACAGGGTGGTCCCTCCTCCTATGACTCAAAGCCCTTAACTCTTTGCCCTTAAAGAGAAGTCTTGAATAACACCCCAATCTTGGAATGTCCTTGTGGGAGACCTTGAGCTAGCAGCAGCAGGGAGGGCAATCGCCCGGCAGTCAGACACTCACTTGGATTATTCTCCCGGTTCCGAATGATGTACTGGAACACCAAGAGGGATGTAACTGTTGCCACTATCATTCCTGCCACTGCGGCACCAATCACTGCAGGGTAAGCATTAAAAGGAGGGTCGGCTGCAAGAGAGAGGAAGCTGCTGTTGAAGGCCACAGAGTCATACCACGACTGGATCATCAGGACCCCAGAACATGCTATAGAAAATAGATCTCAGCATCACACACCACAGGGGCTTCCGGCATACCAGTCTGTGGAAACGAGGTTCTAAATATTGCCTTTTCTGAGCATCTTTTGAATTTCAGCTTTCCCATAGGGCCCCTGCAAACTGATGTTTCCTTTGGTGGGTGCATTCTGCTAAATATGTGACTAATGCATTGCTGCTGGATTCGTACAGGAGCATCCACTCATCATTCCATTTCATTGGTCGATCTATTATGTTCCCCTAATATTACAGCATTGTTGCTGTCTAGGGAGGCACTCTTGCGCTATAGCACAGCAAAAGCAGGGGGTGGGGTGGGGCAGAATGGAGCATTTGTGGTATGAACAGTTACCAGATTTCAGCAGAAGTCCCGGGAACTGTGTGGGCTGGAAATGAAGCAGTATTGCCTACCCTGAAATTTTGCAGGCACAAACAGTATCGAAAGCTGGGTGACTGACAACCACCCTGATACCATCAGGAGCACCTCTGCCTCAATCCGATTCACCCATTACTTTCCTGAAGCTGATTTTAAACTTTGGGGGGGGGGGAGTCATAAAAGCCAATCGCAGATTGCCCACATTAACATGCCAGTTGGTCCTTGGCAGCACTGTGCTATTGGAGAATTCTTTCTCTGCTAAAGGAAGCCCTCAGTGAGGCTTTACACAAACTCTCCTCAGGCTCCTCCCAGGGAGCCTGCTCATTCCAGGCTGCCGCATCTGTTTCCAATCTCCTCCATTTTCCCAAGAAAATAGTTTGCTTGTTTTTCTTGAGTGTTTCGTTTTGGTTTTGCACCTTCCTTAAAGCTGTCCCCGACCTGCACCCAGGCTTGTTGCAACAGCTGCTGCCCATATGGAGGGGAGAGGCAGCCGTTTTCGCCTGGCACCAGCAGAGTTAAGCCAAGATGTGCCGAGAATATTGGGCAGAAGGCAGAACAACTGGACTGCAGGTGGAACTTGGCTCCCAGGTCAACAAGGAACCCAAAAGAGAAGCCCTTTTACAGGCCCTGTAAACATTGCTGTGTGCATCATAAACTATATAAGTTTATATAGCTTCTGGGGCACCCCAATCCTAGAGATGAGTGCTGTTTCTTCAATTCTCTAGGAGTTATGATGGCCAGCTATATACTGTCTCCAGTACAGACCCATCAAGTATCCCTTTTCGCCCACCTGCCATAACAAACGTGAGCAAATGAGCTAAGGTGATTTTACAATAAACAGATGATCATGTCAAAATCTGCAATGGGACCATGAGATGCTGTTCTATAGTTCCACCTTTAGGACCTGGAAATAGTTGAACCAGGATCCTCCCCCACAAAGAGAACAGGGAATCCTATAAACTGTTTTTCCGTAAGGGAGGTCCAAAGGCTTCTAGCTAAGAAACTCAGAGCACCTGATCAAACTGCAGTACCCCATGAGAATGCTGAGAAGCCACTGGCAGTTAGCAAACTGGTGTGAGGCTGACATAATTTTACAGTGTGTGTGTCTGCCATATGGTACAGCAAACTGTATCCTCCCTCTACGGCATCATGCAATCACAAACCCTATTATGAAATATGGGATGTGCAAGGAATACATATAATGGATGGGCAAATGGGCTCTGCCACCAGCCTCTGTTTGATCAGCTGAACATCTAAAATGACACCTTTGCTTTAAGTGCTCAGATCAGGCTTTCCCAACCTGGTGCCCCTCAGATGTTATTAGACTACAGTCCTGATCGTTCCTGGCCATTGGCCGTAGTGGATGGGACTGACGGGAGTCCCAACACTTGGAGGGCAACAAGTGTTGGAGAAGAGCGACACACAATCTCTTTGTGCAACAGAGAATTCTGCAAAAGGTTCCCAGTGACAAGTCACATCCGCCCCATACATTTAAAGCATGTGAATTCTCCCAAAGAATCCTGGGAACTGCAATTTGTTATGGGTGCTGGGAAGTGTAGCTTTGTGGGGGGTAAACTACAGTCCCCATGACTCTTTAAAGGAAGTAAAAGGTAAAGGGACCATTAGGTCCAGTTGTGGCCGACTCGGGTTGCGGCGCTTATCTTGCTTTATTAGCCAAGGGAGCCGGCGTACAGCTTCCGGGTCATGTGGCCAGAATGACTAAACCGCTTCTGGCGAACCAGAGCAGCACACGAAAACGTCGTTTACCTTCCCACCGGAGCGGTACTTATTTGTCTACTTGCACTTTGACGTGCTTTCGAACTGCTAGGTTGGCAGGAGCTGGGACCGAGCAACAGGAGCTCACCCCGCCGTAATGTGCTTTAAATGTGCTCTCACTGTATATGTTATGGACATTACAGAGCCTGTTAATCCAGAACTTTTGGCTGAATTCAGAGAGGCTGAGGGCTGATCCATTGGATGCAATCTTGATCTTCCATCTCTGATCAAATAACCTGGGCCTTTCCTCCTTTGTCAAGAGATCTCATTTTTCATAGTTTGGGAGATCTTGCAGCGAAAGCCCAGCTCTGTCAAACCCACTCAAACGTCAGGCAGGGGTTTATATTGAAGGAACCCCAAGCCGGCAAGCGGAGAAGCAATTCCTTTCCAATGAGCCTGGTGGGCATGTCTTAGATAGGAGGGCGGAGAACACTTCCCAGAAGAAGAAGACGAAGGAAAATAATCCATGGCAGGAAGGATTAACCAAACCATGCAATTAAGGAGAGATGATGGGGCACAGGAATGACAACTCCATCCAAAAAGAAGAAGAAAACCATCCCAAAAAAACAAAACAAACCCAACTCACCCATCAGATATAATTTGCCCCGCCTGATCCCTGTGGCATGCAGCAGCCTGCACCATTTGGTTTGCAAATCTAAATCCAGCCTCATGCAGTGCAGCAAGACAGGAAAAGCAGAGGAAGCTGAGCCGCTCCCCCATGAAAAAGAAGATCAGCAACAGCAGCACAATTGAACACACACAGAGAGGGAGCAAAAGCAAAGGCACTGGGAGAAGCAATGGCAAGAAGCAGGTTCTTTCTGGTCACTGCAATCACATTCCAGACTCAAGAAGCACTTCCCCCTCTATCCTGTTTCTCATCCAACCTGGCTTTGGCTCCCAGCTAACCCTGGATTGTGTCTGCTATGACTGGCAACAACTCTTCAGGGTGCCTCAGGTAGGTCCTCCTTATCATCTGCTACTACCTGATCCTACCACCTGGGACATTCTGCATGCAAAGCACCTTCTCTGCCTCAGAGCTATGGGGTCTCAACTCACAGGGCAGCTTCTGCAACACATCTACTCTCCCCACAATGAGATTTCCCCACTGCCATCCTCTCCCTGTGGCTGTTCTGCTCCATCTTGTTGCATTTGTGATTTAACCCACCATCTCCACCAGACAGATGCAGAGAATGAATTATTAGATAAACTGCCACAGGGTTTCGTGTAAACTGCATACACACTTATCTTCCAAGCGAAGTGGATTCAGATTTTGCAGCCCTCAACTGGCACACGTACCACCTCCAGCTTTGAAACGCTTCCCACAGTTTGAGAAGGGGGCATTTGATTCCCCACCCCCAAACACTCGAAAAAATTATCCACTTTTAATGTTTGTTCAGGATTTTTTTAATGCTCTCTCCCAACACACACTCCCTATTTACATCTTGAAATCTGCTCTGTTAGGGATGAGGAAATGGCTCACGACTGACACAAGGACCAGCCAATTCACACTGTTGCACAGCCAAGCTCTGAAAAGATGGAGGGAAGTTCCTTCAGTCTAGAGCAGGGGTGGGGAACCTGTGGCTTTCCTGATGTTGTCTGACTCTAAAAGAGGATGGAGGGAAAATTCATGGAGGAGAGAGCTATCAAAGGCTACTAGCCACAATGACTGTACTCTGGCTCCATAGTTGAAGGCAGTAATGCTTCTGAAAACCAGTTGCTGAAGACCACAGGAAGGAAGAGTGCTCTTGTGCTTAAATCCTACTTGCAGGTTTTCCACAAGCATCAGTGCTACTATGAGACCAGAATGCTGTACTAGATGGGCCATTGGCTTGATTCAGCAGGATCTTCTTGTGTTCTTGTAATGTCTGACCATTGTCCATGCTACTCCAACAACCTCTGGAGGGTCTCCATTTCCCCACCCCTGTTCTAGAGAAAGATATATTTTCTGCAGAGTCCCTTTAACCAACTTTTAGAACTTTGCACCAAATGGAATGGCATTTGGGTTTTTAAAGGCATGGATGGAAAGCCTCTTCCTAATCTGTTCATATCAGTGTGAGAAGTAACTGCAACTACATCACTTGGAGATCAATGGTGACTGAGCAGTCTACGAATTGTCAATATTAAATATTAAACTAAATTCTGAATCACTCAGAAGACTATATGGATATAGCAGACTGTGCAAATCAAAGTCTGAGTATATCCCTAGCAGGTGTAGCATCTGGGTCTTCCCAGATAAGAGCTGAAACCCAACAGCCTTCGAATCTAATAAACAGATGTGTTTATTTATTGCATCAGTCCCATTAAAACAAACAAACCACCAACCGGTCATATTATTTCTTACATATCCGAAAAGGATTGATTGCTTCTTGGGAGAAAGGGCTAAGCTTGCCCCCCACATCCAGATGCCCAGCTCTTCCCCCAGCTCACATGAATCTACCATGTGGCCCTTAGGAAGGGGGTCATCACAGCTCCCAAGCTGACTTCTGTCACAGCCTGCAGAGGAATGCTGTCACCCTAGCTACCCACGTCACCTGGTGTCTTTACTTCAGAGGGGTGCCCAGTCGTCCGGTGGTTGACAGCCAAGATGCGGAAGGCATACACAATTGCAGGATCCAACCCACCCAGCTTCTGGTCACGGGTGTCGGGGTCAATATCACTGACCACTGTTTCCCAGCTGCTGGCCAGCTGGTTTTTGGGAGCCTTCTTTGCTTCCCTCATCTGGACCACAAAGCCGGTCAAATTCCCCGAGCCCTGGGTCTGCCACTCCAGTTCCACCTCTGTGCGGTGGCGAGTGTACATCAGCTTGCTGATTGTCACATTGGGCGGGGAGGGGTACTCTGCAAAGGAGGAAAAGGGTATTCAGTCAGTCAGTCAGTCTTGGCAAACCTCATACCTGCCATTGCTTGGAAAATCCAAAAATTCAGTGCACTTTGGAAAGGTTCAGTTCACCATATTGATTCAAAATGGTATTTACCGTATTTTTCGCCCCATAAGATGCACTTTTTTCTTCCTAAAAAGTAAGGGGAAATGTCTGTGCATCTTATGGAGTGAATGCGTGGTCCCTGGAGCCGAATTGCCCAGGGGCAAAAAGCAGATCATGCTTTTTTTTTTTTTTGAAAGAGGGAAGTGGGTGTTGAAAGGAAGCAACTGATCGGGGAGGGAGATAAGGGACGCAGAGATAAAGGAGGCTGCCTGGGAGGGGGGAGGTAAAAGCACATGGATCCTCAGGATTTTTGCATTGGGTCACCCCAAATTCACAATCAGATTACATAGCATGTCCATGGCACCCAAAAAATCACACACCCACTGTTTCCTGGGGCTGCAAAGGTGCAAAAATGTGGTTACAAAGCACGGATCCACATGGATCCTCAGGATGTTTGCATTGGGTCACCCCAAATTCACTATCAAATCACATGTCTGTGGCCACAGCATGAACCACAAAAATGATACATCCACTCTTTCGTTCAGAATATTTTTTTTCTTGTTTTCCTCCTCTAAAAACTAGGTGAGTCTTATGGAGCGAAAAATACGGTAACTGTACCCCAACACAGATGAAAACCTGCTCCTTGAGAGCACAACATTTGGCAAAGATAAGAAATAATATGGACAAATAATTACTACACGCAGTAAAAAGGATACAGATCTTCACTTGTAGATTAATAGATTATTGAATGTGTTAACACGAATAGAAGTTCTAAATATTGCAGCTGCTGAATATGGATTATTATTTTGATTGGAATGTAACTGGATTAAATTAGACTTTGGAAGCAGAATCAAAAGAAATCTGTAATTCTAGCATGTGGGGAACCACCAAAATTATACCACTAGATAATTGATTACGTAATTGATATTTGATTTGGTATTGTGATTTGAAATGGATATAATGAGGCTCATTTTGGATTCTTGTAATTAAAAACTTATTAAAAATTATTTTAAAAAAAGAAAGAAAACCTGGTCCTTGATCATGGAAAATTTGGTTACTATATCTTAAGAGGTGTCCAAATGTATGCAGTTTGGAACGTTTCAGTCCACCATCTTGATTCAAAATGGTGTCCAGCTGTATCTAAACAGAGACAAAAACCTGCTCCTTGATCTCAAAAACTATAATGCCAAATTTGCTTACCAGGTACATAAAAGATAAAGGTAAAGGACCCCTGACAGTTAAGTCCAGTCGTGAACAACTCTGGGGTTGCGGCGCTCATCTAGCTTTACTGGCCAAGGGAATCAACGTTTGTCCGCAGACAGTTTTTCCGGGTCATGTGGCCAGCATGACTAAGCTGCTTCTGGTGAAACCAGAGCAGGTTCTGGTGAAACCAGAGCAGCACATGGAAACGCCGTTTACCTTCCCCCTGGAGCGGTACCTGTTTATCTACTTGCACTTTGACGTGCTTTCGGGCTGCTAGGTTGGCAGGGACCGAGCAATGGGAGCTGACCCTGTCGCGGGGATTCAAACCACCAACCTTCTAATTGGCAAGCCCTAGGCTCAGTGGTTTAGACCATAGCGCCACCCACGTCCCACCAGATACATAGCTTTCCAAAATGCACAGCAGATACATCCTGCCTTTTCACCAAGGAGTTTATGATAGGAAGTTTACAAACAGGACACAACATCAATAGCCGCCCCCAGCTCCTGCTGTTGCTCTACAGAAACTATCACTCAGAGACGCAATGCTGTCCCCTGGATCTGGAGGTTGCATATAGCCATCGATAAACACATTGTCTACAAATGAGTTATTTGCTGTGCTGTTACATCAACACAATCAAGAGCAGTCAATGTGTTGTGGGACTCACAATGCGATCTCATCCCCCCATCTCCATGCATTGAATCTACAGTATCCAGCTTTAGAGCATCAAGCAGAGCAATCCAAACTATAGGAAGCCAGCGTAATTTACAGTGGGAGAAATTATGGCCGTGAAATTTACCCCTATTTCAAGCTGGCTAAAGCCTGGCAGAGGGAACCAAGCTTTTAAAACAGAGTTAAACTTACACCACACTTTTTCCCAGCATCAATTCTGGGTTACTCAGTCATGTGGCATGTGAATGGAGTTTGGAATAGAAGATTTGGAGATATGCTTCAGAGGTCCAGACTTTGGGGAGGCCAGAAAAATTAATAATTACAATTTGGACTATAATTGGTCATTTTTAAATTTTAGTTTTTTATTTTTAATTGGATTATGATTCGGATATGCTGATTGGCTGTTTTTATTGGAAAATCAATAAAAATGATTTTTTTAGAAAGAAAGAATGGAGTTTGGAATAGGGGCAAGTCTCCCCCAGCCCCACCCTACCTCTGACGCTCCCCTGGAACACCCCTTTTTCAGAACTTACCCCAGCTGAGCCCTGGCTGAGCCAGGATGGATGATTTATGTCAACACATCTGTGCTGGGATGAGTGACTTCAACTGGTGCAACCCTGGCTGAGTCCAGGCTCAACTGGCTCAGCCGCAGATCAACGTATTCCAAACTCCACACATCCCAGCAGATCTTGGGTTTGGACTGCAGGCTAAATGCAACCTTAGCATTTTCACTTTACCTTCCCGCATCTGCTTACTTTTAACCAGCAGGTTGATGCTGGCAGAGGTGTTGCCCACAGCATTCATGGCAGCGCAGCGATAGGTACCGCTGTCTTTCATCCACTCTGTGTCCCGGAGGGTCAAGTTAAGCCAGGCGTTCTCCTGCTGTAGCCGGTATTTCCTCGCATCCGTTCTGACGACCTGATTCTTGTTGTTGTACCAAAAGACTTCTGATCCCAGGTAGGCGCCTTCGAGCAAACAGGCCAGCTCAACCTCATTGCCTTCAAACAGCGACACTTTGGATCTGTCTACCACAAGCTTAGGAGGTTCTATGAAGAAGAAGAAAAGAAGGAAGGAAGAGCCTGAGAAAAGTTGGCAATAAAGGTGCCTCTTCGCCCCCCTTTTAACAATTGTGTGCCAGGCAGGAATTTGAAAGGGAAAGCTTTTGCCATCTTGAAGGTGCTGAGGAACCAGTGACTTTCCATCTGTTGGCCAGTAGTCAGGGATGATTGGAGCTGTAGTCTAGAAACATCTGGAAGGCCATAGCATGTTTATCAATGCTGCAGCAGAATGAACTGCACTTGTTGATTTTCTTTTTTTATATAAATATTTTTTATTGAGTTTTACACAACAAGTTTCAATTAAAACATAGCATATAGGATTCACATATAGGATTCTCCAAATCCTTTGACTTCTCACCACCCTTCTCCAGTTTTCATTATCAATTCTTTTTTCATTCAGCTTGTCCATTTTTTCCTAATTTGTTAGTAGTGCTAGTAACCTTTTCCTTTGTATTTTTTATATCACAAGTATTACTCTAATCCTGCCAAAGTTTTTAATTGTTTACAGTGTTCTCTTAAATAGGTTGTAAATTTCCCCCAGTCTTACTTAAACTTCTTCTCATCCTGGTCTCTGAGTCTCCTGGTTAATTTGTTGATTTTCTGCCTGTTGCTCAATGGAAGAGAGTCCAAAAATAAGGGCCCATTCTAGCAGGCGCAGTCACACCAGGAAGTATACCTGAGGCAGTCCCCAAGCACTGTCACTTGCAATGTTCACAGTCACACTGGTGGACATAATTTCTCTCCTGTTCATGGCGTACAGCTGATGAAAACCCCAAATTATGGGATTACTGTGCTTGATTGGCTGGCAAACTTGCCTGACCTGAACCCCATAGAGAATCTATGGGGCATTGCCAAGATGAGAGACATGAGACCGAGCAATGCAGAAGAGCTGATGGCTGCTATTGAAGCTTCCTGGTCTTCCATAACACCTCAGCAGTGCCACAGGCTGATAGCATCCATGCCACGCTGCATTGAGGCAGTAATTGATGCAAAAGGGGCCCAAACCAAGTACTGAGTACATGTGCATGCTTCTACTTCTCAGAGGTCCAATATTGCTCCATTTGCAATCCTTGTTTTGCTGATTTCATTTAATATTCTAATTTTCTGAGATTAACAATTTGGGGTTTTCATCAGCTGTATGCCATGATCATCACAATTATAACAAATAAAGGCTTTACATATCTCGCTTTGCATGTCATGAGTCTATCCCATATATTAGTTTCACCTTTTAAGTTTAATTACTGAAATAAATGAACTTTTCCACTATATTCTAGTTTTTCAAGTTTCACGTGTACTATGCCCCTGAGCTATGGCCCCATCCCAAAGGTACTGTTCTCATCTGCTTACCCAAATGGACCCGGCACTCAGTAGCTCTTGTGAGAAGTGGGTGGGCTGCCACGCAGGTGAATTCCTTGCCCCCCAGGGTGGCGTTTGATTTCATGACGAAGATGTTGTGGGATTGTTTCAGTCCTCCGAGCACGTGGTCCTTCCAGTCTCTCCACCACAGAGTCACCCGGGGTTCTCCGCCTGCCCAGTCACAGGTCAGCATGAGGAATTCGTTCTGCTTCGTTGCTACGGCGCTGCAGGTCAGGTTCCCACCAGGGACCCCTATGGCACAAACAGGACAATTGAGAGGCAGATTTCTAGCCTTAACAACTCACCAAGACTCACGGCCTTTGGGAGGGAGAATTCTGTCCAATCCTCCCGTTTCAAGGCAAACTGACCTAAGTTGCAGTATGCACAGACTTAATGCACTGATCGGAACACAGTTAATGATCAAACGATGCACTTCCACAGCTCTTGTGATGCGTGCAAAGATGTGTGTATATATATATTAAAAAAAATATTTATTGAAATTAAACCTTTTAAACAGCAAAATCAGGGATTCTAAAGGATCATATTCAATAAATAAATACATCTGTATACGAATACTAATAGCATTATTTGAAAGGTTGGAAGTGTCGTAAGTTTGAACACTCATTAAATTTGTTATTCTAAATATTACAAAAATACCCATCTTTCCACAAACTGGTTAGGTTGATTGATGCATTTTTTTAAATATAATAAGTAAACTCATTGTTAAAAGGTAAAGGGACCCCTGACCGTTGGGTCCAGTCGCGGATGACTCTGGGGTTGTGGCACTCATCTCGCTTTACTGGTCAAGGGAGCCGGCGTACAGCTTCCGGGTCATGTGGCCAGCATGACTAAGCCACTTCTGGTGAACCATAGCAACACACGGAAACACCGTTTACCTTTCTGCTGGAGCGGTACCTATTTATCTACTTGCACTTTGATGTGCTTTTGAACTGCTAGGTTGGCAGGAGCAGGGCCCGAGCAACGGGAGCTCAGCCCATCGCGCGGATTCGAACCGCCAACTTTTTGATCAGCAAGCCCTAGGCTTTGTGGTTTAACCCACAGCATCAGATAGTTGTTTATTTCCTTGGCATCTGATGGGATGGCATTCCACAGGGTGGGTGCCACTACCAAGAAGGCCCTCTGCTTGGTTCCCTGTAAACCCACTTCTCCCAGTGAGGGAACTGCCAGAAGGCCCTCAGAGCTGGACCTCAGTGTCCAGGCTGGACAATGAGGGTGGAGATGCTCCTCCAGGTATACTGGGCCCAGGCCATTTAGGGCTTTAAAGGTCAGCACCAACACTTTGAATTGTCCTCGGAAACGTGTTTCAAATGTGCTTTAAATGCCTGGTGTAAATTACATGCCACATGTTCCCAAGTTTTTCACTGGAACAATGAGAGCTGGGGACTTAAGAACAAAAACCAAAGCCAGAGAGCCTCATGTACTAAGGGCCCTTAAATTAGGATGGGGCTCCCTCATTCCCCAGCATGATTTGTTGTTAACCCAGACCAAAATGGCATGGGGAAGTTTAAGCACCAATCGCGCTGCACGTAGAGAGCTCTCTATACAAACTGATATCTCCCCATGATCCAATCACAGCACTTCAGTGCAAGGTGAGGCTGCGTATGAGCCTCAACATCCAGATTACACAACTTTTAGAAGACATCTGAAGGCAGCCCTTTATCAGGAGGTTTTTAATGCTTGATGTTTTTATTATGTTTTTACATATGCTGTAAGCTGCCCAGAGTGACTGGGGAAACCCAGCCAGATGGGCGGGGTATAATCATAATCATAGGGTTTTAAAGGTCAGCACCAACACTTTGAATTGTGCTCGGAAACGTACTGGGAGCCAATGTAGGTCTTTCAAGACTGGTGTTATGTGGTCTTGGCAGCCACTCCCAGTCACCAGTCTAGCTGCCGGCCTCAGTCCAGTATATCTGAAGGAGCGTTTCCACCCCATCGTTCTACCCAGACACTGAGCTCCAGTGCCAAGGGCCTTCTGGCAGTTCCCTCACTGCGAGAAGCCAAGTTACAGGGAACTAGGCAGAGGGCCTTCTTGGTAGTGGCGCCTGCCCTGTGGAATGCCCTCCCAGCAGATGTCAAGGCAATAAGCAACTGCTGTATTTTTTGCACCATAACACTCACTTTTTTCCTCCTAGAAAGTAAGGGGAAATGTCTGTGTGTGTTATGGAGGAAATGCCTACGGGTGGCATGCCTACGGATTTTCCTCCTCTAAAAACTACGTGTGTGTTATGGTCGGGTGCGTGTTATAGAGCGAAAAATACGGTATTTTACTTTTAAAAGACAACTGAAGGCAGCCCTGTTTAGGGAAGCTTTTAATGTTTGATGCATTATAGTATGGGGGTATTCTGGCTGGGCTTCCATAGCCACTCTGGGCGGCTTCCAACAAAATATTAAAATACTATAATATTAAATATTAAAATAATTATAATTTTTATTAATGGACAATGTTTCACTGGGAGGAGAAGGAGGGTCACTACTCACACACAGTGGTTCTGCAGATGGTCTCGTCTCTGAGCGCTGGGTGAGAAGCCAGGCAAGTGTAGGAGGTCCCGTTGCGAACGTCTTTGCCGTGATGGATTTGGGTGGCATTGGAGTAGGTTGCTGTGCTGTTTCCTCCCCACCGGGATTTCACCCACCGCAGCCGCACCGGGGGGAACCCTCCCTGCCACGAACAGCGCAGGGCAAGGTCTTGGAAATTGGTGGCTGGCAGCGGAGTGCAGCTGGGCTTCCCCTTGGGCAGATCTGTGCGTAGGGGGGCAAACATGGTATCAACAGCAACGAGGAGTTCCTGGCACCCAGCACATCCCTGTTGCCTGGGGCCCAATGGGTGGCGAGAGGCGAGAACTGGCATTCCTATCTATGGCTCTTGCAACATGGATACACACAGTCGTTCAACTTACAGCCATCCTGCTCAACCGTCCCAATATAAGCGGGACATCCCTGAATTACAGAAGCCATCCTGGCTTCTGGTGGGATCCTGGAATGTCCTGTTCTTTGGTTTGGCACTCTGGCACAAGTCAGCTGGTTCACGCCAGAGCACGGGACCAAAAGACGCTCTATTTTTGGTCTCACACTCTTGTGCAAGTCAGAGAGCTTGGGACCAAAAAGCAAACAAGCGTCTCCATTTGGATCAGCAGAATGTTGGAGTGTGTCAAATGCATATTGTAGGCGATTCCCTTTGGCATCTCAAATGTACCTGTGAAGGTGATTCCCTTTGACATCTCCACAGGCTTCACCCACAGTGGCTGGGCTTGTGGCATTACAGTTCCTAGAGCTCCTTGGGAAGAGGGATTGGTTGTTATACCACACTGACAATTGTAGCTCTGTGAGGAGAATAGGGGTCTCCTAGCAGCTCTCAGCACTCTTAACAAACCACAGTCCCCAGGAATCTTGGTGGCAAGTCACGGCTGTTTAAGGCGGTATGATGCTCTGGTCCCTACCAAAGAAGAATGGCAGGCTAAATGGATGGACTACGCTGAGATGGCAAAAATGACCACGGAAATCAGAAATCAGGAAGAGCAAATTTTTAATAAAGAATGAGGGAAATTTATATTGTACTTGGAAGAACACTGTGTAAACAACTGAACTCTTTAACAGGACTTAAATAACACTTGACTTTGGACATACAGTCATAACTCATGTTACATTTCCTTCAGGTTGAGTGTTTTCAGGTTGCGTCCCACGGCGACCTGGAAGTACCAGAATGGGTTACTTCCGGGTTTTGCCGCTCGCACATGTGTAGACACGCAAAATGACGTCACGCGCATGCACAGAAGTGGCAAATCACAACCCACATGTGCGCAGATGCACAGGCGCGGGTTGAGTTCTTTTCAGGTTGCAAACGGGCCTCCGGAACAGATCCCGTTCACAACCAGAGGTACCACTGTAATGGATAATTAATCAACTGGATGACTTAAAAAATGCAGTAGAAAAGGATAAATGTGGAACCCATGGAAGGGTGGAGGGAAGTCTATAGATTCGAATGAATCTTGTATTTGTTTTGATTTAGATGTGAGTTTGAATGTAAACATTAATTGGAAAAACCAACTAAAAATTAATATAAAAAAGTGGTATGGCACCGCTTTAAATGTATTATTGTGCAGATGGCTTCTGACTGTGGCAAGATAGAGTTGGAAACCCATAGTGGGGTAGGGTGGAAGAAAGAATCCTGGAGATGGCACGGATTGAACAGAAGCACATTACGCTGCAATGTTTTGTTGCAGGATGCACTTGTTGCGGCTTCATTTCTTTCACTCTTCTCTCTCTCTCTCTCTCTCTCTCTCTCTCTCTCTCTCTCTCTGTGTGTGTGTGTGTGTGTGTGTGTTTAAAAAATAATGTCCACAAGCTTAGAGCAAATAAGTGCTGATGCCAAGATGGCTGCCAATGTACTTATTAAAAGCCAATGCACCTGTGCAGCAGAACTGCATGACTCTTTCATAAACTGCCCATCATCTGAGGATGCAGGTGGGGAATCTCCTGTCTGGTTCCCACATGAAAACAACATATTGCCTGTAGGCCAGCCATGAACTCAGACAGGGTTGTTTTCTGTGTGAAAAGAGAGAGGGAGAAATCCCCAGCCCCAACCTACAGTTCTAGGTGGTACAGTACAGGACATTAGTAAAATGCTGCTGCTACACATGTAAAGAGGCACCACAATAACTTACTGGGGATGGAAGATCATGAAATTTGGTCTCTGGTTTAAGGGCAAGGTTTAAGAATTCCTAGGTGGATTCTAAGGCCATGTCCAAATTACAGTCGTACCTCGGAAGTTGAACGGAATCTGTTCCAGAAGTCCATTCGACTTCCAAAACATTCAGAAACCAAGGCGTGGCTTCCAATTGGCTGCAGGAACTTCCTGCAGCCAATCAGAAGTTGCAGAAGCTGCATCAGCCGTTTGGGTTCCAAAGAATGTTTGCAAACTGGAACAATCACTTCTGGGTTTGCGGCGTTCAGGAGCCAAAACGTTCGACTCACAAGGCGTTTGACTTGCGAGGTATAACTGTACTGGCTTAAAACACAGCTGTCTCGTTCTATTTCTTATTTTGGATTGAAGCTGGTTTGTGGGAAATGCATCAAAATGCTGTGTTTCACTTTTAAAAAACAACAGGATAGATAGATACCAGTTTGATGTGGATTGTGCTTAATGTTGTGTGCACACGGCTTCCCAAACCAGCAGTGAGAGTGCACTGGTTGCAGAGTAAACGAGCACCTCTTCCAATGTTGCATCAGACATTAAACAACAATGAAGAACCCCTTCCAGCCCACTTGAAAAAGTCTCCTTGGCTACTTACTGCTGCTGTTAGCTACATAGATAATAACAAAAACATCAAACAAAGCAACCCTCCCTTTTTAGTCCTAATAAAATGTCAACCCCATTCGCTCCACAGTAGTTCCTTCCAAATAAATGCAGATGGAAATAAATCTTTGCTCTCTTTCATTCCTTTTTTGCAACAACAACAAAAAAAGCCAAATTAGAAGCGTCTGACCAGAAAGAACAAAATTAAGTTTGTCTTGGCTCATATGCAGGAGAACCCAGTTAAGATGCTGTAGCTAAAGAGTAAGACATCAGCACCCTTCTGCTGTCCATTGTTTTGTTTTTCAAAAAAAAAAAGAAAAGGGAAAGTCGTGAGTGACAGCGTTCTTTGTTCTGTGACAGGTGACATTCTGCTTTGCTTTCTCTATCGTTTAGGTTCATCAAAAGATGGAATCATCTCTAGAAGACGCACCCAAGGCCTTCATTTCCTACTGATGCTCTACATGCCAATTAATCTCTCCCCCCGTCTCCTCTTTAGCCATGGCAATATTTGGAAAGGTAGAAGTAAATAAAAACCAGAAGACAGAGGGAAGGAAGGAGAAGCAGCACATGCCAGAGCCTCATGCCCAAACCAGACAAGAAGGGATTACTTACAGTAGACTGTTAAGATAATGGCGGTCTGGGTACGTGTATTCAGGTGCATGTTCTGAGCAAGGCAAGTATAGATTCCTGTTTGGGTCCTTGAAATCCTGGTGATCACATACTTCTGACCAGAGTAGACTTGGGAGCTATTGTAGAACCAAATATAGTGGCTGGGTGGATTAGACGATGCCAGGCATGTCAGGATCACCTCTTCTTGCTCATTGGCTGAGAAGCCATGTTGGTTTACAGCAAACGGCTCCACACTGATCACTGGTTCATCAGGCCCATCTACGGAAGAGACCATGAGGTTAGTTAGAGGTGCACCTGCTGCAGAGAAAGGGCTAGAGATCAACTTTAGAAGCCAGTATATTTAGCCATCATTATGACAGTCAGGGACGCGGGTGGTGCTGTGGTCTAAACCACAGCGCCTAGGGCTTGCTGATCGGAAGGTCAGCAGTTCGAATCCCCACGACGGGGTGAGCTCCTGTTGTTTGGTCCCAGCTCCTGCCCACCTAGCAGTTCAAAAGGACGTCAAAGTGCAAGTAGATAAATACCATATTTTTTTCACTCTATAAGATGCACCCGACCATAAGAAGCACCTAGTTTTTAGAGGAGGAAAACAAGAAACAAGAAAGCAACACAAAGCCTCTTGAGCGAAGAGGCAGGAGCGCTCCAGCTGTGCTCAAGAGGCTTTTCGTGGCTATCGCTGAAACCAGAAGAGCAAGAGGGATCAGCGCATACTGATCCCTCTTTCTCTTCTGGCTTCAGCGATAGCTGCGCAGCCTGCATTCTCTCCATAAGGCGCACACACATTTCCCCTTCCTTTTTAGGAGGGGAAAAGTGTGTCTTATAGAGCAAAAAATACAGTAGGTACCGCTCCGGCAGGAAGGTAAATGGCATTTCCGTGAGCTGCTCTGGTTTGCCAGAAGCGGCTTAGTCTAAGGTTACCAGACATCCCCGTTTCCCAGGGACAGTCCCCAGATTTACAAATCAGTCCCCACACAAAATCCATTGAAGTTGAAAAGTGTCCCTGGATTCATTGAAAAAAATCTGGTAACCTTAGCTTAGTCATGCTGGCCACATGACCCGGAAGCTGTCTGCGGACAAACGCTGGCTCCCTCGGCCTATAGAGTGAGATGAGTGCGCAACCCCAGAGTCGTCCGCGACTGGACCCAACGATCAGGGGTACCTTTACCTTTATGACAGTCAGAGCAGATCTACAGTATTTACTTGCAGCAATGTTAAACTGGTATCATTGTCAGGGCTTCCACCCAGTGCAAACAGGAGCTGAGCAGGAAAAACAGTTTCTTGTACAAAGTGTATATTTCGAGGATATATTTGATGTGACCTTTCACATTGCCAAGTTGGCAACCCCTGTCTTGGGAGATTTAAATGTATTTAGATGTATCTCTTCTCTTTTTCCCTGATCAAAATTTTCCCCCAAATTCCCCCATTTTTCCTCACAGGTTTTTTCTTCATGGGGAAAACAGCAATTTTTAGATAAAGGAACAGCAGGGATTGGGAGAGGTCCTCTGCATCTGCACTAAAAAATGTCCAAGGCAGCTAGCAATACAGTTCAATACATGATAAATAAGTAGTTTCACAATACTACCCACTCTGAGAGTCTGAGGCTGCTACCAAGTTAAAATTAGAACATTGAGAGATTTGACTCAGAGAGAAATGAGATGAAGAAAGCACAGACATGACCTTTTACCAAAACAGTTGTTGGAGATGCAACCTAGACATCCTGGCATTGGTAAGCTAATTCATAGATATATTCATAGATATATTGTGATAAACACACACACACACACAACCTTTTCCCTGATTCAATCCACAGGTTATAGAGCTGAAACTTGAGAGTGAATAAGAGAGCGAGAGAAAACAAACAAACACAGTTTACAATCCAATATTCACTCATCTGTAAACTTAGTTCTAGAACACCCTACATTAAAATTATCTTCAATATGAGTATAAATGGAATCATCATAAGTGCCATTTAATTAATGAATTAACCCATATGACAGCAGAGGAAACGCTTTAAATAATTCTGACGCTCTCGTTTCATGCACTTAATTGTTCAATTCTTTGTTTGCTTTCCTTTAAAAGGTAGCATTTCTATTAATTTTCTTGTTGTTGCAAGGTATCAAATGTTATTAAACCACTCTCATTCTGTTGGGATAGCTGAATCTCTTGAAGAATTTGAATTGCACGGTTTTGCATTGCAGTCTCCCTTTGAAGTCCCTTTGTCCGAGACTGTCCGTTTTGAGATCGGTTACACCATTAATGGCATAATTATCACTGTCTGCATTTCATTTTCCGCTGATCTCACTGTGTACAATCCCCAACTATCTCTCTCTATGGACCAGAAACTCAAGATGACACCATAGGCTCCTCCAGGCTGCTGTTTTTTATTGTGCATGTATTCTGCAACATGTCACAACCACAGTGAATTAGCAATGGATTCATTCCACTTAAGTTTGTTCTGTGATGCTTCCCCAATGCTGCCACATTTTATTGCTGTCCAGAGGGGCTACAGTGCAACCAAGGCAGGGGGACAAAAATAAACCAGATATTTTGCATTATAAAAAAAAAGTTACAGGGTTTCAGCAGAATGTTACAGGTTGTGCACTGATTGGAAATGAAGCTGTGTGACTGACCCAGAGCCTCTGCAGGTGCAAACCATATTGAAAGTGTGTGACCATTCCAATAACATCAGTAGCACAAATAATCATGAATGCACAATAAAAAGGATGTCAGGAAAGGCCCCCCATGCATCTGATGAAGTGAATGAAAGCTTATGCCATAATAAATGTGTTTTTAAGTCGAAGGCTCTGTTGATTTACTGTATTTTTCGCTCCATAAGAGGCACTTTTTTCCTCTTAAAAAGTAAGGGGAAATGTCTGTGCGTCTTATGGAGCGAATGTGTGGTCCCTGGAGCCGAATTGCCCAGGGGCGAAAAGCAGATCCTGCTTTTTTTTAAGAAAGGGAGAAGGGGGTGTTGAAACGAAGCCGCTGAGCAGCTGATCGGCAAGCGATTGGGAGGGAAATAAGGCTGCAGGTAAAGGAGGCTGCTGGGGGAGGGGGGAGGTAAAGACAGTGAACTTGCAAGGAGAGAAGACAGGAATACTAAAACAAGCAATGAAGAGAGAAATTAGAAGAAAAGGAGGAGCAAAAAACTGCTTCAGCTGAGGAAAAGACACTAAGGCAAATAAGAGGGAAGGGGGTGTTGAACATTGAATATTGAATATTGAACGTTGAATATTGAAACGAAGCTGCTGAGCAGTTGATCGGCAAGCGATCAGGAGGGAGATAAGGGACGCTAGCAATAAAGGAGGCTGCCTGGGAGCGGGGAGGTAAAAGCACATGGATCCTCAGGGTTTTTGCATTGGGTCACCCCAAATTCACCATCAGAACACATAGCATGTCCATGGCTACAGCCTGCACCAAAAGAAATTCACACATCCACTGTTTCATGGGGCCGCAATGGCACAAAAACGTGGTTACAAAGCATGGATCCACATGGATTCTCAGGATTTTTGCATTGGGCTACCCCAAACTCGGACGCAGGTGGCGCTGTGGGTAAAACCTCAGTGCCTAGGACTTGCCAATTGTATGGTCGGGGGTTCGAATCCCCGCGGCAGGGTGAGCTCCCGTCTTTCGGTCCCAGCTCCTGCCCACCTAGCAGTTCGAAAGCACCCCTAAGTGCAAGTAGATAAATAGGTACTGCTTTATAGCGGGAAGGTAAACGGCTTTTCCGTGTGCTGCGCTGGTGCTGGCTCGCCAGAGCAGCTGCGTCATGCTGGCCACGTGACCCGGAAGTGTCTTCGGACAGCGCTGGCTCCCAGCCTCTTAAGTGAGATGAGCGCACAACCCTAGAGTCGGACACGACTGGCCCGTACGGGCAGGGGTACGTTTACCTTTACCCCAAACTCACCATCAAATCACATATCATGTCTGTGGCCACAGGATGAACCACAAAAATCATACATCCACTGTTTCATTCAGAATATTTTTTTTCTTGTTTTCCTCCTCTAAAAACTAGGTGCATCTTATGGTCAGGTGCGTCTTATGGAGCGAAAAATACGGTATTTTTTAGCACCTTTCCAGCACTGAGGAAAGACAAGAAGAGGAAAGACCAGAACATTTGGCTCCTTTCCCCGATTACTTACAGATAACGTCAAGGTACATCCTGTCGCTGGTTTGGCTATTGACTTCATTTTGGGTGGTGCAGGTGTACCAGCCCATCTGAGTCCGGTTAGACGATGTCAGGTTCAATAGACCTTCCACTGTTTCTGCGACAGATACTGTGCCATCCCGGTTAGTGTAGCGCTGCCATGAATATGTAACAGGAGGCGTCCCCTCTCTCACTGTGCATGTCATCACAACAGGCATGCCTTCCACGGGCGTTGAATTGTTCATCTGCAGGAAAGGCTTTGAAACAGGAACTGCAATAGAGCAAACATAGACTTGAGCTCAGCTATGCCCTCGCCCTTTCCAGGCACTATGCTCTACCTCCACTCTGCCTCCGAACACCACGTGTTTGGAAACGCAGGTGGGCAGACTGCTCTTGCACCCACGTACTGCCTGTTGGCGTCCCATAGGCACCACTGTGAGAACAGGAATCTGGGTTAGATGGGTCATTGGCCTGATCCAGTAGACTTTTCTTATGTTCTTATGACAGCAACAGAACGTAGATCAAGGATGAGCAAACTTCAGGATAAGAAGAGCAGAAGAGCCCTGCTGGATTGGACCAAAGACTTGTCTAATCCAACCTCGTCTTTCCTACAATGGCTAGCAAGATGCCTCTGCAAAGGCCAAAATCAAGAAAGAAGGGCAAAAGCCACATAACACCTTGGCTCCCAATACATTTCTGAGCACAATGCAAAGTGTCGGTGCTGACCTTTAAAGCCCTAAACGGCCTCGGCCCAGAATACCTGAAGGGGCATCTCCACCCCCATCGTTCAGCCCAGACACTGAGGTCCAGCTCCGAGGACCTTCTGGCGGTTCCCTCTCTGAAATGAGGTTACAGGGAACCAGGCAGAGGGCCTTATCGGTAGTGGCGCCCACCCTGTGGAATGCCCTCCCATCAGATGTCAAAGAAATGAACAACTACCTGACATTTAGAAGACATCTGAAAGCAGCCCTGCTTAGGGAAGTTTTTAATGACTGATGTTTTAATATATTTTTAATCTCTTGTTGAAAGGTGCCCAGAGTGGCTGGGGAAACCCAGCCAGATGGGCAGGGTATAAGTAAATAATAATAATAATAATAATAATAATAATAATAATAATAATCTCTTGTGATTGTTTCCCAGCAACTTGTAATTTAAAGGCATGCTCCCTCTGATCTTGGATGGAGTCATTAGCCTTCATAGCTAGTAGACACTGATAAACTTATCATCCATGAATTGATCTAAATTATTAGTAGTAGTAGTAGTAGTAGTATTTATTGAATTTATATACCGCCTTATACCCTACATATAATGCATTGCAGTAAACTAACCTTGAGGTTACCAGAGCATGGACAACAATAGTTAGTCTATCCCTGTCCAGATAGGGGCGTAGCTGGGCCACCAGCTGAAGGTGATGGAAGGCACCCTGGGCCACTGAGGCCACCTGAGCCTGAGCGACAGCAAAGGATCCAGGAGGACCCTCAAGCTACAAACCTTCTCCTTCAGAGGAAGTGTAACCCCATCAAGAACAGTCAATCTCCCACCCACTTTTAAATCTATTTACATTCTTGGCTGTTGCCACATCTTGTAGAAGTAACTATATCCTGTGAAGTACTTTCACCTCCTTCCATTCATTGGATTGCCCCAGGTTCTACTATTACAAGGGAGAAGGAACTTCTCTATTCCCTTTTGTCACGCACAATGACCCCTCCCTTGCTCGCCTCTTTTTTCTAAACTAAAAAGCTTTGAATATTGTAACTTAGCCTCTGGTCCTGAAGGGAGGATATAGCCATCATAGTGACTATCCTGGGATGAGAGACTGAGAGAAGGGATCCCAATCACCCTCACGTGCGTTTTCTCAGCTGAAAATTGCAATGTATTTTTCCTTCCCCTTAATTTACAGCTGGTGCTGGGAAACACAAGGCTGACTGCCTTAAGATGAGAAAAGGATTAAATCGTCCCCTGTCGGAAAGCAAACACAAGCCACTCCAATTGAACTGCTGGAGATGAATGGCAGCTACATACTTCTGAGAGATAATCCCCCAGCAACAAGAAGAGTATTTGACAACTTGAGTTTAACCAACCCCACCAGCAGCAAAATACAGGACCATGAAAGCCCAGCTGCATCATTCTGCATACAGAAGAGGACCGGATGTCTGGATGACACACATGAAACCTGGGATACACGTTCCCCCAATGTGCCTCTTAGAAAGGCCTTCTGACCAGCACACCCGAGGCAGGAATGTTAGCTCTTTTTGCGGATCTCCAATTACTTGGCTGCAACCGTTTTTTATCTCTGGACAAATTTCAAGAGGCCAGAGTGTGCTGGCTGACATTCCTAAGGTGCTTTCAGTAGACAGGATCCTTGACAGCTCTGATCAAGATGAGCCAGGCTGCTGTTTGCGCAGGAACCCCCCAAGCACATCTGTATATTGTTTTCAGTTTTGCCCATTGACCTGAGTCTAGCTGTTGCATTCTGCCAGACTGTCCTGGCTCCAGGATGGGGAGGGGGGAAACATTTGCAAAGCTCCTCAGTGGGGCCCACTTAACCTGGAAAAGGTGGAGACCCAAACCAAAAATTTTCCCACAATCTCTCTGACCTTGGGTTCTCCATGGACGCATCTATTGAAGCATTCACTTCTGCTACAAAATATTTTGCAGCAGAACAAATTCATTCTGGATTTTCATGCTGATTTTAAAACGCAAGTCAACACAGAAACAAGATGGAAAGGTCTTATGCACATGGGCACATTCGAAAGCGACACAAATTCAAAACAGATTGGGCCAGTCGTCCTTTCTGAAACCCTTTCCTTTCCCCCTGTTTTCCACATTCCTCTCCTTGGGCTCCTTTCCCCCTTGTAGGTTCCCAAACACATTTCAAGATAAACACACATGGAACCCCGAGAGGGGAAATTTTGGGGGTACACAATTTGGTGTAGAGAATTTGAAGAGAAGATGACATCCATGAGGCCTCAGCCAACATGATCTAAGGCTAAGGAGTTGTATAGCAGCATTTGCAGAGAAGCGCAGAGGCTCTCAAGGAACAATCCTTCCGCATTTCAGGCGTGCCAAGCTACTTACCCAAAACGATGAGCTCAATATAGAAATAAACGACTTTGATCTCATCTTCTTCGCCATACATTGCCTGGCACAGGAAGCGCCCTTCCGCTGCCGTTTTCAGGTTCTCGATCTCCAGGGTGCTGTTATCCAACGTCACATTCCCCAGAACACCAGAGCCCCTCTCCACTTTGGACTCTACGCCATTGCTGATTGCGACAGCTCTGGGGATGTCCGAGCCCAGCTTGGTGAAACTCCAGAAGACAACCATGGGCGAAGCCGCATCACCGCATGGCAGAAGCACAGAGCGATCGCGCACCCCTTTGACCACATGTTCCTCATACTTGGTTTCTTTTAAAGGGAGCAGCTGACCTAGAGGAAACAAGCAGCTTAAGTTTTCCAGGAATCCGTTTGCAACTAATATCAGCAGGTTTCGCAATGGACACAACTCAAGGGGCAGCAGTACTTATTCCACTAGCATATGGATTTATGCTAGTGCAATAGAATGTTTTCCCTCCTGCAACTCTGTAACTTCTCCCAATCTGCCCAGGAGGTTCAGAGAACCCCATAATAGATTTAGGGGGCACACAGGGGCAGAAGATGGGGTAAGTTATGTCACTTAAGCATAAATCCTTGCGCTGGTGGAAGGAGCTGCTTAGTGATACATTGGACAACATATTTTCTATGTCTTCCTCATTCATTTAGTTGAGGATATTAGGAAATGGCGTTGTAACACAATGGATTATTTTACCATACCGAACCACGTAGCCCAGAGGACTTTCCCAATAGGGAGGAAGAGGTCAGTTCACATCTAAATGTGAATGTACCTAATTCAGACTTCCCAAAACAATCACCTCTCTTTTTAAATCTGCACTTTTCTGAATTTTGCAATGCAGTTCCGCAGCCAAATAATGCATACAAAAACTTGCAAATTAGGCAAAAGTGTGCATTAAGAGGTATACATTAGTGAGGATAACATACAAGAGTGTGTTTTATTCGGATGTACTGCTTTCCCCCAAAAAATGTATACTTTGGGCAAAATGATATACCGTGGTACCTTGGGCTAAGAACTAAATTCGTTCTGGAGGTCCATTCTTAACCTGAAACTGTTCTTAACCTGAGATACCACTTTAGCTAATGGGGCCTCCCGCTGCCACCGTGCCGCTGCCGTGCGATTTCTGTTCTCATCCTGAAGCAAAGTTCTTAATCCGAGGTACTATTTCTGGGTTAGCAGAGTCTGTAACCTGAAGCGTCTGTAACCCGAGGTACCACTGTACAAAAAAATATAAATATTAGGAGGTGAATTAAAATGCTAACTACATTTTCATGAGGAGTTATTTTTTTTATTTAAGCATCCAAACTGGTGAAGAAATGAGGAGAACTGAATTTAAGATTGAAAAAAATGGAAAGAAAAATGGAAAGAAACATAAATTAACAGATTTGTCCATCCTAAATTCCAGTTACTTTAGCCCTTTAACAGAAGATAATGAGGCCTGCAATCTTCTGCACACAAAGCACTGAGCTCCCAGTTTATATCCCGCTCCTTCTCAAAAACTGTGGGCAGCTTATACAAATGTACCCTGCAATATTTCATAATTGGAACATGCCAGTGACACTTCTATTTTCATACTAACAATGATTCCCTGAATACTCTCCATCCACCTATTAAACATTGGGCTGCCAGACATCCATCTGCTCTGCAATTTCCCAGTCCGCTGCATTGATTGGATATCAATATAGATACATAACTGCACTACAATCTGCTGTCACCAGTTCAAAATTAGCCTCATAACATATCAGATAGCAAGCTATGCTTCTTATGATGTTCCAGAACATCAGCCACATATCTCAGGCAAAGACCTTCATTGGACCCTGTTAACTTGAAATAGGAGGGGTAGTTTTGTTGCCAAGGCCGGCATCAGAGCCCGGCATCCAAGAAGGACCCACTGCTAATGTTTGCTTTGAGGAGCTCTTAATAATTTTATTTAATGACCTGGCACTCCCAGCAGTACCAGCTGGCTGGATTTAGTCAACCTTTCATAAAGTTCTTACAAATAACTGGAACCTCTGTGTCCAAAAGCTATATATGGTGTCAAAGTGATCTGAATGTGTAGCCTGCCAGGACTGAGGTGACCACATTCTGAAACAGCTGAACTCTCCAAATCATATTTAAAGAGAGTCTCAGGCACAGCACTTTAAAGTAGTCCAGCCTAGGTGGCATATAATATACAACTGGATAGCTATCTATACTTGGTCATGGACCACGGCACTGACAACTATTGCTTAGGAATGAATGAATCTGTCATTTCGGTTCTCTCAGTTTCTCATTTTCCTGTATTAAATTCAGTTCTCCACATTTTTGCTGCAATTTACACTTCATTTCTTCTTTTTCTTTAATCATCATGAAAATTTGCTAGCCTTTTAGCGTGAGTTCCTCCTAATAAACGTGTTTTTGTAGGCAATTTTGACAAATATACACATTTTTTTGCAGTGCAATTTCCTTAATCTCATGTAGTTTTGTATGCCATTTTCACTAATCATAGGCACGTTTTTTCTACACATTACCTGGCTGGAGAACTGCATGGCATACTTTGGAGAAGTGTGTATTTCCAAGGATGGCTGAGGTTTGGCTTGCATGTTGATTCAGAAAATATGAATTGGGTAAGCTCACCTTTAAATATGAAGTGAATAAATTTCTCCCCAGCTCCACCAATCTCCCCATCCAGAATGTAGATCAGGGTTCCCCAAACTTTGATCTCCAGTTGCTTTTGGACTACAATTTCCATAATCCCTGACCACTGGTCCTGCTACCTAGGGATGATGGGAGTTGTAGTCCAAAACAGTGGGAGATTCAAGTTTGGGAAACCCTGGTATTGACATATACAGTTTTTCTACTGTAGCTGGCCTGGCAAAATTTCTATACAGCTTAGGCCCAGGCTATCTGAAGGAGCATATTCTCCAATATGAACCCTCCATATTTTGAAATCTTAGGTGGGGGCCCTTTTCTTGGTACCGTCACCCTCAAGGCATTCTTGATGGGGACATGGGAGAGGGCCTTCTCAGTGGCTGCTCCCAGACTTTGGGACTCCCACCCTAGAGAAGCGAGACTGGCTCCCTCCTTGTTGCCCATCCACTGGCAGGTGAATGTTTCATTCTGAGAGGCCTTGGGGATCTGGTTGTTTTGGTTTTTTTTTAAAGAAAAGGGCTTTTAATAGTGCTGCACTGTGTTGCTATCTGCATTTTCATTGATTTTTAAATATTGGTTTAATTCTATTTGAGCTTACATACTTTTTAACTATTATATTTCATTTTAAAAATATATATCCTTGTTTTAATTTGTGAAGGTTGCCTTGAGTCCCAGCCTGGGGAAAGCTAGGATATGAAGAAGAAGAAGAAGAAGAAGAAGAAGAAGAGGAAGAAGAAGAAGAAGAAGAAGAAGAAGAAGAAGAAGAAGAAGAAGAAGAAGAAGAAGAAGAAGAAGAAGTTGTTACTCCGTGCTTTTTTTTTTAAGAAAAAAAGATGTTGGTACTCACCATGAAGTTGTTACAGTAAGTACCCACACTTTTAACATTTGGGGGTGGGAGGTGGAAGTACTGCGTACTCTTCAGTACGTCCAGATAAAAAGCACTGATGTTACTCACCATAAGCCACTGTTGGGAGGATGTAGATTATTTTCAGCAGGCTCCTAATTTGTAGGTTCCTTGTCAATCCATAATCCATTGCTCCATGTCACTGCGTGAGGAAGGAACCAGAAGCCAGAGACCCTCCTAGCTCCTTCCGAACCGGCACATCTCTCTAGCCTTCAAGCAAGTGCTCACCACTCTGTCCCCAATTTTTTCGACTTCCTGCTTACTCCACAGACCTTGTTAACCTCCGTGACATAGAAAGCCGGTCTCTCTGGGTCTTCTTTCAGCCTCTCGTCCATCAAAATGCAGCCCTCATCAGTCTCAGGTTACTCCGAATCTCCCCTGATTAATCTTCAATTATTCATTTCTTCTCCTTAATCTCGTTTCCTTGATCTATTATGCAGGAGCTTCTTCATATATGATGAGTCAACTTTCTTTGGTTTTAGCATCTTGGCCTCTAGCATGAGATAAAGATCGAGAATATTCAGTTCTCCCTAGGAAAATCTAAGCCATGAGCTTCAAATCTAAAACCATAACCAGGAGTCAAATCTATTTGGTGTTTTCCCAAAGCAGACAAAGCAGGTCTTTCTTTTATTGATTTAATGCGTACATATCTTTCCTCCAAGGCACTCAAAGTAGTGTAGTTTATCCAGTTTTATCCTCTCAGCAACTCTGTGAGGTAGGTTATGCTGACAGATAGCAACTGGCCCAAGATCACCCAGTGAGCTTCAGGTCCTAGTCTGGCGCTCTAACCCAAGGGTAGCCAACCTGGTGCCCTCCAGATGTTGCTGGACTACAACTCCCATCGTCCCTGACTATTGACCATGCTAGCTGGGGGTGATGGGAGCTGACTCCAACCTCTGCTTTAACTACTATGCCACACCAATTCTCTTTTTGTCTGAGGTAACCCTGAAGACACACTTAAGGATATTGAATTCAGTAAGGCTTACTGCAGCGAAAGCGTTCATAAATTGGAGCTCCGAAGATGTGCTTGACTCTCTCGCCTATTGAAAGCAGTAGGGCTTGAAGGTTTTTCCGCACTTGCCTGCTTATGTCTTAAGTTTACAACTGTAAGAAAACAGACATGGTCAGTCTGTTGGACTGTGCAGTTCAGTATTTTCTATATTGTCAGGGGGAAAACAATGCTGTCGAGGGTTGTAAAGACTGCGGAGAGAATAATTGGGTGCACTCTTCCCACCTTGGATCAAATCTATGCTTCCAGGTGCCACAAGAAAGCTGCAGAGATAGCGCAGGACAGTGTGCACCCCGGAAATGATCTCTTTCAGCTTCTGCCTTCTGGAAGAAGGTACAGGGTTATAAAGACTAGGACTAGCCGCCCGAGAAACAGTTTCTATCCAAATGCGATTTTGGTTTTAAATGCAGTATAAGGAGTATATTGTATTTAAAAATGGGGTATCAGAGTTTTTAGGGGGGCAAACCAGGTTGAGATAGCTGGGATAGCAGGCTTGTTGGTTTTTGAATGTCTTATGTAGATTTTTTTTCAATTTCGCTGTTCTGTATGGGACAATGACAATAAAGATTATCGTATCGTATCGTATTAACCAACAATGTCTCTCCAGGGTTTCAGAAAGGGGCACATTTCCAGCCCTGCCTGTTGATACCAGCAAGTGAACTTGGGACTTTATGCATGCAAAGAAGACGTTCTTCCACTGAACTGCAGCCCTTCCTGCGAACTATAATGCAAAGTGGATATTGGAGCTGTGTCTGGGTGGCCAATGCCCTCTTAACTCTCCCTATATCTTATAAAGCAGAAACAAAACCTTTATCCAGAACAAAACCCTCAGGAGATAAAGAGCAAATTTGCTGTGAAACAAATAGAGCTAAGAAATTGCAACACAACACCTTCCTTCAGAACAGAGCAAGGCCCAACTACTCTGTGTGAACACATCAACATCATCATAAAAATACCCTGACTTCTGGATGTTGCAAAGGAGGAAGATGTTCTTCCTTGTGCCTCCATGATGCAGGATGGCACCTGCCTCTCAATGCACAACCTTCACGTAGTATTAGAAATCACCCCAGAATTGGCCCTACTAAACATCTTCCAAGACAATAATGCCCATTTGCACCACAAAGAACTCATATAACCCACCAGAAACACCATAACCAGACACTGGAGAGGACCTGTCAGGAATAAGCATGGACCAATGGTATCAAATAGTATGGGAAACAGCCCTACTAGAAAAATTAACCAATAAACTGAAACTGACACAGGAACAAATAGAAGAAGACACCTTCACCCCGTTATGGATCCCCTTTATCACATACACAGCCCAACAAGACAATGACAAAAATCCACCAACAGCATACGAATCAGTATGGCTAACCTGATCCAAAACACCCACCCACCCACCCACTCACACACACACAAAAACAAAGATCACCACAGCCAATCACAAACAAACAACCACACCCTAGGCCAACCCCAACCTCTCTCACCACCAAAGGAACACAAGCGAATAGTGCAGAACCTGCACAAGCGACGCTGACACAGAACCCCAAATATATTAAGTATAATAGAAACATTGCCACCCCACCCCACCCCCACTCACCTTCCCCCCTCCACCTCTTTCCCCCTCTTCTTCCTAATGTCTCAACAAATGAATCTGATCTGTAAAAAATGTTACTTGGGGGGGAAAAGAGAGAGAGAGAGACATTGCACATACATTTGTAAACCAAGATTTTTTTTAAAAAAAATAGATTTAAAAAAAAACCCATTCTCACGTATTCATTGTTACAAAGGTGGTTCTATAATGAATCAGAGGGTGCCATCACAATGCTATAAGTTAATCTAGGTCATGCCCCACATCACTCTTGCTCCACACCTTCCTTTGGGTGCTTTTGCCAAGCAGAAATAACATACCCTCCAACATTTCTCTGATGAAAATAGGCACGTCCCATTCCATAATGATAATTTTACTATTTATACCCCACACATCTTACTGGGTTGCCCCAGCCATTCTGGGCAGCTTCCAACATATGTAAAAACATAATAAAACATTAAACATTAAAAAACACACTTCCCTATACAGTATTGCCTTCAGGCGGCTCGGGGGTCAGATAACTCCATACCCTCCAACATTTCTCTGACATCCTAAGGAAAAGCAGAACATTCTGGGATCAAATCAGAAACCAGGACAGCTTCTCTAAATGAGGGACATCCCTGGAAAATAGGGGAACTTGCAGGGTCTGAAACATGTCCTGAAGTGTAGCAACAGCTATTGCTTGCATGGATTAATAAGGCTGATTGCCAAAGAACTGATGTTTTTGAATTATGGTGCTGGAGGAGACTCTTGAGAGCAGTGGTGGAGCTTCATGCTCCGGCACCGGGGGTGGAGAGCAGGAGGGGGAGGGGCTGGCGTGCGTCCTGGGATGGGGTGCGCCACCTGTGGGGGCAGGGTGCCCAGCACAGGCAGGGGGGCAGCCACGATGGCACCCTGGGGGTCGCGCTGCTAGGGACAGTGCGCTCCCCCCGCACTCCTCTTCCTCTGCCAGTGCTTGAGAGTCCCATGGACTGCAAGAAGATCAGACCTATCCATTCTGGAGGAAATCAGCCCTGAGTGCTCACTGGAAGGACAGATCCAGAAGCTGAGACTCCAATACTTTGGCCACCTCATGAGAAGAGAAGACCCTGATGTTGGGAAAGATTGAGGGCACAAGGAGAAGGGGACGACAGAGGACGAGATGGTTGGATAGTGTTCTCGAAGCTACCGACATGAGTCTGACCAAACTGCGGGAGGCAGTGGAAGACAGGAGTGCATGGCAGGCTCTGGTCCATGGGGTCACAAAGAGTCGGACACGACCAAACGACTAAACAACAACAACTAATATATGGTGCACAAATCTGTATTTTGCATGGCTAGAATGTAGAGTCGTATCTGTTGCTACACTCATTTTTGCCTCACCACTGGCACGTGGCCCCCAGAAGGTTACCCATGCAGGAATGTGGCCCTCAGGTGAAAAAAAAAGGCTTCCCACTCCTGTTTTATTATGAATAGCAGAGGTCCCTTGGAGAGATTTATTACCATTCAGCTACTGAAATAAGATTCCGTGCTCTTAATGGAGTGTTGAAAGACACCTTGGGCATCTCGCTCACGTGGGACCCAGGTTAGGTATCAGTGCGTTACTTATTCATTGCAGGGATGGTCAGTGGTTTTAATTTTCATCCAGGCTTTTACAGGGCGGGGGAGGGAAGGTCAAACTTCCCCCACTGAGCACTGCTCAAGATCAAAGCATAAGTCAAGCACAAACACCATCTGGGTCAGCCAAGGTCTTTGTTCACAACAGAGCAGAGAGCAGCCTTTGGACCCTGGAAGGTTACACAGCAGCATTCGCCTTGAGATGTTGGCCATTGCACAAATGACCCAGTGTTAGATTAGTGCCACATATTAGAAACACTACCCATTTCTTATGGAGACAACAGGCCAAGACCTGTAGAGATGGGTGTTGAAAGAGCAGTGGAGCGGATGGCACCCACATCACTCTGGCCATGGGATCTGGTCCAGAGATATTTGCATATACAATTCCAACCATTTGGCTGGCAGCCAATGGGGATGGCAGGACCTGTCACTTTCGGTTCTTTTGGCTTCTCGTTTTCTTAAATTCAGTTCTCCACATTTTGGCAGCAATTTGATTTTTAAAAAAATCATGAAAATTCATCAGGACGTTTGTGCCAGATTTATGTTAATAAACATATTTTTGTATGCAGTTTTGACTTACATATGTATGCATGCAATTTCTCCTAATATAATGGAAATTTGTACGCTATGTTCACTAATATATTCATTTCTATGCACGCCTTTCCCTAATACATGCATTTTCGTAAACATTGTTTGTTTGGTGAACTGCACTGCAAAATTCAGATAAGTGTGAATTTCAGAGGATGGTTGAGTTCGGTTCACATGTTGCCTTGGAAAGTGCAAATTTGATAGATTCGCCTTTCAATTCAAACTGCGATGACTTTTTCCCCCATTCCTGTCTTCAGGTAAGAGATGAGAAGGGAATATATACACCTTGGATGAGAGAGGGATTGGTTGGTATTCCTAACATATCTCCAGTGTGATTGTTTTGTGATTTTCCCATTTTATATTTGCTGTACTCGTGCAGTACTCGTGTTCTGTATGAGAAAGTGGTGTTTTTATCTGCTAATGTTTTCTTGTTGTGAGCTGCTATGAACTCAATCTGGTTGTTGGGGAAAAGGCGTACAGAAACATTAAATAAAATTGAATGCTTGCTCACCCATGGCTTGGCTTAACGTTGCATGCGAACTGGACCAATGCTTTTAGGCCTAGCCTGTTTAGTGTGTTTAATTACTACAGGATTATGCACTGCTAGACAGAGGCAGGAGTGTTGCGATGGAAATTTCCAGTATTTGCCTTTCTGAGACAGGAGGGTGAGGACTATTTATCTTGGAGAACCGCTAAGAGTCCCAGTCACTCAGACCTAATTTAAACTTGTCTGGCTGTGAGTTTGGGGTGACTTAACCTGTTTGGATTCAATAAAGTTGCCTGTCCTCCCACGGTTATCTGCCTCCTTTCCTTCATGCCTATATATTTTCCACATGTCCTTTCCAAAGAGTTTTCACTCTCCTCCCTTCACACCAAAAGAGAGTCCTCCTGACAGCTCCCCCTCCTTTTTAAGCATCGTGCAGGAAGTTTTGTCACCTTTCCAGGAAAAAAATATATATCTTGGGATTTCAGTCAGGAGGACATGATGAAATGGTTTAAAACAAAAAAACAGACTTGGTCATACAGAAGAGAACATCTCCAACACCCTTGAGAAAGCATCACATTTCCCAACAATCTGTTCCAACTGCCATAACAAAATTGACATGTTCGGTCCTAGAAGGGCATTTCAGATGAAAAGGAGACAAAATAACCTTGTGGCCTGTTCTCTCACCCGCCGCCCTCCCCTCCCCAGATGGCTCATGAAAAGACAGCTAGCTTGTGGCAAGTACATGACATAAGATTACCTCATAGGGCATTTCCTGTCATTTCAGCTGCATTGAAACACACACGTCATATCCCGTTTTTCTGCTCACAGATTTCTTGGATACATCAAAGTCAGGCCCTGGCGGACTTTGTGGAGCTGGTCCAAGGCCGCATTCATTGCCGTACATTTAAAGCACTGCGATACCACTTTAAACAGACATGGCTTCCCTCAAATAATTCTGGGAGCTGTAGTTTGCTAAGGGTGCTGAGCATTGTTAGAAAACCCCTATTAATCCCCTCACAGAGCTAAAATTCCCAGTTGGCTAACAGTCAACCCTTCTTCACAGGGAACTCAGGAAATCAAAGCTCTGTGAGGCAAACGGGTCTCCTAACAACTTTCTAACACCCTTAACAGGTCACAGCTCCCAAAATTTGGAAGCAGGAAGCCATGACTGTGGTATCATAGCACTGTAAACATATGAGGTGAATGTGTCCCAAGACAATTCGCTGCTTGGATCAGAACAGCAAATGGTCCCCTCTCCGCACAAGTCAAAGTCCTCTAAAGTTTTGCTGTGGATACCTGGGAGGAAACATAACGTAAGAATGCGTTATTTTCTGTTCCTCCCTATTCACCACATGCAGCACTGTTTCCATTCCCCTGCAGTTCACCCCTTATTAAAAGTAGTGAGAGATGTTAGGAGACCCCTATTCCCTCACACACCTACAATTCTCAGAGTCCCTTGTGAAGACAAATTTGCTGTTCAACAACACTGAAAATTATAGTTCCATTAGGGGAATAGGAGTCTCCTAACAACTCTCAGCACCCTTAACAAACTACAGACCTCAGAAATCTTTGTGGGAAGACATTTAAAGTGATATGAAAGGGCTTTAAATGTACAGTGCAGACGGGGCCTGAGACCCTGAGAATTATCCCCAAGCCTCCCTTGTCCTCTAAAAGGGCTATAACTCTGTTTCAAAAGCACACATGAGTTACTTATCGGGTTTGTTTCCTCTTGAGGGCATAAAATAGATTTCTTTGCAGAGCTGGGTTTTTTTTTTTATTCTTTTCCTCACACACACTTAAAAGTGGGATGCTGCAGAGAACTTGGCAAAAAATAGAATCCCTCCAAAAACCAGCCCAGATTCTAAATGGGGGGAGAGAAGAGAGAGCCCAAAAGGAGTGCCTTCCCTAAGCAACGTGCACATTGCTATTTACCACGAGCGGCAACAAATGCCAGCGTCTCCACAAGGCCTCTTTTTCCAGCAAGGAGGCACGTCACTCCCCAAGGGACAGATACGATTACGAAGCATGGTACAGACCACACACAGCGAGTACAGAAAAACACACGTTGAATTATCAGCTTTCCTTGGGTTACTCGCCCAGCCCAGGCTGGTTATTTCACCAAGGCTGTCCCCTGTCTGAATTTTCTGAGTTTGGGGTGGGGGTGGGGGTGGGGAACAGGGACTCCTGACTCAATAAAGATGAAAATAAAGGCACAAAGGGACTGCTTGGAGATGGGGGGGTGCTGTAAATACGGGACGTTGCTGTTGTTTGTTTTCTCGACGCGACAGAAACCGCACAGCGCACTTTTAAAGCTGCCTTGGCTCTCAGCTCCACTGTTCCTGCCAAAGCCAGGAATCTCATGAAGTCTCCCCTCCGATACTATAGTTTAGCACTAAACATGTTGCCCAGAGGCAAGTAGCAAGCGTCTTCAACCTGGTCGCATGCAGTCTGAGACAGACCTTGCCTCCTGTATGTTCAGACAGGAGATTCTTGACTTCATTAACTGATGACCTTTTTTCCTCAGCCTTCCTCCACAGAGCATATACAGAACTGAACAATGGTTTGATTTGCTTCAAGATAGTGCCGTGAGAAAATTAGGGGTTGACTTTTACAGCCCAGCTCCCCCAAGGGACTCCCCAAATATCCCGTAAGTCCATGATCGGTCAAAGAAGAATAGGTGGAGGTTAGAACCAGCCAAAGAAAGGCAGATATTTATTTTTCTGTTGCAACAGAGTCTCCCTACCTTGCAAGGGGGTGATGACCCAGAACAAAAGCATGCAGCAACTTTTAAAGGCAAGAAATTGCCCAACTCCTTAGCTAAAGACCACCTACAAGCCATACCAGTGTCACAGAAAGAGGCGGTCTACAACGGAAATTTGAGAGTGTGGCTTGTCACCTGTCCGTCAAGATACCTGATCATGCTTGATGATTGCCTTATCCTGGCCAGTCTGGGCCATTCTTTTGAAACGGTAAATACCTTAGTTCTGGGATTCATTGTCCTAGACCTCCTTTAATCATGTGAGAAGTTTATCTATTTACAGGGTTGGAAGGATTTTGCAGATGAAAAGAACTATTGGGAAAGGTTTTTCCAAGATGCTTCCTTCTACTGGGTGCACCTTAAAATTTGTGTAAACAATAGGAGTGATGGTTTGCTCTGCTGAAGCAGCCGGTGAGGTTTCCTTTGTAGAAGAAGCCAGAAATGACTATGATTTTCAGTAGTGCAGGATGCAATGAGCTGCTTTATCAGCAAACAGCATGCTCTTTTCTCTAACACTCACCAGAGTGAGGGGCTGGTGAACAATTTCAATTTACTAACTTCTCCTAGTGGTGTGCTTTCCCCTCCACCTTGACTCACCGTTACGTCCAAATCAGATTTCAACCTAATGCTGGACTTCCTCTCCATCTGGCTGCATATTATGACTATTTTGAACAGGGATGGAGAACCTGTTACAGTCTGAGAGCCACGTTCCCTTTCGGACAACTTTCCGGTTCAAGAACCCATCACAGGCAGGCAAAAGCATTCAAAGAAAGCGCAAAGCAGAGGTGGTGAGGAAGATGTCTCAGGAGGTTCTAGCTTGGGGAGAGTCCCAGAGGCCAGATATAGAGGTCTCACTTGGCCCGCTGGCCTGAGCTTCCCCACCCCTGATTTAGAAGCTTCAGTTGGTACTAAACATAGCCTCTTTCCTCTCATTGTTGGTTGGGTTAATATGGTAGGTTGTCGACCAACATAAATACAACAGCTGAGGTTTGGCAGATGAACCAGTCTTGTGCATGAATCATAGAGTTGGAAGGAGTCTTGTAGGCAGTACAGCTCCCTGCTTGATGCAGGAACTCCCTAGCTAGAGCCTCTGCCTGAAGACCCCCAGTGAGGGAGAGGCCACCCGCCCCCTCTGGGTGATTGGTTGGTTCCAGTGTCAAACTTCTGCTACGTTTTCTCCTGACGTTCTGCTGAAACCTACCCTCCAGACCACTGTATCTCATCAACTTGGGACAGACACATTTGCAGAGGATAAGGCTATTGGGGCCAATAGCCACAATGGCTACCTGTCCTCCCTTCCTCTGAATTACAGTCGCTGGGAATCACGAGTGGGAGAGCGCTGTTGAACTCTAGTCCTGCTTGCAAACTTCCCATAGGCATCTGGTTGGCTACTGTAAGAACAGAATGCTGGATTAGATGGGGATCTGGACTGAACCAGCAGGACTCTTCCTATTTTCCTATGGTAGTTCTGCTCTCCAGGGCAGCCTTACCAGAGGGATTGGCTGGTCCACTGTTGGAAGTGGAATACTGAACTAGACAAGCCTTTGATATCTTATCTAGGAAGGCTGTTCTTAGGTCCTAATGCCTTAGACCCATTTGTTTGTTTCTCCATTCACACACACAGTGCCAGATGCACTTTTGCAAGTTATTATCCCAGAGGAACTTTGCACATGCTCAGAGAAGCTGATCGTAGTGTGGAGGGGTTTTTGAAAACAAGAACTAGTGGGAGCCTTAACATTGCTGACCTTCCAGAGAGAAACCCTGGGGCTGTTGGTCCTTTCTCACTCCCGACTGACAATGATCACTGGGTCATAGTGCTCAACGATCCATGTACTCAGCCTTTTTCTGCAGGAAATTGTTTGCAGTCTGTCTGCCAAAGAGAATGTTGTGATATTTCTTTTAAAAAACAAAATAAATGCCTTCAATCACACAATCAACAGGGTGTTGTCTTACACAGTTCACTTCTTCCTCCCATTAATGGGCACAGAGAAAAACAGCGAAGCTATTTCTTCTTGTTTAAAAGAAGCTATTTTTGGCGTAAACCAGTATGCTATCAAATTCAGCATAAATGTCATCCTGAGTGAGAAAATATTCAAGTGATATATTCTATTCTTCCTGGAATGAACATTTCGTTCCCGAAACACAAAAGCAAACCAGGCAGATACAGATGGGGCGAGCCAAAGGCAGGCAGGCACCTCCTGGAAGATCTCTGGGGGATCTGCAGCAGCTCTGATGGCAAGAGTGTCTAACACCTCGTGGTTCAGCAATTGCAATAACAGCCCCACATTTTTCACTTGAATTTAGCTGTTGGAAAGGGAAAAAATTAGTCAACAGCGGACTTTGGGAGCTCAGTTCAGCTCTTCAATAGAAAATGAATTCCTAGGGCACTTCCATACATTCTCTTTATTCAGCATTCATTCCGATTTGTTTGTGGGGAGGTCAGATGATGTGTGAAAGCAAGTGTATAACTACAATGGAACTCGTGGATGCACAACAAAGCTGAATGGATGGATGAAATGGAATGGATGAAAGAGGAGCGGACAATTTCTTTTTTAAAATTTTTATTTATTCATTTGGTTTTTCAAATTAAGATTTTACAGAGATATATCAAACACAAATCATAAAAACAAGACTCCAAGGAATCTCCTGGACTTCCATCCTCCCCTTTGTGGGTCCTATTATTAATCATTTCATCCCACATCTTTTATAATACTCCAAATCCTTTACCTCTTCCATTATGTCCAGAATTCAACCTTAAACTACAAGTGATATTCCAATCCTAATAACAATTTTAACTGTTTACAATGGTCTTTAAGATAAGTTATAAATTTCCCCAATTCCTTATTAAAAGTTTGGTCTTCCTGATTTCTGACTCTTCTGGTCATTTTAGCCATTTCAGCATAGTCCATCAACTCGATCTGCCATTCTTCTCTGGTAGGAACTTTATCTTCTTTCCATCTCTGGGCCAGTAACATCCGTGCAGCCGTGGTCACATACAAATGTTGTCTTAAACATCTTTTTTCATTTCATTATAAATCATTTCCCAATAATTTTTGATTACTCCCTTCTCACAAAACATCTGATCTTTGGGGGAAATGGTTTTATCGCTCAAGACCTCCCAACGGAAGCAGATTTAGGGGAGTACGACCGGTTCGCCTGCACGGGGGGCCAAGGTGAGAGGGCACTGCAGGAGGTGCCGCAACAATGTCAGACAATGGAATGTGAGAGGTGGGGGGCCACTAAATTTGGACATCACACGAGGCACCACTGAAACTTCAAAGCCTGAAGCCTGCTGCTGCTGTAAACTACGTGTCCTGAATTTGCTGGTATGTGATCAAATTCCTTCTAAAAATAGCAACAGACTGGGGCCACCCCTAGGTTCTGTATGTGCTCAGATGCATCCTGTTCTTTTATTCTAAGTATATGGTAGATCTTGGGGTTATCGTGAAAAGAAAGTCGATCCAACGGGCCTAGAGTCTGCCCCCACCTCGCTCTAAAGAATAACACCCAAACTGGGAACTTCATAGAAGCATCACTGATGACTTGGAGGTCACTTACATATCCCAAAGAAAGAGACAATGCAGCAGCAGCATAAAAAAAAGTTTGCCTAAACTAATATGCTATAATTTAAATAGAAATGCAATGCATCCTCACCACAATGAGAAACACATATGCCCTGCATGCCAGCTTACTCTGCTGTCCATATGTTAACCACTGATGTCCAGGTCCTATTAGACTATAAGACAGTTCCAGTTTAATTTTGGTGTTGCCCAGTGTCTATGTTTGAGACTGCAGCTTTCAGCTGACAGTCTCCTTATTTTCCATGTACTTTTGCAAGTGTGCCATGTTGCTTTTGATACTGCGACGCTGCTCAGGGTGTTCTACGGGCAGAAGAGGGCTGCAAACGATCTTACTTATTTCAGCCGTACTCGCCTCTTTTGCCTGCTTGCCTTTAGCGCTGCAATCCAACCCTGCTGATGTCTCATTTTAGGGGTGGGGGCAGGACTTGGCTGGCTCAGGGGCCCTTGGTGCTCGTGTATCCCTCACGTCACTTCGCCTGCTTTGATGTGGTTCCCTTGGACAGCTGGGCGAAAGTGTGAAGACGGACCTGGACGCTGCCTTGTGAAAATAACATGTGGTTCTAGTTTAGAGTCCGAGGCTCTGACTTGGAATGGGAATGCCATCGTGGGGATCGTGCTGACATGGATTTAATAATGGTACACACAGAAAGGCGGGCCTCATGGTGTTTCTCCATAGGGAACATGCAGTCTTAGTGATGATCAGCTTATAAGGGTAATATATGTGTGTTTCTCCACCATTGGGAGGAGGGTGTTTTGCTGCAGAATGAACTTGATCATTGCCTTTGTTAGAACGTGACATCTAATATTGCATATAATAAAATCAGTGGGGCCATTCCAAATCCCCAAAGTAGTAGGTATGCCTGAAGAGAAACTCTTAATGCAATCATTTGCAGGCCTTGTATGCCTCCTGTCAGGGATTGTGCTGAGGAGGGCTGCACTGAGGAGGAATGGTTGGAGCCTCCCCCTCCACTTGCTCCTGATCAGGATCCTGAATCTTCCCTGGAGCAGAAGGAAAATATAGATTTGGAACAGTGGTTTGCAGAGGGGCATAGTTCAGAAGGCAGAAGCTGGGAAATACTGGATGGGGAACAGCTAGGAGAAGAAAGACTGTGGGAGAGAGAGAGTTAACAGATTCATAGTTGTTGGACAGCATTCCTCCACTCTCCCCAAGGTCTCAGAAAGTCTCAGAACAGAAAGTGCAGAGGGTACAAGCTCAGATTACAAGACGTAGGAGTGACGTAGATTAATGGAGGGGTGTTAGCTTTAATTGGGAGCACCATCATTTCGAGGAGTTGTGTTCTTTGTTCTCTCACTGTGATTATTAAAGATTCTAACTGGTAAGACATTCCTTTCATTTGATCTTCTTATCTACTGCAATGGGTAGAGGAAGCCAATTCCCTGAAGCCTGACACCTCCTTCCAACAACTCCTACAGCCAAGCTGCTGCCAAACATATTCTCTGCTTTCCTTTGGACCATATCAGTGAGGCCAGGAGGGGTGGGGTCTTGTTGTCTGGGCAGCCCAGGCCCTCCATAGAGCCCAGTCTTGCACCATAGGGAGATCACTTCGGTGCTGCTAACGCAACGTTTTGACTTCACCCCTGGAGGCGCACTCCATTGTCTCTCAAGGCAGATGGATGGCAACAACAGCAGCATTCTTTGGCAGGCCACAGTTTTCATGGGGTCTCTCAGGATGCCCTTTTTGTTGTGCATTCATGATTACTTTTGCTCATGGCCGTATTGGGACAGTCATATACAATCCACTTTTCAATACCATCTACAACTGCAAAGGTTTTGGGGTGGTCACAAAGTTTCTGTTCCAATCAGTGCTTATCCTGTAATTTCCTGCTGAAATCCTATAAACCCTTTGTACCACAAACATTCCAGGCTTTGTTTGCTTGCCCTGCTTTCGTTGCACTGTGGCACAAGAGAGCCCTTCCAGATAGCAATGTGTTAAAAGAGAAGCATCACAGAAGCAACTCATAAAACAGAATGGTGTGTGGACAGTCCAATATAAATCTAGCACCAATGCACTTGTGCATTGTGTATTGTATTGCCAGTGTGGCGTAGTGGTTAAGAGCGGTAGACTCGTAATCTGGGGAACCGGATTCACGTCCCCGCTCCTCCACATGCAGCTGCTAGGTGACCTTGGGCTAGTCACACTTCTCTGAAGTCTCTCAGCCTCACTCACCTCACACAGTGTTTGTTGTAGGGGAGGAAGGGAAAGGAGATTGTTAGCAGCTTTGAGACTCCTTAAAGGTAAAGGGACCCCTGACCATTAGATTCAGTCGCGGACGACTCTGGGGTTGTAGCGCTCATCTCGCTTTATTGGCCAAGGGAGCCGGCGTACAGCTTCCGGGTCATGTGGCCCACATGACTAAGCTGCTTCTGGTGAACCAGAGCAGCACACGAAAACACCATTTACCTTCCCGCCAGAGCGGTACCTATTTATCTACTTGCACTTTGACGTGCTTTCAAACTGCTAGGTTGGCAGGAGCAGGGACCGAGCAACGGGAGCTCACCCTGTCGTGGGGATTCGAACCGCCGACCTTCTGGTCAGCAAGCCCTAGGCTCTTTGGTTTAGACCACAGTGCCACCTGCATCCCTTAGAGACTCCTTAGGGTAGTGATAAAGCAGGATATCAAATCCAAACTCTTCTTCTTCTATCAAAGACACGTTGCACAATAAACCTGGGGGGATGGAGAAACCACCGGTCTGAAGGGGCCCATCGTTAATAAAAAGCAGCTATGCCAAAATGAATCAGGAAGGCCATAGGTCTCCATGTAATAAAAACTCTCTTTTCCCTTCCCTTCTTTAAATCAGACTCAAGATTGCAACAGGCTCAAGCTACATAAGCCTTCTGTGTTGCTGCCTGCTGTGTGTAGCCTTTGGACTTCTGCTGGGTTTGATATTTCATCCCTCAGTCTCCGTCTAGCCTGAGACCATGCAATATAGATGACTGCCAGTAATTTAACTGCAGTGCCACTGTCTGTAAGATGCCAAGGCTGAAAATGTAGAGGTGCTGACAAGCTCATCCGTTCATTGCATCCTCCAGATATCCATGACTGTGGGAGATCACTGTATATATTATTTTTTTAAAAATCTAGGTAGCCACAGTGCGATCCTATGCATGCCTGTTCAAAGGCGAGTCCCTTTGAATTCAGTGGGACTTACTCCTAGGTAGATTGCAATCCTAGTCGATCTGATTTTGTAGTGAGAGTCTCTGATTCCACAATAAGGCAAATTTCCATGCTTTTTTGTGCATGAGTGAGTTAACAGGAACGTTATCTCTTCTCTTGCACCGAGCATGAAATTGGACCAACAATCATATTTAGATAATCAGAAGAAAGTAAACAGTACAGCTCTCCTGGGACTATGCCACTTGAGAATGAAGATGGAGGACTGGAAAACTGAACCCTCTCTTATTATTTTTTCGGTGCCGACAGAAGAACAATATATGAGAGTTCAAGCCTAGCCTTTCTGATGTGCAAGTTTTCTACATGTAGGGAACATGAGAGTAATCAATGATGGGATTCCCCCCTCTGCATTCTCAACTGCTACAGCATTACATTCTCAAGAAAGCCAGTTCTGCCAGCAAACAGGGAATTATCTTCACATGTGGTGGGGGTGTACATATGTACAATTTTTTTGGCAAAGGGTGTTTAACAGAAATCACTGGGTTAAAGCTGGCCGAAAGTCCAGAGGCAGCATTATTATCAATTTACAATGGGGTGGAAGGTTTGCAGGCTATGAAGGACTTGCTCACAAATTTATTGACAGCTGCACAAATTATTATAACTAGGAAGTGGAAGGGACAAGCGGAATATGATATGGAAGAATGGTATAAAGAGGTGTGGAATGTAGCTATTAATGATAAATTAACATGTGCCATTAAGGTAAGACAGGGAATACGTAGGAGAAATGATTTTGAGGAGATATGGAGGGTGTTTGTAGAATCTATACTGTTAAAACGGAAAGGGGTCAAACCATCGCAGGAGCTGTTGAAATTTTGGGAGGTTGGATAGTTACAATGGAATGGTCTTGGTGGTGGGGTGCACATTTTTATTCTTACTTATTTATGATTATTACTTTGTCAAAATAAAAGGAAGGAAGGAAGGAAGGAAGGAAGGAAGGAAGGAAGGAAGGAAGGAAGGAAGGAAGCTGGTTCCATATGAATCTTCTGTGTAAATCTGCCCTTTTGTGTAGCTTTGATAGTCAGCATGCCTCTAAATACCAGATTCTGGGGAGCCCAACTGGAAGGGTGCTATTGCCTCAAGTTCTACTTAAGGGGTTCCTAGAGGTATCTGGTGAGACAGAGCGCTGGCCCAGACAGGCCTTTGGCCTGAACCTTCAGGGCTCTTCTGGTATTCTTATAACACATGGCAAATCTGATATTTGCTCCTAGCTTAGATCTAGGTTGTTTGACCATACAGTGGTACCTCGGGCTACATATGCTTCAGGTTACATATGGTTCAGGTTACAGACTCCGCTAACCCAAAAATAGTGCTTCAGGTTAAGAACTTTGCTTCAGGATGAGAACAGAAATCGTGCTCCAGCGGTGTGGCGGTAGCAGGAGTCCCCATTAGCTAAAGTGGTGCTTCAGGTTAAGAACAGTTTCAGGTTAAGAACGGACCTCCGGAACGAATTAAGTACTTAACCCGAGGTACCACTGTATTTAGAACAGCAGACGTACAGTGGAGTCACACCAGGATCCCCAGCTCTTTTTGGCTCCTGCTAGCAGAAGGGAAAAGGTGAAAGCAACATATATGGTGGGGAGGGATGGTTTAAGAAGAAGAAGACATAAATAAAGGCAAGTCTCATGTTGCAGGTCGGGGTAAAAGGTCTGAAGAAGTTGAAAAGTGCTGATTTAGAGGATAATTTAGGATTCTCTGGGCTTTCTGTCCCAGAGAGGCTTTCGAACTGCAACAGAATAGCTGCCTTTTCATCAATTGAATGGACAGAGGGGGACTATTCCACATTAAGATCCCACGTGTTGCCGCAGATGTTATAAACAGCTGATTTCCAACAGGAAGCTGACTTAGCACATGCTGGGAGCTGGGAATTCTGCTATTCCAGTTTGCTCCTAAGTGAATTTCATGATGACGACGAGTTGTGCTGCATTGACAGGCAGACTCGCTGCAGCCACAGATTGCATGCAGGAGAAGCAACTTTGCACACTTGCCCTGCCAGCATGGGCCAAGGCTCAGTGTGCTAACAGTACCTTCGGATATTTGACAGAGAAAATGAGGTGTGCTATCATTGTTTAATTGCATGCCACTGCTGCATGTCTAGTCTGGTTTTCTTCTTTTTCTTAAGAGGACAAACAAGTATTCATCTTCTCCCCTGCAGCAAACCCATCTCTTCCTCTTTTTGATCCTATTCTTCTGAAATGTGCATGTGCTCCAGCCCAGTTTTCAAAGCCCAGTCACCACTTATTGACTGTGCTGTACATGACCTTTGGGCGAAGAAGAAGAAGAAGAAGAAGAAGAAGAAGAAGAAGAAGAAGAAGAGGAGGAGGAGGAGGAGGAGGAGGAGGAGGAGGAGGAGGAGGAGGAGTTTGGATTTGATATCCCGCCTTTCACTCCCTTTAAGGAGTCTCAAAGTGGCTAACATTCTCCTTTCCCTTCCTCCCCCACAACAAACACTCTGTGAGGTGAGTGGGGCTGAGAGACTTCAAAGAAGTGTTACTAGCCCAAGGTCACCCAGCAGCTGCATGTGGAGGAGCGGAGATGCGAACCCGGTTCCCCAGATTATGAGACTACCACTCTTAACCACTACACCACACTGGGGCAGGAGGGATGAGCAAATCTGTTAACTTTAGTTTCTTCGGTTCCTCCTTTTCCAATCTTAAATTCAGTTCTCCATATTTCCACAATATTTTGCATTTTCTCTCCCCCCCCCCCATTTTTTAAAGCCCTCATGAAAATTAATCAGCGTTTTAGCGCAAATTTCTCCTAATAGTCCAAACTTTTGTATGCAAATTTTTGTATACACATTTTTGGAAATAATTTTCCCCAAACATAATGCATTTCTGCATGCTATTTTCATAAATGTGTGTGTTTTTACGTATACCTTACCTTAGCATAAGCATTTTGAACACAGTATTTGGCAGGCGAACAGCCTTGCAAAATTCAAAGATGTGCAAATTTTGAATGAGGGCTGCATTTAAGTTAGCACACTGTTTTTGAAAGTGTGAAATAGTTAGGCTCACCTTTAAGTGCATATGGAAAGGATTTCTCTCCAATCTCTAAATGCCTGATCTGGTGAAGGCCATCTCAACAAACCTGAAAAGTTTCAGAGAAGGTGACAGGTGAATTTATTACCATTGTCCCCGTGGACTTTGCCGACTTCTGCAAGGCTCATAGGAGAGGCTGGGAATCTTTTTTCCAGTCCAAGCACCACATTCCCTTCTGGGGAGTCTTCCAAGGTCACAGGCCAGAGGTGGGCAGGGCCAGAGGCAAAAATGAGAGGAGTAATAAACACAAATGTCAGACCATCCAAGTGTCCCTATTTTCCAAGAACAGTCCAGGGTTTACAGAAGTTGTCCGATTTGATCCCGGAATGTCCCACTTTTCCTTAGGACGTCCCTATTTTCATCGAAGAAATGTTGAAGTGTTTGGGATTATGCGACCCCTGAGCCAAGGAGATAAATAACTCTACAAACTTTAGAAGACATCTGAAGGCAGTGCTGTACAGTGGTACCTCGGGTTACAGATGCTTCAGGTTACAGACTCCGCTAACCCAGAAATAGTACCTCAGGTTAAGAACTTTGCTTCAGGATGAGAACAGAAATTGCATCGCGGCAGCAGCGGGAGGCCCCATTAGCTAAAGTGGTACCTGAGGCTAAGAACAGTTTCTTAACCTGCAGTGGTACTTGCGCTGGTGTGCTTTCAAACTGCTAGGTTGGCAGGAGCTACTGGCAGAGCAATGGGAGCTCACCCCGTCACGGGGATTCGAACCACTGACCTTCCGATCCACAAGCCCAAGAGGCTCAGTGGTTTAGACCACAGCGCCACCTGCGTTCCCTGGTGGATTTATACTGCACCATCCACACACCTCTTTTTGCTTTGTCAGTTGTTCTCTAACGTTCCTCCACATTCTTGCTGCCTGGAAGGGCAGGGTTGCATATAACTGGCCTGATGCCAACATGAGCACAACTCAATGGTGCTAATTTCCCCTGCCAACCATTTCTTCTGACATTCTTATTTGAATGTAAAAGGGTAAGGGAAATATGCATCCGTATGCATTGAAACATTGCATTTCCTCAGATGCAATAGATCGCCACCCATGGGAGTTTAGAGGTCCCAGGCCCTAAGGAAGTTAGAGTATCCTTCACCAGGGCCAGGGCCTTTTCAGTGATGGCTCCAACCTGGTGGAATGCTCTGTCCCATGAGACTAGGCCCTTCAGGATTTAACGTCCTTCCATCGGGCCTGTAAGACTGAGCTATTCTGCCTGGCCTTTAATTTGAATTCAGCCTTATCTTTTATTTCCCTTCTCTTCCCTCCCCCTCCCCTTTTACCTGCTCTGAGAGCCCACAGCTAATTCTCCCCTGGCCTCCTGGCTGGCCCAAGTAGGACCACTTCAGCCAGCTAGCCCTGGGGATTATCTAATTGATTTTTGAATTTTGAATTTTATTGTTATTCATGCTTCTATACTGTATTTTATGCTACTTTTATAATTAAGTGTTTTAAATTTGTTGTTAGCCGCCCTGAGCCCGGTTTTTGAACCGGGAAGGGTGGGGTATAAATAAAAATTTATTATTATTATTATAATCCCAAACAAAGGCGCCAGATTGGGAGGGTGATGGAGGGGAAGCAATGTTGCGTGCATGTTGTCAGGACATGGGGAGGAACCGGGGGTGAAGCCGAATGCTGCAGCCATGTAGCTTCAATGGCTGATGGCTCCTCTTCTGCCTCCTCCTGGTGCCTCCACTGATGGGAGGCTGCTTTGGTCCTCCTGGCCCTTGGTGGCAGTAGGAGGAGCAGTTGAAAGAGCCGGCCACTGGAGCTGCACCACGCTTGGCTCCACACTTTGCCTCCATGCTTTTTGGACATTATATATTGTGGGGGCGGCATGATCCCGAAGCCAGAAATGTTAATGTTTTGAGCCACTCCTTGAACAGTTCAAGGGCAGGAGAGCACAGTGGGAGCTGTGTTGTTGCTGAGGGGAGAAGGGAATGGATTACATTTAATCACAAACCGGGTCAGAGGAGGCAGCAGTGTTATGAGAGAATGACTTTTGCACATGCTCCTCTGACAGGGACGGCAGCAATTTGTCCAAAATGGGGATCATGTTTCTGGAGACAGCGGATGATGAATTAGGATTTGTGCAGATAACACAGGAAACATTGATTCGGAGAGGGGTCAGAGGCTCTTAAAACTGACATAGTAACTAAGGACAGGAACATATATTTACATCCACGCAAGAAGACCCGGGTGGAAGCAGAGGAGGCTTTTTGGAGATGTTTCCAAGGTCTGGCTTGTTATAGAGCGATCCCCAAGGATGGCGGACTAGCAAACTCAATTCCATTACTCTATATAACGATGCCTGGGGACGTGAGCGGAAATTGCAAACCAGGCTGGCTTGACAGGAGCTGTGGAAACACTGTAAGAGCTATTTTTAAGGCACTGAGCTAGGAAACATTTGGGAACACGCTGCAGGATCACAGGAAGGGGAGCTTGATGTTTAAGGGGGCTGAGTGGAATGGCGACAGTTTATTACCACCCTGCATGCCCTCGGCATAAGGCAGGGGGCCAGTTTGCCTGCACAGCCAAGGATGGAGGTGGCATGTGGGAATGTGGAAAGTTGGATGGAGCAAGCAAAGAGAAGCCAATTTTGGTTCTGCTTAGAACAGGGAAACGGTGGCTGGTTGGGCTCAAATCAGGGACATATCAGGCAGGGGTTCATCTTGAGAGCCATGGTGCTGTGCAAGCCACAAGAGGGAATAAATGAATAAAATTGGATAGATAGACCAACAAAGAAGACTCTTGCCAACTCTGGGAGTTTAGAGAGCATCCTACAAATTTCCCAGTGCCCACAGATGCCAGAGCAGGATCTATGAAGAGAGGAAGAGGAGAAGGAGGCAGGCTGAGCAATACAAGCCAGGATGGACATCCTGGTCTAGCACTGGCCAGTACAATTCCTCCAAAGCTTATTGGTTCCTTAACAATAAAAGCAGTCAGGTGAACATGGTCTTTTCCCATTGAACTGGCGTGCTCTGGTCCATGGGGTCACGAAGAGTCGGACACGACTAAATGACTAAACAACAACAACAACAAATTATGTGGCTTCGCAGACCTCACCAATTGTCCACCTTAGAAAAGACCCAGAACTATCTACACCTGCCTTTCCCAAGCTGGTGGCTTCCAAATGTTGGGGAGACACCAAGTCCCATCAGGCAGGTAAAAAGTAAAGGACTCCTGGATGGTTAAATCCAGCCAAAGGTGAGTATGGAGTTCCGGTGCTCATCTCGCTTTCAGACCAAGGGAGCTGGTGTTTGTCCACAGACAGCTTTCCGGGTCCTGTGGCCAGCATGACTAAACCACTTCTAGTGCAACAGAACACAGTGATGGAAACCAGAGCACACAGAAACGCAGAAAGCGGTACCTATTTATCTACTTGCACTGGCATGCTTTTGAACTGCAAGGCTGGCAGGAGCTGGGACAGAGCGATGGGAGCTCACTCCGTTGTGGGGATTTGAACCGCTGACCTTCCAATCGGCAAGTCTAAGAGGCTCAGTGGTTTAGACCAGCACAGCACCACCCACGTCCATCAGGCATTTTGTAGCTAGCATGCCCAGTGATCAGGGATAATGGGAGCTGTGGTTGAGCAACATCCGTTGGAACAGGCTGCTCTATAGCATTCAGGGATTCTGTTACAGGCAAACAGGGGGCTCCCTGGGCAAATGCATTGACATGGAAAGTGCTCCCTTGAGGTAGAAGACTGTTACACTTCAGGTGGCATCTCTTGAACCCTCGGGCTAAATCAGGAATGGGAGACCTTTGTCCCTCCAGCTGCTGACAATACTCATGACCACCCATACAGCAGCAGCAGCAACAACAGCAGTAGGAGCACTGAGCCACTCCTCATCTGGTTGTTTCAAGCTTGTTCTTAACCAGCAGGGGGACTTTCTTGAGAGAAGAGCTTCCATAGCTTAGAAGTACATAGTCAGGGGAAAGGCAGTGATCTGGGAAGTTCTGTGGCCTCAGAAATCTGCTTGCTTCTTAGAGAGGTTGACTCTCATGCAAAAGGGGTGACTGACTCCCGTCCCACAAGTGGGGGAGGCACACAGGAATTCATCTTCACCTCAAGTTCCAAACATAAAACAGACCTCATCGGATTCCAGCCCAGGGATCTGTTTTTCATTCCAGTCCCAGGTTCTGGTTTATGTCTTCTTCTGAGAAGTATATTTCAAATGGAGAAGGCCTTGGCATTCCAGTCCTGCATTATGGCTCTGTGGTGCAAAAGGTGCTCCAGTTTTCTTCAGTCGCCAGTACCTCATCCATAATACTCCAGGATTTCCCAGCTACACCACAGCTGTTCCCTGACAGAGAAAACAAGGGGGGGGGCTCCTTCTCTGATGGCTTCAGATCAAGACGCAGAGGAGGGATTCATCCCTGGAAGTATCCACGAAGTAGTCAAGAAATGTTCCATCAGGGTGAGAATGAGCTGAGCTGCTGCTGCTGCTGCTGTCAACACAAACTCAAGATTGATTACACACTTGAATCATATCACTGATGTCTGGTAACTCTGTATGGATGCATTATTTGCTTTAAGATCAGTTCCAGATCTGTACTGAACTGGGTTCCAAATCTACTCATGTGCAAGATTGTTAAAGAAGGTAAAGCACAGACCCAGATATAAGTCTGAGCAAACAGTGGCATGGTGTAGGGAGGGGCTCACAGGGGCGGTTGACCAGAGAGCAAAATTGTTAGGGGGTGCAGAATTTCAACACCTAATGCTGCCTGAATACAGCTGCATGCTGCTATCGCTGGTCTCCATTGAAAACGGCTTCTTCGTGCTAACCAGGAAGTGATCTCTCCAGACAATGGAATGGCTCTTCTTTTCTTATCTCTGTGACTACAATTTCCTGGGCGGCATGGACACCATTAGGCAGTGGAATGTGCATGAGTATTCTGTTTCTCCCCCCTCTGCTCTGCACAGTTCTGGGCACTGGCAACCCACACTATGCCACTGCAAGCAAAAAAAGACATTAACAGTGGCAGATTGCATGTGTTTGCATACAGCCAGTCCTGGGTTCAATCCCTGGCACCTCCATGTAAGACAGGGAAACACCTTTGTCTGAAATGCTAGTTTCTGCCAGTGTAGACCATACTGAGCTAGCAATGATGCTGTCAGGATGGGACTTTGGGGCATAAATACACTTTGAGGTGCAGTGGAGCTGGAGCTGGCCAGAGGCTGGCTCTGCTTCCATGGACCTTTGTGACAGGCCTCCACAGGTCAATATGATAGCAGGTGATTAAAAGTTCAAACCGTGGGAGCAGGAACAGCTTTATCTCAGATCTTAGTGCTGTGGTCCCACAGCACTAAGATCAGAGATAAACCTCTGCCTTCTGGTTCCAAAGTCATGAAAAGCAGAAAACAGGCTGAACCACCCATCTCCAGATGAACTAGAATAAAGCCCCTTGCCAACTTTTGACCATATAAAGTTTAGACTACTTAGTACAACTACAGACAGTCCCTTGCGCAGAAATGAAGCAACCAAAGGCCTGTAAAACCACTTGCATGAGCTTGAGGTGGCCCCCAGTTAGGAGCAGGAGCAGTACAATGGTAGTGTAGGTATTTGACTGGCAATCCTTGCAAGATGCACTTAGCAAACTCAGCAGAGTCTGCTCAGCCTCCCTCCAAGAAGAACATGTCAGCAACTATTATTTTATTTCATTTTTTCCTATCCCAGTTGGTTCTTAATCCAAAAAGCCCTCCGGAGGCAACAGTTATTTGGGGATTTTAGCATCAGGTGTGTCAGCTTGGTCATTATTCCAATTAAAGTGCAGTTCTAACCTGCTAAAGGATTATCGTTATATTTTTGAGTGTGTGGCGGGTGCTGATCCTGGTGGTGAGGGCAGGTCCCTCCTCTGGGTGTGTCAGAGCCATTGACGTTGCAAACGCAAAATGCTAAGTAGCTTTTGCTCTTTGCTCCTGCCAGTTTTCGCAAAGCTGACAGGCACATGCCAGGTGGGCAGTTTGGGTTGTCCTCTGCACGGTGTGCAGGAGAGCCTTGTTAGCATGATTGCGTTTGGATGTCTCGGGCGAGATGGAGCTGTGCAGCCTTTAAGTTGGGGGTGTAGTCCAAATGCTGTTGGACTACAATTCTCATAATCACCTGGCCATTGGCTGTGCTGGCTGAGACTGATGGGAGTTGGAGTCCAACATCAAGAGGGCTGATGTCAGGGATGGATGTAGCGGGACACCTGCCAAAGTCCCGGTTGCTCAGAAGGGCCCATTGCTAAACTGACCCTGCTCAGAATTCCTACAGCCCTCCCTGCTGTGACTTGTCCCATCAGTTGTGTCAGGCACTGCAATTTCAGTGATCTAATATGGTGAGGGCCAGCTGCAGATCAGAGTCAAGCGCTATCTTGGCTCCCATTCAAAGGCACCACTGGCAGCACCAAACAGCTTCTGCCCACCTGGTGGCGGGGCTTATGATGACGGAAGCATGCAGCAGTGCCAAGGGATGGTGCAGATTAGTGCCAGGTAGGGTCTGTGGGTGGCACCAAGTTGAGGGGTCCCTGGTAGTTTGATCTTGGGGGAACAGTTCCAAATCTGCTTTAAAATCAGCTTCACAGAGGTCTACGACAGCAGCGTCAAGTTGGGACTCACAAGTATGAATGCTGGGCCACCAGTCGTATTGCTCCAGAGGCAATATGCAAAAGCTTTTCAATGGAGCAAGTTCACACTTTCAGCTTTTAGTCAGCAAGCCCGCAGGAATCCAGTGGAGAGGCATAATAAATGAAATGACTTGGATTTGTAATTTGGGCAGATTTGGAATCCAGCATCACTGCAGGGCATTGTACCACAAAGAGGAACCCATCAATGCCGTAAACAGACAGACGATGTCACTGCGACATCCACACCCACTCCCAGTCAAGGGAGAAGCAGCCGCATCATCAGTTTTGCATAAATGCAGAGCTGGATGAATTTTGCAAGCTATCTTCTCTCTGATCTCCCTGCCTTGAAATAAATTGGGAAGGCACATTTGATCGGAGCCATGCAGCTCTCATGACTAGCCCTATTAGAAACCCCCCTCCCCAGTTGCCATTAGCTCCCATCCCCAAGGAAAAATATTTCCCCCATTTCATACTGACATTGTAGCCCCAGACACCCCTCCCTTGAAACAAGTACAGTAGCAGCTTCAGAGGGCAGATTTCAGATGGGGAAATAATGGAGGGGCAAAGATCCCCAGTACACCTCAGTACACCAGTCCTAGTCAAACACAGTTTCCACCCTCCCACTGCGAGAGCCTTTAAGCGATGAAAAAAAGAAGCTCTAGTCATGGACCTCTCCCCAGTCTACTTTGACTCTAAAGGTGAGTCCATGCTTGTACATTCTCCATTCCACAATTGTAATATTGTATGTTGATGATTTGCACGTGTGGAACTGCCAGCACACCTGAAACACCACAGGCAGCATTTGGGTATCGCATGCAGCGCTTCACCTCTCCTTGGATGCAATGCATTTCTACAGAGGCAGGAGACACATTGAGCCATGAGTGACTGCATGGCAATTGTGTGTGTGTGAATGGCCTCAACATCAGGAATGACCTTGAACCGAGCCTTCTGCAGCCCAGAGGTGTTTCTGTGGGGCACAGAAGGATGGTAAGACAGCCTCACCTCTCTGCATTTAGGTCTTTTTAGTCTCTGGACTAACTGGTCTTACGGGGATTCTCCTCTCTAGGTAGCAACATGTCTTACTTCAACATGTGGTAAATCACCTCCACGGAGTCCAGGGGTCCTCATGCTCATTCCTCCACTGTGGGAGACAACATCCCTCTGTGCTGCGTACCAGTTGCTAGGAATCACAGGTGAGGAGAGTGCTGCTGCACTCACATTCTGCTTTCTAGACCACTGAGCCTTGGGCTTGCCGATCAGAAGGTTGGCGGTTTGAATCCCCGCGATGGGGTGAGCTCCCATTGCTCAGTCCCTGCTCATGCCGACCTAGCAGTTTGAAAGCACATCAAAGTGCAAGTAGATAAATAAGTACCACTCCGGCGGGAAGGTAAACAGTGTTTCTGTGCACTGCTCTGGTTTACCAGAAGTGGCTTAGTCATGCTGGCCACATGTCCCAAAGCTGTACGCCGGCTCCCTCGGCCAGTAAAGCGAGATAAGTGCCACAACCCCAGAGTCACTTGCGACTGGACCTAATGGTCAGGGGTCCCTTTACCTTTACCTAACTGGGCTCTTTTTATGCCCTCATTCTGCACTTCTGTCCATTCCCTGGTGGCCTCCCTGTCACTCTGAATCAACTGCTTATTAGAACCCCCCCATTTTATTACCATGGTGAGAATATCTGGCTGATCTATCCGGCTCTCTCCATCGCTGGCCTCTCAGGGCACCTGTCCAACTGCTAGCCTTACATTTCCAAGTTGAAAAACATACACAAGTCCCACGTATTGAAGGATAACTTGGACCTTCCTTGTGTGGTGCTCAATCTTCCTTTCCTGGAGCCAGAGAGTAATAAGTGCATTAACTATTCTGCGGGGACCGATGTAACTGTAAGTCATGCGCTTTTGTCGAGAGGCTGGGCCAGGAGAAAACTCTTGAGCTTAAGAGGGGTCTGCGGCAGATCTCAAGCGTGCAACTCTCGCTGTTTACACGCAGGCTCCTTCCAAACCTGGCAGGTGACTCCATTGACTGGTCCCACGTTGAGCTCCTCTTGTTGTGGAGCTCGTTGCTACGTACAGAGGAGCTCCAATGGCAGAAGCAGAGCCTCACGGGAAATGAAGTCACTTGGTGTGCCGTGCCAGGATTGGAACAGCTGGGGAAAGAGAGCTGGGTTTTCTGAGTCAGAAATATTCGTCGGGGGTCTTAACAGCAGCAGGGTGGAGGGGAAAGCTGGGAGTACCAGCGGAGGCATAGGGAACGCCATGACTTCGAGGAAAACGCCCTCCTGAGGGAGCATAGGGTACTTCATGTTTATTGAGCATTCATATTGATTTGCTTAGAGGAAGGCTAGATAATGTCTTTTTGATAAACAGGCATTCTGGTGGGCCTACATTTTTGAGGCCCTGAAGGTTGAACTGTTATGGAAGCCCCTTCGCAACCAGCAACAAGGTCTGAGTAACTGCTGTCATCTTCTCCAATGGAGTTGTCCTACGACAGATCACCAAACCTGTGCAACATCTGTGCTACTGACTCTCAGACTTTGAGATTGTTGAAACACACACAAACACACATCAATGTGAGTTCTACAACTCATATTTGGTCTGCTAGACCCCAAACTTTTAAGCAACATGAACTAAAGTTGCTTCTGGGGCCCCTCTGGGATTAAGGGCCCTGAAGTTTAAGCTTCAATTGTTTCATAGTAGATCTGCCCCTGTTTGTGGGGAGATTAGACAACCTTGCAAGTGGTATCCCACACTTTCTGATGCATTCCCGCCCCCTTACTTTCCTTATTGTAACAAAGTCCTATCTTTTGGGGCAGTGGGTTTGACCTATTAATCTACTGCAATTGCACAAGCCTGAATTTGCCGTTCTGTGATTGAATCCCACTCCAAAATAGGGACAGCTCAGAAGCATCAATAGGAACATCAGATGCTGCCTTATACCGAGCCAGGCGATTGGTCCTCTTAGCTCAGTATTGTCTGCAGTGACTGGCAGAGGCTGTCCAGGATTCCAGGCAGGATTCCAGCCCTGTTTGGAGATGCCAGTGATTGAACCTGGGCCCTTCTGCATGCAGAGCACATGCTCTGCTCCTGAGCTGCGCCCCTTTCCCAAGGAAGCAAACTAGCTCTGTGATACATTCCTCTCTCCCTCTTTACTCAAAATGGCAGCACAGCATGCCAAAGTGCTACCAGCAGGTGATGCAGCTGAGAGCTGCATCTATTCTGCATGAGAATTAGAGCCAAACTAAATGTGATGCTATTTACTCAAGTTAGCAATTGTGCAAAAAAATTTTTTAAGTGAATAGCAAGAATGGGAAGCCAGATCTAGACTGGGGCCCTGGCAGATGGATCAGGGGACTTAATCATTCTCAGCCAGTGACAGCCGCTGCCGGGGAGCCAGTGATAGTAAAGGACATTAGAGGGACAAATATTCTGAGAGTTCCAGGGGCCATATGGAGAGGCTTAGAGGGCCACATTACACTTCCCCAACCTGTGGCTTTAATACATTGACGGACTGCAACTTCCATCGCCTGCAGCAAACATAGCCAATTGTCAGGGAAGATGGGAGATGGGAGTCCAAAATCACATGGTTCATCCATAGGTACATTTTGCCCTTGCTTTTCTGGTCTGTGTCTGAGTTCTTTTTTCTTTTTCTTTTCCCTGCCACTTTCCCCAAGAAAACCTGCTCTTTAATACTGAATCAGAACAGATGGTAATTAGGGTGTTCTGTGGATTGCTGTTTGCTCCAATTCTGCAGTAAAGAGTGGGTTTTTGCGGGGTGGAGCTATATATAAAAAAGCACTTGTACACAGAGCTTTAAAGCACAGACTTGTGCCTAGAAACATGGCACAAAAGTAGGTCTGGATAAGGCCACAGAAAGGGGAACTATATTAGGGATGGCTGTTCTAATGTATTATAATGTGGGGCTTGGGCAATGAGAAAGGGGCTTACAGTAACAAAGCAACACCTGCATTTTGATCTGTGAAATTCTTGATGTCGTTCTGCAGCCGTTACCCTGAAGCAACTTCCTCCACCACTTCGCCTGCAAAACCCATTTAGCTGCTGGTCTCTCGCTAGGTTCAAACATGTCCCTGTCTCTTTGCTCAGGCACTGCAGTGGCCTCTAGTGATGAAAGTGAGCAGACAGCGAAGAGCATGCTTGATTGCTTGTTAAGTGTTTATACCCAACCTTTCCTCCTATAGTACAAAGCAGCTTACAAAATATTAAAGCACAACACAACAAAAACAGCTGTGTAAAAAGGAAAAGAAACAATGGAAGCCAGCAATGAAACAGTTTGAAAGCAGCTGTAGCCAAAGGCATCATAACACACAATAAAAGCCAGCATAATGTAATGTAATGAAATGAGGCAGAATGATAGAATAATAGAACTGTATTGTTGGAAGGGATCCTATGGGCTATGTAGTTCCAGCCCCCTGCAATGCAGAAATCTAACCCCACCAAAGCATGCAAGTGTCTTGAGCCACTGACTTCAGAGTAGCCACAATGAGGCTTATGGAATTACTTAGAGGGAAGCAGTTGGAGAACTGCAGAATGAAACTAAAGCCCCACTGGTGTTCCAGCTGCAAATAGGGCAAAGGCAATGATAGCAAATATCAACAGTTTTACAGCCCAGATGTCTTTTTATAAGCTGGGAGCTGTGTAGTTTTTTTTCCTTAAAAAAAACTTAATTGGTAGTAAAACAAGCAGACGCTAATTATAACTCTCTGGGGTTCTTTTCCATTTAAAGCAGCACCTTTGCGAATGTCGTCATTTTCCTTCAAACAACAACAACAGAAATGCAACTCTCGGCTGAGCTTCGCAGAATGTCACAGCAAGCTCTTTCTGAGCCTGTGCTCTGGGCAATGGTCTCTCCACACACATCTGAATGGCTGGAATTAGACCCATATAAACCCCAGCTGCATAATTATAGCAGTTTACAAAAGTATGGTGCTGCCTCAAAGCTACTGTGCATTGATTCAGAAGTAAGAAAACGATATGAGCATTTTTAGAATGCAGGAGCTATGTATGGTGGATTCAATGAAAGGTTTATCTTGTCCAGCCTTCCGCCAACCTGACACACTTTAGTGTTGTTGAACTACAACTCCCATGAGATCCAGGCAGCACAGCCTATGGTCAGATATAAAGGGAGTTGTAGCATAAAGCAGTTGGAGAGTATTAAGGCGGGAAAGGCTGATCTCACCCAGAATGGCCTTTCCAGACTGGAGGGTTGTTGTGGCTATATTTTGCAACATGTAATGGATGCAATAATAGTTCATGGGTTTGGGATTTCTATTGCACCATCCCAACATCATTCTGCTTTGTTGCTTCTGCTTTGTTGCTCAGTCTAGGTGGTGCTGTGGGTTAAACCACAGAGCCTAGGGCTTGCCGATCAGAAGGTCGGCGGTTCGAATCCCCACGACGGGGTGAGCTCCCGTTGCTCAGTCCCTGCTCCTGCCAACCTAGCAGTTTGAAAGCACGTCAAAGTGCAAGTAGATAAATAGGTACCGCTCTGGTGGGAAGATAAACGGCGTTTCCATGCACTGCTCTGGTTTGCCAGAAGCGGCTTAGTCCTGCTGGCCACATGACCCGGAAGCTGTACGCCGGCTCCCTCAGCCAATAAAGTGAGATGAGCGCCGCAACCCCAGAGTCGGCCACGACGGGACATAATGGTCAGGGGTCCCTTTACCTAGGAGTCGCAGAGGGCAAGGAGTTAGCTCTCAAGAAGGGAAGATTGGACGATTTCCCAATACACAGGGCCTCAGGTTTCTGTGGTGCTTCCCCGATGACTATTCTACTCTGGGCACTATTGCACTAAAGGTAAAGGTAAAGGTACCCCTGCCCGTACGGGCCAGTCTTGACAGACTCTAGGGTTGTGCGCCCATCTCACTCAAGAGGCCGGCGGCCAGCGCTGTCCGGAGACACTTCCGGGTCACGTGGCCAGCGTGACATCGTTGCTCTGGCGAGCCAGAGCCGCACACGGAAACGCTGTTTACCTTCCCGCTAGTAAGCGGTCCCTATTTATCTACTTGCACCCGGGGGTGCTTTCGAACTGCTAGGTTGGCAGGCGCTGGGACCGAACAACGGGAGCGCACCCTGCTGCGGGGATTCGAACCGCCAACCTTTCGATCGGCAAGCCCTAGGCGCTGAGGCTTTTACCCACAGCGCCACCCGTGTCCCTATTGCACTATTGCACTAGAGCTCAACAAAAGCAGGGCAAAACATCAAGAAGATGGCATTTGTGGTGCAAAAAGTTACAGGATTTCATCAGGAAGCTACAGGGCATGCACTGATGGGAAACGAAGGAGCAAGTCTGTCCCTGAAAAATGTTCAGGTGCAAACAGTATTGAAAGCCACATCGAATCGTGTATAACCAACCCCATACTGTGATGAGTACAAAAGCATCATGGATGCATCATGAAAAAGGACTAAAGCACTAAAATTTATTTATTGGTGTGTGCTTTCCTTTCCTTTTTCCTTTTTGTAAATCTACCAAAGAATAAAATAAAATAAAATTGGGATTAAAGGGTTTGCTCAGAACGGCGGAGGGTGTGTGTGCTATGTCCCATTGGTGTAGTGACAGTGGTACTTGCCATTCTTCTGAAAAGAAATGTTCAGGGGTGTGTCTCGAGGGATCAAGGAAAGTCAATTGTGGGGGAGTGAGAAATGTCCCTGTTTTCATCTGAGGAATGTTGGAGGGGATGGTCATGGCCAACAGCCCTTGATAAGGCTATGGAATTGTCTCATCTCACCTGTCTTACTTTGCAGAGTACAGCCCTCTATTTGAAGGGCTTTCTGGTCCGAGTCAAGTTTATAAATAAATGTGAAAGGGGACCTTGAAGTTGCCTGTAAAGAATGCCTGGACAGCAGACAGAGCAGGCGCATGAGTTTCCTGGTTACATTCCTCTTGACGATGCTGAAACTTATTTCTACCTTGATACACATAAATTAGCATCTGCCAGACATCATACCTGCTTTGAATTTATTGTTATTCATGCTTTTATACTGTATTTTATGCTGTTTTTTGTTGTATCACAATTAAGTGTTTTAAATTTGTTGTTAGCCGCCCTGAGCCCAGTTTTCTGAACCAGGAAGGGTGGGGTATAAATAAAAATTTATTATTATTATTATTAATATTATCCTTCTTCCTAGTGATGAATTTTCTCTTATTTTCCTTGCAATGGGGAAATGTCCATCTGAACACCAGTAGGGGTTGGCTATATGGGGGTGTACACATAAGAACCCCCCAACCAACATCTGGATAAGGGGTTGAGAATCTTTGGCCCATTAGCCTTGAGAGTATTGGCCAGGCTGATCAGGGTTGATGGGAGGGGTAGTCCAGTAACATCTGGAGGGCCCAAGGTTCCCCAATGCTGATGAAGACTAAGTCTGGGTAAAACAAGGCCTCCAGATGTTGGTTTATGACTCCCCTTGCCCCTGACCATTGGCTGAGCTGGCTGGGGGTGATGGGAGTTGGAGTCCGACCACATCTGGAAGGCTGCAGACACACCCCTCAAATGAATATCCCCATGTTCCATTAAAATAGGATGTCCTGGCTGCTCTTTGGCAATTTTGGGTCTCAGTTCTGGAACTTGTAACTTTCCAGGAGTCGCAGAGGGCGAGGAGTTAGCTCTCAAGAAGGGAAGGTTGGATGATTTCCCAATACGCAGGGCCTCAGGTTTCTTTGGCAAGCTGGAGGGGAAAGAGAAATATCGCAGCGCCCCCGCCCCGCGCCTCAAGTGCCTTGTTTGAGCCTGTACTAAGAGACTTGGCAACCTGAAGTGATCTGCTGTCGCTGTAGCAACAAATGACTAAATAATGACAATTAGCTGAAATAGCACAGGGAAACAAGCCAAGGCAAACAACTCGAAATTACCTGCAATTCCTCACCCCCAGCGCTCGCGCATCAGCCCCCCTCCACCACACAGCCAATCTTTTAATTAAAATTAATTGCTTATTACCGTACCTCCTCCCACCCTGCAGAAAATAATAAAATTACATGAGCAAAGAGCATGAGAGTACCTGTCAGGAATCCCATGCAGATGAAGCAACAGCCAAACTAAACAGCATCCCTTGTGTCTTACGACGTGGCCCAATTTGCCTTTCACCTTGTCGCGCCTCAGGCGGGGGGGGGAGGGAGCCGCAATTGCCTATCCCGCAGGCATCGTGAGACAGGTGGTGCATCGTGGAGGGCGGGGGGAGAGAAGCTCAGGCTTCCTGCTGTGCTTAGCTAGTTTTATAATCTGGTTTGCTGGGTTTACGGTAAGCTCTGCCAGCTTCTCCTTTGACCCAGACGTAAGTGCTGGAGACAGAAAGCTGAGCGGCTTGTTGCTTGCCCAGCATATGCTCCAGCGCTATAATCCCGCCTTGCACAACTGGGTGCTCTCCAGACATTAGGGACTACAACTCCCATCAGCGCCAAGCCAGGGATGATGGGAATTGGAATTCCAAGCGCTTAGAGGCAACCAGGCTGAGGAAGGCTGGGGTACACTAGTGGTTCCGTCTTCATGCACTGCTCCTTTTGCTCTGACTCAAAAGAAGGTCCTCTCCTCTATGCCTTAGGGTGAAGGCCAGATAATAAATTTAAATAATAATAATAATAATAATAATAATAATAATAATAATAATTCCCAACCAGAATCTGTACATATTGCTGAATCAGGCCAAGGGCTCATCTATATACAGTGGTACCTTGGGTTAAGTACTTAATTCGTTCCAGAGGTCCGTACTTAACTTGAAACTGTTCTTAACCTGAAGCACCACTTTAGCTAATGGGGCCTCCCGCTGCCACTGCGCCGCTGGAGCCCAATTTCTGTTCTCATCCTGAAGCAAAGTTCTTAACCTGAAGCACTATTTCTGGGCTAGCGGAGTCTGTAACCTGAAGCGTATGTAACCTGAAGCGTATATAACATGAGGTACCACTGTAATAATAATAATAATAATAATAATAATAATAATAATAATAATAATAATTATTATTTATACCCAGCCCATCTGGCTGGGTTTCCCCCTAGCCACTCTGGGCAGCTCCCAACAGAATATTACTATTAAAAAAGCGATAAAACATCAAACATAAAAAACTTTCCTAAACAGGACTGCTTTCAGATGTCTTCTAAAAGTCAGATAGTTGTTTAATTTCCTTAACATCTGATGCTAAGAAGAAGAAAATAACATGTAGAAGAAATAATATGAAGAAGAAAATAGCATGTTTAGATTGGCTTGCCTAAACAAAAAAAGTTTTAAGCAGGCACGAGAAATTGTACAGTGAAGGCACCTGCCTGGTGTCAATAGGCAGGGAGTTCCGAAGTTCAGTCACCCTAAAGTACAGAGTTCTTACAAGTATGGAAGAAAAATTATGTGGCACCTGTAAAGCTGCCAGTTCAGCAGATTGAAGCAGCCAAGTGGGCAACTTATGGGTAAGGTGATCCTGCAAGTAAACAGGTCCCAAGCAGTTAATTGCTGTTAATATTTACTATTAGTATATTAACATCTTGGAGCTGGCCCGGTAATAAATGGGCACCCATTTCAGATCTTTGAACAGGGACATTGCATGCAGACAGAATCTCCATTCCATCCACAGTTGGGTGCAACATTCTGCGCTAACGGCAGTTTCCAGAACAAACACAATGGGGCCCCCACATAGAATGTGAGGCCCCCCCTTCCTATTCTTGGGTGGGACATATGTGCAAAAGAATAAATAGATCTTACAGCAAAGCATTATTAATCCTGTCCCCAAATCAATGTTTATTTACGTCTGTGTAGCTGGACTGATTCCAAACAGAGAAGGGCCTTGTAGAAACACAGATGATTTGTAAGAAATGGAAACACATTTCATCTTTCTGTCAACGGAGATGATACATACATACATATATATATATATATATATATATATATATATATATATTAGCATGCACACTCAGTGTCTCATACATACTATGAAATCAGATCCAGGCAGATCGATATCCGTGGAATTAATTAAGTCAAAAAGGCAAGCCATTTCTTTGCCTGGCTGAGGTGTGTCTGTTCCCCTAAAGGCGCCTCTGTCAGTGTTTGGAGACTGTTCTTTATTTTGTCTCCGATTGGGACTTGCGCAAGATCGTACAGATAGGAAGCCAGCCGCAAAAGGACAGTGCCAAGGCAGTTTTATAATTATGAAAATTCCTTCTTTCCTCACTCTGTTAGGTTTAATAACACCTCGAAATCTGAAACCCGCATCTTTGCTAATAATTTGCTCTCCAGTTCTCTTGACTTACAGAAAGATTGGTTCTCAGTCTCCTTATTGTGTAGAGACCGGAAAAGGACCTCCGCGTTGCAAACCGTTAAAGAGTATTATTGTGTATTGTGTAAAGAGAGGGGGTATTGACAAAGCCCACAAAGTACTTGGGTTTTCTTGGGCCTAGGATCATTTCTAACATCTGACACTTCAACTGGTCTTCAACTGAAGCCCAGATATGACAAGGGTTGACAAGACACCAGGGCTGACCTGAAGTTTCTAGGTCTTCCTGGTCCCCTCCTGGTAGCAGGAATGGGCTTGAATATTCAGACAAGTGAGAGCTCTGGGAAGGGAATAGGGGACCTTCTTACAACTCCCAGTACCTTTAACAAACTACAGCTCCCACAATTCCTTGGAGGAAGCTATGGCTGTTCAATGTGGCATCTGGTGGTGCTGTGGTCTAAACCACTGAGCCTCTTGGGCTTGCCAATCAGAAGGTCGGTGGATCGAATCCCCACGGCGGGCTGAGCTCCCATTGTTCTGTCCCAGCTCCTGCCTACCTAGCAGTTCAAAAGCACACCAGCGCAAGCAGATAAATAGGTACCACTGCAGTGGGAAGGTGGCGTTTCCATGGGCTGTGGTTTCTGTCACGGTGTTCCATTGCGCCAGAAGCAATTTAGTCATGCTGGCCACATGACCTGGAAAGCTGTCTGTGGACAAACGCCAGCTCCCTCGGCCTGAAAGCAAGATGAGTGCCGTAACCCCATAGTTGCCTTTGACTGGACGTAACTGTCCAGGGGTCCTTTACCTTTTACTTTGTTTTATAGTGCTTTACACAGAAACATACATTTTCCAAGTCAATGCCAGCATGGGTGCATAGCTGCTAGTATATGATTAGTATTGTTATTTATTAAATTTCTATATTGCCCTTTATCTGAGAATCACAGGGCGGCTTACAGTATAAAGATACAAAATGCATACTATAGTAACAAACAAAAACAACCCCCACCCCCAACACACATATGCGTAACGGAACGAGGTTGACAGTAACTAGTAACTGTTGCCCGTGAATCTATCAAGCAGAACTTGCAGAGTGTCGTGTGTCTTTTGGGAGGGCTTTTGCTGGGTTTACTGAGCCAAGGACAAGGAGGGCTCCAAGTCAAAAGACCATCAAGGGGCCCATAAAGCATCTTTGTTTTCCTCACATGAGGCCAAAAGTTCAATCCCTGCCATCTCAAGTTATGGGTTCTCAAGTTGCATGACTGGGAAAGGGCTCTTATCTGCTACCATGAAGAGCCACTGCTGTCCCAGAGAGGACAACATGGGGACTAGATCAGGGGAAGACAATGTGGTACCCTCAGGATGTCAGTGGACTCCAACTTCCATCAGTCCCGCCTGCATGGCTAATGGTCAGGGATGATGGGAGCCGTGTGGGCTAACCAGCCTCATACAACCAACATGAATGTATGAAGGGGTTAAGATCATAGAATAAGCTGTCCTGCCAGGTTTAGCTCACCATGGGAGAGACTGAGTAATCAAGCCCTTGTTCCTCTACAGTCTACCTGAGAAGCCCAGAGTGTGGAGAGGCTAAGCTGGTTTGCCCCCAGCTCAGACCACACAGCTCTCACAAATCCTTCCTGAGTTCCTATACCAATGTACCTATATATACCTGAAGGAGAATCTCCACCCCCATCATTCAGCCCAGACACTGAGGTCCAGCGCCAAGGGCCTTCTGGCAGTTCCCTCATTGTGAGAAATGAGGTTAGAGGGAACCAGGCAGAGGGCCTTCTCAGTAGTGGCGCCCACCCTATGGAACACCCGCCTATCAAGGAAATAAACAACTAGCTGACTTTTAGAAAACATCTGAAGGCAGCCCTGTTTAGGGAACTTTTTAATGTTTGATGTATTTATTGTGTTTTTAATATTCTATTGGGAACCGCCCAGAGTGGCTGGGGAAACCCAGCCAGATGGGTGGGGTATAAATAACAAGTTGTTGTTGTTGCTGCTGTTATATCCATAACCACCTACAAGCCTTCTTATTTATAACCTCTCAGGGGGTGGCTCTGCCTGTCATTTGGCTCTAACACCTCCCTGCCTTCTGCCCTAATGGGTGCTAGCCAATAATAATAATAATAATAATAATAATAATAATAATAATAATAATATTTATTTATTTATTTATTTATTTATTTATTTATTTATACACCGCCCATCTGGCTGGGCTTCCCCAGCCACTCTGGGCAGCTTCCAACAAAATATTAAAATACTGTAATGCATCAAACATTAAAAAGCTGGAGGGCACCACTTTGGCTACCCCTACATTAACCAATTTTCATATGCATTTCATTAACTGCTTTGGGTTCCTTGGCTTCTTTGTTTTTTTCAGGGGAGGTTCACTGGCAGAGCCCATGCATTGATATACAAAGCCCTCCACAACTTGGACCCAGGGAATCTTAAGGACTGCTTGAGCCCAACTCCATCACTGAGAGAATCCACTATTAGTTCTCCCCTGTGTCACAAATGCCCAGATGGCCTCAACCACCACTCCCACGCTGTAGAACAGTGGCTCCCAAGTACTGCAGGCCCCCTGTTTTTCAAAAGCCAACCCATGTACCCCATACTTTTGAAAATGTTGATACCTCAATTATAGTTTTCGTTACATGAATGGTGCCACAGACCCCCTGAGTGGCTTACCAATTGGGAACCCCTGCTGCAGCCCACTCTTCCAGCAGAGATTTAGCAGGCATCCTCACTTTTTACTTTCTGACATCCGTTGAATACCGTTTTTATGCCGACTGTCCTTTGCAGGTGTTTATTTTTTACAATATGGGCATGTCTTTAAGTTAACATCTCACATTAAAACCCTGACAGTACCAAATTATCAAAGGCTTTTCACCAAAGCCAGACTAAACATCTTTCCTTCTGCAGTGCTGGATGGCAGGTTGAGAGGAGGTCCCTACCAGGACAGACTTTGCTCTTGTGCTCAGGACATGGATTCTATAAAACATATTTTGCAGCACTGTGTGAAATACGAGCAAGCCATGGCTGAACTGATACTACCCTTGCTGGTACCTTTCCCGGGAAAATCAAAGGGTTATTATGTCAGGTTCCTATTGGAAGACCGGACAAACGCTAGAACATTAGCAGTGGCAAAGTTTTTATCGGTGGTTGCAAGAATCAATGATCCCTATCTTTTGAACAAAATGCTTGTTTAACCTGGAGGTAGGCCGTCTGAATTGTGCATTGCTTTGTAATGATTTGTTGGGTCTCTGGACTGTAATAAAGATTGATTTGATTTGATATTTTGATTAGGCGGTCACCTTAATAATGATCACCTGCAGTTTTGCTTCCGTTTCTGCTTTTCAAACGGTGCTTCTTGTTTCAGCGTTACGCACTGCCCTGGCATTTTGTCATAAGGAGGTACAGAAATACTTCTACAAATAGCTAAATAAATAAACAAACTACCTTGTGAGTCATGATGGAGGCAAGATTCAAACCAGGACCTTCCTTTGCAACTTGGTCTCTTCCTGGTTTGCAACCAGCCCTCTGTTTCATGAGCCGTTTTTCTGCTTAAAAGGCTGTGTCTGCATGTGTCTAGTGCCAGTTTGTGGCCAGAAGAAAAGTGATCATTACTACAATTCCTGGACATTTCAAATCAACCGAACATTGTCTTGCCATCCTCTGTACTGTTGAGGAAGTGCAGGCTCTCTCTTTGTGAGGCTGCCTGACACAAGTGACTCCATCAATGAGGGCTCAAAGATGCCTTAGCCACCCCACTTCCACTTCAAGTAAGCTCCGAGACTCAGTCCTACAGCTGTTTCCAATGTTCTCCACTAACTTGATTGAATTTTTAAAAATAATAATAGTAAAAACAGTTTATCATTCCTGCTTCTCCGCAGCACCACTGATTAGCTACATATGACACAGACCAGTCGTGGAAAGGGTAGAGCAGGCCAACAAATAGAGGGAGGATGCAGAGAGTCAGTGATCCAGGCCTCAAGTAGCGATGGATGGGCCAATCTGTCCATTTCGGTTTCTCATTTTCCCAACTTCAGAGTCAGTTCTCCACATTTTGACAACAATTTGCATTAAACACAAAACCTCCTCATCAAAATTAACCAGCATTTTAGTGCATTTTTCCTTCTTAAAATACACATTTTAAAATGAAATTTTGCCCAGCATATGCATTTTTGCAAAGCAATTTCCCCTAATATACTAGATCAGGCATCCCCAACCTTCGGCCCTCCAGATGTTTTGGGCTACAATTCCCACCATCCCTGACCACTGGTCCTGTTAGCTAGGGATCATGGGAGTTGTAGGCCAAAGCATCTGGAGGGCCGCCGGTTCCCAGAGTTCAGTTTCCTTAGAATGAAGGTCAATGCAGCCTGTGGCGTCTTTAGGATATATGGTTTTATTTACATATATATACAACATAAGATGGAAGGGCTCACAGCATTTACACGCCAACAGATGTAGGCTCATCATTAGGCTTCCAGGGGAACCCCAAAGCCATCACTTTGGGTTCAGCACAGAAAGCAAGAAGTCTTTCTGTGTCTTTCCATCCACAGACCAGACTAACACAAAGACTAGCTCCCTGCCCAATTGTTCCCCCATCCCTACTGACACCCAGCCAGGTGAGAGCGATGGAAAGGAGTTCCTGAAATAACATCTTCCTCCAGTGGTCTCTATGGCAACAGGGGCTATTCTTGGTCATGCTTAAAGGCTGAGCTAGGGCCATTATCTGAACAAAGAGACTGGTTTGGCCAGTTCAGTGGTTCCCTTCTACTACAAACTATCGTCTCACAGATACTCAATCGCTGGCTTCATGGGTACCCACAGGCTTCATCCAAACCAACCCCAATCCTAAAACAATATAATGCATTTCTACACATACTTCATCCTGGTGGATGCATTTTTTTAGTTGGTACTTGGCTGGAGAAATTCAGAGAAGTGCACATTTCAGTTCATGTACTGTGTCAGAAAGTGAGGAAATGGGTAATTGAATTGAAATAAAGTTCTCCTTCATGCCTAGCCACCACTACTTCTTCTTCTTCTTCTTCTTCTTCTTCTTCTTCTTCTTCTTCTTCTTCTTCTTCTTCTTCTTCCTTGGCGATCACTTGTAGCCAAGATTGTCTTCCATGAACACAGTTTTAACAGTGAGTCCGTAAGTGACTGTGGAGGCTAATTCTGGATCCACACGTCCTTCCACAGTGGGGACATAGGTTTCCGGGCAGGAGTTGATCATGGTGAGGGTTTGCCAAGCATGCCTTCCTCTTAGCACGTTTCTCCCTTTTGTCCTGAGCTTGAGCATCTTCAAAGTCTATGACACCTTTGGTAAAGGCTGTTCTCCAATTGGAGCGCTCGCAGGCCAGTTTCCCAGTTGCTGGTGTTTACACTATGTTCTTTTAGATTTGCCTTGAGAAAGTCTTTAAACCTCTTTTGTTGACCACCAGCATTACACTCGCCATTTTAAAGTTCCAAATAGAGTAGTTGCTTTGGAAGACGATCATCAGGCATCCGTACAACATGACCAGTCCAACGAAGCTGATGTTGAACATGGTGGTCATGGGGTAACTCTCTGCAGCATACCTTTCGAAACTGGTTTCATCAGCACGGTGGCTCGTTGGAAAGCTATTCCGGAAACTGAAGTTATCTGGGGGCAGAACTACAATGTTTAGTGGGGTAAACACAGGATTCCCAAACCAGTGCTTATTTTAAAATGTGTGAAGCAGCAGCGAGGACAGAATATGAGAAGGCTGCTTAACCCTTGCACCCACTGCTGATTTTTCTCTGAACCTCTTCCCCAACAGTCTTTCAATTGGCCAGGGATTTTGGTCAAGTGCTGGTGGGGGAAACTGTTTTCCCAAAAGCCATGTTTACTACATAATCCTTCCTTCCCTCCCTCTTAACCCAGCCTGCTTTCACTAGTCAAGAATTCTGGTCAAATGGAAAGGAGCCAGGAGAAAGGATCACATGGGAAACTTGGGCCGAGGGAGCATCTCCTTTCCGAGCTCCACAAGAAGTAAAAGAAATGTTTTGGTGAGGGGTGTTGGCTTGACTCAACCTGTTGATGCCTGGGCCACCAACATAGCAGGCAATTGCAGAACAAACTTCTCTGTGCCACAGTGCCAGTGATGCAATTCCCCGGAAAGGGCTCTGTCTCTGCAGGATTTCAAATTACTCTCCTCTGCTTTCCATGCCATTTCCTACTCTGCTGTCATGCTGACACACATGCAATGCAAGCCCCAGTCCCTAGGCGTGTTTATTCGGAAGTCAGTCCTGCAGAGTTGATGGAACCGACTCTCAAATGAGCATCGCCTTCATTTGCAGGCAGTGCCAGCTTCAGGTTTTGGGGGAGACCTTGGGCAAGGTATAAGAATGTAAGAATTGCCCGTCTGCTCCAGTGTCTTGTTCTCACAGCAGCCAACCAGATGTCTAGGGGGAGCCAACAAGCAGGACCTGGCTGCAACAGCTCCCAGTTCTCAAGCAACAAGTATGCAGAGGTAAAGGTAAAGGGACCACTGACCATTAGGTCCAGTCGCGGACGACTCTGGGGTTGCGGCGCTCATCTCGTTTTATTGGCCGAGGGAGCTGGCGTACAGCTTCCGGGTCATGTGGCCAGCATGACTAAGCCGCTTCTGGCGAACCAGAGCAGCGCACGGAAACGCCATTTACCTTCCCGCCAGAGCGGTCGGTACCTATTTATCTACTTGCACTTTGACGTGCTTTTGAACTGCTAGGTTGGCAGGAGCAGGGACCGAGCAACGGGAGCTCACCCCGTTGCGGGGATTCGAACCGCTGACCTTCTCATCAGCAAGTCCTAGGCTCTGTGGTTTAGACCATAGCGCCACCGGTACATTGCCTTCAAAGTGATATTGAGTGGGGGCCAATTTACTTGCCCTCACCATGCAGAGGGAAGTGGAAGGCAAACCGAGGGTGCCCTTCCATTTTCTCAAAATGGTTGCAGCTTGCACACTCAGAAAGAACAGGTAGTAAAAGATTTTTGGGAAATGATATATAATGAACTGAAAAAAAAATGTTTAAAATAACTTTTTCTTTAAAAACCTGAAGCTTTTCTTTTAGGAATTTTTTTAGGGAGCAGAAAATGCTATTTATGTATGTGACCACGGCTGCGCAGATGTTATTGGCCCAAAGATGGAAAGAAGATAAAGCCCCTACCAGATAAGAATGGCAGATCAAGTTGATGGGTTATGCCAAAATGGCAAAAAAAATGATCAGAAGAATAAGAAATCAGGAAGACAAATTTCTTAATAAAGAATGGGGGAAACTTATAATTTATCTTAAAAACCATTGTACAGTTAAAATCATTAGTAGGATTGGAATGCCACTTGCAGTTTAAAGGTGAATTTCGGATTTAATGGAGATGTGAAAGATTTGGATTAATATAAAAGATGCAGGAGGAAATGACTAACAATAGGACCCACAAAGGGAAGGAGGGAAGTCCAGGAGATTCTTTGGAATCTTGTTTTTAGGTTGTATGTTGGATATGCGATTGTAAAACTGTACTGTGATTTGAAAAGCCAAATTAATTAATTAATTGATTAATTAATTAATTTTTTAAAAAAACCAGCCAAACAGGCAGCAACAGAGAGGAGGCAGCTCCAGAGTTGAGCAGTGACCCCCATCTCTGGGCTGTGTGGGTCGTGGCAGGTTCCCAGTGACACAGACTTCTGGTGCCAGCCCATTTTGCAGCCTTAGCGCTCTTAATAAGGGCTGCTTTGTTTAATTGGTTTAAAGCCTCTTGCTTAACTAAAAAGATCCTTCCCCGCCCCCCATTAATCAGACAGCGGATTTAAAAATACGTTTACTTAGAGAAACTGCAGATGGCAAATGTCATCTTCAAAGCTGTATTTTCCCTTCTCTCATGCACAGAATGGAATATCTGTTCCAAGAGGTTGCTAACTATGACCAGTGTGTGCCTACATCACCCGAAAACAAATATAGCACTATATTATCCAGGCAAGGTCTTTCTCCATGACCAACATTCTTCTGTAATTTACTTTATTTAGTCTGCCTTCCCTCCATCACAGAACTTGGGGTGGCATACATGCAGTTGTGCTTGGTGCCATTCAGACACCGACCAGAGCAAGGCCTGGTTAGCTTCACCAAGCTGGCTCTATCCTGTGCCCACTCTTTGTGCTGTCTCAAGCATGGTGCAATGCCACAAAGGTTCAAAGGTATTTTCATTAGAGGCTTCCTCTTATTCAGACAGGAAATCAAACCGTGTTCTTAATCGATTACATTTTACTCAATTTAAACCCACTGACATTCATGGACATAAATGCATCATGTCCATTCACTGAAGTCAGTCAGATCTTAGTACAGTGGTACCTCGGGTTACATACGCTTCAGGTTACATACGCTTCAGGTTACAGACTCCGCTAACCCAGAAATAGTGCTTCAGGTTAAGAACTTTGCTTCAGGATGAGAACAGAAATTGTGCTCCGGCGGTGCTGCGGCAGCAGGAGGCCCCATTAGTGGTCTTCAGGTTAAGAACAGTTTCAGGTTAAGTACGGACCTCTGGAACGAATTAAGTACTTAATCTGAGGTACCACTGTATAACACTGGATACAACCAACTGATTTTCTGAAGGCAACAGGGATGCAAAACAGGGTTTACCCCACCTTTCACCACAAATGATTTAAAGAAAGTTTATCATAATAGCCTTTAAACAACACCAATAAAATACACACAGAACTTCCAGATGGGGTCCTTACTGAGCATTCATACTGATATGTTCACACCTGAAAAATTGTGCAGAGGTTATACAACACTGCCTGTTTATGGGTATGTTTACAGCTGGAGAAATCCAAATTTACTGTTGAAAAGAAGTGAGGTGAGTGCTGATTGAAGCCAACAATATGTAGACAATGCCAATTTAATTTAGATGCAAGGAGCTTCTGATTCACAGCAAATGCAGTGCAGATGAGGCTTAGGTTTTCCTTTTTAAATCTCAATGTAGAGACAAGATGGAATGGATTTGTGGCGGAGCATATTGCAATATGGACCAGAAAAAAGTCACATTTCCATCCTAGTTTGGAGCACCTCACATTTAAAGCACTTTCATCTGACTTTAATAGCCATGGCTTCCACCAAAGGATATTTGGAACTGTAATGTGTTAACGGTGCTAAAAGTGGTTAAAAGGTAAAGGACCCCTGACAGTTAAGTCCAGTCGCAAACGACTCTGGGGTTGTGGCGCTCATCTCGCTTTACTGGCCGAGGGAGCCGACGTTTGTCCACAGTTTTTCTGGGTCATGTGGCCAGCATAACTAAGCCGCTTCTGGCGAATCCAGAGCAGTGCATGCAAACACCGTTTACCTTCCCGCTGGAGTGATACCTATTTATCTACTTGCACTTTGACATGCTTTCAAATTGCTAGGTTGGCAGGAGCTGGGACCGAACAACGGGAGCTCACCCTGTCGTGGGGATTCGAACCGCCGACCTTCTGATCAGCAAGTCCTAGGCTCTGTGATTTACACCACAGCGCCACCCGCGTCCCAGGGCCACTCGCGTCCCAGGATTAACCCAGAGTGGTTAGGAAACCCCTATTCTGATGCTGTTTTAAATGCATAGTGCAGATAGGGACCAAAGTCTCTGCAGAGTCCTTTTGCAAAGGAGTCTTTCTAGATTTGTTCTAATAGAGTACAGGCCCGTCTTTGAGGGGTGTGGGGCAGGAGAGAAATGAGCAAAGATGGAGTTGGCAGGGTGGGGTGGGGGGTTGCTGGCCAATCCAGCAAATGACAAAATTGTCAAGAGCCCGACCTAATAAAAATACTTCAGCGAGAAAACAAAATAATACATTGTAATTTGTAAGAAACAATTTGGCAGCCGAGAAGCAGTGTGACTCCTCGGTAATCATTCTTAATTCCCTTTTATTACAGACTGTTTTGGCTAGAGATGGCAGAGGGATAATGATGTGTCAAATGGGGCTGGGAAACAAGGGAAGGTTGTACTTTTCTGCAAAAGAGGGCCACAAAGGAAGCGCTTGTACAGTGGTACCTCGGGTTACGTACGCTTCAGGTTACATACGCTTCAGGTTACAGACTCTGCTAACTCAGAAATAGTACCTCAGGTTAAGAACTTTACCTCAGGATGAGAACAGAAATCGTGCAGTGGTGGCGCGGCGGCAACGGGAGGCCCCATTAGCTAAAGTGGTACCTCAGGTTAAGAACAGTTTCAGGTTAAGAACGGACCTCCAGAACGAATTAAGTACTTAACCCAAGTTACCACTGTACTTCGTTTCAACAAATACATTTGGTGGTTGCATTTCTTTCGTGGGGATGAAGTGCTCCTTTAATCGCATTTTAAGATGTAGAGCTGCTTCCGATATGAGATTTTACTTGAAATAAGTACTATGGAGTGATCAGAAAATAGCCAGAGAGACTCACATATTTACAATTCTGCCAGGACAGTGGATGGCTTTGCAAAGGACACGGAAGTGATGCTGGAAGGGGCATGAGGCTTAATCTGCAGCTCCCAAGGCAGCTGCCTTATATCCGGAGAATGGCAAGGCTGGGCATTTGCCAGGGCGCCAAGACCCACTGCCACCATTGTCACTTTGTGCAGCTGAAGATTAGAGGCAGCCGGAATTGCAAGTTTGCATGTCTTGTCTCTCTTTTTTTCTTTTCTTTTCTAGGATCATGTCAAATCTTTTTTTATGAAGCAACTTTTCAATACAGTGGTACCTCTGGATACGAACGGGATCCATTCCGGAGCCCCGTTCGCATCCTGAAGTAAACGTAAGACGCGGCTGCGCGCATGCGCCGGTCGCGCTTCACAGCTTCCGCGCATGACGTCATTTTGAGCGTCTGCGCATGCGTGAGCGGCGAAACCCGGAAGTAACACACTCCTTTACTTCCAGGTCACCGTGGAGCGCAACCTGAAAATATTCATCCCGAAACTACTTCAACCTGAGGTATGACTGTACAGTGGTACCTCGGGTTAAGTACTTAATTCGTTCTGGAGGTCCGTTCTTAACCTGAAACTATTCTTAACCTGAAGCACTTTAGCTAATGGGGCCTCCTGCTGCCGCCGTGCCGTCGGAACACAATTTCTGTTCTCATCCTGAAGCAAAGTTCTTAACCCGAGGTACTATTTCTGGGTTAGTGGAATCTGTAACCTGAAGCGTCTGTAACCTGAAGCGTCTGTAACCTGAGGTACCACTGTATATTAAAAGGACTATTTCAGCATAAACATCTTTTACGAGTTGCCCTGGGGTTATTTTTTGCAAACCCTCCTCAAGATGCTGTTGCTACACTGCCTTCAACATTCATTGTCCTCTTAAAAACAAGGTGGCTGCCATTTTTTTATTGGCCTGTGTGTCTTGAACAGCCGCTCCACCTAGAGAACAGGAGGTGACAGTGTTTACCTGCATGCTGTGAAAAGGTTTCTGCAGACCAAGCCATTAAAAGGCATCAGAGCAGGCTGTCATGCCCCCACAAGGTCTGAGGGACAGTGGACCGGCCCCCTGCTGAACAAGTTTGCTGACCCCTGTATTAGAATAAAGGTGAGGCAGATTCCCAAGGCAGCAGATGCTAAAAGTGAGCATGAAGGATGGGCAAGTGATTTCTACAAGCCATGGGCCTCCCCAGCACTAGCCAGCTGTCCTCTGTTGCCATGAAAGATGCTATTCTGTCCCCAGCACTGAAGATTCAACTGCTGGTGCAATTAGGCTGCCATATTAGGAAAGGAGCATCTTGTCTACCATATTCAGCAAAATGTCTTCAGCCAGCTGGGATGAACCTGCCTGCCTAATCTTCATACAGGCCGACTCAAGAGCAAGTCCCACCTTGCTGAATGAATGAAGTCTCTGGCCAAAGAAGCTTCCTGAGGGCTGCTGTCTTCAATTATGCCCCATGATCCAATTTATTCCCTTTTTACTTTTGTGGATTTAAGTTCCCAATATGAAAAGCTCTAAGAATTGTCACTTTCCTAGCCCAGGCTCCGAAACTATGGTGGCAACTGATCACTGAAACAAGCTGAAACCCTTGCCAAATTGCATATTTTAAGGGGCCTGGGATAGGAGCCACTTCTTCCTTCCTTCCTCCCTCCCTCTTTCTTTAATTTCTTCCTTCCTTCCTTCCATACATCACACATTTCTGAAGTCAAAACTGATTTGCCTAGGGCACAAAATTAAGTGAAAGGAGCCACTGACATCTAGAGGCAGGTAGCTTAATCACCAGTAATAATAAACTTGCTCATTCCGCTTTTACTGAAATACGGAAGTCTATTCACTTCATTAATCTTTAAATTTACCTCCGCTGACACAAATTAATATTGTATATTGGGAAGCACTCAAGGAGTCCATTTTATTATACGCAAAGATCGGAGCACTTGGCACTACGAGATCTACAGACTGAATTAGGGGATGGAATTATATCACGTGCGGCTGTATCCCTAAGTGAGAGCCCATTTCTCTCAAGGGAGATCACAAATCACAGCAGTTCATATCTATAACAGCGTCAAAGGGCACATATGTGGCCTGGAGGCAGTGTTAAAGGCACTCAGGGATAGCTCTTCCAAACACACAAGACATCTGATGTGTTGGCACAAGCAAAAGAAAACCAAGGGCAAGTAATGAGTTTTGTTTTTTAATTATTATTATTATTATTCTGACAAAATATCAGCATCGTCTGAAAAATGGTTTAACATTACAGAACTCTCTAGGATGGGTAACCCGGGGCCCTCCAAACGTACTCGACTCCAACTCCCACCATCCCTTGCTCCTGGCCATGCAGGCTAGGGAAAATTGGGAGACTGAGCCCAGCCGTATTCCGGAAAGCCACCATTTCCCCTTCAAGCCGTAGAAGAATTCAGTCGTCTATTTTTTCCAGTGCTTCCATATCCTCTGGATCGAGGCACTTGATGGTAGTCTCTGAAAAGGAAAGACAATTTTGCTAGGAGGATCCCAATGCAGAAAGAAGAACTCAACCCTTCACAAGCCACTGGTCACAGGGAGGGCGACTAATACTCTGGGCCTTTTCTCCTCTCTGACTCACAAGAATTCTACACGGTGGACAGAGAGATCAACAGATGCTTGTGATACAGCTGGGACAACATTTCTAAAGGCAACCTTTGTCTGAGAAAATATCTGGCGTGGAAAGAAAAAGGCAACTATGCAGAATTTTCTCCTAATATTCTCCACCCATGAAATCAGCCAGCTTGAGGACTCATTAGGTTAGGGTGTTGGACCAGGACATTTCAGGCCTCCAAGCAGCTATGACGCTCACTTAGAAGCAATGTGAGCCTGTCTCCTAAGCAAAGCAAAGCAGGCCAGACACCATCTCGTGGTCTTTCCTGCCTCTCGCAAGGTTGTTGTGTGCAAAAAGGGGACAGCCATATATAGTACCCTGTTATTGACTCCAGGCTGTATTTTTGTTTTAATGATACTGAATTATTTTTATATTGTACACTGCTGAAAGTTTTACTTTTTAAAATTATTAGGTAAAGGTAAAGGGACCCCTGACCATTAGGTCCAGTCGTAGCCGACTCTGGGGTTGCGGTGCTCATCTCACTTTATTGGTCAAGTGAGCCGGCGTACAGCTTCCAGGTCATGTGGCCAGCATGACTAAGCCACTTCTGGCGAACCAGAGCAGCGCATGGAAACGCCGTTTACCTTCCCGCCAGAGCGGTACCTATTTATCTACTTGCACTTTGACGTGCTTTTGAACTGCTAGGTTGGCAGGAGCAGGGACCGAGCAACGGGAGCTCACCCCATCACAGGGATTCAAACCGCCGACCTTCTGATTGGCAAGTCCTAGGCTCTGTGGTTTAACCCACAGCACCACCTGCATCCCTTTTTAATTATTAGGCAGCTTATAAATGCTTTTGAATAAATAAAAACGAGTAACTACCTTAACCATCCTGAAGAAAAGGCGTGTGATGCATGCAATAAAGAATTTGGTCTTGTTAATACGCGTATGTATCAAATGGTTAAAAATGTAGTTCTGTTGCTATGTTGAAAGTTTAATTATTTTAAAATGCTGTTATTTGTCTAGGCAATAGACCAAGTCATTTCTGGCAGGAAAAATGCCCAACTATAATTCAGCCTCTCTCTCTCTCTTTGCTGTGCAACCTTTTAAATTCCCAATTATAGCTAATTCAGAGGCTAAAAGCCAGTGAGCATGTTTCTGAGCAGAGAATCAAACCCTGATTACCCTAACCCGATGTCTAACTTTCTGCACTATTAAGTCACATGAAAATATCATGCTCACTGAAATGGTCTTGAATTGCATAGACAAGCGGTAGATTATGCCTTTCGACCATATTGAAGGCCAGACCCTTCTTTCCAAAGCGACCTGCTCGGCCTATGCGGTGCAGGTAGGTCTCGTAGTCCGGCAGCCAGGGCGTGGTTGTAGGCAGGCTAAAGTTGACAACGATCGTGACCTGCTTCACGTCGATGCCTACGAGGCGACACAAAACAAGGTCACTTCCTGCTGAAGGAGCAAGTTCCCACCTCGCTTTTGCTCGTCCAAGTCATTACCTCTGGCGCAGACGTTGGTTGTGATGAGGACTTTATCTTTCCCATCGCGAAACTTCTGGATCACGTCTGCACGCTCTTCGACAGAGAGCTCCCCACTCAACAGGGATACTTGGTGCCCATCATTCGACAGAGCCCAGTGAAGCCATTTGGCATTTTTACGCGTCTGCCAAAGGAACACAGGGAAAAAAAGAGACATACAAGGTCATGGCCTTCCCTGCAATGACACCAACATTTCTGTTCTGGCAGGTCCAGCTTTTAGGAATTTAGCCTTGAACCATTTATATTTATTATTACAGTGGTACCTTGGTTTATGAACTTAATCCATTCCGTTCTTAAATCAAAGTGTTCTTAAACCAAGGCGTGCTTTCCCACAGCAGCAGGGGACTCAATTTACAAATGGAACACACTCAACAGGAAGCGAAACATGCTCTGCTTCCAAGGCAAAGTTCACAAACCAAAATGCCTACTTCCAGGTTTGCAGCGTTCTTAATCCAAGTTGTTCATAAACTAAGCTGTTCTTAAACCAAGGTACCACTGTATTATTATTAATTGAATTTATATACCGTCCTATACCCGGGGGTCTCAGGGTGGTTCACAGAATAAAATCAAGATATAAAACCACAAAATACATAATAATAAAAACCAATAGTCCCCCACAAAAAAACACATGTTAAAAGGGCATAGGATGTAAATCAGATCAACCAAAGGCCTGGTTAAAAAGGAATGCTTTTTCCTGGTGCCTGAAAGTGTATAACAAAGGCACCAGGCGAACTTTTCTGGGGAGAGCATTCCACAGATGAGGAGCCACTGCAGAGAAGGCCCGTTCTCGTGCTGCCACCCTCTGGACCTCTCAAGGTGGCAGTACACGAAGGAGGGCCTCAGATGATCTCAGGGTCCGGGTAGGTTCATATGGAAAGAGGCGGTCCTTGACGTATTGCAGTCCTGAGTCATTTACCCTCCCACTCTGGACCCCCCAAAGTACAGTTGGAGACCGTTTTGCACTAGTCCAGTTGAAGCATGGCTGCCGACGCACTCCTTTTGGACCTGCAAGAGGGCGGGACAGGACTGGCTTACGTGTGCTGTGTCAACGGGCGCAGGGTCCAGGAATGAACCCCTGCACAAAATGGTCACCACCTGTAACTCACTAGTAAGGTCGTATCTGACTAGTAAGACTGGGTTGGAAGTCAGCAAAACTTCATCCCAAGACCATGAGCCCACCATTCCTCCTCACCCCAAATATATTCTCAGGATGTTTTCTGGGGCCCCAGGTTACCTCGATGCTGCAAGGGCGCCTTACCTGACAAAAGATGATTGCTTGGCCGACTGTGATGCTGCCATAGATATTGCACAGGGCTTTATATTTGTCCTCCTTGTTCTCACACTCAAAGTAGTACTGCCTGATATTGTTCAGGGTCAGCTCCTCTCGGCGGAGCTTAATAACGTTGGGTTCGGGGACGATGCGCTGGGCAAAGAGCAGCACAGGGTCTTCAAAGGTGGCGGAAAAGAGAAGCATCTGACAACCGGGGTCTAAAGCTCTGGAAGGAAGAAAAACAAAAAGCAGCCTGCATTTCATTCTCAAGAGAAATCATGGCCACGAATCTTTTGCTTGTTTATATATCAGGTTTGGGGGACCTTGGGCCCTCCAGGTGTTGCCAAACTACAGCTCCCATCAGCCCCAGCACTCACAGCCAATGGGCAGGGATGATGGGAGTTTGGCAAACATCAGGCAGGCCAAAGATTGCCTACCTGTTAGAACTGAACACACTGGGGAGCAGCTGTGGCCTAGCGATGCAGCTTGTGCTTTGCATGCAGAACATACGAGGTTCAATCTTCAGGAAGGGTTGGGAAAGACTCCTGCCTGAAAGCCTTGAGGCCCACAGCTTAGTCAGCTGAGCTTCATGACCAACTGCCTGCCTTGGTAGAAGGCAGCATCTAACCCTCTTCATTCTCACTTGTTACCAGGTAAGAAGGGAGACTTTGCAGTGTATTTCTACTCATTCCTAATAAGTAGGTTTACCTCTCAGTTTTCAACTAGAAAATTCAAATCAGCTATTTCTATATATATATATATATAAAACATATGTAAGATACAGGCCAGATCCACATAAACACAAAACCAAAGCACCAGCCCCACTGAAAGATGTTTCTTCTAAGAGGGCAGTGATACGAATTTCTTGGGACTTGGGAGGAGGGGAAGGGAGCAGGCTCTGAGGTTGTCTTTGCCCGTCTGCCTCCCTCAAATTTCTCCCCTGGCACCATATTCCACAGACTCCGTTCCTAGATAGAAGTATTTACAGTTAAAAAGGTCTTGATCAAACATCTCTCAGGCACTTCCATGAACCTGGAAAAAGACTGCCTACCTATGTGTCTTCCAACTTGGCAATAGACCAATTATAAAAGCCAAATCACAGGGGGTTTTTTCCTTCTTAAATGTCTAGGTACATGGTGCTTTGCAGACACAAGGGGAAAGCTCTCTGCCCAGGAGCTTACAGCACGGGGGAAGAACAAAGGTAGGGCAGAGGTGACTGTTTCAGTTGCAAATGCTTAGGGTTTGTTGAGAGGCATCCTAGGACACTAGGGGCAGGAAAGGAGGGACACCAGAAGGCTTGAGAAAGGGCAAAGGCTTTGAGAGAGGAGATGGATAAGCAGAGGACACATGCGGAAACATTATCAGGATATAAAAGCAGAAAGGGAGGCAGGGAGCCTTGTGAGGCTCTCAAGTCAGGGACAAGGAGCTTGTGTTGAGCAGACAGGAAGCCAGTGTAGGGACATGAGGGTCAAATGATGAGACTGATTTGTGCAATGGTGGCATTGTACAGCTTCCATTGATACTGAAGAAGAACCTCTTTACCCTGGCCTTTTTGACACCTGAGGTAAGTATTTTTAGGTCCCATCCGCTTCTTGTGACAGTCATTGGTTTTAAACTGTTTTTAATATTGTATTTTTAAATTGCTGTAACCCACGTGGGGAACTTAGGCTGTTAATAATAATCTTGTACAAGAAGATTATGTACAAGAAGGCGAGAATGCTATTGTTTCTACATGGCAGCAATAGGACCGTAAAAAAGCCCTTAGGTCTACATTTGAAGCCGCTTTCGGCACAGACAAGTCTTCAAAAGGGCATGCCTTCTCCAAAGTAATAATAAATTAGTGGAAAAGCAAATTCTGTCAATACAAATTAAGTGGTTAAAAACCTTCCAAGATGCTCCAACTGGGATGAGCATGTCTAGAAAAGTTCTACATGCAGGACTTTCAGCAAGAAAGAAGTTACTTCTCCAAGTTCTGTCTTACCAAGAAACAAACAAACATACCTCTGAATTCGGACACTCTGGTCTGAGTAATTCTGTTTGTCGATCATGACATCTGCTTCATCCAGCACACATACTTTGATCTTCTTTGGATTCAAAAGGTTTAGCTTGAAACACCAATCTAGCAGGGTGCCTGGGGTTCCAATTACTATCTGTTCTTCCACTACAGTCCCTCTTGGAACTGGGAGAGAGATTGAGTTACTTTTGCTACGTCAGCCAGTGCACATTTGCTAAACTAAAAAGATTTTGGGTTATTGCAATTAATTTTTGGAGAATAACAGCTGCTGTTTCCCCCCTTCTTGTTATCACGGTGCTAGCCTTGGCTCCCCAAACCTGCAGCTTGTTAACCACATGCAATTGGGCGGGGGGGACAAGTGCACAGGTAAACAGTGTGTGTGGACGTTGTGTCTGGTGCAAGGATGCAAGACGCACTCCCAGCTCCTCAACACACTTACAATAACAATAAGCACAAGAGCCAGGGCTAAATATATGAAACTGATGTTGAGATGCTTACTGCAATTGCACAAGCTTGGCCTGAGGCTTAAATCAGAGACAGGGCTGTCCAACTGCTAGTACTGTCCTCCTGGATGCTAGCTGGGGCTGATGGGAGTTGGAGTCCGACAAGATCTGGAAGGCTACAGGTGTCCTCCCTGCCCATTCCTGGCTTAAAGGATCTCCATCATTTTGCAGAAAACCAAGTGCCGAGAAGTAACATGGAGGTATATCCCCTGCAGTTCTTTCTCCACTTTACTTAAGCAGCAAAAGGTAAAGGAGCGCTGGACGGTTAAGTCCAGCCAAAGGCGACTATGGGGTTGCGGTGCTCATCTTGTTTTCAGGCCGAGGGAGCCGGTGTTGTCCACAGACAGCTTTCCGGGTCATGTGGCCAGCATGACTAAACCACTTCTGGTGCAACGGAATACCGTGCCGGAAACCAGAGCATATGGAAATACCGTTTACCTTCCTGCCACAGTGGTACCTATTTATCTGCTTGCACTGGCGTGCTTTCGAACTGCTAGGTTGGCAGGAGCTGGGATAGAGCAATGGGAGCTCACCCCATTGTGGGAATTTGAACCGCAGACCTTCCGATTGGCAAGCCCAAGAGGCTCAGTGGTTTAGACCACAGCGCCACCTGCATCCCACTTAAGCACTGCATGTAAGCTGTAAACATATGCCCTGTTAACTTGCCCAGCTGGAACACACTCTTCCAGGAAAACACCGCCGTAGGAGCAGAGAAACCAGGTTTAAAAATTTAGGGAGGGGCAAGAAGGACGCACACCATTGAGTCCGAACACAGCAGCCAAAACTTAGCTTAGACAAGGGATAACCAGCATGATGCCATTCAAAAGTTGTTGGGGCTTGAACTCCCATCATCTGCTACAATGGCTGCGATCCATGAGGCTGATGGGTGCTACAGCCCAACAACACCTGCGGGAAACAACCCTGGCAACCCTGGTTTACACTCAATTCTAGAGTGGTGGCTGGAGGGGGGGAGCTATTTCATGGCATAAACATCTCGGTAAGTTAGAAATCTTTTTTTTTTTTTTAACGGAGGAAGCAAATTTAAAAGGTGGATACTTAGAATTAAGGAACGTTGAATGATGTTGGATTGAAATTGAGTGGTTTCTAGCTGTAATGATATAAAGGAACATGGATGAAAAAAAGGGTTTGGATAGAAAATAAGGTGATATTATAAGCTGTAATGCTTTAAGTTAAGGATTTGCTGAACAAATAATTTGAAAGGGAATACAAGAAGGGGAGGTATGAGGAGGTCAGAGAAATATGTTACTGAAAAGATTGTATTATGAACTATATGTCTTTTTTAATTTTTTTGTTTGCTTTTTGTTTGTATAAAAAATTGAAAATCAATAAATATCTTTTAAAAAATAAAAATAAAAGGTGGATACTTAGTTCACTGTTATGTACTGAGTTGAATAGGATCCAAAATACAACAGTCTGATTGGTCCTAGAACAATGGGATTCAGAATGCAGCAGTCTGATTGGTCCTAGAACAATAGGATCCAGAATGCAGCAGTCTGATTGGTCTGCAGGAGCCACCCAATCCAGCTCCAGGTGGAAGTGAATCCGCAACCTGATTGGCCTACAGGAGAATCCCGGAATTAGCCGATCACGTGGGGCCCATTGTGTAAATAATGTATAGAAAGCAGACATTCTGGGGGAACTTCCATTCCTCCTCACCACTATGAGCTGAATAAAGAGCATGAAATCCACACTTGACTCGTAGTATATTTCATTCACCTAATGCCAAAGGACTGCTACCAAAGATGGAAGCTGCCGCTGAATCTAATCTACGAAAGGCATGCATTTCACGGCACCAACAGCTTTGGGGGGGGGGTCGGTGGTGCTTTGTAACATCTGGATTTTATAACAAAAGCACTTCCGACAAAAGCGTTAGTCAGCAAGACAAAGGTAGGCAGAAAAAATGCATCAAGAGAGGCCCTTACGTCTGTTCCCTCGAATGGCAAACGCAACCTTTATGTTGACGCAAAACTTTCCCATCTTCTCAATCACTCGCCCCGTTTGCAATGCCAGCTCGAAGGTGGGAGACAAGCAGAGACACTTTGGGAGGAGGCAAGAGAGGTAGAAGGAAACAAAGATGGAGGTCAGTTTAGCCTTCAGAAATGGTGCAGTGCTTCTCCAATATGACATGCAGGCCATGTTTCCTTTTCACTTTAGCATTAGGCTATTACTGTTATTTATTAGGCGTCTTCTTCCCTTGTTCACTAAAGAGTCTCCAGCAGACTTGCAGAATATTTAAAACATAAATATGAATACATTGCAGCATAAAAACAGAACCAAACAACGCCCATAACAGCCACAGGAAGGTTTTGGCAGCACACTAGCTACCTAACAATATCACCTTACAGCCTGCGGAGAAAGAGAAGCATTTATCTGGCACTGAAAAGATGTGGATTAGATACAATTTGTTCATTTACTTTATATGGGGCATCTACACAACACAGTCCTGAAAGCACTGATCTCCTGTTTCCCTTAAGCTCCTCCTATCTTTTCTCAAACTGCAGAAAATCTTGTTTTTATTTTAAAAGGAAGGGACAATAAGTGCAATCACCACCGGATGTTGATCGCCTCAGTACTAGTCTTCTGTCTTTTAAAATAAGCTACAGTTTTGACCATGCTCCTTTACCTTCACAAACCTCCACCGTAATGCCTTATGGCTGGCTTCATTTTAGCATATATATTTTTAAATCTATCTTTAGGTTTCTTTGCCTGTTTTTTAAAAATGGAAGTATCTGCTCAATTTAGCACCCACATGACAAAGTGTTTTAGAGCAAGCAGAAGTTCCGTTCCATGCAAGTTTATCAACGTGTTAGTTTTTGTCTTGTACTTTTGCACGCTGAAGCAATCACACAATGGCACTGGTTTTTGTTGTTGTTGTTTTTAAGTGCATCAGCACAAATGTTAAAAGTGATTTTAAACAAATGAATCATGAGATTTTTTTTAAAAAAGAACCTGGTTAAACGTCCCTTCCCTATGCAGTATGTCACAGCTACGAGCATAGATGAACACAATGGGATAGTTGCTTGATGATTGTGCCAACCAGGGTGGATAAAAATCAATGGTTTTTTTTAAAAAAAATTAAAAAATCAAAAAATTGGATTTTTAAAATTTACATCGGATTTTAAAAATAAAATGGATACATATGCTATAATGTTATCGTTATTGTTTTGGTTAAATAAATTGTTGAAATTGTAATTAAGGAAATGATTATTTTTCCTCCTTCCAATAAAGTACAGCAGAAAAGTTTCCCAAATATAAACAGTTAACTTACTAAACCTCACAATGACTTCATAATTATCTACCACTGTATTTCTAATAGTATAACCAAATCAGTAATATTTGATATAACTGTAAAAACTACTCTGAAAAGTTATTATTCCAAAAAGGAAACCTTCATCTGGTTGTAAATATTAAGATTATACCAGCAAGAATGAGTCTTTCTGTAAAAAAAGTGTTTTAAATCAAGTCTTACTGACTAGTGACTTAAATCGTGATTTAAATTGATTTGATTTAAATAAAATCTACCCTGGTGCCAACATTACTTTGTTACAGAGGCTAAATGCCACTTCTGCAAGATTAGTCTGTGTGTCAATTCTACGGCAGTTGGCTTCCGCCAGCCAGCTTCCAGGTTTTTAGGAAACTCTCAGCACTGAAAACAACTATGCTTAGCCATTCCACGGAAGCAGTGGACCAGAAGGAAAAGGCACAAACCCCAGGGAAGCAGCCCTTACTCAGGTTAATAGCAAAGATTTCGATTTCTCGTTGGCGTTAGTGAACTGAGGATGACTCTGCAGCCAGAGGCTGTATCGCTGAGTTTAATTTACCTGTGGAAATCTGTCCTGTGGGTTCACTCTGCTCAGCATAGCCAGAACAAAAGCAGCTGTTTTGCCTGTCCCCGACTGACTTTGTGCTATAAGATTTTGGGGTCTGAAACAGAGAATCAAGTTGGGATTAATGCAAACAGACAACAATATTCCAATGGTCTGGGCTTCTCAAGTTTGTGGAGTGCTGCAAAACTATCACCAAACTTTGGCACCAGTTTGAAGCGACTCAGACACTGCTGGAATTTTGGGTGTTAACTTCGAGCCCCAGGTTGATGTATCAATTACTCAGTTTGAGGGGGCGCAGCAAAATGCGGCGTTTTTGTTGCAAAACAACTGCAAAACTTTGGCACAGGTTTGGAGGGGATCCCAGCTTTTGGGCTACAGAGTTAATAAGCTGAGGGTCCTAAAGAGTGTTCCTGTTTCAAGAAAATAATAATGAGGAAGGATATCTGTAACTGAAACAAGTTACAGGTAGGTAGCCATGTTGTTCTGCCGTAGTAAAAACAAAATTAAAAAATCCCTTCCAGTAGCACCTTAAAGGTAAAGGGACCCCTGACCATTAGGTCCAGTCGTGGCCGACTCTGGGGTCGCGGCGCTCATCTTCCTTTATTGGCTGAGGGAGCCGGCATACAGCTTCCGAGTCATGTGGCCAGCATGACTAAGCCGCTTCTGGTGAACCAGAGCAGTGCACGGAAACGCCGTTTACCTTCCCGCCGGAGTGGTACCTATTTATCTACTTGCACTTTGATATGCTTTCAAACTGCTAGGTTGGCAGGAGCAGTGACCGAGCAACGGGAGCTCACCCCGTTGTGGGGATTCGAACGGCCGACCTTCTGATCGGCAAGTCGTAGGCTCTGTGGCTTAACCCACAGCGCCACCCGCGTCCCTACACCTTAGAGACCAAGTTTGCTATTGGTATGAGCTTTCGTGTGCATGCACACTTCTTCAGATATAACAAGGATACTTGAGAGCCACACAAAAGGCATAGTGGGAATAATGTTTTACATAGAAGTATGGTTTAGCAAACTTTTGGGATTTGTTTTTCAGAGTGTTAATAATATTTTATACTTCAAGTTTCTTTGGGAGAACGAGTCTTTTAAGCACATGAACTGGGAATAAGGAGGCTGAAAAGAACAGAAAACAGTGAGTGACAACCTTCTAAAGAACAGATCAACCAGAACAAAAAATTCTGATTTCAAAGGTGGTTGATAACCAGACTGAAAAGGTATCTTTATCCGGATTTTCGTTTGATAACGGGATGCAAAAACTATTAGGCAACAGAATAGTAATCAGAGGGGAAATATCCCTTCCCTAAACCTGTGTGTCAGTTGGGGACAGAAGTTATGTTACCCATTCTATGTAGATGAAACTTCAGCGTCTACAAGAAATCTAACATGAATTAGCTCAACAGCTCGCTGGCTAATTGGCACAAGTGTGTCCCATGCTGGCTGCAACACAAAGAATATCTTTCAATTTGTTTGAAACCAACTCACGGGTCAGCTAACATCATTGGAAGTGCCGTTTCTTGAATCTTGGAAGGTCTGTTAAAGCCCATGGCATAGATGCCTTGCAAGAGTTCATCTTTCCTGTTAAGATGAGAATAAAAGTTAACAGTTTTACACGTAAGCAGCTCAGGTACTTCTGAGTGAAAGTGGAGGATGCTAGCAGTCTGGTAAATAAGATCCCCTGGCCTCCATGTACTGCTGTGGACTTTAAAAGGAATAGCCGTCATGATTTTAGAGAATCAAGAGTTGCCATAACTGAGAAATTTGGATAGATGGCAGAACACGTTGCAAATCGCTGGGCTCATTTTCACACAAAATGACGTCAAGATAAACTATATGATTTGGTCTCGAACCAATAGAATTGGGCGGTAGCAAAATGAAAAGCCCTGAAAACCAGAATAACAGCCTGCTACAAAGATGTTGCGTTCCCATCAACCCCTTCTAAGAGGAGTCAGCTAGTGCAAAAAGTGGCTTATTAATAACAGCAAGAGAGGCCCATAGAACAGCATATTGCAGGTCTATCCCAACATTTCTTAAGTATTAGGAGTGTAATTTTCTTCTTTTTTCCAAAAAAAATTATTCGTTTTCCAAATTTATAACAAACATAAACAAACAAACATAAATCCTAACTGTAACAATTCCACTTTTGTTAACATTATTAGGTGACTTCCTCGAATCCCCCTGGCTGAGTTTCAATGTATATCATTGTAACAGTTTTCCAAAACTAATTTCTCATAAAATTTACTTAGTCGAGTAACAGCTTTCTTTCTTTTCATATTAACATTAAAAATAATATTCTATAACATCACATATTTAAATCCTAAGCCAATCTGGTACTTGCAAGTATTTCTATTTAAGTTATCTTAGCATATTTAGCTAAATAGTCTTTGAATTTCATCCATTCTTCCTGGTACTCCTCCTCCTTCTGGTTGTGGACTCTTCCGATCAGGTCGGCTAGCTCCCAAAAGTCCATGATCTGGAGTGTAATTTTCAGACCCACCATTCTCAAACTTTCCCTTGTCTAACTTAAGCATTGGTTATCAGAAAATATTCCTCAATAATGCATTTTCTATAGCTCAGTGGTACAGCACATGCAAGCAGAAGGTCAATCCCTTCTACCTGAAACCCGGGAGAGCTGCTGCCAAGTCAGTGTAGACATTACTGAGACAGATGGACCAGTGTAAGTTGGTCCGATTCAGTATAAGGCAGCTTCCTGTGAAATTACTGGTTTGAAAGGCATCAGCCCCAGCCACTCTGTTGTGTTTTTACAGGGCCTCTCCTCCTTCTGGAGGGGAGGTGTTGTGGGCCGGACCCAATTCCCATGTCACGCCGGGGTCGTTATGCCCCCTGCCCCACTCACATGGCTGGCGCGCCACGCCCCCAGTTGAGCACCCAACCGGGCGGCTTGGTGGGGGCGTGGTTTGCTGTTCAAGATGCAGCCACGCCAGCCATTCCGCCCATTTCTTCACCTTTTCACCGCGAGTCACCCACCCACCACTCCCTTTAGTGCGTAGCTTCTCGCTTGACCTTGCTATGGACCCATGGTTGGTCACCCTGGTTGCCCAGGGGGCCTGGTAGGAATTTTTTCCAACTGGCAAATTGGCACCGGCCTTTTGGTTTTTTTCGCCTACCTCATAGCAATCGTCACAACTTTCTTGGTATTTGGTGGTTAGGCATTGAAATGTGTTGTTGGTGTGTGGAAGGGCAAGGTGTGGCCATCGCCTACCCCTTCAAATTTGGGTATTCCGTTAAAGGAATCCGGCGGTTGTGGATCCTGTCCGATGCCTGTGTGGCGGGGAGCCATGGCACGACCCTCGGTGACATCAGGGAAGAGGTTATAGTTGTATTAGCATCAACAGGATCCCCTACTGATGGTTAACCCCAGTCAGACTCACCCCTCTCTGAGTGGGTGGAGTCAAAATTTGCTGTGGGTCCAATACCTAAGCCAATACCTCTCACTTGCTGTAATCAATAAAGTTGTGGCCTTTTCTAGCCCATTAACCTTATACACTGTGTCCACGTGCCTTTATTCCTCCAAGCGGAGGTCGGGTCCTCGAACCACAATCTACAACTTGTGCCTCAGACCAGAGCACATCTAAATATTTCACCAAGGCTACAATCCTGAAAAAGTCAACATAGCTCTAAGGAAGGATAAGAAGTGCAATGGAAGCAAATGGCGCTCTGAAACCAAGAGCAAGGTCAATAGGAATAGAAGAGAATGGACTCATACTGAAATGCAGCACATTAGGTTCATAAACCAAACGAGCTTTTGCGAAATGCAGGATCTGAACCTGAGCTCTGGGAAATGCAAAACCCATAATGAGCATCAGACCACAGGGTGGATGAGCACTTTCTGGTTAGCGGGCACAGGCTGATTCAGTTTCTGATATATAATTATCCATCTCGAGTAGACCCACAGCCCGGAGATGAGCAGTCACTGAGTGAACAAAACTTACGAACAAAATGCAAACGTCAATTGATTCTAGATACTCACAAATGCAGTTCCTCAAAGGTTTTCACGGAAAACAGCGGTGAGCTGGGATCACGCTGTAAAACCTCTACGTGATGGTAGGACTCCACTAAAGATTTTCTAATCAGCTTGTTTAAGAGAGAAGTTTCTGCTGCAGGTACTGTGTTGCGTGAAGAAAAAAGGCATCAGTTATTTATTTACTAAATTTACACAGTATTAATTTAGTATACTGTATAGTTTCTTGATTAATACAGGCAACCCATGCAGCTGACAACATTCAATATGAAAACAATAAAAACTAAAGAGACACAAAAGGGTTTATGCAACTGAAAGCCCCTCCATTCACAAAAATCCTTGCAGGCAGAGAGCTAGCATGTCAGGAAGAAAGCCTCTAGCTTAGCCTTCTTCCTTACACATTAAGATTTCTATAGGCAGTGAGACGTTGGGGGGGTATTTTTGGTATGAAGGAATACTCAATCGTGTCTCCCTACAAGCAGTCGGAAGCTCAGGGTTACTACCACAATTTTTAACAAGGGAGACAGCTAGCAGCTGCCTGTCCTGTCATCTTACCTCGGTCGCAATCATCATCCTCCAACTTTTTCATATCTGCATCGCTCTTCCCTTCGCTGCTCTCTTTAAAAAAGTTTTCAGAACGTTAGACGATTGGCCTACATGTTTTTAATTAAAGGCACCACAAACTAGCGCCTTGCAGAAAATATAGCAAAGAAACATTCCAAGTCACAAGTGCAGATATCTAGCTGGCTAAAAGTTTGCCTTATCAGACAATGTGCATCATATCAGAACTTTGGGGGCGGCCTGTGTTTACTTAGCCCCAAAATGGAAAACGAGCGAGGTCCCAATTAAAGTAAGGTTACCAGATGTCCCCATTTCATGGGGACAGTCCCCGGATTTACAAATCAGTCCCCATACAAAATCCTATCATTCCTACTGAAGTTGAAAAGTGTCCCTGGATTCATTTAAAAAAATCTGGTAACCTTAAACTAAAGAAGAATGGCAACTTAAACTGATGTGATATGCGCAGCTTGCAGACCTAACGTATAGACTAAGAGAACAAGAAGAACATTTGTTGAAAGAAGATTAGAAAATATTTATTGAATATATGGGGAGGGGAATTGTGCACGCTTGAAAAGGTTGGCAGTATTAAGATAAATTCAACAGTGTAAATAAGTTTCGATGGAAGTAATAATGGAATACTGAATGGCTTAGTTTATGTAAAATATGCAGGGATTTATGCTATGTAAAATGAACCATGGAAAAAGAAGAAGGGAAGTCATGGATATTTTAAGGTTGTATAAATGAATAGTCTAATACGTAAAACAGAAAATTTAATTACAGTGATACCTCGAGTTAAGAACTTAATTCGTTCCGGAGGTCCATTCTTAACCTGAAACTGTTCTTAATCTGAGGTACCACTTTAGCTAAAGGGGCCTCCCGCTGCCACCACTGCACGATTTCTGTTCTCATCCTGAAGCAAAGTTCTTAACCCGAGGTACTATTTCTGGGTTAGCGGAGACTGTAACCTGAAGCGTCTGTAACCTGAAGCATCTGTAACCCGAAGTATTACTGTGTGTGTGTGTGTGTATACACACACAAACATGTATACAAACACACAGCTTTTTTCTGTGGGGACACGGGGACGCATACCCCTAAACATTTTGTGAATCTATAATAAATACCGTATTTTTCGTTCTATAGGGCGCACCGGCCCATAGGACGCACCTCATTTTTTGGGGGGGGGAAATGAATAAAAAAAAATTTATTCCCCCCCCAGCCGCGGCTGCCGCCCCAAGCCTTGCGCACACCTGCCCGAAGCACGGGGCGCCCTCCGGAGGGCTCCGCATGCTTCGGGGTGCAGGCTGCCGCCCCAAGTCTTGCGCGCCCGGCGGGAGCTCCCGCCTGGCGCGCAAGGCTTGCAGACACTCGCCCGAAGCTTTGGGCGACAGGCTGCCGCCCCAAGCCTCGCGCGCCCGTCGGGACCTCCCGCCGGGCGCGCAAGGCTTGCAGACACTCGCCCGAAGCACGGAGAGCCCTCCGGAGGCCTCCCCGTGCTTCGGGTGACAGGCTGCCGCCCCAAGCCTCGCGCGCCCGTCGGGACCTCCCGCCGGGCGCGCAAGGCTTGCAGCCTGTCGCCCCAAGCAGGGAGAGCCCTCCGGAGGCCTCCGCATGCTTCGGGTGACAGGCTGCCGCCCCAAGCCTCGCGCGCCCGTCGGGACCTCCCGCCCGGCGCGCAAGGCTTGCAGACACTCGCCCCAAGCAGGGAGAGCCCTCCGGAGGCCTCCCCGTGCTTCGGGCGACAGGCTGCCGCTCCAAGCCTCGCGCGCCCGTCGGGACCTCCCGCCCGGCGCGCAAGGCTTGCAGACACTCGCCCCAAGCAGGGAGAGCCCTCCGGAGGCCTCCCCGTGCTTCGGGCGACAGGCTGCCGCTCCAAGCCTCGCGCGCCTGTCGGGACCTCCCGCCGGGCGCGCAAGGCTTGCAGACACTCGCCCGAAGCACGGAGAGCCCTCGGGGGGCTCTCCGTGCTTGGGGCGACAGGCTGCCGCCCCAAGCCTCGCGCGCCCGTCGGGACCTCCCGCCCGGCGCGCAAGGCTTGCAGCCTGTCGCCCCAAGCACGGAGAGCCCTCCAGAGGCCTCCCCGTGCTTCGGGCGACAGGCTGCCGCCCCAAGCCTCGCGCGCCCGTCGGGACCTCCCGCCGGGCGCGCAAGGCTTGCAGACACTCGCCCGAAGCACGGAGAGCCCTCGGGGGGCTCCCCGTGCTTCGGGTGACAGGCTGCCGCCCCAAGCCTCACGCGCTCGGCGGGACCTCCCGCCGGCACGCAAGGCTTGCAGACACTTGCCGGGGCTGCAGGCTGCCGCCCGCAAGCCTTGTGAGCCCGCGGGAACTCCCGCCGGGCTTGCAAGGCTTGCAGATAGCTTCCTGAAGCCTGGAGAGCGAGAGGGGTCGGTGTGCACCGATGCCTCTCGCTCTCCAGGCTTCAGCGAAAGCCTGCATTCGCACCATAGGACGCACACACATTTCCCCTTCATTTTTGGAGGGGGAAAAGTGCGTCCTATGGTGCGAAAAATACGGTAATAAATAATAAATTTTATTTATATCCCGCCCTCCCCAGCCGAAGCCGGGCTCAGGGCGGCTAACAACAATCAAATAATCAAACAATCAAATAAACCAACATTCTAAAAATATTTCATTATAAAAATTAATTAAAATCAAGTTAATGGCAACCATTAAGCAAAACTCTGTGCAGGTTGCCAGAGGAGGGAGTCAGGCTGCGCCCTGACCAAAGGCCTGGTGGAACAACTCTGTCTTGCAGGCCCTGCGGAAAGATGTCAAGTCCCGCAGGGCCCTAGTCTCTTCTGACAGAGCGTTCCACCAGATTGGAGCCGCAGCCGAGAAGGCCCTGGCTCTAGTTGAGGCCAGCCTAACCTCTCTGAGGCCTGGGACCTTCAGGATGTTTTTATTTGCAGACCGTAGGTTTCTTTGAGGGGCATACCAGGAGAGGCGGTCCCGTAGGTACGAGGGTCCTAGGCCGTATAGGGCTTTAAAGGTTAAAACCAGCACCTTAAACCTGATCCTGTACTCCACCGGGAGCCAGTGCAGCTGATATAGCACCGGATGAATGTGGTCTCGCAGCGAAGACCCCATAAGGAGTCTCGCCGCGGCATTCTGCACCCGCTGGAGTTTCTGGGTCAGTCTCAAGGGCAGCCCCACGTAGAGCGAGTTACAATAATCCAGTCTGGAGGTGACCGTCGCATGGATCACAGTGGCTAGGTCAGGGCGAGAGAGATAAGGGGCCAACTGCTTAGCTTGGCGGAGATGAAAAAATGCCGCCTTTGTTATAGCTGTAATCTGCGCCTCCATAGAGAGGGAGGTATCGAAGATTACACCCAAACTCTTAACGGACGGTGCTGGCACTAACTGCACCCCCGCAAGGGATGGGAGTTGCCCCCTCAATCCCATATCGTCCCGTCCCAGCCAGAGGACCTCTGTCTTCGAAGGATTTAACTTCAACCGGCTCCCACGTAACCATCCAGCCACAGCCTCCAGGCATCTGGTCAGTGTGTCTGGGGCCGAGTCAGGATGGCCATCCATCAACAGATAGAGTTGGGTGTCATCGGCATACTGATGGCAACCCAGCCCAAAACTCCGAACAAGCTGGGCGAGGGGGCGCATAAAGATGTTAAAAAGCATCGGGGAGAGAATCGCACCCTGAGGCACTCCACACACCAAGGAGTGGCGCGATGACAATTCCCCCCCAAGCGCCACCCTCTGTCCCCGACCAGAGAGAAACGAGCGCAGCCATTGGAGGACTGTGCCCTGGATCCCCACGTCGGCAAGGCGGTGGTCTAGGAGTTCGTGATCGATCATGTCGAAGGCTGCTGACAGGTCTAGAAGAATCAGCAGCCCTGACCCGCCTCGATCCAGCTGCCTGCGGAGATCATCTGTTAGGGCGACCAGAGCCGTCTCGGTCCCATGACCAGCGCGGAAGCCGGACTGGAATGGATCGAGAGCCGATGTTTCATCCAGAAACCTACCAAGCTGTTCAGCAACCGCTCTCTCAATCACCTTACCCAGGAATGGGAGATTCGAAACCGGGCGGTAATTGGACAGATCTAAGGGATCTAATGATGTTTTCTTTAAGAGCGGACGCACCACTGCCTCCTTCAGATCCCCTGGGAATATCCCGGTGCCAAGGGACAAATTGATGATATCCCCCAGGGGGGCCCGCACCTCATCTGGACACGCTCTAATCAGCCATGACGGGCACGGGTCAAGAGGACAGGTGGTGGGCTTTCCAGCTTGGAGGAGTCTGTCCACATCGGCTGGAGATATCCGGTCAAAGTGGTCCAATACTGGACCCGAGGACAGTCGAGGGGCCTCCAGTTCATTTATTGTGTCCAAATTGGCAGGAAGGTCATGGCGGAGCAATGACCTAACAGAAGAAACTAAAACATTTTTTAAAATTAGTTTCTTCTCTAGCACAGTGAATCGTCAGTTCCACGGCTACCCCCGGTGGCGGCCTTTTGTCCATTTACTGTATTTATTTTCCCCCAATTTGAACTATAAAATGATTTTTCTTGAGTCAAAATGAGAGTACCCCTAAACATTTTTAATTTTTGTGAAAAAAGCACTGTGTGTGGGGGGGGAGAGAGAGGGAGAACTTTGGGGATGCTTTTGCATTGCGGCAGAGATGCAGAGCTGAAGTGCAGCATGCTGCAGCCTCTGCCTTTGGTCCCATTTATTGGGCAGAGAAGGAGCAGCTGCAGGGAGCTTCCTTTCCTCACATGAAGAACCATTTTGCCCCACCTAACAGTTGCCCTAGGGCTGCAGAAGGGGACAGGACCATCTGGCCCTGCCTATTGGTCAAAGGAACTCGAGGCACCAACTGCTACCCAAGCCCCATCACCACAAAGGGGAGGTCAGGCTAGGCTGAAGGAGACACAAAATGCCTGCTTATAGGTAAGGGGTGGTTCTGTCAAATTCAGCTCCTCTCCTTTTCTCATTTCTTTTCCAGTTCTCAGCATTAGTGCATCAGCTTGCGATTTTTAAAGTCCTAATGAAAATTCAAAAGCCCTTTAGTGTATTTTTCTCTAGTTAGGCATTTTTATATTATTTTCACTACCACATTATTTCACTACTGTACTATTTTCATTGGAGGTTTTTAAGCAGAGGTTGGCTGGCCGTCTGTCATGGATGCTTTGCAAGGGGTTAGACTAGATGACCCTTGGGGTCCCTTCCAACTCATCAGTTCTATGATTCTATATTTATTTGCATGCACTCTCCCCTAATATAAACATTTTTGCACACATTCTCTTGGAGAACTGCATCTGGAGAACTGGAGAAGTGCACATTTTGAAGGACAGCAGTGTTTTGCTTCATGTATTTGCTTCGAGAAACACAAATTAGCTACAATTGCATTAAAATTCCAACCAAACCAAATTTCTCCTCCTCCATCCCTACTTATGGTTCACCACTTGGGTCTGGCCTTGAAAAAAATTGTCTCCACCATCTACCTTTGTGGAAATGTTGTCGATACTAGGAGAGGCTATATTGATTTAATATTATTCTTCCTAACACGCTTGTGAGCCAGCAGCAGAGTGTATTCCCCAATATATAGCAGGAAGCTAGTTGGTAGATTCGTTTGAATTTCTTTACTTAAGCAACCCAATCTGGCTTTGTTCAGATTGGAGTACAGTGGATGCTCGGGTTGCGAACGTGATCCGTGCGGGATGCACGTTCGCAACCCACAGTGGTGCGTCTGCACACGCACATGTTGCGATTCGGCGCTTCTGCGCATGCACGACTGCCGACACCCGGAAGTAACCTGTTTCAGTACTTCCGGGTTTCGGGGGTCCGTAACCCCAAAAAACGCAACCTCAAGCTTCTGTAACCCGAGGTATGACTGTATATTCCTGGTAATGCTCCAGACCAGGTGCAACAGGAAGTTCAACTGACTGGATCAAAATCCCCCTGTCTGTGTCCACTCTAGGCAAACAGGAAGTGTTGTACTTGACTGCTTACGTTACATCCCACAACCTTGGCCCTCAACTTCCCTTCGTTTGTGTGCCATGTCTTATTTTTAAAAAAACCAGATGACAAGCTATGTCACTTTTTTGAGGTGATCTGCTCCGGGAGACAAATGTCTGAAAAGCGGAACGTAGAAAATAAACATACAGTGGTACCTCGGGTTACAGATGCTTCAGGTTACAGACTCCGCTAACCCAGAAATAGTACCTCGGGTTAAGAACTTTGCTTCAGGATGAGAACAGAAATCATGTGGCGGTGGGAGGCCCCATTAGCTAAAGTGGTACCTCAGATTAAGAACAGTTTCAGGTTAAGAACGGACCTCCAGAACGAATTAAGTTCTTAACCCGAGGTACCACTGTATAACATTCTGGACAATGTGCTTAAAAATCTGTATCATGAAACATACCTTGCTTTCTCTTACTATTGAGTGATGGTAGGCTCTTTGACTTTAAGGCAACACATCCACACTCCCTCCAATGTGATATGTTTCAGGAGATGATACCAGGAGCATTGTACTTAAATTTGTGGCCAAAGATTCAGGGCAGGTAAGATCAGAAAACAAACCTGTTGCGCTAAACATGCAAGCAAAGCACCCTCAAGGATCCCCTTACCTGAAACAGGGCGATGCGGAAAACACCCAAGATTTTTCCCGCAGGATAACGATCTATTCAGCTAGAAGAAGGAATGGTTACACGTATGAGCCAAACAGTTCACAAGCTTTTTGAGACTCTTTGGTCTAGCACAGCCAACCTGTGACACACCCAGGCAAGGCACACGCAAGAAAAATTAAGGGTGGGTCAGAACATATGGCTTTAAAAAAATAATTTGGAGTATTGCAAAGGAAACTTGTGGGGGAATAGTGAAATGGGGGAAAGGCAACAAGGGAAAAGTTAAAAAGGTGTAGGAGGAATGTGAGAAATAAAAGGTCCTGGGCAACAGAGAGGGGCCAGCAGAGACAATATTTATTAAATTTACATTTTAGTCAATTTTAAAATACTACAATCAAAGCCTCTAAAAGCAGTTAAAAATAGCCTTCTCAAACAGTTTAAAACTTCTAAAAGTTTCTAGATTAAGGTGTGGGAAGGAATTGATGGTTAGAGCTCAACTGGTTAGCGTGTGGTGCTGATAATGTTAAGGTCGCTGGTTTGATCCCTATATGGGCCACCTGCATATTTCTGCATTGCAAGGGATTGGAGTGGATGACCCTTCCCTTCCCTTCCAACTCTACAATTCTGTGATACTAAAAGGTAAAGGGACCCCTGACCATTAGGTCCAGTTGCGGATGACTCTGGGGTTGCGCTCTCATCTCACTCTATAGGCCGAGGGAGCCGGCGTTTGTCCACAGACAGCTTCCGGGTCATGTGGCCAGCATGACTAAGCTGCTTCAGGCGAACCAGAGCAGCGCACGGAAACACCGTTTACCTTCCTGCCGGAGCGGTACCTATTTATCTACTTGCACTTTTGAAGAGCTTTCAAACTGCTAGGTGGGCAGGAGCAGGGACTGAACAACGGGAGCTCACCCCGTCGCGGGGATTCAAACCGCCAACCTTCTGATCGGCAAGTCCTAGACTCTATGGTTTAGACCACAGCACCACCCACGTCCCAATGATACTACAACCGCGTCTGTGATACTAGAGGCAAGCTAAAGAAAAGACTGGGCCAGAGGGGCTGCAATGCACACTTACCTGGGGATGATCTCCACGGGCCTCCGTGAGGACTTCTCTGGGCAACTCGCAAAGCAAAAGATCGAAAGAAACAGTAAAAACTACAGCAAACTCATCACATGTTAAAAGACCATTTCAGTGCCATTAGAGAGGAGCGGGGAGAGGGGAAAGAGAAAGAAATGAGCCCCCCAAATGCAACAAGGGGGGGTAACAAGCAAGTCTGAAATGTGTTTGTTTGTCTTAGCTATGATGATTTATAAATGTACAGTGGCAGTTTGGAACTCAAACGGCTTGGCTCCCGAACAAATCGGCTCCCAAACGCCGCAAACCCAGGAGTGAGTGTTCTGGTTTGCAAACCTTTTTCGGAAGCCGAACATCCAACGCGGCTTCCGATTGAATGCAGGAAGCTCCTGCAGCCAAGCAGAAGCCGCGCCTTGGTTTTCGAACCGTTTTGGGAGTAGAACGGACTCCCTGAACAGATTAAGTTCAAGAACGAATGTACCACTGTATTTGCTATATTATTTTGTGCTGCCAAATAATTCCCATCACTGCCCCCCACCCAAGGCAGGATATAAATAAAATAAAGTGAATTTAAAAATTGTGGCAAATCTTTTATAATAATAATAATTATTATTATTATTATTATTATTATTATTATTATTATTATTATTATTTTATTTATACCCCGCCCTCCCCAGCCAAGGCCGGGCTCAGGGCGGCTAACAAGCAATAATAAAAATAAGTTGAATGAATACAATTTAAAAACAACATTAAAATATTGAAACATTAAAATATTAAAATGTAGCCTCATTGCAGGAGGAGAAAGGAGAAGAAAAAAGAAAGAGGGAGAGGGAATCAAATTGGCTCCAAACCAAAGGCCAGATGGAACAACTCTGTCTTACAGGCCCTGCAGAAAGAAATCAGATCCTTCAGGGCCCTGGTCTCATGAGACAGAGGGTTCCACCAGGCCGGAGCCAGAGTTGAAAAGGCCCTGGCTCTGGGTGAGGCTAATCTGTCTTCCTTAGGGCCTGGGACCACTAGGGTGTTGCTATTTATGGACCTTGAGGCTCTCCGTGGGGCATACTTCTTTTAAAGAGAAGTACAGTGAGGTGGGTGGGGTGGAAGAACAGACAAAACAGGCATTATAAAGGCTAGGCTAGGAGAATAAGGGGTGGGAGTTTCATGGAGCCAGTATGATGCAGCAGTCAAAGTGCTGGCGGTGACCGGGGTTCGAATCAGCACACAGCCATGAAGCTCACTGTGGGACCTCGGAGCAGCCACTGTCTCTTGGTCTATATCCTGGCTTACTGAGGTTTCGTGAGGATAAAATAGGAAAACCATGTAATAATAATAATAATAATAATAATAATAATAATAATAATTTATTATTTATACCCCAGCCACTCTGGGCGGCTTCCAACAGAACACTAAAATACAATAACCTATTAAACATTAAAAGCTTCCCTAAACATCACCTTGAGCTCTTTGGGGGAAAAGGTATGATATAAATGCAATAAATGATAGGTTAGTCCAGGGGTAAGCAACCTTTTTCAGCCGTGGGCCGGTCAACTGTCCCTCAGACCATGTGGGGGGGCAGACTATATTTTTTTTGGGGGGGGGGAATGAACGAATTCCTATGCCCCACAAATAACCAAGAGGTGCATTTTAAATAAAAGGACACATTCTACTCATGATTCCCGGACCGTCTGCGGGCTGGATTGAGAAGGCATTTGTGCCGGATCCAGCCCACGGCCCTTAGGTTGCCTAACCCTGGGTTAGTCAGTAGCTACTGATCAGCATAGCCAAGTCAAGTCTTCAGAGATAACAAGCAGTAGCTAGGAAGCAAACAGCAGAATTACTGACTTCCATTGGGTTTCTGGTTGCATATCCTCCAACATTTCCCCGATGAAAATAGAGATGTCCTATTATTATTATAAATAATAATACTTTTATTATTTATACCCCACCCATTGCCCCAGACACTCTGGGCTGCTTTCAACACATATAAAAACCTAATAAAACATTAAAGAACTTCCCTATACAGGGCTGCCTTCAGATGTCTTCTAAAGGTTGTAGTTACTTATCTCCTTAGCTCAGGGGTCACATAACTGAGTTGATGCATTGGGGGGGGGGAGCGATGCTGGTCTGGGTGCTAAAAGTCCTTTACCTTTATTTTACACACACATATGGGTTATATTCTGCCTTCTAGGACAAAAGCCCTTCCAGGTCAGTGTCCAAAACCAGACATCTGATATATAATGCCAACAACTTCAAACTGGAAGAAAGGGCCATAGTTCAGTGGTAGAGCAGGTAAAGCTAGGAATGTCCCCTGCCTGAAACCCTGGAGCATGCTGCCAGTCAGTGTAGACAATAGCAGGTAAAGCTAGGAATGTCCCCTGCCAGAAACCCTGGAGCATGCTGCCAGTCAGTGTAGACAATAGCAGGTAAAGCTAGGAATGTCCCCTGCCTGAAACCCTGGAGCATGCTGCCAGTCAGTGTAGACAATAGCAGGTAAAGCTAGGAATGTCCCCTGCCTGAAACCCTGGAGCATGCTGCCAGTCAGTGTAGACAATAGCAGGTAAAGCTAGGAATGTCCCCTGCCTGAAACCCTGGAGCATGCTGCCAGTCAGTGTAGACAATAGCAGGTAAAGCTAGGAATGTCCCCTGCCTGAAACCCTGGAGCATGCTGCCAGTCAGTGTAGACAATACTGAGGTATGTGTGCAAATGACCGGAGCTAATGACACAGGTCAGCTACGCCTGTCCCTAAAAACCCGCAAATTGAGATGGCCCTTTTGGCCTGACCCTGCAACAAGAGCTCTTTGTGGGAGCTAGCAGGAAGTACAGCCTTAACTTGTGCGGAAATAATTTTTAGAAAGGGACCTTCGAGCGTGTGCAGAGAGCCCTCTTCATTCTCTGCAGCAAACCAGCCCCTATATAAAATTGGGGGTCAGCTTTGGCTTCCATCTCCAGCAAGCATGGAGGAAGGACTGAGGGGCAGAACACGCAAAAAAAGGCGGAGGGGGAAGAAGGAGGGCTCGAAGACGCTGTTAGACAAGCTGTTAAAGAGAGAGAACTTAAAAGGAACTCAAGGCGCTAGTCCCTGGCGTCTTCCCTTACTTTCTGAGGCAGAGATTCGGCGACCCCGCGGGAACTCGCTTCCTGCCCCTTCCCCAAGCTGCTCCGCCTCGGCCACATCTCGCCCAGCCGCCGTTCTGCCCACTGGTCCATCCGCCCGCCGGGCAATCTCAGCGCGCCGGCCGTGCGAGGCGTCGCCGCAGCAGCACGAGGCCCGGAGACGCGGGAGCCTCGCGTGAAGGCAGGGAAAGGGGCGGGGGAGAGGGGAAACTGGTAAATATTTATACCCGGCGGGGCGGGGCCGGGATTGCCATGGAGACAGGGAAAGTGAGGAGGCGGAGGCGAAACGGGCGTTCTAAGGGGGTCGTTTGATGTGCACGTGGGCGTTCTAGAAAGCCCGCGCGTCCGTTTGATCTCTGCCCCGAGGCGGGGCTCTCTAGTCTGGTTAGAGACGTGTTTTAAAGACATATTCGCATTTCATTGCGTGTAGGTTCCCTCCCCGCCCCATGGAGCTTCAGTGGCATGTATTTTTTGTTGTTTTATAATAAATAATAATAATAATGAAGAATTTATTTATACCCCTCCCATCTGGCTGGGTTTCCCCAGCCACTCTGGGCGGCTCCCAACAGAATATTAACAATGTGCTAAAAACAAAAAACTTCCCTAAACAGGGATGTCTTCTAAAAGTCAGATACAGGTGAATCTCGAAAAACTAGAATATCGTGGAAAAGTTCATTTATTTCAGTAATTCAACTTAAGAGGTAGACTCATGACATGCAAAGTGAGATATGTCAAGCCTTTATTTGTTATAATTGTGATGATTATGGCGTACAGCTGATGAAAACCCCAAATTAACAATCTCAGAAAATTAGAATATTAAATGAAATCAGCAAAAGAAGGATTGCAAATACAGAAATATTGGACCTCTGAGAAGTAGAAGCATGTATATGTACTCAGTACTTTGTTTGGGCCCCCTTTGCATCAATTACTGCCTCAATGCGGAGTGGCATGGATGCTATCAGCCTGTGGCACTGCTGAGGTGTTATGGAAGACCAGGAAGCTTCAATAACAGCCTTCAGCTCTTCTGTATTGCTTGGTCTCATGTCTCTCATCTTTCTCTTGGCAATGCCTCATAGATTCTCTATGGGGTTCAGGTCAGGCGAGTTTGCTGGCCAATCAAGCACAGTAATCCCATGGGCATTGAACCAGGTTTTGGTACTTTTGGCAGTGTGGGCAGGAGCCAAGTCCTGCTGGAAAATGAAGTCAGCATCCCCATAAAGTTCGTCTGCGGAAGGAAGCATGAAGTGCTCCAAAATCTCCTGGTAGACAGCTGCATTGACCCTGGACTTAATGAAGCACAGTGGACCAACACCAGCTGATGGCATGGCTCCCCAAATCAACACAGACTGTGGAAATGTCACACTGGACTTCAAGCATCTGGCATTGTGTGCCTCTCCATTCTTCCTCCAGACTCTGGGGCCTTGGTTTCCAAATGAGCTGCAAAAGTTGCTCTCATCAGAAAAGAGGACTCGGGACCACTGAGAAACAGATCAGTTCTTTTTTTCTTTAGCCCAGCTAAGATGCTTCTGATGTTGTTTCTTGTTCAGGAGCGGCTTGACAAGAGGAATACGAGGAATACGACATTTGAAGCCCATCTCCAGGATCCGTCTGTGTGGTGGCTCTTGATGCACTAACTCCAGCCTCAGTCCACTCCTTGTGAAAGACCCAACACGTTTGAATCGTCTTTTCCTGACAATCCTCTCCAGGCTGCAGTCATACCTACTGCTTGTGCACCTTTTTCTTCCACACTTTTCCCTTCCGCACATTCCCTTTCCATTAATGTGCTTCGATACAGCACTTTGGGAACATCCAACTTCTTCTGCAATTACCTTTTGAGGCTTTCCCTCCTTATGGAGGGTCTCAATGATTGCTTTTTGCACAACTGTCAGGTCAGCAGCTTTCCCCATGATTGTACTTCCTACTGAACCAGACTGAGAGACCATTTAAAGGCTCGGGAACCCATTGCAGGTGTTATGGATTGAATAGCTACTTCACCTTTTCACAATATTCTAATTTTCTGAGATTGTTAATTTGGGGTTTTCATAATCTGTATGCCAAAAAGCAGAGACATCACCTAAAGCAGAGACATCACCTTGCCAACAAAGGTCCATATAGTTAAAGCCATGGTTTTCCCAGTAGTGATGTATGGAAGTGAGAGCTGGACCATAAAGAAGGCTGATCGCCGAAGAATTGATGCTTTTGAATTATGGTGCTGGAGGAGACTCTTGAGAGTCCCATGGACTGCAAGAAGATCAGACGTATCCATTCTTAAGGAAATCAGCCCTGAGTGCTTGCTGGAAGGACAGATCCTGAAGCTGAGGCTCCAATACTTTGGCCACCTCATGAGAAGAGAAGACTCCCTGGAAAAGACCCTGATGTTGGGAAAGATGGAGGGCACAAGGAGAAGGGGACGACAGAGGACGAGATGGTTGGACAGTGTTCTCGAAGCTACAAACATGAGTCTGACCAAACTGCGGGAGGCAGTGGAAGACAGGAGTGCCTGGCGTCCATGGGGTCATGAAGAGTCGGACACGACTAAACGACTAAACAACAACAATGCCATTATATCACAATTATAACAAATAAAGGCTTGACATATCTCGCTTTGCATGTCATGAGTCTATCTGATATATTAGTTTCACCTTTTAAATTGAATTACTGAAATAAATGAACTTTTCCACGATATTCTAATTTTTTGAGTTTCACCTGTAGTTGTTTGTTTCCTTGACATCGGATGGGAGGGCTTTCCACAGGGCGGGCGCCGCTACCGAGAAGGCCCTCTGCCTGGTTGCCTGTATTGTAAACAGCCCTGTGTAGGGAAGTTTTTAATGTTTGATGTTTTATCATGTTTTTAATATTCTGTTGGGAGCCGCCCAGAGTAGCTGGAGAAACCCAGCCATATGGGCAGGGGTGTGAATAATAAATTATTATTATTAGCCACCCTTGTAGTCTTCGGATGAAGGGTGGTATAGAAATTTAATAAACAATAATACTTTTCAGTAGATGTAATAGTTAACTGTATATATTTAGAATATATATTTAGAAACACCCACGCACCCCTTTCTAGACCAAGCCTGCCCAAGGCATCGGCAAACAAACAAACAAACATAAATAGGAACATTGATGTCATGACTTTGAACCAATGGCTTCAAATTACAAGAAAGGAGATTCCGACTAAACGTAAGGAAAACTTTCTGGCAGTAAGAGCCTCCCACAAGACTCCCACATGAGATGGTAGGCACTCCTTCCTTGGAGGTTTTTAAGCAGAGGTTGGATGGCCTGTCATGGATGCTTTAGTTGAGATTCCTGCATTGTTGAGGGTTGGACTAAATGACCCTCAGGCTCCCTTCCAACTCAGTGATTCTATGTGGTGATGGTGCTTTTCCTTAAAAAAACCCCAAAACATTAATATTGTTATTAAATTTCTACACCATACTTCATATTCCAAGGGTTGTATTCAACATACTTCTACTCACAACCATTGAAATTAATGGGCCTTACACGTGAACCTGATAGTTGGTCTGGCCTGGAATATTTTGAACGTTTAGATGTTGGCTATGAATACGATGCTTTGGTATCTATTACTAGTTATTCTTAAATAAATGAATAAACTCCAAGCACTTTTCTGTGAGGGCATAATGATGGTCCGAGATGTTCAGGGTGGCATGGCAATAAGCTGCGGTGAATGCTTCTCAAGAAGCACCCTGGACACTCTAAATTATTGTTGAAATAGAAGCAACAATTGAGGTGGGAATTAAAATAGTAATATTTTGCCTAACATCTCAATTCAGTAGCTCATGACTTTACATACTATGGCGGATAAAGTTTTCAATGATTCATAGCCATGATAACTAAATGGAGCCTCCATGGCAGAGGCATGGGGCTGGGGTCAAACAAGGAGGGGAGGGCTATCCCGTTCAGGATAACCTTCTGTAACCTTCCAAAAACATTTGGCTGCCTGCTGTTGGAAGTAAAAGGCTAATCCGGCCGCTTTTTAGAGAAAGACTACATTTCCCACAAATCTCCTCTGTGTCATGTGTTGGGGAAAGGGAAGCCCTTACGTCATTTCCTGCGGAGAAATCGTGGACGGGGCGGCTTGCCTGTGCTCAGAGTCTTTTGCTCTCAACGAACGTCAGCGTAAAAGCTGCGGAGGTAGGAACACGGGGGTCGCGGCGCGCGTTCACAGCGCATGTTTTAACACGGGAGCAAATCCCACAGTGTTCATTGGGCTTACTCTTGAGTAAGTGGCGTTTAGGATCGCTCCTTTAGTGAAGTTGATCGCCTTCACAGGCAGCCTTAAGGCAGTGTTGATTGGATCGCCCGTCTCTCTCCCACCGCTGTAACATATAACAATTCTGAACCCTTAGAATATATATGGGGTTTTTTTGGGGGGGGGTGTTACTAGTTGGCCTGTTCTGATTAGCCTTCCGTGATCAGCTCTTGCACTGGCCGTTTCTGTCCGAAATTAGTGGCCCGACTTCAAACCCTGAGCCACGATCACGCGTGTTCGAAGTACTGAGAACCGCACGTAGGGAGCACGCAGGTCCTGCTTGCTGACGTTTCGTAGGCACGTGGGTGGCCACTGTGAGAACAGGATGCTAGACTGGACGGGCCATCGGCCTGATCCAACAGGGCTCATCTTCTGCCACACACACTCACTGGGTGCAGAGTTTGAAATCCCATTGAGTAAGGATGCATTTAGGATGTTGTAATCCTTAGCAGGTTAGCTTCGTTGACCTCAATAGCAGTTACTTCTGAATAAAGGTACACAGGACCAGGCTGCTTGATTCACTGATGCTAAAAGCACTAAAATGCATGTCTATTCTCATGGGCCAGTGTGTCCAATAACTGTATATTTTAATGTTTTTATAGTATACTTGTTTTCTTTAATTAAAAAAACAGTAGAGAATTGGTGTCAGTTGACTTTGTGTTCTAGCATTATCTTCACATAGTAGGAAGAAAAAACTGCTTTATCCACACCTTGCAGAATCTTAGCACCTCTATCATGCCCACATTTTATAAGCTAGAAACCCTGGAATGCTGTAACATTTCCTCATGGTAGAGTTGTTCTACTCCCTTAATCGTTTTGGTTGCCATTTTCTTGATCTGCAGGAGCCTTTTGAGGTATGGCAACCAGAATCATACACTATTCCAAGTGTGGTTGCAGCATGGATTTGTAAAAGGGCCTCCTGTTGATGGTTTCAATCGCTTTCCTAACTATCCCTAATGTGGAATTTGCCTTTTTCATAGCTACTGCATGCTAGGAAAACATCTTTCTCAAGCTATCTGCCACAACTCTCAAATCTGCTTCCTGGCCAGTTAACACCAGTTCAGACGCTGCGAGTACATGTGAAGTTATTGGGTTTTTTTGCATCAGCATGCATCACTTTCCACCAATCAAGGGAAGTAATAGTCCCACTATATTCTGCCCTGGTCTGACTATACCTGGAGTACTGTATCCAGTTCTGTTAAGAAGGATATTGACAAGCAGGAATATGTGCGGAGGAGGGCGACCAAGATGATAAAAGGGTCTGGAAACTAAGCCTTATGAAGAACGGTTGAGGGAATTGGGTATGTTTATCCTGGTAGAGGAGACTGAGAGGTGATAACTATCTTCAGATATCTCAAGAGCTGACGCATGCAGGTAGGAGCAAGCTTGTTTTCTCCTGCTCTGGAAGATAGGACTTGAACCAATGGCTTCAAGTTACAATACAGGTGATTCCGACTAAGCATCAGGAAGAACTTTCTGACAGAATTGTTTGACAGTGGAATGGACTCCCACAAGAGGTGGTGGACTCTGTCAAAATCTAGTTGAGATTCCTGTATTGCCAGGGGATTGGACCTTTAGGGGATCCCTTCCAACTAAGATTGTATGCATTTTTAATGATCCTTCACCCAGTCAGGAGATATTACTTTGGCGCTCCAGGCAATCCCTTTTGGTTTTAATCACCTTAAGCCAGAGCTTTCCAAACTGTGTGTTGTGACATGTTAGTGTGTCGGCTGCTGTGTGTAGGTGGGTCCCACAAACGCTCCTCCCGGGCTGAGAAAGGGGTTAGTTTAACCTTTGGTTTGCTAGTAAAACTGAATTACTGTGTCATGAAATGATGCAAAACTGAATTGCTGTGTCATGAAATGATGCATGCCTAAAAAGTGTGTCGCCAGTGTGAAAAGTTTGGAAAGCTCTGCCTTAAACCATTTGGTGTCATCAGCAAACTTGGCCACCTCACTGCTCCCTGATCCCAGAGTTATGAACAAGTTAAAAAGCTGTTCTCATTACAGATCTTGGGAGAACCTTGCTTACTAAACCCTTCCATTGTTAGAACTGTCAATTAGTCCTACTCTCCGCTTAGCATTCTTTAACCAGTTAAGTCCAGGTACACATCCAAGATCACCCCATTTGCATGGTACTCTCACAGAACTCTAAAATGGTCAGGTAGACAAGACTTACCCTTACAGAAGCTATCAGCAAGACTTTTATAGGGTTGGTAATTTTATTGTTAACAGCTTCCACCTGTTTACCAGGAAAAAACATTAAGCTAACAGGGCTGTAATTTCACATTAAGGGTAAGAAAAAGTGTCAACTAGCTCAAGTTTTACAGATTCTGGCAGTTCATGTACCCAATGAGTTATTACCCATGAAAATCATGCCACAATACTGCTTGTCTTAGAGATAGGAAGGCCTGGGAAAAACCTGGAAAAATTGGAAAAAAAACCCAGGGCTTTTCCCCCTCAGAGCTTACCCCCCCACCCGGTTTTCCGGGTTTTTTTCCAGGCCTTCCCATCTCTAGTCTGAACAAAGGACAGAGGTGTGTGCAGGCGTGTGTAGAAATTAGCCCATTGTACACAGATAGAATTTGGACTAGTTGTTCTGCCCATTTCTCCCCCTTCAGCCCTACCCACCACTAGTATATTATCCAGAAGGAAAAGCAGCCTTCTGGCTAAAGCAGTTTCCTCGTTCCACTATACAGTCATAACTCAGGTTATAGACGCTTCAGGTTGCTTTTTTTGGGTTACAGACGCGCTGAAACCTGGAAGTACCGGAACGGGATACTTCTGGGTTTCGGCAGTCACGCATGCACAGAACCGCCGAATTGCAACATGCGCAGACACACGACTGCAGGTTGCGAACATGCATCCCGCACGGATCACATTCGCAACCTGAGCATCCACTGTACTCAGAAGTTTCAGTGTGTTCACTGGTGCTTACGCTTGCAGCAAGCCATAATTAAAATCTTCTCCAATTGTCCATTGTCTTCTCCAATATGCAACCCATATTTCATTATATCCGTAGTGTTTCCAAGTGGGGAAAGAAACTTAGAACAGAAGAAAAGCACTTTGCATGAGAACCTTAGTACAAGTATTTCTGGTTTATAGGGGAGCATGTGGATGCCCACTGTGCTCTACCCCTCCACTAACAGTGATGTTTTGGGGCTACTTCTAGGTTTGGCCCCAAAATTGGGAGTTGCCTGTAAATAGGTATTTTATTATTACTCTCTTTTTTGATATATTTTTATTGTTTTATAAATGTGTTTGGATTTTATTGCTTAACATGTTAAAAACCTTCAATAAAATTGTTTTAAAAAGATACAAACCAAGACAATATTCTCAATGGGATAAGAACCACATACCCACTTGAAAGCGAAGAGTTGTTTACAATGTAGCACAGCAGTTCCACACAACAATTGATAAATGAGGTGAAGCTTTTGACCTGCCTTCTGTTCCAGATAAAATATGACTTTCTCAACAAATTAACTGTCAATAGAGAAACTAGAGGCAATCCTTTTATACCACACACTTTTAATTTAATCCATACATCTAGAAGCTAAACTTTCTTTAAAAATAACAACATCATACAGAAGTATGATGATTGCGTTAGGAAGAGGAAGTGGGTTTAAAAGATCTTGCAATAAAAATAAAGATTATTCTCATTGACATATACTTCAGTAAACTTTGGTTCATCTTCTGCCTGGCTTCTGATGAGGCAATATTAATCTCTAAATGATCCTATCTGGGACAACTATTCAAGAAGCACAAATAAGTAAAATCCTTTTGTGTTGTGGGAACACTCATTCTGAAAGCCAGATTTAAAACCAATAAGGATTTGAAAGGGTTTCAAAGGAAACAAAATAGCTTAGCTGCTTGCCTGGAGTAGTTAGATATTTGGGCTGTGCTAAGCAAGGCATGCTCCTGTGGATGGCGCTATAGAGACCTCTGCATTTCTAGGAGGAGTAGGTATTCCTAGGCATCATGCCATTGGCCAGGTCACAGCGTATTCCCCAGCGCAGAGCAGACCTCTTCTTCTCTGTAGGCACCAGGTAGTTGTTGGGAATATAAATGTGCTGAGCCCTAGGAGGCAATTCTGACTTGCAGAGCATCTGCTCCCGGATGCTCCAGCGCACCCCTTTCCTGGGATCTTCCCCTGGCAGCCGCAGAGATTCCCAGTCATGCTTATGCTCCAAGTAACGGGCTACCCGGTCGGTCTTCATTCTGTTCCGGCTTAGCTGATCAAATCTTGGTAATATGAAGGATTTTGGGTGGCCAGCAACAATCAAGTCCTGCTCATAGGATGTGCTGCTGCGGCTCTGGCTCTCTCTTTGCGAGCTTTGGCTCTGGCTCTCTGTAGTTCTCCAGGAATAAGCCGTCTCAGACTCTGGGCAAATGCTTGGCTCACTCTCCTCTTCTGACTCTTCTTCCTCTTGCTGAGTCTTCAGACTATGCATTCTTTGACTCAACTCCCCATACTCGGGGTCACTCTGACTGCTGGTCTCTGGTGTGCTGGTGATGGACTCATCCGTCACCTCTACTTCTCCATCAGGCCTTCGCCTCAGAACTTTCCTTTTTATTATAGGCTTCCTAGCAACTCTGGGTTCCTCGGGAGTCTTTGCTTGCAAGGTGGGTCCTGAATTAAGATGCCTAATCTTCACAGGAAGTGTGGGTCTGACCAAAGAGGCCACTGAGGCTCTTGTGTAGGGGTCCAGCTGAGGTGCAAAACACATCTTCCTTGGGCTATCACCTTCTCCCTGTTCTGCGCAAAGGCGGATGAATGCCATTGCAGCTTCTTTGAGCCGATCTTCATGGCTCATGGAGGCCCAGCGGGGACGATCAAGTCCCATGAATGTTTCCATTGCTTCTCTTGGCTTGGTGCAGTCACTGATTCTGAAAGAGAGAGATGTTAATTCTCACAGTGTGCTATAACTACCCAAAACAAGTTTAAGTACAGTGGTACCTTGGTTTTTGAGCATCTCGGAAGCCGAACGTTTTGGTTTTCGAGCGCCAAAAACCCGGAAGTAAATGCTTCTCTTTTCAAACGCACCTCAGAAGTTGAACGGCTTCCGCTGAGTTTTTCCCAATTTTCTCTATTGAAATTGCAGGCCACCCTTTGCACCTCGGTTTTCAAACATTTTTGAAGTTGAACGGTCTTCCGGAACGGATTACATTAAAAAACCGAGGTACCACTGTACTAAATTTATTCACTGATTGAATAGTCATTTACCTATTTCCAGCAAGAATTTGCTTTCACTTAAGTCAGCTTAATAGGTAAAGGTACCCCTGCCCGTACGGGCCAGTCTTGACAGACTCTAGGGTTGTGCGCTCATCTCACTCTAGAGGCCGGGAGCCAGCGCTGTCCGCAGACACTTCCGGGTCGCGTGGCCAGCGTGACAAAGCTGCTCCGGCGAACTGGCACCAGAGCAGCACACGGAACGCCGTTTACCTTCCCGCTATAAAGCGGTCCCTATTTATCTACTTGCACCTGGGGGGTGCTTTCGAACTGCTAGGTTGGCAGGCGCTGGGACCGAGCAACGGGAGCGCACCCCGCCGCGGGGATTCGAACCGCCGACCATGCGATCGGCAAGTCCTAGGCGCTGAGGTTTTACCCACAGCGCCACCCGCGTCCTAAGTCAGCTTAGGATACAATAAAAATCCTGAGTACTGCTGCGTTACAATGTTCCCCCTTTGCAGTACGTTGGAGAACGTGTTAAGTCTTACAGTTATTAGCTATACTGGTGGGTTTCAAATTATTTTCCAGCAAATCCTGAGGCTGCTTAGTAATGTATCAGATTCCACAATGAGAATCAGTAATGGTGGATCTGAATCCCTGAAAGGCAGTTTGCCTGCAGCATGAAATCTTCCTCCCTGATGTTAAGTATGCTTTATGGTGCACATTCAGTTCACACCGGGAACCGCGAGACACAACAGGGCGGACCAGTATCTCACATGAAATATGTGCACTTCAGAACAAAACCCCAGAATCCTGTGTATTACATAGGGTTTCCTTATGCAGGAGTAGCCCATGGGTGTCAAAAGCAAACCCTTTCTGTCCTCTACACCTTGCAGTCCATGTAAACAAAAAAAAAATGTCCCAAAAGCCCACTGGGAATTAGCATGACTTTATCAGTAAATGGAGAAAGACATGCACTCACAATTCATTACGTTCAGATATGCAATACAGTATAGGTAGAAAATAAAAGCAGAAAGCTGGAGAGCAAGTTGACAGTCCCCAGCTGAATAGCCTCTCCTCTAGCAGCAAACACAAAAGTTTGAATTGTAGAAACTCTTTTTCCCTTCCCAGGGACTCTCACTATGGCCAGAGATGGAGCAGAAACAGAGAAGCTACTGAAGAGAGTCCAGGAACTGGAAGACATGGTGCAGAGGCTGCAAGAAAAGCTGGAGAGCAAGCAGACTGCAGGCACAGAAGGCGGCCTCTCAGCAGCAGGGAAGACTAAGAAACGGCAGCAGAGGCCATTTGATTTTAGCGCTTATGGCCAGAGACATGTGGCACTGAAGATAGCCTACCTGGGCTGGGGATATCAGGGCTTTGCTAGCCAGGAGAACACCAACAATACTATTGAAGAAAAGCTGTTTGAGGCTCTCAGCAAAACCCGGCTGGTGGCCAGCAGACAGACTTCCAACTATCACCGCTGTGGGCGCACTGACAAGGGAGTCAGTGCCTTTGGACAGGTGAGTTCAGTCTAACCTCCATTTTTATGAAACCAACCTTGCTCAGCTCACAGCAGAAAATAAGGGAACCTGCTCAGAGGGTGAGGGAGGGGGGGGATTTGGATTCAGCACTATAACAGAATGTGAATTAAAGCGGGGGCAGCGGCATTACCTTCTGTGATATTCCCACTTAGCAAATAGTTCTTAAGTGTGGTGTGGTGCTGAATACTGGGTATTATAGATATGCTGATATCAAAACTCATTCAATGGGGCTTCCTCCCAGGAAAGTGTGTAAAACAGGGGTGCCCAAACTTTTTTCAAAGAGGGCCAGATTTGATAAAGTGAACATGTGTGAGGGCTGACCAAAGTTGTTGAGTTTTTACCCCAAAGTTGTTGAGCTTTTTCTGGCGGTCCGGATTAGGCCCCCCAAGACAGACTTTGGACATGCCTGGTGTAAAAGATTGTAGCCTGAGTTATCCTGGACTGCAAGATAAAACCTACCACCAGATTATTTCGGGTCCAAATAGTCATTTAGGAAGCTACACCAACACCATCATATTTGGAGAATTCTCATTGATTCCGTGAAAAATAAAATAAATATTA